>NC_083415.1:45266963-46516963 GCF_020745735.1 Hemiscyllium ocellatum
CTAACATACACACACTCTCTCTCTCCAGCGAATCGAGGTCATGCACTAACATGCATTTCATTCTTCTGAACTGAATCCTTAACAAAATTCACCCTGCGTTGTATTAATATTCAGTTGTGCTTCAGAAGGCAATTTGGTGGAAATCCAATGTAACTATCACTAAAGCACAATTTTTGGTTGTTTGTGTTGCATGCTTTTCCTGACTAAGCCATGGATCACTGAGCTGTTGACTGTCTAGTGTGAAGTTCTGGAATGTTTTCATGTTTGTACTCTGTCACACGTGCTTGCACTCTTTGTGCCTGGAAAGAGTTTGGAGCAGCCTCTGGGAATTCAGTGTGCTGACCTGAACTGTGGAAAAGGATGACCTCAGTTCTCCAGCACACTGTCAGAATTGTGGAGGAAAGACTTAAAACAAAAGAAAGCCCTCAACACTCATGCTCTCACCCTCTCCCTCCATGCACCCCCATCCCCCACCAAGGCCAACCCATAGCCCCTCATACACTCCATATAACACATGTCCTCCTACCCATCCCATGTCCTTTTGTAGCCCCTATGCCAACTTTGTGGCAACCTGTGCCAGCCTATACTCCTTCACCCTTTATACCCTCTGACAACTCCTTCACTATTCACTGAGCAAGTGTCAGGATATGTACTGAGATTAAATACAGTTCAGAGTGTCTTTATAATATTCACTACTTAATTTATGAATTAATTCACAACATTTATAAGTTCCTTTATTGCGAAGATTGTGCCTTTTTTCTTTTGGATTTTTAATTGTGGATTGAAATGAGAAAGTAACCTTTTCTGAAAGCCAAGAATTACTGCATGTGTTGAAAGCAAGTAACCTGATGATCACTGTAAAGACTGTTTACACAGCTGCTGGTCCAAGCAGCGGCTGAAACTTAGTTTGCAGATGAGCTGGAGCCATTGGATTGTGTAAAAATGGAGCTCGTCTTCAAATACAAGTGACCAGTTCTCAATGACAAAGGCCTTCTGCCTGCCAACAACTGTGGTTCTCAGGTAGCTGAACAGCTTGGAGGCCTGAACAAGGTACATAGGCTTCAGACTCCCACGAATTCAGATGCTTGCGCTCCCTCCCTTTCTCTAGTAAAAGCCTGAAGAAAACCAGTTAATTTTTTTTATCCAGCCTTTGTGAGCCATGATTTTAATATCTGTCATCTTCTAAGTTCCAATTCCGTGCCTCCTGAAAACCAGTGAAAATGTGGGGAGAGGAAAGCCAACCAGCAGCATTTGGTTCAACACAGGAATAATCTCAGTAGGTGCAGTGAACAGAGACCATTGAACTTTCCTTGTTTTTTTTTCTCTCTAGCCATAATTTGTGGGCGGCACGGTGGCAGTGGTTAGCACTGCTGCCTCTCGGCGCCAGAGACCCGGGTTCAATTCCTGACTCAGGCGACAGCGTGGAGTTTGCACATTCTCCCCGTATCTGCGTGGGTTTCCTCGGGGTGCTAAGGTTTCCTCCCACAGTCCAAAAAATGTGCAAGTTAGATGAATCGGCCATGCTAAGACTGCCCGTAAAGGTAGGGGTATGGGTAGGTTGTGCTTCGGCATGTCGGTGTAGTCTTGTTGGGCCTGTTTCCACACTAAGTAATCTAATTTTAAAAAATACCGTGTGCGTGTATCCATGAGAAAACGGGGGAGCTAATAAGGGGGTTTTAAGTTTCTATAATAGAGCTATATGCCGGTGGTTCATTCTTATTTACCTGGACCTAGAATCTATTTATTTGAAATAAATAGCAATTCTTAAGTACAGAAACTTGGTCCATGCTTTCTGACAACCTAAAGATCTAACCCAAATTCTAAGAAGCAACTAAATTGGAAAATTCTATGTTTTTAAAAATCTTGAACTTTTTGCAATGATTCTGTAAAGAGCAAGGTTGAAATACACCCTTTCAGTGTGACCTGCCTCAAGTCAGCCCCACTTTCCCCAGTAAAAGGGTTTGGAATGGAATTCCAGACTCAGTCCTGTGGCACCATTTTTGGCTAAACTGGCAACCCTCTTAAATTTTACACAAATGAAGTTCTTGAAACATGAAATTGTGCTGTGTTTTACTGCTAAGATGTTACTGAAAACCTAACTTTAGGTCACCTGACCTAACAGCTCCTTATGTGACATGGTGTCAAATTCTATTTGACAATTGCTCCTGTGAAGCACTTTGCAACATTTTTCTAGCGTTTTTAACAGTGCTGTAGTAACTTGTGATGTTCTGTCCACACTGGATGACAGCCAAAACACAGGCTATGGAAGAACCAATACATTCTATAGTTAGGAATTTATTAATCCTGAAATGTGCTGTTTAATAATGGGAGCAGTGAAATCAAAGTCACACTTTTTAGCTAAGCCCCCTTTTTTTTTTGTTTTACTGATTTAGAGCTAGAAATTCAGTACTGTTGTACATTTTGTGTTCCTCTGTGTAGCATTGAGTGGTTCAGAGAATCACATACAGTTTATCCTGAGGAGCATTCAACTGCTGAATTCTGGGATGTATTTTTTGGAAGTGTTTCAGGACAATAGCAGGAATGAGAGAGGAAATAGTCAAGACTGACTACACAGATAAATGTGTTAACAAAGAAAATAACATCAGGTGACAGGATTTGTTTGGTGTTATTGTTCACTTTAAATCTTGTCAAGGGAGGAGGGGGGAAAGAAGTGAGATATTCTAGCTTTTTAATTGATAGAAAGCAATGGTTCAAATATATGGTTTACCTTTTAATAAAAACTTGAATTGTTGCTCCATCTTTTGGGTAAGGCATTTCACTTGGCAGGAATTAAAGGCAGAGATTTTTAGACTGAGATTATTGAGCTCTCTGAATTCTTAAAACCTAAATCACTGCTTCAGATATGCACATGATTAGCCAAGAATTGAAGGAAGAATCAGACCAGTTTTGCTGCTCTTTTTGTACTGTTCCCATGCTTCCCTGCCACCATTCCATCACATTAATAATGATTTCATCTGATCATTCCAGTAGAGCCAGTGAATCTTGATTTCATCTTCAGATCACCTGCTTGCTTTCTAAGGAGAACAGTCTAATAGACTGGATTATAATTAGCTGATAAAGCTATTTGTAAGATATGCAAACCGAGAGACAATAATGCCAAGTAGTAATGCAGCAGATTTATCCAAATAGGTGAATGTTTACTGCCAAAAACATCTCCATGCACAAAGCCAACACATGGCAAAAACCCCAGTGTGTATATACATCTAATGCCAGCTTTTGGGATTGACTCATCCATATCTTATACCACAGTTTGTTTTTTTTTTAAGAATGTATTCAACATTATAACATTTGTAGGCGGCACGGTGGCACAGTGGTTAGCACTGCTGCCTCACAGCGCCAGAGACCCGGGTTCAATTCCCGCCTCCGGCGACTGACTGTGTGGAGTTTGCACATTCTCCCCGTGTCAGCGTGGGTTTCTTCCGGGTGCTCCGGTTTCCTCCCACAGTCCAAAGATGTGCAGATCAGGTGAATTGGCCATTCTAAATTGCCCGTAGTGTTAGGTAAGGGGTAAATGTGGGAGTATGGGTGGGTTGCGCTTCGGCGGGTTGGTGTGGACTTGTTGGGCCGAAGGGCCGGTTTCCACACTGTAAGTAATCTAATCTAATTATTCTGATACACCACCATGTAGGGAAAAATTCAGTTCTCCTTTGGATCAGAAACCATTTTCTCCCTTGCCTTCGGCAAATGGGCAAGGACTGAACACACTGCAATATTTAAACTAATTCATGATTGCAGGGAAGCCAAGGAGATGACTGCCAAAGAATTGTGATCTACAGTTAGGTGAGTTTGTGTTTATTGCTGATAGATAATCACGTCCCTGACTTTCCGTGGTGTCAGAAGTCCTGAGAGATTCAGTGCAGAGTGCTTTTATTGTGCATTAGGGAACTGAGGTTGAGTCCACTATCATCCACCCCCAGACAGTAATTACTCCACGCCCTTTGGAAAAACTAATGTGGGTGTTTTACTGGTAGCAGGGATTTCACAATTTGGGAATTAAAGTTAAAGCTGAGGCTCTATTGAAAGCTGAGGTGATGAATAGATGAAAAGTTTCTCTTTTATCATTTGACATTTCTGTAACTTGTCTCATGGGAGAGTGATATTCAGTGACAATCAGGCTTTGATGCTATTGAGATATGGAAGTTGCTTTGTTTATATTCTGCAATGCATCTTGTGTAGTGCAAAGTACTTAAACTTTACACTTGCCTTTTAGGATAAACTCTGGAAACTTGGACATGGCATTTGTCAATACTAATGCCAAACACTCAATTTGCTGCCATTAAATCCCTCTTTCCAATAAAGTAATATTGCTGTTAGCCTTTAACTTTACTTCAGGAGGGTTATGTTAAAATAGGAGGTAGTGGTTTTTCCACTAATATTAATGACTGTACCCTTTTTGATTATGCAGCAGATTGTTTTTCAGAATCACCTAAGTATTTGGCGCTGGAATATCCATATGTTATTAGATCATGAAAACCTTTCAAGTTTTTTTCAAATCGTAAAGTGCTTTGGTCTCTGTATCAATCTTAGTTCAGCTGTATAAATATTTTACTGTAAAAC
Source organism: Hemiscyllium ocellatum (assembly GCF_020745735.1). NCBI lineage: Eukaryota > Metazoa > Chordata > Chondrichthyes > Orectolobiformes > Hemiscylliidae > Hemiscyllium > Hemiscyllium ocellatum. Next base: position 45,271,542 of record NC_083415.1, read on the forward strand.
TTTTAACCTAACAATTTGACCATAATGACTTCACTTCTGTAAGTGATCTGTGTATGTGGTCTAGTGCCCTCTGTTGGGAAGATGTGAATAACAGATGGCTGCCCATTTAAGTCTTATTCAGTGTAGTAATGTACATAACAATGCAAAACAGAAGCTTGTATTGCCTTGTCATTTTCAAATCAGCTACTTACTGTTGCCACATCGTAAATGTTAGCTTTGTTAATTGTTTAAAAAAAAGTACATCTGGGTTTACAGTATAGCAGGCCTAGTAGAATTAATCCCAGCAGATTTAGATGGGCTTTGCTGCTGACTGAATGTGAAGCATCAGGAACTGCTGGTACAAACTTCCTACTCACTCCAATGACAGTACGTGCAAATTTACGTAAGTGCATTTAGGAGTTTGCTCCATTTCAGTATATTTACAATGTATTGACAGGGAAATACTATTGTTGGAAGTAGTACTTTTCATCTCCATTAGAGAAATGCATTTATCCACTATGTCTTGCCATAGTCTTGTAAATTGCTTTCACCTTAGTTTCAGTAGCCATTAAAAATACTAAACTTTTAAACACACGATCTGAAACTCTGGCCAGATTTTCCACTGAATGACAACCAAAGATATTGCCACTCTGCTCTCTATTTCAAAATCTAATAAAAGAGCACCACATTACTGATGAGTGACTCCCTTCAGACAATGCAAAACTGAACTTTCCTTCTGATAAATCTATCCTTGAGTAGAACTGTTGGGGGAAATGCTTTTAAAAGTGGTCAATTGTTGTATTCCACAGTTTAAAGGGTCAGCATTACTGACAGCCACCTTTTCACTCCTGTGAAAAAGAAGTATAAAGCCAGCTGGGTAGTGTGCCTAGGGGGTTGGGCAGTGTCAGATGGGTAGGGAGCAATGATTCCTCCAAGCTGCGCAGCTGCTGGAAGGTTCCTTGTGTGCTGAATGGCCTGCCAGTAGTTCGTCTTCCACATGCAGAAGCTTGTGCCATGTACAGACTTGAGGTTCTTGCAAGGGAAACCAACACTAGGAGAACATTTGCAGGGTGCAAGATGATAATGGGTTGGGTAAGAGATGGTGTTCAGTGTTAAATCAAGGTGGGTGGGAAATAGTCCATTATGAAGGGTTCCAAATAGTGTCATGAAAACAATTCCAATTACTGTTTTAGGTTTGAGGTGTCCAGTCGAAAGGATGACTTAAAAAAAAAATCTGTTGCTGAAGAGATTCTCGAAATATTTTTATAATATTGCTGAAAGGACCATGTGACTTTTCTTTCAAAATAATTTTCATTGAAAGTCACAACTTTATTTAAATCAACAGCCATAGTTTATATACTGTAGAACTGCAGGATTTACTGAAAGTGACATGTCTCCAATGAATTAAACTGTTGCCATGGCTACTTGCAAACATCTATCTCTAGTTATCAGACTAAAGTCCTTTTTTACTGCATTGTATTGTTGTATACAGATAATATACATATGTAGCCTCAATATGTGTCTGAGGAATTGCTTGGTTTGCAAATGCCCTGTTCCGGTGGTTCTGTGGGTAGATGAATCTTGAAGAGCTTGATTTGTGATTGGGATAAGTGTGCAGTCAGCTTTTTACAAGGTGTGCATATATAGGAAGGATGTTAAACTTGAGCAGGTGCAGAAAAGGTTTACAAGGATGTTGGCTGGAACTGGAGAGTTTGAGGTCTTGGGAGAAACTGAATAGGCTGGTTTTTTTTTTTGGGAGCATCAGAGACCTTTTATAGAGGTTTATAAAATCATGAGGCATGGATAGGATGAACAGCCAAAGTCCTTTTTGTTTTTTTTTCCCAGGGTGGGCGTGTCCAAAACTAGAAGGCATAGGTTTAAGGTGAGAGGGGAAAGACTTTTTAAAAAGGGCTGAGTGGGTACGTTCATGCAGAGGGTTATGGATGTATGGAAGGAACTGCCAGTGAATATGTGGAGGTGGGTACAATCGCATTATTTAAAAACATTAAACATCTGGATGGGTACATGAATAGAACGATTCTGAGGGATATGGGCCAAATGCTGGTAAATGGGACTAGGTCAAATTGGGATGTCTGGTTGGAATGGAAAAGTTGGACTGAAGGGTCAGTTTGTGATGTATGAATCTCTACTGCTGGAACTTGGTATAAGTGGCCAGTCTCTGTGTATGATTGTAAAGAGCTGTGGCTATGTTGATACTATTTTGGAGTTCAGTTGGAATATGTACTGTGAAGAGATCACTTCTCGGCTCATACATTCTGAAGATCTCTCTTGACTATCCCATGTGAGAATTGAAAAACTGAAGCAGCTATCTTTCCTAAAAAGCTTTTGTAAGGCTTCCAAATACATCTCCTGAATAAAGTATTTTTAAATCCCAGTGACAGTGTACACTCATCTGTGTACAAGCTCAACTGAAAACCAACTTGAGCACTTCCTATCTTAGCTTTTTTAACCTCTGATGATTGATATTTGGCCAAAGTGATTTAATTTCATGGTGGAGAAAATGTCTTAACATATTACCCTGTCTGTGTATGGTACCATATTTGCTGTTAATAAGTTCATCAATAAAGAATAAATGTTTGTTTAAGTTGTCATTCAGATGTGTTGTGACATCATAGCAGCCAGATCTTCTATTCTACTGGAAGTAAAAATTGCATAAAATTTATAAAAAAATCATATCCCAGCTACTAATAAAATGGCACAGCCTGTCAGAATTAAAAGATAAAGGAATTGACATTGCACTTGACATTGAAAAATAACGTTTTTTGTGAATGTCATATATATATTGTTGACCTGGTGGTCTAGACTACTTCATCAATATTTTGATGCACAATCTGTTGAGTTTTGCAAAATTTTAGGTTTAAATACTCCTTTCACTGTTGGAACCAGTGAACTTCTTTCACTTTTGGACTCTGGATATTGCTTTGAGCACCAGTTCCCAATTTTTTTTTTACACTGACTCTTTTGAGGCTTTTCTGGATCTCAGTGAATGGTGGTTATGGTGGTAAAGGAGGGAAAGAACAGGCAGTTTAGAAAGGGGGGTGTTGGCCATTTCAACCTAGGAATTAGTGCCACATTTCAGCTCACCACCCTACTTGGCATTCCAAACTCACCCACTTTGGCAAACCCTAGCTTAGATCACTTTTTTCAAACAAAAACTTCTGTCACTTTCGGGAACCTTTTGATATTTTAAATGAAACAGTTGATGTTTGGTGACTTTGAGGCATTGAAGATTCCCTTGTGTGCACAGTTTCCGTTGTGGTTTGCTCAAATGGGAATAGTGGCCACTGGAAATAAATTAAATACTACTACAGATTAGTGGCACATGTGTCATGAAGGTGACTGTCAGGGAATATGCATTATTCTGTTTCATTTCTGTAATACTGTACAAGTATATACAGCAGGTGCTGCATAAAACACTGGCTACCTGCCAGTAATTTACTAGGCTTGATTGATATCAAGTATAAAGTTACAGCCATAAGCTCATCACTAGTCATTTGGCATTGCATGACTGGCTTTTTAAATGGTATTTATGTTGTGAAGAGTATATGCAATACAGTATGGGTGAACAAGTGAGATGATTGTGACATTGAATCTGAAAGCTTGTGTGTCACCTGCTAAGTATTGGAATGTGGTGGACTAAAGATTACTGTTAACCAGCTGCTTCTTCCTGTCCTTTCACTGGCTAAAACAGTAGACCTTAAACTCTTGCATTTCTCTCCTGATGAAAGGTCATTCAAGCCTAGTTGAATGTTGGGCTGGGTTCTGTGGAGTCAGGAGGACATTTGTAGAGGGGTCAAGATTGGCTGCAATCTGCTTTCTCATTTCCCGATCCTATTCTTGTGGTTTCCAATTTTCAAGACAGCCTTTTAATGTTCTGTGCTGGTTTGGGTCAGTAAGCCTACATTCTACGCTGGCTCTGCAGCAGAAATAAGCATGTCCTAGTGCTTCTCAGTTTTCATGGAGTTGGACTAACTTTTAAAGAACACCAAGATTTATAGAACCTTTTGAAGGTGTTGTGACTCAGTCTGGTTGAGGGAAAGTTTTTTTAATGTCATTTTGAAAAGTCTTGCTCATTCTCTGCTATATCCCCCGTTCATCTCCAAGTCCCCTCATATGTTCCATGGTATTTCCATTCCCATTCGTGCAGTTTCTGCTTTGGTTTGGAGAGAAAAATTTCCTTTCATTGTAAATAAGTATCAATATCAGAAATTGGAAGTTCCTTGGATGCTCCCTGACCTGCTGCGCTTTTCTAGCAACACATTTTCAGTATTTGAAAACTGTCTTGTCAATAAATGTTTGCTTCTCTGAACTCTAACTTGCACCCAGCTACTAATTAGATAACAACATCTTTCCTATGGTTCAGCTGTTTGTGGTCTAATGGGTGTCGGGAATTCACTGTCAGCCCTGTTATACATTTGGAGGGATCAATGTGTGGTGTGTATAGAGTTTAAGGAAGTGCTGTAAGTTGGCATGTGGAGGGTATGAGGCATTATGGGGATGGGTGGATTTAGCCTCTGGGGATGGAGGTGTGAGGGACAGTGGGTGATGAGGCATAAAGTAGTTTGGGTGAAGAGAGCTTAGGAGTAAATGTCACGTGTTGTGGTTTGAGGTGAGGTCGAGAGGGCCTTACTGTTTTCATTAAGTAGAGTCCCACAGCCCATCTCAGCACCCCCGTGGCTGCCTGTAAGTGTTTTACTGGGTGAGCTGGCTCCGCTGCACTCTGCATTGAATGTACCATCTTTGCAGACCATCTTTTCTGAGGCAGGAGTTTTCGTTTTCCTGCTACCCACCTCCCATGAAAATGTAGTCCGTTAACTGTGTATCTCTCCGTAGATGCTGCCTTACCTGTTGAATATTTCCTGCATTGTTGTTTCCATTGCTATAAGTAACTAACCTACTCGGTCTGAACTGCAGCACAGTTGAAAGATGGTGGGAGAGGGATTATGCTTAAATGGTCCCTGTTAATGAAGACACTTTTGATATCCAGTGGGTTATTGTGTATATAAATGACACCATTATTGACAGCTGTTCCCATGTTCTCTTTTTTTTTAAAACAAACTTCTGACTCTAGTCTTTCATTCTGCTGACATATTCCATGAGTTTTTTCAAAAGGCAGCCATATGCAAAATGCAGCAGTGTCACACTAACTGTGGCAACTCATGCAACTGCAGCTAATTCATAAAAGGAGTCACAATTTCTCATGTTGCACTGCCATGCCAACCATTTTAAGTACTCTTCACGCAGCAAGAAACTATTTTTGATCTTCATTTAATGTATTGCACAGTTAGGGGTATCTGGTGGTTCTGACGAAGCTTAAAAAGTAGTGTGTTCTTAAATTTGAATATATTTAATTCAATGGGGAGGTTGTACATCAGTGTGGTTCACATGCTAGGGGGCATGTAGATGTTGTATGTTAGAGATTAAATAGCGATACAGAGACATCTCCTCATGCTATAGCAAAGCATGTTAAATGAGCTTGGCAGTCTTAATGAGAACCAGATCACCAATAGAAATCATCCATCTGTAAGTTTCTGTATGTGTCCTTCATACAAGTACACCAAGCTGAAAGCATATTATTGAGACCGGTGCAGCAACACTGGGTTCCTTTGTGATTTTGAGAATGCAGCAGTTTTTGGTGATCAATTGTTCCTTTGTGCATTTGACAGGACAGGTAAGATTCCACTGATATAAATGATTGTTTACTGGTAACTGTTCCAGAACAGGTGTCATTCTCCTTTTTTTCCCCTAAAAGGGTAATGAAATATTCATACTGCTTTCACTTGGAAAAACTAATAGTACAGCTTGCACAGTTGGTCTCAATGAGTAATATTCATGTACTTTAATGGTATTATCTGCTTTGGGTGCTCAATATTAAAATGTCTCCATTTGGCTCTGTTACAAACATACCTGCAAGTTTAATGTGACTTCTGATTTTTCTCATGACAAAAGATCAGCAATGGAAAGAAATAATTGGACTACTCAATGTATTGTAATAATGCTGAGCTCATTTTGAGCTGCTCAGTTGGAAGCCTCTGAACTCCAGTTCCATAAAGGAACTTGAGTGCTCAATCCCATCATCTGATATTGTTCAAGTACAGGATTGTTAAATGTAATATTTGATTCAGGTAGACCACGTTCCTAATTGACAAAAATGTCGTCTTTGTGTCTTCTGGCTACTCTTGCCTCAAACACCCCTCTCGGCAGTCAGTAGATCCTGCTGCTTGCTATTTGTGAGGCACTGCTATCTACAAAATGGCTGCTGTTACCAATCACAAACAGACTAGGTTTCAAAGCCATCCATCATATGGGGCACACTTTGATCTTTCTGAAATGTGATCTGTCACATCAAAGCAAAGTTAAAAATCACACAACATCAGGTTATAGTCAAACAGGTTTAATTGGAAGCACACTAGCTTTCAGAGTGACGCTCCATCAGGTAATAGTAGAGGGCTCAATCCTAACAATTTTTATAGCAAAAATTTAGTGTGATGTAACTGAAATTATACATTGAAAAATTAATTCTGTTAAACCATTCATCTGTTAGAATACAGTGGTTAGTTTCACTTTTTTTTCCTCAATTTGAGCCCTCCACTATCACCTGATGAAGGAGCGTCACTCCGAAAGCTAGTGTGCTTCCAATTAAACCTGTTGGACTATAACCTGGTATTGTGATTTTTAACTTTGTACACCCCAGTCCAACACCTGCAAGTCCAAATCATGACATCAAAGCAAGGTTTTCTCCCCACGTCTGAAGTGCTTTGCAAGAGACTTTGAGGTGGTGCTGGGTATTAACAACAGCTTAGATGTTTGAAATTGTTTTGCGCAAAACTCCATGTTTGTTCATTGGCAAGCTAAGGCAGATGAGGGAAGTTAGGAAATTGCCAGCATTTTATCTTTGTGTATTGTGGGTGAGCAGAAACAGCTTTCAGGGTGCCACAGATGGCTTCAGTGTCTAATGTTTGAAAGGAGAAGCAATGAATAATGTCTTCACGCTTCTCATGTTAATAGAATGTGGTGCTAGAAAAGCACAGCAGGTCCAGGCAGCATCCAAGGAGCAGGAAAACTGATGTTTCAGGCATAGGCCCTTCATCAAGAATGAGGCTTGTGGGTCAGGGGGAGGGGTGCGGAGTTGAGAGATTAATGGGAGGGTGGTGGGACAAGATGACTGGGAATGTGATGGATAGAAGGTGATAGGGTGGAGCAGATAGATGGGAAAGACGATGGACTAGTCGAGGGCAGTGCTGAGTTGGAGGCTTGGAATTGGGATAAGCTGGGGCTGAGGGGAAATGACGAAACTGGTGAAATCCGAATGGGACCCTGCAACCCACATGGGATCAAAGGTGGAAGATGAGGTGTTTCTTCCTTCAGGCGCTGGGTGGCTAGGGCTTGGTTATGGAGGAGGCCCAGGATCTGCATGTCCTTGGTGGAGTGAGAGGAGGAGTTGAAGTGTGAGGCCATGGGACAGTGGGATTGGTTGGTGTGAGTGTTTAGAGAACATCTCTGGGACATTCTGCAAGTTGGCATCCTGTCTCCCTGATGTAGTGGAGAACACATCAGGTGCAATGGATACAGAAGATGACATTGGAGGTACAGGTAAATTTCTGTTTGGATGTGAAAGGATCCTTTTGAAGCCTTGGACAGAGGTGGAAGTGTGGGCACAAGTTTGGCACATCCTGACGTGGTGGCCGAGGTGCTGGGAAAGGGATGAGGTCAAGAGAGGGGGACATGGATCTGATAAGGGAGTCCGAGGAAATGGTCTCTCCAGAACACTGATAGGGGTAATATATCCCTAAATGGTGGGGTCTGTTTGTAGATGGTGGAAGTGGCAGAGAATGATCCAATATATGGAGGTTGGTGTTGGGGGGGGGGGGGGGGTGTGGAGTGGTAGAGTTCTATCCTTGATGCGTTGGGAGGCGTGGGGTTCGTTCAAAGGTGGAGGTGCAGGAAGTGGAGGAAATACACTGGAGGGCATCATCGACCATGTGGAAGGGGAAATTGTGGTCTTTTGAAGGAGGCCATCTGGGATTTTCTAAGATGGACTTGGTCATCCTGGGAGTACATGTGGAGGCAGAGGAATTGGGAATAAGGGTGGCGTTTTTACAGGAGGCAGGGTGGGAGGTGGTGTCGTCCAGGTGGCTGTGGAAGTCCATGGGTTTGTAGTAGATGTCAGTGGTCAGTCAGTCGCTGGAGATGGAGAGCTCCAGGAAGGGGAGGTAGGTATCTGAAATGGTCCAGGTGAATTGGAGGTTGGGGTGAAAGATGTTAGTGAAGTTGATGAAATGTTCAGCCTCCTTATGGGAGTAAAGGTAGTGCTGTTAGTCATTGGTGTAATAGAGGAAAATGGTGCCAGTGTAGCTAGGGAAGAGGGACTGTTCCATGTACCTGACAAAGAAACCGGCCTAGCTGTTAATAATCCACTTTATTTGCTGGTGCTGTGCATGTGTTGATTTCAAGGTAAATAATTAAAACTAGTTTGGATTACTGCCCCTGCTTTTGGATAGCTTACTCCTAGTTTTAAAAAAAATATTCTTGCAACTTGAGGTTTGCTGGCACCGTCAACATTTATACCAATCTCTTAATGCCCTCATGAGGTAGCTTCTTGAATCAATACACTGTGTGGGTCTGTGTGGTGTTGTTAAAGCTAGTGCTTTTAGGAAGGAAGTACCAGGTTCCTGGCTCCATGACATTGTGAGAACCGTGATTATATTTCCGAATCAGTTTGGTCTGCAGCTGCGATTAGAACTTGCAGGTGCTGGTATTCCCATACACTTCCCACTTGAAGGTGAGCCATACCAGCGATGGCACACTCAGTCCAAACAGTTTCAAAACATTGGCTTAGTCCAAGATGACAATGAACAGGATTTTTCCTGTGGGCTTCTGAACTCTATCGGGTTCAAATAAGGGTCAGCGTTCACACTGGGGGAAACTGCATGTGCTGACCTTTATCCTTCTGGGCTGTAGAGGTTGTGTATTTTGAGGGTGTTACTGAAGAGGCCTTTGTTTTTTTTTTCTTTGAGGTACAGGAGGCCTCTGTACCCATGACAATTTGCCCTAGTCAGAAATTGGTGTCTTTAGGAAATGTGAGTTGGGATTTATGGAAAAGCTTCTTTGTACAGTACCATTACGATCGGCATCCTGTATTAGGTGAAGTAGATTTGCTATGATTTATCTTTGTTTACTGCAACAGATTATGGTTGGATCAGAACTTAATCCAACCAGGGACTTGTAAAGACCAGTCAGAGCTGTATAACAGTTTTTCAGCCTTTCCCATCTCCACATCCCTCTAACACCTCTAGTTCTACAGCAAAATAAAACCAGATTGAGATTGTTTACTATTGAATTACTGGAAAAGTACTGGCAGGATATGTTTTCAGCAAATACAGGAGTATCTCTTACAGGATTGTAGATTTTTATATTGCTATCAAAAGGATATTCCTCAGTTTGAGATGGCGAGTAATATTTGAAGTTGAAGTACATCAATGGGCCTATTTGCAGAAGTGATCTACTTAGTGCCAAGAATGGTCTGTTAAGTCTGTATTCTCATCTGTGCAAATATGGCCAACAACTGCAATGAAGTAAGCTTTCTTAGCTTGTTATAGTTCATAAACTATATAAAATAAACCAGGAAAAAAGAATAAGCTTCCATATTCAGCAAATGAGCTGAAGGACCGACTGAAACACTAAAAGTGTCAGTAACAAATAGTTTGTGTACTTTTCAGGAAATGAAGTACCGTATACTGAGGCTGTCATAGGAAGGAAGCACCAGTCTTGGCAGAAAAAGTGTGGAGCTGGAAGGGTAAAAGATTATAGTCTTGCAATTTAAATGGAATAAATTAAGTTCCTGATTTGTAATGTTCAGCGTGTAATGTATGGAAATTCATTTTAAACCTGGTTGCAGTGCCACCAGTATTAATGTTGGGCGCAGGGATTTATATGAAGTCACTTAATCACACGCCTGTCAACCTGTCGGTTTAGCAATGAACTCATGAATATTGTACCAATTCTATCAGTGAGTTTTTTGTATTTTTTTTGTCTAGCATCAGCCTCTAGGATGTGTACGTGATCACTGATGACTAACTAGTCTTTGTTTTTCCCATTCCTGTCTCTTTCATTTTCGTCCATCTCTTAGGCTGACTTTTAATTCTGCCCATCTTATGGCCACAGGGCAAATGATGACAATGGCACTCCAGTGCCTGCCATTTCATTGCCGATTCACTTATTTCCCCCTATTCTGACGGCAGAATGTTCAACCGTTACAGGTGCCAGCAAGCAACTTGGGACATTATTAATAAATTAAAATGTGGTCTGTCAATGTCAGTCAGACACAAGCAATTTTAATGACTGAGGCAGAGCTGGGGCTGCTATTGAAAACAGTGAGAACTATCAGCAAATAATAACTTAAAAAGCGTGACCTAACTATAATAAAATATCCCAGGGCATTTCACCAGAGCAAAATATGACCGCACATTACTACCCTCCCAAGAGCAATGATAGGCAAAAATGGCTAGCCTTGTCATCCTGTGAAGGAATAGAAGTGCCGAGAGATGTACGGGGTATTTGTTTAGATTACTAAGCGTTTGGTTTTACAGGACACCAAACCGAATGGTGAATGGGGCTGAAAGACAGCCATCTGTAATTGAGCATCAGATGTTTGAGCACTGGAATTGATTGGGGAATTTTAAAATTTGAAAACAAGGACATTTATTTTAGAATTTATGTATTGCTTGACTAAGAGCCAATGGAGGTCCATGAGCTGAGAGATGACAGGAAGTGGGGCTTTCTGTGAGGTAAGAAAGCAGCACCAGAGCCTTGGATTTAGTCAAATTCAAGGGTTAAAAATTTGGGATAACAACCAGAGGTTCTCTAAAATAGCCAAATCTGCAGCTAGCAAGAGGATGGATGGAAGCGCCAGCATGGAAATGTGGTTGAAGCTTGGTGCAGTTTGCCATGGGCAGGTGTGCATTTGGAAGCTCATGTCTGGGTTATGTACAACACCCAGGTTGCAGTTAGACTGATTTTGATCTCAGACAGTTGCTATCTAGTGGATTGGGACTAGAATTTAGTCTCGCCTTGGATAGCAACAGAGGTGCGTGGATGTGGAATTCCACAATTCCCTGATTCTGTCCTGTCCTAAGGCCATATTCCCAACAAGGAAATGTGGTTGACAGCAGCAAGGCAATCCTCACACAGTGGTAGCTAATAATAGTACAGGTACATAGCAAAGTGCAACAGTTAATGGCCTATTCCTACTTTTTAACAGCTGGGATTTTCATGTCTGCCTCCATGCAGGTAGTGGGGATTGTTTAATACAGTTCCAGATGAGGGTTCGAGCCAGCACTCTGGGCAGCGTTGGAAACCTCCCTCCCTGCCTACAGGTAACGGGAATTCTACACACTCTCTCTTCTTCCCACCTTCAACATCTGAGTACATAGGCCACTTTTTTTTAATTTAAAACTTGACAAAGATGGTGCCTCCATTTCTGCTCCATTTTTGAATTGCTCCTTCCTTCATTTGCTTCCCGTGGTAGTCTGCTTCTGCTTTCAAGCCAAAAGACTTCTGATTGGCCCTCCTGCTCAAGCCCACATTCTATTAGTTAGGGACTTGGGGAGAATCTTAGTTTCTCTCCCAGTGAGTGTTCCTGGCCCTTTTTGGCTTTGACAACAAAATTTGGAGGCCTGCTGGGAAGGCCCATAGAGTTGATCTTTGAAGATGGTCATGTGGCTTGCGATTTGGAACGGTTTAGTCGGCTTAACGGTGCCATAATGGTGAGTTCAAGTGCTGCATTCATGCTGTGGATGAAGGTCCAGAGTCCTTTCATGCCTTTTCCACTTACCCCTCCCAGTTGGGAGGAAGTAGTTGGCTTCATTTTGCCATGTTCCTGTGACAATTTGACTCAACAATAATAAAAAAAAACTCAACTAAACTTGTTTTCCTAATTTTGTCAGTTTGGTTCCTGTGCACACCTTCTGAATGCCTTCACATTGAAATGCGTTTAGAAATCAGCAGCTTGGGGCTACCTGGAATGTTTAACTCATGTCTTCAACATTGAGAATGTTAGTTGCTTCAAACTTTTTTTGTATTGCATGACCATTACATTCTAAGAAAACCAGATATAGACCTCCAGTCTCCTTTTTTATAAATTGGTTATTATTGCTATCCAGGGATGTACATGAACCTTTAAGTACCTGAGCTTGACATTTATTTGTCAATGTAATGTTTTATTGGATGTTGAGTAAAATCAACAAATGCTGCTGACATTCTCTTTGGAAAGAGGCTTTTGATACATCTCGTTGTTAACAGGTTGAAAATGGGGAGGAAATAGCCTAGTGGTGGTATTGCTGGACTGTTAATCCAGAGGAGAAAGTGAGGACTGCAGATGCTGGAGATCAGAGCTGAAAAATGTGTTGCTGGAAAAGCGCAACAGGTCAGGCAGCATCCAAAGGGCAGGAGAATTGACATTTTGGGCATAAGCCCTTCAGGAATTCTTCAGGATGCTGCCTGACCTGCTGCGCTTTTCCAGCAACACATTTTCCAGAGACCTAGGGAGTGTTCTGGGGACATGGGTTTAAGTGCCATCACTGCAGCTGGTGGAATTTGAATTCCTTTAAGGGAAAAGCCCACCTGGTTCACTATTGTACTGTCCTTTTTTAGGGAAGGGTGCTACCATTCCTTATCTTGTCTGTAACTACATGTAATTCCAGACCACAGCAATGCGATTGACTCCCAACTACCCTGTGGGCAATTAGGGATGGGCAATAATTACTGGCGTTAACCAGTGACTCCCTCACCTATGAATGAATTTTCAAAAAAGGTTTATCTTTATAAGTTCCAATAACTTCAACTTATCCAGTTTTTTTGAAAAGTTTCCATGCACTAGAGGGTCACTGAAGGTCAGAGATTTTGAGTCAGCCTGGTGCATTTGGTACTGTAGTAGAAATGTATTGTTTGCAGTAGAGAATGAGCAGTCTCCTTTCAGTCCTATGGCATAGTCATTTCACAGTACTTATTTCTATTCATGGTAAAAGGTGCTAAGTATTGAGAGTGATGTAGGACTGGGTATCAACGTGACACCACCCATGATGACTTTCTAACCCCTTGCATTTAGTTGGAAAATTGAGTCACAATGCAAAATTTTTGGATGTAATAAATTGGAAATATTGATAATGATAGTTTGCCCTTTAAATAACATCTGTACTGATTTTCAATAGTGTGATAATGGTTCCAGTATTGTTCCTTGCCACTATCCTAGACCAGTATGGTTAAAGTTTGGTTCTGTCTATTTAAATGGGAAAAATGTGCATGTCTTGTTCTTGTTATGGCTCCCTAACAATCCACATTGTTCAATGACAGAAGAAAACAATCAACTGAATGTATTGCAGTTGAATATTACTGAAATAAAAAGCCAATTTATGTGGGCAGTGGAAATCTGAACTAAAAGCAAAATAACTATCAACATACCTTTTGCGAGCAATATATTCTAGTTGGGTCTGACCAGTTGCTTGGTTGCAACACTACCCAGCATTTCCCCAACATTGAGACAATTTTTCAATTACATGTTCTAGCATTGAGACTAGGGGAAAGAAAACATTTGGATAGTAGATGAACTCCGGTTCTTCAAGACATGTCCAGCTCTCCCACACATTAGTCAGAAAGGTCAATGTACAAAGTCAATTATTTTGATGCTGTTTGCAATAGTTTCTTCCCAACTGAGGTTTGAATACTTAATGCTTACTTGTGTTGTCTGCAGAGTATATGTCACAGGTATTAGATTTATATCTGTATGACAATTTTTGTAGTGCAAGGAAAAATGCAACTTCTGGAATATCATTGTGGATATCACCCATACCTCAATTTGTCAAAATGTGAATTTCAGAGGGGGCACTGTAAAATGCAAATATATACCACAGATTTAGATTACTTAGTGTGGAAACAGGCCCCACAAGTCCACACCGACCCGCCGAAGCGAAACCCACCCAGACTTATTCCCCTACATTTACCCCTGCCCTAATACTATGGGCAATTTAGCATGGCCAATTCACCCAACCTGCATACTTTTGGACTGTAGGAGGAAACCAGAGTACCCGGAGGAAACCCACGCAGACACTGGGAGAATGTGCGGAGTTTGCACAGTGAGGTGCCTGAGGTGGGAATTGAACCCGGGTCTCTGGCGCTGAGAGGCAGCAGTGCTAACCACTGTGCCACCATGCCGCCCATATTAGGATTTATTAGGATGCATGATTGTTAGCCATTCTAGAAAGCAGGGTTGTAGTTGTAAGGAGAGACAAGAAAAAAACAGGCCTCTTTCCACTTGGAACAAAGGCATAAAAATGAAACAGCCAGAAATGTTTAAAATGGAAAGTTTCAGATAAGATAAAATAAAGTTCAAGTATTCTGCTAACTGGCGATTTCATGACTAGTGTTTATGTTAATGTGCATTGGAGTACAGCAAGTCTTACTAAATTCCCTTTTTAGAAATTATTGAAAATGCTTCCACCACACACAGGTAGTGCATTTGAGATTGTTACAAACTACTATACAAAACGTCTATCTACATCTTTTGACAGTCCCATTTTAAACCAGTCATTGTCACTGAAGATAGATTTTTTTCTTGTCATAACCCTCATTTGAACCGATCCTTAAAATCTGTTTAATATTCCTCAATGTAACCAGTCATAACCCAGTGTTATTAACCCTTCTACATAACTGGGGTCTCACATCCCTGATAACCATTTTAAGTAAATCTCCTTTGTGCCCTCCATGGCTTGATAGCTTTGCTAATGTGAGGTGCCCTGCATTGAACATAATGGGCTGAATTCAACTGTAGAATGGGTAAATATGGATTGATGGAAATAGTGTTCAAGTCTCATTAAATCTGTTCCCTGATTTGAAAACCCACCTCCAATTTGCTCATTTTCCAGTTTTAACTAAGCTCAAGAGATGTATGTGACCAACTAGATCTAAGGGGACTGCAAATCTCACTGTTGTTTTGCTTCTGAATTTTTTTTTTCTGAATTTGATTTCCTGAGCACTGGCACTACTACAAGGCATGCACTTGGCGGATTCAGGAGCTAGGTGCCTTCACACCTACTCCTGATCCAGATACTTTGCTGGAAAATTTACATAATTTTGCAACCCTGTAACATCCCTCTCTCGTAACCTTCAACTGATTTCCACCTTATCAAATGGCCTCTGTGCTGAGCACATCAGGAACAATTCAGTTCTGTATTGCAGCTGACACTTAACCAGCAATAGATAAAGGTTCAGCATAACTTCCTTGCCCTTTATGCTCTGCTTATAAACCCCATGATTTTTCATGCTTTCTACGAACCTTCTCAACGTGTCCGACCACCTTTTGAAGATTTTGCACAGGCATCTCCTGTCTCGATCTTCCAACCTATTATTGGAACAGTAGGGCTGGATTATTGTTGTGTTGGGTCAATTCTCGAAACATTTAGAAATTGTGGGTGAGGTCTGGATGCAGAATTCATGCCCCATTTCTGGCAGAAACTAACTTTTCAGAAGGGAGTAGGAAATGGATGGCACTCATGGCAAACCTGAACTCAGATGGGCCAATTGAGATTATTGACTGATTTTGAGAAACTCCCAAACTACTGATTTCATTAGGAAAGTAGTGTTAACATGTTTAGTTAAGAGGCTGTTAAAGGTTTAGATGTCCTTGTGGTTAGTAAATCGGATTTTGTTTGCTTTTACAACAGATTGACCATTTGAGTTGGGAAAGATGATTTTATACTGATAATGTAAGTGTCCTCGTTATCCAAGGGCTCTGATTTAATGCATTGTTAGAAAATGATAGTTTAATAACCTAATTATTCAGCCTGAACACTGGAGAATGGCTACATGAACAAGGTATAGAAGGGAACAACTATCCTATATGATTTTGTAGTTTATCTTTACATCACTCCCCTCAGAGGGGAAAGAACAAGGATCAACAATGAGGGGATGGATACCTGAAACAAATGCTATCTGTTTATAATTGGCAGAATGGAATTTGAAAGATGATCCTGTGCTTGTATTTAGAAATCTAAACTACATTTTACAGATCTGGAGGGCTGTTGCATTGATGAATGCCTTTTCATTTAGATGTATTTTGACAAGTTAACTATATAGTAACTTAACTGTTTCTATATGTAAATGATGATTCTGCAATCATGTCACAACATGCTTTTGAGTGTTACATCACATTGTGGTGGTATGTTAGTACAACAATACCTGTTTCCACTGAAACACCAGTAGGTGGTGTGTAGGTGGCTCTGCTTAGTAGCATTTTGAGGTGTTCCAATGCTGCAGTTAATTTCAGCAATACTGAGATAATGATTTTGGAGCACTATTAAGACCTGAATTTAAATCTGTGGAATTGAGAGCTATTGCCAAGGTAGGTATAACTATAAAATTGCTAATTGCATTGGGCTGCCAAGCTGGAAATTGTTTTCATTCAGAAATGGTTTTTATCTGGCAGTTTAGGAAGACTGCAATTCAAATCTAATTTAACTTTGTAGTGATGTACTTGCATGAACCTTAGTGTTGCATTAAATGAACAGATTATACTGTCACTTGGCACCTATCACTCAACCTGGAGTGTCTGTCCACCTGAGTTTGAGCTTGTCATTCAATTTGATGTCTATGTACAAGGGCATGTGACTTAGGTTGGCAGTAACTTGAGAAATCCTCTCCGCTTTGAAAACGGTTTACACAAGTACCACAATCTGAGTCTCAATATGATTGCATTTCTGGAGTGAAAGGTCCTTTTATACTCATTATTTTTTTTGTATAAAAGAAAGCACCATCTCGCAGCGTGATACATAATAGTACAAGGCTATCTTTCATAATTTCTAAGAGTCAATATTAATGCTACTCATTTTCTTTTGGAATTCTAAACTTGAGCACTTTGTGGCAGATGTATTGTTTCTGCATTCATGAATACCACATAGGTTTGTGATTCATCTGGTGGGGATCAAACATTAATTTAACTGGGTGGGAACTACTTGGGCATTCTTTTCTCTCAACTCATTAAAATGCAAGAGTTAAGCAAGAGTTCTGTGGTAAGGAAACTGTTAAAACAGGGTGTGGTCTTATTTGAACATATACGTACCAGACCTCAGCCTGACAATTCTACAAATCAGTTTTTCATTCAGCAAATTTTAATACATTACCAATTACTAATGTACCACAATTATATTTTTGTCATTCATAGGACATGGGCGTCACTCGCTTGGCCAGTATTTGTTGCCTCACCCCAATTTCACTTGAGAAAGTGAGGCTTAACTACAAGTACTACAGTCCATCAATAATGGTTTAGCAAAATACACCTTATAGTGAAGGGTGGAGTTAAATTCACACAATCGTGGAACTGCTGTGAGCTTGAAATGCTCTGAAGAACCAGCGTCTCTTTATAAAATAAAATCAAAATTCCATCCAGTGTCTAGGTATGAAGCTGTGCAGAAAATCCTGTATTTGCTGCAGGGCGAGGCATGTTATCTTGCATGAATGTGTCACCAAGCTTCTGCAATGGCTCCCAGAATGTTCTCATAGAATCCATATAAATGTGCTGCCTCCCACATGTTAGGATTCATACCTAAAAGAAGCTACAACACTCAGTGGCGCACACATCAGCTCACTGATCTTTCTCTGCAATAAGGAAAATATTTTTCTGATGAGCTTCTCACCAAAGAATTACATGGGACATGGATGCAACCGCAATTGAGCTGAGCCCACTGAGTTTAGCTCAGTCAGCTTTGTGGGCATCGGCCAGGCGAGGCTGCCTTGCTTGAGAAGGCTTGTTGGACTAAGAATTCAGCAATGACTGACGCTTCAACCCAAACAGTCAGCACCTGTGCAAAGCCAAAAGGTTTCTCTCTTTTCTCTCCCCACCCCCACCCTGCCCCCAGAACTGCCAAGGTGGCTCAGTGGTTAGCACTACTGCCTCTCAGCAGGTTTGGTTCCAGCCCATGGTGACTGTCTTTGTCGAGCTTGCACGTTCTCCCTGTCTCTGGGTACTCTGGTTTCTTCCCATAGTCCAGAGATGGGCAGGTGAGGTGAATTGGTCATGCTAAATTGCCCATAGTGTTCTGGGATGTATAGGGTGGGTGCATTAGTCAGGGGAAATATAGAGTAATAGGGTAGGGGAATGGGTCTGGGTGGGATACCTCTTTGGAGGGTCTGTGTGGACTTCTTGGGCTGGTGGCACAATGGTCAGCACTGCTGCCTCACAGCGCCAGAGACCCAGGTTCAATTCCTGCCTCAGGCAACTGTGTGGAGTTTGTACATTCTCCCCATGTCTGTGTGAGCTTCCTCCGGATGCTCTGGTTTCCTCCCACAATACAAAAATGTGCAGATTAGATGAATTGGCCATACTAAATTGCTCGTAGTGTTAGGTGTAGGGTGGGTTGTGCTTCAGCAGGTCGGTGTGGACTTGTTGGGCCGAAGGACCTGTTTCCACACTAATCTCACCTTTTAAAAAAAAGCTTGTTTCCACACAGAATCCCTACAGTGATAAGTAGATGAAAGTTGTATGCGCTAGAGATTGGAAGATGATGTCTACCCTGCCAAGTTCATGTCTTTTTAAAATATGGGTTTTCTGGATAGGCTTGGATTTCCTGTCTCTGGCAAACAAAGTTGTGCCCTGTAATTTGATTAGTGATTTAATCAGGAGACTGACCTGTCTGAGGTTCTGAGAACTCCAGAACAAATGTGTTAAGCTGCCATTGGGAAACACAATCTCTGCCTAATCCAGCCTAAATTCCTGGCTAATTAACTTCTCTTCCCTGCCCTTTGAAAACCTCTGGGTAGGCCTGAAATTCTGTCCAGACACTCCAATATTTGTTGGTTGGTGCAAGGAACACTGAAGATTGGATGTGAGCATGGATACAGAGGATGCCCCGAGTTTAGCGATATTTTTTTCCCCCTATACTATAGACTGGCAACGCTGAAAAAAAGAATCTCTCTTCTGTTTTAAATTGAGGACTACATTTTTAAAGTGACCCCCAGTTTTAGAAGCTCCACAAGAATTCCCTCCACATCCTTTTATATGTTTCAATCTTCTAAACTCCAGATACAAGCCTCACCTGTCCAATAAGACGAGCTGTGGTCTAGATTAGAGTGGTGCTGGAAAAGCACAGCAGTTCAGGCAGCATCTGAGGAGTAGTAAAATGGCGTTTCGGGCAAAAGCCCTTCATTCCTGATGAAGGGATATTACTGCACCTCGGATGCTGCCTGACCTGTTGTGCTTACCCAGCACCACTCTAATCTAAACTCTGGTTTCCAGCATCTGCTGTCATTGTTTTTATCCATATAAGACAAGCTGCTCATTTCAGATATTAGTTTCAAAAACCTCCTCTGAACCATTTCTGTCACACTTAATCCTTCAAATAAAATGACCAACGCTGGCGAGACCCCATCTTGAGTACTTTGTACCATGTCCCATAAACTGTAGTGTTACATCTCCACTTGTGTATCCAACTTTCCTCAATAAACAATAACAATCTGTTAGCTTTCCTAATTACTTGATATATGCATGTTAAATTTTTACAATTCACACATGATACCAAGGTCCCTCAGCAAGTTGATACTCTGAAATCTCTCACCATTTAGATAATATGCATTTTTTTTGTTCTTCCCACTAAACTACACAATTTCCTGTTTTTCCACATCATACTCCATTTGTCAGACTTTAATCCCATTCACTTAACGTATCCACATCTTTGTTTTTATAGCCTCCTTAATGTCCACACTTAACTTACTTCCTTGTCTTCGTACCATTGACAAATTTAGCATCCAGACCTTCTACCCCTCCATTAAAATCATCTTATGATTTGTAAAAATTGGGATCCTAGCATTGATCCTTGTGGTACATCACTCATTGTATCTTGCCACCAGAAAATTATCAATTTTTTAATGCCTACTCTGGTTTCTGTTAGGCAGCCTTTAATAATATTAACATCTATCATAAGTGAGATGCTTGCTAACTAAACTGTAGTATCTTCTGGTTTGTTGCTCTTGATTTTTGAATAAAGGGGTTGCAGACATTATTCTCCAAATGAATGGATTTGCAAGTCTGAGTGAGAGAGTTTTAGTTTTGGTGCATTAAATTTCTTGCTTATATGTAACCGCCCTGACTGCTGGACGTATGGCGTATGACGTAGTGGTACGTGTATGGAATGAGCTGCCAGAGGAAGTGGTGGAGGCTGGTACAATTGCAACATTTAAGAGGCAGTTGTATGGGTTTGGAGGGATATGGGCCTGGTGCTGGCAGGTGGGACTAGATTGGGTGGAATATCTGGTCAGCATGGACGGGTTGGACTGAAGGGTCTGTTTCCATGCGGTACATCTCTAGGACTATGACTCTAATTTGGTTATGAGCTATGTTAGATGTTTCCATTCTACAAATACTTCATAAGAGGAACAGGGCCCTTCTCTCCCCTAGTCCAAACTGAATGGTTTCAATGTAAAAGAAGTTGAAACAAGCCCCCCTCAAAAAAAACACCTGATATGAATTTTTACAGATTGTCCTAATATTAATTACCACTACCATTTCCTCCTCCTGCTATAGAGTCAAATGTACAGCACAGAAACAGACACTTCGGTCCAACTCATCTATGCCGAACAGGTATCTGGACCCAATCTAGTCCCACCTGCCAGCACCCGGCCTATATCCCTCCAAACCCTTCCTATTCATATACCCATCCAAATTAAATGTTGCAATTGTACCAGCCTCCACTTCCTCTGGCAGCTCATTCCATACACGTACCACCCTCTGAAAAAGTTGCCCCGTAGGTCTCTTATCTTTTCCCCCCCCACCCTAAATCTATGCCCTCTAGTTCTGGACTCCACAACCCTAGGGAAAGGACTTTGTCTTCTTATCCTATCCATGTCCCTCATAATTTTGTAGACCTCTCAGGTCACCCCTCAGCCTCTGACATTCCAGGGAAAACAGCCCCAGCCTGTTCAGCCTCCCTGTAGCTCACAATCCTCCAATCCTGGCAACATTCTTAAATCTTTTCTGAACCCTTTGAAGTTTCACAACATCATTCCGAAAGGAAGGAGACCAGAATTACATGCAATATTCCAACAGTGGCCTAACCAATGTCCTGTACAGCCGCAACATAACCTCCCAACTCCTGTACTTGTACTCTTTCCAATAAAGGAAAGCATACCAAACACCGCCTTCACTGTCCTATCTACCTGCGACTCCACTTTCAAGGAGCTATTGTTTGTGTTTAACTAGGCTTGTGACCTACCTTGCTCTTTAACCCTTTTCCCTGATTTTTGCAAACTGGATTGGCATCTGAGCGCATGCATGCATGACCTCTGTTGCCTTGCTCTTTGAACTTTGTGGTCACGTGACCTATCAGGTACTCCTTTCTAATGGACAGGCGATTTCTGGTAAATCTTTGGTAACACTTGTGGACCCAGGCAACAAGAATGCGTTCCTAAATTTGTTGATTTTTAATTTGCAAAGCCTCAACACATTGTATGAAATTTTTATTATTTATCATGTTAGATTATTTGAGGTAAAATTCAGTTCCAGCATTTTGTATATTTGTTGTTGAAGTTGACTTTTTTGTCTGGGAGGATTTCATTTTGCTTTCAAGTCCATTTGTTGTTTGTTTTTCACTCGGTTGTGCGTGATTTAATGCATGTTGTATCACAAAGCATTCTGCGCACAAAATCAGCCATCAGCATAAAAATGGCTTACAATGAAGTTTGAACAGGAAGGTATTAGCATTGTGAACATGCTTTCAGCACAGTTAATGTACTCTACAGCAGACTGAAATGCTACTGTGGTGATGACCTTCCAGCAGCACAATGCACTTAATGTCAAATACTTGGCCTGTTCCTTGTATCAGTCCAATTCCAATTTGTAGATGCCATGGCTCTCTGCAAAACCTTATATCAAAATGGCTTATTGTGACAAACAAACAAAATGTGCCGTAGATCAGATAAAAGCAAATAAGAAGCATGTTCTGTGCAATTGCATTAGTGCTGCAAAAAAGTAATGTTGTCCAATGATTTTACACTTTGTGGTTCTGTGGAGCATTAATAGCAGGAAAACAGCCATGCATTGGGAGTTTCTATGTTCCATTCTAAAATTGCAATTTAGAATTTCCAGTGTCATTCAAAACCAATAAATTGGCAATTATAGCTAAAGAAATAGTGTGAAAAGGTAAGGAAATGTTGCTGTAATATTTAGTGAGACAGCACCTGGATATAGTTTACAATTTTTTGGTTTCCTTGATGGATATAGTTGCATCAGAGGCAGTTTGGAGGTGATTCACAAGATTGATCAATTCCATAGATGAAGGGTTTGCCTTACAAAGAGGTTGAGCAGTTTAGGCCTTACTCTGGAGGAGTTCTAGAGAATGAGAGGAGATCTAATTGAGGAATAGAAGATGCTAGATGGGATTAACAAAGTAGACTTAGTTGTTTCCTCGTGGGGCTATCTAGAATGAGAGGTCATAGTTTTAGGGTATGCAATAGCAGGTTTAAAACCGTTGAGTAATTACTTCTTTCTCAAAAGGTCACGAATCTCTAGAGTTCTCTACTTGAGTGCAATGGATGCTGGGACACTAAATAAATTTGAGGAGGAGATTTTTGTTAGTAATGAATTGAAAGGTTATGGAGAGTGGAGTTGAGGTGTAGCTGAAATGAGTCATGACTGTATTAAGTGGTTGAGCAGGGTGTGTGTGTGTGTTCTTCATTTCAAGTCCTATGAACAGCTGTGGAAATTCTACTCTAAGGCTTTTAGCTTGAACCTCTGCTTTACGTTGCTTGTAGTTAGGAGAAAGTGAGGACTGGAGATCAGAGCTGAAAATTGTATTGCTGGAAAAGCGCAGCAGGTCAGGCAACATCCAAGGAGCAGGAGAATTGCGTTTCGGGCATATTAAGAAGGGCTTATGCCTGAAACGTCGATTCCTGTTCCTTGGATGCTGCCTGACCTGCGCTTTTCCAGCAATACATTTTTTGCTTGTAGTTAGCAATCAGATGTAAGTTTATGACTGACTGGCTTAAGAGGCTCTCTATTTAAGATTGAACAATTTTTTGGTTTTGAATCACATTTAAGGTTTCAGAGATTTCTTTCTTCTCTATGTACAGTCATTAGTCATACAGCATAGAAACAAACCTTGGGTATAACTCGTCCATGCAGGTCAGCTTTCCCAAATTAAATACTCCCATTTGTGCAGCCATAACATGTCCCAGCTCCTATACTCAATTCCCTAACCAACGAAAGCAAGCATGCCAAATGCTTTCTTGACTACCCTGTCTCCCTGTGTCACTTTCAAGAAACTACATACCTGAGCCCCAAAGTGTCTCTGTTCAAAAACATTCCACAGGACCTGACCAACTGTATGTATATCCTGCCCTAGTTTTGACTTGCCAAAATGCAGATGTTCATTTATCTAAATCCAACTCCATCTGCCACTCCTAGGCCCACTGGCCCAGCTGATCAAGGTAACCTTCTTCACTGTCGGCTATACCACCAATTTTGATGTCGTCTGCAAACTTGCTAACCATTCTTCCCATATCTTCATTCAAATCAATTTTTAAAAAAAAGACAAACCGTGGGCTCAGTCTCCATCCTTGCGTTACACTGCTGGTCACAGGCTCCAGTCTGATAGACAATCCTCTACCGCCTGCCTCTGTCTCCTACCATCAAGCCAATATTGTATCCTTCTGACTAGCTCTCCCTGGATCTTAGGTGATTTAACTTTACTGATCAGTTTTACCACATGGAACCTCGTCGAAGGCCTTGCTAAAATCCATGTAGATAGCATCTACCACTCTGTCCTCACTAATCATCATGGTCATGTCCTCAAAATCCTCCAAGTTAGTGAGACACACTTTTCCATGCACAAAGCCATGCTGTCTGTCCCTAATCAGTCCTTGCCTCCAAATGAATGTCGATTCTGTCTCTGAATCCCCTCCAACTTACCCACCACTGACTTTAGATTCACTGATCTGTAGTTCCCAGGCTTTTCCTTGCAGCCTGCCTTAACTCTAACTGTTGTGCCTTTTATCTAATGCAGCACAGAAATCAACCCTTCGGTCCAACTCGTCCATGCTCTGGGGGGAAAAAAGACCGTAGCTATCCACCATGACCATGCCCTTCATGATTTTATAAACATTTTTATATAAGATCACCTCAGCGTCCAATATTCAAGAGAAAATAGCCCCAGTCTATTCATCCTCTCCCTGTAACTCAAACTCTCCATTGCCAGCAACATCCTTGTAAATCTGTGAGAAACGCTTTCAAGTTTAACAACATCTTTTCATATAGCAGAAAGACCAGAACTGAACTCTGTATTCCAGAAGTAGCCGAACCAATTTCCTGTATAGCCGCAACATGACACCCCAACTGCTATACTGAACAAAAGCAAACATGTTAAGTGTCTCTTTTTAAACATCTTTCCTATAGCAGTGAGACCAAAATCGAATGCAGTATTCCAAAAGTGGCTTAACCAATGTCCTCTACAGTGCAAGATGATATCCCAAAGCACTGACCAATGAAGGCAAACATCTGGTCATCTTCCAGTCTTCTGGCACCTCATCTGTGGCTGTGGTGATGCAGTGTGGACACATCTCTGGAGCAGGTGGGACTTGAACCTGGGCCTCCAAATCCAGCAGTAGGGACACTTCCATTGCACCATGAGCTGTTTGGTAATAGAGTATTTTTCTATTGTTTGTCACTCACTAACACTATATATTAATGATTTTGTGCTTCTAAAGAATATTTAGAATCTGCTGAGGTGAGGATAACAATAACTTTATCTGAGAACTGTTGCTGTGGCTTCACCTTGCTAGGTGAAAGACAAGGATCTTTTCACATTCTATCATTTCCCATAATGATATATAGTGTGCCATTAGCATATCACACTGTACAAGAGAATAGGCTTGACTATCAACTTGGTATGTTAGTCTCCACTTGATTTAGTTAGGAACGTTTCTTTAAAACACTCTTTCACAAGGTTATTCTGCCATTCGTTATGCTCTTGGTACATAAACCAGGTTAACTCTTTATTCTTAAAATTTTGGGAGTGCTGGTTTTTGGGAGTGCTGCCTGTTAGAAGTGCAATTCTTAAGTTAAATATTGAACCCAAGGGAATGTCTGTCTGCCATGTCATTCAAGGGACTATTAGTTGAACAATTATTGACTTGGCTACTAAGTTTCAGTTTTGCTTATGCACATTAGATATTTTAGCAAGACTCTGATAAATGTAAGTGGTAATCCTAACACTTGGCAATATTAGTTTCTCAAGCGTAGTTCCTTCATTTCATCCTTTATTTAAAAGAATGAGTCAGAAAGGGGTGCTATCATATATTAGAAGCAAAATCCTGTGTTATGACCAAGGCTGACCATGTATCATGACTCTCGTCCCAATACTATATTGATCACTACATTTATATAAAGGTATTCTCCAGTTAACAAGATGACTAATTAAATACTTTGTTATCCATATTAAGTTTTAACAAGATGTATCAACCAGTATCTTAACAAAATTATAGGATTTTAATCCAAATAAAAGCTAATTCAATGATGCAATAATTAGAAGCATAAATATGTTCTCTCAATGAGGGGAACAAATGTAATGTCGTCATATGGATAAATTGTTTGACAAAAATATTGTCCTTGAAGGCAAATGGTAAAGTTCATTAAGTGGTTGTAGTTTATTGCTCTGGTCTGACATTGATGACCAAATCACTATTCAAGCAGGGTTGTCTGTGAAAGTTCATGGATTTAGTTTCAAAAGAACAAATAGACTTCACCCTGAACTCCACAAGAAATGGGAGATTGGCTGGCTGATTTGTTCATAACATATCTCTTCCGTTTTCAACCAGATAAAACAAGAGCTTATCCAAGCTAGTGTACAAAATGGCCCCAGTAGGGATCTGCAAAGGAGGAATTATCAATAGTGAAAATTTGCAAGAAGCCTTTTCTAAAGCAGTTTCTAATACCCAAAATGAATGTTCACTTATTTCTTGAAAAGAAGCGACTCCAAGTATTTCCATAAAGTTTGAATTAAACCTGGTTTTGTAAAATGCTTCAAAATTAAGACCCCAAGCATGAGCTTTATTTAAAACCTCTGCAATCCACATTTTGTTTTGAGTAGTTCTATAACTGAGAACATGGGAAGAACTTGAGGTCTTGTGTTGAGATCTTGATATTGGGTCACATGGGCTCACAATCCTACACTGTGTGGCTAATTGCCTGGAATTGATTTTTCCCAGAATTGGCAAATTAGTGACTGAATGGCAAACATGCCATCTGACTGAACAGTGTCAGATACTTTGAGGTAGCTGCCTGGAGAACTGCATGCACCCATCACCATCAGTACCAGCTCAGGTTGCTGTAGTGAGGTTTATCCCTATTAGGCCACTGCCTGTGGGAAGGTAGCCTTCTTCTCCTGATCCTTCCTCTGGGAAAATGGCCCAAGGAATGGGAATGTACTGGCAAATTGACACTCTGGCATTGACGCAAATTTCTACACTCAGCAACTTCTGTACTCTCAAATTCCCTCCCATGTTTTCTATTTCAGTTTTAAGGATTCAGTGAAAATTATGGCTGGAGTCTTGTGCCTCCTAGATTTGGTGGGATTGAGAATAGTAAGGGGAGATAATGAGGTCACACCCCCAACCATTTTTCCGTTTCAACCAGAATCTGGTTGGAGCTGGGAAGGCCTGTGGTTGGTCTTCCTAACCTGCCAGTAGAGGCCCTTACAGTGATCCTGAATAAGCCATTGATGTTTCAGTGCGCTACCATCGGGATTATCCAAGCTGGAGCCCTGCCTGTTAACACATGGCCTTCACTGGAAACAAGGGTGTGCAGGCTTCTTGTCAGCTTTGAGAAGGTGAGGACTCCATCCAAGGTAATCAGTTATCCACATCCCCTTGTAAACTTCTGTCAGGGAGATGCCTGCTGAGACCTAACATTCTTTCCTTCAGATACTCCTGCTTCTTTTACACTGTGCCCCTTACAACTACAGTCACTTGCTTTACTCATCCTTGTACTCCAGAGTTGTCCTTCAAGCACCTCTGGTCCTCTGTGGTCCATTCCGCTATAATGTCGTGCAACCCCGTGTTATAAGAAAATCGCGTAATAGCAGCATCATTTAAACTCATGGGTCTGGAAATGCATTATAATCAATACACACTTTAAAACTTGGTTTCTAAAGCACAATGCCCTCAACTTGTCAATTGCATTATGGTGAATTTGTGCTAACAAAACTTCTGTTCTAACCGAACCCCCTGTACTTCTATCCTCTGGCTGATTAACTCCTGTGGTCTGGGCCTCTGCACCCAGGGATCTAATTCCAAAGGACTGCTTTCTGGTGTCCCATGACTTCCTAATTGGCAGAAAATATAATGGATCTTCCAGGAGAATCAGCATTGGTCCCACCGGCTCACCACCAACCAATAATTCCACTATTTGTGAAGGGCTATTGATCTGATGTAGTGTTGTGGTTGGGTTTTGTTTTTATTATTTGAAACACTAAGTGCATCAGAAACTCTTATGTCTCAAGTGGAACACACTTGCTGTAATGTATTTTAATCTTGCCATGTATTTATTTGCACATTTGATGTAACTGAATTGTGTTGTGTGAGGAAGGACTTGAAATTTTGCTGTTTGCCACTCCAAAAATATTCTGTTTTCCAATGAAGCTGAGGGACCTGATCATTGAGAAGCAGTATGTCGTCATGTCTGTTTATTAAATTTCCTCTGTCAGTGAACACACGGGAATGTACCTGAGACCATCTGTCCCCCTTCAACATTGTTTTGGTGCCTTGATGCTTCATCAGATTGTAACTGAGCTTCACAGGTGATTTCCCCTCATTAGACAAAACCTGCTTTGGGAAAACAGTGCGTTGTGAAGGGTACAGAGATGGGAAAAATAAGGATATGAACCAATGCAGAAGAAGTTGCGAGCTGATTGAAAATGACCAGCTGGAACAAAAAATAGATGAAAATAGAGGAGCGAGAGAACTGGAACAAAGTGCTTTCCAGACAATTGAACTGACAGGAAAAGCTTCTGAAGCAAAGAGAAACAAAGACTTTTAATACAGTTTTTAATCCTTTTGAAATAATTATTTCCTCATGTGAAATACAGTACTGATTTTTGTAATTGCATCAGTTAATAGGACACTGCGGTATCCATTTTAAATGCACAAACATGAGATTGAATTTTGTCTGGTTTTACCCTTTTGTGTATGGCTTTTAAGAGAGTGCATTATTTCTCTGAAGCTATAATGCCTAAAATTGACTGGGTATTAATAATTTGGTTAAACGCTTGTATATGGCAGAGCTGGTTTCTTGCTGATGTATTAATTTAAAATATGAATGATTTGTTACAAATATGGCACAAATGTGCATATGAGTTCATAACAGGAATAGACAATTCAGATACTCCAGCCTGCTTTGGCATTCAATACTATCATGACTGATTGACCCTTGGTCTCAACTCTACTTTTCTACCTGCTCTCCATAAACTGTTAAGGAAGGGACAGAATTTTAATTCTTAAATTTATTCCATATCCTGCCATTCGCCACACTTTTTTGGACAGAGACTTTCACAAATTCATCCTTTTGAGAGAAATAATTCCTGACATTTGTTTTAAATCTGCCACCCATTAACCACCTCGTGCTTCCAAATAAACTTGTTGGACTATAACCTGGTGTTGTGATTTTTAAGTTTGTCCACCCAAGTCCAACGCCGGCTCCTCCAACTCTTGATCAGGGTTAGACGAAAGTGAGTACTGCAGATGATGGAAGAGCTTTTTGCCTGAAACATCTATTCTTCTGCTCCTTGGGTGCTGCCTGACCTGCTGTGTTTTTCCAGCACCAAACTCTTGATCTGGTTTGCCCCACAAGGGGAAGCATTCTCCCTATGTCTACATTGTCAATCCTGTTTTAGCATCTTGATTTATTGTTTTCACTGTACTCTGATACATGTTACATGTTTTGTTTTGTGAGCAGTGGGTGGCAGTGGTTAGCATTGCTGCCTCATAGCGTCAGAGACCTGGGTTCAATTCCCGCCTAGGCAATTATCTGTGTGGAGTTTGCACATTCTCCCCGTGTCTGCGTGGGTTTCCTCCTGGTGCTCCGGTTTCCTCCCACAGTCCAAATATGTGCAGGTCAGGTGAATTGGCCATGCTAAATTGCCCATAGTGTTAGGGGAATGGGTCTGGGTGCGTTGCTGTTCGGAGGGTTGGTGTGGACTCGTTGGGCTGAAGGGCCTGTTTCCACACTGTAAGTAATCTAATCTAATCTCTTCATAACATAAGAACGAGGAGCAGGAGAAGGCCGTCCAGCCCTTGGAGCCTGCTCTGCCACTCACTAAGATCATGGCTAATCTTACCAGCTCCACTTACCTGTGTTTTCATCATACCCCTTACTCTTTTGAAAAATAAAGGAATTATCTACCTTACCTTTTTAAGTGATTACTGAGAAGTCTCAACGACTTCACTGACAAGGAATTCCATAGATTAACAA
The DNA here is from genome assembly GCF_020745735.1 of Hemiscyllium ocellatum. Classification (NCBI taxonomy): domain Eukaryota; kingdom Metazoa; phylum Chordata; class Chondrichthyes; order Orectolobiformes; family Hemiscylliidae; genus Hemiscyllium; species Hemiscyllium ocellatum. The sequence goes on from NC_083415.1 coordinate 45,301,042, forward strand.
CCTTTTCTGGGTGAAGAGATTCCTTCTCAGTTCAGTTCTAAACCTGCTCCCTCTAATCTTGAGGCCATGTCCTCTTGTCCTAGTTTCACCTACCACTGGAAACCTCTTACCTATTTCTATTTTATCGATTCCCTTCATAATTTTGTTTCTATAAGATCCCCTTCCCCACAACCACCACCATTCTTTTGAATTTCAATGAATATAATCCCAACCTATTCAGCCTCTCCTCACAAGCCAACCCCCCTCAACTCTGGAATCAACCTAGTGAACCTCCTCTGCACCCTTTCTGGTGCTAGTACATCCTTTACGAATAAAATAAATCTGCACGCAGTCCTCCAGGCGTGGCCTCACCAGCACCTTGCACAGCTGTAACATTACCTCTCTGCTTTTAAATTCAACCTCTTTATCAGTGAAGGACAAAATTCCTCTTGCCTTCCTAATTGCCCTGTTGTACCTGCAGACTAACCTTCTGCAATTCTTGCACAAAGACACCCAGGCCTTTCTGCAAATCAGCATGCTGCAACGTTTTACCATTCAAGTAGTAATCCATTTTGTTGTTACTCCTACCAAAATGTATGACTTCACATTTAGTAACATGATATTCCATCTGGCAGACCTTTATCCACTCACTCACTCAATATATCTATGTTCCTCTGCTAAGTTTCGCAGTCCTCTGCACACTTTGATCTGTCACTCATCTTAATGTTATCGGCAAATGTTGACTTTGTACATGTGGTCCCCAACTCTTCAGCAAATGTTAGGTACTTTAGGAGACAGTGACAACTGCAGATGCTGGAGATCGCAGTTGAAGAGTGGTGCTGGCCGAGCACAGCCAGTCAGGCAGCATCCGAGGAGCAGGAGAATTGGTGTCGTGTATAAGCTGTTCGGGTCTGACAATCCTGATGAAGAGCTCATGCTCGAAACATTGCCTCTCCTGCTCCTCGGATGCTGCCTGACTGGCTGTGCTTTACCAGCACTACACTTTTTGACTCTTAGGACCAAGATGTGCTGCGTTGAATCAGAATTTGGGTTTGCATTTTGGGATTGTGCAAACTGGTAGGTCTGGCAACAATTGGAGAAAGTGAGGACTGCAGCTTCTGAAGATCCAAGGCAAAGAAGTGTGGCGCTGGAAAAGCACAGCTGGTCAGGTGTTTTGTGCATAAGCTCTTCATCTGGTCTGTTAACAGTGTGGTGTGAAATTAGGGTTTGTAAAGCCAATGAAGAGTGCTCAGTTTGGAAGGAAGGGGGATTGTAAGGAAATTAGTGTTGCTCTGATGTTTCAAAGTAGAATGCTTTGGTATGTCGAGCAGAGCATATGTTTTGAGAATTCTCTTTGTAGTTGCCAATTGCATTGATCTCAACTCTTTGGAAGAAGACTCACTGGAGTTTTGGTGCTCCATGTTCAAAATGGGGCAATCGATAGGATTTTTTCCTGTAAACTACAAAAACAATCCATTCCCATTCAATTTCCAACCAAACGACAGAAATATATTTCTTGAAGGTGAAGTGACAAAGTTGAAAGAGCTCGATTTGATAGTTGTGGATTTGAAATTCAATAAGGAGTTTATCCCTAAAAAGGCTGAGCATTAATTGAAGTGAATCAGCATTTAATTGATTTTCAGCTGTGATTTTAACATAAATACTCAATGAACCTATTTCTTCCCCTGAGTTTGTTTGTATTTTCTGTTGACGTGTTCAGAGATGTTATTCACACCTCTGGAGCAGGTGAGTCTTGAACCCAGATTTTTGGCTCAGTGGCAAGGACACTCTTGCACCACAATATCCTCCCCTGAGTTTGTTGACTTTTAAATACAAACTCCATGTATTTTTCAGTCTCTCCAAATTTGCAGAAAGCTGCTTGCCTTAACGTTCCCAGAAGTTCAAATGTTTTAATCTTGAAATACCAACAGAAAATGTATTGTCCTGCTCATACCAGTAATGCTCATTTATGAGCACTTTAGATTGAACAGGTCAAAACCAGTTTCCCAGAATAATTGATTTGCATATAATTACAAGCTGCCCTTGAGCGTTGAGGATGAATCGGAACGTACTGGTATTGGCTGAGTTCAAACTTGTCAAAATTTTATGGGCTTTCTAAAAAAAACTTGCTCAAAAAGCCCAGGGATTCAACTCAACTTTGCATTTTTAAAGACTACTTGAGGTTTTATTTCTCACAACAAGTAAGCATTTGGCAACATTCTGAACTTTCTAAAGAAAAATGAACCCCTTACCTGCTTAAAGACTGCTTGTTTAGCAGATATTGTACTTTGATGAAATTGAAATTTAAAATTTGTGGCTAAAGTTTAAATACTTTTTTGATTTTAAATTATTTATTGATTTGATTTTTAATTTGAATAAATGCTAATTTTATTATCCCAATTCCTGTTCAGTTCTAGTATGCAGACTGACATCACAAATGACTATTCACTGACTTCTGTCACAAAATCATGGCAAAACCATAAAATGATGTCATTCAGACTGGAGGCCTGTGACCAGCAGTGTGCCACAAGGATCAGTGCTGGGCCCACTGCTTTTTGTTGTTTATATAAATGAGGGTCAACTTTTTCAAAGAGAGGATGGTATGTGTATGGAATGAGCTGCCAGAGGAAGTGGTGGAGGCTGGTACAATTGCAATATTTAAGAGGCATCTGGATGGATATATGAATAGGAAGGGTTTGGAGGGATATGGGGTGTGTAATGGCAGGTGGGACTAGATTGGGTTGGGGTAGCTGGTCAGCATGGACAGGTTGGACTGAATGGTCTGTTTTCATGCATTACATCTCTAGGACTCTGACACTATGACTCTTTGGATGTGAATAAAGGAGATATGGTTAGTAAGTTTGCAAATGACACCAAAATAGTTGGTGTAATGGACAGTGAAAAGGATTATCTCAGAGGCCAACAGGACCTTGATTGGAGAGGCCAATGAGTGGCAGATGGAGTTTAATTTCAGAAATTGAGATGTTGCATTTCGGTACGGCAAACTAGGGCAAGACTTGCATACCTTAATGGTCGGGCCTTGGTGAGTGTTGCGGAACAAAGACTCTGGAGTGCAGTGCATACCTCCTTGAAAGTGGAGTCTCAGTTTGACCTAGGTAGTGAAGAAGACATTTGGTTCACTCTGGTCGCTCTTCTGTAGAGATAATGTTAAGCTTGAGGGATGCAGAAAAGATCTGCAAGGTTGTTTCTGGAACTGGTGGGGTTTAGTTAACGGGAGGAGCTGAATGGGCTGAAGTCAGAAGCTGAGAGATGACCATATAGACCCCACAATCATGAGGGGCATGCGGAAAGAGAAATAGCCAAGGTCTTTTCCCAGGGTAGGAGAGTCCAGAACTAGAGGGCATAGGTTTGAGGTGAGAGGAGAAAGATTTAAATAGGATCTGAGGGGTGACATTTTTAATGCAGAGGGTGGTGTGTTTATGGAGTGAGCTGCCAGAGGATATGGTTGAGGCAGGTACACTTTTTGAACATTTAAAAAGGCATTTGGGTGATTATATGAATAAGAACTGTTTAGAGAGAGATGTGTCAAATGGTATTAAGTTAGATTGGGATATCTCCTCAGCACAGATGAGTTGGACCGAAAGATCTGTTTCTGTATGACTCCCTCATGATTCTAAGACTCTACTTCAGGGTCATTATTTGCTTGCATTTCAATATTCTTTATCAAGCACCAGCCTGAATTCCACCATAGGACAACTGAGATTCCACATTAATCACAGTTTGAGATTGCCATATTTTAGCCTGGCTTCCTATCCGTAATGCATTTTGAAAATTCTTTTTGTGGCTGTCTTTTTGATTGCAACAGTGGAAGCTACCTGTCACAGTTTATCGTTTAATGTAATCTTTCCTCATTGTGTGGGTTGTGGTCAAACCAATGGGGCTTAACCATCTCAGTCCTTATGAAAAAAGTCCTTACTAACTTCATCCCCTATCCCCTGTCAACCTTTCACAGCATAGCGATGGCAAAGTTGATATAGGAAGACTGTGGTTCATTGAAATGTTGTCATCGGAAGCTTTGAAGAATGCAGTGTTCATAATTTGCTTTATCTCCCTGCTGGTTTTTGTTTAGGTACTGACTAATGCTTAATCCCCATTCACACAGCACCCCACGAAGAGACCCAGTTAAAGAGATATAGGATACAAATTGGTCCTAGAATCGGATATTCATCTATTTTGAGCTAAAAGGAGATGCTGAATAGTCTGGAGCTGTTTTCCCTGGAGCGTTGGAGGCTGAGGGGTGACCTTTTATAGAAGTTTATAAAATCATGAGGGGGTTGAATAGGGTAAACAGACAGTCTTTTCCCATGGGTGAGGGAGTCTAGAACTAAAGGTTTAGGGTGAGAGGGAAAAGATTTAAAAGGGACCCAGGAGGCAACATTTTCTCACTGTATACATGGGGTGACCTACCAGAGGAAGTGGTGAAGGCCATTACAATTATTACGTTTAAAGGCATCTGGATGGATATATAAATAGGAAGGGTTCAGGTGGACCTGGGCCAAGTGCTGACAAGTAGGACTACATTTGGTTAGGATATCTGGTCGTCATGGATGAGTTGGACCGAAGGGTCTGTTTCTGTGCTGTACATATCAACGGCCGACCGACCTGATTGCTGATATTCGGTACTGAGCATTCTTAAGTGTACACGGTGTGGTTTCTTGGCAAAGTGGATTTTTGTTTTACGGGTAATACTTTGCAAGGTGGTGTCTGTATTTAGACTTTGGCTGAGTGCTTCTGTGGGTGGAGGAAGTTGTGGAGAGAACAATGTGCAAAATAATAAAATGTGATTGCACAGTTCTGAAGAGCAGCGTTGTTATACATAGGTCACCGCATTGTTTGCTTGCATCTTTGGTAATGTTGAGATTTTGCTTTGAATTTGTGCAGGTTTGCTCAGACTATGAAATGTTTGTTTTTTTAAAAAAATTGCATATCAATAGTCAGAGGGAAATTGGAGAAACAAACTATTGTAAGGAGATCTCAGCTGTCTGTAAGAATAATAGTGTGGTTATGGTAGGGCATTTTAACTTTCCAAACATCGACTGGGACTACCATAGTGTTAAAGGTTTAGATAGAGAGGAATTTAAGTGTGTACCAGACAACTTTCTGATTCAGTATGTGGATGTACCTACTAGAGAAGGTGCAAAACTTGACCTACTCTTGGGAAATAAGGCAGGGCAGATGATTGAGGTGTCAGTGGGGACGCACTTTGGGGCCAACGACCATAATTATTTTTGTTTGAAAATAGTGATGGAAAAGGATTATAGACCAGATCTTAAAGTTGAAGTTCTAAATTGGAGGAAGGCCAATTTTGACAGTATTAGGCAAGAACTTTCAAAAGCTGATTGGAGCCAGATGTTTGCAGGTAAAGGGACGGCTGGAAAATGGGAAGCCTTCAGAAATAAAAATCCAGAGAAAGTATATTCCTCTCAGGGTGAAAGGGAAGGTTGGTAACTATAGGGAATGCTGGATGACTAAAGAAATTGAGGGTTTGGTTAAGAAAAAGGAGGAAGCATATGTCAGGTATAGACAGGATAGATCGAGTGAATCCTTTGAATATAAAGAAAGTAGGAGTATACTTAAGAGGGAATTCAGGAGGACAAAATGGGGACATGAGATAGCTTTGGCAAATAGAATTAAGCAGAATCCAAAGGGATTTTACAAATATATTAAGGACGGAAGGGTAACTAGGGAGAGAATAGGGCGCCTCAAAGATCAGCAAGGCGGCCTTTGTGTGGAGCCACAGAAAATGGGGGGGATACTAAATGAATATTTTGCACCAGTATTTACTGTGGAAAAGGATATGAAAGATATAGAGGGAAATAGATGTTGACATCTTGCAAAATGTCCAGATTACAGGGGAGGAAGTTCTGTGTGTCTTGAAATGGTTAAAGGTGGATAAATCCCCAGGACCTGATCAGTTGTATCCGAGAACTCTGGAAAGCTAGAGAAGTGATTGCTGGGCCTCTTGCTGAGATATTTGTATCATCGATAGTCACAGGTGAGGAAGACTGGAGGTTGGAAAACGTGGTGCCACTGTTTAAGGGTGGTAAGGACAAGCCAGGGAACTATAGACCGGTGAGCCTGACCCCGGTGGTGGGCAAGTTGTTGGAGGGAATCCTGAGGGACAGGGTGTACGTGTATTTGGAAAGACAAGGACTGATTAGGGATAGTCAACATGGCTTTGTGCGTGGGAATCATGTCTCAAACTTGATTGAGTTTTTTGATTAAGTAACAAAGAAGATTGAGGGCAGAGCAGTAGATGTGATCTATATGGACTTCAATAAGGTGTTCGACAAGGTTCCCCATGGGAGATTGATTAGCAAGGTTAGATCTCATGGAATACAGGGAGAACTAGCCATTTGGATACAGAGCTGGCTCAAAGGTAGAAGACAGAGGGTGTTGGTGGAGGGTTGTTTTTCCGACTGGAGGCCTGTGACCTCCCACAAGGATCGGTGCTGGGTCCTAAACTTTTTGTCATTCACAAATGATTTGGATGCGATCATAAGAGGTACAGTTAGTAAGTTTGTAGATGACACCAAAATTGGAAGTGTAGTGGACAGTGAAGAGGGTTACCTCCGATTACAACAGAATCTTGACCAGATAGGCCAATGGGCTGAGAAGTGGCAGGTGGAGTTTAATTCCGATAAATGCGAGGTGCTGCATTTTGGGAAAGCAGATCGTAGCAGAACTTTGTACACTTAATGGTAAGGGCCTAGGGAGTGTTGCTGTGCAAAGACCTTGGAGTGCAGGTTCATAGCTCCTTGAAAGTGGAGTCACAGATAGATAGGATAGTGAAGAAGGCGTTTGGTATGCTTTCCTTTCTTGGTCAGAGTATTGAGTGCAGGAGTTGGGAGTTCATGTTGCGGCTGTACGGGACGTTGGTTAGGCCACTGTTGGAATATTGCGTGCAATTCTGGTCTGCTTCCTATCGGAAAGATGTTGTGAAACTTGAAAGGGTTCAGAAAAGATTTACAAGGAGGTTGCCAGGGTTGGAGGATTTGAGGTATAGGGAGAGGCTGAACAGGCTGGGTCTGTTTTCCCTGGAGCGTTGGAAGCTAAGGGGTGACCTTAGAGGTTTACAAAATTGAGGGGCATGGATAGGATAAATAGACAAAGTCTTTTCCCTGGGGTCAGGGAGTCCAGAACTAGAGGGCATAGGTTTAGGATGAGAGCGGAACGATATAAAAGAGACCGAAGGGGCAATTTTTTCATGCAGAGGGTAGTACGTGTATGAAATGAGCTGCCAGAGGATGTGGTGGAGGCTGGTAAAATTGCAACATTTAAGAGGCATTTGGATGGGTATATGAATAGGAAGGGTTTGGAGGGATATGGGCCGGGTGCTGGCAGGTGGGACTAGATTGGGTTGGGATATCTGGTCGACATGGATGGGTTGGACCGAAGGTGTGTTTCTATACTGTACATCTCTGTGACTCTAAATATGCAGGCTCCAGGCTTCCCTTTAATCCACCCTAAATTTGCAATTTAATCTCTTGGTGCTGGGTCTTTTCTTTAGAATTTGTTTTTGCTCCAGGTGTAAAAGATTGGCATTAGTGCTTTGTTAATTATAATTAATTAAGCGTGAAATAAAAACACTTTTTAAACAGAATACTATCTCAAGAAACTTCAAAATTATTTAATAGAATCATTATTTAGATGCCTAACCACTTTTGTAATGTTGAATAATAGTTAACTGCTGCATAATTCTTAAAAGGAAGGACAAATCTTCTCTGCATATTTTGTTCCTATCGCTTGGATAATTTGAAAATGGCAACTTAGATGTACAGTGTGGAAACAGACCCTTCGGTCCAACTTGTTCATGCTGACCAGATATCCTAGCCTAATCCCATTTGCCAGCACTTGGCCATATCCATCTAAACCCTTCCTATTCATCTACCCATCCAGATGCCTTTTAAATGCTGTAATTATTACCAGCTCCACCACTGAGAGCTCATTCCATACACGCACCACCTTCTGCGTGGAAGAAGTTGCCCCTTAGGTCCCTTTTTAAAAATCTTTTTCCCCCCCCCTCACCCTAAACATATGCCCTCTAGTTCTGGACTCCCCCCGACCCCACGGAAAAGACTTTGCCTATTTATCCTATCCATGCCCTTCATAATTTTATAAACCTATAAGGTCACCCCTCAGTCTCCACTCTAGGGAAAACAGCTCCAGCCTGTTCAACCTCTCCCTCTAGCTGGAGCCCACCCACCCTGGCAATATCCTTAGTAAATCCTTTTTTGAACCCTTTCAAGTTTCACAACATCCTTCCTATAGCACAGAGAGCAGAATTGATCTTGAAATGAGTAAACCGATTCTAACTAACAAACAGACAGTGTCTGTAGAAATGTGTGATCTACAGGGGTATTCGGTTCACCAGTAATACTCTGACCTTATTGCTACCTCTTGTAGACTGGCCACTTTTAATTTTTTTGCCTGAGTTTACTTGGGTTAAAATCTCAATACTGTGAATCTGATTTCAATCAATTTGGTTTTAGGTCCTCAAACTTGTCTAGTGTTGTCGGAAACAGGGGCCGAAGTCATTTTTATCTTTAAGGTACCTCTTGCAGTTGTTTCAAGATATTCTTTTGGGGGCTACCTTTTTGGTCGTCAGAGGTCCTTTTTATACTTTTCCTATTTCCTTTATTAGGTTATGAAGTGTTATGGTAATAACTTCTGTATTAATGCTGAAACTGGGGCACTTAGACTCTTAAAGTAGCAGAATTAGAAGAATTCACCAATATACTGTCTCTATATTGCTGCTCCATAAAATTCAAAGCTGCAATATTTTGGCATGAGAAAATACTCTCATGGCAAATGCTTTTATTTTAGTCCACCCTCGATGTGGCAATTTTGCCACTTGGCACTGGATGTTTTCCTTGTGTGGAATTCATGTTTTAGTGTGCACATCAATTGAACACAAAACCATCAGCCTAAACACCACACTCTTTCCCCAATCCTGCTTGCTTTCCCTTAGTGTTGTCCCTTGCTGCTACTCATTTCACCACCCCACATTTGCAGCTCTTCTCTGTCCTGCTTGCTGAGTCACTTCACCCCCAGCCCCTGGTTCAGTCTCACCAGCTTTGCTATCTTCTTCCCAATTCTCTCTCCCCTCACCTGTTGGCTATTTTGTGTCTGACTGCACTGGTCCTGTTTCACCTGGCTTCTTCCTCCTTCCTGGGTTCCTCTGGACTCTGGTTTCACTTGCTCGGGCCTCTTGATACTGCAGCTCCCTCTTGCTTAGATCATGTTCTGACCTTGACAAACTTTCTCGCCATTCCTCCAGTCACAGACTGCTACCTTCCTGCGTTTGCAGCCAATCAGCAGCATGTACGAGAGAGAACCAACTTGTGATTGGTGTAGCAGATCCACTGATTTAGATCTTTCTGGTTATAGAGGGGTGGCAACTTCTCTGTTCATCTGTGTGAATGGTGACTTGCCCTGAGTGTCTGGTCATTAGCCTAGCGTACCAACAATAGGAGAGATTTGCTGTGGTATGTGGAGAGCCAATATGTCACCCATGGGGTCTCTTCTCAAGAAGGCCAACCAAATCAATCTGGGCAGTGGCAACTAGCTGGTATTCCCTTGGTTCAGTGCACTGGTGGGGGGGTGGGGGAAAGGACGTGGCAAGTCGTGTCTCGGAAGGGATTCCAGTCAATTGGAGGCTGATATTTGATGCATTCAACAGCCCATCTATGGAGGCATGGCTTCTGCAGGTAGGACACTGTCTCCATGTGCACCCCCTCAGAGTCCTGGAATCATGGAGGAACCAGGCTTCAGGTAAGTAAGTAAAGGGAGTGGCTGCAGGAGTCTTGGAAGCGTGGGCCATGAGGTAGTTGGGGCTTGTAAACAAGGCTGTGGCCAGGTCTCCCCTTCCCAGGGTCCAGTCTCTTGATCAGTTTTTATTGGCCACATAAGGGCCTCAGTCTGTGCTGGAGCAGGAATTTTGACATTGGGTCATCCTGTCCAGAACTCACTCCCAAAAGAAACGGTAAGGTGCTGGGTTCAAGTACAACTCTTCTAGGAGAAAGTGAGGATTGCAGATGCTGGAGATCAGAACTGAAAAAGTGTTGCTGGAAAAGCGCAGCAGGTCAGGCAGCATCCAAGGAGGAGGAGAATCGACGTTTTGGGCATGAGCCTTTCTTCAGGAATGAGGAAAGTGTGCCAAGCAGGCTAAGATAAAAGGTAGGGAGGAGGGACTTGGGGGAGGAGTGTTGGAAATGCAATAGGTGGAAGGAGGTTAAGGTGAGGGTGATAGGCCATAGTGGGGATGGGGGCAGAGGCCAGGAAGAAGATAGCAGGTTAGGAAGGTGGTGCTGAGTTCGTGGGTTGGAACTGAGACTAGGTGGGGGGAAGGGAAATGAGGAAACTGGAGAAATGAGTTCATCCCGTGTCTCAGTCCCAACCCTCGAACTCAGCACCACCTTCCTAATCTGCAATCTTCCTGATCTCTCCGCCCCCACTCCCACTCCCACTCCGGCCTATCACCCTCACCTTCACCTCCTTCCACCTATCGCATTTCCAACGCCCCTCCCCCAAGTCCCTCCTCCCTACCTTTTATCTTAGCCTGCTTGGCACACTTTCCTCATTCCTGAAGAAGGGCTCATGCCTGAAACGTTGATTCTCCTGCTCCTTGGATGCTGCCTGACCTGCTACACATTTTCAGCTCAAGTACAACTCTACCTGCTTCAACTTTGAAAACAGTCATTGCCCAACTTTTCACCCATGAGAGCAGAAGATTGTACCCAATGTGGGGGGCAGTTATTCAGGAGTGATTCTATGTTTGGCCCCCCCCCCCAGAATTGCATGTTTATTGGCTGGAGGATTGCTTTGTCAACCAATTAAAAAAGGTGTCAAAAAGTGTGGTGCTGAAAAAGCACAGCCAGTCAGGAGCAGGAGAGTTGATGTTTTGAGCATGAGCTCTTCATCAGGAATGTAGGGAGGGTGCCCAAGGGGGCTGAGAGATAAATGGGACAGAGTTGAGGCTGGGGGTGGGGGTGGGGGGGCGGGGGAAGGTAGCTGAGAAGGTGATAGGTAGGTGAAGGTGGGAAGGAAGATGGACAGGTAGGACAGTTCAAGAGAATGGTGCTGAGTTGGAGGGTTGGTTCGTGGATAAGGTGGGGTCAGGGGAGATGAGGAAACTTGTGAAATTCACATTGGATGGAGGGTCTTAAGGCGGAAGTGAGGTGTTCTTCCTCCAGGCGTTGAGTGGCTAGGACTTGGTGGTGGAGGTGGCCCAGGAATTGGATGTCCTTGGCAGAGTGGGAGGAGGACATGAAGGCCCTATTTATCTGTTAGCCTCATTACGCACCAGTATCACTAGCAGCGCGCACGCACACTCTCACTGAAGAGCTTAATCTTGAAATATCTACTCTCTTGGTTCAGATGCTGCCAGACTGTGCATTTCCAGCACCACGCTTTTTGACTTTGATATCCAGCATTTGCAGTCCTTCCTTTCTCTAAATTAAAGATGGTGGGCAGGCCTTTGAAGCTATTGTATGAAAAAGGTAAAGTCCAAGGCGCACTCTTACTGACATTTATTTTGTAAAAGATATTAGTAGAAGTTACTTCACCATTGGCAGTGTTGCCTGATATCCAGTTTTGTGTTGGCCATTCATGTTTTTAGCTGGTCTGGTCACTGTCTCAAACAGGATGGCTTTGCATCCAATATTTTGACCTGTGGCTCACTTACATTTTGTAAATAGCTGGCCATCAGGGCCTGTGTTATATCCTTTCTCTGCCTGCAGCAGCCTTAATGCATCAGTGCACAAACAGCACCAGTTTTGATTGTATCTATGCACCTTGTGTGCCCCAACCCTGCTGCTGTTGTTTCTCAAGATAGAACGACTTCATACGTGTGTAATGACATAATCCCTGATGTGTGCAGCAATGTTGTGCAATTTTGGTTTCTGACCCAAATCACCCAGTCCTGACACTGCTGTTGCTGCTGAAACTAGGGACTCTTAGTCTGTCTGACACATTGCTAATTCAGTTCCTGCTAGCCCCTCTCAATTATTCATTGCTGAGGTATGGAACCCTGCTGTGCCCAAACCACCCTCTTTATTGGTCCTGGGACTGGAAAAAACATCCTGGCATGGAAGTTCAAATGTTCACGCAGTCCATTCCCATGCACAGCATTAGGCTAAAACCCCTACCTCTGAGCCATTTCTTTTGTGTGTTTTTAAATTTATTTGACTCAGATGGCCATGCTTCTCTGGGAAAGAACAACCTGTAGTTACAGCTTAATTTACTTTTTAACTGACCAATTTAGTGTTCAGTAACATTAAGTTGCAGCTTCACCCTGCTCCTTTTGGTCCTTCCTTGTCTGTCTTTGCAAGATGTGACTCCAACACAAGAGCCCAGTGTAAGACATCGACCATCTTCCTGCTGGTTTTCAGACTTATGGTAGTGTGAGAAGAGAATGGCCCCACACTGTTTAAACTTCATTTGTAATGCGATTAATATTAGACTTGTACAGATAACACCATGGCCCTGATGTTGCGGGTAATCTCAAATTAGCTGGAAAATCCAACACAGCTAGCAACACACACGTACTGTTGCAAAGTTCCGCTGATCCTGTTCAGGCCACTGACCAATGTGGTTCACTTGGATAGAAATAAACAGTGGCTGCATTTGGGACATTTCTGCCAAATGGGAAAGAGTAGCTTAAGATGCGAAAGCAGACAAAGTAGTCCCTTGAGCCAATTTTGCCATTATTTAAGATCAAAATGGATCTGTGACTTAACTCTGTGGGCTAAATTTTCACTACCGGGCAGGGAAGCAGGATCTAGGACTGTTTCTGAATCTTGAACCTCCACTAGGGTAGATGGGGTGGGGGATACTGTCCGAAAGTCGTTAGTGTTTGATAGTGAGCCTGGAGGTGGGGTTCCTGATCTAATTCCGTGGCAGAAGCTGGAGAACTAACCAGCAAACCACTGGGACACCCATATGGCAGCTCTTAAAATTAAACCAGGATCTCAATCATGTTGTTGGAGCCTGATTTAATAAATATTGTGAAACATTCTGTCCCTCCATCCGTACAATACATAATTCCATAGAAACAAGGCAGAGTGGGGCTTTTTTTAATTTTATTTTCTCTTCAATCAGTAAGTGAGGGTTAATATTGAGTTTGAATATATATACAAGTATGCTACTCATTATATTTAAATAGCAGTTAGATCCTTCAAGACAATCCAATAATATGGTTCGGATTTCAGTCAAATGTTAATGATGGCCATGTGAAACTATTTCTAGTGCATCTGAGATAGGTGCCTAGAAACAAAATTAGAGATTGAATCCTTCTGAACTTGGATTGTGTCTGGAGGGAGTGCTTCAAACTACAAATGATGACACTTAGTGATTTGTAATATTGCTAATGTGGTATTTGAATGTTACTAAAGAAATAGCATAATTTGTGCTTGCTGGAGACACAGCCAACTGTTAGAGTAAGCATCTTTATTACAACAGAAGGCTCATCGCAGACTAAAATAGTGCAAGGCTTTATTTAAGTGTAAGAATGCTGTGTGTAAAAATAAAAACAGGTTGCCATTCTCTTTGTAGTGGGCTGTTTTGTTCTAGTACTTTCAGCAAAATGCGTTTCAATCAACGAGTGACCATCACTATATAAACTTCAGTTGACACCTTTTGAGAAGATTTTTTAAAAAAAGACAAACCTGTTCTCCCTGGCTGACAAATTTTAGATTTACTCGTGTCCAGGTGAAGCCTGTAGTTTGGGAACATGATCTACACATTCCCGTTAATACAAATTCAAATTTGTCTTGTATCTGTCTCAATCCTGATCACTCTTCAGCTACCAAAGCCTGCCTTATTCCGCCTCCGCCTCCACAGTGGGCTGCATTGTTTGAGTAGATGGGAATAGTGCTGGTTAGAACTGCTGATTTAAGGACCGGTGGGCAGATGTTAATGTTCAACATAATTGCTTACAGGCAGGCTGTGGACTAATGATGCAGTTCTCCTCTTCTACTTCATCTTTTCTAAATAATTTCTTCACTTCGTCTTAAACTGATAATTCAGCTTTTAATAATTTTGCTGCTTTTTGATGTACTTGTTAAAATCACCATTGTTACGTTTTTCCCATGATGTAAATAAGTGTTTACTACTTGGCAGTCAGCCACAGAAACTACTTGTCTTTCAAAAAATGGCATGAAAGTGCTTTAGACCCCTGGGGTCCAACTATAATAGTTCTGTGGCATAATGGTGGTTACAGATGTGATGTTGGTCAGACTGAGTCGCTGAAGACTCTATTCACTGCAGTCTAGTGAAATAAGGGGTATCTCATAGAAACTTATAAAATTCTGACCTGGCTAAACAGGGTAAGTGCAGGAAGCATGTTTGCAGTGACCAGGGAGTTCGGAACCAAAGCTCTGTTTACCGGGTAGGCTGTTTTGAAGTGTGTTGAGGAGAAACTTCTTTACCCGGGGAGTGGTGTGCTTGTGGAATTCTCTGCCACAGAAAGTGGTAGAGACTAAAGCATTGAGTACTTAGAAGAAAAAAGTTGGCTATAGTTCTTAGGGCTAAAAGGATTGAAGATAATGGGGAGAAAGTAGGAAGAGGATACTGAGTTGGATGTGAGTTGTGTGTTGCTGGAAAGGCACAGCAGTTCTGAGCATCTGTTGACCTCACTGTCCCCTACTGAATTGGTTGATCATCCCTGATTGTACTGAATGGTGGGGCAGGTTATAAGGGCTGAGTGGCTGATTCTGGCTGTTTCTATGTTGGAAGTGGTTTGTCGTGGTGAATTCTGTGTTAACACACTTTGGTATATTCTTTGAGAATCTTCTGACAATTGGAGTACAAGCAATACACATCAACATAACGTCGATTTATTTAATTGTTAAATCTCCTCTTCAGATTGATGGCATTTAACTTTGTTACATTAACTTGACTGTGCTGCATGTTCGTTGGTGGGACATGATCCCAGTGGTTTCAACAGCCAGTTCTCCCCATCTTGTTACCATGGCCTCTGATGCAGTAAGTTGGCATAATGCTTGGATTCTAGACTATTAAACTGTTTCTGATGGCTTATTAACCAATAAAACTGGCAGTTGAGCAGATATGAGCAAGAACTGAAATGATGTAAATGCGCTCTCAATCATTTTGTGGTCTGTTATTCTCGTGCCAGACTGTTTTGTTTTTTTTTGTTTTGTTAAATCACAATACATCACTTAGTGCATTAGATGCCAGGGCGTTTCCCAAAATGCCTTTCAAATTTGACCTTCCCCAATGATGTTTTGTTATGGTGTGGAAACTGGACACCACTGGACCTTAAGTATTTGTTTAGCAACTCCATACTGGGCCACAATCAGAGGCCTAGCTTGAGATTCCATTGAGTCACCTTGGTCTGCTGTTGGCAGTCATTGGCTGAAACAGAAGACTTATTCCTATAATGAATGGAATAAAACCGACAGTGCTTCTGTAATTTTATTAATTTGAATGTTGGACCCAGCCTACTGAGTCTATCGTTGACCTATTATAATGCATTGGTCAGATCACACTTGCATTAAAGAGCGCAACTTTAGATCAATGTGATTTACAGGGAGCAGTAGTGGGCTTTAGAAGTCCAAGAAGAGCTACAACATTTTCCATTTACATTCTTTATATAAAGAAAGGAACATGAGAATAGGATTGTACAAATGAACAATGCTGAGCTATTAAGACGAAGATTGAATATTTGAATGTTTGCCTAAAAAAAATTGAGAAAGTTCAGACAGGTTTGTCATTGATAGTGCGCTAAAACTGGATGTGCACAAAAAGGAACAATTCATAGGATTGACATGTTGTAAGAGAGGTTGTAATTTTAAGATAGGGCAAATCTATAGAAAAGCAAGGCTGTAGGCAGAAGGGAGAGAGTGAGGACTGCAGATGAGTTAAAAGTCTGGGTGCTAGAAAAGCACAGCTAGTCAGGGATAATTTACATTTTGGGCATAAGCCCTTCATCAGGAATTCTAGGCAGTAAGGGTGGTGATCAAGACGAGGGTGGGCCTCCAAGCAGAAAATGCGAGGCTGTAGTGGCAGGGAGTGTTGTAGGGCACAATGAGTCCTGGACAGATGCTCCCTTCCTTCCGTTTTGAGTACTCTGCCCCTAGAAGATGGGAACTCTTACAAATACACCTCAAACCCAATCTGTTGCTAGATGTGCGGCTGTTGAGGGTGATGGGCAATATGTGGAAGGCATGGGGTGATAGGTGGAATGGGCGGTGCTCTAGGCAAGAGATCCAGTCTTCAGGCAGGCAGGGGGGATTCTAGGTGGAAAGCTCTTGGTTCTAGAGAGAAGGAGCACAGGCCTAGTTGGCAGGGGTGGTACTCTAGGGAAGGGGGAGGAGGCAGGTTAAGAGGCAGTAAGTGTGGAGCTTTAGGAGGAGGGGACGGGTCTCCAAGGAGAAGGGGACAGGGCTCTAGATGGAAGGCACAGGCCTCCATATTCTGGATCAGTAATGAGCCGAGGGAAAAGTCAGAGGTTTACAGAGAAATGTGCATGAAAAGGGAAGATTAAGTTGTTACATATTAAATGGTATGGAAGAGTAAAAGGCAGGCAACTACACCAAGGTAAGTAAATGTGGTATCATGCAAGTCATGATGGTGTAACTAATCTTGACTCTGACATGAGAGAGAACTTCACTCTGGAATGAACATATGAAGACAGATCTTGGAGAGCTGTATTTGACAAGCTATTACAAACAGACATATGTGAAGGAGTGAGATTGTTCATAAGGATTGGAAAGCCTTACCTGGAGATGGGCAGCAAGCAACTTTTGGAACAGCGCATGCTGACAGTCTAGGGTACTGCAGATTGCAATGGTTCTTAAATGTCAGAAGAAAAATCTTAAATAGTAGCTCTGAGAAATGATTCACTAACATTAACAGATTAGCAGGGTTCTGGGGAAAATGCAGGAGAAGAACACTAAATCATAGTGCAAATTAGTTCCTTGCTAGGTGGTGCCAGTTTGGATAATGGACCTATTGAATTATGGACAGGATAAATTTTTAAAAATGCAGTGTTCTATATTTTGGATTGCTTAATGAGTGAGCTAACATTGCCTTGATGGAATGGATGGCCCAAAATTATGAAGCACAATTTGTGACATCATGGTAGGCACAGACATGGTAGCTTGTTCCTTTGCTGTACTAGTATGAGCTTGAGAATTGGAACTACAGCATTTTCTCCGCTCTTGTATTTGGAAATGGATATATGAATCTTTTAGGTGCTGGAAGTTGGAACTAAAGGAAAATGGGAGTTACTGGTTTATCTGTAACATATGATCTGATAAAACCGGTGACTGGCAACTTTCATATTCAATTTCTGATCATCTGATTTTATTGATCACTTACCATCATGGGTGGCACAGTGGTTAGCACTGCTGCCTCACAGCACCAGGGACCCGGGTTCCATTCCTGCCTCAGGCAACTGTGTGGAGTTTGCACATTCTCTCCCCGTGTCTGTGTGGGTTTACTCTGGTTTCCTCCCACAGTCCAAAAATGTGCAGGTTAGTTGAATTGGCCATGCTAAATTGTCCCTAGTGTTAGGTGAAAGGATAAATGTAGGGTTGCTCTTTGGAGGGTAGGTGTGGACTTGTTGAGCTGAAGGGCCTGTTTCCATACTATAGACTAGTCATTTAGTAATCTAATCATTCATCAAAAGATTCCTTTGTATAATTTTAATGCCAGTACAGTCTGTATTACTAGCTCTTGGTATTTACTTACGTTTTCATTAAACATTATTGGACAGAACTTTGTACGGGTCATCTCATGTAAGAATTGCCAAATATTCAAGAAGGATGTAAACTCATTGGAAGCAGTTCAGAGTTTACCAAATTAATGCCTGGAATGGGCAGGTTATGTTTGAGTGGCTGGACAGCTAAGCTAAAGTCCATTGAAGTTGAGTGAGAAATCTGCTAACGTGTGTAAGATCTTGTAGAGTCTTGGCAGAGTAGATGTAGAGAGGATGTTATCTCCCATGGGAAAATCTAGAGCTTGCAGTCACTGCTTTAAAAACAAGGCGTTGGCCATTTGAAACTGAGCTGAGGTGATCGTTTCCTCTTCTGTGCGCCTTTGGAACTTCACTTCTGGATTACAAATATTCAAATACTTTGCCACCTTTTCAGGAATGGATAGTTGCTTGGCAAGCTCCAAGTGGGTGAAAGGTCATTGAGGTTAGGTCGGAATTGAACTGTAGAGCAGGAGTAAGAAATTAAACCAATAGCTGGAAAAACTCTGCAGGTTTGGCAGAAAAAGCAATGTTAATGTTTCAGCTCTAATGACCCCTCAGAACTGATTGTAGCTAGGGAACAGCAGTACTCCGCACCCGATCATCAGCATGAATACTACTTTTTCGCTAGACTTGAAGCGTTGACTCTGTTTTCTCTCCATAAATGTTACCAAACCTGCAGAGTTTCTCCAGGTTTTTTGTTTCAAATCTTCAGCCTCTGCAGTTCATTGTTTTATTTTAGGTCTGAGAAATTGCTTCCAGCTGGATGCTGTACAGTTAAAGGCATATTTCAAGTTCTCAACACAGATGGCAGGCAACTTGGCTTGAGTTACAGAAACAGTTCTCCAAATACTGTCATTTAATGAGTTGGTATCAGAAATTTGGCAGATTGGAATGCTGTTTCTGAAGCTTGCTTACAATGTTTCAAAGTGAAACATTGACAATTAAACTTTTACCAGAATTGGAGAGGAATTGACAGACCTACATTACTTTTGTTCCTGCTGCAAAGTTGATGGACCTTTTTTTCACACAGCGAACATCTGCTACGCTAGTGAAGAGGAGGCCAGCTTGTGATGTTTATCCTGTGTGTGGTTCAAACGCACAATTCTTGAGCAGTGAGCATCCCCCCTCCCCAGGCTCTGCCCATGATGAAAGGTCACGAGGCACATGTGTTCCAGCTGCGTTTGGGCAGGCTAAATGTTTCCAAGCCTATCTACATAATGTAAAGCAAGTTTAAATCCACTTAACCCAAACTGTTTGGGGGAGATAGTCTTCTACTATTAAGGATTTTCAGACTGAAAATCTATTTATGGCCTAAATTCTAATCCCTTTCTGGGACTGTAATTTTAATAATCTTTCCTTCAGCAGGTGATTTCAGTTGCTCTCTCCAGTGTGATAAGAGTCTTTTGTGTTGGTGAAACACTCATCTAAAGGTGCCTTCACTGCATGTTTTCAGCATTTCTGTTTTAATAGAGGGATTTCCTGCTCCTGTGTATTGCTTTGCTGATAACATTTAAAAGTGCACAGCTGCTCTCCAGGGCTTGTCTTTGAAAATAGAAATGCAAAATTGAAAAGGTGTTCCTAGATAATTTCGCTTGTACTACGGAAAGTAATTAATGGAGGAAGACCCTTGTTTCTGAGCAGTGCACCTTCAGAGTAAGACGGAATCCAGGAAGAATGAACCTCTGAGCAGCTGCTTGTGCAGAGGAGATTTTAACTAACTAAAAGTAAGCGAACTCAGGTGGACATCGAAAAGAATCTGAAGGATGGAAAGAGGTCAGTGAAACAGACTGATATGTTACCCCTCCAAAATGAAATTATAAATATTGGCATCAGCATTAATTACTGGTCGAGCCAGTTAGCTGGATGCCTGGTTTGAGATGCAGTGTCACCAACAGCGTGGGTTCAATTCCCATACCAACTGAGGTTAACATGAGCTACCACCTTCTCAACCTCTCCCCTTACCTGCAGTGTGAGACCCTCGGGTTAAACCACCACCGCTCATCGCTCGAATGAGAGAGCAGCTCTCTGTCATAGTCCGAGAGGACCAATGTTACCTTTCATTCTTGCATGTTTAATTTATCATTAATTTATGGAGTCTAACTCTTTAGCCAAATCAGAACTAAAATCCATATTAAAAAATGAGGTCTGCAGATGCTGGAGATCACAGCTGCAAATGTGTTGCTGGTCAAAGCACAGCAGGTTAGGCAGCATCTCAGGAATAGAGAATTCGACGTTTCGAGCATAAGCCCTTCATCAGGAAATCCATATTAATCAAGAAGGCTGGTTTCCTGCATTTTGAATATTTTGGTCTGAATGTTATCCAAATTAAATCTAAGAACTGGAAATGTCACTCGGCCTGAAACATTTAACTGATTCCTGTTCACAGATGCTGCCAGACCTACTGAACCTTTCAAGCAATTTGTTTTTGTTTCTTATTTACAACATGGTCAGCATGGGCATGCTGGACTGACGGCCTGTTTCCTTGCTGTACATCTGTGACTCAATGATTCAGAGACAGGAGTAGGCCATTTAGCCTCTGAAGGCGAAAGTGAGGACTGCAGATGCTGGAGATCAGTTAGCTGGATGCCTGGTTTGAGATGCAGCTGGAGATAAGAGTCAAGATTAGAGTGGTGCTGGAAAACCGCAGCAGGTCAGGCAGCATCTGAAGCAGGTCATTTCAGGTAGGAGCCCTTCACCAGGTTTCCACAGCTTCTGTTTTGTGAAAATGTGCTTCATGTTTTCAGTCCCAATTAGCTAGGCCTAATTCTATGATTGTGTTGCTTTTGACTTCTCCAAGAGTGGAAATAGTTTATTTTTGTGCACTCTACTGAATCCCTAAATGCCATATTGCCCAATTTAACTCATTTCACTCTTTTGGAGCTATTTTGTGAAATACCAAGGTTCAGTATGGTTCTACAGAACATAACCTATTCCCTTAAATTCTATGTAGCATTGTATTACTCAAAACAGCTGATCAAAAATGGCAATGCCTGTTTCTTCAGAGCTAATGCCTGTTTTTCATCTTCTGGTTGAGAATTAAGTGTGTAATTTCTTGACTGATACTTCAACTGTAAAGCTATTTTGTTTACTAAATATGTTTCTTTGTAATCTGCAAGTTAGAGCAAGATCCCAAATTGGTTATTCATGGCATTAGCCGCTATATTTTGTTCTTTGTGTTGGTTACGTTGCTGCAGCTAACATGATTGCTGGAACAGGAATTAACAAGACCTGCTATTTCCTGTCCAATACAGAAACCACTAAGTTAATATAATGTAACACTGGAGCTCTGGCTATCAACGTCTTGGAGGTTGGGTGGGGATTTTCTGTGGTTTCTCTCAAACTTTAAGTGTGGATTTATTATTGTATATTTGCACAGAAAGCTCTAAATAAACAAAATTCATTGCATGCTTTGTTTATTTAGTTAAATTGTATCAGTGTTAAAAAAGCTGGTCCTTTTGAGTCAATCAGAGCTGTTCTAGAAATGATTAAGAGCAGGTGGTGATCACTTTTTAAGAGATGGGTTCTATCCTGATTTGTGAAATAACTCCATGAAAGCTGGTATCCTGTCACCAAGCCACTCTTTATTTACATGTGCATAATGCATGATGTGGACTCAGCTATTGAAGTGAACAGAAGCCTAATACTCCTGTTTATTTTTTTATTTTTTTCCCCCACACTACTGCCTAACTGCGTATTCCTGTTTTATATCTGTTAGCCAGGGTTCCCAGATTAGGGCTGTTAACCCAGTCCAATCAGGAACTCTTACTCTATTCCACTTAAGTCCACAACATCCCTCCTGTCTCAGTCCTGGGAAGTAGGATGAAGGGCTTTTGCCCGAAAAGTCGATTTTCCTGCTCCTCGGATGCTGCCTGATCTGCAGTGCTTTTCCAGCACCACTCTAATCTAAATGCTGTCTTTACATGCCAAATCCCACACTCATTGCCACTGAAATAACTCCACGAAAGGTGGTCTCCTGTTGCTAAGTCACCCTTTATTTACGCAAACAAAAATTGAAATTGCTGGAAAAGCTCAGCAGGTCTACAGCCTCTGTGAAGAGAGATCAGATTTAATGTTCTGGTCCAGTGACTCTTCCTCACAACTGATGGTAGTGAGGCAAATGTAATTGCTTTAATTTAGAAGTTAGAGTTGGGGGATGGAGTAAAGGGTAAACAATAGGTTGAGGTGGGGATAAAACCCAAAGAAAGTGGAGAATATTTGGACAGGCAAAGGAGTGGATAATGATCTAGCTCGGAGGGTGAATAGCTGTTAATAGAGATTGTTAGTGACTAACAATAGGTTGTGTGTAACGGCACAACACAAGGCCTCGTGTGGGGGTGAGGGCTAGGACATAGCATTCAAAATGCTTTTTTTAACATATACACAGTACGTTACATGGACCCAGCTAGCTCAGAACTGGTCTTCGAGTGAACAGAATCCTTTACCTTCCTGGTTATGCAATTTCTCAGAAGATTTGTAACTTAGGTTGGGGTTCTGGTTGTACGTTTGCTCGCTGAGCTGGAAGGTTTGGTTTTGGACATTTCGCCACCATACTCGCCATACTAATCAGTAGTCTCCAGTGAAGCCTGTTTGTCTGATGTAGTGTTTGTTACAGACCTTGCATGATGATTTGTAAATGGCATTCATTTTGCTGGTTGTTTGTATTGGATCCTTTTGGTTTGTTACACACTGTTTTAAGTGTTTTGGTAGGTTTATGGGCTACTATGATGCCAAGGGGTCTGTGGTCTAGAATCCATTTCAGAGATGTCTTTTATGTAAGGAAATGTGGGCTAGAATTTCTGGGTGCGTTGTCTGCTTGTTTGGGTTTGTTGAGAAAATCAGACTGTTTATTGGGTACCTGTTCTTCCTGAGTATGCTGTATAGGTATCCTTCCTCTGCTGTTTGTAATTCCTGGATGCTACAGTGAATTGTGACATGTTGAAATGTCCTGATGCTCAGTTTGTGGTTGCTGGGATGATTGCTTCTGCAGTTGAGTATTTGGTGTGTGTTGTTTTTTTTCTGTCGATGCTGGTTTGAAGTTCTCCATTAACTGTTTGTTCTACTGTGACATCTATGAATGGGAGCCTGTTGTCATTCTCATCCTCTCTCTCTTTTTTTGTGAATGTTACGCCAGTTAGGATATTGTTGATGGTGTTGGAAGTTTCTTATTTGTTACCTTTGTCATCACAAAATGGATCACCCAAGTAGTGGACCCAAAGTTTGGGGTTTGTTAGTTGGGAGGACTGCTTGTTCCAGTTTCTGCATTACTGAATATTGGTGATCCCATGAGTGTTCCATTAATTTGTTTTTAGGTCTTATTACGGAATGTGAAGTGGGTGGTGAGGCACAGGTCCACGAGCTTGAGGATGTTGTCTTTCCTGATGAAGTTTGTGTCTGTGTCCTTGGTTCTTCTAGAAGTGCAGTCAGTGCTTCTTTGGCCAGATTGATAGTTAATTGATGTGAACAGGGCTGTAACGTCAAAGGACACCATTATTTTGTCCTTTTCCCCCTTGGTATCCAGGGATTCTTGGGTGGAGTAAATGGAGTGGCAGGAGTCTTCCAGTGGGGATTTTTAGTTTTTGGTGGAGTTCCTTGGCTAATCTGTATGTCAACATTTCAGGTGAGGCAATGGGTCTGAGGGGTGGCCCTGGTTTGTGTACTTTAGGTCTTTCATAGAAGTAGGCTGTTATGGATCCACCTGGTTTCATTTTTTGGACATTCTTGTCTTGTTTGTCCTGATTTTCTGAAGCCTCTTTGATGTGAATGTGACCTGGTTTTCTGGTTGTAGGGTCAGGTCTATCGCCACCACTTAAGTGTCAGTATCTGCAAGCAGTGAGTTTGCTTTTTCAATTGTCTGCGTCTCTGGATTAGATTCCCCTAGAGTGTGGAAACAGGCACTTTGACCCAACCTGTCCACACCAATCCTCCAAACAATAACCCACCCAGACCCATTCCCCTCTAATGCACCTAACACTACGGGCAATTTAGCATGGCCAATTCACCTGACCTGCACATCTTTGGACTTTGGGAGGAAACCGGAGCACCTGAAGGGAAACCCATGCAGACACTAGGAGAATGTTCAAACTCCACACAGTCGCCCAAGGCTGGAATCTAACCTGGGACCTTGGAGCTGTGAGGCAGCAATGCTAGCCACCGTGCCACCCAGAAAGATTACAATTTTGTCTTTTTCGAGGGCTTTCCTTTCCTGTGTGTTGAGTGTTCCCTTCCTTTTTCCTGCTTTAGTGTTGGTATAAACTTCTGATTTTTTTTTTCTTTTTTCTTTTTTTTTGGTTTTTTCCCCACACTACCGCCTAACTGCGGTAGTGCTTATTTTTTTTTTCCCCAGCACCCATAGTGTGTGTGTGCAGGTGTGAGGCACAGTGACAGAAAACTTCTGGTTTTTATCTGACAGCCAGGGCTCCCTAATTGGACCAGGTTAACAGCCCCATTCAGGGAACTCATCGTATGACATCCACTTAGCTGACCTTTTTACAATCACTACACTGTGAACTTTCCGTCTGACCGTGGAAAAGGTGTAGAAGAGAAAGGTGGAAACTCCTGTTTGGCTGAAGTTATAGATTTACAACAATATCCTTGCACATCTTTGAACAATTTTGGCTGCCTTATTGAACATGCAAATATCGGTCAGTTAAACCAGCTATTGGTGAAATTAGATGAATCAAAAGATTTATCTAACCAATAACATTCAACACTCTTTAAATTCTTCATAGTGAGGATAATGGAATTAGTTTGGATAGGTTCCAAAAACTGAAGAAGCTTTTCAACTCTCTCTCACTAGGATATGTTTTCAATACTGACTAATGCATTGACTTTATATGTGACTTAATATTTCAGTTTGCATTAATACAAAGCCAAAATTTCTCAATTGACCTATAATTCTCTGAAGTGAATTATTGTTGCTTATTATTAGAGTCAGATGTACAGCATGGAAACAGACCCTTCAGTCCAACCCATCCATGCTGACCAGATATCCCAACCCATTCTAGTCCCACCTGCCAGCACCCAGCCCATATCCCTCCAAACCCTTCCCAATCATATACCCATCCAAATTAAATGTTGCAATTGTACCAGCCCCCACTACTTCCTCTGGCAGCTCATTCCAAACATGTACCATCCTTTGTGAAAAGGTTGTCCTGTAGGTCTCATTTATATCTTCAACCCCCCCACCACCACCACCACCACCAAACCTTTACCCTCTAGTTCTGAACTCCCCAATCCCAGGGAAAAGACTTTGTCTATTTATCCTCTCCATGCCCCTCATAATTTTGTAAACCTCTAAGGTCACCCCTCAGCTTCTGATGCTTCAGGGAAAACAGCCCCAGCCTGTTCAGCCTCTCCTATAGCTCAAATCCTCCAACCCTGGCAACATCCTTGTAAATCTTTTCTGAGCCCTTTCAAGTTTCGCAACATCTTTCCAATAGGAAGGAGACCAGAATTGCATGCAATATTCCAACATTGGCCTAACCAATATCCTATACAGTCACAACATGACCTCCCAACTCCTGTACTCCATACTCTGATCAATAAAGGAAAGCATACCAAACGCCGCCTTCACTATCCTATCTACCTGCGACTCTCCTTTCAAGGAGCTATGAACCTGCACTCGAAAATCTCTTTGTTCAACAACACTCTCTAGGACCTTCCCATTAAGTGTATAAGTCCTGCTAAGATTTGCTTTCCCAAAATGCAGTACTTTGCATTTATCTGAATTAAACTCCATCTGTCACCCATTGGCCCATCTGGTCAAGATCTTGTTGTAATCGGAGGTAACCCTCTTCGCTGTCCATTACACCTCCAATTTTGGTGTCATCCAGAAACTTACTAACTGTGCCTCTTATGCTCACATCCAAATCATTTTATGTAAATGACAAAAAGTAGAGGACCCAGCACCGATCCTTGTGGCACTCCACTGGTCACAGGCCTCCAGTCGGAAAAACAACCCTCCACCACCACCCTCTGTCTTCCTATCTTTGAGCCAGTTCTGTATCCAAATGGCTAGTTCTCCCTGTATTCTGAGAGATATAACCTTGCTAACCAGTCTCCCATGTGGAGCCCTGTGGAACGCCTTACTGAAGTCCATGTAAATCACATCTACTGCTCTGCCCTCATCAGTTTTCTTTGTTACTTCAAAAAACTCAATCAAGTTTGTGAGCTATGATTTCCCACACACTAAGCCATGCTGACTATCCCTAATCAGTCCTTTGATTTTTAATTGTGAGCCTGAGTGCAGAATTCATCTTTTTATTCACGTCTGTTATGCTCCTTTTAATATTTTACTTGCAGACGACATCTTTATTGGAGTAAAGGGTTAAGTGTTAATTTGAGCATTTGGTCCATAATATAAAATGAGAACATTTTTAAAGAAAAAACACCTGATATTAATTTCTAGCTCAAGGTGTGTTCATTTTGGTAAAGTATTTGAAAAACTTAGCAAATGTTTATTAATGTAAAAATTGCTCATTTATTAGTTATGTGGAGGAGTTAGACTGGGGTGGACAAAGTTTTTAAAAAAAAAAGCAACACCAGGTTATAGTTCAACAGGTTTATTTGGAAGCTCTAGTTTTGAGTGCTCTGAAAGCTAATGCTTCCAAATAAACCTATTGGACTATAACCTGGTATTGTCATTTATTAGTGTTTGGTTTAATAGGTTCAATAAGCAAAGCTGCTATTTATTTTCATAATCCAGTTTCACGTTTCTCTGTCAACATTTCATTATATTTGCACAAGTCTTGTGCTTTGTTAGTTTGTAACTTCTGATATATTATCCTTGCCTTTAACACTTTTATTTGGAGTGTTTCTCAGTGCACTTTGCGTATTATGTTTCATTATTTCATCTGATCCATACTTCCATCATAGCACTAGGTTTTTTTTATTTCTAACATTGCTCAGTAATTGGACATGGTGTAGAGCTGCTTAACCAGTTAGTACACTATAGCTCCTCCCATTCACTTTAGGGTTTGGAGTTTCAAGAGATGCTACGGGTTGAGGCATCTGGTGCGGGCACCGCCTGTTAAATTAATTTTTGGCGAGCAGAAACATTCCAAAGTTAATAGAAATTGAACGAGCTGTCCTCCATTTTTTTAATGAACTGTGATATATGTGAATGTCGAGTCCTGGAAAAGTCATGTAAGTGCTGTTTTGTTTGAGCTGCTGCCAGCCTTTAAAGGCAGTCCTTCAAAATGTAGTCTCATCGCTGGGTTTGGAACGAGGATCCTACTGGCACTTAGCCCTCTGTCAGGTTCCTCTGTGTCGGGGAGGGCTGGTGGGTGGCAGCTGGAGGAATTCAGTGTTGCTCATGTAGATTTTCACCAGAAATTTAAACTGAGGAATGTGCTCTTGACTTTATATATCACTGTTTTATTTTGGAACAAAGGTTACAATGAGTAATGTTACTGTTGCAGCAGGTGACACAAATTTACACAACACTGGTTAATGCAGAAATCTCAGCTTCCTTCCAAACTGTCCCTTTCATTTAGTTTACTGCATTTTCAGCCTGAAACATTTGTACTGGAGTAATTATGTTGACATGTTGCATTATACAGTGTCATATTTGCTTTGCTTCCTGAGTTTGTGTACTTCAGGCTTCTCACAGTTCTTAAAATATAAAGAGTTACTAAAACATTGGTCAGCGAAGCCCAGCAGTCAAGATTGAATCCAGGCCTCTAATGGATGAGGCCTATCCGTTCTATCCAAGAGCTTTTTTTTTACTGTGTCTCTTTTTATTTCTTGTGCGCTTTTCAAAATTTATACTTCCTATAAACTACAATTCTTTTTGATGGAGCTTTTACTAGTTGATATGATAATGTGACCAGTTTCTTGTAAAACCATGTCTGTCTTTATCAGATTGAGCGAAGATTTTGTGAGACAATGTAATGTACATGTTATCTTAAAGCCACGTAAAATTGGCTACATGCATATGAGGCAGTTTTACAGCAATATCTGAGACCATCTTTTCTGACAACTTGCAAACATATTTACTTTCATTGTGACATATATTGATCTGAACCTTTACAAACTAACTTGGTCCCACCCCTCAAAAAAAGTAACTGTAAAAGCAAAGCACATATTAACCCTTAACAAAATAAGCGATTGTTTCAGACATACCATGCCAGGAACAGATATAAGTTTCCATTGAATAAATTTGCATTCTTCCTGTTATCACGAGATTGTGTAATTAGGATATGTTTTAACTACTACAAATGCAAGTTGTTCCTTACATGACTTGCTTTAATTTTGAGGTAGTTGTATGCTCTGACATCCCATTTTGGAATTTTAGAAAGTAAAGTCTGTTTCATTGGTGAAGTGTTTTGACTCTTATATGGCTGAGGTTAGCTTGAGACAACAGACTGTGTGTTTGTGTGTGTGTGTGTGTGTGTGTGTGTAAAGGCAAATGGTGGCTGTTCTTTGTTAACCTGATACTGTCTATAGCTGAATGTCTGTCTTTTACCCATGGATTTAGTAATATATCATGGTGAGGAGAATGCAATTATTCAAACAAAATAAAAACCAGAATTAATTGTAAACACTCCAGATTGGAAAGCATCTGAGGAGAGGAAAGAGATCGTGAGGCAATTTTAGGCACCTTCTCCTGACAGGGTTCGTCACAGGAGCTCCTAACCTTGAGGATTTTTGGACCGCACCTACTTCCGAAGTGTGAGTGTTCTGTTAAATTTTGCCAAATACTCCACATTCCCAGATATTTGGATTCCTCATTTGCTGTTTCACACTCCTGCCTTGTAAATATTGGGGCCAGCTTCTCTGATCAATGCATACTGTTGCTACTGGAAATTGCAAACAGGTCAATGTGTTCACAATGCCATCATTATTAATTTGTATAAAGCTAGTTTGCATGTAGTCTTATGTTTCACATTTGCAAGAGTCAAAGGTAAAGAGGAGAAAGGTGAGGAATTAGATGCTGGAGAGTCAGAGTTGATAGAGCATGGCATTGGTTATACTTTGACCAATCCGATCTGAAGAAGGGTTATGCCCAAAAGGTCGACTGTCTTGCTCCTCTGATGCTGCCTGACCTGTGGTACTTTTTCCAGCTCTACAACTCTAAAGTAAAGAGGAAAACCGAGAGGCAGTCACTTAAGGTTATATTGTTTCTCATCTAGAGCAGGGAAAATTTTAACATACATCCCACTTTTTCAAACATTGGCTGCTGTTGGAATGTGCTTACTCCATGACATCAGGTACATGGCACTGCCTCATTGTGAGCAGCACCATTCAAGGTCATCCTGAAATGTTGCGATAACATAATTCAAATTGTATTCTGGCAAACTTTTAGTGGTATCCATGATTAATAATATATTCATTAATGCTGATGCCTTGCAGTGAATGTTGCATTTCTCATGAATTTGATTCACTATTTAAAATATTCTCCAAGTTCTGGGTGTTTTTTTAATCAGTTAAAGATAACAAGCCGAATCTGCTTAAAAATAGTGCATGAATCAAGCTTTTATGTTTCTGGCAAAAACTTCATTACTGTTAACTCAGGGATATTTTTGTCAAAATTATCAGGTGCCATTTCAGTGTTGACATGAGAGAAGTGTTTAAAATTTGACAGTCTCCCAATTCCTTCCTTCCTGCTGAATTTTCACCCTGTGGGTTAATATTTACTTTTGTAAATGGCTGTGAATGTTAGATCAGTTGGTAATTTACAGTAAGATTAATCGATTTTTAGTTAACCAGTGATATTAAGGGATATGAGCCAAAGCTCGGGTATATGGATATAGGTCCCATGAGCTCATTGAAGGATCTATGTTCTGAAAACCAAATGCCCAGAAACATTCAAAGATCCATTTAAAAAAGGCAGCATGTTAAGCACTTGCAAACCACATTAACAGTCTCTGCAAAATGCTCAGTAATTGCAATGTTATGACTATTGTCCCTTAACAAAAAAAATGCTGTAATAAACGTGTTGATTGAGCATTGATGGTTTTATATGTGCTGACTGCCACTTCCTCTTTATTGACACCTGCTCCTTTGGTCCCTTGCCAATTTTTTCCCTTGAATGTGTTGATTCCTCATTGGCATATGGTTCCTCGAGAGTCTATCTCTACAGTGCCTCTTTTGAAGCAGCTGTTATTGATGACTGAACCTTTCATGGTGAGTGTCAAGGAGCTACTTAGTGAGGGATAAGGGTGCAATTATGGCTGAGCCTGAATTGTCCTCTCCCAAAATAGTGTGCTCTTCCAGCAGGGGTTGCTGGATAATAGTACTCAATACAGACTGGTGTTCCAGCTGCTCACTGGATAACATGAGACACCAGGGAGCTTTGACATGTGTTTTATTTGACGAATTGCCCAGGACAATATTTTTGTTCATGGGATATGTCATTGGAAGGACTAGCATTATCACCTTGGAGGTGGTGGTGAACTGCTGCTGTCCATGTGATGTCAATGCATCCATATGCTATTGAGGAACTCCATGATTTTTGATCCAGTGACCGGGACCTGTGGTAATATAGGGTTTCACCATTTTAGCTACTAATTAATACTGTGTGCAGAATTGTGATTCCTAAAGGTGCTATAGCTGACTAACTTATTGGACCAAATGTGGAACCGTGCCTTAAGCAATGAATACTCCTGATGCTGGGGATCAGGCCTAGCTCAGCAGACCAATGAACAAAGAACATCTGTGCCTCCTTACACCTGGATTTTATCTGATATCAGTGAAAGTTTGAGAGACGAGACTAAAAATAGTTCCCCACGGTTAAAAGGGTTTACACATCCTGATTATCTCCAATGGGAGTGGGTGGCTTTCCAGTGTCCGAAATCAGGCAGCTTAAAATATTACCGAGAAGAGAAGCATAATGTGGCTCAACCAGCCACCCCCCTCCCCCCACCATGCCATACACAGGTCAACTGGGATGGTTGGGTTAGATTTGGAGTTGTGGAGGTGGTGGTTAAAATTGTCCTTGCATTTTCGGCATCCTCAGCATTTTTTTGCTTTAGTTATTTGCTGATTTAACACAGCTCAGATTGCAATTGATTGTCTGCAGTGAACGCCTTTTGCAAACTACAGTTTTCATTGTCACTGCTCACCCATCATTATTGAAGAAAACAACTCCAATATCTTCAGCTTTTGTCATAAGTTCTTTGACCGATGAGGCCCATTTATATTCTGAATGAACAAGCACAGAGTAAGTGGTGAATTCTGGAGAAACCAGGTTGGCAATTTCGATTGTTCAAGTGAAACTTCCACATCAGACAGTGTTCAACATTAGCAATCTGACAGCCCTCTTACAGCCCTCTTAGAAGGAGCTGCTGTATGGATCATTTCTCACCATGCTTTCTTATCTTGAACAACTTATTCCCACATGGCAACATCAATTTAGCACTGTTTCAGCATAGTTTTAAACGTGCTTGTTGACCAGTATGATGAAAACATAAATAATTTCAGCATGCATTGTGATACTGTCCTGTAACCTCCCAAGAACTCCAATGTCAGTTGGAGCTGATTCAATAAAACAATTTATAAGAAAAAAAATCATTGTTCACTTTTACAGTGGTTTGTGCAGAGTCCTCATTTGTCTTTTCTTCCTCCTCCATCTTCCTCCCATGGTCCACCCTCCATGTCCCTGTTAGGCAAGAGTTGGAAGGCACTTAGTTGCACCTCAGCGATGAGTTGAGCAGCCAAGTCAAGACTTCCCTCCACCCTCATTGAGCTCGCAGACTGTTCCCTACGAGGGGCATGCACTGGTGTGCAGATGGTTCCAGGAGGTGACCACTCTTGCAGTATTTGGAAACGTCACAAAGGATGCCATGACACTTCGAGTGGAGGCAATGTTGACAGAAGATCATTTCCTGCAGGATTGTTCTCTTTGTCAATAACCTTCCCCGCCTCCATTTCCATACTTGCATCCAGCGGAGTAGAGTTTTGGCAAGCCTGTGTTCTGTCAGAGCAGCTTTATAGTTATCCCTGCCTCCAGCTCCTGCTCACTTGTGACTGGCTCAGCATTTGGTGATTCAATTACTTGTGGAGGTTGTACTGAGGGACGGTGTTTCTGAGCTTATGGTGGGTGTGGCATGAGTTACATGGTGCTTCCTCAATGTGCGATGCCCTCCTGAACAGTCTTCTTCCAGGACTACCACCTCAGTGATGTGTGAAATTAAAGGCAAGAATTAGGGCTGAAAGGTTGAAACAAATTCAAAGCTGGTAAAGTGTAGATCATTCACGTTTCAATGGCTGCTCACATCACTTCAATAGAAATTATTTGTTTTTTGTGATGTGTCTGAGGTGATATTCAACCCTGTCACCAGGTATCTGGAAGGCCTCATCTCCTCTTCACTGTGTTCTGAAACTCCTGTTCTCCCCGCGTTATCCTCCACAGCAGTCGGGGGTGACTACGGCTGGAGGACCACCCCAGTTCTCACGCACTCCTGCTGGCATTCTGTGCTGTCCAGAGCATGGAGAGAAAAGCAGGGTGTAAATGGGGAAACGGACTGCTTTGACAGGATGGAACGACAACATTAGAACTAGAATTCAAATCCGTACAATGTGGAAACAGGCCCTTCAGCACAACAGGTCCACACTGACCCTCTGAAGAGTAACACAAACCTGTTTCCCTATCCTATATTTACCCTATATGTAGCCTACACCTCCTTGAACACTATGGGCAATTTAGTGTGGCCAGTTAACCTAACCTGCACATCTTTGTGATTGTGGGAGGAAATTGGAGCACTGGAAACCCACTCAGACACTGGAAGAAAGTACAAACTCTACACTCAGTTGCTGAAGGCTAGAATCAAACGTGGTTCCCTGGCGCTGTGAGGCAGCAGTGCTAACTACAGAGTCACCATGCCGTACCAATGGATGATGTAAAGGATGGGTGTTAAATAACAACGTCTGTTTAGGTGGTGTTAGGAGGTGCCTCGAGAGGAAGAGTGCAGCAGGTGGAATCTCTAGAGCCCCGTGCAGGAGAAGACTGGGAAAGTTATACTTGAATTGGGGGTTGACATTTGAATGTGCATGTTTCTCACCTTTCCCGCACTGATAAGGTCACTAAATATCTTTCTGTACTGCATCCACCAGTGAGGGACCATCTTCATTGTGGTCTCCAGAGTGCTTGGCAGAACTGGGCCTTCCCTCCCCTTTGGGTTGCCATCTCTCAACTTCTCTATTGCTAATTATAGAATACTGCTATTCTGCCCTTTTGCCAGGCTTCCTTTTAAATACTGAGGCATCAACAGTTGGGTGCCAGTTCTGATTGCACCTGCATGTTCCACTGGGCTACTTTCCGAAAACCAGTTCTAAAACTAGGATGCCGGTGGCTGCACTCTGTCGAAGAATCATGGAAACCTTGCTCCTTGAACTTTGAAATCAAACTGGCCTCCTCAAATGTGTCTGAATTGTAAAATGCAGCTCAAAACAAAAATGTATGTAAAATAGGTTTCCAGGTTCTGCTCCTCATAATTGCCCCTTTCCCACTAGAATGCTTTGACAATATGCAAGTTCTGAAATCACATCCAAAGGATGTGTAAACTCATAGCTCAATATTCTCAGCCTATTGTGTCTTTATTGGCTTATTAAAGTATTTCTTTAACTTGGGAAAAGATGGTTATGTAAGAACTTTAGGAAACCTGATATTTTTTAGGCAAGAGATCTTGGTTGTACTTTAACATTTACAAGGTCCTTTTGAAATGTGTTAATCCCTCCTACAAATACTTGGCTGGAATTAAGTTTGTAAAAAGCTTAAATATCTGACCAGGATTCAGGTTGTACTGTATCAAACTATTCACTATTGATTCAAGTTGACAGCATGTGTCAGATTAGTTCCTTGTACAGCAATGACTGTGGGCAAGGTGTCATCAGATAACTTCATTTTCCAAAACCATTTTCAAGTCTGTAGTTATTTCCGTTGGTCAATATTAATGAAAAATAAGTGTGGACATAAATCATCAAACCATATTCCACTCTGAGTTTTTGTCTTCCACAAAATCGAACTGGAGAAAATCTACCTCAGCATTTCTTTAATAGCTAGTAAGCGGGAGAGAAAATGTAAGTTTATTTGGAAAAGGGTTTGCACTACAGAGAATATTTTAAACACTGTTTTTAAAAAAAAATGTTTTTCCTAATCAACCGTACAGAGGTATGAATACTTTTGGAGCAGGTAGGCCTTGAACCCAGACTTCCTGGTCTGAGGTAAGAACACTATCACTGTGCCACAAAAGCCAGCAATACTTCTGGTAATTGCTTTTCAAACAGTAAAGGCATTAAGCAACAGATTAAGAAGGGACCAGTGGGTGTTGAAAAGCAAAGGCAAACTGTCAAGAGACTCGGTACAAAGAAGGCAGTGTACTTTCTAAAGAGAAGGTTGTTGAAAGCAGTGATGCTGTGGTTGACAATAAGTGCTCACCTGTCTTTTATTTTTGTTTCTGTGGTATTTTCTCCCAGTGTCCATCTTTCTAGTTTAAATTTAAATAGTCCTACAGTATGGAAACAGACCCTTTGGTCCAACTTGTCCACGCTAACGAAATTTCCCAAATTAAACTAGTCCCATTTGCCTCTCAACCATTTGGTCCATTTCCCTCTACACCTTTCCTACTCATGTATCTGTCCAATGTCTTTATATGTTGTAACTGTACCTGCATCTATCACTTCTTCTGGCAGTTCATTCCCTCTGTGTGAATGGTTGCCCCTCTGGTCCTTTTTAAATCTTTCTCCTCACATCTTAAAATATGCCCCCTAGTTTTGAACCTCCCTACTGTAGGGAAAAGACTGTTGATAATCACTTTATCTATGCCCCTCATAATGTTATTAACCTCGAAGGTCACTGCTCAAGTGAAAAAAGCCCTCTGCTATCCAGCCTGTTCTTATAACTCAAACATTCCACTCCTGGAAACATCCTGGTAAATCTTTACTGAAGCTGCTCCAATTGAATAACCTTCCTGTAGCTGGTGGCCACAACTGTACACAGTACTCAAAAGTGGCCTCACCAACATCCTGTACTATAACAACATGACATCCCAACTCCTGTATTCAATGGTCTGAGCAATGAAAGTAAGTGTGCTAAACACCTTAACCACTCGGTCTACCTGTGATGCAATTTCAAATAATTATGTACCTGAGCCCCGAGGTCTCTGTTGTAAAACAGTATCCAGGGCACTACAATGAACTCTTCTGATGTGTTATGCCTATGTTTGCTTTACCAAAATGCAAAACCTTGCACTTATCTAACTTTAACTTCATCTGTCTGTCCTCTGCCAATTGATCAAAATCTCTTTGTAATCTTAGATAACCTCCTTCACTGTTGAC
The DNA here is from genome assembly GCF_020745735.1 of Hemiscyllium ocellatum. Classification (NCBI taxonomy): domain Eukaryota; kingdom Metazoa; phylum Chordata; class Chondrichthyes; order Orectolobiformes; family Hemiscylliidae; genus Hemiscyllium; species Hemiscyllium ocellatum. The sequence continues at coordinate 45,336,041 of NC_083415.1, forward strand.
TATACAACCAATTTTTGTCATCCACAACTTTACTAAATATTCCTCCTAAAGCCTCATCCAAATCGTTTACATAAATGACAAAACAGTGGACCCAAGATTGATTCCTGTGGAACACTGCTCTTAATAGGCCTCTAGTCTGAAAAGCCACCCACTCTCTCTCCTACTGTCAAGCCAGTTTTGTATCCAGTTGACAAGCTCTCCCTGAATCCCATGTGTTCTAACTTTACTAATTAGTCTACCATATGGAACCTTTGATAAAAGGCTTTACTAAAGTCCATGGAGACATCTACTGTACTGCCCTCATCAAATTTTTTGGTCAAGTCCTCAGAAAAATCTCAATTTTGTGAGACACTATTTTCCACACTCTCGTATATGCTGTCTATCCCTAATCATTCCATGCCTCTTCAAATGCATGTAAATCCTGTCTCTCAGAATTCCCTACAAAGCTCACCCACCTGTCAGACTCGCCATTCCCTTACAGCCTATCAGAAATAAAGGAATAACATTAGCCACCTTCTGTTTCTTCTGGCACCTCACCCATGGGCTATAGATAATAGAAAGATCTTTCCTGGGGGCCCCACAAATTCAGTTCCAATATTGGACTGTTCTCAGGACATCCATATTTATTTCCCCCAGCATCCATGTCTTTCTCCACAACACAAACTGATGCAAATTATTCGTTCAGTATCTCCCCTGTCTACCTTGGTTCCACACTAAATGACCTCGTTGATCTTTTAAGAGGCTCAATTCTCTCCCAGCTTGCTCTTAATGTACTTGTACAATCTGTTTGGATTATCCTTAATTCTGTCTGCCAAGGCTTTCTTATATCCCTTTTTTTTTTGCCCTCTTGAATACCCTCTTAAGAATATCCTTACAACCCATATCCTCTTAAAGATACTCACTTGATCCCAGTTGTCTAGACCTAACGTATGCCTAATTCTTGTTCTAGGACACAGCCTCAATATCTTTATTCATCCATTGTTCCCTAGGCTTAGCAGCCTTGCCCTTCATTCTATCAGGAAGAAAATACCTCTGAACTCTCATTATTTCACCTCTGAGAGCATCCCACTTGCCTGACATTCCTTTACCTGTGAACAGCCTTCCCAATCATCTTTTGTAAGTATTCCTGCTGAATACTATCATTATTGGCCTTGATCCAATTTAAACTTGTGGATGAGGCCTTTCCTTTTTCATAACTATTGGTCACTGGTCTGAAAGTGCCCCACTACTACCAACTCAGTTATTTGCGCTGCCTTATTTCCCAAGAGGAGGTTAGGTTTTGTTCCTCCTCTGGTCAGCACATCTACATATGAAAAAGAAAAAATCTTCTTGAACACTTCTTTGATCAATCAGAATAGTTGAAGTATAACTCCAAAATGTAACACTGTGCGCAAATGACATAGCAAATAAATTGATACAAAGATTTTGAAAACATCAAAACTAAAATGAGCAACCCTCAACATTTATATTTTTTTTCATATTGCAGAACACCTTTTGAAAGAGTTAATCAGCAAGACTTATTCGAGGGCACACCCACGACTGATAATACACATTGTCTTCTTTCCATCCTGCATTGTCACATCTGGAGTTTTATTTATTCATTTATAGGACCTGGGTGTCACCGGTCAGACCAGCATTTATTGCCCCAAGCAGGCAGTTAAGAGCCCCCCTGCATTGCTGAGTGTCTGGAGTCACGTAGAGTAGACCAGACCAGCTAAAGAAATCTGTTTCCTTTCCTCAGGGACACTAGTGAACAAGACTTTTTTCCCCAACAGTTGGCAGTGGGCAAACCTTTAACCAATGACCCCTCATATTTCATATCTATACTCCTTGGTGATATTCCTGAAAGGCACATTCATGAGTTCCACATGAGTACAGGTGACACATAGCCCTAGATTAATAGTTTCCCCCCCCCCATCCCTCTGCTGCCCCTGTGCTGTTATGCTGCATATTTGACATCCTGTAACAGATAAGCAGAAATGCCCTCCATTGAAACATTGGAGACCAAAAATCTGTTATCTGGCTGCTAATTCATTGTCCTCTCTCTCAGCCATTGTCTGTGACCCTGAGCTGACCTTACCAACCCTAAGATTGGCTTTGTACTGCATTATACTCTGTACTGTGTATTGCATTGCGTTGTACTCTTCTTCCCAGCCCCACTCCAGGTTATTATTGAATTCAAATTCCATCTGCTGCATGCAGTAGGATTTGAAGCCGGATCCCCAGATCATGACTTGGATCTTTAGTGTAGCAATTGTAACAAGGTCAGCCAAGTGGACCTCATGGAATATGAATTCCCTGATCGGGGCTGTATATCTGGTCCAATCAGGGAGCCCTGGCTGACCAATAAGAACAGGTGTCCAACTGCGCGCACACCATGGGTGCTGGGGAAAAATAAACACTACCGTAGTTAGGCGGTAGTGTGGAGGTTAATGGGGGAAAAAAAACAGGTGTCATGTTTTTCCAATAGTAGTGGTTATCACGTTCACCTCATGTGAAAGTAACTTGATTCAAAATTGGGTTGATGCAGGACTGCTGCCTCATTATGGCTTGTTAGTATAGTAGAGTAGTGTAAGGCACTGGACTTAGGCTGTAGTCTGAGAAAGGGTGAGATCGAATCCCACCACTGCCCTATGTGCTGATAGCATCTTACAAAGAATTGCCTTGCAGGTGAATTCTTTGCTCGGCTACTCCGGCAAAGAATGATCAGCTTCAGAAGCTTCAAGCAAAATGTAGAACTCCGGCATGAAATATGCAAAAGAAGGTCACCTTGTGTTGCAATGATTGTGTTCCTACCTCTGGATGAAGAGTAGGATCAAATTATTGCAGGTGCTGGAATCTGTAATGGAAACAACAAATACTGGAGATCACAGCAGGTCAGCCAGCGTCCAAGGCGAGAGCAAGCTAACATTTCAAGTCTAGATGACTCTTCGGATCTGACTAAAAATGATAGCTTGATCTCTCTGTGGATGCTGTCTGACCCACTGTGATCTCCAACATTTGTTCCCTGGACCCAGAGGCTTGGGTTCAAGTTCCACCTGCACAAGTATGTATATTTATATCTCTGAACAGGTTGACTTTAAAACATACAGAAATTGTTTTAAAAAGCAGGAGTGTCGGACATCTGAACACTTTGGAAAATAACTCTGACGAGACTGTACCAAAGTCTGACTTTCCACGTGTAAATCAAGGGTGACTTGGTGACTGTTTACTAGCCCTGTGAAGTTTTCTCATCTGGATTAATTGTCGAGCGATTTAATATCACTAGGGACTGTCATCTCCTTTCAGAACTTGGAGACTGACTGAAAAATCTCGGTCTGCCTCTGCCAATAGGCCTCAGTTTGTTGAGTCAGCAACCAAATACTTCCTTCTCCACCTATACGCCGCTTGGAAAATGACTTGGGGGCAGGGTAGAGTCGGATCTAGCACGCCACACTGTCCCTACCCCAATTGGGGCCTAACACCTTAGCCCCAATTTTTCCAAGTGTCCTGATCTTCAATGTAGGCATTAAGACAAATAAGTTGTTCTGTTAGGCTCTCAAGCATTTTGGATGTTGTCCTTTGTTGCTGTGATATTTAAATAAAAGTGTAGTTAGGCAAACGTGTGGTGATGGGTGTGGTACTGTTAGCAAAAGTTATTATGCAACTGATGTACTGCAGATCCTCAGACTAGGATCCCAATATTATTTAATGCAGAGTTACATTTTCAAATTATTCACTGGATTACTCCTCATGGTCCATGATATAAGCATGTACAAATTTTAGATACTTGCAGACTATTTTATATAGACTTTCACTCTTCGTTGGCATGCATAATTCCCACTTAGAATTTACAGTCTATTGAATCAGTCTTAATCTGCACAGATATTTTAGAATCTGGGGTGGGGTCTTCCTGATTTTGGACTAAATTTGAAAGTGGGAGAGATTGGAGAGAGAACCACACCCAGTCTGAATGTGAAAGCCCACTGGATCTTCCGGCAATTGGGCAGCTGATTGGATGTTTCTTGAGTTTTATTGGAGCTGCACTCATTCAGGCAGGTGGAGAATATTCCTTTGCACTGCTAACTAGTGCCTTGAAGATGGTGAACAGGCATTGGAGGAACAGACTTGCTGCAAAATTTCCTAGCCTACAACTTGCCGTTGTAGCCACAATATTTATATGGGTGGGTCTAGTTCAGGTTTATGGTCAACGGTAATCCCCAGGACATTGATAGTGGAGAATTCAATGATGCTAATGTCACTGAATGTCTAGGGGTGATGGTTAGATTCTCTGTTGTTGGAGATGGCCATTGCCTGGCACTTGTAGGGTAATTTACTTATTGCTTAACAGCCCAAACATGAGTGATGCCCTGGACTTGCTGTATTTGAACATGAATTTGGAGGAATTGCAAATGGTGCTGAACATAGTGCAATCATTGGCGATATCCCTTCTTCTCACCTTAAGATTGAGAGAAGGTCATCGGTAGAGCAAATGAAGATGGTTAGTGTCTGGGATAGAATCTGAGGAATACCTACAGAGATGCCTTGGGCCTGGAATGATTGACCTTGAAGGGCCACAACCATCTTTATTTGTGCTAGGTATGACACCAACCAGCAGAGTTTCCTCAGTTTTCTAGGGGACCTTGAAGGCGCACTCCATCAAATCCATGTCAGGGGCAATCGCTTTGGAATTCTGCCCTTTTGTCCATGTTTGGGCCAGGGCTGTAATGAGATCACCAGCTGAGTGGTCCTGGCAGAACCCAAACTGAGCATCAGGTATTCCTTTTGCATATGTCACATGGCAGCACTTTTGACAACCCCTTCTATCACTTTGCTGATAATCTAGAGTAAATGGAATGGCAAGTCATTGCTTGAGTTGGATTTATCCTGCCTTTTGTGAACCAGACGTGCCTGGGCAACTTTGCATATTGTTGCTGAGATTCCATTTTGTAGCTGTACTGAAACCATTTGGCTGCAAGTGCAGCTAGTTCTACAGCACAGGTCTTTAATACAATTGCTGGAATCTGGAATACTGTTGAGGGTCACACCCTTTGCAGTATCCAGTGCCTTCAGCCATTTTTTTGACGTCACATGGAATGAATAGAATCAGTTGAAGATTAGTATCTGTGATGCTGGGACCCTTAGGAGGTGGCCAATGTGGACCATTCAGTCTGCATTTTTGGCTGAAGGTGGATGCAAATCCTTCAAGTTGTCTTAAGCACTGGTGTGCTGTGCTCTGATGCTGAGGATATTTGTGCTCCCTCCACCTCCTGTTAGCTGTGTAATTGTCCACTGCCATTCGAGACCAGATGTGGCAGGACTGTGGATTTGATCTATTGGTTATGGCACCGCTTTAACTTTGTCAAGCTGTAGTCATGCAAGCAATCCTGTGTTGTAGCTTCACCTGGTTAACACCTGTTTTTAGGTATGCCTGGCACTGCCCCTCCTGCTCAGCCCTTTGAACCAGGGTTGATCTCCTAAAAGGAAGGAAATAGTAAAGTGCCACAACATGAGATTATAGACTGTGATTGAAATTAATCCCGTTGCTGCTGTTGGCCCACAGCCCAGTTTTCAATGCTAGATCTGTTCATATCTGTCCCCAGTTAGCATAAATGTTGTCACATGATATGGTAAAGGGTACTCTCAATCTGATGGGAGTGGACTTTGTAGAAACAAAGGTCTGACAACCTCAGTCAATGAGTACTGCCACAAATGGACAGATCTGGTGCATGAGGATGGGGTTCGGTGGGAACATGGTAATCAACAGGAGGCTTCCTTACCCAAGTTTGACCTGATTACATGAGGCTTTGTGGAGCCGATGTTGGAACTCAGGGTAATTTCCTCCAACTATATACACCACTGTGCCACCACTTCTGGTGAGACAGGACATCTCATGAGAGTGATAGTGGCATCTGAGGCATTTAATGCAAAAGACAATTCCGTGGGTATAACTGTTAGCTTTTGCTCTACTAGTCTGTGGGGCAGCTCTCCCAGTTTTGGAACAAATGCTGAGGTGTTGGTTAAGAGAAGGGTTGATAGGGTTGAGTTTCACATTGTTGCTTCTGATATGCAGCTTGATGCCAAGTGGTTCGTTCATTTTCATTCCTTCTCAAAGTTTGCCACAGTTTTATACAATTTCATGACTTGCCAGGCAATTTAACAGCAGTTATGGTTTCAAACAGACCAGATGAGGATGAGATTTCCTTCCCTTAAGAAAATCAGAAAACCAGATGGTATATTTGTTTTGTCAATCATCACTCCACTGCAGTTAGAGTTTTAATTCTCGATTTTATTATCATATAATACTGAGTACTAGTCAATCTCATGTAAAAGTCAACCCCAATTTTTGGTCAAATCAGGAATTTTTCCATACATCTTGTGTAAAATTCAACCCTATTCTTCACAGATAACAACAGATCAACTTTTGAGTTGGTGTGTCGGTAGTCACATCCTGCTCCAGCTTTCCTGTGAGCCGATAGTATCGTTCCGACTGTTGTGTTGCGCGCCAGGTTTTCAGAATTATTGTAATTAGTTTATTTTTCTTTACTAGTTTAGAGATCTATGTGGCTTCTGCAATTGAAAATGATACGGAATCAATTTTGACGGGCCTCAATTTCTCTACCTTCCCCCCCCCCCCCCCCCCCCAAACCGAAGATAGTATCCATGTAGAGTTGAAATAAATTTAACTTTTAAAAAGTTGTCTTTAAAATTCAGCTATTACTTGGGTATATATGGTAAATGTAAATCTTGTCATCTGCCATGGTAGTTTTCAGTCTCATCTCACTAGAAGGTTAGCCTGGGACTCTGGATCACTGAGTCACGAACAGAGACCAGCATTACACCATGTGAATGCCTCCCCATCTGCGAGGCAACTCTCAACTTGTGGCTATCCATCTCTAAGCTCCCTGATTTACTCTGACACAATACTCCTCTGATTAATACCAATTTCTGTTGGACGAATGCCTTAAGTTCCAGCCTTCTCCTCAAATGTCTATCTCGGGATAGCAGCCATCACATTCACTTGCAGCCTATTGTTCTCTCATTTGAATTTCTTCCAGTCACAAGCCCCCTTTAAAGATATACCGTCCATCATCAGCGCACTCTTTCTTTTAACAGCTCTCACTGCTAACTCCTTGCTTTTTCTCATTGCAGGGTAAGGGAGCCGCTACTAAAAGTGAGGCAAAGAACTAGGATGGTGATGCAGCCAAGACCACACTGGAGGAAGAAGGCCTATAGTTAGGCAGGGTAGCAGCAAAACCTCAGATGTTTTCAAAAGTTAATGTTGGTCTGGTGGAGATATTCTGAACATCACTAAATGCTTCATCATTAAGGTGGATTTTAACAATGAGTTTATTTGAAGGAGTGAGAGAGGAGAAGCAGTGGAGAGGTTTTGGGATTAAAATTTCAGAGCATTAAATCAAATTAGCTGATGGTCTGGCAGGGTAAATAGGGAAATAATCCTAAGCACTATTGTGTTGAATGTGATTTCACTACAGAGGTCAGAAGTGGTTTTAAAACCATTTCAGCATGGACGTCAGGAAGTGCTTTGTCATAAAGAAAGACTTGTACTTGAATAGCATTTTCCACAACCTCTAAGTGATTGTGGAATAATGTACTTTCTGCACTTAAATCATTTATGTATTATAGGATGTAAATGCTTCCTGGGTTTGGAACTGGGGCTAAAACAAGTTATTTAAGAGACACTTAAAAGCTGCAACATAGACATTTTGGTGTGCACGCAAGCAGCTTTGTTGCTACTGGATGCACTTGATGTCTCTACATGTGCATTTGTTAATAAGAGGCATGTTTACCAGCTCGTTCTCAAAATTCATAAATATCTAACTACATGTTCTGTGCAGAAAGAATCTTGCCTTAATTTTAAACAGTTAGGAATTTAGCCAGGCTATCTTTGTTGCAATTGGTACTGTTGCTATTACGAGGAACAGAGGACTGCAGATGGTGGAGATCAGAGTAGAGTGTGGTGCTGGAAAAGCACAGCAGGTCAGGTAGCATCAGAGGAGCAGGAGAATTGACATTTCGGGCATAAGCCCTTCATCGGGAATTCCTTATGCCTGAAACGTCGATTCTTCTCAGGTGCTGCCTGACTTCCCGTACTTTTCCAGCACCACACTCTCGACACTGCTGCTATTAACTGCCATCAGTTTCTAAAGTACATATAAATCTCTCACTTCTGCACAGAGTTTATAAGGACTGCATCCTTTTTTATTGCTGATTTATTATCTATCCGCTCACCATTCTAGCTTGCCAACTTGATTAGGCAGGTATGGTATAATATTTAAGCTTTTCCCAATAGATAAGACATTATTGAAAATTCAGCAAAAACTAAAATATTAGCTGGATTTCTCAAATGTCATGTTTGCTATGGCTTGCAATCAAACCTTTGCATTTATTCAACTGACTGCATTATGATGTTTGAGTTCTGTGGTGATCGGGTTCACCTCCTAGCATAGGAGTTCCCTGATTGGGGCTCTTAACCTGGCTGACAGATATAAACAGGAGTGTCAGACATTGTGTTCACTCAGCTGTCTCTGAAGATGCTGGGCCACTGTCATTTACAATGCTAGTGTAAATAAAGGGTGACTTAGTGATGGAATACTGGCTCTGTGGAGTTATTTCAGGTTCTGCCATCAAGTTTAGATTGTCATTTTGAAGCTTGTAGTTGAGATTCCTGGAAGTTAGGTAATTGAATTCTGCTCGAGTTTACAGCTGAGGAAAACTGAATAAAGATAGCTGGAGCAAAAATCTATCACTGTGCGTGGGTGTGCGTTTGGGAACAGTACTTAGGCTGGATAATCAAACCATCTCACCCTAAGTTCTTTTTTAAAAGTGCACAATTTTCACACTCTTTTTAAATCAGATGTTGATATGTAGCAGTATGAAATAGGGCAAGGAGACTGTGATGTAGAGAGTGAGCTGCTGTTTCCTTCATGCTGCTTTTACAGTTAACAAGTCTCTACATTTGAGTTATGCTTTGAATTTGAGTGCCAATCAGAAACTTTGCCTGAACATGTACTGACTTGTTTTTTCACTGTGGGACTGGGTTAATTGACAGTTCTGCTGATATCTCCACAGCTCTATCATCTGAGGCTGAACCCTCTAACATTTTGTACAATGTGATGTTTTCGATGATAAACACAATATGTTGCTGTTTGGTTTTTTAGTTTTAATACTACAATATTAATTGCACCCCTTTGTTTCAGACTGTCTTTTGACTGTATGAAAACTTATACATTGGATTTTTAAAAAGATTTTTGTGGTTAGCAGTGAAAGATTGCAGTAGTTCAAGATGGCAGCCTCAGGCAACTCTGACCCATCACTAACACCAACCAACCTGCATCTACCTATTGCCTTCCCAACTACCTTCCCCCACCCCATCCTACTATTTTTAACTCACATTCCCAATGAAGGGCTATTGCCCCTAGGATTCTTCTGCTTCTTGGATGCTCACTTGCTGACATGTTATTTTCCTGTGCCACACATTTCAACTGCAGCTAGCAAGGCCAGTCGGTGGCTGGGTCAATGAAGTCTAGTGGGCACACTTCTAGTGGTTGTAACAAGGTCAGTCAGCTGGACCTCCCCAGAATGAGTTTCCTGATTAGAGCTGTTAATCTGGCCATTCCGGGAACCCTCGCTGACAGATTTTAAAAAAGGAATGTGCACCCACATAACATGGGTGCTAGGGAAAAAATAAGCACTATTGCAGTTAGGCAGTAGTGTGGGAAATTTTTTTTTAAATTTAAAGTGTCAAAAGATAACAGGATGCTGGTCTCTGTGGAATTATTTCAGAACTGACAGCATAAAGTGATGTTAATGGCATTTATCTCCTAGCCGTGACAGGAGCATGGTTCCAAGGAGATCAACACTGGGAACTTAACATTCAGGTATACTTGACCTTTCAGAGATACAGGAGGGATTGAAAAGACATTGAGTTAGCACTATTAATAGGTGAAAAGAGGACAGTTGTGAGAGATGATCTAGTCTTATGATGGAGAGTTCATTTGGACAGCGGTAAGGAAAACCAGCAAGAGAAAGAAAACATTGAAAATCGAATCGATTATTGAAAGAAGACTCCAAAAATCTTGTGCAGATCCCCAAATGGTAGCCACTGTTAGGCTATAAATCAACAAGTTATAAGAGCAGGTAAAAAGAATAGGATGGTGAGTGGCTTGAAGAGGAACTTGCAAATGGTGGTGTTCCCACATACCTGCTGCCCTTGCCCTTGCCCTTGTCCTTTGAGATGGAAGTGGTTGTGAGTTTGGAAGGTACTCTTTAAGGATCTTGGTGAATTTCTGCAGTGGATCTTGTAGTTAGTAAACACTATTCTCACTGAGGTATCAATGGTAGAGGGAATGGATGTAGTGCCAGTCAAGAAGGCTGCTTTGACCTGGGTGCTGTCAAGCTACTTCAGTGTTGTTAGAGATGTGCCATCCAGGCAAGTGGGACTATTCCATCACAATCCTGATTTTTGCCTTGTAGATGGTGGACACACTTTGGGGAGTCAAGAGTTGAGTTACCTACCACCTAGTCTTTAACTTGCTTTTGTAGCCACTGTGTACATGTGATACATCTAGATGAATTTCTGGTCCATGGTAAATCCCAGGATGTTGATCGTGGGTGACTCAGTGATGGTAACAGCATTGAATATCAAGGGGTGGTGGTTAGATTCTCTTGTTGGGGATGCTCATAGCACAGCGTTTGTGTGGTGCAAATGTTACTGGCTACTTGTCAGCCCACGCCTGGATCTTGTCCAAACCTTGTGACATTTGGGCACTGACTGCTTCAGTATCTGAGTTGAGAATGGTGTTGAACATTGTGCAATCTTTGAACATCCTCCCTTCTGACCTTACGATGGAGAGAAGGTCATTGCTGAAGCAGCTAAAGATGGTTCTGCCTATGATCCTACCCTGAGGAACTCCTACAGAGATGTCCTGGAACTGAAATGACTGACCTCCACTTACTATGACCACCTTGTAATGTGACCAGTATGACTATAACCAGAAGAGTTTTCCCCTTATTCCCATTGATTCCAGTTTTGCTGGGGCTCCTTGATGTCAAACTCAGTTGATTGTGACCTTGATGTCACGGGTTGTCACTTTCACCTCTCCTCTGGAACTAAGCTCTTTTGACCATGTTTGTAACAGCCTTGGATTCAAAGTTAGGAGCTGAGTAGCCCCAGTGGAACTCAAATTAGGCATCACTAAGCAAGTTATTACTAAGCAGGTTCTGTTTGACAGCACTGTTAATGACATCTTCCATCACTTGACTGAGAGTAGACTGATGGGGCAGGACTTAGTTGGCTGGGATGTGTCCTGGTTTTTTTTTTGTACAGAATGTACTGGGCAATGTACTGGAAGAGCCTGGCTGTGGGAGTTGCAAGCTTTGGTGCACAAGTCTTCAGTACTATTGCTGGAATGTTGTCAGGGCCAATAGCCTTTGCACATTCCATTGCTTCCCATTGATTGTTTATCATGTGGACTGAATCAAATTGTTTGAAAACTGGTATCTGTGATGCTGGGGCCCACTGGAGGAGCCAGCATCCTCTTGGCCCTTGCTGAAGATTGCTGTAAATAGGTTCTGTTCGCCGAGCTGGAAGTTTTTGTTGCAAACGTTTCGTTCCCTGGCTAGGGAACATCATCAGTGCTATTGGAGCCTCCTGTGAAGCGCTGCTTTGATGTTTCTTCCGGTATTTATAGTGGTTTGTTCTTGCCGCTTCTGGGTGTCAGTTTCAGCTGTAGTGGTTTGTATGTGGGGTCCAGATCTATGTGTCTGTTAATGGAGTTTGTGGATGAATGCCATGCCTCTAGGAATTCCCTGGCTGTTCTCTGTCTGGCTTGTCCTATGATGGTAGTGTTTTCCCAGTCAAATTCATGTTCCTGGTTGTCGGAGTGTGTGGCTACTAGGGATAGCTGGTCGTGTCGTTTTGTGGCTAGCTGATGTTCATGGATGCGGATTGTTAGCTGTCTTCCTGTTTGTCCTATATAGTGTTTTGTGCAGTCCTTGCATGGTATTTTGTAAACTACGTTGGTTTGGTTCGTGCTGGCTATTGGGTCCTTTGTTCTAGTGAGTTGTTGTCTGAGTGTGGAAGTTGGCTTGTGTGCTGTTATGAGTCCGAGGGGTCGCAGTAGTCTGGCTGTCGGTTCTGAGACGCTCCAGTCCTGAGACATAGACAAAGAAGAAACCATGGTATCATTCAACGTGACGGCACTGTTCACATCAATTGACAAAACCCTAGCCAGAGAAACAATAGCCAACCTACTGGACATACATAACAGAACACAGGAGGCCGAACCTATCAACAAGGACGGCATACTTAAACTACTAGACCTGTGCCTCACCACACACTTTACATTCAACAATCAGATATACGAACAAATCAACGGAACACCCATGGGATCACCAATCTCGGGACTCATAGCAGAGGCAGTTATGTAAAGGTTAGAACATACAGCCATGCCACAAATCCAACCCAAACTCTGGATCAGATACGTCGATGACACCTTTGTAATCATCAAAAACACAGAAATAGAAAAAACACACCGAATCATCAACGCCACACTCACAGGAATACAATTCACGAGAGAAGAGGACAAGGATAGCCAACTCCCATTCCTAGACGTGTTAGTAGAGAGAACACCCAACGGAGAATTCACCACAAGGGTACACAGGAAACCAACACACACAGACCAAGTCCTAAACTGTGAAAGTAACCACCCCAACACACACAAACGAAGCTGCATCAGGACACTATTCAAAAGGGCCACAACACACTGCAGTACACCAGAACTGCGAAAAGAGGAAGAGGAACACCTATACAAGGTATTCGCCAAAAACGGATACCCACGCAACTTTATCACCAGATGCCTAAGAGATAGACCACGGAATGAGGACATGCCACAACCAAAAGGACTAGCCACACTACCATACATCAGGAGCGTCTCAGAACTGACAGCCAGACTACTGCGACCCCTAGGACTCATAACAGCACACAAGCCAACTTCCACACTCAGACAACAACTCACTAGAACAAAGGACCCAATACCCAACATGAGTCAAACTAACGTAGTTTACAAAATACCATGCAAGGACTGCACAAAACACTATATAGGACAAACAGGAAGACAGCTAACAATCCACATCCATGAACATCAGCTAGCCACAAAACGACACGACCAGCTATCCCTAGTAGCCATACACTCAGACAACCAGGAACATGAATTTGACTGGGAAAACACTACCATCATAGGACAAGCCAGACAGAGAACAGCCAGGGAATTCCTAGAGGCATGGCATTCATCCACAAACTCCATTAACAGACACATAGACCTGGACCCCACATACAAACCACTACAGCTGAAACTGACACCCGGAAGCGGCAAGAACAAACCACTATAAATACCAGAAAAAACATCAAAGCAGTGCTTCACAGGAGGCTCCAATAGCACTGATGATGTTCCCTAGCCAGGGAACGAAACGTTTGCAGCAAAAACTTCCAGCTCGGCGAACAGAACCGCAACAACGGACACCCGAGCTACAAATCTTCAACCAGACTTTAAATTGCTGTAAATACTTCAGCTTGATCCTTTGTGCTGATGTTTTGGGATCTTCCAGCATTGAGGATGGAGTGGAAACTCCCTCTAGTGAATTGTTTAATTGTTCACCACATTCACGACTGGGTGTGGCAGGACTGCAGAGCTTAGATCTGATCCATTGATTGTGGGATTACTTAACTCTATCACTTGCTAATTATGCTTTTTGACATTGGCTTCACCAGGTTGACACCTCACTTTTAGGTATGCCTGGTGCTGCTCCTGGCATGTCCTCCTCCACTCTCTGCTGAACCAGGTTGAACCCCGGCTTGGTAATGGTTGAATGTGGGAGACACAGTGCGCCACGAGGTTGCAACTTATGCTGGAATACAGTTCTTCTGTTGCTGATGGTCCAAAGCACCTCATGGTTACCCAGTTGAGTTGTTAGATCTTTTCAAAGCGTGACCCATTTAGCATGGTGATAGTGCCACACAACACAGTAGAGAATATTCTTAATGTGAAGGTGGGACTTAGTCTCCACAAAGACTGTGAATTGGTCACTCTCTTCAATGCTATCATGGACAGATGTAGCTGCAACTGGCAGATTAGTAAGGACGAGGTCAAGTAAGTTTTTCGCTCTTGTTAGTTCTCTTATCACCAGTTGCAGACCCAGTCTTACAGTTATAACCTTTAGGACCCAACTAGCTCGATCAGTAATGCTGCTGCCGAGCTAATCTTAACAGTGGGCATTGAAATCCCGCACCCAGATATAATTTTGTGCTCTTACCTCCCTCCATGCTTCCGTCAAGTGGTGTTCAACATGGAGTGCTGATTCATCAGCAAAGGGGGGGGGGAATGGAACATAATAGTCAGCAGGAAGTTTCCTTGTCAGTGTTTAACCCGAAGCCACAAGACTTATAGGGTCCAGAGTCAATGTTGAGGACTCCCAGGATAACTCCCTCCCAACTATATATCACTGTGCCACTACCACTGCTGGTCTGTCTGAGGTTGATCAGGAGGACTTTACAGGGTCAACAGGACTGTTTCCGCCTTTTTTTTGTTGTTCGGTGCCAGGTGATCTGTCCGGTTCCATTTCTTGAATCTTTGTGGTGATTGATACAATTGAATACGCCTTGTGAGAGGGCTGTTGAGTCAACACGTCACGTGTGAGCCAGACCCATATGGATGGCTCATTTCTTTCCCTGAAGGACATTGGTGAGCTCAAGAATGAGAAACCTGTGTCAGAAACAATTGTCTTTAACTTGAAGGGAATTGCAATGAAATGAGGATAGTGTTGGCTAAAGTGAACAGGGTGGATAGATTAGCAGGAATGATGGCAATCAAGCATTGGCAGACACTTAAGGAGGTATTCCATAACTTTTGTTGGGGGGGGGAAGTACATTCTGGTGAGGGGGAAAGATTCCGAGAGGGATAAACCAAGCATAGCTAAAGAACCAAGTTAGACAGTTGAAAGGAAAACCAGAAAAGGAGAGAACTAACTCAGGAAACCCAACTGGAAAGGAACATCATCCCTGGCTCTGCATTGTAATGAGCACATTTGATGAGTTCTGCCTGTTACTAAGGAAATGATTACTTAACCAGCTTCATGAGATTAATTAGTGTCTCCCCATGGGTGTTGAGGCAGTTATCACTGGAGGAGAAAGTCAGTGATAGTGATAGTCCTGAAGAATGGGATAAATTCAGAATCCATCATAGATGGGCTAAAATGATTTTAAGACAAAAAATAAACCACAAGGAGAAAAACTAGTGAGGAAAATTTTTCAAAACTGATAAGAGCAACCTTAAATGTATGAAAAGGAAGAGAAATCCAAGTGAACATAGGCCCCTGAGAAAATGAACCTAGGAAGACAGTTATGGGGAACAAGAAAATAGCACAGGAGTTAATCAGGTACTTTGTCAGACTTTATTAGTACTAAAGAATGGGGCTGGGGAGGTGGTAAGATGTAAGTACCATCACCATCATTAAAGAAGCAGCATTAGACAAACTAATGGGACTAAAGGCAATTGAGTCCCCTAGCCTTGATGGCTTGCATCCTAGGATCCTAAAAGATGTAGCCATCGAGGCATTGGTTGCATTGGTTATAATTTTCCGAAAATGGTTGGATTCTGGAGAAGTATTAGAGGATTGCAAAATTGCTAATGTGACACCCCTATTCAAAAAGAGAGAGAGGCAAAAATATGGGTAACTATAGGCCAATTGGCCTGACATCCATTGTTGAAAAAGTATTGGAATCGAGCATTACTGAATTAATAGGAGAACAATTTGAAAATCATAATGCAATCAAGCAGAGTCAGCTTGGTTTCATGAAAGGTAAATTTTTGTCTGACTAATTTATTAGAATTTTTCAAGTTGCAACCAGTGTGGATAGAGGGGAACCATTATAGGTGTTGTAATTGAGCTTCCAGAAAGCGTTTGATAAGGTACCTCCTCATGGTGTTGGGGGTAGTATATCGGCATGGATAGAGAATTGGCTAATGCGCAGGAAACAGCGAGAAGGGATAAGAGAATTTTTATCAGGTTGGCAACCTGTGAGCAGAGGGAATCAACCAGGTTAGTACTGAGACTGCATCCATTGACAATATATAAAAATGACTTGGAAGAAATTGAATGTATCATGAACAATTTGCAGACAAAATAAAAACAGGTGGAAAGTCAGATTGCAAGAGGGATACCAGCAATTTAGAGATTGTTACAGGTTAAGTGAATGGGCAATACAATATTATGTGGGAAATTGCGAACTTATTAATTTTGGAAGAGTAAACAAAAGAACAATATTAGTTAAATGGGGAAAAGCTGCAACACAAAGGGACATGTGTGTACTTGTGCACAGAGCAGAAAACTAGAACTCCGGTGCAAGAGGTGATCAGGAAGGTTAATGGAATGTTGGTCATTATTTCACAGGGGTTGGAGTATAGAGTAGGAACATTTGCAACTATACAAGGTGCTGGTGAGACCATCTGGAGTAATGTAAGCAGTTTTGCTTCCTGTATTTAAGAAAAGGTATCCTTTCATTGGAGGCACTTCAAAGAAATTTCATTAGAATGATCTGTGGTATGGAAGAATATTTTTATAAGCAAATGCTAAGCAATTTGGGAGTCTACTCATTGTGGTTTAGAAGAATGAGAGATTACCTCATTGAAACATGTAGGATTCTTAAAGGCCTTGACAGGGGAATGCTGAGACACTGTTTCTCTCCTGGGAGAGTAGAGGACCAGAGGGAACAGTCTCCGAATAAAGGGGCACCAATTTAAGACTGAGGTGAGGAACTTGTCTTGAAATTGAAAATCTTTGGAACTACTTGCCACAGAGTTGCGGAGTCAGAATTCTTGTGTCTATTGAAGGCCGAGACAAACTGATCCTTGATCAGTAGGGGAAATCCAGAGTTACAGGCCAAGGGCAGTAAAGTGGACATGAGGGATGTTGGGTCAGCCATGATCCTATTGAATGGCAGCACAGGCTTGAGGGGACAAATGGCCGCCTCCTGTTCTTACTACTTAGGGACTTACCGAAGCTTCCTTGACAAGATCCTTTGTATCTCTTTATGGTTTTCATTTTCATTTGTCTGAATTTGAAGAATGTGTAACCATGTTGTGGTGCTGGCATTTGCAATAGACTTTTTGCTGATCTATCTGTTTTTCCTTTCATATTTTATCTCTTTCCTCTGGTGTTTAAACCCATGGTTTAAAGCTGCTTGTTTCAGTTAATTGGCAGAAACCTTTGTGGGTTTGGTTTCATTTTCAAGAAATAGCTTCTAAATGTAAGTATTACAAAGATACCTCAGGCAGATGGTGCACTGATACAGGATCTGTACTCTTTTTTTCTCAATTGGAATGCTAAGGCATTGTATAATTGCTTTGATGTGGGATTTCAGGACAGGTGAAAAATTTGTTTGTGGTTTGCAGATGGCAAAAGAACGTCTTGCAGCTGAAGATCGGGCAACTGAGAATTTGGGCATTTGGATAGAGTGAGAATCTTCAAGGTTTCATTCATTTGATCAAAACCAGATTTCTTCACATGTCCTAAAAAGCATAATGTGCCATGTTTGTGGGTTGGGATCTGATTATTGACAGTACTTCGTTTTGTATAATGAATTGAAGATTCCTGTTGGACTTGGGTGTACAGAATTAAAGCTCACACAACACCAGGTTAGGGTCCAACAGATTTATTCAGAAGCACTAGCTTTTGGAGCGCTGCTCCTTCATCAAGTGGTGAAGAAGCAGCGTTTTGAAAGGTAGTGCTTCCAAATAAACCTGTTGGACCATAACCTGGTGTTGGGTGATCTTTAACTTTGTATAATGGATGCTCATAGCTGCTCATTGTGGTGTAAGATCGATTTTGGTTGTTTTGATGCCACCGTCCTCTTCCCTGGTGGGGCTCTTACAGGGCTTGTTTAGAATGATAGAGGAAAACCACCTCATTATCTAACGAGAAGAGATTCTTATATGATGTAGTCAGTGTGTGCTGCTGGAAAATCACAGCCGGTCAGGCAGCATCCGAAGAGCAGGAGAGTCGACTTTTCAAGCGTAAGCTCTTCAGCAATGAGGGAATGGCCCAATGGGGCTGAGAAATAAATGGGAGGGGAGTGGGGTTGGGAGGAAAGGTCGATGAAGGTGGGGGTGAAGCTAGGTTAGAGAGGAGGGTGGAGCAGATAAGTGGGGAGGAAGATGGACAGGTAGGGCAGTTCAAAAAGGTAGTTCCAAGTTGGCAGGTTGGATCTGGGATTCAGGTGGGGGGAGGGGAGATGAGGAAACTGATGAAATCAACATTGATCTCGTGTGTATGGAGGGTCCCAGGCAGAAGATGCAGCGTTCTTCCTCCAGGCATCAGGTGGCTCGAGTTTGGTGGTGGTGGTGGTGGAGGAGGAGCAGGCATATGACTTGCATGTTCTTGGCGGAGTGGGAGAGGGAGTTGAAGTGTTCGGCCACAGGGCAGTGGGGTTGCTTTAGTGCGTGTGTCCCAGAGACGTTCTCTGAAATGTTTGCAAGTTGGTGTCCTGCCTCCCCAATGTGGAGGAGACCACGTCAAGAACAACTGACCCAATGGGTGACGTGTGGAAGTACACGCAAGTCTCTGTAGGATGTAGGAATCTCCCCAGAACCGCGCACCCCCACCTCCCCCGCCGGCCTCCAGTTCTTGTCAGCCACCTTTTTTTTTAAAAAGTGCAGGTTTTAAAACCATGTTACCCACACTCTCGGTGCAGGGGTTAGCAAGAGGTTGTCATGAGATTTATGAACACTATGCTTTTTCTGATGATCTCTTATCAGATGCTTATTTATTTCATGGAAAAGAATTGTTGCAGGTTAGGAGGAGACATTGAGGATGGTTGTCCATTGTGAAAACTATTCCAGGAATACCCTGAAATTTCATATTCACAGGGATTAGTTTAAAAATTTATCTAAGTAATTGATACACTTTTGGTGGCTTGTATCAGCATGTCCAAGGATAATGCGCCCATGGAAAGATTAATCAGCATTATAGTGCATGTTGCTCTGACCTAATGCCCAGTTATCTTTTCCAGTAAGTAGTTTCTACTAGCAGTATCATTTGTTTCTATTATTATCTGAAACTGTTCAGCTGAACCCTGCTTCCTCCTCCTAAAGGGTTTCTGATAGGACTGAAGAGTTTTTCACCTCTGCAAGTTGCTTCACTGAGGATTCCCATCGAAACTCATGTTGTCATTATTCTTATTAGTGAGGTTCCACAGTCTCTCACCCAGCATTTACACCTTGCATTGTTCAGAAACGAACAATCAGGGAGTAGGTGATATTGACCAGTATAAGACATCTATTTATCATTTCTGTCAAACGAAGATTTATTTTCACCACTTCTATGACTTCTGGGTAACATTCCAAATTAAAGGATAAGTAAAAATCTATGTTGTGATTTAGAATTTTATCCAGTAAATGAACTTGTCGACTCTGACAATGTCAAGTTACACTCAAATTTCCTACAAGCCATATTAGAGTACCACCGAATGTAAACGTGAGTGGAAGCAGTAGTAAGGAACGGTGTTGAAGGAGAGTATCTTGCACCATATATTCTAAGTATCAACTTATTTTGCCATCCGGAACTTGTATTAGGAACACTGGGGGGGGGGGGGGGGGTGGAACTGTAATCATAGAAGCTTATTCATTTTTAATGTAATGCACTTGTGCCACAAAGCACCTAAAATTGTACAGTGCAGGTTTCACCGAGGTTACTTTCGTTTAGACCAATGACAACCCTAATGTAGAATTCTGCAACTTCTGTTGTCCTCTATCACGTTGATAAATGTGCATATTTTGGGGTTCCAACCTCAGACTCCTCCTGGAAGTTAAACTCCAGGGTACCATTGTGAGTAACCTCAAGGACAAGTCCTCAGTATATAAAGAAGTGTTTTTGTCTTAACTGAAATGGGTCCAAGGAAAGTTATTGCTGATGGGTATATTGCAGATGGGGGAATAAAGGCTTTTGGACTGTGTGCGGCAGTTGGAGGTTATGATATCTCCAGAAATGCATCCAGTTAGAGTTGACAGTTCTCGCCTTTAATCAGCTGTGGATTTGGGTGTAATTCTACTCAATGTAGAATGGTTTATGAGCAGGTGATTTTGGACAAGACTTCAAATTCTGGCTTCCACTTTAAGCTGCTGCTTAAGACATTTGATTAATAGAATGCAGATAAAAGTGGACAGTGAGCAAATATGTTTTTGAAACCGTGCATGAGTGGCCTCTTTAGCATGATTTGTGTACGACAAAGCATTTTACGCAGTTATTGACAAAATTACTTACTAGAATCTGACTATGCAGACATACCCTCCTTTCTGCTCACGAGGTTGAAAAGTTAGGTCACTTAATTTTAATTTGTTGCTGTCGTGCCATAAAACATCCAACTCTTTCTTTTGTTTGAAAAATGCGAACTGCATCATTTGCACTACACTAGTGAGTACACTTCAGAAGTACTTAAGATGCTGTATAAATGAAAGATTGTCCTTTCCAGTATAGCCTATACTTGATTTAAATATGACTGCAATTTGTCAGTTGATGGCCATGAGCAACTATCTTTTAGAGCTTGCTTGTAAGTGTCAAGTAGGTCTTTTTTGTGGTCATTTTAAGTCCCAGAAAAGCTACTGTTCAACACAACTTAGCACCCTCAGTCAGGAAAGAAAGGCTCTGCACTCTTAACTTCCTGTGTGGCATGGTCTGCAGATGCTGTGAAACATTTGGGGGAAAGCACCTGCGAATAGTGAATGTTGGGTCAGAAAATATATCATGAACTGCATCATGGTTATTATAATTTGTATGGAATCTGCTTTTAGATGTGTAAAATTAAGTCTTTGGAAGCTTCTGTTTTGCTTACACAGTGGTCACTTAGGAAAGGGTAAGGATCAGAACCAGGTTAACATGTGCTAAAAGAATTTAGTGTGTCTGTCTCTGAAATATATACCCAGTTGTCCACTATTTTCCAACTCTCTCAGTAGTTTTGATTGTGATAGCTACCCTTTACAGCTAATCCAAACTGGCCAAATACAACCAAAATCCTAATCTAAATAAAAACGGAAAGAATTGCGGATGTTGTAAATCGGAAACCAGATAGAAATTGCTGGAAAAGCTCAGCAGGTCTGGCAGCACCTGTGGAGAGGAACCAGAGTTAACATTTCAGGTCCAGTGACCCTTCTTCAGTACTCCCAGTCTCCCAATTTGCCTGGCCTGAAACACTTGGCTCTGGAGTTTGTGACAGTCTTGAACACACCACTTGAGTTTAATCTATCAATTCCTTTGAACTGATTGGGACAAAATATCAAAAACGTGTGCTGGTGCCCAACATGCCTTTGTTTATTTTTGAAAAAAAATCACGAAAATTAAAAGGGAATAGTACCTCAATTCAGTCCAGTTTGTTCTTCTTTTTTGGTTGCTGTTCAATTGTCATAAAGCCACAGAGTAGTGGATAAGTGAGGCTTGCATGATATGAACATGCTATCCACAGCAGTACAATAGCAGTTACTTGCGTAAAAGTTGTTAAATTTGCTATTTTTCAAAAATTGGATTGGACTATGCTTGTGAGATGTAGATTTTAATGATTTAGTATTGTTTCCTGCTGGGACCCATGTTTATTGTCCCCTTGAGAGTTTCTGGTTGTTATTGTGCAGGTGCAGTTTAAGTGTATTTTTAGGCTGTCTCCAGGCCTTCTGCTAATACTGGTTCCATTGCTGTCTTGCTCATCTTCTCCGTTTTAAGCTGTGCCGTCTCAATTTCCTGGGCAAATTTTGCTTTTTTTTTTGTTTTTTCTATTCATCTCCTTCATTTCACTTGCTGTTCTTCTCTCTGCTTTTCTTACTCTCCAATAATGGCTTGGATGTTGAGGTCAGAAATTAATGTGTTGACGTGAAAGATGTAAATACACAACAGGCGAAAAGTGCGCATCTTAAATAAGAGCGGTCCTTGATTTTCAGACATCAGACTTAGCATTTGTAAGTACAAGCATTCCTACCTCATACATGGGTATAAGTTTAAAGCTCTGACACAAAACATTCTCTGTACTTACAGCTGCTTTATATTGTCCAGCATTGTGTTCTGACTTTTGTACAAATTTCCTTGCAAATGGACTCCAGTATAGAACCCTTTGGAAACCCAGGCACTGCGAGTATATGTTTAAAATCAGGAACCTGGAACTAATGTTTACAATCGAGGGCACCATGAACGTAGTGTGCACAGTCTCCTGTCTCTTCTACAGGTGAATGCAATACAACCCTTTCATACTTTGACTGTGGAGGCAGCCTGACAGTACTTTTCAGAGTTAAAGACTGTAAAATTGGCAGCATTTGAAGTAAATGGGCCAGAACTTTCAAGTTGGAGGAAGACTTTAATGTGAGGCTGGTGGAGGTTGGCAGGCAGTTGGAGAACATAGAAATATATGGGTTAATGTCAATAGGTTTGTCACTGGGGATGAGAAAAATGAGCAGAAGGATTTTAGGGAAAAGAAAAATGCGTAAAACAAAGACCGTCACCATATGCAACAATAACTTAGCTTTAAATGTTTTCTAATCAGTCTGTAGACACCTTTTAACCCACCTTTGGAGCAGGTGGGACTCGAGTCCAGGCCTCCTGGCCCAGCCGTAGGGACACTACCATTGCACCACAATAAAATTCAATGCGTGTTATATAAACTCTCCTAGGATGCTTCACAGGAAATTTAGAAATCTACACAACTCCCATTCCTAGGAATAGATACTAGGCCAGGAGACTAAAACTTGAGTAAAATAATTCTGTTTTAGGAGGAAAATGAGGTGGAGCGGTGTATAAAGGTTATACAGACCCCAAGGCCTAAGCAACTAAAAACACTGGCGAACGTAGGAATTAAGAGGAGGAATGGACTGTTCTGCCCCTCAAGCTCAACTCGGCATTCCATAAGATCATGCGTGATCTGTGGCTACAACCTCCTCTCCTATTCCTGATATTCTTTGATTCCTCATTAATCAAGAACCTGTTACCTCTGCATCCACCACTTCCTGGACAGGAGAAGCATTCCCTTTGTCTCCATCCTTAAATGCAAGCCCCCTTATATTCAAACCATGACCCTATTTCTGGCCCCTCACAAGAGGGAACCTCATTTCAGTGTTGTGAAGTCCCCTCAGTATTTCAAATGTTTGAATGCGATCACCTCTGAAGCTTCCTGGCCTAGCCTGTCCAATTTGTCATAAAATAACAACTTTGTCATAGGAATCAATGAAGTAAACCTCCAAGGAACTGCATCTAATGCAGTTATATTCTATCTTAAATCAGGAAACCAAACCTGCACACAATGTGGTCTCAACGGTACCCAGCCATAGTAAAGATCCTTCTTTAAGTATTCCATTTCCATTGCAATACACACAGTATTGCACTTGCCTCTGCAAAACCCTTTTTAATTTTTCTGTAATTAAATTATGGACTGAAATGGGAAAATGTTTTTTTAAAAAAAGCAAGGATTATTATACTTGTTAAAAGCAAGTTACCTGACACTACGCAGTTTGTTCAAACAGTGGGAAATCCATTTGCAGATGAGGTGGACACTACAAGGGGTGTGTTCACGGAGATTTGGTCAGCAACAAGCAGCTGTTTTGGTCTGGGGAATAGTAACCAGTCTTAATGGCAAAGACTATCTGCCCGCTGACAATGTGATTAGTCCCATGTAACCGAACAGTTTGAGTGTGAATGTTAGTGCAGAAGCCGTTGGACCTCCAGAAAGAAATTGGCAGTCCTTTTCTCACTGTATATAACACTTCAAGCCTGAAGACAGTCTGTTAACTTATCCTCACCAGTTGCTGTAAGCAGTGGCTGTTAACAAACGAGTTATGAACCAGTCACCCCAAGATTCCTGCAAGCAAGTGGGCATATCTGGGATAGATGAGGAAGTGGCAGGTCCTGACAAGCCAAAAGGATCATTTCAGCAATCCCTGTATACTGAGACCATTGAACTGCCTTCTCAGTATTTCTTTGTATAACTGCTGTTCCTCCACACTTCTTTTCAGCTCTGAAGAGTCATCTAGATTCAATGTTAGCTTGCTGTCTCTCCATGGATGCGGCCTGACCCACTGTGATCTCCAGCATTTGTTGTTTTCATAAAGGGTTTACTGTTTCTGTTGGTAGAGTTGTATGTCGATAGTTCATAATTGTTTACCTTCAGTTACAATCTATATTTGTTTTTACTTATCACTAATAATCTCTTGCTGTACTACACCAACATTTTGTAAAATGTTACTTCACAGCATCAGAGCTATTTACCTCTTCATATAAATAATGTGCTGCTTTTTTATACTTCCTGAACAAGTTAACAATTTTCCACTTGATGCTCAGTTTGCAAAATGTTTGACTTAGCCATGGAAGAGGGATGCAGTAGAGGCCAAAATTTGAGGAACAGTGCATATCTTTGAGGGCATGGGAACATAGGAGATTAGAGATGGGAGGGTCAAGGCCATAAGTGGATTTGAAATAAAGATGACCAGTTTACATCAACACATTGTTTAACCAGGAGCCAATGTAATTCAGTAAGCACCAGGGTGATAGAAACATGGGACTTTGTCCAAACCTCTACTGTGTGCAAATCCAGATGTGCTGAAATCTCAAGTCAGTGGGGGACAGAATGTGAAAGACCAACCAGGAGTGTGTGGAACACTTGTTATTTTGTCACATCTTTCATTCTACTAGCAATCAAAGCACATCTCCCCTCTTTGTAACCCATTTTTTGACTTTCTCTAGCAAATCTATTTTGCTTTGCTTGATCAAAGTTTCAGCTGATGTTTCACTCTGAAATTTGACTTTGACTTTGTTTTGCAAGTGTTTCATGGAATTTGAACCCTTTGCAATTTCCTAACTGATTTTGTCATAACCTTAGGACTTCAATTCTGAATGTTTCCCACAAGCAAATGAGCCTAAGTATTAGGAGCAAATGTAGACCATTCACCCCCTCAATCCTGCCGCATCATTCAATGAGATCGTGTTCTGAATTCCACATTGCCATGTGTCCTCAATAACCGTTTTGAATCTGCTGCCGAACAAGAATCTTTCTACCTCAGCCTTCAACATATTCCATTACCCCACCTCTACTGCCTTCGAAAACAGTTAGAAGGTTGCACAGCCCTCTGAAAGAAAAAAAATTCCACCAGCACGGTAGCTCAGTGGTTAGCACTACTGCCTCTCAGCACCAGGGACCAATGTTCAATTCCCGCCTCTGGTAACTGTGCAAACTCCGCACATTCTCCCAGTGTCTGCATGGGTTTCCTCCAAGTGCTGCGGTTTCCTCCCACAGTCCAAAGATGTGCAGGTTATGTGGATTAGTCATGCTAAGTTGCCTGCAGTGTTAGGTGCATAAGTCAGGGGTGGACTTGTTGGGCCGAAGGGCCTGTTTCCACACTGTAGGGAATCTAATCTGTCCTAGTTAAGTGACACCTAATTTTAAGCAGGACTTTTTCAGACTCGCTCACAAGAGCAAGCATCCTATCCATGTCCACTGAAGATTTTTCAGCATATTATAAATTCCAATCAAAACACCATTTGTTCTTTTAAACTCTGGTGAAAACAAACCTGGCGTATCCAATTTTTTTTCTCCTAAGATAACCTGCTTATTCTAGGTATCAATCTAATAACCCTATTCTGAGCCACCACCAGTTGGATCCTTTTTTAAATGAGGAGGCCAAAGCTGCACAGAATATTCAAGGTGTGGTCTCACCCCGTGCAGGTATAACTGAAGTATGCCATTTTTTTTTCTTTTGTCTTCAGTTCTGCTTGTAATGAAGGGTAGCATCCCATTAGTATACTTGATTACTTGTTGCACCTGCATGTTAACTTTGTGACTCCTGCAATACAGCATTTAGATCCCTCTGTACCTCTGAAGTCAGCAGTTATTCATCCTTTAAACGATTTTTGTTATCCCTGCCAAAGTCCACTAGTTCAAATTTTCCTGTTTTGCTCCATCTGCCAGAATTTTGACCATTCATCTTGTTTACCTACATTGGTCTGTATCCTTGTTATGTCATCTTCACAACACACTTTCCTACCTATCTTTTGAATCACCTGCAAATTTAGTCACCATGCTGTCATTTCCCTCCACTAATTCCTTGGAATGGTCAAAGGAAGAGAGCCAGTAAATGCTCAGTTAAACTTCTGCAAAGTTGGCATTGCATGATTTAATGGAATTTCCCTGCACTTCGTAGAATTTTAGTCCTGTCTGTGACGCATATTGTTTTTCCTAAGTGCAGTTTCTCCAGGGAGTGTGGTGAATTACAACACATCTTAAATGTCAAGTTGCCTGAATTAGAAAAGAGCCTGCTGCCATGATACTGATGACCAAAGCAGGGCAGACCAGTCCGTGCTGTGCACAACTTGACTATAAGCCATTTTGTATTCCAGTAAAGTGGGCCTTGGATTTCCAGAGCAGCCCAGGTATGCTTGGATTTAAGAAATGCATTTACTAATATGATGGTGGGCCATCTCACTTGGGCATTACCACTGTGCATTCAGAAAGGGTTATTGACTAACTTTCCGAGCTTCGTAAAAGATCCAAGGAACTAAGTGATTTGAAGTGCTGGAATTTCCAAGGATTTATTATAAATCACAAATATGACTGCAAACTATTGAGTGAAACACCTGAAATTGTGATTTCTTTGCTGGTCATATATTCTAACAACAATGATTTAATTTTAAAAGGATGACATTCCTATCAAAAATAAATGTACCCACGGAACAAAGAGAAAATGCAGATTGAAAGGTTTGCCAGATATTTGAGCTGCTGTGCATCTGAATAGTTTTGATGTGAGGTTTGCAAATGCTATTGACTTAATGTTTTATTTAAATATTGTCTTGGCTGATCATAGTCCATGAGCCAAGAAAAGTTCAATTTCACTTGGCAGCTACATGCTATGATTGCAAGTTCTTGAACTGCTATATATAGTTGTAAGCAGACACTTAAGAGTTGCTGTCAGAAATCTGCAATGTAATGTAGATGTCTGATGACCTAATTTTTAGGATAAGCTGTGGAATTGGGTAGGCCACTATTAGAGGTCTTTGCAACTAATGCTCAGGAGTTTATCTGTGAAGGCATACATGAAGTCCAGAATCCAGTAAGGCCTAACATATATATGACCCAAAATTCACAGGAGTATCTGATGAACTTGCATCAAGTCATTGCTGGGAGGTATTTGGGAAGAGCTGCTGCAGTTTTGATTAAAATGATTCTGCAAATTGCTGTTGAATTATTAAAAATATTACTTTTGGTTTGCTGAACCACCTTTCTGAAATTCCTAATGACAGTCATGACCTTGCACAGAGCTCTGCTTGATGACATTGTGAGTGCTTCAAGGAGGCAAAATGGCAATTATCATCCAAATAGACAAGCCAGGTCCCAGAATGAAACCTGGCTTGATTGATCTGAGTCTGCTGACGTGAACTCTTCACAAATCTGAGAGCATAAACTTTATCTTTTCTAATCGCTTGCAGATGGCTATCTAAAATTCTCCTGGTGTGGAGGCTTCTCGAATTAGACACTTCTGGGTTGTCTAGCTTCCTTTGAACTGAACAAACAAAACTCATGCTAGAAGTGAAACTGAAAGCTGTGTTTGAACTCAACTCAACTTTTGATGTTTCCTGAACCGAATTGAAACAAAAGTGATAGCCTTAAATGTGTTTACTGTATTTGTCATAAACTTAATGTAAACATCTTTCCATTAACAGCACAGGGTTCTCCAGGCACACATGTACTCAGCTGGAGTTAGTTCACCATTCCATAATGAATGCTAACTTTTTATTTTTTAAAAAAGCTTCACAGCACTAATCAACTTCATTTGCAACTTTTTTTTTGTTAAATAATCCAAATTCCAAAAAGTAACACACCTTTTTATCATACTCTGCACTTTACTAATACTCTCCAAACATAGGACAAATGGTAAATAGGCAGCAACAGTTGGAATGTGAATCTGATGGAGATGAGGAAGAAACCATGCAAGATTCCCAGAGTGATTCTCAGTTGAGGGCAGGAATGAGCTAATTCTGTCAGGTTGAGGTTCTAGAGAAGCTGCTGTGGCTGTGTTGCTGAATTATAACAGTGCCGTCGGAGCTGTCTCGAAAAATATTCTATCTTATTTTGAACAAACAGGAATGTAGTTGCCTATGTTTCACTGTCCTTATAGTTGTCAGTTTTTTATAAAATCAGTTAAGGGCCTACAAATGGTCCAGTTATTTGTAAATGCACATAAAATACACAACATAAATTTTGTCACTTAATGTCTACAGTACTGAACTTCAAGTCATGGAGACTTCAATTGACTCTTTTCAGTTACACCTCAGTTTTATTTGCCATGTGCTAGTATAGATTAATGCAGTGATAAGATGATAAACACGAAATATTTGCATATTAATATTGTTATGCTGTATATTGCAAGGTAGTGTCTTATCTGAGGTGACTTTACTAGATATCAATGTGATCATTGTTCCAGAGGGAAATTGTATATCAGATTTAAGATGTCAAATTTAATTTAAAAATTTATCTTCTCCACTAAAAAAGTATATTGTATATTATGCTATTATGTGCATGGTATATATGCTGTATTGTTAAATTATTTTACTTGACATTTGGCCTTCATTGAATCATTCTCCCAAAATATCTCTGAGCACAACATTCTCCATGCAAACAGATTGCAGGGGATCTATAAATCTTGTAGCTTTGTTTTTTGGTGAAACATGACATGAATGTTTGGAACCAAAAGCTACTGTGATTATAAGTCACCCAGAGGTGCAGCAGGCACTGATTTGAGCAAGGTTTAGGAGCCAAATTCATCCTCCTGTACATGTGGTCTCATGCACTTATTTCCATTGAAAGTGTGGAGTGCAGAAGCTGGATGACCAGATGCTGATTCTGCTTCAAGAGCTGGCAGCATCGCAGGGTGAGAGCCTCCTCTTGTTTGGAATGGCAACTTCTGAGGTTGCAGGGTGAAGACCAGGGCATGTTCGAGTTGAAGCAAGCCACAAAGGTCCGGTGTTTTTTCAATGGCCTCGTGCCAAGCAGGCAGACTAAGTGAGTGGGGAGGGAGGCTATGAACTCTCCATCAGTGGCGCCAAACTTGTTGGGTAGAGAAAGAGCCGACTTAAAGAGCGGCTTCAGACACTGTAATTTTCTTAGTGGCTACAATGGTTTACCTAGCATGTGGAAAAGGCTTGGCCGACTGCCAATAAAATTCCAGCAGCAACTGTAAGTGGCCATTAATCAATCACACATTATCCCACACTCTCCCACCTCTTTCTTTTAGACTTCCTGCCTTTCAGCTTATCTCCAGAGGGCTGGTAAAATTAAGACCTTGCAATACAGAAGGAGGCCATGTGGTCCATTCTCCTGCTCCAGCCTTTAGAGAGAGCTGTCTCGTTGGTTTTCACTCCTGCTTGTTACCAACATTCGGAAAAATGTTTCCTTTTTCAAGGATATATCCAATTCCCTTTGAACAAAAATACAGAATCTGCTCCCACCACACTCTCTTTTATGGCAGTGCATTCCAGATCACAGAAACACACCAAGTACTTTTGATCCTTTTCTCTTTTGGTCCTTGTGCCAATTATTTTCAATCTTATTTTCAGGTTACTGGAAGCTGAATCTACAGCAAGTGAACATCACATCTTCAAATTTAATACTTCAGAACTGCATAATAATTTAATTATTTGCAGTGAAATTGTGCCAAGTCTTCAATCATCCATGACTCATATGATTAGTTACTTTGGATCTATGCTATCAGTTATTATGTAAGCAAACCTAATATCCATTCCTCATCAATGTCTTCTAGGCAAGTAGTTCAATGGCAAGCTAAAGTTTCATCATATCCAAGAGGAATGTTGGCTCTTGCATGCCAATTCCTCTTTGAAATGTGTGGGATATTAGACATACAAAACCAAAACATGTTGATTGCCTGTAGCTGAGATTAAAGGCCATCTTTTTCCCATCTCAATCCTGTACTGCAAGTTAGTTGCTGCAATTTTCTGATCTCGAGTGTTGCCAATTGAAAGAGTAGTGTTGATCCAAAACAACGGTAATCTTTTAACAACTAGTTACATAACAATTAAACTTTAAATTAACGGTTTAAGGTTTTCCGTATTATCTGACAACTTATTTACTTGTGATTAGAAGATAGTTTTGTGTACTATTACTGAGTGTGTTTCTGAATCAATTACGGAGAACCTAGAAGGAGATTCAAAATGATTTAGTCAGTGTTACATAGTAAGTGGAGCAATAGCTCTTAATGTCAACTTGTAGGAGTTAGGGCTGCACAATGCAGCTTTGCAGTAACGCTGCAGTTGCTGCCATGGAAGCCAATGGTGTCAACCACATTATTTCTATCGCAGTATAACCTGATTGGAAAAGCACAAGCGTGAGCTTCTGTATTGAAGGTTTGGTGGTTTCAAGGTGTGGTCATTGCTTTTTGCTTTAACATTTTTGGACGGTGAAGTTGCTGTCAATGTCCTTTCTGAATCACTCCCAATGAAAATCCACTCAGCAACACGTGCACTCACCCTTCCATCCGGCCAGCGCTGTTTAAAGGGGTCAACGTGGGATTTGTGGATGAGACACTTCTGCCTTTTTTAATTCATTCCTGGAATGTGGCGATGCGAGCTATGCAATATTTGTTGACCAACCCAAGAGTCAGCCACATTGCTGTAGGGTTGGAGTCACGTGTGGGACAGACCAGGTAAGGATGCTGCTGCAGAGTGGGTTGTAGTTCTGTGTTGATGTTGCTGGGGAGTTTCGTGAAGTTTTTATGTTCGCAAGGGAGTGCTGCTGGTGTTTGGTCAGAAGATTTGGAAATTGTATCTGGAGAAAGCCGTCTCTCAATGATAATGTCAATATCTGCTGGCCCTCTTGAGTCAGCACATAAATTGGTGATGAAGTAAGCGCTGCAGAGAGGGAGCACTGAGCACAGAGAGGAGGAAGAGAGCTCCCAATACAAGTAAATTTGAATTGGCTCTTAAAATTTGCTAAAGAGGTTCTGGGATTTGAAGATAATTCTCAAATTTGCCAAGAAAGTTTAGAAGGAAAGAAAAAGGCCATACTTTTAGAATTAGCAAATAAGTTTGATTTGGATATAATCAAGGATGAGAGTAAACCTGAAATTGTAGGGGAATTACTCAAACACTTACGTAAGTCAGAGAAACAGGCAAGTGCAGTAGACATAGAAAAACTTCAAACTCCATTTACCTCAATTGTAATTTGAGAGAGAAAGGTCTTTAGAGACCACATTTGGAAGATTACATGCAATTCTGGTCTCCTTCCTATTGGAAGGATGTTGTGAAACTTGAAAGGGTTCAGAAAAGATTTACAATGGTGTTGGCAGGGTTGGAGGATTTGAGCTATAGGGAGAAGCTGAATAGGCTGGGGCTATTTTCCCAGGAGCGTTGGAGGCTGAGGGTGACCTTTTTTTTATAGAGGTTTATAAAATCATGAGGGGCATGGATAGGATAAATAGACAAGGTCTTTCCCCTAGGCTGGGGGAGTCTAGAATTGGTTGAGAGGAGAAAGATATAAGAGAACTAAGGGTCAACTTTTTCAGAGGGTGGTACGTGTATGGAATGAGCTGCCAGAGGAAGTGGTGGAGGCTGTTACAATTGCAACATTTAAGAGGCATTTGGATGGGTATATGAATAGGAAGGGTTTGGAGGGATATGGGCCAGGTGCTGGCAGGTGAGACTAGATTGGGTTGGGATATCTGGCCGGCATGGACAGGTTGGACCGAAGGGTCTGTTTCCATGCTGTACATCTCTGACTATATGACTCTAAGCAAAGAGAGAGAGAAAAAAGGGAAAAAGAAAGAAGGTTCTTAGTTGAGCCAAAATAGAGGATTTGCACTTGAAGTTGCAGCTTAGTCAGCCAAGTCAAGTTAACAGGATGGAGATTAAAAGAGAAGGTAGTGAGATCTACAAATATGTTCAAACTCTGCCTCATTTTGATAAAAAAGATGTTGAAGCCGCCTTTATTTCACTTGAAAAATTGGCTTGGCAAATGGAGTGGTCAGAGTATTTATGGGTAATAGTTCAGATTAAACCATTAGGCAGAGCAAGTGAGGTATTTGCCGCACTGTCAGATGAGAGGTCAAGAGATTGTGAACAGGTTTAAACAAGTTAATTTAAGTTGAGACAATGGTGCTACGGAAAGCACAGCAGGTCAGGCAGCATCCGAGGAGCAGGAGCAACGACGTTTCAGGCAAAAGCCCTTCAGGAATTACCCCTGATGAAGGGCTTTTGCCCGAAATGCTGACTCTCCTGCTCCTCGAATGCTGCCTGACCTGGTGTGCTTTTCTAGCACCACACTCTTGACTCTAATCTCCATCTGCAACCCTCACTTTATTGTCTCGGCCTTTTTTTTAAATGCTTAAGAGTTGGTACCAGAAGTGTACAGGCAGTGGTTCAGAAACATAAGTCTGGCCTGGTCCTTTCTTTATGTTGGGTTCAAAAGAATTGAACAGTCAGTTTGATAGATGGGTGCATACTTTGAATATAGGATCTTTGAGGCTGTATGAGAGATTATTCTGCTGAAGGAGTTTAAAAGTTCACTTCCTGAGACTGTTAGAATTCACATGGAGGAACAGAAAGTTCAGGAAGTGAGAAGGGCAGCAGAACTGGCAGATGAATACATCTTGGTGTATAAGACAAGCTTCACGCCAGAAGTTCATCCAGTGAGGGATAGAACTTGGGAGAAGGGGCGTTCCTACACTGAAACCAAGAGTAGAGAACTGCCAAGCCAGTAACATCTGCAGACTGCCCAGAAAATTAGCTGTCTTGAAGGTACGTTTATTTATCAACAATTGGTAAAAGAGAAATCCTAAGAAGAAGAAAATCGACAGAGGAAGGTACAAAGGGGATTTGACAGCTGTCTAGTTTTGACATTTGAATTTTGCTAAGTCTTACTTGGGGGTTTTATCGGGCTGGTATTTTAGAAGGGAAAATAAACGATGGGTTAGATGAAGGAGTTGTAAGTAGTTGTTAGTTAATTATTCTCTGTTATACTTTTGAAGAAGTAAAGTTGTTTTTTTTTACTTTACTTTAAACCGTTCTTGGCCCCTCAAATTTTCACAAATTTCTGCATAGGATAAATTTTGTGTTGCTGGTTTAAATTAAGAGGGGGTTTACCCCATGTCATAACACTCGCTAAGGGTCTTAACAGAACATATCTCCTATATGTTAGATATAGGTAGTATCCTTAGATACTACCCTTAGTAGTATCTAAGGGTGACTGAACTGTGCTGCCTCCTTTAACTAAGCCTTGACCCCACCACAGTGTAAAGACGTCACTGCTGGTGGCTGTGACGATCAGCATGGTCTTAAATTTTTATGCTGTAGATACTTCCAAGTAAGATTAGTGAAATATCCAGCTCTAATTGTTTTCCCTCCACTGCTGCTTACAGGAGGTAAACGAGGCACAGTACAGAAGGAGAGGAGACTTTATTGCCTTATCAATGACCAAAGAAAAGCAGGAGAATTGAGCAGGTGACTTTGCTTGTATCAGACAGCCATACCTGCCATTTTGACCAACACCCTCTTGCCTGGATGACAGTAATCTGAGCTGGCTGGCTGACCAAGAATATCAAGGGTACTGGCTCACTGGCAGTGGTGGGACCACAGCTGCTGCTGCTCTAAGAGGACAATAGGTCATACAGTACAGAGCCTGTGTCACTCTGTCTTTGGCACCTTGGTATTCCTTGTAAACTTCTGAGACCCTGCAAGACCCTTTTTGGACAGCTGTTTCTGCATCCTGTGATGGCAACAGCTTGAAGTTGCATGGCAATGAGCAAACATTTCATGACCCCAGTCTGGCTTTCTGCTGAAGCACTGAGAGTTTGGGTGACTACTGTTTGAGAAGTTAAAAATCGCGCAACGCCAGGTTATAGTCCAACAGGTTTATTTGGAAATAGCAGCCTTCGGAGTGTCGCTCCTTTTGTCAGGTCGCTAACCTGGTGTGCCAGTCCAACACCAGCACCTCCTCATCATGGCTTCCATTTGTGATGAATTGGACACTAAGATGCCAGCCACTAGATGGAGGAGCTGCAGATGTTTGCATGGGGCTGTTTGGCCCTCCATACTGGAAAGGATGGGCTCAAAGCACTGCACAAATCCATTTGCCAAGTTCACCATGCTGCTTGACAGTGACAGCAGGCTCTGTATCAGTGCGCCAAACATTTGAGTACATAATGAATCCGCTTTCTCCTGTCTGAGTGTCTATTAACGTAAGTTTTCTGGAGCAGAATTCACCTGTGATCTTGTCCTCTGGTGAACATGCAGGAATTACTTATTTCACCCTGCCCTGACAGTAGTCCAGTCAGTGGCTAACCATGTGCTGATCCCTATATACCCTCTAATATTATTGTAGTGCCACAGTCAGAACTAGTGGCTGCAATTGACTGAGAACAATGAGTCGTCATCATTAGATCTGCAATTGATGAGCCTGCACTTGAATCTGAAATCCAAAATGGACAAGGTGAATGGAGTGAGCAGTAGGTCTGTGGTTGCACAGTG
The DNA here is from genome assembly GCF_020745735.1 of Hemiscyllium ocellatum. Taxonomy (NCBI): domain Eukaryota; kingdom Metazoa; phylum Chordata; class Chondrichthyes; order Orectolobiformes; family Hemiscylliidae; genus Hemiscyllium; species Hemiscyllium ocellatum. The sequence goes on from NC_083415.1 coordinate 45,370,586, forward strand.
TTGTATGGACTTCATGAGAATAGAGAATTTCTTCAGGATGAGAATTGTTACAACTGAGGCTGGAGGAGTGCAGTTATTTCAGTCTCACTACTGAGTCACAACATAACTAGAAAATGTATTTTTTAAGTTTTAACAAGATGACCAATTAACTACCTATTGATGTTTGGTTGGAATCAACAAGGTCTATCAACAGGTTTCTTAGCAAACAAATAGGTTTTATCTGTAAAACAAAACGTGTTCTATGAAGATGCAAAAATTGTTTTAACATATGAAACAAGTGTTAGAAGCATAAATTCATTGCTCTTGAAATAGCCCCAAAGTACATAACCAAATACATGTGCACTGTTCAGGAAAAACGAAAACAAGATTTCTCTGCTGATTTTGGCTTTTCCAAAAAAAAGACCAGCACAACAGATTATCCCTGAAGGCAAAAGGATCAAGTATAGAAAGTTCTGAAGTATGTTGCTGTGATGTTTTGGCTGGTCTGGTTCAGAGCTAGTTGTCTCTGAGGTTTCGCAACTACAGTTTGCTCAGGACACTACCATCTTGCGTTATCTCTTCAATCACTCTTTCAAAAGAATGAAGGTTTCATCTTGAACTCAACAAAAGGCTTCTCATTTCAGAAATGAGATCTGGCCAGCCTGTCCTTGGCACACTTTCCTCCAACTCCACTCATTCTTTGGCAAGCTTCCCTCCAACTGAATCAAATTAAACAAACACCTCTCTAAGCCAGTCTTTGTTCTTGACATCTTGAACAAGGATCAACAACCAAGCATGAAGTTTTTGCCAGTCATGTGATTTACAGGAAATCCGACTCAGGTGACTGACTGTGTGGAGTTTGCACATTCTCCCCGTGTCTGCGTGGGTTTCCTCCGGGTACTCCGGTTTCCTCCCACAGTCCAAAGATGTGCAGGTCAGGTGAATTGGCCATGCTAAATTGCCCATAGTGTTAGATAAGGGGTAAATGTAGGGGAATGGGTGGGTTGCACTTCGGCGGGTCGGTGTGGACTGGTTGGGCCGAAGGGCCTGTTTCCACACTGTAAGTAATCTAATCTAATCTATTTAAGAAAAATCTCCATTGTCCACAGTGAATTTTAAATGAAGACGCTTAAACCGTTTTTGCAAAATGAAATAAATCTATTTTCTACAGTTATTCAAAACTTAACTCTTCCTGAAAATATTAAACTTGAAACATCCTCTTAACGATGATGTGGGATATGAGAAGTTGCATATGATAGTGGTATTCTGCTGTTCTAGATGTTTTAAGTGATGTCGAATGCAACAGCTTTTAATGACTGAAAGCGTTTATGAACTGAAGCACTATCTCCCTTTTTAGGACTCCGATATAACTGTGCAAATCCTACCTCCGTTTCTGTGCTTGAGTTATCTTGTTTTGCAATGTGGATGAATTCCAATGTGTTTGAGGAAGCGGTCTGCCAGAGTTAAATGGTTGGAAGTATTTGGAAAGCAGGTGTGAGGTTAGCAGGATTGAGTGCAGTGTGACTTTGGGTTGGAGCGTCTAAATGTTTTAAAAGGGCATATTGCATTTAAGAAGTGGAACATTAATCCCAGCTCTCTGAATATTCCTGGTTAGACCACCAACCTCGAACATTGGACAGACATAGATAATCCTTAGAATTTGCATGTTGCAATCAAGTGCCAGACCCTACACTGAGCATTAAGTATGAGTGATCAGCTGCATAATTTAATTATTGTGATAGAAAATTAAAGATCTTGAATTCTAATCAAATATAAAAATATTATCGTATATTGAAAAGCAAGCAGTAGGTATCAAGCTTGGCTCAGTTTGTAACAGTTGCTTCTTTGCCAGAATAAATCTAGCTTGTTGCTCCAACATGATGCTGATAGAATAGCAAATGGTCCCTTAAATTAATTGTTAAACTGAGATCCTATGCATTTGTTCAGGCAGATCCTAATGACACACAGCTTAATGACATTTTCATGGACACTCTTGTTCCCTTAGCAAATACTGCGGCAAAACAGATGATTTATATTAAATTTATGGGAATTTGTTTGCATTTTCTGTGTGAAGCACTTTTTAAAAATAATCCCAGTTACACCCATTCAGATGTCTTTTAAATGTTGTATGATTAGGAAAGGTTTAAAGGGGCTAGGTCTCTGGTTGGCATGGATGACTTTGACCAAAGGATCTGTTCCTGTGCTGTATGACTCTTAATTCAATGACAGCACACTATGTAGCTTTGTGTATTCATTGGTATTCCAAGGGGTCAGATTTTTACCATTTGTCCATAAAATGAAAGGCCATTATTCACACAATTAGCAGATTTTTCTTGATACAATTAGTGTCTTTAAATGTAGTGGTCGAATACACTTTAGTGGTTATAGATGGCCTTCTGAGATTGCTGCTTTGAAGAATGCTTCACGTATATATTGAAATCCATTTACCAGTTTTTCATTTGCGTACATAGTGCACTTTGAGATACATACTCAGTTCGACTTTTTTTTAAGTATCTTTGATCTATTCATGTAAAATTTATTCACTGCTTGTGAATATTATGCACTTCACAGGAAGGGATTCTAGAGAATGGCACACCTTCCATTTTGGTATTAAGCAATAGCTACTTCTCACTTAATGCAGAGGAAGGCTCACCCTGCTGTGCAATCTGATGTGATTAAACTTCCATAGAGCAGACATAACAGTGCTGTGACATCACTGTGCGCCGTATTTGAATGCAAGTCCCAGAGATGAAACCTTAGCATCTGATCAAGTATACCTCTGCCCTTAAATTGCAAGGTTATGATTTTTGCTGTTAATAATAAAAATACAACAATCCTTCTCTAGTTCAGACACCAGACGTGATTTTGTGATGGGTAACAGAAGGTGGGACCGTATTAATATGAGGTGTAATTGCTGTTGATTTCCAAACTAATATCTATTACAAAATCACAGTTGTCCCAATCTAAATTCCCAATTGCATTATTCACCTTCTTGGAGTTTTGGCTTGAACAGTCTGAACCAAGTAAACAGTTTAATTCTGTCAACACAAAAATGAAATACTTTTTGTAGATGTTGGAAACCAGATATTAAAATATCATATGCTGGAAATACTTGGCAGTTTCAGCAGTATTTACTACTTATCTTTGTTTGCCTCTCCGTACTCGGTTTCCTCCTCCACAGATGCTGTCCGATCTGTTGAGGATGCCCAGCATTTTTTTTATTTCTATTTTCAAGACTGAGTCTGTTTATTTTTAATTCCATTTTGTAATGACTATACGTGCCCAAAGAGGAACAAAATGTCCCACCATTTATTGAATCCGTTGTCTTAATTGTATCATTACGACTGACAGCAATTTAAATAGCTACCATCTGGAGCAAACATCAGAGTGCCAGAGCTATTTTAAAATTATTAATTATTTAAATTTGTAACACATCATGCCTTTTCCTAGCTGCCTGAGTTATGGAAGGAATTTCAAATATTATAGATGGATTGTGCATGCAAAAACATTTTCAGTATTGATTTATTTTAGTCTGGGCTTTTGTCAGGCTCCCTGGTGATGTAATCGTGGCTGCATGACTGATGATCCAGTGATAGTCTGAGTCTGATTCCCCTGTGAGTGCAGTAACAGTCAATTATTCCGTGCTGATTTTGTAACTGATTCTCTGGTGGTTACACAGTGGGTTTGAATCCATCATCTTTGACAATGCAGATGGATAATTGGTCTGTATTGGAGGTGTTTATCTCTGATCACTTTCCGAACAGGTGTCATGATATTTGTTTGATCTCTGCCATTGCAATAGAAAATAGTTTTTTGGACAAATATGACGACTAGTATGAAGAAGTCCTTTGTCTCATTCAGTATCATCAGATGGGCTGGACTTTTTGGTTTATTCACATATGGGACGTGAGTGTCAGTGGCTGGCCAGCATTTGCTTATCTCTAGTTGCCCTTGAAGATGGTGGTGAGCTCCCTTCTTGAACTGCTGCTGTTGATAGACCCACAATGTTGTTTGGATGGGAATTCTGGCATTTTGGCCCAGTGACAGTGAAGGAACAGTGTGAAGAGGAAGTGGTGACCTGCCTTCTTACTTCTCAACCATTGGAAAAAACAAATCTATCTCCTTGTGCTTTCATTTTAAAGGGAATTTTACACCAGACTAAAACCCATTTATTGCCAATTTAAATTTTAGGTATGGTTTAAACAGAAATTACTAGTAAATACAGCAGGATGGAAACTTGTAAATGTTATGGCATTTAATTTTATTCCTATTTTATTCTAATGTCGTTGAACATTTGAAGAACAGGCATGAAATAGCTAACATTTATATAGCTCTATCTAATGTCACTTAAACATATTTTAATGTGCTTCACATCAGTTAATTACTAGATGTAAATTGCTTTTAACTAATTAATTCCAAATCTGTACTTTGCAAATTGCTTGATTTGGCAACCTTGGAAATCTGTCTCAAAATGAGCAAAAGATTAGGCTTTCCATATTTCCCAATGATAGCGTGAGCTAACAATGTAGGCAATCAAGAATATGTAGCTGAGATTTGGAATCTCAACTCAGTGTATCGTACAAAGAAATCCATTCAGCAACATGCTTAAGTTACCTAGCTGTATCTCCATTTTAAAACGTCACCTTTTTATCTGTCGTAATTTTCAAAAAAGAAATTGTCCAATTATTTGAAGGGGGGAGACTTGTCAGGCTATGGGGAATGAAGAGAGAAGCAGGACTAAATGAATAGGTTCCCCTCAGATGTCGTTTGTGTTTTCTGTCTGTGATCCAATTGAAGGACAACTTTACAATTCAAATATTTTTGTGTGGAAAAAGTGTAACATCACTCTTATTTCAAGCCAGAGTGATGAATAACTATGACTCCCTCCCACAACTCAGTTCTAGTAAACTGGTGCATGCCATTTATTGTGTAGCATGGAACATTCAGTGATTTGCTGTGACCTAACCTTTACAGGAAATGATTGTAGCAATATCTGAATATATGGTTCAGAATACAGATTGTAAGCATATTTGGGGAGAAAATCCTGCTTTTATATATAAAAAAACAATAAGCACCACCTGTGCATTTTATGTTGCAGTTTATATTATCAAGGATTTGAATTCTTCATCTGTTTGCCACTGGCACAACATCACATAGTGCCTAACTTGTGAATAATTCTTTGAACTGTGCCAGATGCAGCATGAAATAATGGCAACATGTATTCTGTCCATAATTCCCTACGTTGCTCAGATCCTAATTTCAAACCTTGGATTCTGTGTTGGGGCCAAGCATCCGCACACAACTGTGGGGAAAAGTAATTCACAGATTAGTGATTATAATGAAGTCAGCCAAGTGGCTGTCATAGAATGAGTTTCCTGATTGGAAGTTGACTGCCCTTGCTGACAGAAATAGAGTATCAGGGTTTCTGTTCACTCGGAGCTGTCTCTGAGGGAGCTGGGTCACTGTCAAGGACTCTCCATATGTAAATAAAGGGTGACTTTGTGACGGGTTACCTCCTTCTGGAGTTATTTTCATTGGCAACGTGAGAAAAGCATGCTCCTGAAAAAATTCACTCATAGCATGCTGCTTTGAGTTGGATAAGCATTTCTGGCATCATAGGCATCATACTGTTATTTGGGAAGCTTTACTAATTCAATCCTGTTATCAAAGACTCTGTGCAGTATGGGGAAAGAATGCTTTTTTTTTGGGCAGATGAATAGCAACATAATTCTTCTGAACCTATAGACCCGTAGCTTTTTCAGTTATTAGGAGACTAACTTTCCCTGAGGCACCAGATTCTAAAACTTTTCAACAGTTGATGGATTTCATCAAACTATATTATGACCCCATGCCTTCTGATTCTGAGTTGCTATTGCTTTTATTTGGCAATTCAAGAACCAGGGGAAATCCACATTGGGATTTTTGGCTAGGCTAAGATGACTGGCAGAGGCATGGTGACTTTGGTCTAACCCTTAATGAGATGCTGAGACCCTTTGGTATGTGGGATAACTGACGCAACCATGCAAAAGCACTTCAGAGCTGAAGTCTAACTGGACCTCAGGCACTACCACTGGCTTTGTCATGAGAAAATGCAACGAGTGGAGGGTATGAATTACAGGGTTTTCTGATGGAATTGGGCAGCCTCACCAGGCTGACTGTGCTTGGGGAACACAAAGGTGTAAATAAAGGGTGGCTTGGTGACAGGATACCAGCTGTTGTGGAGTTACTTCAGGTGATTGTATTCAATGTACTGGTCCTAAAAGAAAAAGCCATTTCATGAGCTCCCTGTTACATGTTTTATTGCTGCTCAATTGATTTTCTTGTTGCTCTAGAAAGGTAATGAATCCTAGTTCTGGCTGCGTGCCATATCCCTATAATGACTAGGCACTCCTGAAACAGCTATCCTTTTGAAGACCACAAGTAGTTTAACTGACTTATACAACAGCCTCTCGTATTATGAGTAGAGCTAGTGCATGTGACAAACAGCATTAGAAAGAATCTGAAATGCTAATCCCAGTGCAGTAGTAAACGCACTGTGAGTAAGTGCTTAGCTGGTGACTAAGGGATGTTGTTTGTAATTGTGCACCTGTGAATTAAACCAGAATAGATCCAGTAAGATTCTTGAGTAAGATGCTCTTTTTGGATAATTTTACCACTGTGCTTGAACCGGCTTGGATATCCAAGTCTAACTGATTTGAACAAGATACAGATTAAACGTTTAAATATTAATAGTCATCTGTGTCTAACAGACAACACTTTAGTCTCTGAGTCAGAGCTGTGGATTCAAAGCCCACTTCAGAGAATTATGTACATAATCTAGGTTGGTTATGGCACTGCAGTGCTGAGGATTGTTGTAGTGTTGGAGGTGCCACTTTCAGATGGATCGTCGTCAAAATAGACCCCAGGAATTCTTCCCAGTCTCCTTATACCAATTCCCTCAACAAAAAAAATCATAAAAATAATTTATTGGATCATTGATACATTTCTGTTTTGTGGGAGCTTGCAATATGCAAAATGGTTACTGAGATACACAGTATGTAAGTGATTAGGGGCTGTCTTGTGGCTCAATGGCAGTGTTCCTACCTCTGGACCAAAAGGCCTGGGTTCAAGTTCCATTTGCTCTAGAGGTGTGACATAACATGCTTGAATAGGTTAGTGTCTGTAACATTGGCTACAAAAGGAGTTTAGCAGTACTGAGTTTGTGCAATGAGCTGTACAAAAGTAAGCGATTTCTTTAATCTTTTTAAGCATTAAAGACCCAAAATCAAAAGATCTATTTGCTATGAGATTGTTTTGGAATGAAAAGGAATTCTGGTTAGTCCAGAATTATCACATTTACACAGAATATACAGGGGTTTACAGTTTACAAATACTTCTTTTCACAGAAGTGTGACTTTTAAGATCTGGTGTATGAGCGTTTTCTGTACTTGCGAATGGCTGCTCGATATTGCTCTGCTGTGTTCTGATTGTGTACAAATTGACTCATGAACAGAGTCAGAAATGGAGCTCGTTTGCAACCCGTAGACTGCTGGTAGCTTAAAACTAACATCAAGACAAAAATTTTAATCATGGAGTACTAGCCGATGTGTCATGCTTGTATAATCTGAAACCTGAAGTGTGGTTAAGCTGTCTAACTGGTCTGTTCTGCTAAGACCATTGCACTAATTAGATAAATCTAGGCAATCGCAACTAGATGTACACTGATATAATCACTTGGATACAAGGCTACCTACTTGTAAGTGCAACAGTCCAGCTCCATGGTTAATTTTCTGTTTGTTCTAAAATTCACTTCATTGCTGAAGTGTGCTGTCTGGATCAGAGGGTGAAATGTACTACCTCCCTCCGTGTCCGAAAAGAAGCAACGTGGGACTCCTGCTGCTTGTATTAAGTGCTGCCCATCGTGGCTGTTTGCAAGATAGCTTTATTATTGTATAATAGATACATAGATCCATACACCTTCATCTTAAGTTTTAAAAATAAAGCTGGCAAATCTTCTGCTAAAGTTCAGTCTATATTATCTGGTTACCAAGTTGGTAAATTGTGTAAAAGTTATCTTGAAATATATCTTTTTCTACATTTTTTTTTATCCTTAGTGATCTAAAATTGTAAAAGTTCAAATAAATTTCAAACAAAAAATGCAGTACATCTATTTCGCAACAACATGCTTAGTTATTTACAGAACTTTTATTCAGTGGCTCCTTTAAACTTTCCAGCTGCGCTCAAATTGACTGAGTTGGAACGCTCTTGAAGGGCCAAGAAAACCTTTTTTTTAAAAAAATCATCTTTATTGATTTTTTTTGAAGGGATCTCTTTTGAGGGCCAGTAGTTTAGACTGCTCGGTGTCTTGCCCCTTACTCTCTGCCTCTTTAGAATTTCAAATTGGTATCCTATGTGCATCATTGGAGGTCAATTTGAGACCTTGATGAGATGTCCTTCTGAAGAACTCGATCCATTTGGCTGTTTTTTATTAAAGTGTGAATATGGTAGTAAACTTGGTCGTGTGATGTTTGTTTGGGATGTTATTTCCTGTCAGGTGGAACCTGTACAGAAAAAAAATGGATTCTCACATTTTTATGCTAACATTTCCTTTTTTTATATATAAAAAAAATGCTGACTAGACCTTAAAGCCAACTAACTGCCTCACCCATGTTTTGGATGAAAACAAACAGCAATAGCAATAAGGAATGGCTCAGATGTAATGAAAGAGCATTGCGGCTTCTGGCTAGCAGCCTGTGGGTTGGCAAGAAATGGACTGATCATTAGAATCCATGGAGTGATTTTGGAGTGGGGGTGGGAGATGGGGAGCCCTGATGAATGGGTAGAACAGTGAGTTCAGTTTTTAATCTGGCTTTTACAAAGCTAGTTATCTAAAAGGGTTTGAAATAATGATGCCCTGAGAAAGTTTGATTTTTTTTTGGCGGTCCGTATACCCTGTAAGTAGAGTCCTATCAACCTCTTCCCTGCAGGTATAAGTGACCTCTGAGTCTAACCTTCCCATTAAAATTAGAAGTAATTTTGTGGCACTTTTGATATTGATTAATTTATATGTTAAATTGCAGCTGTTCCTTCATCACTTGGTATTTGTCATAGCATTTTAATTTTAAATTGGCATGCTAGAAGCTTAAGCCTGTAGTTGGGGTCTGCTGTTTCTAAGGAATTAGATAATTTTAGTATGATCATAGGGAGCTAGATCATGTTTTCGACAAGTTGCTCAATTTTAAATGGACACATTTAATACTATCAGGACTAGCAGATTGAATTGAGATGTAGCAAACTACAGACTAGCTTCAGTCTATAAGTCAATGTAAATTCACTAATACAAAGATCACGTTTCTTCATAAGTGTGAGGTAAGGTTACCTTTCCCTGGCACACAGATGTTTGGCTGTTACAATTTGAATTGTTAGGCCTTTATTGACATACCTCTGGAGGTATGTGGTACAAAAACATAAGTTAGTACTGCAATCGATTGCTTAACTTTGTTGCTCAATTTTTCTTTGGCTGAGGTTGAAAAAAAATTGACCTGGGAGGTGATTAGTTATATTACATATCAGGTAGTTCCATCCAATCCCCAATTGAATTTATGTATGCAGTGGAAATTGCAGGGTGCCAGAGACAGACTTGCAAACAGAATTCAACATCACAAACGTTTAGCAGATTTTACTGGCAGTGATTCGAAGGTATGTCACTTTCAATCTTTCTGTAACTTGGGAGTTTGTTTTCCACTACTATGAGCATATAATTAGAGGTTCAGTATGACGCACTGATAATATTGAGTGTGATGATGTGTTCACAGAATCCATTCTAACTATACTATAAAGATCAGTGCTAAGTCCATCATCTAATAGCACCCATTTTCAGGCTTCACTCTTATTCTTAAGAGATGCTTTGTAAACTGCCAGAATAAAACTGGACAGCACTGGTTCTTGCAGACTCTTTAGTCTATTTTATCGACCTTATTTGGTATGCTATAGTAAACCATCTGCTGCAGACTAAGTGAGCGAATCTTTTGCTTGTCCCCAATGTGAACTCTTACAGACCCGAGTAAAGGAGGGGCAGGGTTAGCTGGGGGCTGTACCCTTTCTGCTTCAAACAATAGATTCTCAACAGTTCTCTGTGAAATCTGTGTTTGTATGTAACAAGACAAAATGTTCTTAAGTGTGTCCTTAATAGTTGGGAGAAAATTTGCTGTACATTTATGATCAATGAAGGAAGAGAAATGTGATTTTGTGTTTTCACTGCAATGACTGAAACAGCAGCTCTTACCCTCCAGCTGAGTGTGTGCCATTTGAATGAATATTCATATTCTCCTAGGATCTGGAATAGATTTTTTTTATTGCTCATGTTGCTTAGGAACAGTAATGCTGTGAAAGGTTTAAAGGCTGGTACCAGATCTGGCTTTTCCTTCAATCTTGCTTAATACTTGTTTCAGTTTCTGTAATGTTCTTCTTTGTACAATGGGCATTAATTTACTTTCATTGTCTTGGTCATCAATCTTGGAATTTATATTGCAATTGCTTTACGTCATCCTGATCACCATGGTAACTGAACATAAGCTTGAAATGCTGGAAGAAAGGTCATTGTACTCCCCAACCTGTGGGGGACAATTAAAAACAGTACTTGAGGAGAGAGGACAATATTTGTGGCTTAAATGTTCATGTAAAGATGTTTTAAATGCATCCTTTTAATAACTCTTGGTACAAATAATAGTGCATTAATGGTTCACTCGGCAGGCTTGGCTTCGATCCTCCACCTCCGATACAGTACTCTGCAAACCCGATGGGCAAGTTTCAGTGGCTGTGTTGATTTAATTGATAGCACTCGTTATGCTGTATGACCGTTACTAGAATGATCTATTATCAGGACCATTAGTGCAGTTTCTGTAGAATCCACATTGTGCTATATTTTCCAGTGTGAACACATTAACCTGAAATGGTGGTTTAGAGTGAAATGGAATACACCATACTGGTGTACAGATATTACCTAACTTTCAGAGTAAGAAGGAATGTACATTTCAACAACCCTTTATCATATTTCCAGGATGTCTTCTAGTACCATACAACAAAGATTTGTTTTTTAAAAGCAGCCTGTGTTCCCAGCAGACACATGGTGCACAATAAAGTTCCATAAACAATAGCCAATCTCACCATCTAATCATTTTCGATAATGTAAGTTAATCTAATATTCTTCAACAGGATAATCTGCAGAACATGTTACTTTTCTTTTGACTATTGATGTTATGTTCAGTTAAATGTAGAGTTTTGATTTATTGTCTCATCCAAAAGATCATTGCCCGGATTCTACAGTTGCAGTGATAATGAAAATGGTAATGTTTGCCATAAATACTATCAGCAACAACTAAAATTCACACGTGCACAGCTAAACGTGAAAGTCCAGAGGTTCTGTCAGTGATTTCAGGTTTCTCCTCAGCATTGCTATAGATGGAGATGTGATATCAGTTTAAATGACATGAACATGGAGATTTATATTTTGTCTCATTATAAAGGCCTTGATAATGAAGTGTAACTGGGATTTTCACAGTACGAACTTCATAAGTGAATGTTTCTGAGGAGTTAGTCCAATGAACTATGTCTAAAAGGACCACGTTGTGCTGGGAGAAAGTGGGAGCAGAGTAGAGATTTGGATGATCAGCTGCAATCATATTGATTTGAGGGCAGGTTCAAAGGGCTGAATGGCCAGGTACTGCTCCTATTTCCTATGTTTCTAATTACCCCCAGAATCTAATTTTGCTTGTGGAAAGAAGCTTTTCTTTTTGTTTGGAGGGGCAAGAAAAAATCCGCATTTTAAAATTTCTCTTAGGATTGTTAATGAGGTTTTTACATCAATCCTAAGATACTCAGACTCTTTACTTTGGTGTTTGTCAAAGTGATTAAAAAGTGAAGCATAATCTGGATTTTGCTTCCTGATTTGCTGCTGTTGAGAATTGTTCAATGTGAGTAGCTGCTCAGGCTTCTTGGTGACTTCACTATTCGTGGATGCTAAAACCTCCTTATGCTAATACCATATTAAAGTCATTGAGAACAGTGGAATCCAGAGATTGGTTGTTCCTTTATCTACAGCTTCAAAGTCTGCTGTGAAAACAAAGCAATTGCTGCTTGACTTACTTCAGTCCTGCATCACATCCTGAACCAGTCGAACATTTTACCCTCAGATTATGATCTCAATCAGCTCTATTTTGGTCTCGTTCCACCATTTATGCAATGTATTTTGTCCTCCTTATGTATTGTTATTCACACCTTTTCTGCACTACATTTGGCGCGTGTCCATCAAATCTATTTTTTGTACTGCATCTTTCAGATCCTCACTCCTTATTTATCAAATGTAAATTTGAGCACTTTGCATTATGATCGAGATTCAAAATCTCAAATGTAAATTAGCAATAGGAGTGGTTCCAGCAGTGAGCCTTATAGTGTCCTTGATGATCTCTGGTTCCTATAGTTCAGCTTTTTATCTGTTCGCAGAGTTTTAGGATTAGGAATACAAATAGTTGCTTGGTAGCTTAAAAGTAAGAGTACTGCTGATAAAAAGATGTGCGTCAAAGGTTTTGCAAACTCAGGACACTTTGAGATAACATGAGTAATATCCCAGCAATTAAAGGGAGTCAGGGGGCTGAGTTGAGTATGGCTGCCATTACAAAAGAGATAGTGCTAGAAAAGCTAAAAAGTCCTAAAATTGATAAATCTCCTGGCCCCGATGGGATACATCCTAGAGTTCTGAGAGAGGTGGCTGAGAAAATAGTGGAGGCATTGGTTGAGATCTTTCAAGAGTCACTGGAGTCAGGGAAAGTCCTGGAGGATTGGAAGATCGCTGTTGTAACCCCCTTGTTCAAGAAAGGATCAAGACAAAAGATGGAAAATTATAGGCCAATTAGCCTAACCTTGGTTGTTGGTAAAATTCTAGAATCCATCATTAAGGATGAGGTTTCTAAATTCTTAGAGCAGAGTCTGATTGGAGCAAGTCAACGTGGATTTAGTAAGGGAAGGTCATGCCTGACAAACCTGTTGGAATTCTTTGAAGAGGTTACAAGTAGGTTAGACCAGGGAAACCCAGTGGATGCGGTCTATCTAGACTTCCAAAAGGCCTTTGATAAGGTGCCACACGGGAGGCTGCTGAGGGCCCATGGTGTTCGAGGTGAGCTACTGGGATGGATTGAGGATTGGCTGTCTGACAGAAGGCAGAGAGTTGGGATAAAAGGTTCTTTTTCGGAATGGCAGCCAGTGACGAGCGGTGTCCCGCAGGGTTCAGTGTTGGGGCCACAGCTGTTTGCATTATATATTAATGATCTGGATGAAGAGACTGGGGGCATTCTAGCAAAGTTTGCAGATGATACGAAGTTAGGTGGACAGGCAAGTAGTACTGAGGAAGTGGGGAGGCTACAGAAGGATCTAGACAGTTTGGGAGAGTGGTCCAGGAAATGGCTGATGGAATTCAACGTGAGCAAATGCGAGGTCTTGCACTTTGGCAAAAAGAATAAAAGCATAGACTACTTTCTAAATGGTGAGAAAATTCGTAAAGCCAAAGTACAGAGGGATCTGGGAGTGCTAGTCGAGGATTCTCTAAAGGTAAACATGCAGGTTGAGTCCATGATTAAGAAAGCGAATGCAATGTTGTCACTTGTCTCAAGAGGGTTGGAATATAAAAGCACTGTTGTGCTACTGAGACTTTATAAAGCTTTGGTTAGGCCCCATTTGGAGTACTGTGGGCCTGTGGAGTTCATTGCCGCAGAGTGCAGTGGAGGCCGGGACGCTAGATGTCTTCAAGGCAGAGATTGATAGATTCTTCTTGTCTCAAGGAATTAAGGAATGCGGGTAAGTGGAGTTGAAATGCCCATCGGCCATGATTGAATGGCGGAGTGGACTCGATGGGCTGAATGGCCTTACTTCCACTCCTGTGTCTAATGGTTTTATAACCAACTTCAGCATTCTTGCATCTGTTCTGATAGGTGCAAGCTTAAAAGCTTTGACAGCATGTCCCCTTCTTTCAGCAATGCCTAATAGGTATATTGAGTGGAGATTTGTAAAGTCAAGATAATTGTCAATCAAGTCACCCAGTTCATATCTGAGCTCAAAGAAAAACAGAAGTTGCTGGAAAAGCTCAGCAGGTCTGGCAGCATCTGTGGAGGAAGGTCAGAGTGAATGTTTTGGGTCTGGTGACCCCTCCTCAAAACTGAACCTGAAACTGACTTTTCTTCAATGATGCTGCAAGACCAGCTGAGCTTTTCCAGCAACTTCTGTTTGTGCTTCTGATTTACAACATCAACAGTTCTTTTGGTTTTACTCCTATCTGAGCTCACTTGTGTTATCACTTCAGGCATTGGGCAGGCAGGACGTTCCCCTTCTCAATTAATGCTGGATGTTGGTATCTGGGTTACTGTTGGACAGAGTTTACTTGAATGATTGATTGCTTGCTACTATTGATAAGTCACCACAATAGTATCAAGTTCTGAATTGATCTTATCACAACTGTTATAGCTCTCTCTCTCTCTCGCGCCATCCCCAGAGGTCTATTTTGAAAGACTATCATTTTGGAAATTTTTTTTGTGTAGGTGTTGATTGAACAGATATCCAACATATGGCCAATGAATATCCGTGAATACATCAGATATTTTTATAGAACCAGAAATGGTACACTTTGAAAGATCTACCCTGCTGTGGAACTGATATTAGTGAGCGCTCTGAAACTGTTTAAACAGAGGGTACACCTGATTTGCAGGAGGGGAAGAAACAAACGTGCTGCATTTTCTTATCTCTAGTGTGGAAAGTACTTGAAGACATCAGTGAGTTAGAAACAATCTTGTGTATAAAATGTGACATTTGCATTTGACTGTCGTTGGGTCATGTAGCCTGTGTTAATATGGCATGTGAATGAACGTGAAGCAGACCTAATTGGTGCAAAATAAAATTTATATCGATTTAATAAAGAGACAACATCAAGATTGTGGACAAAAGAAATGCATTATAAAGGTGCTTTCACTGCATCCCAAAAGTTATGTAGACAATAAAAGACGTGAGGTTTAATCACTGCTGGAGGAATGTGCAGACGGTTTGCTCTACCAATCTCCAACAGTCAGCAACATGGTGGTCTGGATGATCTTTTTTTCCAGTGTTGCTGGAGGATAAATATTCCCCATACCACCAAAGTGGCATTCCTGTTTACCAGTGCCTGCTGTCACATGGCAGCCCTCACAGCTGTATATGCGCACACATCCGGCAATAAGGACAACCTTCTTGGTTTAAATCATTGCCCATGAATGGAAAATATGTAAGAAGTTTCTATGGAACAATTCAAGCTCAAAGCAAAGGAATTGTGTTTTCAAATCCCTCTCTAACAGAGCTGCTTGTTTATGAAGCATGCTGTGGGATCCGGAAGTAAAGCAGAGGGCATTTTTGGTCACTGGCTATCGTAGTAAAGTATTGTTTTAGTAGGGAATTTGAGCAGGATTAGACCAAGCAAATGCAGTGCCTATATTTGAAAACCGGTATTAACCAAATCGGAGTAACAATAAATCCTTTAACTTGCTGACAGTATTGAGTTGAACACTAAAGTGGAGATTGGAATAAACATGTGTAGCAACAGTGACTTTCTGCAATGGTTTTAGGAAGAAAATCTCCACCAGAAACCCATTTAAGATTGATTTTGAGGATGTTCCAAGTACAATATGGCCATCCAAAATTATTTTAGAATTTGATTACACTTAATTAAGTCTTTGCATGTTAATCTGATCATTAAAATCGATACAAAATCAAGGAAATAGAAACGTACCTGTCTACTAAATATGGAACAGAGTACGTATAAAAGCAAAAGTCAATTTGTTGGCAATGTAAGACACAGTACTGCAGGAACCAGTGTTATACTCATTATCTCTACTTAAATGATATGTATACAGAAATCAATTATCAGCCTGTTAAATTTGCAGCCAACATTAAATAGGTAGAGAAATATGAGTGGAATATGCAGTTAAGTGAAGTGCTAAAATCATGGATAGGTTTGATAAGATGCAAGACTTGCCAGCGAGGCAATGATGCATGAGAGGGGAAGCTATTTTTGTGCCTGATGTCATCATCAATCACTCTGAGCTGTAGCAAGGGTTGAAGCTCTTCTACGATGCCTGAGCTTCGAAAGGGATGATCTTTTGCAGCGGTGTGACATTTCAGTTTGAATTCAGCCCATCCCTAGGGTTCAATTAATGGAACAAAACCAAGATACTGGGATTTGCTCTAAGTCTGAAATAAAACAGAAAATACCAAAAATACTCAGCAGGTTTGCTTTCTGACAAAAGGTCTTGTCCTGAAACATTATTTTTCTCCCCACAAATGCTGTCTGATCTGATGAGTACTTTCAGTACTTTTTGTTTTTACGTCAATTTGCATTGTTGTGTCAGACCAACATATCAATCTGATCACCACACGTTAACCTTGATGAATATGTACTCACTGCCTCACTCAAAGGTAAGGATGCAAATAGCATTTAATTTAAGGTGTTCTTACGGATTTCACTTCTACGCTTGTTGCGCATATTGCATTTAAAATGGTATCTCGACTGATGAGGGCAATTTCTTAAACATGGAAATATTTATGACTCAGATGTGAATATTTTTTGTCCTTTCTGTTCCCCCCTTCACTAAAAGAACTGCCCACCTTCCAGCTCTTGACCTATTTCACCAGAGCTTATGGCATCTCAAGCACACATTCACATGCATTTAAATGTGATGGGGTCAAGGCTTCAGCTTTTACCACACTTGCAAATAGTGAGTTACATCACCATCTGCATGAAAATAAGTTATTATTTTAATTCCCCTCTAGCCTTAGTCATAGAGATATATGGCACAGAAACAGACCCTTTGTTCCAACGTGTCCATGCCAACCAGATGTCCTCAATAAATCTCATCCCATTTGTCAGCGTTTGATCCATATCCCTCTTAAACCCTTCCTATTCAAATACCCATCCAGATGCCTTTGAAATGTTGTAATTGTACCAGTCTCCTCTACTACTTGTGGCAGCTCATTCCATACATGTGCCACCATCTGCATGAAAAAATTTGCTCCTTCTGTCTTTTTTTAAATCTTTCCCCTCTCACCTTTAAACCTATGCTCTCTAGCTTTGGACTCCCCCATTCTGGGGAAAATACCTTGTATATTTACCCTATCCATGCCCCTCATGATTTTATAAACCTGTATAAGGTCACCCCTCAGCTTCCGGGGGAAAAAAACTCCAGCCTATTCAGCCTCTCCCTGTAGCTCAAATCCTCCAAGCCGAGCACCATCCTTGTAAATCTTTTCTGAATCCTGTCAAGTTTCACAACCTTCCTGTAGGAGGGAGACCAGAACTGCATGCAATATTCCAAAAATGCCCTAACAATGTCCTGTGCACCCACAGAATGACCTCCCAACTCCTACACTCAGTGCACTGACCAATAAAGGCAAGCATACCAAACGCCTTTCACTAATTACTTTAAATCCATGCCTCAGATTATTAATCTCTTTGCTAATGGAACTAGGTAATTCCTTTCCATTCATAAATTTACATATCTCAATTAAATCTTCCCTCACCCTCTTCTGTTCCAAAGAAAACAAACCCAGTTTCTCCCATCTTTCTTTCTAGGTAAAATTCTCAATCTTGGCAATGGTGTTGTACATCTCTTCTGTGTCCCCACACTAGTGTGATCATTTCCTTCCTGTGAAGGAATGTGGTGACCTGAACTGTACTCAATACTCTAGCTGTGGCTTTACTCATACAATTCCACCACATCTTCCTTAGTCCTAGGCCACTAAGAAATACTCCCCATATTGTCTTACCTGCCTGTCCTCTCTTAATTCTGACAAGTGTAGATATACAGTTCAAGTTTTATTCTATTCCTCTACTACTAAGAAGTTTTCCATTTATGCATATTTTCATTCTTTGTTTGGCCTCCCCAAATGCAATACATGATGCTTCTGTGGATTGTATTCCATTTGCCATTTCTTTGACCAGCTCTACTGCTTTCTTTATCACCATAAACCACACAAGAAATGTTAAATAATCTGCAAGCAACTAAATCATTGTATTTATGTGTAACTCACTGAAATGTGTCACCAACAAGGGTCCCGTCTCTCAGCTTTGTGGAATTCTGGAAACATCCTTCCCATCAACCAGTATCCATTGCTTCCTGCCAATGAGCCACTAGTGGATCCAACTTTCTCGTTGACTCAAATTTTTCATTTTCATCAGCAATCTCACTCACTTGCTGGAAAGTTGACGAGACATCCAAGCTGACTTTCAGAAACTGGATCGCCATAGTCCTGTCCAGTCAGGCAGTTTTGAAGGTATTGGCAGGTGTTTCTCAGCAAGAAAGTAGAAGGTTGGAATGCCCATTCAGCAGTACCACTGAGAAAGGTGTGGCAGCTACTGCAAAGGCAACCACTATCTTAATGACCAAGGTCTCAATTAAGTGTTTTTATGGCGATGGTTGGTTTCTGGGTTTGGATGTCAGGTGAAGAGGGAACAAGGGGGTGTGGATATCAGTAGCCAGCTTCTGTCTGTCTAGTCTCTCAGTCTTGTTGTACTAGTCAAACTAGTACAGACTGAGGGCTGCTCTATCACCGCACGCCATGTGATAACTGCCTAGATTGATTTACCAGTTGAATTGGCCAAACCCTTTTGTCCTGCGTGGAGTTAAAATAATTTCAGTTTTGTGGGAATGAATCATCCTTTAAATGTTTATTAATTGACAACTTTAGTCCCTTTAAAAGACAGGGAGACAAGAAGGTGGAAGTGGTGAGATTCTAGGCAAAATTAAGTTCTGTGCTGGAGCTTCCAAACTCCATCTATTTCTCCCACTGTCAATTGAGAGACTAAAGTATTCAAATAATAACCATTTAAAGGATGATTCATTCCCACACAAGTGCAATTATTTCGGCTCCACGCAAAAAAAGAGAAAATTAATACAATCTCTGGGTCTACCACCTTCACAACTGGAAAACACCTCCCTTTGATTCCAAGAGTTGTTAATGTCTTTGTGGGACATTGCTTGACTTTAGCAAGACTTTTGACAGACTACATCAAACACATTACCCTGAAAGAGCCTCCTCAAGTCTCAATCCTGTTTGGCAGACAGTAACTTACCTTTGCATATCCACCTTGACTGTCCTTGATATTCTGTGCCATTGTACCATCATTTAGAATTCTTTCCACTAGTTTTCTCAGTGGCTTACAATTACTCTGGCTAGTTGTTCCTCTCTTTCTGGATTCAGAAAGATTACAAAAATAAGTGTGACTGAGGAAAAGCTATGTAAGTGAATAGTTACCCTTTTACATGAATCTGTGAATCTCCACTGCAGCATTTTATGGTCTCTTGAATGAGTTATCACTTTCTTCATCTGTAAAGAAACTTCTGTGTTCGTCTTTAGTGTTAAATGACTAAAATTTGTGGGCCTCTAGGTGACTGAAGGGGGTAAGTATTTTGACCTGTTTCAGGTTTTAAAATGTGCAAAGCAAAGCAAATATTTTCACTGTTCTTTGACCAGTGTTACAGTTTTGATCGTAATTGGCAGATAACAGGAAGGACCATTATTGATTAGTTCAGAATACTTGCAAATCTTTTGCTTGTCTTTTTGAGAGGCCAAAAGGAGCTGGAATGTGCAATGAAATGTTAGGACACTGACAATTTATAATATTGCTTTATCTATATTGAATGAACAAATTGATCATCTAACTAATCTTTTTCCTTCTGGCATAACCAGTATACTTGTATTCTATAGTATTTCGCGAGGAAAGGAAAATATCTCATTCCTCATTGTTCACCCGACTGTAACAATGCTCACCAAAGTTCCTTTGGACATTTTTTCAGCAATAACCTTGTCCTCCCCAAAATGCATCAACACCAGACTGAATTCCACGTATCACTTCTGTCTGTTGATATTGCTTTGAACTTGTGTTAAAAGTTTGAAGCAGTAAAAGATCCCACTCCCAATTAATGTTTGAGGTTTAATTGAAAGATTCTTCATCAAAACCAGAATCACAACTTTTTTTACAGGCAGAAACAAAAGTTAAACTTAAATTTCTCTACAAAGTGTTATTTAAAGGATGTTTACCCCCTCACTTGACCTGCTGTGAATGCATGAGCACATAAGATTGGCTGCCACCAACTTGAGAAACTAGTAAAAAGTAACTACCAAAAAAACGCTGATTTAGCCTTCATAAAGTTGACATTTTGGGCTTATAACACAGACCATTTTATTGTGTCTGTGTGCGAAAATAAGTAATTATGCGGACCACCTAACTGTGTGCATTATCCATAGCTTGCCTTGGAATGGAAGAACCTAATACATTACTCTATATTAAAGTGAGCCAGAAAATCAAATGTTGAAGGCACAAAGTTGGTAGGGGATTCAGTAGCATGATCCCTTGAGAAAGGTTTAAAATTTTTTGATTTAAAACTTTGCATTTTTAACATTTTAAGCGTTTTTAATTTGTACAAATTAAAAGTTTTTCCCTCTGCTTTTCATGTAATTAATTTCCCCTTTCATTGTTAGCCATAGCAAGATTGATTACCATCCATTGACACCACATTTATTGTCATTCATTCCCCAGTCCAAAAAAAATTACCAAATACAGTGCTTCAAACTAATTTGCAAGCACGTGACCAACCAAGGTATAGCAATTCATTGGTTTCTTGTTTCAGTGAAATTGATGCTGACTTGAATGAATTCCAGATGTGCTCTTGTTTTTCATTCCTGAAGTGTGGATTCTAATCAGATTCCGTACATGTAAAACAAAAACAATTTTCATATACGGTACATTCAAATGAAACTGATTACTATTTGTAAATCAGTTTGAAAACCCAGACTACTGAGGTATACTGTATTGAATGCAATGTGTATTAATTGCTGAAATTGAAGTGAATTTAACATTAGAGAGGACACAACCTACTAATTTCCTTTCTTGAGAAAGTGATACTTCTATTTACCGTGCCATTGCTTTTTGTCTTGCTGGCATAGTCGGTGATAAGTAATTTATTATGGCAGATTCTATGGAAGTGTTTATAAAATCATGAGGGGCAGAGTTAAGGTGAACTTTGGTGGGGTTCATAACTGGGGGGACATAATTTTAGAGTGGGAAGAGAGCGTTCTTAAAAAAAATGCCAGAAGGGGGAACATTTTTGCACAGCGATTGGTTTGAATATGGAAGGAACTGAGGGAGAAAGTGGTGGATGCAGATAGTTACAATATCTAAAAGACACTTGAATAAGTTTGTGAATAGGAAAGGTCTAGAGGGATATATGCCAAATGCAGGGATGTGGGACTAGTTTAGTTTGGGAACATGGTCGGCAGGGACTAGTGGGACCGGAGGATCTGTTTCCATGCTGTATGACTCTGCTGACAGTTTCTAAGATGAGTTGTCCCGCTCTGTTCTCGAAGTATTTGTTAGTCTTGATTCCTTCTGAAGCTTTTGAAATTGGCTTTTGTTTTATACTTAGCATCCAATTTTCTCTCTTTCAGAATAATTTGCAACAATGGCTACAGAATCCGGCACGGATTCTGAATTGACGAATGTTCAGCAGGATTCCCCACCACAGGAACAGCAACCTGTCGTACAACAAGAGTTGGCAGCCAATAAAGAACATAAGCCAGCAGACACCAACACTAACCAGCAGGATCAGGTGATGGCAGGCACCACTTGAAATTTTTTTTATTTACATTTTGGCTCTTGCATATCTCCAGGTGACATCTTTTAATTTCAGATACGTATAAATGGGCTGGATGACAGACTGCCAAGGTGGTTTCATTCAGTGTAATTAAAGTGCATTTGAAGTTGTGGTGTAAATTTTATGAGGGATGGTTGGTGCGTAAGAATCAGTTTTCACAGTAGAAGTGAAAGTGCTGGAGATCCAAAAAAAAAAGAATAAGTCAAAGCGATATAAACTATCTGGATGCAATGTATTTATAAATCCACTAATGGAGAAATCAATGAGATTAAAGATGGATGAGTTTCTAGGACTCCGCGGTTTCTTCCCCAGGGAAATAAAAGAACTAAGTGAGAAAATTGTTGAATCTGTTAATCATGGGCCTTCCAAAACTCTAGATTCAGGAATTGTCCCCTTCAGGTGCAAAATTGTTCGGGTTACTTCATTATTTGATAAGCTAAAAAGAAAGCAACCTGGAGCCCACAACCTATTTTACAGGCAAAATGACAGAGGTACTGGACAAAATTCAGTTACTCAGAAACCAGCATGAATTTGTAAAGGCTTAAACATTACTGTATCTCTTCTTTTTCAGGATGTAACAAGCATGATAGTTAAGTGAATCTATGATGCTATTCAGACAATTGCTGCCGGGTACCTGTCAAGGCTCTGCTGAACGTACACATGCAGAAATGAGAGTGTATGGGACAGAAAACAACTTATTTGCTCAAATAGGAAAATCTCTCTCTTTATACTGAGCAGAAGAGAATGTGTTTTGTCTGGTGGAGACAGTAAATTGAACTGAATGATGTCCATGTAAATTTTTATTTTACTTGGAACCATGTTTAGCATTCTGGAATGTGGGAAGGGTGGCGGTCAAAGGGTAGGTATGGGGAGGAACCATAAGATCAGGGCAGGGGAGGTCTATGTAATTGAGGAATTGACCAGGATCTCGGATCAAGCCATTCAGAATATCAAAAGGAGAGGGGACTGATTGGTGGTATTATGCTGGAGGTGATGGACATGACTGGATTGAATGCTGACACTGCATAATGAAAAGCCTACAGTGGCTCTGGGATGGCAGGGAAAGGTGTGAATGCAGAATATCAAATAGAACTGGCACAGTTGAAGCTTCGTCAATTTTGGGAAGGGTTTTGGTGCAAGATTGTAAGGTAAGGAGAAGGAATGACATTAGGCTTAAGAAATTATTTACAAGCTTTGACCCATGGATTAATGATAATGGACGTGGACATTGAATATGCCTAGTGTTGTTCCCCAAGGATCTATTTTGAGGTTTTCATCAGACTTCGAAAAAGCTTAATGACGGAACAGAGAGCTAAGCTAGATGACACAAATAGTGGGGGTGGGAACCAAACATTGCATGGGAATATTGATAGATTAAACAAATGAATAAAGATTGTGGCAGTTGAAGTTCATTACAAGAAAGCACATTGGGTTATCCACTTTAAACTGAAGGAGGATAGATTTTATAGAAAGATGGCTACCTTTTTAAATGGTGAGATGCTAGGAACAGTAGATGAGCAGACTAACTTTTATGGACTCAAGGCTAGAATTCACTACAAGCTAGAGATCAGGTTTAAAAAAAATCTTGTGAAATATTGACCTTTATACAAAGGCTAGAATTTGTGTTACAGCTATACATTGCCTTGAGTAGACCTCATCTAGAGTATTTCACTCTGTTCTGGGTTCTGCACCTTAAGGTTAAATTGGAATGTTGGACAATCACACAGGGATGTGAAACTCGACATAAAACGGCAGACCTAAGGCCACACATTAAACAAAATCAGGAATTTTGTGAAAATTACCCTTGTGATTTTATTTCATTATTATGAAAGGCAATTACCTCATGTAACCAAATGAAGTATTGCTGTGTCCCCTTTTAAGACAGCAATTACTACGTGATTGGGACAAAGAACAAAGAAGAACGAAGAAAATTTACAGTCCAGGAACAGGTCCTTTGGCCCTACAAGCCTGTGCTAATCCAAATCCACTGTCTAAACATACCGCCCACTTCCGAAGGATCTGTATCTGTCTGCTCCCACCTACTCGTGCATCTGTCCAGATGCACCTTAAATGAATCTACCGTGCTTGCCTCTACTACTTTTGTTGGCAACACCACCCTCTGTGTAAAGTACTTTTTGCAGGTATCCCCCTGAAACTTTTCTCCTCCCACCTTGAATGCATGACCTCTCGTTATTGAATCCTTCACCCTGGGGAAAAGCCTATCTCTATCCACCCTGTCAGTACCCTTCATGATTTTGTAAATCAGGTCTCTTCTCTTCCCCCCCCCCCCCCCCCCCCCCCCCCCCCCCCCATCTCCTTTTATTTCTAATGAAAACATTCCTAACCTACTCAACCTCTCTTCGTAGCGAGCACCTTCCATACCAGGCAACATCCTCATAAACCTTCTCTGCACTCTGTCCAAAGCGTCCACATCCTTTTTTGTAATGTGACCAGAACTGTACACAGTACTCTAAATGCAGCTGAACCAAAGTCTTGTACAACTTTAACATGACCTGCCGCTCTTATACTCAATACCCGTCCGACGAAGACAGGCATACTATATACCGCCTTGATCACTCTATCCACCTGTGCAGCCACCTTCAGGGTACAATGGACCTGAATTCCCAGATCACTCTGCTCATCAACTTTTCCCAAGGCTGTTCTGTTTACAATCCTAGTTAGCTCGGGAATTTGACCTCCCAAAATGCATCACCTCATTTAACCGGATTGAGTGCCATCTGCCACTTCTCCGCCCAACTCCAGTCTATCTATATTATCCTGTATTCCTTGACAATCCCCTATGCTTTCTGCTACTCCACCAATCTTCGTGACATCTGCAAACTTACTGATCAGACCACCAATGCCCTCTTCCAGATCATTACTGTATATCGTAAACAGTGGCCCCAGCACTGGTCCCTGTGGAACACCTCTGGTCACCTTTCTCCATTTTTGAGAAACTCCTTTCATCTACTACTGTCTCCTGTTGCTCAGCCAGTTCTTTATCCACCTAGCTCGAACACCCTGCACACTTTCTCCATTAGTTTGCTTTGGTGAACTTTATCAAATACCTACTAAAGTCCATGTATATGACATCTACAGCACTGCCTTCGCCTTTCAACTTGATCACTTCCTCAAAGAACTCTAATTTGTTAAGGCACAAGATTCACCCGCACAAACCCATGTTGCTTCTCACTAATAAGCCCATTTGTTTCCAAATATAAATAGATTTTATCCTTCGGTACCTTCTCCAGCAACTTTCCCACTACTGATGTCAGGCTCACTGGTCTAAAGTTACCTGGAGTATCCCTACTACTCTTGGACAGGGGACAACATTAGCATCCCTCCAGTCCTCTGGCACTTTACCTGTGTTTACGGATGCTACGAAGATATCTGTCAGGACCCCAGCTATTTCCCCTCTCGCCTCCCTCAGCAACCTGGGATAGATCCCATCTGGTCCTGGGATTTGTCAACCTTAATATCCTTCAGCCTTCTCAACACGTCCTCCCTATTTATGTCAATGTGATCCAGAGTAAACAAACTTCTATCTTCTAATCTCAACATTCATCATGTCCCTCCCTTCAATGAACACTGATGCAAAGTAATCATTGATAATTTCACCCATTTTCTCAGGTTTGACATGCAACCTTCCTTCCTTTATCCTTTAGTGGACCAACCCTTTCTCTGGTTGGCCGTCTGTTCTGGTTTATGGGCATCATTGATCAGTTTTGGAGTAATTGTTGAAAACAGTTAGCCAGCCAACAGAACCTACTGCGTTATTTGAGAATCATAATTCATGGAGGCTCTGGGAACAAGCAGAGATGTATCTTTCATGATTCTCTTGTAGTGCTAGATTTTTAAAACCCATTTGACCCATTTAGTTATACTGAAAAATTTATCATTGCAGCCTTGTGGCATTGGCAACAAGTTATTTAACCCTAAGCTATTTCACAACTATTTGTTGTCTGTATTTATTAATTAAGCATACTTAAAATATTTAGCTCAATTTCTTTGATTTAAAGCTCAAACTGAATTTTAAATAGAAGTGAGAGTGGGTTTAAATATGTCAAAAATTGACACTGAAAGAGCGATCCTGTTCAACCACTGTTGAGGTCATGACCATTTCCATCTGGAAGGACAAGGGCAGCAGATACATGGAACACCACCATCTGCAAGTTTTCCCCCAAGCTACACATCATCCTGACTTGGAAATTTATCGCTGTTCCTTCACTGTCGCTAGGTCAACATTCTGGAATTCCCTCCTTAACGATGTTGTGTATCAACCGACAGCCCATGGACTACAGTAGTTCATGAAGGCAGCTGAGGTACAGACAATAAATGCTGACCCAGCCAACAAGGCCCATGTCCCATGAATGAATTTCTAAAAATGACTTCTAGTTATGGAGGCGTACAGCACAGAAACTAACCCTTCGGTCGAACTCATCTGACCAGATATCCTAAATTAATCTAGCCCTATTTACCAGCACTCGGCCCGAACCCTTCCTACACATATACCTATCCAGATGTCTTTTAAATGTTGTAATTCTAACAGCCTCCACCACTTCCTCTGACAGATCGTTCTATACATGTATCGTTCTATACATGTATCGCCCTCTGCGTGACTTCTCCTAAACAATAAAATTGAGTTTAAAAAATCTAAACATTTATGCCATTTTTTTTCCCGCAGTACCCATGAAAAATAATTATTTTGCCAGGCATCATGTGATAATTTACATAAGGTTCTAAATTTGTAATGGCATGGTAATAGTGAATTTGTTGATTTGTTTGGAGTAGGATTTTATTTCAGACCAGCCAAAGAATTCTAAAAATATTGCTCAGTAAATTTTATGTAACATCTTTGACCCAGATTCTCTAGAAAAGCATGTAACTTAAAATTTAAACGCATTTTAAAAATAAGTTTGGCCATTTTGTTCTGCAAAACAGACCTGTGCACAAGTGAAAAGTAGGAAATTGGAGTCTTAATGTATTTAATTTGTAGCCTTCAGTTAAAATCATTTTTCCTCCCCAACAGAATGCTGAAAAAGATAAGAAAGCAGAAAACATTCCAAAAGTAGTTGAAGAGCTGGATGCTGGAGAAACAGATGATGACAAAACGTCTGAAAGGACAACACCTGGCAAAACCCCCAAATCTCCATTAAAAGGATCCAAGAAACCAAAGACCATGCCATGCAAGGTGGCCCTTCTGGATGGCACAGATTTTGAGTGTGAAGTGGAGGTAAGGGGCACTGTACTATGTTAAGGATTTTTTATTTTGAATGGGCTAATAGCCTCCATTGAAATAGCGAACCAAAGAATTTTGCATGAATATGCCATGGACTAGCATTATGCAAGCAGACTGCATAAATTTCAAATCTCAGTGGTTGATTCAACAAGCACAGAGTCACAAATTTCCATCTATGTGGTTTAGTTTAGCCTTTGTTTCTTTTAACCTTTGTTTCATTATAACAACATGTTTTTCAAGAACAGATTCTCAATGGCAAGGAGGTTCCAAGCCCTATCTCATACTGGACCTTGGGTCCCATTTTTAGTAGAGCTATGTAATGTGTAGCTCCTTGATGTTGATTTCAGTTTCAGGCTCCTGGCAACAATCCTAATGTAGATCATGGAATCATAGAGATGTACAACATGGAAACACACCCTTTGGTCCAACTCGTCCATACTGACCGATATCCTAAATTAATATTGTCCTATTTGCCAGTCTTTGGCTCATATCCCCTAAACCCTTCCTATTCATATACCCATCCAGATGCCTTTTTAAAGGTTGTAACTGTACCAGCCTCCACCCCTTCCTCTGGCAGCTCATTCCATACATGCACCACCCTCTGCATGAAAACGTTGCCTTACATCCTTTTTCAATCTTTCTGCTCTCGCCCTAAACCTGTGCCCTCTTGTTCTCCTGGGAGAGTGAGGTGGCAGGGGAAGGAGAACAACCAGGAAGGGAGTGTGATTTGATTTTACTTGATTTACTTATTGTCAAGTGTATCTTGAAAATACAGTGAAAAGTGTTGAATAGTTTCAACTCTCTCTGGCACCATCTTAAAACACAGAAGAAAAAACCAAAACATGGAAATAAAGAGAGAAGAAATGAAGCAATGGTGTCCAACTTTACAGTCTTTGTTGTTAACTGTTCCATCATGGGCCTGGTGGCCATGCACGAGTCCACTCTTGGGCATCTTGCCTCCACTGATGCGCTCACTGTTCCGAGTCCTTGCTGGATCTCGCCAATGCTGAGTACCGCACCAGCCCAAACTCGACTCTGCTGCTGCCATGAGTCTGCTTTGGGCCTCGCTTGCGATTGCTGATGCTGCCTGATCTGGTACTGGGCCCAAAACCATCTCCGCCATCACCTCCATGAATCTATGCTGGACGTAGACATTGCTTCTACCCTTCCTCACAATCCCAGCAATCAGTAGTAGCAGATGTTGTAAAAGGGTGGAAGGATCTGACAGGGATAATGCTGGTAGTGGATTAGCAGCACGCAGCGGGATGATATCAAATGTACTTGGCTGTTGGGGGGGATAACGTTGGGAATATCTTTGGGTCTCAGCACAGAGGCCTCTCATTGTACTAATGTAACTTATATCTCATTGCTGACATGTGCTAATCTACATTACATTTAAGACAGGAGCCTATATATTAGGCCATCAGGTAGTTTTGCTCTAAGACGCTAAACAAAGCAACACACTTTCTGAGCTCTACTAGTAAAGAGGGTAGCCTCAGAAAATCTGCCCAATGGATCTTGCACTGCAATGAGCAGTGGTGAGGATTCATGAGGGGCTGAGCACAAATGGATAGCTATCTTCAATACTACAGTTAAACTGAGAGGATCATTCTGGTATCTCCAGACCCTGAAATTGTATTAACCTGCAATACCTTTCCAATGTATTGTATTGTGCTGTACTGCACTGTGCAGAGAATTCTAAATGGTCAACTTCAGCTATGATTTAGAATCAGCTGCAATCACTGCTGGTCTGAATTATAACAATGGTTACTTTTGTCTTTTTAAAGTATATTTGGGATACTGATTCACTGCATAAGTTGAACTGTCTGTATATCTCATCACTTCTTGTCTCTGTATGTTGATGGAGAAAGTGAGAACTGCAGATGCTGGAGATCAGAGCTGAAAATGTGTTGCTGGAAAAGCGCAGCAGGTCAGGCAGCATCCAAGGAGCAGGAGAAGCGACGTTTTGGGCATGAGGCCTGAAGAAGGCCTCATGCCAAAAATGTCCATTCTCCTGCTCCTTGGATGCTGCCTGACCTGCTGCGCTTTTCCAGCAACACATTTTCAGCTCTGTAGTTTGATGGTAAAGTCTGGTCACTTTTGGGAGACAATTACATTGCAGAGGCATAAGCTTCTGAAAAGAAACTTTTGGAAAAGTGCATTTCAGTTTATAAAACTGAAGGACATTTTAGGGACAGTCTAGAAAGGCCCACCTCAAAGGCAAGTGTCGCAGAAACCCACAACCTACAAATTCCTGACCCAGCCACTTACCATCCTAACTTGGAAATATATTACTGGCTGAAATTTGTGGGATTGCCTCCCTAATGGCAATGTGGGTCTACCTACTGCACATGCAATTGAAGAAAGGAGCTCAGTACCCACCTTCTCACTGGCAGCTAGGGATGGGCAATAAATGCTGGCCAGCCAACAGCACCTGTATCCAATGAGTGAATGAAAAAAAATGGGAGGCTCCGTATTTATAAACCAAGTCCCTAGTTGTAGATTCCCTATGAGAAAAAAACATCCCCATAGCATCTATTCTGCCAAGCCCATTCAGAATCTTATTTTCAATAAGATCACCTCTCATTGTTTTAAACTCCAGTAAGTGTAGATCCAACTGGCACAACCGTTCCCTTATCCCAAGAGTCAGCCAAGTGAATCTTCCCAAGCTGCTTAATGCAAGTATTCGGGAAGGTGACCAAAACTGTACACAATACTTCAGTGCACTGAACATTTATAACAAGACTTCTCTACTTTCATTTTCTTCCCCTTCAAATAAAGGCCATTCAACTTCTTAATACTTACTGTACCTACACGCTAACCTCCTTTGCAGTTCATCTGCAAGGATATCCAGATGCCTCTCTTCAGCAGCATCTCACCTACCCTATAAATGCCTTTGAACCTTCCAGGAGAGCATTGGGCAGAATGTAATGTTGCCCATGCCACTTGAAAACTGAGGCAGTGGACCGGTTAGTGGAGATCCAACTCTGTGATCAGTTAATGTAGAAGCTGACCTTTCTTTGTTAGTGTGAGTTACAGAAAGGGCTGACCAGATTCAGTTATTGAAGTCTCGAAGATTGTTGGAAGACTTGGCAAATTTTCTGGTGAGACTCTGGTAAGCTATGGAGGCAAATCGTTCAAAATCAATTGCGGAAATCGTCAAATTCAGATGTTGAGGAGGATAAAGGAGAAAGCACGTCAGACGTAGTGTAAATCGTATGTGACTTTGATTAGTTTTTATTCTGTAGCAGTGACAATGACCTGAGTGAAAAGACTCAAATGTGGAGGCTGGAGTTGAAGTGTGCTGCCCCACTCCCAGGATGGGATGGCACGTAGTGTGTGGGTGTCAGATTTAGTACCATGTCAATGGCACATGCCCATTGGCTACTCAATGCCACCTGCCACCCCCATCTGGGATTTTCATGTTGAATGACCACTTCATTAACGGACTTCCTACCACTGCTGGCATTTTAACTGGTGGAGTGTTGGCCAAGCTAGTAAGGATAAAGCCTCCTGAGAATTATAGGAGCCCTACAGTGTGGAAGCAGGCCATTTGGCCCATCGAGCTCCCACCACCCCTCCAAAGAGAATCTCACCCAGACCCACCCACTCCCTCCCTGTCCATGTAACCCTGCATTCCCCATGGCTGACCCACCTAGCTTGCACATTCCTGGATGCGATATGGGTAATTTAGCATAGCTAATCCACTTAACCTGCACATCTTTGGACTATAGGAGGAAATCAGAGCATCTGGAGGAAACCCATGCAGACCCAGTGAGAATGGGCAACTTCCAAGTTTGCACTGGGATGGAATCAAACCAGGTCCTTGGTGCTGTGAGGCAGCTGTGCTAACTACTGATCCACCATGCCACCCCAAGTGGGTCCCTAATGCAAACAGCAAGCCCCTAACCTTCCACCCTGATGAACCCATCTCTTCCCTCACTAAAAAACTCTCTAATCTTAAACTTAATCCTCAACTTAAAGGTTTGGACTCGATTGGAATCTCTGCTGTGCATCTGCCTGTAGTGGGCACTGTCTTCTGGTGTCACTGCTGGGACAAAGAGCTGTCGACAGTTCCCTAAAAACTGGACTTTTCCTTTTAAATATGGGGAAGGGGAAGCTCTGTCTTGAGACAATTGAAAGTCCAATGTGTGGTAACAGTTGCAGGGCAAGTGGGCCAAATGGAGGCAGGTAACTTGCGTGATAGAGAGTGGGGACCATAAAATTCAGCATGATTTTGGTGGGAAATAACGTGTTCAAGAACTTGAAGGGAAAGGAAGATTCTTGGTGAGCTCATTCTCAGAAAAAAATCCTCTATCTCTTTTATTGGGAGCAGTCAGAGAGCAGTCCCTCATGTTTGTCTCTGCAAACCAGCAATATTGTATAGCTCTCAAAGATACGTGAACAGAAAATAAGTCTTTTTACATTTCAGCCAAGAGGAAAGAGGAGTACATTACTTTTGAGCCTCTGGCAGGTTCATATAACTTTTTATTGTGACACTGCAATATCAATTTTAGATATATTTTGAGGTCAGAATATTTTCTGTTAACTCTGACTGATTTACAAGTTGGAACTGACAGAATTTCAGATATATTTTGGGTTGTATCAGAAAGCAGTATATCATGAAACTTTTTGTTGTACCATATAGTACTTGAGTAGTTAATTCTTGACATCAGCTGTGGCATAGTATGAGGAATTGGTTTTGAATCGATTTAAGTCGCAAAGTTTGAAAAGTGGAACCAAGTTGACTTATATTGCATTATCCTTAATCTTTTAGTGTGCATCATTATCTGAATGGATGTTTCCAAAACCGTTCCTGAGAACAGGCTCATGCGTCATGCAATGATGTCTGACAAAATATTTTTCCTTTTCCTCATGTGGTTATGTGCAATAAAATATTGATTTCCATTTGGAAAGTGTAACATAGAAAGATCCAGGGCAGGAAATGATTTAAAGAGTGCAGTCCTAGCTAATTAAAGCTATTTGCGTATGACTGGCTGCAGTGAGTTAGCAGATTTAGAAAAAAACGTTTCGAAGGCAGGCCTCGATTCATTTATTTTGTCTACTGACTGAGAATTCAACTCAAAATGTACTTCAGGTCATCTTAGTGGATCTGTAGGATAAATCCTCTCTGAAATGGCACTCATTGACAATTTTGAAAATATTTAGGACATGCTGTACTATGAAAAAACTGTATTAAAGTAGGAAGTGCCGTTCTGAGCTTGGGGCTGTGATTTATCTGCTGTCGAGCGGACAACCCTACTTACGGATGCTTGAGGCTAAAACTACCTGTTTGAAATTGAAGACAAATGTTCTGTTTTGCAGCATGAATGTCCCTAATCTTACAAACATTTAGCAAAAGAAAACATAATAATAGAACTGGAATTTCAAGATGTAGTTAAAACAAACACCTGAATGAGTGACCTCAAATTTTGGCCGGTTTTATTTTAAGAGGAAACCATGCTGCGAGCAACTTTTACAGGAACAATCCTTTTTTTTTCCACTGAGAATAAAGTAAATCGGACATTAATGCTTTTTCTGCAGAGACTAAAGTAGCTTCTGGGTTAAAAGATTCCATTTAATCTGGTAAGTGCTTTTGACAAAAGGACGATGGAGTCCCGAGTTTTGCTGTTGGAGATCCGAGGAGGACAGATTTTAGATGAAAGATTGTGATGCAAATTAAGCAAGGCTAAAAGTAATGCAGATAAGAAATGAATGCTAACGAAATGAATTGCTCCCTGGTAGTGAATTTCTATGCCACTTGCAATATGTATCATTTAAAATGTTTTACATCAAATCAAGTTGCTAACTCTCACTTCATCCTGAAGGGAAAAAAAATCAATTTTGCCAGTATTGATTAGACTGAGTCAGCCACAAATATATACAGCAAAGTGACTCTCGAGGTGACTTCTGGTACCACTTTTTTACCAATGTGAATCCAATAATGGCAGAGCATTGGCATGCTTTTTGAAGGCCTTGCTGTCTGCTGTTATGATTTATAATCGGGAGTCACTTCTGCCCTCTGATGCCAGAAAGCCTTTCCATCAGCATTTTTTCCTTGTTGTGTTTCTTTGTTTAAAATAGGCACAGTCAGCATTATCCTGTTGAGTAAAAACAAAAGAAAGGGCTGGAAATCCCAGCAGGTTAAGCAGCATCCATGGAGAGAGAATCAGCTCATGTTTCGAGTCTAGATGATGCTTTATCAGGGCTGAAGTGTTCTTTTCAGTCTCTCCTTTTTCTCTCCCTGCTCTGTTGTTGACCTTTCCTTGCCTCCCATCCTTGTTAATAATCATTGTCCTGTAAGCCTGTCTTTGCAGATGGAATGAACACTCTAGAAATGTAAGTTGATTTGTGTACATATTGCTGGTTTAATTCACACAGACATTCTCAGATAAGAGTCAAAATTTTATTTGTGCTAATGAGGCTATGTGGTGCTGAAAATGCAGAATTAATATCTCCTATATGCTCCATCACAATCTGTAGTGCAGGAGTTCCATATTCTCTGCTCTAGACAGTGAGACCTCCAGTTTTTTTTAAAATTAATTTTGAATATTCAATATTGCAATAATGTTTCCAACAGGTCGTGTGCCTTTGCATGCTCTGTTACTGTTGTTGCCTTGACCTACCAAGTCCTTGTTTAGATTGATAAATATTAGCAGCAGCATCAAGAAAAAAAGCCCGTCAATGTCTCTCATATGCCCATTAGGACTGAAGGATGGGAAGGAGTAGAGTCTGTGCTTGAAATGCTGAAGCCTAGTCATGTACTGGATTAGTTTTTAAATTAAAAATCATTCATGGAATGTAGGGGTTACTGACTGGGCCAGTATTTATTACCCTCTCATCCCCCAGCCCGCTACCACCTTCTCAAGGGCAACTGGGGAAGGCCTGCAACACCACATTCCATGAACGATTAAAGAACAATACTGATCTCATGTCTGACTCTGCTTCAGCATTCGAACGGAGGATGATATTGAAATTATAGTTTAACTATTCAGCTGGTAGTGCATCGTTCTGTCTATTTTAACAAGGAAGATGTTGTACAGAGTTTCCATTTGAACTGATGTTTCTACTGAGACACATCTGAATAAAATTTTGCCTGTGGAGTTTGTATTCACATCATTTTATAGCAGAGCTGAAACCACCCTGGATTTGTTCCAGAGTACACAAAGGAAACTGAATGGTTTCTATTAAAGTTGAAAATGTTGGTGGAGATTTTCCACTTGCCACCCAGGCGTAGAGCACCATTCCAGATTGGCCACCCTTGTAGAACAACTTGATTTTTGTTCACTTTGATTTCCATAAAAATTAAAACTCTGGAGTTGCTATAATTGATGGTTAATTAGCAAGGCTAATTTTACACGAGGGTGGTAAGATTTATGTCTAGACTGTTCTTTTTTTTGTTTTAAATAGATGCTGCTTGGAAAAGATCATGCTGCGCTGTTGTTACTGTTTCTTTCTCAACCAGTAGGAAGGGGTATGTGGGCAATGATTTTTTTTTTCTCTTTCTCTCCCTATGGCTGTCAGTAATGTACCCCTCCCAGACTTTTGCCCAATGGAAAAGAGTAGATGAATTTGTTGCTGGTGCTACCAGTATTCCTCTGCCTATTTCTGAACAAGTAGTGCGCTTTCCAAGTTAGCCTTGATCACTTTGGAATCAGTGATCATTGCAGCAATAGAACTGGAGTCAGTGCTCCAACAATCCTCAATGGGAGTAGGGAGGAAGCTGATTTTCCTTGATTTACCCTGAGCGGCTCACTCATTTCCAATGCTCTCTGAGGAAGCATGAGGGCATAGGACAGCAGCAGCCCTTTAACATTTGCTGACTGGTTATTAAATCTATCTACTCGGCTTTTTATCACCCATGCTCGCAGTGAGCATAGGATCACCCAGCCACACCCCCATCCAATGGTATAGGAGCAAATTACTGCAGAGGCCGGAATCTACTGAAAACAAAAACGTGCTGGAGATCACAGCGGGTCGGGTAGCATTTGTGAACAGAGCACGCTCACACTTCGATGACTTCATAACAAGAGCCCCCATGAAAATCAGCAGCAGCAAACAGACAAGTTACCTTTTGTGGGGAGGCAGTGCGTAGTAGGAGAATGGATGCAAAGGTAGACGAGTGGCTTTCAGTGATCACTCCCCTATTCTCCATCAGTGTCCCAAATTGTTCCAAGATTCAGGCAAATTAAGAGGTTCCCTCTCCTCCCCTCCCCAAAGCTTGATGGACAGGAAGGGTGACTGGCTATCTGGATTTGGCAGGTGGTGGATTGCGGCTTTCAAATATTTGTTAATTGACCACTTAAGACCTAACTGATGGCAGGTGAGAAAGGTTGTACATGGACCTTCCTGCCCAGAGCCAGGTTGCTGAGGTGGCAGGAAGAAGGTGGACAGATGTTCCCCTGGTGCACACCTATTGCATTGTTTGCACTTTAGCGCCACCTGCCCTGTCCCATTCTGTCTTCCTCCCCGCCCCCCTCCCCAACACGTTTCACCGTTCCTGTGCCATCACTTGCTGAGCCACCCCTCTTCCCAAAGCCATTACCCCCTCTCATTCCTTCATTCCATTGTTTAACAGCTCCAACAGGATGCTGGCTTTGTACGTTTCTGAGACAGATCTATTCCAGCACTTTTTTGGTGCTATTCTCTCATTGCTGCTGTCTCAGTGCTCAGCAATACTCCCCCTCCATTGTTTTTTGGTGCATGGATTTCTGTTGCTTGCTTTCCTTCCAATTCTGGGTAGTTTCTCTCTCTCTCTCTCTCTCTCTCTCCCTGTTGATAAGGTCACAGGCTATGGCTATTGGCAGAGAGTGGCAAGAAGGTGAGTACTGAGACACTTGCATTTGGGAACCTTTCGAGGCCAGAAAAGTTCTCATACGAGGGAGAAGCGCCAGTTATAGACAGCTACAGCAGAGGTACTTCAGTCAGGGAATGACTGCACAAATGCTTATTCTGAACAGATAATTCCTTTTCTCATACTGAACAACACTGTCTTCAGTGAATGAATTTCCCTTGATGTGAAACAAGTTAACAAATTACTTATTCCCCTTGGCTAATTTTGTCAGCAACACATCAGTCTCCTCTTTGGACAATTGTAAGGAGGATTTAAACCTCAATTAAAAACATTCTGATACTTGACAGCTTCCCATGTTGCACTTGCTTATTACATGGAAGCTGGTGGAAGTATTCCCCTTCTGTCACTTGTCTGAATCAGCAGACAGAAGGCTAACAGCAGCAACTGACATGTAAACATTTAATTATCTGGTAACCTTCATGGCTATTAGCAGGATTATCCCCTGTAGTACCCTCTTTCTGGCAGGCTGGACCTGAGGAGAAATTATAACCATGGCAATCTCCCTTGTGAATTGTGGATGAAGACTGCATGGAAGTTTCTGCATCCTCACCATTCTGATAACTTGGTTTCTGGGATCAGGCCAAAAGGGTGTCAGGCGCCTGAGGTGCACTGGCACTGCGCTTTGCTTCCTCCACATGAACTCCTGTCGCTCCAAATGTAGCACTGTCCTGCGTATGCCCAATGGATTTCCCACACTAGGCACAGTGGTGTCTGCTTAATGAAGCAACTGCCAATACATCTGTGTGAGAGATGAAAACAAAATGATGCAATGAAACAGCTAATCGTGTTTAAGAAGCAAATTTTTCAAAAGCCAGGACCGTAAATCCCAGAAGTTCCTGCTGAAGTGGTGGCTAATTGCTTTCAGCTTTTGATCAGTTTTATATACGATTGACTAAGCATTGAGGAGACTCGGGCAATTTCTAGAGACGGCCTCCAGAGATTGGAAATGATCACGTACAGCAGCAAGGATGCAAGAATCTTCGAATGGTCACTGTGTGGATTCACCGTGGTAGTAGTTAAGAGATTTGTTTGTAATAATAGCTTGGAAGATCAGGGCTAAAACGGTCCAGAGTCTAAACTTTTAAAAATATTTGTTGACAATATCTTATTTGGAGGATAATAGCTTTTTTAGGGAATGGATACAATTATCATAGGTAGGCATTTAGTTTTTTAGTTCACATGTATATGTGAACTCCTCTATTTCTTTTTGTATAGAAACCTTACAGAGTGGAAACAGGCCATTTGGCCCAACAAGCTCTCTCAGACTCTCTGAAGAGTAACCCACCCAGACCCATTCCTTTACCCTATTTCTCTAGATTTACCCCTGACAAGTGCACCTACCCTACACCATCCCTGAACACAATGGGCAATTTAGTACTGTCAATTCACCTAACCTGCACATCTTTGGATTGTGGGAGGAAAGTGGAGCACCTGGAGGAAACCCATGCAGAGACTGGGAGAATGTGCAAACTCCCCACAGACTGTCACCTGAGGCTAGAATCGAACTCTGATCCCTGCTGCTGAGAGGCTGCAGTTCTAACCACTGAGCCACTGCGCTGCCCAGAGTAACCATTGTGCATAACTCTGCCCAGGAAGTGAGGTATCCTCCAACTGATCATGTAAAGTCAGGGCTAGAGGGTTTCGCTAGCTGCACTATCAATGTAAACAATAGAATCGCAATTTGAGGCTTATTAGGACTAACACCATTGTCAAATGTGTAAAGGGGAATGTTAAAAAGATTTGAAGAGTAAAGGAAAATGGAATGCATCAAAACTAAGTGTTTGAAACAGAATCAATTATTATTTTAATGAGAAAGTAAATGTGAAGTAGAAAAGATTAAGAAAAAGAACAAGATAATGGGACTTGAGCACTAGATCCATTATCTAGAACCATAGAATGCTTCCAATGTGAAAGCAGGCCATTTGGCCCATGTCCACACCATCCCTCTGAAGGGCATCTCACCTCGACCTACTCTCCCACCCTATCCCTGTAACTCTGCATTTCTCATGACTAACCCACCTAACTTACACATCTATACTGTGGGAGGAAACTGGAGAGCAGCTGGAGATAACCCACACAGATATGGGGTGAATGTGCAAACTCCACACCGTTGCCTGAAGCTGAAATGGGTCCCTGGCGCTTGGAGGCAGCTGGGTTCTAATTACTTATTGTGCCCTCCTTATAGCAAGTTATGATGGCTAATATACAAATTTGCTGATCTTGGAGAAACATTATCATAATAACCGAAGTGTCTGGTAGTTTATGCAATCCAAAGGCCTCTGTCCTTTGGAGACATTGCATTTGTAAATCGGAATGCTATTTTGTTAATTATGAAGGTGCATTACTTAACGGTGTCGAGATATGGGTTTGTTTAAAGTGTCGGGATTATGAAATGAAGTGGGTTTGAAAAAAGATCTCTTCTCAACTGGTGGGTAACTGTAGCCATTTGCTTGACACTAGTGATTACTCAAATATTCTGTGTTACACAGAACATAAAACATTTGAACATTCACAATGACTGTTTTATTAGCTAGTGTGTGAGCAAATGAAGTATTTGAATTACAAAGGCTCCTGTTTTGAAATAGAAAATCTTCCACAGGTACTCTGAAATTGACTAAAGTGAATCATATGAACAAAGCACTGGATGTTCTTTGGTTTTGAGAGTGATTTACAATGTGCTTTAAATGACTTTCATTGTATTTCCTTTCATTAATGTGACTACTGAAACAAACTACCATTGGTAAAACGTTAGCTGTGCAGATAGGTATTTCTTTGCATTACCTTCAAAGTGCTAGTAATATAAATCAGATATAAATCATGATTATTTTCACAAGAGACTTGATTTACAAGGTGTTCAAATGTTGTACTTTTCCCTTTTGACATCTGAACTTGAATAGAAAAAGGGCAGATAGGACATTTATTTTCTCTCCCTATTGACTTTGTAGTGACCTGTCCCCTCTCTTCAGTCCTAGAAATAACTTGTTTCTGTTTATTTTGAAAGGAGGAGCAAATTATGCGCACTGAAAAGACAGTTATTTCAATTTTAGCATTATTACAGTTGACAATATGTGTATGTGGGGCTGAGCCACACAATTACAATGGTCTTTCTAAGCTGGACAAGTCTTTGGAATTCTCGTTCTCTAAAGACAGGAATGTTTTTGAGGAGAAAGTGAGGACTGCAGATGCTGGAGATCAGAGTCAAGAGTGTGGTGCTGGAAAAGCAGGAGAATCGACGTTTTGGGCATAGCCTTTCATCAGGAAGGGCTTACTCCTCACAAAGGGCTTATGCCTGAAAATTCGATTCTCCTGCTCTTCGGATGCTGCCTGACCTGCTGTGCTTTTCCAGCACCATGCTGTCTCGACTCTGATCTCCAGCATCTGCAGTCTTCACTTCCTCATAATTGACCTCGACCCTACTGCAAAGCCTCTTCTAAGGATGCCTACTTTGAAGAAGTTCTCCTTGTCTCTTTACATTCCTGAAACGTCAATTCTTCTGCTCTTAGGAATATTTTTAAGGCAGAGACAGACCCTTGACAAGCAAGGGGATGAACAGTTAACAGCCGTGACCAGGAAAGGGGAGTAATCTGATCAGCCACAATCTTATTGAATGGCAGAGCAAGCCTGGAGAGTTGAGTGGCCAACTCCTGTTATTGTGCTTGTATCTTCTACTTCCATTAGAACTCATTTAGAACTCATCAAAAGCTCTGCAACCAGTCAAACAGTAGCTAGTTGGGGTCTAATTTTAATTCTGGATTGAGAATTGGTTAGCAGACAGGAAACAGAAATAAATAGGTTACTTTTGATGTGGAAGATGCTGCCACTGGAGCACCAGAAGTTTGGGTATTTGGGTCCCAGTATTCAAAATCCATGGCAACAATTTGGATAAGGAAGTTAAGCATAGTACTTCCAAGCTTGCCGATGACACAAAACTAGGGGCTGAGTGTGTTGACAAAGATGTAAAGACATTTTAGTGTAATTTAGATAATTATTGTGAGTGGGCAATGCCATGTAGATGCAGTATAATGTAGCTAAGTATTGTTTTGTCTCCTACGGTCAAAGAGTGGCAGCATGTTGTTTAATGATTTGGATGATGTTGATGAACAAAGGGATCTGAGTGGCCTGGTCACTGAAAACCAGCAGTTGGGAAGGCAAATGGCATGTTACTGTTTGTTGCAAGAGGGTTTGGGTAAGTCTTACCGTGGCTGTAAAGGTCCTTGGTGATACCTCACCTGGAATACAGCATACACTTCTGATCTCTTTACTTAAGAAAGGATGCGCTTGACATAGTGGTTAGGTTGACGCTTGCATTTATTATAGATTAGAATAATGAGAGGGTCTTATTGAAACATTAAAAAATCCTGGCAGAGCTGCATGCAGAGATTGTTTTCCCTGCCCGCGGAGTTCAGAACAAGGGGTCCAGGTGTCAGGAATACATAGTGGGCCATTTAAGACTGAGATGGGAGCAATTCCTTCCTAGGGTGGCCTTCTCCTGCTTCTGTTATTTGTTTCTAACCCACAATCCTCACTCAAGCTGCCGTATTTGCCTATTGCCTTTGTTTAAAAATCTGTTGTCCGGCAACGCATCAAATTAAAACGTTCGTTGTTGTGTTCAAATCCCTCCATGGTTCAGCACCTGCCCATCTCTGCAACATGTTTCTCAACAATACATGCCATCAGAAACAAAAACAGAAATTGCTGGGAAGACTCAGCAGGTCTGGGAGCACCTGTGGAGAGAAAGCAGATGTTTCAGGTACAGTGAACCTTGCCCTAAATTCGGGAATTTCATCCCCCAAACCCCTTCATTACTCTAAGTTAGTCTTTAAGCCTTATGATTTTAACCAGTTTGAGTTTTTTTTTTGCTCCCTCTCATTTTTCACAATGTTGCTGGGTTCACTAACTGACCCAAACCAGTTCTCCCAATGTCACCCGCACTGATACTTACAACAAAAATATTTTAAAAATCAACATGACAAGGCAGTATAAACAAAAGAACTTTGAGATAAGGAACACTATTTGATTAGTAAAACACATATTGGTAATGTTACTGTCTCTTTAAGCAGAAATTAAATGAGTAGCATCTGACTGTTACAGTCCCAAATCTCATTTTACTCTAACAGTTGATTTCAATTTAGTAGCTGCTGAAGCTTGGAGTTGAAAATTCAGCATCAATACAGCATTTTTGATTTGGCATTACCTGTGCATCAGACCAAAGTATCCTATCTGGACAGGAATAAGCTTGAGGCCAAAAATATACAGTAATATAGTCACTTAACTATTATTAAATAGTTGCTTTACTGGATTAAAATCTCACTTTGACATGTCCTGTTGTACCGCAGTCAAGCAAGACTTTGATTTGGTGCAGTTTGCTCTCCATTATGAGAAATTCACTGCTTCGATACCGTTATAAATTTGAAACTTGCTTGGTGGGTTTGGCCAGGGGTCTCCATTTACACCAATCTGAGGCAATCAGATACAGAGAAAGGAAAGTGGGTGGGTCCTTGAAGCTAATAATGCCCTTGCCTTCAACTGCATGACACCCTCTCCCTGCAACTCCCATCACGGGGGAAGTGAAAGAAATCCATTTGCATTATTGGATATCCTGAAAGACAAAGCCTTGATAGAGTCTTTAGGAACTGGAAGCTTCTGGCCTCTAAAATAGTTAACAATGGACGGCACGATGGCTCAGTGGTCAGCACTGCTGCCTCACAGCACCAGGGACCCTGGTTCAATTCCAGCCTCTGGCAACTGTTTGTGTGGAGTTTGCACATTCTCCCCATGTATGTGTGGGTTTCCGCTTGTGCTCCAGTTTCCTCCCACAATCCAAAGGTGTGCAGGTTAGGTGAGTTGGCCATGCTAAATTGCCAATAGTTTTCAATGATGTGTAGGTTAGATTCATTAGTCTGGGGTAAATGTAGAGTAATAGGGTAGGGGAATGGGCCTGGGTGGGTTAATCTTCGGCGGGCTGGTTGGGACGAAGACCTGTTTCCACACTGTAGGGATTCTATGAAATGGGACTCCACTGTGGAGGCCTGTGATAGGAAGAGTAGCTCATCAGGCAACTCTTTAGCCAATTGGCTTGCAATCCTGTATTTTCTCTCTGGGTGTGGGTGGCAAGTCAGTCACCACTGAACACTCCATCCTCAAAATACCTGCAAGTCAGTAAACCATTCTCTGACATGAGGAAAGGTTACTTTCCATTGGATAATGGCTGATACTTCAGCTACAGCTTTACTCTTCATTTAATATTTCAAATTTAGAGATTCATGGCTTCAAAATAGTTTATTTCAAGAATTATGCAATTTTTTTCTTTTGAAAATTTTTGCCTTGCAATTCAGTTAATCTGCGCAATTTATCGTCTTAGTCACATGGAAACTTGTGGCTAATTGTATTTAAATCTGGTGCAAAGTGGATGTAACAGCCTGAAAGCACATTATTACAGGAGTTTGATTCCCTGTGAAGAGGAATCATCTGCGTGTTTTCAAGCAGTAAGTCCTTTTGCTATGTAGAATGGGGTTCTTAAAATGTACGTTAGCTCTTGATCTTTTGGAATCAAATTTGTTTCATCTGGTCACCTTACTGAAGACAAGATGGCTCACGATGTCCCCCACCCCCTCGAGCTTGATCTTTTGTCCTGGCCAGCTTGGTCTGTGACAACTCAATATTACACGGAGTCTTGAGTAACCATTATCCACCAACAGTTGGCCAGGACTCCAGTAATGAAGTCCAGTTCTCAAAATGGTCTGTTGGTGTAATTGGACAACTGGTAACTCATTGGTTAGACATTGGGTAGTTAAAATCTAGCCTAATGAAGAACTTTTGTCTTTTGATTAAATAGACTTCATTCTTTTCTAGTCAAAGGTGATTTATAACCTAATTTATAGGCTGACGTGATAATAAAGTACTTTTAGCATTATTAGAATATAAAGGCAAGGTTGCCATAGTCTGAGGACCATAGGACTGCTCTTTAATGAGAGACGGATGGCTGGCAGTGGTTTAAACTAAGTTCACTGTGCCTTAGGCGAGGGAGAGGTTGAGAAGGAGAGTCCTTTATGGTAACCTCAGCCAGTGTGGGAATTGAATCCATGATGTTAGCATCACTCTGCATTGCAAACTAGCCATCCAAACAAAGGTGGAGAAAGTGAGGACTGCAGGTGCTGGAGATCAGAGTCGAGTGTGGTGCTGGAAAAGCACAGCAGGTCAGCCAGCATCCGAGGAGCAGGCA
Organism: Hemiscyllium ocellatum; assembly: GCF_020745735.1. Lineage (NCBI taxonomy): Eukaryota > Metazoa > Chordata > Chondrichthyes > Orectolobiformes > Hemiscylliidae > Hemiscyllium > Hemiscyllium ocellatum. Next base: position 45,413,581 of record NC_083415.1, read on the forward strand.
AATCTGATTTCCTGATAGACTCTTGGACGAAACAGCAATTTTCCTGCTTCTCTGATGCTGCCTGACCTGCTGTGCTTTTCCAGCACTACGCTCTTGAATCCAAACACAGCTGCTAACCAAAGAGAAAGTGAGGACGGCAGATGCTGGAGATCCGAGCTGAAAATGTGTTGCTGGAAAAGCACAGCAGGTCAGGCAGCATCCAAGGAGCAGGAGAGTCGACGTTTCGGGCATGAGCTTTTCCTCATTCCTGAAGAAGGGCTCATGCCCGAAACATCGACTCTCCTGCTCCTTGGATGCTGCCTGACCTCCTGCGCTTTTCCAGCAACACATTTTCAAAGCTGCTAACCAACCCCCATATTAGGATATAATGAATGCATTCATGTGATTTTTCTCTGCCATTTTAGTGGAAGCTGTAGGCTATTTAGGGAACTTTTGTCTTAACATTGCAAACAAAACTTATCATGACTGCAGTATAGATATATCAACTAATATCTAGGTGATTTATTGCAAGCCTGTTATTTTAAGACTATTAAACATACAGAAACATTGATGCTTACTCCTCTGCTTTGCAGCCTGTCTCAATGCTGTAAACTAAATTGGCAACTATATATTAATACCCAAATGAATAATTTGTAATATATTGTAAGTGTAACATACAAAGGAGGGGAAACATCTACAGCTAGGGGGAGAAAAGGCTTACAGAAGGTTTGGTTGAAATTGGTTGGGATTGTATTTTAGTGTTTTAAAATATTTAAACTTGTTATACGTGGGTATTTCAGTTTATTTGATTTTGATTTTCAATTCTTGTGTGCAATAAACTTCTATTTTCTTGTTAAAACAAAATCTGTAGCTTTGTGTGTTTGGCTCAATACAAAAAGTTCATTAAAACCGAAAAACAAGTATGATGTATCAAACCAGATTTGAGTCTGGAATCTGACTTGTCCAGGAATAACATTAGGTGAAATCATAACAGGATGTTGATTACAATGTTTAATTAGCTACTTCAGGGGAACATTGGATGCACTAATAACCAATGTGCACATTGCTGTTAAGCTGAACAATCAAGTGCTGCATGGATAAATAGAATTGGTCAAACTTCTTGTAATATGAGCTGCAATAGACAAAAATGTAGTGCTCAGATGATGTGGTAGCCCAGCAAGTACAAAGAAACTTTAGAATCATAGAATCCCAACAGGGAAGAAGCAGGACATTCAACTGATCCAGTCCACACCAACCCACCATAGCACATTCCACCCAGACCCATCCCAATCCCTGTAACCTTGCATCTCCCTTGGCTAATGCACCTAGTCTCTATATTCCTGGATACCATGGAGCAATTTCCCATAGTCAGTCCACCTAACCTGCATATCTTTGGACTGTGGGAGGAAACCAGAGCACCAGAGGAAACCCACACAGGCACAGACAGTCACCCAAGGATGAAATCGAACCCAGGTCCCTGGCACTGTGAGCGAACTTTGCTTGTACAAACCAGCTGCCAGAATGATAGAATAACTAGATGACCAGGTAGTAATTCTTGTTTTCTTGTATTAATATTCCGGTTATCCCAAAACAATTGTGGGAACTTTTCCCTTGATGTACCATTAAATCTTGAAAGACGTGAGTAAATAAATTGCTGACTGGATAAATATACTGTCAGGTGGAACACAGCCAAAGAATTCGGAAGATCCTAAATGTAGAGACATGAGTTTATGGATCTTTTGGTTTTACTGTGCAGGGGTCAGTAGGGCTACTCAATTGTATTTGTAAAACTTTTCAAAATAGTCTTTCCAGTTACTTGTGGATTGATTTTAAATATGTTATAGTGAGGTTGTCACACAAACAATGAGATCTGCAACTTCTTAAATGACCTAGAAGCACACCCTAGGTATTTCGTCAAGGACATCGAGAGCGTCCAGGAGGTATCAGCTATACCACCATGGTATAGTTCACAACAGATCAAACCCTCCCTAATCATATGGCCAGAAAGCATATATGGTAGTTTTTCAAAAGTTGTTGCAGCTGGCCATCTTGCATTGACATGCTTATCATGTAATTTGTTGAAACTGATGGAATCAAGGTGATTAAACCTTTTTATCAGTAAAGAAAATATTCATATTGCAATTTTGTGTTCTGAGCTGGGAATCTGTTAAACAGGAAAAAAAACACAGGACTTTATTATGTTTAAATGACTTTCTATTTAGTGGTTAATATCTGGAATGTACTGCCTGAGAGGATGCTGGAGGAAGATGCTATTATGGTTTCGGAAACTGGATAAACACCAGATGAGGAATAATTGCTGAGCTTTATAGAACTGGCGAGACAGCTCTCTGTTCCAAATGACTCTGACTCTTTCTTACATTTAAAAAATAAACACACCGTTGCAGCTCTGAAAACCGAACGCTCATTTATGTCTACTTTAAAACCCAAGTTTTGAAATAAAGATGGTATATTATAAATCTTCATTACATTGAATCTTTTTATAGCTCCTTAGAATAGCAGTATAATGAACTAACTGAGCTTTGAAAAATTTATTTCCGCATAAGTAATCTTTTTACTAAAAATAATACCAACACTAATGCATGCTGTCAGACAGAATGAAACATACATCTTTTATTAATATTCTCCTGGTATTGTAGATGCACAAATCGGCCAAGTGATAGATTACTCCCTAGTTGCCTAGATTCATGTGCTTCAACAACAGTCAAGGCATTCAACATTCAGGGCCAAGGTTGATTGGCACCCAATTATCACCTCAAATGTTTGCTTGCTCCACCACTGATTGATTCATTGTGTGCTGTAGCAACTCATCAAGGTGCCTTCGAAAACCCCTTCTAAAACTATGAAACGTACCATCTTTCAAAAACAATGGCAGCAGAAACAAGGAACACCAACTGCAGATTCACCTTGAAGCTACACATCATTCTAACTTGGAACTGGACCACTGTTCCATCCCTATAGTTGGATCAAGTCCTGGAACTCCCTCCCTAATAGTACTGTGGGTATCCCTATAGGACATGTACTGCAGCAGTTGAAGAAAGCAACTCCCTATCGCCACCTCCCTAGCAATTACTGATGGGTGGAAAATTGCTGGGCTAGCCAATGACTCCTACTTTCAGTGAATGAGTAAATTAAGAAAAAAAGAATTAGGTAAAATAGTTTGTAGATATCCTACCTTGAAAGGACTGAAGAGTTATTGTTCTCCAGATTTAATTGGGGATTTATGAAGCAATTATGTGGTCTCCTAATGACTGGAATTAACTTGTTATTTAGATACAGTACAAATGTGAAGGAGACATTGCATCTTTGCTTACTGATTCCAAAAATATATGCACCTAAGGCTATGCTTGTGCAATCCATAAAAGTAATCATACTTCCTGGATGCAATTTTAATTCCATCTAAATTATCCACAAACATTCTCATAATGCACTCTGATTAAAATGGAGAGACAAATTTGAAATCTTACACTTCACTGCCAACTCCTTTTAAGAGCAATTACTTGCATGCAGTATTTGAAATCCATTTCCATTTAGTAATTCCTAAATGTTTAGTTGCCATCTGGTGTAAACACTTAATTGCTTGCCACCCCATAATTCATTCAATCGTGTAAGAGGACTTGGGGCAGAATGTTTCATAACTGATAGGTCCCCAGGAGGTGGCAAGGGGAGTGAACTTAATGTCTAACCTTAAACACCTCCCGCCATATGTGGGGATTGTATGATGCAGTACTTGCTTACGATGAGAAATGGCTGGTTGCAGCCATTCTGCACCAAGTTAGTGCTAATGCATCAAGAAGCCGCATAAAATACAAGGTTCTACCCACTTCTATATCTCCTTATTCCCAAAGGTTATGCCTCACCCTTTCTCTACTTCTGTTGTCCTTTCCTGCACAGTCATTGAGTAGAGAAGGTGAGGGTGGTGGGGGCGAAGGTGGAACAGGACATAAGTGGAGGAAGCCTACCCACTGACTCCTACAGAATTCTCCTCCGTATGCTATACCTGCTTCTCAGAAGCCCCCAAGTTTGGGCCATGATTTTCTATTGGATTCTTCTCTTCAAAAGAAGTGAAAATAGTATCCGGTTCCACATTAGGCTAAAAGAACTTCCATTTATATAGTGCCTTTCGTTACCGTAGAACATTCCAATATACTTACAATCCATTTGAAGAACCATTCAAGCGTTGTCACAGTTATAATTGCTATGATTGGGTTCAGTGGGGTCAATAAGTTCCTGTCTCTTCACTCGTGTTTAGAAGAACAAAGTTTGAATTTTCTTTTAACGAGTTTTTCTGCAGTCGGTATTAATTTGACTATGTGGAAATCTATGAAGAAACAAAGTTGTCATATCTTCTGAGCTTGTCAAATTTAGGGTGTTACTTTTTACTGCATGAGTTCACAATAAACTGATATTTAAAAACCTCTTTATAAAGATGAAAACCTGTTCTGAATTCCATTGTAAACACGAGCATGCAAGCAATCAGAAAAGGTTTGAGAATGTGGGTATCGGTAGGGAGGTGGAACCAGTTGAAGTTAATTTAAAAGTTCAAATCCAAAAGCGAAAAAGGCATGTGCATTTTGATGTACATTCCAAGAGGGTTACAGCCAAGTTGGTTGCTCTTTTGGAGTAGGTCATTTTTAATTTAAATTCTAACCAGCTCTTTTCTCAAAGTGGGTAACACTCTGAAAATTTCTAAAGTCGTCACGATATTTAAACATTTTATCATATTCCACAAAATTCCCCAATTTACTTGTCTGATAGACACAGGTTGACAAAACTCTAACCTCCTCCTGAAAGAGAAAAGTAAATTTTTTTTTCAATTTTAAAGGCATCAAGGGGTATAGGGAGAAAGGGAAAATATGGCATTGAGATAAAGGGTTAGCCATGTCATTTTAAATGGCAGAGTAGGTTCAAAGGGCTGAATTGCCTACCCTTGCTCATAATTTGTGTTTCTCAAACACACATACAGAAACCGAGAAACCAAAGGGATGTTGGTATAATGGACAGAGGAAAACCACCTAGGAAAGTAGCTCAATGGTTTCAATTGACAAGGTTTCCTGATCTAAGCCTTTCTTCAGCAGAACTTGATGTCCAAACTGTCTGGTCCTTTCCATCTCTTCACAAAATTTACAATCGTTTAGTCAATTAACTGCAATGTCTCTTCATTGCTGTTTAAAGGCCACAGCTTATAGCTACTGAGGGAAAAGAAACTGGCTTTCTTCAGACTGTGTATTTTACTGTCTGCCCAAAGAACTCTGAAGGCTTCTACCAACATTGTGCTCACGAACAGGAGCCAGTCTGATAGTTAGTGGCAGGATGATGGATTTTGTCATTCGCAACTGATCACAATTACACATAATCAGCTACTTGTAGCTGGTCAAATGTCACTTTTTATATACAACATCTAGTGCCAGCCTAAAGACAAATAGTGCCAAACCCCATTGCTTAAACAAAGGAGCAGTGTAAAAACAACTTCCAATGAGTTTTTGATCTTTTAAAATGTGCACCATAGGAATGCAACTTCCTTTCATTTTAAAACTATAATATGATAGATTTCAATCTTTATCAGAAATTAGGTCTGAACTTGAGAGATTTCCTTTTCACAAAAATGTAATTTATTCACCAAATATCTAAATGACTGGTCCAAAGCAATTGAAATTGCGCATTAAGGAAAATGCAGTAAAAGACTACCTTTCTCCATTAAGCATTGATGCACTCTTGAGTGCCTCAATCCAATTTCAACACGTGACACTTACCCCTGCATTCACTGACAACAGTATAGCCCATTGGCTTCTATGAGTTACTAGCCCTTTGTTACACTGTGTACATGAAAGGCCTTAGACAGTGATTTTTCCTGTTATTCCATTCTGCAAGTTTTCCTGATATTACTTCCCTTCTGTAACAAGCTTATTAGATTAGTTCTTCACCTGGATGGATTTTGGTCATATAATAGCTGACCATTGACCTAAAAGAGAGTCGGTCCATTTTAATAAAAAAGTTTTTCAAATTCCCCTTGTCAAAAAGGTCAGAATGTTATTGAATAATGCATAATGATGTTGCTATTAGGAGTTCTCAGCTCCCTTTGCATAACGGTTTGTGATGGGTGTTCTTTGTGGTAGTTTCTGCAGGTGAAGTGGCTTGTGCTCATTCTCCTTCGGCTTTTTTTCCAGATTGTTTAAACAATGGCAAGACTGAAATAATGTAGGGGAACTGCTCTGATATGTATCCTACTAATCACAACAGAATCATAGAGCTGTACAGCACAGAAACAGACCCTTCAGTCCAACTCAGCCATGCTAACCAGATAACCTAAACTGATCTAGTCCCATTTGTCAGCATTTTATCCATTTTCCTCTTAAAATCTTCCTATTCATGTACCTATCCAGATGACTTATAAATGTTGTGTTTGTACCCACCTCCTTCACCACCTTAGGTGGTTTGTTCCATATGTGCACCATTTTCTGCATGAGAAAGTTACTCATTTTAATTATTTTCCTCCCCTTACTCTAAACCTATACTCTCTGGAACTTGAGTCTCCCAACCCTGGGATAAGATGGCCAGCTTTGACATTATGCTGATTTCATGGAGCTGTACTTCCACTAACAAGAGGTTTTCAGAAACTGTCTTCAGTGGATCAGGCATCTTCTATAGACTGTATTTGAACATGTCCTGACTCATTTAAAGATATTTTCTTTCAAACAAATGTCAGCTCACTCGATGAAAGTAAAGATTAATAGTCCATATATTACAAATTCACAACGTAATATATGGAAGCACAGCAGCCAGCAAGGCTTCATGAACACAAAGAAATAATAACAATCTGTTTAATGATTTTGGTTGATTGATAGATCTTGTTCGGAACCCTAAGAGACCTCTACCATCCTTGAAAAAGGCATGTGGTCTTTTATGTTCACTTGGGGAGCAAACAGGCTTTCATCTGAGAGACCGTCTCTCTGATGGTGTTGCATTGAAGTGTATGTCTGGATTTTGTAGTCCAGTCTTAAGAGCACAATTAAAGTCCATAACCTTCTAAATCAAAGGGGAGAGTGCTTCTCGCTCTCCAATGCTCAGTTCTCCATGCACTGAATTGACACTACCTCATATACAAGCGGAAAAACAAAGTAATCATTGCAAAAGCTAATGTTCGCAATGACAGAAATTATAGATGGAACATTCTACGCTGTTCAGATTCCTGACTTCCGCAGCTGCACTTTCCCAGTTTGAGTTGCCCCAAATTAAATCAAAAACTGGAAACTTGGCTGCAGAATCCGTGACTGTCAATGTTGTGTGTTCGAATTAAACTCATGGGAAGGGCCAAAAATGACATGGGATTCAGTGCAAACAAATTTGAGGCAGGACATTGGCGTAAACAGTTTCAGTTCCACTTCCTTTCATACATCTATCATCAGTGGACTGAAGGCCTTTGAAGAAAACGACCTTTATAAGACTTGATGTGATCCTTGTCTATCTGTGGTGCAGTACTATTGCCCAAAAGACAGACCAGCTTTTAATTAAACTGTCAACCGCAGATGAATGGAACCACCTTCAAATTCTGCTCCAAACCACACAGCGTCCTTAGTTGCAACTGTGTTCTTCCAATACCATAGTCAAAGTCCTGGAATTCCCTTCCTAAAGCACAATGAATCTCCATACATCCACTGCAGTGATTCAGTAAGGCAGCTCATCAGCCCCTTCCCCCTGGCAATTAGGAAGAAGCAATAAATGCTGGCCCAGCCAGCGACACCCACAGCTAAACACAAAGCTGAGATTGGACAGGTAGGATAATGTGTCGTCTTTGAATGAAGAAACCTTTCACACTAGAGTACTAATGTCCCAACGTTAATTGTTTTTTCACTCAAGCTTGTATCATCTGATGAGTCAGCTGTAAGAAATAATGGAGAGAGTTATGTTTCGATTTCGGAGTTTTCTGGAGTGCTTTTCTCATTTAGCTCCAATGAGTTACCTGACCTAATTCTCCACTGTTCAGCCACACTTGCACTAACCTATAGTCACCAGTGGTAGCACTGTCTACCTTGCTGCAAGGCATAAGAACTGCCGGCTGGTGCTGTGTTTAGATCCCAGCTGTGTAACATGTCAAATGTTGCAAACCAGGAATAGCCATTGAAAGTATGCTGCTGTAAAATTCTAAAGAGTATGGCTGAGAAAGGGAGCACAGCGGCCTACTTCACTGACAGGGACCTGGAGGTCCTGCTGGATGTGCTGCTGGAGAAAAAGGTTGCTGTATTCCCTCAAGGCTGCAGAGGAGACAACAGTGTCAAACTGGCCCTCAGTTAAAATGCGTGAAAGATCAGCTTTCCTTTTCCTTTATCGAGAATCTTATTTTTCCAATCTTGCCATGCATACTTTTTGCAACTGATTTGCTGTTGCTTTGTCGTTCAGGAGATGGACAGGTTCTGCCAAAAGAGTTTTGTCTCCATTTCACAAGCACATGCATTTTATAGAAACCCTGCTCAGTCAAGTAAACCTTCAGCCCTTGCAATGCAAATATAGACAGGAAAGCAAAGTGCTCTTTAAAATCATGCACAGTTTCATGTCAGTTAAGATTTAGTTTTGCTGGTGTGCCAAGGCCATTTTTATGCTTATTTTTTCCCCTGAAAAGGTGCAAAGCTATTTGCTCTCCTCATTGTAATTACAACTAAGTGGCTTACTGTATGCTACAGTCAGTTCTGCTATAATGTGAGTTTCTTCAACATGAATTGGCTATAACTCAATTGAAGAATTTAGACCATTATTTGTGGAATGCGAACTTTTCTTACCTGTATTGACTATAATGCAATTCCAATTGGTTTAAATGGTGTAGCTCTTGGGCGATTTTCTTATGACGTGGGATTACATTGGATCATGGGATTACATGATTGTGTTATATCAGAACAGACTGTAGGTGAGCGGTCTGTTGCAGGTCAGCATCCTAACTTAAGCTAAACTGCTCAAATTCAATGAGTTATCTCCTACCAGACATTTACCCTGACTGTTTGAAATCATATGAAAATATAACCTAAACTTTCCCTTTGTTACTATTGTTATTCTTCTCACTTACTATGCATTAGTGGAAATAGAAATTGTGCAGCATGTCTTGTTACCAATTAGTCAACTCTTGCAGAAGCACCTGCTTTGGTCAGATAATCACAAGAAGCACTTGTCAACTTTACTAGTAAGCATATTCAAATAGTTGTTATCATACATCCATGATCTCTCAAATGCAAGATGCTAAGTTTTTCTAGTTTTGCTCAGTTAAATTGCAATAGATGCACCTGATTTCAATCTATTTTAATTTGATTGGAAGTTTTTTAAAACCACTATTCTCAAATGTATCTGGTTGAAGATCCTTTTTCAAATGGATTATTAATCATCTCCATCCCCTCCCCCCTTTAATGCTGATGTTATGAAAGGTGTAGCAGGGAAACAGCATTTACTAATCTTTTTAAGAAAGAAAGTGCTTACTTATAGATATCGATTTAGTTTGAGTGGTACCTATTATTGGACAGTCTGTTTGTCCTTGGTGGGAGACCAAAGAGAACAGGAATTCCTGAAGTGTAAAATAGGGACAACATACTGGGGAAAGCGTAGACAATCAGTGCATACCATGACAAGCAGAATGTTGAGAAAACACAGAACAACTGGGGAAAAGGAACGCTGGAAGTAGCATGCACCTCTGGTCATTACTTACTCACTTATTCTTGACCATGATACCTTGGGAGATTGCCGATATCACACAGACCGTCTGGAAGGTGTTTGCTGATCAGAATTTAAGACAACAGCTTTAAAGTTAACTGGTTCCTTGTAACGTAAGGACATGGTTTTTGAAGTAATAACATGCACAGTGTGAACACATAGTGGACTTCAAAATGACATCTTTATTCATAGACCATGAATCTCAAGAAATTTGCTGTCCATGGTCTTGGTTTGATGTCTCATTTGAAAGATGGAAAATCTGAAATTGCAGTACTCCTTGAGTGCGAAGTTTAGTTGCATCTCTGTCTGTATGGCCAGGTTCCGGAAATGAAGTTTTGGACCTTGTTGTGGTGAAAAGGCCCTGACAATACCGGTGCTCGCCATCATGCCAGTTTAAAAGGGCAGAGAGCTGATTTAAGGTCATTGAGAGACTTACTAAATCCTTAAACTAGCAGGATGAGCTGGGTAACAGCATTTAGCTGTCAGAAGGTAGACACTATTGGCATTTTGAAGTGGGAGGTTGTGGTGGATGGGTATAGGCCTCCATGCAGGTTTAAAAGCCCACTTACCTGCACTTCTGCGATAAAGTGTCTACTCAGTTGTTGACCACCCTTGTCCAATGCTGATCCCTTCAAACTGGAAAGCCCCTTATTCACTGTCCAGCTTCAAGAGTCCATTTGCCAACCTTTACAGGGCAGAGAACCTGTCTCCAAACCAATTAAGAGGGCATCGCTGTGAAAATCATAGCGTAGCTGGTTTTTTTTCTTGAATGGATTCTGAACCCAGAAATAGTCTTGGATTGTATTTCCTGCCCATAGAGAGAGAGAAACCAGCCCCTCAATCAGAATGTACCCATGGAACCTTGGACTTCAGAGTCGAGAGTGCTGCAAATTGAGCTGCAGATGATGACTGTTTTGAAATAACAGTGAAAAGGTTTCTGTGATGAAACACAAGGCTATTTGCAGTGCACTTCAAAATCCACATTGGTTTTCTTTGTGTTAGACAAGGAACTTGTGTGTCCATATGTGTGTGCGTCTGTATGTATCAGTGAGTCGTTCTGCACATCTGTTCCTGTGTGTGTCTCTGCATTTATCTGTGTGTCTGTCTGCCTGCCTGCGTGCGTGTGTTAAATATTGTTAAGAGGTGGCAGAATTCCTTTCAGCATTTTGGTTTTCACTCTGGGTGGCTTAGAGGAAGTCAGATCTAGGGGAGGACTGTTGATCCAAGAGCTGCTGGATCCGGTGTGCCTGCCTGGTCAATGCTGCGCAATTGGACTCCCCAGGCCTCCCAGTCTCCCCTGCACTGTGACATCTATGACGTCTCTATCTATTTGTGTGTGTGTGTGTCTCTCTCTCTCTCTCTCTCTCTCTCTCTCTGTGTCTCTGTCTGTCTGTCTCTGATCCACTGATGAACAACACTCACCTCCCTTTCAGCCACGACTGCATGCAGAGTTATCTGCCTCTGCAAGTTTTTCTGGCTTGTTCTTCTTCAGCCTCTTGCCAGGGAAGGCAGAAAGAACCTGTCGGTAATGTCACAAATAGCTTCCTCATCTCGAATGTACTGCCACCCCTCCCCCACCCCCATCCCTAGACACCCTCCACTCCAGGTCAAATACATATATAAACACAGTCCATGGTATCACCTACAGAGAAATGGAGTCTCGGGGAGAGATGCAATAAGAAATGTGTTTGTTCATGCTATTGCCAACACTGTTTCTATTGTTTCTATTTTCATATTTTCACCAGTCTCTGAGTTGCTATTTGCATTTTGTAATTATGAAGGAAAGCTTGCATGCAGAACAAATCCTAACCCTTTGGGGAGGTCAGCTGCAGACCAGGATCTGAAATGTCTGCTGCATTTTGTCTCAGTGTTTTTCTTTTTGCATTAATTGGAGACATTTTTGCATCTCTTACACTTTTGCATCACACCCTTTAAATCCTATAGTGCTTTAATCAAAGAACTTTTTTTTTCTTTGGCTTCTTACAAACCGCTTTTTTAAAATCTAGAAATCTCGAATGCTAAGACTGAGATTACAGTAGAGAGCGAATCGATAAATATTTTATAATTTTGACATTTGACCAATTTTGACCAAAGTAATATGGTCAGTTTATAAAGGTTGAAAATCCTGCAGTCAATAAAACATAAATGAAGACAGCATTAGAATGTTGTCCAATTCTTGCCATTAGCAATCCCAAGAAGGCCCCAAATTTTCTTGAACTGCTCATGTTTTTAAATAAATGGATGAATCAATGTGGTAAGATAATACCGAAGAGGTGTGTGGGTTTAACTTGGTTCTTTGGGCTGAATATTATATGGAGGAGAAAGTGAGGTCTGCAGATGCTGGAGATCAGAGCTGAAAATGTGTTGCTGGAAAAGCGCAGCAGGTCAGGCAGCATCTAAGGAACAGGAAATTCGACGTTTCGGGCATATGCCTCAACTGGGTATGTTTTTGCCATGGGTATGAAAATGCATATAAAATAGCCTACCACACTCTCACCCATTCCCATCCATAGTACTGAAGTCTCGCCATGAGAATATGAGAAACATACAGAGATGCATGATGGGAGGCATGGTGGCACAGTGGTTAGCACTGCTGTCTCACAGCGTCAGAGACCCGGGTTCAATTCTCGCCTCAGGCGACTGACTGTGTGGAGTTTGCACGTTCTCCCCGTGTTTCCTCTGGGTGCTCCGATTTCCTCCCACAGTCCAAAGATGTGCGGGTCAGGTGAATTGCCTGTAGTGTTAGGTAAAGGGTAAATGTAGGGGTACGGGTGGGTTGCGCTTCGGTCGGTCGGTGTGGACTTGTAGGGCCGAAGGACCTGTTTCCACACTGTAAGTAATCTAATCTAATCTTAGTTAAATTGACTAGCATTTGGAGTTAAAGTTGATGGAATTCTGTTTTTAATAATCTAACTGTTAAGATTAGATACTAAACAGCTGTCGATGCTGAAAATCTGAAACAAGAACAAAAATTACTGGAGAAACTCATCAGATCTGGTAGCAACTGCGGAGACAGAAGCAGAGTTAACATTTCGAATCCCAAGACACTACTTCAGAACTGATGGTAGCTAGGAAATGTGGTATTTATACTGAAGGTGGGAAAGGAAGGTGGGGAGATGGGAAAGAATGAGAGTAGAGGTAGGGTCTAGAGAGAAAATGACAGAGAATCAAAGGGATGGATAATAGTATGCTCAGCAGAAAAGAAAGCTGATAATGGAATCCCAACAACTGGTGCTCAGCCTCTGCAATGTAGAGGTTAGAATGCCAAACAACAGCAACACTACCCTTCTCTGCATGCTCTGTGACCAAGTTAAGGCTGGATCTGAGAACACAGAGTGCAGTTAGAGAATGGAAGGACAGAAGGGACAGTTAATACCCGACAAGAAATGGGGATGGGAGAAGGGATGGAGGCCAGAGGGAAGGAGAGGGAGGTTCCAGAGGGACATGAGTACTTCTGGGTTGTTGAAGCTCGCATTCCATAATGCGTGGAAGGAACAGAGAAAGTTTCTTGTTAGAACTTCGGACAAGCCGGGAATAAAGTGAAACTGCAGGGCAAGGCTGCTCTGAGAGAGCATGAGCCGATGCTGATGAAGAGACAGCTTGAGAGTGTACATATGGTGGTGAAAATGTGTTGCTGGAAAAGCGCAGCAGGCCAGACAGCATCCAAGGAACAGGAGATTTAACATTTCGGGCATAAGCCCTTCTTCAGGAATCTCCTGTTCCTTGGATGCTGTCTGGCCTGCTGCGCTTTTCCAGCAACATATTTTCAGCTCTGACCTCCAGCATCTGCAGACCTCACTTTCTCCTCTACATATGGTGGTGCATGGCACTGAGTGTGGATTGCAAGATATGTTGAGAACAGTGTCTGAGGAGCAATGCACACCCCATTATCAGCTTTTCTTTCATCAGTGGATACTGTTATCCATCTATTTGTCTTCCTAACTGTGATTGTCTCTGTCTCTCTCTGTCTCACACTCTCTCTCTGGACTCCATTGCTGCCAACCCTCTCACTCCTTGTTTCCCCCACATCCACCCTGTTTTCAACGTATCGACCACCTTTTCCAAGCTAACATCCGTTCTGAAGAAGGATAACTGGATCCAAAACATTAACTCTGTTTTTACCTCTGAGCAAAGGAAGCAATGATTGCAGATGCTGGAAACCAGATTCTGGATCAGCAGTGCTGGAAGACCACAGCAGTTCAGGCAGCATCCAAAGTTCAGCGAAATCCACGTTTCGGGCAAAAGCCCTTCATCAGGAATAAAACACAGATGCTGCCTGACCTGCTGAATTTCTCCAGCACTTCCTGTTTTTGTTTGAGTAAGATGAGACCCTGGTATTATTTAGCTGTCTTATGTAATGAATAATATTATAAAGAAGCCCAAACCTGAAGAGAGTTCTTAGCTTTGCCTTCTCCTTCAACAATCTGTATTGAACCCAATCTCATGGCTGTGAGCTAGAAACTGCAGATGTAAAGAGAGGCCTTCTACAGGACAGCCTGTGGTCACAGCAGTGGCTGTGTAGGTGTGGCAGCTGAAATGGACTGAGTTCAGGTTGGTTGTAAATTATGGATTTAGCAGCCAGCCCACCACGTTTAAGTAAATAATTAAGGGTCAGTTTTAACCAGTCCATACCATAATATGGTTGAGATAGGCAGGAACATGAGAGGTGTCAGCTGGTTCTTGTAAAATGTTTTAAAAGTTGTTGGTAGGATGAGGGCTAATATCTTTTGTAGGATGCCTTTTTGCCCATTGGAAACACTTCGCAACCTCAGAAGCTAGTAACTTCATTCCTATCCACCTATGGCCATGCACCGCCATATGTAAAAACCCACCCCATAGTCAAATATCCACTCCCATCACCCAAAAGCGAGAAAACCCTCTCAATGCAAAACTCCGATGACTTAGCTGGGCCTAGGTCACCGGTGCCCCTCCGGAGAGTGCCCACTATGGGCCTCTGGCAATCAGATTGGCTAATTTAGCCTACCCTCGGCACCTTTATGGTTGCTGGGCAACCCATTGCCCTCCACCTGTTGGCTCACTGCTAACCTTTCGTCCAGGTGGAGATGGTGAGGCATCCCCCACCTCTGTAGAGATGTGCCCTTCGACTCAATTTTGCACAATCAAATCAATCCAGTGAGGATGATTATGACCCAGTTAAATAATTTAATTCATCGGTGAAGAAACGAAATGGAGGAGGTTGGTTCACTACAGCGTTTGTTAATTTTAGCAATTTCAAGATATTTGCCTTTAACCTTTTGATACTTCCGGGAAAGCGGAGCTGTCATGTTCATAAAAACCTGTGTGTAATTGGGTTACAAAGGCTTTTGAAATTTATTTTAATGCTCTGTAATTTTACGTTTCAGCAACTCACCAAAGAAATCTAAATGTTAAATCTGAAAGAGCAGCCATCAAAGCCTATGATGGTGATTAAGAAATGTAATGCCAAGTGAGTGGGGGAATTGAAGTAGAAATATCTGATAAGTGGAATGAGCCTTTAAATATTCCTTTTGAAGACAAATCAAGGGCTTCAGGTTAAGTTGTTGCTTTGGGGACATCCCCTTGATACCGGGCTCAAACCTGGAGCCTGGGTCACACCGTGTCAGAAATGGTCACCTGACCCATTCAAGTGAATGGCTGACTTAATAGCTTAAGAGCACGTTTGCTGTATAATCGAAGATGGCAGATGAATAATCCAGCACCAATGGAACTGGATCCTAATGGTAGAGGTGAGGGACAGAGAGGTTGCTTTGAGGTGAAGGGGCTCGCTTTGTACTTTATACAAACTATTAAGAAAGAGCCCCCACCCCCACACCATTGTAGAGGGTGCAGTGATGTAATGGAACTGCTCTTCACTCGGCTTAAATAGCACAAGTGTAGATAGAGGTGAGGGAAGAAGAAAACAAAACACTTAGAGTGCTAGAGAAAAGTCTTATCTTTTAATTTGTTGATGGGATGTGGGCACCATCAGTTAGGCTCGTATTTATTGCTCATTCCAAGTTGCCCCATGGACACTTAAGAGTCAGTATTGCTGTGGATCCAGAGTCATATGTAACCAGCAGATTTCCTTACGTAAAGGATATTAATGAAGCAGATGCGTTTTTATGACAATCTACGTGATTGCCATTAGACCAGCTTGTATTCCAGAATTCATATTTCACCAACTGCCATGGCAGGATTTGAACCCAAGTTCTCAGAATAGTGGCAGTCCAGTTCTAGGTTATTAGTCCAGGGACAGTACCCCTCTGCCAACACTTTGCAATGTGAATGTTAGAATATATATGAAGAAGTATGTGGAGTAAATTGACTGATAGTAGATGGCAGAGTTCATCATAGAATAATGTCTTTCAATAATGTCACCATAAAACTCGAGTCTGGTTTCTGAATACTGTACATTGTAGTATTTAATCTTAATATGTAATACATGGCATTATAAAGAAGTCCAAGACTGAAGACAATTCTTCACCTTCCCTTCTCCTTAACCAGCCTGTCTCAAACCCAAACTCATGGATGTGGGTGAAAAAAACAAAAGCGAGCCCCTTCTACAGTTTGGCCTGTGGTCACAGCACTGGCCATGTAACTGAGGTGGACCTCTGTTGGAAGGGGAGAAGGGTTGACTGATTGGTAGGTAGAGGTGAGATGTCTTATTGATAGCGGAGCACTGGTTCCCTCAGCTTCAGGGCATCACCTCCAGGGATCTACCTGGCCCATGGTATTGTCTGCTAACAGACTGGAAAATTTCAGGCAACCTTTGATCTTTAGCTTTAATGGAGCCATAAAATACAATAACAGCTCCCCTGTGGCAGAAAGATGTGAGCAACTGACCTGTTTGGCCGACATTGGGAAATTCTGGGCCTGCCTCCTTGGCTCCCCACCTCCAGAAGGTTTCCAAAATCCCTTTTGAATGAAAGGGAAAGAATGGACAATGAAGCATAGTATGTGTGTAATGAGATCAACATCCGCTCCGAGCGAAAGCTTCAGCTGAGTTAACCCTGAAAGAAGCAGTAGAATCTTCTTTGCAAATCTGGGGTTGCATCTTTAATTTTCAGACAATGATTGATGACCAGTGTCCAGGTGTTGTAACATTTGCACGCCACTTCTAATGAAGAAATACTGAGAAGGCAAATCTCTGTGGAATGATGCAGTGTAAATATCATTAAATTGACATGAAGGCTACAGCAAGGGCCATATAACCCTTGCAATTAGAAATGTGCTCTGATTTGTGATGGTTGTAAAATTCTTAACTCAAACCAGCTGAATATTTAGACCCTTAATGCTTCTGTAGTCATTGATTTGTGATGATAGTCAAATTGTCAGTAAGGGATCCTTCTTTTGATTTGTACCTCTTTAAAAGAGCAGCAAAACTCCTCACTCAAGAGTACAATTGAATTTATCGCATATCTTAAGAAGCAGGACTACAAGGGGTTTGCAATTTACATCCACACATTTGATTTCCACTTCACAGAGCTTTTGAAAACCATAATTTTGACTGTTGAAATCTAGTTCCAAGATTAAAATGTTGCAGCATTGGTTTTGCAGAAGATTTGTACACAAATTGTTCTCGTTATGCATCCACTGAGGGGCTGGGAAGCAGTTGTAAGGTGCTTGAGCCCTGAGATTGGATTTTAAGTGCTTAACTTGGTAAACATACATTTATAAAACAGCCGTTCCATGTTTTGTCTTACTATTCTTCTTTTATAGAAACGGGCCAAGGGACAAGTGCTTTTTGATCTGGTCTGCGAGCATCTCAATCTGCTGGAGAAGGACTACTATGGGCTGACATTCTGTGACTCTGAAAGCCAGAAGGTGAATTATGTTGTTCTACTTAATGCTAAGGGTAGTTCTACTACTTAGACCCTTTTCAGATCTGCCTTAGAGGATTACAGCATGCACACTCTGAACAGAATTTCAGGTTTGCAGTGGAGTGGGGTTGTCTTATCCACCAACTAAAGAACTAGTGGGAGCCAGATATCACCTTCACTGGAGAAGGCTCACTAGGATTCATGTAAATGGAATTGAAGTGGTCAGTCTTGGACATCCATACGTGTGTAATTACTTCTGTCATACCAAGTTCCCTCCAAAGGTTGTTCTAATTCCAAAGTTTGAATCCACTACTTTTTCTAATATCAGGTTTAGAGTCTAATGAATTCTAGTGTACATCTCGCTACCTGACCGTGAAGAACGTCCTCCTCCATGGTGGTCTCTGGCAACCTGTTCCAGCTGGATCTCTAGACGCCTGATTCTGGAGTGGAATTCTGGAGCTGAAAGTCACCAACATGCCCCTCCTTCAGTTTGATCTTCATTCATCACTTTTGACCCTCCCACCATCACCCTCAACCCGCCTTTAGTCATCCAAATGCCACCCTGGTCCTTGATCAACTGTCATTGAGCTGCTCCCCCTGGCACCATGAACCTGACAACAGTCCTCTTTGACCCCCTCTATCAGCTGTGATTTGCTCTCTCTTAAACATAGCTTTGCCAACCTCACCACTGGATTTGCACTTTATCTCGCTTGGACTATCTTTTGTGTTTAGATTGACCTTCCCTCTATTATCTACCTCTGCTCTCAATCCCCATGGCATCTCTTTGGGCAGTTAAGACCCAACTTCCCCCAGGCAATATTGATCAGATATCCCTGGATATCTACCATCTAAACGTACTTGGACGGCCGTTGTTCAACCTGAGCTCAATACAGCAACTCAGTCTGTTCTCTCCACATCCAACAAAGTTCTTCATACAGAAAAAACAGCTTCTATTCAGTTCAAATCCAGCATAAAATCTACCTTACCTGCTGTACATTACTATTAACCAATTGCGAATCTGAATGCTTCTGTTTCTATTTTACTGCTGACTTAACCACAAATGTACAATTTAATCTGGTCATCGTGTGTTTTAATGAGTATGCATGATATGCTAATAAACTAAAAATGAGTCCCATTACCTAAGATCGGAAATTATTATCTACCTTTTAATCCGCGATCTACCTGCTCCTCAACTCCTTTAGAAAAAGATCATTGGAGAGCTGATGTTTTGCCTCTCATAATCAATTGCCCCACTTGCATTGTTTCCTGCTCTGGGACCTTCACTAGATTCTGCCCGCAAATAAAATTATGTGAATCTGTGCATTGAAAATGCTGAGACGGAGATCCCTGTTTGGCGATGTAGTTTGGACAATAGTTTGTAAGTATCTCAACATTTAGGTGATAAAATAAAAATGGTGTGCAAAATCAATCTGTCATCACTGCTTAGTTAGAATATGGGCAGTCACTTTCAGACCAAGTCACTACTCCCCTAAATCTAGAACCATTTTATAAATGAGCTGGGATCCCTAGGTAACATGTTGTACATTCAGTTTTCCACCTTCATCTAGGTTTTTTTTGTACTGGTGTGAAGTTAGCAGAATTCAAGAGGAAAATTCAGTTTTGTGCAAGTTTGGAACTAATATTGTGAATAGAATTTGAGTTATGTTTTTGTCAGAATTATACAGTATAACTGCAATATCATTTTTTATAAAAGAATTGCCTGTTAGAACTTGCTGTGATCCTAAAACATAATGGACAGTGGGAAAACCTCAAAGTGTGATTAGCCTTACTAAAAGTGTACGAGCCATTTTGAATCACCCGCTATTTACAAAACGGCTTGAGTTAAAAGCAGATCAGCTCTTGAAATTTTGAAATACCATTTTTAAAGACTTGGTGCCATAGCAGTCACCACATCTACAGGCCAATAGGAGCACTATGTAAGATGGGCCTTACAGACATAGGTTATGTTGATGCAAGTCTTATAAATGTGAGCTGCATGCTCAGTCAAAATTGTATTTAATGTCAGACAAGCTGCAAAGAGTTTGAGATGCTGAACGTAAATTGGGTGGTGAAATACATTTCAGTGGTTGGTGCTTCTTCATGAAATATGATTCCAATAGTTTACTTTTGAAAATCTGGAAAGATGACCTATAATCCCAATAAATTGTTGAAATTGTTTTGAAAATGCAGCATTAACAAGAACTAATTAGCACTGATAAAACTTCATGCAAAAATCTCATTTGAATATTGGAATCTAGCACCTCTTCTTATCCTCTCCTCTCAGCATACACAATCAACTTGCTAGTTTGAATTTAAAATTATAAAAGTACCACCTGATACAAAAATAAAGTGAACATCCCTTCAGTCTAACCCGTCCATGCCGACCAGATATCCCAACCCAATCTAGTCCCACGTGCCAGCACCTGGCCCATATCCCTCCAAACCCATATCCCCTGTGCCACCCAGTTATCCCATTCTCTGGTGGCCTTTTGTATTGACAGCTGCCACCAGAGAGTTGATGATCAGCTACTGGGGACATCTGAGTGATGTAATAGTTAAAAGACTAAGTAGTAGATTTATAAATTATTTAGTAATAAATTTGGAGAAGGAAAAACTGGGTGTCTAGTTATGTTCTTCTAATTGCTATATTAACATAAATGTTTATGGTGACTTTAAAAGCAGTAGATTACAGAGGAAGTAGATCGGCAAGTTAGATTAAATTCTCGACAGTGTGGAAACAAACTATTTGGCCCAACAAGTCTACACTGAACCTCCGAAGAGTAACTCACCCAGACCCATTCCTATATTTACCCCTGACTAATGCACCTAACACTATGGGCAATTTAGTGTAGCCAGTTCACCTGGCCTGCGCATCTTTGGATTGTGGGAGGATACCAGAGCACCCAGAGGAAACCCATGCAGCCGTGGAGAATGTGCAAACTCCACACAGGCAGTTGCCTGAGGCGGGAATCAAACCTGGGTCCCTGGCACTGTGAAGCAGCAGTGTCATAGAGACGTACGGCTTGGAAACAGACCCTTTGGTCCAACCCGTCCATGCTGACCAGATATCCCAACCCAATCTAGTCCCACGTGCCAGCACCCGGCTCATATGCCTCCCAACCCTGATCCACTTATCCCATTCCCTACAGATTACAGTCCTCCTGAAAGGGACATGCTATGTGTAATTTCATTTGCATTGAACTGAAATTTAATTTCGACTTGCATCCAAGTTTGAACCTGGACTGGTGTTCTCTCCATGATTTATTTGTTTATAGGCAAAATCATCAAGATATCCATAACACAAAGTAAATATTTTTTCCCTACCTTCAGGCTTCTGTAGGTGTAGCCTTTGAGATAGAAGATGATTTTGTTCTGCAGTTTAATTCCCCTTTGTATAAAGAAATATGTGTGCTTTACGAGAAGTACAGATAATCAGTGACCTAACTGACATTATTTGGAGAATTGCTAGTACAAGCACACATAGATTGTAATGCACACTGCATGGGGACAGTAATATTTTGTACACTTTACCATTTATACCAGAAAAAAGAAAAATGTATAGCTTCATGACAGCATCTTGCTTTTGATCAGATTTATATATAACTGCCCATGAGACCGTTTTGGAAAAATCAGGACTGAGAGGAGATCTACTTAAAAATAATGCTAACAAATTCATGGATTTTCTATGGATTCATGGATTGTATGAAGCACGCAATCATAAAGATTTTGGAATATCATTTCATACATACATCTGGTATCTAAACAGCTAAAGGTTGCATTGCTATTTTCATGAAGTACAAGTATAAATGTTAGATCAGCAGTGCCATAGTGGAAGCTTTAAATTCAGAAAACTGCAAATTTAAGCACTTATGCTGTTTTGTATTTTGAAAGCTTGTGCTTCCAATTCCATTAAAATGTATTTTATAATGCCACAGTTTATTTATTTTTAAATCATGTCTCTCAAAATTTCACTGTGTGAACTTATCAAACTTTTTTATTACAGTGTCAGATATGCCTGTGCACTCTTGATTGCATTCAGTGAAAATAATTTGAGTTCAGTTATTCCTATTTCATGATAGTTCTGATGTGGTAACCTTTAAAGCTTTATAACTGCTTCCATATTAAATTTGAACTAGAACCATTTTGACCATGCAAAAGTAGACTCATTTCAGTGATAACCACAATTAAATGTAAGGATAATATTTTTAGACTTCCTTATAAACTCTCCTAATGGAACTGTGGCAACTTTGGGTGTTATGAACAGATGGAATTGAATGTGGATCATAAGTAAGGTTGTTTCTTTGGGGTTTGAAAGTTGGGGTGCATGGAAATGTAAGTACTGCATTTTTGATAAAGGTTTTATCTTTTCAGAACTGGCTGGATCCTTCAAAAGACATTAAGAAACAAATCAGAAGTGAGTATTTTGAGCTGACTTGTTGGAAATGAGTGTTTCCAATATCTGGTTACTCAAGCTGGACTGAGCAATTAAATTCGATATTTAATGTTCCGTAGGCACATGAGTCTATGTACAGAACTGAATTTGATGTGTGATCGATCTGATGTGAAACAAAGACCATTTTTTTATTACTATGTCTCTGTCTCTGTCACTTTTGTTTAAAGTTATATTTTTCAAAAGACTTATCATCCTTCACATGTTTTTTTAAAATTTTATATCTGATATTCTATTCTAATTTTAATGTATATGTAAACTTCATTGTCAATTTCTTGTCACTTGCTTACATCAGATGTTGCATTTTCATAACCATCATTATTGGATTATTTATTTCTGCATGCAAAGCAAAATACTCTACTTTTCTTTCAGTGGGCAAGATTTAAATTGTTTGAATCTAATTTAGTTAAACAAAATTACTTAATGGTACTTTTGAATTAATTTTGTTATTACAAAATTTGTATATCTTGACAAGTACTTCCTATTCGGACAATGTGAACAGTTTTTCGAAGAAGAGATTATCCTCCATATTTATTTTGTCTTTTGTTTTTAAGAGGATAGGCAGACCGGATAATAAAACAGTTTGCAATGTCTATACCCTTCTTTTCCCAGCAGACTGTTGCATTTTGTGTAGTATGTGTACAATCCTTCAAGGAGAACTGAAGTAGAATTGATTTAGAGCTTATGCTGCAGGCCATGCCATTTCTGAGACTGTTTCTAAAGCAATCCATCTCCACAGTTATTGAAAAAGAAATCATTTTCAAGATTCAGTGACAGTTCTGAGAATACTTTTCTGGTATAATGGGACAGAGTTGCCATAATATATATTGTGTGGGATTCTCGAGCTCATTAGACTGTTGCAAAAATTTAATCCACAGCCCAAACCTGAATTTGCATAGCTATATGGAAAAGAAAACGGAAGGAGACAATTCTTAGAAGACTGATCACAGCATATTCAACATTTGTCTTTACAATTATCTTTACGATTATCGAGGAAAGAAAAATTTTGTGCTGGACTTGCACGTTAAAATGCTGTGACTTTAAAAGCGTTGCACACAGACTAGGTTTATTTGTAATCATTATAATTAAATTTGCTCTTTCAACCAACTTCTATGTTTATAATTCTTCTGTCTTGTACTTTTAAATCTTGCAATTTGTCTCAGTGATCCATTGAATATTTTTGTCTCCCATTACTATGTAGTTCAGTTTTCCAATTTAAGTTATGAAATCCAATTTTAAAGTGCCCTACAATAATTGACTATAAATTAATTGAATTTAACCATAAATTAATTTTCTGCAGAAAGCCTTGAATAAAATTGTATTGCTTTCTATTGTTATTTTATTGTCCTATTTTGTTAAATGTAGGTGGAGGAGAAATGACAGAATAAAAAGGCAGTTGTTCAAACATAAGTAGTTTACAATAAAATACTAGAATGAAACTCATTACCCTTTTGCAGATTATAATGTTTCCATGATAGAGTTTGCTCTGAAAGAACATTTCACTCCATTGTGGATCATTATCTTCATAACATAAACTAACCAGGCTCCCCTATATTGCTAACTAAAATCATACACTTGGAAAATGTGCAGGGATCTACAGTTTTGGAACAAATGCTTTTCACAGCTGCTGATCCAGGTATGTTGAAGTGGAAAGTACTGAAAATCTGTTGACAATCCCCCTCTCCTGCCTTACATTTGATAGGGCCAAAAAACCAGGTATCGATTTTAAACCACCATCTCATATTATGTCCAGGAAAACTTTCCTTCTTGCTTTGCTGGGTCTTAGCTGCTTACAACATTGGGATAGCATGCAATGAAATATCACATTTGTTTATTACTGAAGCTTTCATAAAGAATGTACTTTTTTTTAATCAAGTGAATGTAATTTTAAAGTATGAAAGTGCACCAGTTTTTCACTGGCTTTACACCCAGTGATCCATTCAAAAGATAGAAAAGCAGCATCTGGATTTCTTTTCACAATGTAGTCACAGTCGAGGCGATGAACAAAAGTTTGCTTTTCAATTTTTCTGGATGCTTCCCTTCTGACATTCATCTTTCTTTATCGATAGGTGGCCCTTGGCATTTTGCATTCACGGTGAAGTTCTATCCCCCAGATCCGACCCAGCTTTCTGAAGATATCACAAGGTTGGTTTGGTGACTTTTAGTTCATGAACACATATTTGGCCAGTCCTGAATATATTTGTATAAACATGCTATCTTTCATTAGACATACATTTTTCATTTTTAAGGATGCATGTTTTGCTCCAGTACATAATACCTGCTACCATTTAAAACAAACATTGTTTTTGGTATGTGAAAAGGTAACTCCAAGGCAAGTATTACAATTAGGAAACATTTCCTTTCATTCAGACCATTGTACCTTGAAGTCATTAGTCAAGTGCAGAGGCATGCCTACTTCATGGCATTGACATTGACATGATTGATGTGTAATCAGTTTTACCATGACCTGATTTTGTTAAAATGACTTTTCTTTGCGACTTACCATATAAGTTGAGAAAAAATAAACTTTTTTTTCTTTACAGCAGTGGGTTTGGACTACAACTAGATAAACAAATAGCAAAGCTGAAAAAGCAGTACGGTGGCTCAGTTGTTAGCACTGCTGCCTCACAGCATCAGGGACCCAGGTTCAATTCTAGCTTCTGGTGACTGTCTATGTGGGTTTGCTCCGGTGCTCTGGTTTCCTCCCACTAACCACAGTTGTGCTAAATTGTCCATGGTGTTCAGGGATGTGCCTGTTTGTTGCATTGGTCAGGGGTAAATACAGGATAATAAGGTAGGGGAATGGATCTGGGTGGATTACTCTTTGGAGGGTCAGTGTGCACTTGTGCCAAAAGGCCTGTTTCCACGCTGTAGAAATTCCACGACTCTGTGGAAAAATTGACACACTGTGGAGGGATAACGTTGACTGGTCCTTTTTAATGATGGCAGCTTTCGTTCTATACTTTAATGCAGCACTCTGCAGTTCGTTTGTTAGAAAACCTTTTACAAACGCTTACAGTTCATTGAGGGTCATTCTGATAATGCTGCAATTTCAAATCAGGCATAATTGGAGAAATGTAAAGATCTGACACCATACTTCAGTTGTGAGTTCTTAACAAACACGCTTTTGAAGCCAAGAGCACAAGGCACAAGTGGACTTTGCTGTGTGATAAGGTGTTGGGGGTGCAATTGAAATATCATAGCTGAACAGTGACCATTCACCTAACATCTCCCTCTTTCCAGAGGGAGGGCCTCTCACTTTTGTGTGTTTCTGTATTTGCTAGTGAAGTTGAGAAGTTTAAAAATCCATGAGATCAAACCAAGCATCAGTTGCTGTAATGTATCACTGATATATAAACTTTTGCTTTTCAGTCACATGTTTAACCACTTGAGTGATTGGGATTTCCCCCCCCTCCACCATTGAACTTTCTGATTTGACAAAATTGTAATAAAGATTTGCAAAAGAATTAAATGCATTAATGGGTATAAATAGGAAAGTTTGTATTGAACACTGATTTTCTGCCTGAATGGGTAATTTATTTATGAAGAAGTTCTCCTGTCTACAAAGTTAGAAAAGTTACGTACTGTATAACTTTCATCAACCATCTTATAGCAAAATAAAACGGTAATACAACTCTACGTGATTTATATTTTATAAACTCATCAAGACATTGAACCATTTTTGTGCTCAGAAATGGAAGAGATACTCGTGCTGGGAAATAGAGCATTTTTCATTAGAGAATGTAGTTTTAGAATTAAACAGTCCTGGGTCAGTGTCAAGAATGAAGGCGTCTTCATCCTGCTGCAACATCCTGTCTCAGCCTGGAGCTCAGAACTACCATGGCTCTTCCCTATGTTTGTGGACCGCAGGGCCTGTTTCTGTGCTGCACTGTTCAATGTTCCCTGACCCCACCCTCCTCCAATCCTTTCTCACATCCCACAGCATTTATCGACCTAAAAGATCTAATAGTATCAGATTTACATCTGATACCTGTACTGACTCGCTCCTTATTACCAGGAAATAGGATGAAAGGTTAATAGTTTTAATATGGGCTGGATTTGAAAACAAGTGGCAGAATGTCGGAGTCATGCAGTTTAATTGTTTAAGGGAACCTTTAATGAAATCCAGAATAGTGAAATTCAGAGTGCTAGAACAGACTTGTTGCAACCATAGAATGGAATCCCTATAATGTGGAAACAGACCCTTCGGCCCAACAAGTCCACACCAACCCTCCAAAGAGTAACCCACCCAGACACATTTCCCTTACCCTAAGTTTACCCCTGACGAATTCGCTAACCTGCACATCTTTGGATTGTGGGAGGAAACAGGAGCACCCGGAGGAAACACTCGCAGACACTGGGAGAATGTGCAAACTCCACAAAGACAGTCGCCTGATGCTGGGATCGAACCCGGGTCCCTGGTGCTGTGAGGCATCAGTGCTAACCATTGAGCCACCATGCCACTCAAGTATCTGATTTACAGTTGTCTCACAAATGATTGCTTTATTGGCTCTGTTGTACTTTAGGTATTACCTATGTCTGCAGCTGAGAGACGATATTATCTCTGGACGGCTGCCTTGCTCTTTTGTGACACATGCTCTATTAGGGTCATACACTGTACAGGCTGAACTGGGAGACTATGATCCTGAGGAGAATGGACCTGATTACGTCAGTGAGATTCGCTTTGCTCCAAACCAGACAAAAGAGCTTGAGGAAAGGGTGGTAGAATTACACAAGTCCTACAGGTAAGATACACTCTACTTATTTCAAGTGCTGCCTAAGCTGTTTAGAAATAACTTGGGTGTTTGTGATTTTGTCTAATAGTTATTCCATCTAATGTATTCCCAGTTTACATGGAGACTGAAAGTGCTGAAGAAACTCAGCTGGTCTGGCAGCAGTTGTGGAGAGAGAAAGAGAGTTCCAAAGGAAAGTCATATTGGACTGTTAACTCTGTTTCTGTTTCCACATGCTGCCAAACCTGTTGAGTTTCTCCAGCATTCTCTTTTCATTTCAGATCTCCAACATCCTCAGTACTTTGCTTTCACTCATTTTAAATAGTTGCCTTTATTCATTGAGGTGCTATAGGGGAAGCCCCTTCTAAGCTTCAGGCGACATTGTTTTTAGTTGATTGATAGTTGGGAAATCAGTATTAGTTATCTGTCCATGCCTCCAGCTCACTGCCTTTATTCCTGATGAAGGGCTTTTGCCCGAAACGTCGATTTCGCTGCTCATTGGATGCTGCCTGAACTGCTGTGCTCTTCCAGCACCACTGATCCAGTATTAGTGTATTGTTTGCTATGAATAAGTCCTTTTCCTGTTCTTTAAATCACATCAAAGCTTAGATTTTGAACACATTTGAGCTGAATTTTACCAGTTCTGAGAAGACCAGGAAAATGGCAGCGAAATTTGAGATGGAGTATAAATACAAAATAGGAGCAGAAGTAGGCCATTTGGCCTTTTGAGCGTGCTCTGTCATTCACCAGCAGATCCTCTATTTCATTGTGATATTCCTGCTTTCTTCCCATACCTATTGATGCCTTTAAAGTCTAGATCTGTACTTATCTCTTTCTTGGATATATTCAGTGACTTGTACTTCATAGCCTTCTGTATTAGAGAATTCCACAGGTTCACTACCATTTGAGTGAAGACACCTTTCCTCATCTCAGTCCTAAATGGTCCACTGCATAGCTTGAGATTATGTCACCTGATCCTAGACTGTCTAGCTAGAGAAAACATCCTCCCTGCATCCTGGCTTGTCACATTCCACTGCCATGCCATTTTGGCAGTGGCAAGGAAAGTGGAGGTTGGATCATTCACCCAGAGGTCAATTGTGCCACATGCGGCCAGCTAAAGATCTGTTTCTGGGGCCATTGGTGTTTTACTAGCAGTGACCTACCTGGTGGATGAGGAGACCCCCAGGTAAACCCTGGCAGTTTCCACATGGGCTCCTCTTTGGAGGCTGTGTGGGAGAAGGCCACCTTTTCAGGGACTCAGACTGACTTCAAGGGTCACTGCCCCATGACGACAGCACAGTTACTCACCTGCTCCCCACCTCCACATGTGCTGGAGCCTACCTGACTGGCCTAAATGCTTTTAGAAGGTGATTGTTGTTAGAGGTCAACATCCTCTTTCTCGAAGTGCAGTCCGAGCAGTGACACTATCTCCTGGTGGCTCTGCTGACCTCTCTGATTAACTGACAGCCACAGAGAGGGGGTGACTGCCCTGAACCCCTCAATAACAGACTGCCCTGTCTTCAGGAGTTGGTCGAGGCAGGATGGCCCTGGATTTCAGACCTGCTATTGGAACACCCGCTGTGACAATAAAATACGAGACATGCAGGGACTTGTGTAAAAATACCCAGTGTCCAAATCCGATTGATGGAGTGGCCAGAGATTTCTAGGGCTGCTTAGAGCTTTTAGAAAGGTGGGTGGGAGGAAAGACTTGAGGGCTGGCTTGAGAATCAGTCATTGGTTAAGCATCATTGAATCCAATGCAAATAAACATAATGTAGGGTGGATTCAGCGATTTTCCACCTGGGTCCAAAACAGTAAGTTTGCAGATGACACCAAAATTGGAGATGTAGTGGACAACGAAGAGGGTTACCTCAGATTACAACAGGATCTTGACCAGATGCACCAATGGGCTGAGAAGTGGCAGATGGAGTTTAATTCAGATAAATGCGAGATGCTGCATTTTGGGAAAGCAAATCTTAGCAGGACTTATACACTTAATGGTAAGGTCCTAGGGAGTGTTGCTGAACAAAGAGACCTTGCAGTGCAGGTTCATAGCTCCTTGAAAGTGGAATCGCAGGTAGATAGGCTAGTGAAGAAGGCGTTTGGTATGCTTTCCTTTATTGGTCAGAGTATTGAGTACAGGAGTCAGGAAGTCATATTGCGGCTGTACAGGACATTGGTTAGGCCACTGTTGGAATATTACATACGATTCTAGTCTCCTTCCTCTCGGAAAGATGTTGTGAAACTTGAAAAGGGTTCAGAAAAGATTTACAAGGATGTTGCCAGGGTTGAAGGATTTGAGCTATAGGGAGAGGCTGAACAGGCTGGGGCTGTTTTCCCTGGAGTGTCAGAGGCTGAGGGGTGACCTTTGTAGAGGTTTACAAAATTATGAGGGGCATGGATAGGATAAATAGACAAATACTTTTCTCTGGGGTTGGGGAGTCCAGAACTAGAGGGTATGAGTTTAGGGTGAGAGGGGAAAGATATAAAAGAGACCTAAGGGGCAACTTTTTCACACACAGGGTGGTACGGGTGTGGAGTGAGCTGCCAGAGGAAGTGGTGGAGGCTGATAAATGTTGCAACATTTAAGAGGCTGTTGGATCGGTGTATGAATAGGAAGGGTTTGGAGGGATATGGGCTGGGTGCTGGCGGGTGGGACTAGATTAGGTTGGGATATCTGGTCAGCATGGACAGTTTGAACTGAAGGATCTGAATCCATGCTGTACATCTCTATGACTGTATGCATAGGATCTGGATTTGAAAGAAGGAGCATGAGCTACGTACACTCTGCCCAGATTTGCATAAGGGTGCAAATAACACTATTTCCAAGCTGCTAAATCTTCCAACACAACTGTGTTGAGACTCATCCATGTATGAAAGAGAGTGGTTCTCTTCAAGCTGTAACTGTTTGTCTCTCCAAACAAAGAGACAAACACCTACAGTCATCTTGAGTAATGACTAATTACAGGCGGATTTTCAGACATCTGAAGGAGAGATATTCTATTTAAAATCATTTTAGTGGATCCAAGAGGAACAGGACTGGCAACACAGGAATACTCTTCGCTTCTACCACCTGGACTTATGCTTGCGGACATACCTTGTTGCTAGCCAGGTCAGCTTCTGAGATGTTTGATTGCGGTGCTGATCCAGAGCTATCAGGCTTGCAATGAACATCCTTTCAGTGCCCATAGCAAAACAGCAATGATGCCTGATCAGCTAAATGAGCTTTCCACTGACCCCAATGGGCACCATTCCAGTTCACACTGCCTGTTCAACATTTGATAATTCTGATCTGCTTCAAATAGTTTTAGATCTCACAGTTATATAATTTAAAACAAATTTTGTAATAAGTAATTCAAGGAAATGATTACTATTAAATAGTAATGAGATAGCTCCTGCACCCACACAGTTCAGTGTGTGCCAAGGAACCGCAATCACTTAAAGACTGAAATCTTGTTGAATGTCTCTGTTAATTTTCTGATGTTTGTTTTCAGTCATTGTATTAAACAGGAACAATAAGTTCTTTGTGCATCACTGATTACTATAGGGGCATGACACCAGGAGAAGCAGAAATGAACTTTTTGGAAAATGCTAAGAAGCTGTCTATGTACGGAGTGGATTTGCATCATGCAAAGGTAATTACCACTCTGCATTTTATATCAACTGTAGAATTTTTTTATGTTAAAAAGCAGGTGACTTTCAGTGTGATTAAGGCAATATACATGGAGATTTAAAAATGTTAACTTTTGCACTTCCTAATTATGAAATAGATTATAGAACATCACAGCACAGTACAGGCCCTTTGACCCTCGATGTCACACTGACCTGTGGAACCAATCTGAAGCCCATTTATCCTTCACTATTCCAGTTTCATCCATATGTTTATCCAATGACCATTTAAATGCCCTTAAAGTTGGCAAGTCTACTATTGTTGCAGGCAGTGCTTTCCATGCCCTTAATACTCTCTTGAGTAAAGAAGCTACCTCTGATATCTGTCCTATATCTATCACCCCTCAATTTAAAGCTATGTCCCCTTGTGCTAGCTATCGCCATCCGAGGAAAAAGGCTCTCACTGTCCACCCTATGTAACCCTCTGATTATCTTCTATGTCTCAATTAAGTCAGCTTTCAACCTTCTATCTGGTAAAAACAGTCTCTCAGCCTTTCCTTATTAGACCTTCCCTCTAAACCAGGCAACATCTCCTCCGAACCCTTTCCAAAGCCTCGACAATCTTCCTATCATGCGACAACCAGAATTGTATACAATACTCCAAGTGCGGCCACACCAACATTTTGTACAGCTGCAGCATGATCTCATGGCTCCAAAACTCAATCTCTCTACCAATAAAAGCTAACACACCGTATGTCGTCTTAACATTATTATTAAAAGGATTGTCTTGGAAAGTCAAAATGGTGACACTTGGATTATTGTGTTCAATTCTGGTCGCCACATTATAGGAAGGATGTGGAGGCTATGGAGAGGGTGCAGAAGAGCTTTATCAGGCTGCTGTCTGGATTAGAGGAGTATGAGCAATCAGGAGAGGCTAGAAAAACTTGGGTTGTTGGCTCTGGAGCGGCACAGGCTGAGGGGAGACTTGATAAAGGTCTATAAAATTATGAGATGCATAGGTTGGGTTGATGGTCAGTATCTTTTTCCTCTGATATGAAATGTCTAATACGAGGGGACATGCATTTAAGGTGAGGGGGGAAGTTCAAAAGAAGTGTGAGGGCCAAATTTTATTTTACACAAGTGTAGGGGTCTGGAGCATACTGCCAGGGGTGGTGGTGAAGGCAGATATGATAGGGGTATTTAAGGGGCTTTTCAATAAGCATATGCATATTCAAGGAATGGAGGGATATGGACCAATGGCTGGCAGAATGGGTTAGTTTAATTGGGTGTCATGTTTTGCACAACATCGTGAATCAAAGGGCATGTTCTTGCTGAACTGTACTGTGTGTCAGATATACATTTTGTTCTCCTGTAAGTATAATATCATTGTTAGAACTGGTCTTCCAAAAAAATCTTTCCTACAAAACAGGGCTGTAGCTTAGTTTTCAAAGCAATTATATTTACAGATTTTGTTTTTTTGCAGATATGTTAGAAGGTTATTTGCACATTGTTTGATCAGATCTTTGGTACAGTAGCCCAATTAGATTTATTCCAAGCTCTTTATCTACAACACTGACCATTTTCTCCCTTTTTTTTTCTTTCTTGGAGTAAGGGTGGTGCTGGTAGGTCAACATTGTTACCCATTCCTATTGCCTATGAGATTTATAGTGAACTGCCTTCTTGAACCATTGCTGTCCATGTGGTGTAGGTGCAACCATATTACTTTTAGGAAGGTTGCTCTTGATTCCTGTCTGTGACAGGGAATGAATAGTAAGATTGTTCCAATTCAAGATGTTGTGTTGCTTACAGAGGATCTTGCAGGTACAGGTGTTCCATATCATCCTTCTAATTAGACAAAGTCGCACATTTGAAAGGTGCTGTTGAAGGAGTCCTGGTGAGATTTTGCAGTGTATCCTACAGATGTTACATGCCATTAATATTTGTGCATGGGTGGTGGAGGAGTGAGTTTTGGTGGTTGATCAATCAGGCTGAGGACATACTGGGAAAGTTTATACTTTGTCTTGAAGATTCAGTGTTGTAACTGTACAGAAAGAGGTGGGCTAGGGGTATAATGTGTACTGTAGTGTAAGTCTTCAGTACCATTGGCGGAATAATATCAGGATCTGTAGCCTCAGCAGTATATTCCAGTGCCTTCATGCATTCCATGACATCATGTGAAGTGGCTTAAATTGGCTGAAATCTGACCTCTGCGATGTTGGAGACTTCAGTAGAGAGTAAGGTGAATCATCCACTTACCACTTCAGGCTGAAGATGATTGCAAGTGCTTCAACTTTGTCTTGTGATGTGATGTACTAGGCTCCCCCATCCGTGGAACCACTGGCCCTGGTCAATTTAAAAAAGAATTGTCGGCTGCCATTCATGATTTAATGTTGCGTGAGAACAAATTTTGATCTGATTCATTGGTTGTTGAATGACTTGGCTCTGTTTTGTGCATGCTACACCTGCTGTTTTAGCTTGTAGGGTGTCTGTAGTGTAACTTCATTGAATTATCATGTAATTCCTAAATAATTGTATCTAGAAGCTGAAACTGAGGTGACTGGTATGTAATTGCTAGGTGTTCTTGAACAAGACTGTAATGTTTGCAATTATGCAGTCTTCTGGCACTTCCCTCAAGTCCACAAAAGACAAAAGGGTTGTGGCCAATGTCCTGCAATTTCCACTTTCACTTCCTTCAGAATCCTTGGGGATGTATCTCATCTGTGCCTCGTTAATTTTAAGTACCAACAATCTGCCCTT
Source organism: Hemiscyllium ocellatum (assembly GCF_020745735.1). NCBI lineage: Eukaryota > Metazoa > Chordata > Chondrichthyes > Orectolobiformes > Hemiscylliidae > Hemiscyllium > Hemiscyllium ocellatum. The sequence continues at coordinate 45,446,616 of NC_083415.1, forward strand.
TTCAATTTTTGAACTGTTCTCGTGACTGAGTATGCTGCTGACACCATAGCCTATGGTAAAGATAAATGAAAAGTATTTACTTCACACCTCAACCATTCTTCCTGGGTCCAGGTGTAAAACTCCTTTCAGCCCCTAATTGGCCCTACTCCTCTTTTACTATTTATATGATCATAGAAGACTTTGGGACACCTCTTTATGTTGGCTGCCAGTCTTTTCTCAAAATTCCTCTTTGCTTCTCCTCATCACTTTTTCACCTCCCATCCAAACTTCAGCATTCCTCACTCTTCACCATTTTATTTTCTACCTGACAATTGTCATATGCACATTTTGTCTTCTACATCTTATCTTTGTCATCCAGAGAGTTCAGGATTTGATTGTTCTACCTTTCTCATTTAAGGGCATCTACCTTGACTGTACCCAAACTATCTCCTCATTGAAGGCAGCCCATTGTTCAGTTACTGTTTTTTTTCCAGCCAGGTCCGGTTTTGTTCTTGCCCCATCAAAGTCTGCTCCCTAACAATTGCATTTTCTCATTCTAGATTGTTAATGTCATTCTCCATCATCAACCTGATCCTTGTGATAGAATGGTCACTCTCTCCTCAATGTTCAGCCACTGACACCTTGCTCCACTTAGCCCACCTCATTTCCAAGAATCAGGTGTTGCAGTGCTTTCTTTCTTAATGGACTGGAAGCATACTGCCATAGGAAGCTTTTCTGCATGCAATCTAGGAATACTTGCCCCTCACTGACTGTTCACTACAAGTATCCCGGTCTCACATCATAATTATAATGTTGGCATCTCTCTGAAATTTCCCTGCAATTTTGTTCTTCAGCATCCTTTCCACCAGGTGGTGGTCTATGGACTGTACCTAGCAACGTAATTATTTCTTTTTTTATTCTGGAGTTCTAGCCAAATCATTATATACTTGGATTTCCTGTGACATCCTCTTTCTCCAGCACTGCATTGCTCTCCTTAACCAATGCTGCTGCCATTCCTCCTTTCTGAAGATGGGAAATACTTAATACCCAGCCATGTCCTTCTTTGAGCCCAACATTAAAATACCACGTAGCAATCTGCACCTGTGTAACTCCAATCTTATTTACTATACTCTATGCATTCACATACATACGCAGTAGACTTCATTTATTTCTTCCTTACTCTTGACTCCACCCATTTACTTGCTGTTGTCTAAGCTAGTGCCACATGCATTTTCTAAGTATTTCAAAAGTTCTGGTCTTCCCCTCGACCATTCTTCTTTTGATTCCCACACTCCTGCCAAGTTACTTTAAAGCCTTCCAAATAGCATTACAAAAAGCCGTGCAAGGAACTCAGCCCCAGCCCTGTTCAGGTGTCCAGCTTGTATAGGTGCCACATTTCTCGGAGTCAGTCCCATTGTTCTGGGAATCTAAGGCCCTCATTGCTTTGCCATTTTTCCAGCCACGTATTCAGCTCCATTTTTTTCTCCTGTTCCTCACTTGTTCTTGATAATGGGAGTAATCCAGAGATTGCTACATTTGAGGCCCTGATTGTGAACTTGCTAATGTTTTAGCCTAACTTCTTTCCTACCTAAGTCATTGATACCAGCCAGTGGTACCAACATGGACAGGAACTTCTGGCTGTTCACTCTATCCCAGAAAAATGTCCTGATCACTGTTCAGAAGGGAAGCAACTTAGCATCCAGGAGTCAGATTGATGGTTACGGAAACAGCATGGAAGAAAGTCATCCTCCATCCTTGGCAGTACCTCCAGGCAGAAAAGAAGACAACTGTAGGAAACTTGGGCTGTACTCATCTCTTTATGTTCTCTGAAATTGATCTGCTACAATGTAGATAACTTTTCAGCTTCATGGCATACAAATGACTGATTTGTTTTCCCTCAGGACCAGGCAGGGGAAGTATTAATCACGAAGCAAACGAAGGACAAGTGCAGAAGAAAGAACACTAACGCACTTACATCAGGGTTTCTTTTTTAGAAAATAAAACTGGCTTACACACACTGACCTTGTGGATCAAATGTTGAAATCATTTGTTATACTTTATGATTGCTCATAATAAATTGTTCCCCTCAACTGAAGTTAATAATCTCTAAGGTTCCTTTCATCCCCAAGGCCGAAAATAAAACATCTTTCACTGACATGGAATCATGCCTTTATACATTTTTAATTTTCCAATGCGGATGTGACAAAACCACAGCCCAATTAAGTAGACAAACAGTACCTCCGTGGCTGGAGTCAACGCATTGTTGGAGAATTAAGTTCCATCCATTATTTTGAAAGAGATGTCACATGTGGTTTTCTGACATGATTTCACTCACCAATTAGGATTTTGGAAATGATTACTGCTTTCCAGATGATACATTATGTATTTCAAAAATGTGGCATTTGTGTAAAATTTTGCATTCATTAGAGTTCATTTAAAAGCACACACAGGACCTTCAAAACTGCTGATCGGATCCGGGTCTGTAGGTTAAGTACAAAACAGGGCACAGATCCTTTCCTTTTTTGGTCAGTTTGTTCACAGTATATAGCATTACAGATCTTGGCCTCCTAACTACTAACTCCATGTCCCAGCATTCCATTTTGATGCAGTTTTTTTTATATAAAATGTCACATTTACTAAATTAACTATTTGACAATCCTTTTAAAGTTATAAAAGCGAAGCCAGTCTTCGAGTAATTTCATAGACAGCAGCATTTCTCTGGGAAGTTGAAACTTGGCCCCTCAATTTACAAGGAGAGAAACAAACTACTGCACAAATGAGGAGATGGAAAGTCACTTTTTATACTGCTTAAAAACAGATGGTTAATCTCTATAATTGACATAACGTTAGCACGAGTTGTCGAATATGATCAGGTTGAAGCAAGCACAGAACGCTGGAGAAACTCATCATCTGTGGAGAGATTTCAAGTTGGTCTGACTCTTCAGCTGTTTTGAAAGAGAGTCATACCAGACTCGAAATGTTAACTATTTCTCTCCCTCCACAGATGCTATGATGTGGAGGAGCCAGTGTTGGACTTTGTCCACGGATGCTGCCAGACCTGCTGGGCTTCTCCAACATTCTGTGTGTTTTTTTCAGGTTCCAGCATCTGCAGTATTTTGCCTGTATTCAAGCGATGAATATTCGAGCGATGAACACACTGAATGTGCTGGAAGTGTGCTTCCTGCTTTGTGGGACGAGTCAGAAAAAGGCAGTGTCCAGAGATCACAGCTGAACAGCCATTCAATCCCGTTTACTTAGTGAATGGTCTTACCATTATTAGGCCAGCTGTGTACAGGAAAATCAGGTCTAAGTTTCACCTAACCAATCTTTCTGACCAGGATCGTTGGATGCTGACAACAAATAATAAGTTCTTTACAACTCCGCTGAATATGGACCCAGTCTGTCTTCTGATCTGTTATCCCTATTCTCCCAATGCACATTGATAATTTTACTACCCACTTCCACTGTCCAGCTCCACCAGTAATCAACCCGGGGCTGCCCAGTTTGTGTCTGCAGTTCACTGGGCTTGTGAAAATCTCATGCCAGAGGTGCCCTGCCAAAGTGTTGAGGGCAATTTTGTGGGGTCGTTTCCTGTGCTCAGTTCGTACTGACAGGCTCTCACAAACCGGTTTCCTAGCCGGTCAATGTTCAGACTGTAAATCAAATTGAAATGTTAACAGGAGAGCTTTCACATGTGAGATTATTGAACAGAAATGTTTAAACATGTTGAACGCATTCAGATCTCATGCTACTTTGGTCTTTATTTTCTGGTCACAGGACTCTGAAGGAATTGATATCATGCTTGGAGTTTGTGCAAATGGTCTTCTGATCTACAGAGACCGATTAAGAATAAATCGCTTTGCTTGGCCCAAGATTCTGAAGATTTCATACAAGAGGAGCAACTTCTACATTAAAATCAGACCTGGAGAAGTAAGTGATTTGCATTTGAAGTGAAGACTAAATTGTACAATAATGAGTCTTAAGAACCTTATTCAAGTAAAGTGCTATAGTAGTCATAAAAACAGCATATCAATAGAGTGGCAAGTTTGGATGCTAGTAATACTCTGGGTTTCCAGTCTGTCTTATTCAGGATGACTTCTTCCAGCTCCTTAATGACTCATCTTGAATGGGCATCTGAACTCACTTCAGTAAATCTGTTTGTTCCTTTTCATAAAATAAGCAACGTAAAGACCAATTCTCATTGTTTTCAGAGATGATATCACACTGTTGTCTCTCTCCTGTTACTTCAATGGGCCGTGTTCTACTATGTAATCCTTGCATATTTTTCACATAATTTTACATATTTTCACATACTCTCACACTTTTTAAAAAAAAACTAGCCCCCACCCCGGCTTTTCATCTTTTTTAAAATAGTCAAATAAAAATTACGTTTTTCAATATATATTGATTTAGATTTTAGATTAGATTACTTAGTGTGGAAACAGGCCCTTCGGCCCAACAAGTCCACACTGACCCACCGAAGCGCAGCCCACCCGACCCATTCTCCTACATTTACCCCTTCACCTAACACTACGGGCAATTTAGCATGGCCAATTCACCTAACCTGCACATTTTTGGACTGTGGAAGAAACCGGAGCACCAGGAGGAATCCCACGCAGATACTGGGAGAACGTGTAAACTTCACACAGTCCGTCGCCTGAGGTGGGAATTGAACCTGGGTCTCTGGCGCTGTGAGGCAGCAGTGCTAACCACTGTGCCACCGTGCCGCCCATGACTCTTTTAGAGTTATAGAGATGTACAGCATGGAAACAGACCCTTCGGTCCAACCCGTCCAAGCCGAACAGGTATCCCAACCCAATCTAGTCCCACCTGCCAGCACCTGGCCCATATCCCTCCAAACCCTTCCTATTCATATACCCATCCAAATGCCTCTTAAATGTTGCAACATTTATCAGCCTCCACCACTTCCTCTGGCAGCTCATTCCATACACGTACCATCCTCTGTGTGAAAAAATTGCCCCTTAGGTCTCTTTTATATCTTTCCACTCTCACCCTAAATCTATGCCCTCTAGTTCTGGACTCCCCGACCCCAGGGAAAAGACGTTGCCTATTTATCCTATCCATGCCCCTCATAATTTTGTAAACCTCTATAAGGTCACCCCTCAGCCTCCGACACTCCAGGGAAAACAGCCCCAGCCTGTTCAGCCTCTCCTAATAGCTCAAATCCTTCAACCCTGGCAACATCCTTGTAAATCTTTTCTGAGCCCTTTTCAAGTTTCACAACATCTTTCCGAGAGGAAGACCAGAATTGTATGTAATATTCCAACAGTGGCCTAACCAATGCCCTGTACAGCTGCAACATGACTTCCCGACTCCTGTACTCACTACTCTGACCAATAAAGGAAAGCCTACCAAACGCTGCCTTCACTATCCTATCTACCTGTGACTCCACTTTCAAGGAGCTATGAACCTGCACTCCAAGGTCTCTTTGTTCAGCAACACTCCCTAGGACCTTACCATTAAGGTGTATAAGTCCTGCTAAGATTTGCATTCCCAAAATGCAGCACCTCGCATTTATCTGAATTAAACTCCATCTGCCACTTCTTAGCCCATTGGCCCATCTGGTCCAGATCATGTTGTAATCTGAGGTAACTCTCTTTGCTGTCCACTTCACCTCAATTTTGGTGTCATCTGCTAACTTACTAACTGTCCCTCTTATGCTCGCATCCAAATCATTTATGTAAATGACAAAAAGTAGAGGATCCAGCAACAATCCTTGTGGCACTCCACTGGTCACTGGCCACAAGTCTGAAAAACAACCCTCCACCACCACTCTTCTGCCTTTGAGCCAGTTCTGTATCCAAATGGCCAGTTCTCCCTGTGTTCCATGAGATCTAACCTTGCTAATTAGTCTTCCATGGGGAACTTGTCAAACGCCTTACTGCAGTCCATATAGATCACATCTACTGCTCTACCATCATCAGTCTTCTTTGTTACTTCAAAAAACTCAATCAAGTTTGTGAGACATGGTTTCCCACGCACAAAGCCATGTTGACTATCCCGAATCAGTACATGCCTTTCCAAATACATGTTGAGCATTTCCTTAACATTCTCTTGCCATCAAACCTTTCTTCTAATTGTCTAGATCCATTTTGTAACTGTTTTCATATTTCACCTGTGGCTAGTTTGTCTTTCTTTGAAAATATCTGATGTGTTCAATTATTCCACTGTCCTTATTACATGACTTTTCTAACCACAAAAAAATTATTGATATCCTAAAATTGAAACGAATGACACAGGTAGGGTGTAGAATTTCCACAAGCGATCACCAATCTTCTGCAATTTGCATTTTGTTGGCGACATTTCCAGGAACGCACACAACATTGGATTGGGAATAGATAATACAGCTGCTGGTATTACTCTTGTATAAGTCAATATGGAGTTTGATAGGTTTGTAAGTTTCAGTTGGCTCAGTGCCCACATTTAATGGGGAATAAATGAAAGATTTCATTACTTTTTTGTGTGGAAAAGTTACTTACTGATTTTGTTCCTGCCTGGAAGGACATTTGGATAGTAGAGTATGAATGAAGGTTTCCTCAGGAAAGGACTGGAGGCCAGAATACAGATGAGCAGTGTTGCAGGGACTGCTATCGACAGCTGTCACAGGTTTGGCAGATCAGCTTGTGCTCAGGTATGATGCTGAGGCAGTGAGGAGGCTGGAAACAGGCAGTGAGACAGAGCTGGAAGCAGTTCTCTGGTCAAACGCTTGGCTCAATGTTGAATTGTGCTGATTAAAACTGTCTGGTTCCGCCTGATGCAGTGGTCATGTAAGGTTGTATTATGGTACAGATTCTAGACAACAGTCACTGTACACTTAGGACGGTTTTTACATTAGAACCTGTTCCCACCTTGCTTACAGAAACACTCTGTATAATGGTGTCAGTGCAGTCAGTCATGTGTATGCTGTGTTCAATAATGTAAAGGAGCATTATATTCCAGATTAATTGCAGCCTTTTATGTACTTAATATTGTAATTAAATTTCACACATCTGACTCAAGGAAAACCCAATTATCTGTGATACACATTATGCGGACTAACGTGTTGTAAAACCACAAACGGCATCAGATTCGATGGCCAAGGATTGTGGCAGACAGCAACCAGGCGCAACAGACCTGATTAAGTTCATTTTCTCTATCTCTGAGTGTTTTTGTGTCGGATTACTAGAATTTAATTCAAAGTGCTGGAAAGCCTCAGCATTCTCTGGAGGAAGAGTGGACAGCGTGTCCTGAAGGGAACAGCCCTACCCAATTGTGCACCACACCCTGATTGCACTTTCTTAAGCAATCGCAGAAGGTGCAGCATTTGCCTGTTTCCCTGCTCACTCTTCACAATAAAAGGCCCAGGCACACCTTCCAAGTGAAGCAGCAGGTTTACCTGCACTTCATTCCATCTAGACTACTGTATTCACCGCTCACAGCGCAATCCCCTGTAAACCGGGGCAATGAAATGCATCTCTGTTTTACCAGTCATCTATGCTCTGTCGGTAAAAGTAACATTGAGTTTAACAGTTTCAGCACGTAAACACCCTTCTGTGTTTGGTTACCCTCACCTCAAATCCCTAGGTCCTGTTTTGTATGGTGTTGCTCCAGGCACTGCCAAACCATTTTCAACCATTTACACTTTTCGTTAGCATTCAAAAAGTGTGGCGCTGGAAAAGCACAGCAGTCAGGCAGCATCTGAGGAGCAGGACAGTCAACGTTTCAGGCATAAGCTCTTCAGCAGGACATATTCCGGATGAATGGCTTAGATGCAAAATATTGACTCTCGTTCTCGGATGCTGCCTGACCTGCTGTGCTTTTCCAGCGTCACACCTTTAGACTCTGATCTCCAGTATTTGCAGTCCTCACTTTCTCCTACTTCTTGTTAGCATTCTACCCAGCATTTATCTCTCTCTTTTCAGCCTTATCAGTTGTCGCTCTGTTTGCCTATCCACCATTTTTCCAATTTTGGGGCCTCGTCTCTATGTACTCAATTAACTGACACTCCTTTTCTTGCTCCAGACATCAGCACCCCTGCACACCAAAGCATCATCAGCATAAAATACCACCCTTTCCCAGCTATTTTCAGTTCTGACAAAGAGTCATTGGACTGAAAAATTGACTCTTTCTCTTCACAGACATTGCCAGAGTTTTTCCTGCACTTCCTGTTTTGTTTCAAGTTTCCAGCATCCACAATTCTTTGTTTTTTATTAAAATAATCCTATCGTCAGCCTGAAATCAGTTAACTGCTGATCTATGTGGAAAAACTATGTTTTGTCATTTAAACTTGTCAATAAGTGCTACAACCATGAAAGGATACTGTATAGTCTTAACATCTTAAACCATTTCCCTGAGGAATAAATATAGTTAACATTCATTAAATGCTGTTCAGTATTGAAATAGGTTTCCCAGAATATGTTTTGATTCTTGCAGCCAGTTAGGATGTTTACAAATGGTGACAATTAGGAGCAGATGGTAAAAATAGCTGAGCATTGACGGACAATAGAAGTGTATAAAAAGGTAAAGTGACCGTCTTGCCAGATCACAGCACTGCTCCCACATTAGATCGAGTGGTTTAACCTGAGGGTCATCAAATCTCAGATGGGGGGAGACGCTGAGAAGGAAAGTCCTTCATAGTAACTTCAACAGGTGCAGGAATTGAACCCATGCTGTTGGCATCACTCACCGGCCATCCTGCCAACTGAGCCCTCGTGGTTTGGTGGTAGTGTCCCTACCTCTGAGCCAAAACATCTGGGTTTAAGTCCTACCTCTTCCAGATGCATGTAATAGCATTCAGTGACTAGAAAGAACAGGTTGTTTAAAATATCTATATGTAGAAATAGGGGAAAACCCGTAACCTTTGTCAAAATAGACACTCAGTGACCTCTACTGGTGACATGACTTGACATTATTTTTAATATTCATTTATGGAATGAGTGTATCACTGGCCAGTCCAACATTTATTGTCCATCCCTAATTGCCGAGAGGGCAGTTAAGAGTTAACCACAGCAAGTTTGGAGTCACGTATAGGCAAAACCAGGTAAGCATGGCAGCTTCTTTCCCCAAAGGACATTAGTGAACCAGATGAGTTTCTCCTGACAATTGATAGTAGATTCCTGGTAATCATTTGACTCTTAATTCCAGACTTGTTTTAAAGTGAATTCAGATTCCACCATCTGCCATGACAGAATTCGAACCTAGGTCCCCAGAACATTACCTGGATCTCCGGATTAACAGTGCATTGATAATACTACTTTAGCCATTGCCTCCCCCAGCAAATGATGTCTATTTTGACAGCCGCAAGGGTTCACCCATTATTCATCACCCACAGGTTTTGCAGAGATTGGTATAGAAGAGTAATCTGCCAAACAGATTTGTTGAACTGTATTAGGCAGAGTGAACAATGCTTTCAGAGCATTGAATGATTAGAAAAAAGAATTGTATGAGTTCTCTGACCTTGTCTTTTTAAATGTTATGCAGTTTTATTCCCCTGTCCTTTCAGCATTGTCAGTAACTTACTATAATCTTTACAATTTTGTTTTGACAGATGATACTTGCCAGTTTGGCAATTCCTATAATTATCAATTTGCATATGAGGAATAAAATACAAATGTTTATGTTTGACAGTGTTGCTTTACTGAATGTCGTCCTACGTTTCAAAAGGCTGCAGCCTTAGGAGCATGAAAACACTGATCATGAGTCTGCATCCAGGGGCTGTTGCTTGTGAGTTGTTCAGCAAACACTGAGATGGCACTAGTGGTGAAGCTTTTTTTTAATTTCACTTGTGGGAGATGGGCATCACTGGTTGGACAGCATTTAGTACCTGTCCCCAGTTGCCCTCGAAGATGATTAGATTAGATTACAGTGTGGAAACAGGCCCTTTGGCCCAACAAGTCCACACCGACCCGCTGAAGCGTAACCCACCCATACCCCTATATTTATCCCTTACCTAACACTACGGGCAATTTAGCATGGCCAATTCACCTGAACCTGCGCATCTTTGGACTGTGGGAGGAAACCGGAGCACCCGGAGGAAACCCATGCAGACACGGGGAGAACGTGCAAACTCCACACAGTCAGTCACCTGAGGCGTGAATTGAACCCGGGTCTCTGGCGCTGTGAGGCAGCAGTGCTAACCACTGTGCCACCGTGCCACCCACAAAGTAGAGAACTGATAGAGAACTGCTTTCTTGAAGCACTGTGGTCCATGTTTACATTATACCCAGCAACATGGAGCACTACTAAGTAACAAAAATAAATGAAATTTTGTGTCTGCAAAAGATATTTGCAGAGAATCCATGAATAAAGAGAATAGAAATTAGAACAATGTTTGGGGGCACAGTGCTTAGACATCTCTATTCCCAGCGGATATTTTACTCATCAGTGTTTGTTGAAAAGAAGGATGACAGAGTGTGACACTTATAAATGATTAGAAATGTGACTACATATTATTGTAGCCACCTTTTTGGAAGTAAATGATGGCATTGCCTCAGCGGCTACACTAATATCGACCATGATATCATCCAGGAGTGTCGCATGTTATTTTTAGTCTCTAATTCTGAGAAACAAATACCCTTGTAACTTTTGAAATTTTCTCTTGTACACACTAATGGTTCTGGATAATGGAGATGATTTAAAATATTGAAGTTGGCAAATATAAATCTTGGGGTTGAGATACTTTTAAGTTTTTCTAGCGTCCTGTTTGATCCATCAACGTTTGTTCCAAAGCTGATCTTTCTTGTGCTCTGTGTTTTAGTTTTGGGACATGGATGACAATGGCAAAATGATATTAATTGTCCATCCTGCCTTACCATGAGCTGCAAGTTCCAGAATTTAGATATTTTTTTAATGAAAATCTAATTTCAAGCTGATGGAATTTGTGACACAGACGATATTTTTTGTCGATCTCTTTTTGCCCTGGGATATCAATATCTGATTGGCTAGCTTGCTAGGTCACTTCAGAACCAAGTTGTAACTCAACTAAACTGGTTTAGGTCAGACCAGACATGGTCAAAAATTTTCCATCCTTGAAATGCTATAATAAACTATTTGCAGATTTTGTGCTTTCAGTGCCAGGCTGTGAATTGCCAAATGTAATGAATTTGGTTTTCTAACTTATCGTCTTGAAATTTAAACAGCTGATGTTTGCATTGTTAAACCAATACATGAATTGGGAAGCCACCATTCATCTTGTCTACACATAATTCTTACTGGTCAAGAAAGCCTTCTGAAAGTTTGTTTTTGTTTAAATGTTTTAAGGGGCTTTGTGATCTTTTTTGGAAATTTTCAGGCAACTCTACTTCTGTTTGTCCCCCTGTATTCAGGAACTGTGTGAAGTGAAGAAGCTATTTATTTACATCAGTTGAAATCCAGGTTTAGAACAACTCCTTGTCTTGGGATGTAGTCTTTGCGCAGCAGCCTTATTTTCAGATCATTATAATATTTTTCATTTGTCATTTATGGATGCAACTTAGGTGATGACTGCATTGAGAAAGCAAATGTAAATTCACCACATTAAAATGTTTTGCAAATAATGACATCCTTATAAATTAACACATTTAATAATTAGATTAACACTAATAGGGAACAAATTTAATGAAAAGTAAACAGGAATGTTCTTTGTGCATTAAAGAATATTCTGTGTTTTACATGCTGAAGCAGACAGCTGCTACATGATGCCTTACTTTTCTAGAGTGCTCTTTGCATTTCTATGAGGCTGCCATCTGGTGAACATGCTCAATTATCATGTATCACTTGCAAAACAGTCATCATTCAAACATGGATGGCGTTATGACAAAAACAGAGTTTTTATTCTGTGTCTCTTCCCAATCACTGCTCATTGCTACCTTTGGAGACTCTCCGTGGTCTATCTCTGACTCCCTCCAAATTCTTGTCATCATGCTGCCTAAGGGCATTCAAAATCAACATCAGAATCCACACATATGCTGATTACAGCCACCACTATACTCTGAATCCCTCCTCCATTTCTTGTCAGACTGCTTGTTCGGTACCCAGTACTGAATGATGAGAAATTTCCTCCAGTTAAAAACTGAGAAAACCCAGATATATTGTCTTCTATCCCTGCTACAAACTCAATCCCTCGCACTCGACGTTTTTTTGAGGCTGAAGCAGACCATTCACAACCTTGGGGGCCTTTTTGAATTGAAAGGAATGGAACTTGCTTTATTCTCACATGGACTCAGGCAGAAAGTTTACAAGTTGCCATCTATGCCACAAGGCACCAAAAAGTGCCTAGGTACAGATTCTTGAGTACAAGTTCTTAAGGAAAAACATCAGAAAAATAAAGATATAAGTAGTCCAGCATTGCAGATTGTAGGAATAAGTTAGAAAGTAGAGAAAGAAAAGGTTCAGAACAACAGTCCTGTCAACCTAGTCCATGCTGGCACCTAGCTCCCCCCACCCCTCATCCCCCAGTCCATGCTGGCACGTCGCCCCCACTCAATCCATGCTGGCACCTAGCCACCCCACCCAGTCCATGCTGGCACCTAGCCCCCCAGTCCATACTGGGCTTGACTCCAGACTGTGCTGAGCTTCACCTCAAATTTCTCGAGACCAGGAGACCGCTCTGAAATCACGTCAAGACCAGAAGATTATGCTGAAGCCTCACTGGGCCCAACAGACTGCCATTGGCCACTGAAAGACCACCATGCCAGTCCAATAGACTGCCCTGTCCTGCCAAAAGACCACCCTGCCATGTAACCCTATGATGAGCTTCTGACCTCATATAAACCTCTGTTTCTCTAACATATGTGGCTCCTACCTTGCCTTACCTCATCTTCTGCTTAAGCTCTCATTCAAGTATTTGTCACCTCTAGACTGGATTGTTCCAGTGCTCTGTTGTCTATCCTTCCAGTTTCCATCTTCCATATTCTTGACCTAATCAAGAAGTTTATGGCCTATATCCGACTTTACACAAGTCTCATTCACCTGTTACCCTTTCCTCACTGACTTATATGAGCAGCTAGTACAGCAATGCTTCAGTTTTAAAATATGTATTCTTATTTTCAAATTCTCTACAGCCTTACTTCGCTAACACTCTGTAATCCCTCTAGCCCTACAACCCTCATCTCTGTACCTCTCAAACTCTCTTGTGTATTCCCATGTTTATTCATTTTCCCATTGTTAGCCATGATTTCAGCTACCTCAGCCCTAAACTCTGAAATTTGCTCCTGAAATCCCTCAGCCTATCTTGCTTTTGTTCTTTAAGACACACTCATTAAAGCTGTCTGAGTCGAGCTTTACTAGGACAACACCAAAGATGAGGGATTTTAGAGACCAGGAAAGGTCAGTGAAATTGGATATTCTCCTTGAAGTGTTCACAATTAAGAATACTTTGGCAGGGTAAAGAAGGATATTCTTCTTCCACTGGTCAGTAGGTAAGTAACAAGGGGGCCATAATTTCAAGATTGTCAGCAAGAGAGTGAAGGGCGAGAGGAAAAATTTCTTTACTCTGAGAATTGTTCAGGTATGGAATGCAATGCTAGGGGAGTGTTAGAGGCGGATTCTGTTGGAGCTTTCAAAAGAAAGCTAGATATATCTTTCAAAGTGAAGAATTGCGAGGGCTACATAGGGCTGGGAAGTGGGACTGGCTGGGTAGTTCTTTTGGAAGTTGATACAGATACAATGGATTAAATGGCCTCCTTCTGTGCTGTAACATTCTGTGACTATCTTAATTGCCAACTTCAATAATCCAAACCAAAGGAGTAGCCATGGGCACCCGCATGGGCCCCAGCTATGCCTGCCTCTTCGTAAGATATGTGGAACAGTCCATCTTCCGCAGCTACAGTGGCACCACTCCCCACCTTTTCCTCCGCTACATCGATTACTGTATCGGCGCTGCCTCGTGCTCCCATGAGGAGGTTGAACAGTCATCCACTTTACCAACACCTTCCACCCCGACCTCAAATTTACGTGGACCGTCTCAGACTCCTCCCTCCCCTTCCTAGACCTCTCCATTTCTATCTCGGATGCCTGAATCAACACGGACATTTACTATAAACTTACCGACTCCCACAGCTACCTAGACTACACCTCCTCCCACCCTGTCCCCTGTAAAAACACCATCCCATATTCCCAATTCCTTCGTCTCCGCCGCATCTGCTCCCAGGAGGACCAGTTCCAATACCGAACAACCCAGATGGCCTGCTTCTTCAAAGACCGACGATGCTTTCCACTGCATCTCCTCCACTTCCCGCTCCTCTGCCCTTGAGCCCCGCCCCTCTAATCGCCACCAGGACAGAACCCCACTGGTCCTCACCTACCACCCCATCAATCTCCATATACATCCTATCATCCGTCGTCTGAAAAGACCACTCCCTCCGTGACTCCCTCGTCAGGTCCACACCCCCCACCAACCCAACCTGCACTCCAGGTACCTTCCCATGCAGCCGCAAGAAATGCAAAACTTGCACCCACACCTCTCCCCTTCCCTCCAAGGCCCCAAGGGATCCTTCCATATCCGCCACAAATTCACCTGCACCTCCACACACATCATTTACTGCATCCTGTGCACCCGGTGTGGCCTCCTCTGTATTGGGGGACAGGCCGCCTACTTGCGGAACGTTTCAGAGAACACCTCTGGGACACCCGGACCAACCAACCCAACCACCCCGTGGCTCAATACTTCAACTCCCCCTCCCACTCCACCAAGGACATGCAGGTCCTTGGACTCCTCCATCGCCAGACCATAGCAACACGACGGCTGGAGGAAGAGCGCCTCATCTTCCGCCTAGGAATCCTCCAACCACAAGGGATGAACTCAGATTTCTTCAGTTTCCTCATTTCCCCTCCCCCACCTTGTCTCAGTCCCAACCCTTGAACTCAGCACCAACTTCCTAACCTGCAATCTTCTTCCTGTCCTCTCCGCCCCCACGCCCCACTCCGGCCTCTCACCCTCACCTTAACCTCCTTCCACCTATTGCACTTCCAATGCCCCTTCTCCAAGTCCCTCCTCCCTACCTTTTATCTTAGCCTGCTGGACACACTTTCCTCATTCCTGAAGAAGGGCTCATGCCAGAAACGTCGATTCTCCTGCTCCTTGGATGCTGCCTGACCTACTGCGCTTTTCCAGCAACACATTTTCAACTTTAATGTCAGGCAGTATACCTTTGTCCCTTGCTGTTAATGTCACTGTCTCCACTCATGCTGTTCTCTCCGGACCCCAACATTATTAGCCATGTGGTCACGTTTGTGAAGTGTCGAATGTTGAGAACATTCATCATCTTTATTAGATGTTCCTTGAGAATTTATGCTCACGAGGAAGGCAGTTAATTGTTGATAGACTAGGTCACACAGTATCTATGTTTTCAGGGACCAACTGACCCACTAAACAGCCAAATAAAAGCAAAATACCACAGATGTTGGAAATCTAAAACAAAACAGAAAATGCTAGAGAAACTTAGCAGGTCTGACAGCATCTGTGGGGAGAAAAACAGTTAACATTTCAAATCTAGTATGACTTCGTATAACACAGGCTCTGAAGAAGAACCATACTGGACTCAAAATGTTACCTCTCGTTACACGTGCTGCCAAATCTGCTGAGTTCCTGTAGCATTTTTCCGTTTTTGTTTAATCAAACACACAATATGGCTGGATGGAAGGACATTACTGTTCATATTGAGGTGGTTGTAAGTAAAAATAGAAAATAGTTAGAAGTACATTAAATTTCTTCATTTCAGTGCTCCATCACTTCACTTGTCATGTGTTAATCTCAGACAGTAAGAGGGCTCCATACTTACCCAGGTGTGAATGCAACTGGAGCCTTTCCACTGTGATCATATTGAAAGACAATGAGCCTCTGCCTATGTTCCCTAACTAACCAGCTATCAATTAGCCTTTCTCCTTCCCACTCTCAGAAACTCCACCCAATCTGGCTTAGCAACTGATATGACATTATTAGATATTTACATACAACTTTGGACATCCATGGAAAATAGCCATTCTCTCCTTGAATAATTGACTGAAAATGTAGAAGTTCTATTGTTTTAACATTTTTGTTTCATTTTCCAGTATGAACAATTTGAAAGCACCATTGGTTTCAAGCTTCCAAATCATCGAGCTGCCAAGAGACTCTGGAAAGTCTGCATCGAACACCACACATTCTTCAGGTAAACAGGAAGGCAAAGGCACTCATTGGTAAAGCACCTAAATAATGATTAGGCAAATTGTTCAGTCATTCAAGGAAATGTTTCCAACTTTTTTCCGTACGTTAGTGGCTCCTTCCAGATTTGCTCTTGGAAGCCATGTAAACATTGAGTATTATGCAGCAACAAGAATGTGTGTATGTACACTTTCTGTCAATGAGGAATTCATAGCACACATATAACGTTGCAAGTTTTATTACATTAGACTGCTCTTATAGCTCAGTTTGAAATATACCAGGCAGGTATAACATATAAAATTTGCAACACCTGCAGCAGTTTATCTTGTGTGGTCATTTTCCGGTTAAAATATTTTCTTCTGCCTCTCTATCCACCTGCCTCAGTCTGAAAGTTGACGACCTGTGCATATTTGTTAACCTAGATTGTATTAGCCTCTGCAATTTCCCTGTTCAGTCTTTCATACCTAACAGTGTTCTCCTGTCTTGCCTGCATCCTAATATATTATCATTAATGTTTCCTGACAGTAACAATCCTGGTAACCATTGTATAATTAATGTGTCTGCAACTTCTCATTTTTCTCAACTTAACCAGCCTTTCAATTCTCCCTCTTATGCTAGCACCAGTACTGCCTCATTAGTCATTATTTTAATTCAACATGTGTATCAAGCCATCACTGAAGTATTTCTGATGATTTTTCTTCAACATCAAAGATTGTTTTCATGTTCACATTCATTAATGGGACAGGTCTGTGTAAGTTATTTGCAAACTACTTGTCAATCCTGTATCCTCAGACCAAAAGTTTAGAAAGGGGCTTGCATCTAGTGATAGTTTCCTGCTTAATTTTCAAAGTTAAAGTACTGGCATTAGTATTCATCTGTAAACAGACCTTTGTCAAACTCTCTCACAATTGTTTTAGAATTTCTGTTGAACTGAAGTTTTCATTTAAGTTTGGTGTTCTTAATTATGCAAACTATATCTTGCACTTATACAATTGAATTACAAGTATATTCTTTTGTACATTGATGTAAACACAGTTTTGAACACAGCTAGAATTGTTATATGCTACGCAAATGTCATTGACTAGTATTTACTTAGTAGCATTTTGATGATGCTGTTTTGGAACTTGGACACAGGTATTTTAATATTTCACATTTTCTTTTGTTATGTGCATTCCTTATCTCCAACTAATGACTTGGCAATGAGTTTTCATGTGGGCAGATGCAGAGAATCATTTTTGCAAATTGTAGGGAGAAATATGTATTTAGTTCATTCAGATTTGAAATGACTAGTCACAATAGATTCTGACTTTTGAAAATTCAAAATGGAGGCTTGAACTAAATTGTCTGCAAGAAAACAAGCCAGGCTGTCTGATCCTTAATATTTTAAGGTTAGCAAGTCCTTTATACAAGGCTGCTAATCAAATTATACATAGTCAAAGCATTTAAAAAGTATTCAAAGTAAGAACATCTGTTCCTTTAGCCATGCAATACACAATATGCTCCATTGTATACTTGGAGTCTCTGGAGGCCTTTTGCTTGGGATAAGAACTAAAGATTTCACTCCTGTTTAGCTCAGTTTACCGTGAAGTTGAACTCCGTGAGGCTAACAGAGGAATTTCCTGTTGACTGAAAAATCTTGAAGATTATCGAACTGTACAACAAATATGCGCTAATTTAATCTCCTGTGAACTGATTTTTTTTCTTGCTTTAGGTCTGGCACGTAAATTTTGGTTATTTTTGTGTATTTTACTGCATTTTGTTACTTTTATAAAAAAATTGTATGTGTTTAATTTTGGTTAAAATCAAATAGACTGGCAGTGTGGCCTTTTCGAGCAGAGAAGTCCATGTGATTGCTGATGTTTTATCCATTATCCTGGGTGAATAAGCACTGCAAATGTTAACTTGGACTTCCTAGGAAAGCTCCCCTATCTTAAACCTCAAGAGTCACCAAAACCTTAAAGCACTTTGTCTTTCCCCAGTGTTTCCTCTTTGCAACATTATCTATTGAGGTAAAATGTAAATTGCTTTTCTCTGACCATGTTTTACTGACATGTCTCCAATTTTTTATTTTGAGTTAAGTCTGTTTTGCTACCTCCCCATACCTTTTAAAATGGAATGTCTTGGGATGTTTGCTGCATTAAAGTTCTATGTAACTGCAAGTTATTGTCTTAGCTCAATGATAATTATACAAAATTACTTTACTTAAGTAGACTTATATTTCACTGTAGGCTGATATGTGTTATGGGAGCAAAAGCATGATTACAAATGGATGTTTTAATTGTGCAAATACATATTTGCCAAATGAGTTGTTTTAAAAAGAGATTATCAAATTACATTGTAATAACCTCAAAACAGCATCTGGAGGGTGATGCCAGGAAATCATCATGAACTAATAGTGTGCACATTTTTCTGATTTTATTTTAAAAAAAAACAATCTTTCCCTTAACTAAAAAAAAGTTCACCTCGTAATCTTACAGTAAATGTAATGAGCTGATATTTTAGAGATCTAAAGGAGAAGTATATAGATGTAAGAATTAGGAATGTAATTCGGTTACTTGGCCCACCGAGTCTGTTCCACTCTCTTTAGTAAGTTCTTGGCTGATCTGATGTGGCCTCAACTCTACATCCTGATGATTCCTGATGAAGGGCTCTGGCCCGAAACGTCGAATTTCCTGTTCCTTGGATGCTGCCTGACCTGCTGCGCTTTAAGCAGCAACACATTTTCAGCTCTGATCTCCAGCATCTGCAGACCCCACTTTTTACTCAACTCTACATCCCCACTATTCATTTAATTCATTTGTTCCTTTTCTATTCTTTATGCCCAAGATAAGTTTGCATTATCCTTTCCTTAATCTGTCACAACCTACGTATATCTATCTCTTTTTTTTTAAAAAAAACTTTATGAACTTTTTATGGCCTCTTCACAACTAACTTTCCTCTCTGTCTTAGTGTCATAAGCAAGTTCAGCAGTCATGCATCTGTTCCCTTCATCGAAGTTGTTAATATAAGTTGAAAACAATTGAGGACCCAAAACTAATCTTGTATACTCCACTTGGTATGGTATTCATATCTTGCCAAGCTGAAAATTATGTATTAATGCCTACATTTTGTTTCCTGCTAAAAATCCACTCCTCTGTTCACACTATTATGTTACCCTGTTGGCCATGAGGTCTTGTTTTGTGTAATATTTGACATGACGTCTTGTCAAATACCTTCCAAAAGCCCAAGTACATGTGTTCCCTTTTGTGTAAATTGTGACAATCTCAATGCCTTGCTATAAGCTCTTAATAAAATATTCCAGCATTTTTTCCATTTCCAATGTTAAACTAATTATCTTGGATGTCCTGCTTTCTGTCTCTTCCCTTACTGCCTTCAAACTTTCTTGAGTAGAGAAGTCACATTTGCTCTTGTCCAAAATATCATAAAACATATGCATCTCCTGTCTCACCAGTCATGTCTGTTGATGACCTGGAATGAAGCCCATCAGGGCCTGAGAACTTGACAGCTTTTACTTTGAATAATTTTCCCATGATCTTTTTCCAGTGAATGTAATTGTTTTATGTTCCTCCCTCCTTTTCACTTCCTAACTTATATTCACCCGAGACGTTATTTATCTCCTCTACAGTAAGGACAGATATGTTCTGTTCTCTCTACTTCTCTTTCTCTCTCACTATCTTGCTCTTTCTCCACCAATTACACATCCATCACTCATTTGCTGTAAACAATTTGCCTTCTGTTCGTCTTTATTTGACTAATTACTTTAACTGTCCTTTTTACTACCTTTGTAACCAAAGTCTTATCTGCTAGTGCACTCCTATGCTTTTGCACTCTTTTGCTACCTCTCATGTTCTGATTATCATTTCCTTTATTGCTAGCTGGCTTTTTTGCCTTGTTATCTCAAATCGATTATCGCATCTACTCAAACTTGATCCCTCCCATTCCACTATTTTGTTTAAATTTGTCCTAATTATGCGACTCACCAATTATACTACAATACTCACAACTGTCCCAGTGCTGTAGCTTCCACTTTCCCTAGTCCTGATGCCAGCATCCCATAAATGGAAACTAATTTCTCCAACACCAATCTCTGAGCCATGCACTTAACTCTAATTGTTTTTCCCTGCACTAATTTGCTGATGGCTCAGGTAAGGTGAAACTTGGTAAGTGTAGACCTGTGAGTCTGACTTCGGTGATGGTAAGTTGTTGGAGGTAATTCTGAAAGATAGAACTTACATGCATTTGGAGAGGCAAGGACTGATTAGGGATTGTCCGCATGGTTTTGTGTGAGGGGAATAGTGTCTCACAAATTTGAGTTTTTTGAGGAAGTAACCAAAAAGATTGATTTAGGGCAGAGCAGTGGACATTGTTTATATGGACTTTAGTAAAATCTTTTGACAAGGCTCTGCATGGTAGTCTATTTAGTAAAGTTCGATCATATGGGATTCACAGTAAGCTTTGCCGACTGGATATAAAATTGGCTTAAATGTAGGAGACAGAGGGTGGTGGTGGAGGGGTGCTTTTTGACTGGAGGCCTGTGACTGGCAGTGTTCCACAAGGATTGGCACTGGGTCCACTGCATTTTGACATTTATATAAATAATTTGAATGAGAAAATAGGAGGCATGCTTAGTAAGTTTGCAGATGACACAAAAATTGGTGGTACAGTCGACAGTGAAGAAGTAGTCTAATATTATAAAGAGATTTTGAGCAATTGGATCTATAGGCTGAGGAGTGGCAGATGGAGTTTAATTTGGATAAATGCAAGGTATTACAAGGTAAAACAAACAAGGGCAGGGTTTATACAATCAATGATAGGGCCCTGGGTAGTGTTGTAGAACAGAGAGACAAGTACATAATTCTTTGACATTTGCACCACAGGTAAACAGGGTGGTCAAGAAGACATTAAGCACATTTGTCTTCATTTCTCACACCTTTGCATACAGGAGTTGGGTCATGTTAAGGTTGTACAGGACGTTGGTGAGGCTTTCCTGGAGTACTGTGTGCAGTTCTGGCTGTCCTGCTTTAGGAAGGATATTATTAACTTGGAGAGGGTACAGAAAAGATGAACCAGGATGTTGCTGGGAATGGAGGGTTTGAGTTATAAAAATAGGCTGAAGCATAAGTTGAGGATGCACCTTAAAGAGGTTTTTAAAATCATAAGGGGCACAGATAAGGTGAATAGCAAGGCTTTTTTCCTTTGGGTGCGGGAATCCAAAACTAGGCGGCATATTTTTAAGGTCAGGGGAGAAAAATTCAAAACAAAAATGAAGGGCAACTTTTTTACGTACAATGGTTGAGTTGAATGAACTGCCAGAGGAATGAGTGAATGCGAGTACAGTTGCAACATTTAAAAGACATTTGGTCATAAGTACATGAATAGGAAAGGTTTAGAGGGATATGGGCCAAATGCAGGCAGTTGAGACAAGTTTACTTTGGAGACATGGTCATTTTGGACTGTGTGGATCAAAGAGTCTGTTTCTGAGGTGTATAACTATATGAATCTAACCCAAGCTTATTAGTGTTAAGTTTCTGCTTTTTACTTTAGCCCTTAGCTGTTCATACTTCCGATTGCAGGACCTCTGTG
The DNA here is from genome assembly GCF_020745735.1 of Hemiscyllium ocellatum. Classification (NCBI taxonomy): domain Eukaryota; kingdom Metazoa; phylum Chordata; class Chondrichthyes; order Orectolobiformes; family Hemiscylliidae; genus Hemiscyllium; species Hemiscyllium ocellatum. The sequence continues at coordinate 45,468,298 of NC_083415.1, forward strand.
TTCATCCTCCCAGTTCATTGGTGTATCCCTTCTCACTGCTAGTTCCTGTCCAGCCCAGAGCAGGCATAGCTGTCTGGATTCTCACTCCTAGCTGAAGAGAACTGTGTCGAATGCCTCTCCCTCCAATGACACTGTTTCTTACTCTCACTGTCAATTGACCATCTACAGATGAAGATATTAAGGTGATGAAAGAATTACAGCATATCTAACATGAAAGTCTGTTTACTTGGATCAATGTGATGATGGATTCCACAAGTGTACTTTCCAAGACCAATGATTCACAAATGCTTATTTACACTGCACACATTTATGTAGTGACAATCCTTGCTGTGTCGATTTAACAGAAGATTGGAAAGATTGTGTAATTAAATTTGTTTGTTTTTTTTTGTTTTTTTACCCTTTCACTGTGATATAATCAGTTTTCTTTCTCTGACTTTGTTTTCTTGATGTTCTCCATGTTCTACATCCACCCCTAACTTAAGTCTACTCATGAGGGAGCAAGTGGAGATTCGGAGGCTTTAACCTTATGGCCAGAGCCAATCCCATTATTGACTTTTTGCAAGAAACTTTTGAGTGAGAAGTTTGTTTGCTTACTGTGGTTGAGTGTGGGGACAAGGCTGCCTGCTTCATTCTTTTTAATATTTTTTATAAAGAACCTGCAATGAAGAAGACAATATTTTCAACAACATGAACAATTATAAATAATTGGAAACAAAGCAATGACAGTGAAGATTAAAAAACATTTTATTTGCAGTTTCCACAAATAAATGAGAACAGAATAGTTTGTAGGTGCATTGGTGTCAGCAGAAAGCAGCTGCAGTTTTCCTTTTAAACCAAAGATTACAATTGTAATTAGATGCAATCAGACATAACATTGGATTTTAGAAAAATGAGCCCATCAGAGGAGCTTTGATGACTTTAATAATGGTATCACTTACAGTCAGCAGTCACCCTGAGACATTGTTGGAAAGCTGCAGGCAGACTCTGCACAATTACTGAACGGAGGAAAAAATTTCATTTCATGATCTTGTTTTTAGCCATACATCGAGAATAAGCCGATTATGGCATCGGCCTGAATTTTGAATTAAAAGTGACATGAAACTGTCAACATTCCTCACTACATCCCTGAAAATGACTCTGGTTTCTGGAGTTCACGCAGGTGTTGTTAAATACAAGAAACTAGACGTTGTTGTCTATCTTATGCTTCACCATTGAGTGTGCTGCTGAAGTTCCTGTATACTGTAATCAATTTGAAATCATTGAACCGATGAGAACTTTGCTTTTTCTGCTGTAATATTGCTGTTGCAAAATAAAACCCTGAAAACACATTGATAATCATGTCTAACTGGGATTTAACTGTATAAAATGCCAGAATGACATGGTGAATCTGTTTGCTCTCTGAAAACTAATTTTATATTTATATTACTTTTGTTTTTTTTTCCATATTAAAAAAAAGCAAGATTTTTGATGTTTTTAAGTTTTTAGACTTAATTATCTAATATTAATGTCCCAATTGTTTTATTATATAGTAGTATTTAGAAGATAAGTGAAAAATAATCAATTCATTTAATTTCCTGGCTGGACAAACACAGCAAGCCAGGCAGCATCAGGTGGTGATGAAGTCAACGTTTTGAGTATAACCCTTCTTTAGGACTAGCTGTGAGCTTTTGGGGAGCTACAGGTTCGAGGGAGGAGATGGTGGGTTAGGGAGTGAAGCAGAATTTTGAGATGCAGATAGCGATTTAATTTCCTGGCTGACAGGCTAGGAATCTTTTCATGCTGTAGGTTGTTTATCCTGCAAGATGCCTGGAGAGCCCTTAAGATTGTTTTATTTTCATTGAGATGTAGGCATCTTTGGCTCAGCCAGTGTATATTGCCCATCCCTACTTGGCCTTGAGAAGTTGGTGATGAGCTGCCATCTTGCACTGTTGCAGTGTATGCAGTGAGGATACATCCACAGTGTTGTTCAGAAGAGAAATACTTAGTACCAGATTCAAACTCAGGTTGAGAAAGGAAAAGTCCATCCAGAGAGCTGGGTAGCAATGATCAGTGTCATTTCAGCACAGTTTGCAAAATTTGGATCATTATCAGAGTTGTAAGTTGAGTATAATCCCTCCTGTTTCCTCCTCGATGCTCTTGACCACCACTACACTCAACTTTTGCAACACTTGTTGGTCTTCCAAGCTCTACTTGGGAGAAATCCCTAGCATCCTGAAGTTCCACCAATGTAGAATTTGACTGCCTGGATTTTATCTAAGTTTTGATCTTAGGTAATGAAGACCTGTCTGCCCTCTCAAATGGATATAAAGGAACTCCTAGCACTATTTAGGTAAAGAACATATTATTTTTAAGTATTGATCGCAATATTGCAAAAAAAAAATAGACTATCTGGTCATTACCACAATGCTGTTTCTGGAATCTTGAAGTGCACAAATTGGCTCCCTTGTTTGCTATGTTACCAGTGCAGTTTCACAGTCAATTAAATACTTTTGCAGTAAAATATTTTGAGGCATTGTATGATTGTGAAAGAGACTGTATGATTTTCTTTTAAACTCGCACTCTCAGTGTCACAGTCATTGCTGACCTTCATTTAGCTTATATTCTTTAGTGTATTAACATTCAATGACGAATCTCTCCATTGACTCACTCTTATGTACACCTCCAATAATGCACCTTGGCCTGCAATCATTGTGGAATTCAATTCACAAGCTTATTTGCTTCTCTCTCTGTCTGTTTCTCTCTCTCTGTCTCTCACACACATTCTCTAATTCTGTCTCTGTTCGCCCCCCCCCCCCCCCCCCACTTTTGAGGCACTCCATAACAATATTATCTTTTTTGTCCCAACTTTCAGCCATCCTAATAGTTCCTTGGTTCATTATTGACTTTTCCCTGATCCTACTCCTTTTGAAGCATGTTGAAGTTTTCTGTCTACAGATGCGAATGAGAATTGTGACATTTTCTCATTGCAATTAATTTTGAAGGTTATTTAAGTGATGGCCCAAGGTTTTGTTTGTAATAATTGTGTTCGTTACCTTCCTTGTAGACTTGTGTCCCCTGAGCCACCACCTAAGGGATTCCTTGTGATGGGCTCAAAGTTCCGTTATAGTGGGCGTACACAGGCTCAAACAAGGCAAGCCAGTGCTTTAATTGATCGGCCGGCACCCTATTTTGAACGCTCCTCAAGCAAAAGATATACAATGTCAAGGAGTCTAGATGGAGGTATGATTTTTATTTGACGTTTGGACTGTGCCATCACAAATATTTACCACGAGTGCTATAAAGGAGACCTATTAAGTCTGCGCTACAACTGTGTATTGCATAAACTGGTGGTGAATCTGAGAAATCTTTGTCCATGAGAAAACCACTGAGCTTACAGTATCTGTTGTGCCACCACCTGCACCAGAGCTAGATGCATTTCTTTGATTCATTGCTTTGATTCCACTTTCTTTTTGTTTTGTACTCTTCATGATAAAGGGGTAAAATAGGAAACAGTGTACAGTGGTCTCCCAAAGCACGGGGTATACATTCTAAGACCTACCACGGAAGCCCAAAGCTGCGGATAGGTGCGAACCCATTAATTTAAGTGGGAAATGTACCTTACCAGCAGCTTCTTGGTCCCTGATTCTGGAACATTCCCTATAATATATTCGGGTCGCGGTAAACCACAGTAATCGTACCTGCAGATACGGGGTTCGCCCTATAGTGTACTTTTGTTCCCAAAAGAGGACTTCTTCCTAAGTGTGAAGTGCTGCAGTGTAAATAATTAAAATCAACTCAAAAAGACATAACCTTCTGAATCACCTGAGCTAGTTTGGATTTTCTGGTGCAGGAGTACACTCTGCTGTAAACACTTTGATAATTTTCTTTCAAAGGATACATCTTTGTTTTGTGACTAATGGAGTATTTTTGAAGAGCATTAAGAGCTGTCTAGATAATCTTTCATGGTACAAATGACTTGACATGGTCCATTTAAAGGATGATTTTTCCAGCTATGAATGAAGATAATAGTTCAATAATTGCAAGTAACTGACAAAAACAGGCATGAAAGACAGGCCAGATGGAACAGTCACTTTCAGAATTCCAATTCATTTCAGCACAGTAGTTGGAAGGGGTAAAAATCCAAAGGAAATTATGCTTTCAGCATCACTTTAATGCAATCCTATCCCCTGCCTTAGCCATTTTTTAAAAAATAATATGCAAACTGGAAGGGTCTGAATATGACACACAGTCTACATTGAGACAAAATGCATTTGACTGAAGAAGCACATTTTCGACACAATGAAAAAAGTTGACAAAAGAAGTTGTTGTTAATGTTGATCCTGGATTGCAGATGCTGCTGACAATGAGACAAATTTGATCATTCTGAGAACTCATAAAGCAATGCACTTTATTCCAGTCTGGACAGTGATCAATTTCTTAGATTAAACATTATTAGTTATTTAAATATTCACTATGTCTTGACAGCTTGTGAATTTACAGAGGCTTGATTTAACAATCAAAATAAAAATTTAACCATTTTGTTAAATTTAACTTTTTAACCATCTTCACCTTGTTAGTATAACAAGTGTATACATTTGCTGTGTTTCATTTTGTGGTGCAATATCATGCAGTGCAGTGTTTTATTATTTGAAGTTACATTTAACTTTATAAATGGTGGCTTTGGTAAACAGCAAGAGGTACTCTATGTCTGAGATTAATTGTACAAGCTTGTTTATTACTAACAATAGTTTAATAATATCTAATAATTTAACAATAATAATAACAATAATTACAAACAAAGAAAATGATGTGAACTTAAATACTTCATAGTCAAAAATAATAGCATTAAGAACTGGAGTAGAATATCCAGCCCACCGCACCAACTCCACCATTCAAAATGATCATGGCTGATCGAACACTTCAATGCTTTTTACGCACACTAACTCCATAGCCTTTTAGAACCCTAGAATCCTGACAATAGAGAAGAGGGTTATTTGGCCCATTGGATCTGCACTGACCCTCCAAAGTGCATCACCCCCCCATCCCCGCACCTTATATCCTTAACCCTGACTAATCCCCCTGACCTGCACATCCCTGGACACTTGTGGCAATTTAGCAATCCACCTGTACTGCATGTATAGACTGGGTAAGAAAACTGGAGCACCCAGCAAAAACCCACACAGACATGGGAGAACGTGCAAACGCGACACAAACAGTCACCCAAGGCTGGAATCAAATCTGAGTCCCTAGTGTTGTGTGGTAATAGTGCTAAACACTGAGCCACCATGCCCCCTCCCTTTTTTAGGCACCCTTGATAATCAAAATTTATCAATGTCTACTTCAAATATACTCCAAACGTGGACTTCCACACCCCTAGGGGACAGAGAATTCCAAAATTTGCCATTCTGATAAAAACATTTCTCCTCTCATCTATTCTAAATGGCATTGCTTTTATTTTTAAACAGTTCCAAATCTCCCAACTAGGAGAAACCTCTTACTTGCATCCCTATAGGTATTACGTAGGATTCAAGAAGATCACCTCTCATTGTTTGGCAGCGAGAGAATGCAGACTCAATTTGCTAAATCTCACTTCATGGGACAATCTCATCATCCTGGGAACCGGTCGGGTGAACCTTTGTTGCACTCCCTATATGGCAATAATACCCTCACTGAAATAAAGAGACCCATGCTGTGTACAGTACTCCAGGTGTGGTATAATCAAAGTCTTATACAATTGAAGCAAGATTTCATTACACCTGTACTCAGATCCTGTTATGATAAAGGGTTCCATTAGCCTGACTAATGGCTTGCTGCACCTACATTTTTGCTTTAGTGACTTATTGACAAGGACACCCAAGTCCCTTTGCACATTTGTACTTTCCGACCTCTCACCATGTAAGAAATACTCTGAGCATTTGTCCTTCCTACCAAAGAGAATAGCCTCACGTTTTTCAACATTACATTCCATCTGCCATGTTCTTGCCCAATCACAAAACCTCCTGAAATTCCTTTTCATAATAGACACTCCTGCTTGTTTTGTATCATTTGCAAATTTGAAAGTATCACTTGTTGGTTCCCAGTCCAAACAATGGATCTATATTGTGAACAGCTGAGGCGGAAGCACTGACCCTTGCTGTACCCCACTAGTCACAGTCTGTCAATTGGGAATGGCCCATTTATTCCTACTCTGGTTTCTGTCTGTTAGCCAAATCTTTAATCCATGCCAGTACGTTACCTCCTTTACCGTGTGTTTTTGTTTTTCTAACCAACCTTCTGAAATCCAAATATACCACATCCATCTACTCCCCTCCATCAATTTTGATAGTACCATTACCAAGAAGTTCAACTTTGTCATACATGATTTTCCATTTTCAAATTCATGCTGACTATTCCCAATTAGATCATTATTGTTCAACTGCCCATTTACCCTGTTCTTTTTGATATATTATAGCATTTTCCTTCATACTCATGAAAGACTTTATAGTTTTACTTTTCCCTGCTTTTTCTTGCCCGTTTGCTCCTTTCTTAATTAGTGGGTGATATTTGCTGGCTGCCAATCTGCAGGAATTATTCCAAAATGTATAGAATTTTGGAAGATGATTAAACCTGAATCTATTCGAGCTTTCAACCTGCATTTTATAAATAGGTAATGCTCTCAGCAGATGAAAACTGTATTTTGCAATTGCTATAACTCTGTGCAAATTCACAATTTATTGTATTTGGACAATATCGTACAGTACACACAAAAGACTCAAAACTGAAAAACATCAAGGTTCTTTTTCTCTCTGTTTCTCTATCTTTCTCCATCTTTGCCTCTCACTCTCTCTTTGCTCTTCCCCTCTCCCATATCTGTTGTAAAGTGTTCTTTCTGCTTATTCTATATTCCTTGTTCAACTTAGAAATTCACATCATAGGTTTGATAGTATGAATAGCCTCCTATATTAGAACTCTCAAACATATATCCATGATCTTATCCGATAACTTCTCACCCATTGAATTCACTTATTCTTTCATAAGCATATTCACTTCCATCCAAAAGTCATTATGCATTCTGCTTCGATTATTGTTTCAAAAAAATCACTTCTTCTTTTAACAGCCCCTCCCAAATAAAATCCCCTGTTTGTCCTTTTGGTAGAGATGCTAACTTCTGCCATACATGACTTATGTTGTGCCCTTCTCGGCACAACAGAATGACTGGTTACTGCCTCATCTTGGCAAGTCAGGGAATATTGCAGATTCATGCCTGAATAAAATGTGCTCTACCTACAATTAATTCATTGTTTCATAATACTTGAGCATTGTAATGTTAATTTAAAGAGCCCTTATTTTTCACTGGCTGACATGCTTTTTATGTGAAATTATTATAGCACGGGTCTAAAATGAACTAGCTGGTTCTGTTGGTAGCATTAAACTGTGAGATAGGAGATGTAGATCATTTCCCTTTATTTTGAAGCCAGGGATAGTGAATGCCAGCGGCAAATTGCTAGGGGCAAGGTGCATTGGTGCTGCGTGCTTGGACCGCTTTTCAAAGCGCACTGTGCAGCAATGAAATATAAAATATTTAAGTATGTGTGAGTGATGGTTCTGCAAGGGATACCCAGACCCAACATGTTCATATTAGCTCATATACAGTAGTTTAAATTACTTGTGTGATATGTTAAATGGGCTGCACAAATCACAAAGTAGTGAAAAGGGAAGAGGGCTGACAGTTATGTAGGCAGAATGTAAAAGTTGTGGTATTTTTTTACTTGAGCAGAGAATATGAAGAAGTGACTTAATGAGAATCTTCAAGGCTATGATTTCATTTTATTTATTCAAGAAATATGGACTTTGCTAGCTGGGCTCTTATTGCCCAGAAAGTGGTGGTGAGATGTGTTTTTGAATTAATGTCGTTAGGAAGGGAGTTCCATAAATTTAACTTAGCAAAATTGAAGAATGGCAATATATTTTCAAGCGTGGATGGCTCGTGGTTTGGAGAGAAACTTGAAGGTTCTAGTATTCCCATGTTTCTTGTCCTTTTGGATGGTAGTGGTTGCAGGTTTGGAAGGTGCTGCCCTGCTGAATTTCTGCAATGCGTTTTATAGTTGGTATGCGTTGCTGCTACTGTGTGTGGAGTGGTGGAGGGACTGCATGTCTTCGAATTTAGTGCCAATCAAGTGGGCTAGTTTGTACTGGATCGTGTCGAGCTTCCTGATTGTAGGCATCTGGACAAATGGGGAGAATTCCATCACATCTGCACTTAGATTCATAGTATTTATGAGGCTAGTCCAGCTCACTTTCTGGTTGATGGAAACCTCCAGGATTTTGGTAGTGGGTGATACCTTTGAATGTCAAGAGGCATTGGTTGGTCTCTTCCTGCTGAAGGTCATTGCTTTGCACCTTGTGGCCATGAATTTACTTAGCACTTGTCAACCCCGGTATTGTTGCTCAAGGTCTTGGTGCATTAAGACATGGTCTGCATTAGCGTCTGAATGTCAAGGATGGTGCTGAACTTAGATTAGATGAGGAGAGATGTGATGAAACTCAATCATCATAATCCTGGGTTTTCCTCCTCCTCAATTGCTTGTCCAGCTTCCCCTTAAGTACGTGATAGTTTATGAAAAATAGTTGTTTACACTGACTAATGAGGTAGCAATAAAAAAAACAGAAAATAAGGTAAGATTTGAAACTGAATTCTTCATGGGGGCAGTGATTAGAATATGGAATTATCTGCCACTCAACCAGTGTCCATGAATTTTTTTCATAAGAAATTGGCGGATGTTTGAAAAAAATAATATTTATTTGGTGGTGTAGGAAAGTAAGATTTGGATTTTTTAAAAATCTATTTCTATCCTGTCATATTCAATAATTCTTTGAATCAATCTGATTGGCTTATTCATTCTTAAAAATGCAAATACGAGATTTTACTATTTCCACAATTTAAATGCATAGTATGGTTAAATCCTGGGTCTTTGTAAATTTGAACCTTACATTAGTTATGTTTTAGTCAAACACACATGGTTAATCAACAACTCTCATTCTCATTGCTTGGACAACAATACATCAGATGCACAGCACCAAAACTGGCAATTCAACCAACCAATCTGTACTGATATTTATATTCCATTTGAGTCTCCTCACAACCCTCCTCATCTAAGTCAATCATTGTAATCCTCTGTTCCTGTCTCCTTCGCTCGCTAGCTTACTTTATATGAATCTCTACTATTTACTTCAACCACTCCCTGTGGTAGCAAGTTCCACATTCTTTCCATTCTTTGAGTAAAGAAGTTTTTGGTTTAGATTCTCTGCAGGATTTGTTGTTAACTTTCTCTATTGATGACCCCCAGGTATGATCTTCCCTGTAAAATGGAACATTCTCCATGAAACCTCTTCCTAAATTTTAAAACTTATATTAGTTCACTTGTCTGTTACCTATTTTAATGAAGGCCAGGCGATGTAGACTTTTGGCTATAGAAATATTGTTGAAAATACACTTGATCTTGAGTAGTATCAATTAAATATTGGTTATGTAGGAAGAGAGCACAAAAGAAAACTTGGTCTAACACCTGAAGCAATCATCATAATCCTGGGTTCTCTTCCTTCTCGATTGCTTGTCAAGCTTCCCCTCAAGTACATGATAGTTTATGAACAATAGTTGTTTAACACTGACTAATGAGGTGGCAATAGAAAAGATAAGTTAAGGCTTGAAACTGAATTCTTTGTTGGGGCGGGGATACATTTGGAGGCCCACTGCACTTTAAAATTTAGGGCACCTCAATATAAAATTGCCAAACTGTCGTTGTTAATACCATTTACCAACCTTGGAAAAATTCTGCCACTAATGTGGCATTAGTCTGTAGGTAAACTATATAGGAAGGAGACTGAGACAGGTGGAAGTGGAATTTAGCTTACCTCAGTATTGTGTAGCTGGGAAGAGCACTGCTGCTCTTCCTATCTCCACATTAAAGTAAGTATTATGGAAAGTCATCCCCCACGTTTTCACCAGGGTATCAGTGATCTATTTCACAACATTATAAAACTGGAAAAATTGCATTGAACTGGCATTCCGAACCCATTCAGGAATGGCTGGGTGGCTACCAGATTTGCCCTCAATCTCCTGTTAGCTGTGACAAAGCAATCCAGGTAATTTTAAATACAATTCCATTAGTTGATGCTCAATGGCCACAAAGTCCATTTGACTAGATGGGACAAATGATTGCTGGCAACGTTTCACTGCAGGCACATGATACACATCATGACCATGCACGTATAGTGTGTTCTCGTCGCTATCATTGCTTGCTACTCTCCCTGTATTTTGTATCCTGCTTGCACTAGGCAGCTTTAAAATAGTGTAAACAGGGAGAAGAATTGAGGAGTCTTAATCTGAGGACATCAGAAACAACTTACTATTTTTTTACACTGACGTGAAAAGGCTTTGATGCTTAATAAGCCAAACCCTCCTTAAGAAACTCAGCAGGAAATAGAGGGATGAGGGTTTTCAATTTAAGTAAAGCTGACCAGACACTGCTTTGCCACAGCATGCAGTGTAAGCAAAGCAGCCTGCCACTATAGGGTGACATGGCTCTGACCAGTGACCGAACAAAGCTCCTTATTATTCTTTGTTCGGGCAGTGGAGATAGCTCACAGAATGCTTTGCGTTTACAGGTTAGTTAATCAAGTGCATTACACTTCTTCAGCCTCCCCATTGTGTGGTGTTCTTGATTTTACAATTAATTATAGACTTCGGTGGAATAAGTACAATCCTTAAACTCCTCACCCAAGTCGAAATTTAGAAAAATATGATGCAAAGATTTAAAAATGGCATGTCAAATATCAATTGGTAATGTCATGATGTTTGGAGAAAAGAAAATCTCCTACAATAGTTCCATTCTGAATTGGCAAAAACCCATTCTGATGTACATGGTGTGCCCAATTTTTGTGCATTTGGCAGTGAAGTTATAAAATAGCCATGCAAACCCTGATTAGCCTCTTTTCGGTGAGCCTCAGAAATTGGTACACTTCCTGGATGCACCAAGTATTTGAACCCTATTAGGAATTGGCACCTCTTTATCATTGATTATTTGTTCAAAGATTGATCAACCCATTCCCAGGTTAAACTAATTGCTGTTTGAATTGCCCTTGTATCAGATTCATTCCATTTGCCTGTGACTTCTATGGAATATTTTAGAGTATAATGACCACATTTTACGTCAGATATTCTGACTTGCAGAGTTTTTCCGTCCAGCTTCAGTTGGGGAAAATCACGATGCACTTTTGAAAGAGTCAACAAAAGACGCAAGCGAAACTTCAAGGACAGAGACTCCAGACACAACACAGTCAGACAGCAAGAAATCCTCCCAGAAGTCAGAAAAAAATGAGGAAGTGACCACACCAACAAAAATTAAAGAAATGAAGGTACACAATGTTGAAATTTTAATTTTGATGCAGATAATCATTTTGGTTGTTAACAGTTCACTGTACTCGATTAGTGGGATTATGTGGAATTACAAAGCAGATTAGTGTCTCGCCTGGTAGAGTAGCATGTTTATGTAAATAAATACTTTATGCTGTTGTGCCTAATGCAAATCAGACAGCATAATGAAAGACCTAGGTTTGCACGCAGTCCAAGTTCACTGCTGGGACTCTATTCAAATTCAGCTGATTCTGGTGGTATAGGACCACCAAGTATGCTAGTTCTGAGGAATATTGTCAGGGTGAACAAACATAGTTCCTGATGGAAACCCAAAATTGCTCCTGACTCAAGCCAGTTTGCAGCATCATGAGTAAAACTCTAGAAGTTATCTGGGAAAGGAAATGGTCAATTTCATACTTGTAGGGAATGAGTTCTTTTCCAAGATGAGCATTAAAATGTTAGTAGGGCGATCTTTTGTGTTTACACAGTTTGACTTAGAACTGCTTGAAAATGTTACTGACACCAACATATCCCTATTTTTCCATAGCCTGCAAGTGATTCATAAAAGTGCATATAACCCATTAACATTTTCTGTGTGGGCTTGCACACACCTGATGGTTTAATTGGGTCAGCTTGTGAACTATGGCCTGTATGGTAACTTCTGATTGCTACATGACTGTGAGGCTTAGAGAGGACATTGCTGATGACCAAAACAATGCTCAATAACAAGTGGCATCAAGAAGCCAGAGAGGAAGGGAGGTTACAGCAGATTGATGATAGCCTGCCATCTAACATGGTGCGTAAAGTGTACATCGAAATTAGAGACAGTAGAGAACAATACGAAAAATTAAGTACAGCATAATCAGAGATGTAGAGAAGCAATTGCATTCAGCATTAAATACAGAAAATGTTCTAGTCAGGCTTAATTTTGCTAACTCCTGTAGGTAGATGCTGGATACTGCAGCTGCTGACAATGCTATTGCTATACCCATATACGATATTCATATCAGAATATCCTGTATATTTGATGCATTACAAAGATAAGATTAGATTACTTATAGCGTGGAGACAGAACCATTCCCCTACATTTACCACTAACACTACGGGCAATTTAGCATGGCCAATTCACCTGTCCTGCACATTTTTGGATTGTGGGAGGAAACCGGAGCACCCAGAGGAAACCCACGCAGACACGGGGAGACCGTGCAAACTCCACACAGTCAGTCGCCTGAGGCAGGAATTGAACCCGCGTCTCTGACGCTGTGAGGCAACAGTGCTAACCACTGTGCCACCGTGCCACCCTAGACATTTCAAGTCATTTCACTCGTTGTCTGACTGAGCTGATTCTGACATTGCAGTTCACGGAGTAGAGTGAACGTGGTTGCATTAGGTGTAGTTTGGAAGCCTGTAGAGAGGGAGTCATAGTCACAGTGGTCAACAGCACAGAAAAAGGCCAGTGACCTATTGAGTCTGTACCAGTCAAAAACCACTAGCTAACTAAGGAAAGTTGGCATGGGAAACATTGGGTAAAAATACAAAGGGTTAGTGAGTGTCTGGTCACAGGAACCAAGTATGCTGGATTTTACAACTGACATGAAAAGCACTTGCCTCCTGTGTTTTAAATCCTCCCCAGACCTAGCTGTTAGCTGACTTTGCTTTGAATGAGAAATAGGTCACTCTGCTACTTCTGTTGTGACCATAAATGGTCAGATTCTGATTTTGGTTCAGTTTTCTCCGACACTTCAACCGCACCCCCCACACCACCACCACTTGTCCGAAGCCTGACCACTTTTGAGGTTAAAACTTCGTATATTTATATACCACCTTCTGTATAATGAAATATGACAAGACAATTCGCAGAAGCATTTCATAACAAAATATATGACCAGGCCACAGAAGTAGTTATGGATCTAGCATAGCCTTTGTTGGAATACAATCACAACTCTGATTCCCAATCCAGATAATCAAGTATTACTTTAGACACAAACAAAAAAAAAGTTTCTATAAGCCACAGCTATGACAGTGTACATCTTCAAACTTTATGGATCCATTTTCCAAATAGACAAAATCTGTATTACAGTTTTATCATGTGACCTGTATCAAAGGGAAACTTGCCGCCTTCATTTTTCTTGTTGTAGCCTTTTACACTACCATTGACACATCTTTCCTTAACACCTTGCCATTGCTATTCAGCTGGATGGAATGTCCTCACCTGGTTCCATTTTTAACTGCCTAATTAGTCCGAGAGTCTCACTTGGGATGGTTTCTCTTCCTGCTCAAGCTGTCTTACCTCTGGTGTTGTCCAATCATCTATCCCTGCCCACTCCTTTTCCTCAGCCACTCAGCGATAACACCCCAAAGGACAGCATTAGTTTTCACATAGACACTGATTACTACGTGACTACCACCTTTTTCACACCTGCAGTTGCCAACCTATTAAGATGCTTCTCTTACATGTTATTGGATGTGCAGAATTTTCATCTCGTCAAGTATTGGAAAGATTGAAGCCATTTCTTAGCTACTTATTCCATCCCTCTCCCTGGCAACTATCTAAGATTAATCAAGACTATTTGCAACTGGAATGCAATATTTGACTTGGAGATACACTTCCAATCCTATTCAACCCTGTTTCAGCTCATCTGCTGTTGAAATCCTCATCCATGCCATTGTTACTTCTAGATTTGAATATTTGAACACAACCCTGTTAGTCTCCAATGTAACAACCTTGAGACAATCCAAGATGCTACTACCTGTCTTAAATTGCAGCAGGCTCCATTTACCTATTGACCCTATGCTCACTGACCTTTATTAGCTCTGGGTGAAGAAACTTCGTGATTTTAAAATTCTACTCTTTGGTTTCCAATTTGCAAATGGTCTGTTCCCTTTTCCCTGTAATCTCCTCCAGCCACTAAAATCCTCAGCAATACTTGGACTCATCTGACGTGAATTAATGGAGAACTGCAAAGACTACACTTTTCATTTTTGCGCTGCTTTCTTTAGCTACATGAATGTGATTGGGAAAGGTATTCCTCTAATCATATTACTTACCCTCAATAAGTATTGTAACTGAAGCAAAGAAAGGCAAATATTAAGTGTGTGGTGGTACACTTTTCATACTCCATTGTTGTCTGTTAACTAGTTGTAGAAAAAGTTGATATTGGAAACAGAGTGCAAACCAAAATAACATTCCCAAGTGTAACACACATTCCAAAAGTATATTCAAGACTTAATTATTTCCATCTTAATACAAAGTGAAATGTAACAATGTCCCACTTGTCACTGATAATTAGAGGTTGCCATAGCAGGAAATAATCTTCCATTTTATAGATTTAGAAACTGAGATTGAAACATCCAGTCCTCTTCAGAAGCATATATATTTGATATATATTTGCCTATGCTCAGCAGTGAAACTCAAATTTATCATCTGGCATCCAGTTGCAGGTCTGAACAGAGTTATCTTCAGTAGGCATTCAGGCCATAGGCAAGTGTCACTGTTCTATGCTGTACTGCCAAAGTGGGAGCAGGGTTTGCCGTCTGTTTAAAATTCTCTTCCAGTTTGATAATTGAGTGTAGTGGTGATAGAAAATCCTCTTCCGTATTTGCTCCTTCACTGAAATCTTGATGAAACAATTCCAAGATTATCTTTCATGGTATTCAGAAGGTTAGTTAAGTTATTAGCCTGTGAACAAATCTTATGCTTTTATTGAACTCAGCAAACTAATTACAACGAAAATGCTTTGGATAAATCTTAAGATTCAGGAAATGAAAATTTATTTATTGTGGCATTTGTAAAGAGCAATGAAGTAATTATTTTTAAAGTTGTTAAAGAAAATTGTTGCATACACTCTGGGCTTGGTTAAGTGCATTGGCTTGGAAGATAGTTCCACATGGTTGCAACAACTGGACCACAACCTTATAGTGGCTTATAGTTGTATTTTCCTTCCCCTGCTAAAGAAAATGTCTTCAGGGTATGTGGAAGAAACTTAACAACGAGAAAAGGTAGATTGCTGATCAAGGAGTAAAGTCTTTGTTTTGCCATGCTCAGAGAAGAGGTCAGGAATCAAAAGACATGGGTATAAATACACTATGTAAGTTATTGATTCCTTTTCCAAAAAAAAGCAAATATTTTCTGGAAGTTGACTATGATCATTCTCAATGATCTAGTCTCATCCGTGCTATGTAGTGGTTAGCAGTAGATTTCAGATGCAAATCTTATACATCTGCATTATTAATACAGGTTGATTTTTGGACTGTTATGTAAATTAAATCCAGAGACATGCTGGACTGAACAAGAGTGAGATCCCCTGAAGGAGAGAGTCAGTTTTAATCTAGAATCCGTTCAGACCTTGACTACACATTTATCGTACACTAGTTTGGTGTCAGTGGGAACCTGGACTGCTTTTTGACAATTCTGAACCTATAGTGTAAATTCATCCTTTTTAGTTTTGTTGATTTAATCTGTTTACTGGGACACAAACTGTTTTTGTTTCAAGCATCTTTTTTTAAATGATCAGACGTGGGTTCCATTTTTTCATGTGAGGGTCAACAATTATGATTGTTCTTGTTTTGGATTTAATTGACTTGATTTCTTTTAAAATTTTGCTGTCAGATGGAACATGAAGATGAGCCGAAACTTAGGCAAGAGGTAGTGTACGGACCACTGTGGATTGGTTTTTACTGTAGTTTATGTGAAACATTTTCATACCTGTTTTTAAAATATTGTTCAAGCTAGAACGCAACTAGTTCCTATTTATTTTTGAATGGAGAGTCATTCATCAAACTAAATATAGCTATAACATCAGATAGATACAACTCATATATCCTTCAAGATTTATCACCTACATGATCCACCATGTTTATTGCTCCCATTGAAATATTGAGTTACAATTCGAAACTGGAAATTACTGGTGTTTTATAGATTAAAAGACTGAATGATCTATCTTGTTACTACACAGGAAAGTGGGTGATAATTTTCTTAATCATAGTTTCTTCATTGTTGTCAGTACACTACCTATATGCTAACATACATTTCATGGGTTACTGTGGTACTGCTAAAATGCTACAGGCTTTGTCTGTGGAAAATAACTGATTCTTAACCATTGGCCATCTTTTTGCTGAAATTGCTTGTTTGCTAGACACTTTACATTGGCGTATAGCATCCCTTGCTTTTTACTTGCTTGCTGTGTGCCAAGTCCTTTGCCTTTTGATTTCTTTTGTGTTTGCTAATTCTTCATCATGTGGGCTGCCTTTACCAATGTTAACCGCACACCATTTTCAGTTAGCTACTCTGTTACTTCGACTATCTATAGAAATTCACATTCTAGACTGTGGGTAATAGTAATTTATTGTTTATCAGGTGTGGAAAGTTGCAAATATAATTTGACATGGTGGAAATTTGTTTTACAGGAAAGTGGGGTGGGGCTATGTTGGATCACATTGTCTTGATTGATGCCAGGATGGTTAGAATTACTGTTGGATGTATATTAATGCAGGAATTAGTACTATCTCTATCAGGGAGGAAAGTGAGTGTTGAGGAGTTTTGTGTTAAATATATTTTATTACTTGCATTTGTACTTCAATTACCATAGAATTAACACGCTTACATGTAACAAGATATCTTAAACATTCCTTGCTATCATGCTTATATATGAATGAAATTGTGCATAATCAGGTATTAATATGAAGGAGTATGTCAAGTAAAAATGAAAACAGATATTTTTTGACAAATTACTGACAGTTCTCAGGACCATCCCTGTTAACATGAAATTGAGATGAATTGGAATACCTACAAAGTAATTCTGGGGGAAGCACTATTTGATGTATTTAGTGAGGATATATATGTTGCAAGGAAATCAGGTCATATATATTCAAATTAAACTACATTTTGTAATTGAGCAAAATATTTACTACAAGAAAACTGATCATCCATCTAGTCACCTTTTCCTAAGATCCGAAAGTGTGTTAGCAGTTATGAAATCCTTTTATTTAAAATGGTTAACACATTTACTAATTCAGTATGGAGGTATTTTGGGCAAATATGTTAAGAAATGGATTTGTGGGTACTTCTTCCCTTTGTTTATCAGGGATGTTTAAACCAATGTGTTGTTACAACTAACATAACATTATCTTTCCTTTTTAATTGTACTAAAGTTCCTGGACAAATCAGAAGATGTACTCTTGAAGCATCAAGCCAATATCAATGAACTAAAACGAACTTTGCAGGAATCCACTAGTATTAAGCTAAGTCATGGTGACCGGGAAAAAAAATTAACTACTTCCCCATCTTCATCAAAACCCAAAGACAAAGAGCAGGAGGAGTCACAGAAGCTCCAGCAGGTGGGTTTTGTTTATAAACACATTGTTGAAGTTGTAGGTATTCTTGATCTGCCGACTTGGTTTTGGCTTTTAGTTATCCGTTTGTTCGTTTGTCTGCTGGTGATGGCTATTGTTTTAGTCACAGCTCTGGTACAACCAGGAATGCTGTTATTTTAAATTGTATTATATCACAGTTAATCGTGTCCATCTTGAATTTAGTAAGATTTTGACAATCTACCAGGTATAAAATAAAACACGCAGAGTTTGTAACAGATCTTAGAGCAAACAATAGACTGACAATTTAACATTCTCTGGAGACAAAATGTCATTTTAAAGTCTTTTCTGGATTATTTGTTTTGATGTCTCATTGTATTCTATACCCTCAAAAAGGAATAATAGACTGATTCAAGTCAGAGGATTTTGCAAACATCCTAGGAAAAAATCAACATGGTAGAAATTTCTTACTGTTCTTTCATAGCTTTCTGACATGGTATTTTAACAATATGTTCCTTTATCAATGCCAGTAATATTTTTTTTACCACACACCATTTGTAGGACATTACAATTAAGACTATGGCTTATTTTTAAGTAGAAATAATAAGTTCTGGGATCGCTTTACAAGTCAGACAGCATCTGTGAGGAGCAAAACAATAACTTTTCATGCTAATGATCCTTTGTCAGAACTGAACAATGTCAGAGATACATGGACTTCTAGCAAGTGCAGAGGCAGGGAGAAGGATAGGGGAGGAAAACACAAGATCAGATCTGTGTTAGGGAGGAAAATGGAAGAATTTAGGTATGCAAGTACTCCTTCCAGATAAAACAGCAATTCAGTTGTACAGTATATCAAACTGAAAGGTGTATTCACTGCTGTCCATTGTGAAACCAATTGTGGATTGGTTGACCACTTTTTGGAATATTCTCAGTCCACAAGTACGAATGTAAACTTCCAATTCTTGCTGTTTAATTCTCAACTCCATTCCCATTAAGACCTCAGTCTCCGTCATGGCTCCCATGAAGCTAAGTGTAATCTCTAGAAACAGCATTTCATTTTTTTTTAGTCACTTCACAGCCTTCTGGACTCAGCATTGAGACAACAACTTCAGATCGTAAGCTGTGCCCCTATTTCTTTGAATAACTGCTGCAGCAAGTTATTCTACTATTCCCATTTACACCTTCTCTAGACTGTTCTTTTATTTCTTTAATTATTTTATTCTCATCTCTTTTTGCATTTCACCATCATTCCTTTTCTCATTTAATCTGGCCTGCACCTATAAAACTATAGACTTTCCTTTTCTTTTTCCCACCTTCCTTTTCCAGGTGCTGAGATTTGCTGAGCATTTCCAGCATTTTGTAACTTTCCATTTCAGGTCTCCAGCTATTTTAGTTTTTAAAAAAATAGATTGTGCCATCTAGTGTTAACTCAAGCTGACTGCAGCTTCAGTGTTACAATTTTGATATTTTTGAATGCCTTCTCTTCTGGTTTGACCCAGAAGAAAAAAGTTGTGTTAAGTAGACAAATAACAGTAAATTATTCCGTGTCATCTTTGTAAAGTGGATAACTGGAGTAAATCAATGGTTGAGGTCACTTTGAAAGCTTTCTATTGGCTGATGTGATGTACCTTTAGACTTCTTTCCCCTGACAGCACTTTACTGTTTATTCACTGTGCTTCGGCAAATGAAAGGGCTAAGTTTCTGTTTCCTCTCTCAACATTTTGTACATATCGTAGCGTGCACCAATCTTTGTCCAAATAATTGACCAAAGCACATGCTTGTTTCAGCTGGCATGTCGATTTCAATTTGTGAATCAAGCTCCCCCCACCCCCATAACCATTTTGGGATTACTGGGCAGAGCATGCACCATGAGCACTCTGATCAAATCAACACGTTATAGAGCCAAAGAGGTTAGTCAAGGTGAGTTCAATTTGTTTTTGTGGAGCCTGAAGAAACTCCCTCCCCTTCCAACTCAGTGCTCCCAAGATCCATCCCAGTACTTGCTGCTTCTGAAGGTAACCCGATATTGGCTGCATTACAAGACCCATTTGGTATCTCACGTTATGTGAGGATAGCACCTCAAAATTCTGGTCTCACCT
Source organism: Hemiscyllium ocellatum (assembly GCF_020745735.1). Taxonomy (NCBI): domain Eukaryota; kingdom Metazoa; phylum Chordata; class Chondrichthyes; order Orectolobiformes; family Hemiscylliidae; genus Hemiscyllium; species Hemiscyllium ocellatum. Next base: position 45,488,077 of record NC_083415.1, read on the forward strand.
TTGTCATAAGCATACACTTTACCAACGAGTCACCAACAAGTCAAATTCAACTCGCAAATAGATGAAGTTTCAGGAAAATTCCCTCTTGGTAGTTAGAAACGAACAAAGAAAGAAGGAAGGTTGGTTACAATCTTAATGTCTCCACCAGTATCACAATAGATCTATGCTGTACATACCAACTTTTTTTTATACTTCCATTTTGATGGTTTTAGTGAGAGTTGTTTTAGAATTTTTATATTATTGTCATCTAACAAATTTATTATTTGACGCTTTTAAAAGTTAAAAACAATCTCCTTAGTTACAAAGAAGTTGTAGATAGACATCATGATGCCACACCATACAGGAGATAAAAGATGAGGTGATGTAGGAGTCTATTAATGGTTTGATCTATCCACTGTAACTGGAGAGTAAGAAAATTTAGAAAGAAACATACAACTTTAGCCACGTTCTATCATTCTGTAAATTAATATGATGATGCCTACATTCATAAATTTGAACAGTGCCTGATGCAACATACTAAATATTGTTCAATTATGGTAATTAAAGGCCTGGTATTAGCAAAGGTGATGTGACAGTCTCCAGTCTGTTGTTGATATTAATGAATCATTTAAATGCAAAGAACTATTTTAACTCATTATTCCTAATACAAGTAAAGCATGTGTGAGTGGAAGATTTTTCACAGCACTGTTGCACTTGTTACATTCTTCAAATGAGCACACTGGTTAAGGTTGCACCTTTACATATTGTACATCCTCATTGTTCATGCAGAGCACAACGGAGGTATTTTGTATAAACTGCAACTTGCTAATAGATAGTTTGTATGTTTGTAACTGGTACTATTGGTGGGTAAATACAATAAGAAAACAGCAGAAGCAGCATGTGCTTGTACATTTGTTTATAATGTGCCTTTTCTTTCGAGATATCCTTTCCTCCTTTGGAATCATCCAATTGAGTTGAACAATGAGGCTTCATTTTGCCTTCTGTTTCTTCCTATTATGGCTTTGTTACTTTGTTATTCAGATACCACATGATGCTAAAGGCCAAAACCCAAAAAATAACACTTAAGATAATTAGATCGTCATTGTAATTCTGGTTTCGTAAAGCAGCTGTTTGGTTAAAGTATTTTGTATTAGAGTCTTACAATTTCATGTTTTATAATTTATTACTAATGTTAACAAATTCTATAAACTACACCAGTCAGTTTTTAGGTTCTAGTTGGATCTGATGACAATTATTATATTTTTGTACCCAAAGCCATTTCATTCATCTTTAAACTGATAAGGATATGTAATATTCTGCATCCTCCACACAATTATTCTTAAAATTGAATTTCAACCATAGTAAAATAATGCTACTACCTCTGAACTCTTGACTAGATTAGATTCCCTACAGTGTGGAAACAGGCCTTTCGGCCCAGTCCACACCGACCCTCCAAAGAGTAACCCAATCAGACCCATTTCCCTCTGACTAATGCACCGAACACTGTGGGCAATTTAGCATGGCCAATTCACCTGACCTGCACATCTTTGGACTGTGGGAGGAAACCCACACAGACAGAGGGAGAATGTGCAAACTCCACACAGACAGCCGCCCGAGGCTGGAATCGAACCTAGGACCCTGGTGCTGTGAAGCAGCAGTGCTAACTGCTGAGTCACGGTGCCGTCTAGTTGAAGAAATTTAATCGCAAATTTTCCTCACTTACTGTTTAAGTGTATGTGTTCCTAGGTGGAAGATAGATTGCTAAAGCATTAGTGGTGCCGCATTTGGTAAATGTAATTTAATAATCACTAATAAAGCTGTATTGAATATGGAAAATATCTGAAAAGAGCATTCCATCTCTTAAAATATCTTTTATGTGAGCTGCATAGATCAAGTTCTCTGTTATTTTCTGTTTATGTTGGTGCAGGCTCTGTCTGTCATTATTCTTAAATACGATTTCTCATTGTGATAAAACTTCTGTGAGAATTTTTGATATGTGGCTTACTGTTATAGACACCAGATGGTTGTTCTGAAAGTGGTACAATTTAGAAGCAGTAAGGAGGCTTGATGTAAGTCTCCTTCCACATTGCATTTGCTGCCGTGCTGTGCAAACCTGTTGTGCAGATGGAAGCTTGTCTGGTTTCATGGAGATCTAGGAGTTCTAATGCAGGGCTACGTTAGAATTTTCAGAGAGCTATTTTTAGCAATATCTGGCATTTATCTGGTTTCTGTGGTTCTTGTTAAAGGATGAAGGGTCTGCTGGGAGCTACAAACAGTTGGAGGACCAGACAGGTGTTAATTAAACATATACTCATGAATTGCTCTGAGTTGTCAGTAGTGAACATGATTTGGTTTGAAATTTAGTCCTTCCAATGCCATGAGGATATTTAATTGTTTGTAGATAGTTGACATTAATCACCTCAATGATAGTGCATATTCATCAAAACTTAAAGGAAATAAGAAAACCAGTTTTCCTACTGAAAAATTTGAATAGAACACAAGTTAGAAAAGCAATCACTTGGGAGACAAAATGGTGCTAATTAACTGTGCAGCTTACAAACTTGAGCATTGTTAAAATGGTTATATATTATTCATCTTAACAGAGGACAATCTTTGGCAACGTGCAAGCATGATATTCTTCATGTTAGAAATTTAAAAGCTCTACCAAAGTATTTTTACACCAAAACATAAAGTATGAACAAGAAACTAACACGTTTGTTATTTGTTTATTATGCAATATATTCTGGTATATCAGCTAATTAACCTTTCTAACAGTCTGCGAGAGCTGAAGAGGAGGCGAAGGAAGAGCCTACTTCTCAAGTGGGTGCCATTGCCTTATCTCTGGAAGCTTCAGCAAAGAAAAGCCTTGCATCTTCCCCTGAGGTTGACATTTTCAGTTTTACATTTGATTAAAATTGAATTGTAATTTAAATAAGCAGAAATAAACTGATGCTGATGAGTTGTTTTAAATGGCAGAACTAACATCAGTGAATGAAATTATATTTAGCTAATTTGTTAATATTTTCAAAGGTAAATATTGATTCTAAAGAGAAAATGTATATCAAATAGTTAAGCATAAAACATTAAATATAGAGTAGAAATGTTGTAATCTTAGCAATTCACCCATTTATAGAGCTCATTTCTCCATTTTGTATTTTGTATGTTGGAAGATTCCAAACTTTATGTACATATTATAAATATAATTTTTATATCGTTACAAAATATATATGAAGAAAGTTTTCACCTCATTTAGTTATGAGAATTTTTTTTTACTTTACAATAGTCTTGAAAAGTGAAGTGCATGTCTGTTGCAATGTGCCTGTTCATGCATTACTGTGATGTTGACAAGTTTCTATATTTGAAATGTAGGGCTCTGAGGAATGGGTTATAATAGAAAGACGAGCTTCTAGGCTAGAAGAACTAGTTGTAGTTGAAAACAAAAGTGACAGAACAGAATCCAAAGAAGAAGAAGCAGTTGAGGCTATATCACTTGTTTGTGACAAAAGGCAAATTGTATTAGAACTATCTTCTCCTGAAATGGAGCTTATAAAAGAAGAATTTCACAAAGATGAGTCATGTGAGGATGAATCTCCAGAGCTTGAAGAAATATGTGTCTCATCAGCTATTCGACAAGAAGATGCTTTAAAAACTGATTCAGAGAAAAGGACAATACCTTCTCTGTTGAATAGCACAGAGTTAGTAGAGTCAGATGAACAAAAGGTTCCTGAGACATATCCAGCTGAACCTGAAGAAGTCCTAACTGAGAAGCTTTTGGATAAAGAGTACGTAATCTCTGAAGATAAAGCACTTTCTGAAGAAGCTATTATCGTCACCAAATTTCTGTCTGTACAAGATTCAGTAGATACTGGAAAGGAGTCTTCAAAATCCGATTCCAAAGCACTTGAAGAGACAGAGCCTATGTTGGCTTTAACAACCAATGGAGAGCAGTTTAAGCTTATTTCCTCTGGAAGTGAAGAAGCCAAGTCTAAAGCCCACGAAAAAGATTCCAAGCCAGTATTCTCACTGGATAATAACAACAAATCCAAACCAGGGTCTCCAATAGCTGACCAAAAGATAGATCCAGGTGCTCAGGTAGGCAAGCAAGAAGTACGAAAGATAGATTCTCAAACGTATGACCAAGAGAAGAAAGAGAACATCAAAACAACTTTCCAAATGAATGATCAAGAGAGTATGCCAGTTCACTTTGTGATCAATAAAGGCAAATCACAATCAAATGAAGAGAAGATGTCTAATTTAAATTTCTTAGAGAAACAGTATACAACAAAAGTGACTGGCCAAGAAGAGTCTAAGTCTATTTTTGAAGCTGAAGTGAAATATGAGTCCAAATTCATTCTCCAAATGGTTGAAAAGGAAGTCCAGATAACACCAACCGAACAAGCTGAATACAAAAGGATTTTGCAGTCAGATGTTACTGAAATTTATAAAGCTGAAGAACAGTCAAAACCTTATATTTTCCAAGAGCATGCCAATGTGTTGCAGCCATGCACTGCAGGATGGGACAAAGAAGAATCAAGGGACTCCTCAGAAAAGGAGTCTGAAGAATACCTGCTATCAAATGATTCAGGGGATTCAAAGCCATGTTCCATAGGAGACCATGAAGCACCAAGGCAAGAAGAGGAGAGAAGCGAGCCAAAGCCGTGTAGAACGCAGGATGGAAGGGAGCCAGAGCAGAGTACAACGCAGGATGGGAGCGAGTCAAAGCCGTGTAGAACGCAGGATGGAAGCGAGCCAAAGACGTGTAGAACACAGGATGGAAGCGAGCCAAAGCAGAGTACAACACAGGATGGAAGTGAGTCAAAGCTGTGTAGAACGCAGGATGGAAGCGAGCCAAAGCAGAGTACAACGCAGGATGGAAGTGAGCCAAAGCAGAGTACAACGCAGGATGGGAGCGAGCCAAAGCCATGTAGAACGCAGGATGGGAGCGAGCCAAAGCCGTGTAGAACGCAGGATGGGAGCGAGCCAAAGCCGAGTACAACACAGGATGGGAGCGAGCCAAAGCCGTGTAAAACGCAGGATGGGAGCGAGCCAAAGCCGTGTAGAACGCAGGATGGGAGCGAGCCAAAGCCGAGTACAACACAGGATGGGAGTGAGCCAAAGCCGTGTAAAACGCAGGATGGGAGCGAGCCAAAGCCGTGTAAAACGCAGGATGGGAGCGAGCCAAAGCCGTGTAAAACGCAGGATGGGAGCGAGCCAAAGCCGAGTAAAACGCAGGATGGAAGCGAGCCAAAGCTGAGTACAACGCAGGATGGGAGCGAGCCAAAGCCGTGTAAAACGCAGATTGGAAGCGAGCCAAAGCCGTGTAAAACGCAGGATGGAAGCGAGCCAAAGCCATGTACAACGCAGGATAGGAGCGAGCCAAAGCCGAGAACGATGCATGATAGTGAAGAGTTCATATCCTTTTTGCCAAAGGATGATAAAATACCCAAGCCAGTTCTCCAGAGTGATGCCAATGTTTCTGCTAAATCTGTACCTCAATCAATTGAAGGGAAAGAATCAAAAGATCATTTTCTAGTGACAGAGAGAGATAAATCTGAAGTACCCGTGCACTTTTCTGCAGATATACCTTCAGACCTGGATTATTCAAAATCTAAGAACTTGCTGGAACTTGACAGCTTAGTATCCTCTGAAATGTCATTAGATGCAAACCAAGATCAATCTAGTCAATTATTTCTGGAGAATGACAAAATAGACTCCAGGTCGGAATCTCAAATAGAATGTTCTCAGGAAAAATCATCTGAACCCAATTCACCTGATCTTGAGTTGTCAGACGCAGATTTAATCATTAAAGCAGAATATTCACATGTCAATGAATTATCTAAACTCAAACCATCAACAGTGGTTATGCTTTCATCAAAGTCGATTGAGCCTGTATCCATTAAACACACCCAACAAGAGTATGTAAAGATCACAAAAAGACCTGCTGAAGCTGTGCCAAAAATAGATCCTTTAAAACACACTTTCAAACCTGAAAAGGAGAGCTCAATAGTTAAGTGTGGCAGAGAACTTCCAAATCCATCAGAGGAGGGGACAGACATTTATTCTTCTTCCAAACTTAAAGAGAAATATGCAGAAGTATATGATATGGGCTCAGCTACCCTGAAGGATAAAATATCCTATTTTGAATTGAAATTGGGAGAAAATACTTGCTCAAAAAAGCCCATTAAAGCGTTTGAGCATGCGGCACAGATTTCTGAAGTTGGATCTCCGGATTCAGGCTGTGAAGTGGAATTGACAGAAGCAATGGTAACTCTTCATATGAATTGTCACAAGGAAACGTTGTTCCAGCATGTTTTGTCAAATGGCATTTTACATCATACAAGTTTACATAGCTTGAAATGAGCTTATTTATAAACTGCTATTTTATGTTTTAGCCATATGTATTGCTAACTGCGGAGCATTGTATTCGATCTGTTAATTTGCTTCCTTTTTTGTTTAGATTATTTGAAGTTTTGCAACTGCAAATGTCAATCAACCGAGGCAAAATTGGCCATTGAGAACAATGAGAGCAATCTGTTGAGGCAACTGTTGAACTGCCTCCACAAAAAAAAGTCAATGCTTTTCTCATATTGCTAGAAAGTTGCATTTGATACTCTGAAAAAGTGACTTCCCCTTGCTTAGTTTATTTCCTTTCTCTTCACTTTTCTGCTCTTTCCTTTGAAGCATACTAATGCCTGTCAAAAGAATTGTTTGTGGCTGATTTCCTGCTATTGCTGTGGTGCTAGCTCCCAAACTGTTATGCCGCTGTGCCATTTAACAGTGAAGACTCTGCTTTCCGAATTCTCCCATTCAGCTTTTAACTAATGCTTTTGTCTGTTTAGACTAAACCTCCTGCTCTTGAATGTGCCTTGGAAGACAGGGAAGTAAAACCCTCGCAGGAAGCTTCAAAATCTCCAGGGAAGTCACCAGTAAAAGGAGAGACGTTCGAAAATACTGTTACTTCACAGGTGTTGAACCCTTGCTAAACTTCACGTTTATATATGATTTAAAAGGCTTGTCATAATGGAGGTTTTTTGGCATCTCACTTCTGGTATTGCAAACTTTAAAAATTTTTTTTTGCTCATTGCCTGTTTAATTTATCCAGTGTTTAACATTGCTCTATTGTAATCAAGTGTACCTGCCTCATCAGAAACACATCCGAGGTTTCACAAATATGCTGCTTCTATCTCAAATATCAAAAACAGATGTGCCATTATTTTGAGAACATGTTTTCATTTTACAGGAGCCGTTATCTCCACATAAACTATACGAAGAAGAATCTGGCAAATCCCAGGTTGTTGATTTTAATTAATTAACAACCTGCTTAGACCTTAATTTATTTCTCCATAATACCCATGTGTCATTTAAACTGTGCATTCATGATCATGTTTTGGATTGTTTTTGACCATCTTCCAAATTCCTGTAACATTCATATTCCAAAAGATGTTACTTTTCAATCCTTACCACCTTGATCTTCACCATTCTTTCTTGCTCAGAACACTGAAGCAAAGCAGGAACCACAAAGAAGGTCCATGGTAACCAAACAGGAATCTGAAGAAGTTATGGAGCAGATGCAAGAACTTGTGACCCAGCCATTGGCGACAAAGGAGATAGGTGTGGAAGCAGGCCACAAACATTCAAACGTCCTGCTAAATTCGTCAGGAAATATTGAAGCTGAGAAAGAATTTGCAGTACCAGATAAAGTTGAGGAAGTAGATGGAATGTTAGAAGTGAAAAAGTTACCAACTCAAACAAAGATGTCTAAACAAGAAAGAACAGACAGTGCCACCTCTGAAGTTAATGTCAATACCCTGGCTGAGAAAAGTACTGAAAGAGAGCCTGCTCAAGAGGATGGGAAGGACCAGCAGAAGAGCATTGACCATGAACCTGAAATCTCTGAAGAAAAACCTCAACAGGAGGTAATCTAACACCGTTTAGGAAATCAAATGCATGTCTCCACCTTCTACATTTCACCTGTCCGTGTGTGTAAAACTGTAACCACCCCACCACCTGCTTTGTTCCTCAAAGTCAACCACAGTCCATTTACTAAAGCATGTTAAATTTGGAAAGAATGTGTTTCTATAAGTTTGAAAACAATTTGTTGGAGCTAAAGTAAGATGGCCAACATCTGTAAAGAAAAAGGACATATTACCATTCTACGTGTACGCTTTTCACTGTTCATCTGTAATGTTGTAACCTGTAATTTCTGCTTACAGATGCTGACTGACCTGTGTATTAATTTGAATACTTTTTATTATGACTCAGATTTTCTGATTTGATCATTTAACAGAATAATTTCTTTAGTTTTGCCTGTGAATGCAATAAAATGTTTAATTTGTCTAACAATGTACACTATCATTAGAGCATGTGCTTATTAACAGAAATGTTTGTATTGAATAAACTAAATGACATGTGATCCTATCCAAACTGGAATGTTTAACAGCAGAGGTCTTGAATAAAGGTAGCACATTGCTTACAACAGTGCTGTCTCTATTAAAGGAGATGAATATTTCAAATTGGATATAAAAAGTTTACTTTTTGATTTATCAATAACCTAGATCTTTTTGCTGAACAAGGTTGTTAGTTTTTTTAACTATAAACTAAAGGTTTGCTCTTAGTAAATATGTTATGGAAAGGTATTACTAATCAAAGATTGAATTTGGATTATCACACTTAGAGCTGCTAGGAGGCCACCCGACCAATAATAGATACGTTATTTAGGAATTAATATAAGCTTCAAAATTTAATGCTGATTGGTCAGGAATTTAATTATGGTAAATAGAAGCAAGTGACTCCTTTAAGAGATTGCTGTTGGAGTTTTGTTGCTGTATGTTTAATATGCATGAATGTGGATTGTTGTTTGGTTGTCTTCTAACCCCTCCGTTATTTGTGTGGTAAGTGTACTCAAATTCTCCAAATCCTATCCTGTTTTAAGTGTTGGGCTGAATTTTCATTCCAGGATCCCAACCCTGACATTGGGCTGAAGTTGGGAACATAGACGTTCCAATGGCAGGACACTGGAAGAGATTTTGGAGGAGCCCACCAATTAAGAGGCTGCCTTTGAAGTCTCATCCATTTAAGGATAGTGAATGGTCTCCCAAGACTAGAGGATCTCCTGCATAGAAAGACCAGCAACCTCACCATTAGAGATGGGCACTGCCAACCTAGGTAGAAGGAAGAGCAGGCTGCTCTAGATGGAGGCACCCACTAAAGAACCTTCAGAATGATAAAACAGAAAGTGACCACATCTGTCAAGCCACATTGTGCAGGGGCTTAGCCTTCCTTAGGGCTCCAGCTCTGACCATCTGGTTATTGTCATTACAGGAGGGAGAATTTCACATTAGTGATAGAGCACATACTGCCTGATGTATTGCTAGGAACCTTGTTCCATTCTCCATTGGGTGGGTTTCAGTTATTGGGTGGGGAGGGTGTGTGCAATTCAACATTGGTAACAATTGAGTTTTGCCTACACAAAAAGGCAGGATTGGAATTGGACTTTTAAGTCACTAGTTAATTTCAGAACCTTTGTATTTACTTCGATTTAAAATTGCATGGAAAAGTAGTACTCTCATAAGCAAAAAATATATATTTAAGTCATAATAGAAATGTATTTTACTGGAGAAGAATATTTGTGATATTGAATGCATTTTGAATTTGCTTCAGGCCCAGCAGAATTAAGTAATGCAGAAATATTTTCTCATGCTAAAGGCTGTGTAGGTAAATCAAGTGTAACCAAAGTAAACAATTTCATTTTAAAAACAACAATCTTACAGGATGTTATGAAAACAAAAACTGGACTGCCAAGTGCTGTACCCACTGGAAAAAGGGAAACTTCCTCCAAAGAAACATCTTCACCTGTTGAGACAAAGTCAATCACCAAAACCCAGGTATTTGGAGCTTATTTGTTTCTTCCTAATAGATGTCAGACTGTAATCATTATCGGGGTGGAGGTGAGCACTGAATGAAATGTAAAACCGTTTTGTGTTGGAAGAATTAAATCCAAAGTAAAATTTGATATCTGTGCTGGAACTTTTCCCTCAGGGGCAAAATGCCACGATAGCGTTTATCCTCCACCCAAGTGTCCTGACTTTGTTCATCTAGAGTTCTAGCAGGTGTTCAAACACAGCCCAAATGCCAAAACCATTTGTGAATGAGCCTTGGTATTCTCGTCAATAATGTCGAGGGTATTCAGTTCTATTTATCCTTGTATTTCATGACTGCTGGTTTGTCCTGCTTCATTTTCCTGTTTGGGAGGCCTTCAAAGCCATGTTCCTATTGTTGTCATATTCCTGAATCCTCTATCTGAAAATTTACATTGGATGAATTGACTGTTAAAGATGGTCATGAGCTGTGGATAAAATGTGACATAAAGTCATAGAGATGTACAGCACGGAAACAGACCCTCGTCCATACCGACCAGATATCCCAACTCAATCTAGTCCCATTTGCCAGCACTAGGCCCATATCTCTCTCAACCCTTCCGATTCATATTCCCATCCAGATGCCTTTTTAAATATTCCACCACTTCCTTTGGCAGCTCGATCCATACAGGCACCACCCTCTGTGTGAAACATTTGCCCCTTAGGTCTCTCTCATATTTTTCCCCCCTTGCCCTAAACCTATGCCCTCTAGTTCTGGACTCCCCACCCCAGGTAAAAGCCTTTGTCTATTTATCCTATCCATGCCCCTCATGATTTTATAAACCTCTGAGTTTACCCCTCAGTCTTTGACGCTCCGGGGAAAACAGCCCAGCCTATTCATATTCTCCCTATAGCTCAAATCCTCCAACCCTGGCAACATCCTTGTAAATGTTTTCTGAACTCTTTTTCAAGTTTCACAACATCCTTCCGATAGGATTCCAAAAATGGCCTAACCAACATCCTTTACAACCGCAACATGACCTCCCAACACCTAAACTCAATGCTCTGACCAATAAAAGAAAGCATACCAAACGCCTTCTTCACGATCCTATCTACCTGCGACTCTACTTTCAAGGAGCTATGAACCTGCACTTGAGGTCTCTGTGTTCAGCAACAATCCCTAGAGACCTTACCATTAAGTGTATAAGTCTTGCTAAGGTTTGCTTTCCCAAAATGCTGCACCTTGCACATGTATGGTACTACAGAAAATTATGTCAACACCAGTCACAGGCAATAAATCCCCACCTGATATTCAATTCCATTGACGTCAGATTAATTTAAACACATAGTCTGGGACCAAGATTTTTGACATGTTATCTGTTGCCGTGGGTGGCATGGAACATTCTATGGAACTATTTGAAGAAGAAAAATAAGGTTTTACTTACTATCCCTACAGTGTGGAAACAGGCCATTTGGCCTAACAGGTCCACACTGACTCTCCAACAAGTAACCCACCCAGACCCATTCCCCTCTACTCTACTTTTACTCCTGACTAATGCATCTAGTCTACACATCCCTGAACACTATGGGCAATTTAGCATGGCCAATTCACCTAACCTGCACATCTTTGGATTGTGGGAGGAAACCGAATGACCAGAAAGAAACCCACACAGACACTGGGAGAATGTGCAAACACCACACAGACAGTTGCCCGAGGCTGGAATTGAATGCGAGTCGCTGGAGCTGTGAGGCAGCAGTGCTAACCACTGAGCCACCATGCCGCCCTTTCATAGTGTCCTGCTCAATATTTATCCCCAACATCACTAAGAAAAACAAGATGATTTCATAGTTGCTTGTGAGGCCATTCTGTGTGCTAATTAGCTGCTGCATTTCCTCACTGTACATAAGTGACTGTACTTAAAAACAGAAAGTTGTGAAATGCTTTGGTAGGTCCTGAAGTTCAGAAGAATGACATGTAAATGAGTACTTTCTTTTTGAGTGGCTCATGTCTGTAATGTAACATTGATTATTAGTAATGTAAATGTGGCACTATCCAATTGCACCCCACATAAAATAAAGCTGGGAAATGCGGCAATAGAACAATCTTGGATTTGAATAATACATTCCATATACCTTTATCAAATTTGAAAATATATTTTTTAAATTGCTACTCTTCATTATATTGTTGGCTTGGGTATTTTTGGGATCATCTAGGCGGAGGTGGGTACTGCTGGAGATTAGAGTCAAGATTAGAGTAGTACTAGACAAGCACAGCAGCATCCGAGGAGCAGGAAAATCAATGTTTCGGGCAAAGGCCCTTCATCAGGAATTTCAGATGCTGTCTGGCCTGCTGTGCTTTTCTAGCCACTTGACTCTATTTTTGGGATCATATTCGCTTTTGCTAATGTAGCTTTCTTCAGGCATGTTGGCACACAATAATGATATTCACATGTTAAATAAATCTGACAATCATTCACTCAGGGAACATGAGTCACAAGCTAGTGCCAGAGTTTTGAGAACAGCTCCGCAGAGGCAACACACATTCAGTGAATTGGTTCGAAGGTAATCAGAAGTTGGGCATTTTTTAGTGTTGTAAGACCCAACTAACATGAGTTGTGCTATTTTGCTTTCTTTTGAAGGTTACCAATATCCCAGATCTGGCAAATGAAACTGTAACAAGTTCACAAAGTGTCATCTCAGAAACTGTATCCACATCATTTGTAAGTTGCTGAATGTTAGATAAGCAATTTCCAAGATGACTAGATTATTGTTTCTCTCTTTTACAACCTGATATCCTGTGTGTTTTACTTGTTTTCCAGGTGGACAGTGGCAGTGGAGCTACGAATGTAACAAGCTCTCAGTCTGTGACTTCTGAAACCATATCCACATCAACCACTACTCATATCACCAAGGTAACACTGTTTAAAACAGACAATTTACATTGAGACTGTGCCCGAGGCTATGCAAACAAAGCTATTAGCTAAAGTCCAAGAACGTTTAGATACTTGTTAATGATAGCACTTTATTTTTGGTAAGTAATGGTGAACTGGAAGTTATGACCTTGAGTGTTCATTTTAACTCTTGTCTTATCAGCTGAAAAGATTCACATTCCTTTTTTTGAGATTATACTCTGAAAGTTTTGTTTCTGCTTCCACCACCAAATATTTGATTTGTTAAAAGTCCAGCAGAGGTAAAGTATAGTGGTAGTGTTCACTCCCGGTGATAGAATACTTGGAGAATTGGACCAACTCAGAAAACTCATAATATCACATGAATGGTCTTTAAGGAAAGCTGACAACTAAAGAAAGCCCCGAACCATTGTTTATGATCAGGGCCCCGTTTCAGCAACAAAATTAAATTTAATTTCTTTTAATATATTCTGTTCCCAAGACTATTAGTGTGTTTCAGGAATCATATTTTGCAATCAAATCTATTTCCTGTACTTATGCCCTGAAAAAGCAGTTAATTGTGCTGAGTGTGAATGAATTAAACTTGTTGTAACCCAAGCTGGATGTACAACCAATATTTTGTTTTGTGGTACACTAAAAACTAAAGTAGACTTTTGCAGTGGATTTATAAGATATAATTGCCAATTAAGGATTTTTGCTGTACCGTTTTGTCACACTGAGTCTTATCAACCCTTTGAGTATCATGGGGACAAAATAAATTATCTTCTAAGTATTCTCTTCTCCAGAGTAAAGAATCTCAAGCTCTCTAATCTCTTCTCAAAATACAGTTTTCTTAAATAGGTCACATTGCTTTTAATCATGGACATCCTTTTTTCAGAATAACAACTTGAGTTGTTCACAATATTGTATCAGTGTGTTGTACAGACTCACCTTCAGTTTAGTTTCCATTTCTCTCACTGTGGCTCCCAAGATCTGCCTGTCTGTTGCCTGTTGATATCCCGCGAGTAAGCTACCATCGGAATACAACTCCATAAATGTATCTTTTGTCTTAATCCATTTATTTTCCAGTCCAACATTTTTTATTCTATCATTCTAGCCTCATAACAGTACTTATAAACGATTGCCATAATGCCTCAGTATTTGATATCCCTCTTCCTTATTTTAACCACGGTAACTAAGTTGAGGGTAAACAGATCCTGTGCAAGCAGTCATTAAGTGGTCAGTTTGTCTGCTTCTAATTTTGTTTGGTTATGAGAAAAATTGGCCTGGACAGCAGATGAACTGCCCTGGTTGTTCTGAAATAAGGCATACTCATCCTGAGTAGATCTCTGATCACCTGGAGTCCGGTGACCAACGCTCATTGCATGGGCTTCTAGAGGCAGCAGCTTAATTGTTTTTCTTCAGAAACATCACATTTGATGCAACTCATAGCTACCTAACCCAGAGTCAAGCCATTGTCTGTTTTGGAGACCATGCAGGAACGTACAGCTCCTTATATCAAACTGATCCCTGCTACATCCCTACTGAATGTACTGAAGATAATTAAAGAGTGGATGTTCCTGTGGTGGAACCGTCCATGAAGAGACACCAGAAGACACAATCACTTGGGGGATTTATGCGGAATAGTATGTGGACGTTTACACTTGCTCAAAGGCAATGGTTAATCGTAGACTCAGCATCTAGACATTTCAAACCTAACAAAGAAGGGTGTGAAAAAAAACACTTAATTCTGTCTACTTTTTGGGTGTTCTGCAAATACGGATTTATCCTTCATCAGCCCATATCCAACTTCTGCATTGTTGAATTTCCAGGTCAAACTTCATCTTAGAATGCAGTTCACCAGTTGGTTACCCGCAGTTTCCACAGCTAGTTAAGCATTTCCACACTGGGACTCAATTATCAAAAAGAACTTCATGACAGAAAATGGATACATGTAACAGCCATTAGCAATCAATGTGTAAGACTGACTAAAGTCAAAAATCACACAGCAACGGGTTATAGTCCACAAGGGGTGAGGTCGCCGAAGACCTGCAGTTTCAAATACATTTGTTGAGCTGTCGTGGGACTTTTGACTTTGGTTACCCCAGTCCAACACCAACACCTCCACATTAAGACTGAATAAATTTGTTTCTGGCGAATCATCTATATTTCAATCTGCCCTTTTCTCTTGCGCAAAATTATAACATCGCAAACATAGCTCCACCCACCCAGTGGTGGTTATGTTACATAAGCAAATTGCTCATGAATGTGTGCTGAGCAAAGTAAAGTCCCTCAATCAGCACTGATGGGTAATCAGTTTAGGAGCATTGGTTTAGGATGAAATGTGACCCAAGACACTCAGATGATTTTCTATTCTTAAAATTTTGGATTGACGTTTTTTTTTTGCACTGCCTGAGCCACTGGAACAGAGAGTGCCTCATTTAGCACCTCTTTCAAGAAATGACACCCCTGACGATGCAGCACCTCTGCAGCACAGCACTGAAATGTCAATCTGAATTATTTGCCTGTTTCAGATGGAGAGGTGGTGGGATAACTCCCGCCCTTTTTCCTTCCCTTTCAGTTGATAATTTGAGAAGGAGTACCTTAAAACTTTGAGAGTCGTGACTTTGAAGAACAGAGACAAAACGAGCAGTCTGGTTAAGTCGAAAGGAAGGAAAGATTCGTATTTGCAGAACACCCAAAATATAGACAATTAAATGGGGTTTTTTTCACAACCTTCTTTGTTAGGTTTGAAATGTCCAGACACTGAGTCTACGATTAACCATTGTCTTTGAGCAATTGTAAACATCCACATACTATTGTGTAAATTCCCAAAGTGATTTTGCGTTCTGATGTCTCTTCAAGGATGGTTCCACCACAAGAACATCCAAGCTTTAATTACATTCTCAAGATGAATTAATCTTTATATAGAAACCACAAGACATCATGTAACTCCAGATTCCATCTTATGTTAAAGTAAATGTGTCGATTGTATCCATATATTCACTGATAAGTGACACACACATGGCATGTTTAAGACCTGGTTCAAATACCAAGAATGCTGAAGAACCTCAGGTCAGAGGTGCTGAAGAAGAGTCCCACTAGATTTGTAACAATAACTCTCTACGGACACTACTAGTCTGCCTGAATTTCTCCAGTGATCTGTGTTTGTTTCAGAATTCAAGCATCCACAGTCTTTCCCCTTTATTTGAACCCACAGATGTTTGAATCAGAAACAAGAGAGTTCCCACAGGCCAAACTGATAGAAATCTATGGTCAAAATAAAATAGGAACCAAACTGTTATACAAACATTAAACTTCAGCCACGACCAAAGAGAAACAGTGTCATTACTGTGGGAATAATGTGAGGTCAGAATTAATGTATCTTTTGTGTTCATTTTCTAAACATGGTATGATTTTACTTCGATCAGCTGAGAGTCTGACACACATGGAAACTAGTTGCCATGTTTGAGAGTCTGAACACTGTTGATCAGAAACATGTGCAGCTACTTCATACTTGCCTCATGTTGAGCATGTGCAGTCTCCATTTAGGATAGTCTGTAGTGCTAAGGTTAAAAGGCTTGCAGAGCAATTTTTTTTTTCTTCTGAACTTACAAGTGATGCTAACAAATGGGATTTATTGTGTATCCAGTCAGTGAAAGGAGGATTTTCAGAAACCAGGATTGAGAAAAGAATCATCATCACAGGTGATGCTGACGTTGACCAAGACCAGGTACGAAACCATTTTGCATTATTTTGTGTACACTGTAACATTAGTGGGCGGCACGGTGGCACAGTGGTTAGCACTGCTGCCTCACAGCGCCTGAGACCCGGGTTCAATTCCCGACTCAGGCGACTGACTGTGTGGAGTTTGCACGTTCTCCCCGTGTCTGCGTGGGTTTCCTCCGGGTGCTCCGGTTTCCTCCCACAGTCCAAAGATGTGCGGGTCAGGTGAATTGGCCATGCTAAATTGCCCGTAGTGTTAGGTAAGGGGTAAATGTAAGGGTATGGGTGGGTTTCGCTTCGGCGGGTCGGTGTGGACTTGTTGGGCCGAAGGGCCTGTTTCCACACTGTAAGTCTAATCTAATCTAATTACTTTTACAAAAGCATGGGTCGGTGTGGACTCAATGGGCCGAATGGCTGCCTTCCACACTGTAGGGATTCTATGATGTGTGAAACAAGTTTTTTTTTAAAGAGGGTGATAGGAAATCTACTACATTCATTTCTAAGCATTTTTCCCCTCTGAGTTTACAGCAGTAGATAAGAGGTCAATCATTTAACACAGAGATTGAAACATTTCTTCCCTCAGTGCATTGTGAATCTTTAGATTTTCACTACTCCAAGAGACTCTAAATATTCCACCATTGAAAATATTCAATACAGAGATCTACAAGACTTTTCATCTCATGAGGAAGAAGAGTTCTGGGGATTAGGTTGGAAAATGGAAGTGATGAACCATAATTGTATTGAAGGACAGGGGGGCCTTAAGGGACTGAATGGTTAGCTTCTATTTTCTTGTTGAAAAGTCATGTTCTTATTGTACACCTCTGTGTACTGAGTTTATGCTCAATAGCTTCCAAGTATGAGGTTGCATCCTGTGTGATTAAATCAATCAATTAAATGGTCATCATGGTGGTCAGCGCAATTCTTACTCCAGTATTGTGGGCAAATGATGCAAATGTACAAATTTTGAGTCACACATGAAACATTTGAAATTGTTGGGGTTCATGATTAACATCAATTTCACAGAATCGCAGAAGTGATCTGGTGCAGAAGGTAGCCTTTAACTCACTGTGCATGCACCAGCTCACTACTTTAACATCATTATCTAATTTTCCAGCTCTACAGACATTTTTAACTCCTGATTGGTGAAGTGGGTTCAAGGATCCTGAACTTGACAGTTTGAGGCCTGTGAAATGTTAACTGGCCGGCCCCTTTTACATAAATTCCCTCCCTTTCTGCCTGAAACCAGTAGGTGAGTGGAGTAGGTTGGAGATAGTGAGGACTGCAGATACTCGAGAGTAGAGAGTGGAGCTAGTAAAAGCACAGCAGGTCAGACAGTACCTGAGGAGCTGGCGAGTCGACAGGTCAGGCAAGAGCATGAAGCTACTTACACAGACTGCTTCCCAGGGAAATACCCTCCGGTAACTCTCATAGTTGGTGTCCTGACCCACCTTACTAGTTGAAATTCCATCCCTGCTTGTCATAGTTGGGCAGTTGACATGCAGATGAGATGGATTGATTAGGACGTCAGATCCTCTCTGTACTGTTGGAACAGGATTTGCTGCTTACCTCCTTCCCTGCTTACCTGATTTTGTTTCAGGATAAATTCAAGGATAATGTGAATTTTTAAGACTAACTTTAAGTAAGATTGTGCGATCATCTGTTTGACGATGACCCTTTTGTACCAGATAGCACTAGGAAATAAGTAAACTATCATGGTGTTGCTATAATTCCCTTTTCATCAGCCAGGAAGACACATTTTCAATGCAATCCACAAACTAAATCTATGTTCCTCTCGTTACTGTACTGTCTACTCTAGGCTCTGGCTCTTGCAATTAAGGAAGTGAAACAGCAACACCCCGACATGCTCGTAACAAAAGCTGTGGTTTATAAAGAATCAGAACCCGAAACAGAGCAAAATGCAAAGGAATCAAAGGTACAGTGCAGAATATAATTGTTTATTGTTCTCAATGGAGGTCACCATTTTCCTCGGTTTATTTCTTGCAAATCACTTCACCTTAGAAATGTAGAATGTTTACGGCATAGAAGGTGGTCTTCGACCCATCATTTCTTTCCCAACTAATAAAAATCTATCCAGCAGAACCCTGTATTCCAACTCTTGGCCCATAGTTGTGGCACTTTGAAAGCATATTGAATTATGTTTTAAATGCAGCAAGTGTCTCTCTACCCATCACCATTTCCAACCATCCACTCCAAATCCCCAGCCAACCTCTGGATGAAACAATGTCTCCTGAACTAGCTCTGAACCCTCTTACTCCTCCTAAATGTACACCTCACTATTAACCAACCCCCCACGCCCCAGTCTTCTCTGTTCGAAAGGAAAAAATCCCAAGTCGATTGAATCTTTCCTTGTGACTAAAATTCTCTGACAATGTTCCTTGTAAGTCTCTGTATCCTTTTCCGTGTGATCACATCCTTCATATGATGCAGTGACCAGAACTTAACTTGAGCTGTGACATTAATAGCATTTTTTACAATTCTAGCATAACGTCTGAGCTGTTGTGTACTAGGCATTGGCTAACAAAATATGCCCCTGTGCCTTATTTAGCCACCTTATCCACCAATTCTTGAAGTTGTAAGATAGGTTGACATCTGCTCCAAAGTTACTTTGTTTCTCTACACTTCTGAAAATATAACCATTTATCACTTTTTTTTCTTGCCTAGGATATCCTTTCCAGATATGTTACTCTGGATTAAATTCTGTTTGCCACTTTCCTGCCTAGAATCATCTTTTAGTTTGCATTGTGAGGAGATAATAGTCAAGTGGTATTATTACGTGACTATTAATCCAGAGACCCAGTTAACGTTCTGAAGACCTGGGTTTGAATCCCACCATTGCAAATGGTGGAATTTGAATTCAGTGAAAATCTAGTTCACTAAAATATTTTAGGGAAGGAACCTGTTGTCCTTACCTGGCCTGGCCTATATGTTACTACAGACCAACAGCAATGTGGTTGACTCTTAACTCATAAATGCTGGCCTAGCCAGTGACATCCATATCTCAAGAATGAATTGGAAAAGAAAATCCAGTTTTGAAAATTAAGCACATTTAGTACTGGTGAGAATTTTTTTTTCTATATGCATTAACTTACTTTTAACTGAGCCAACAAAGCAGCGTGGACTTAATGGGCCGAATGGCATGCTTCCACACTGTAGGGCTTCCATGAATCAGACGCAATAGTATCCCTATTGCATTCCAGTACAGCTCCTCAACATTCAATGTAGAAGGACAAGGGTAGCAGATACAGGTGAATACCACCAGTTGCAAATTCCTCTTCAAGCTACTCACCATCCTGACTTGGAAATATATCGCCTTCACTGTCACTGAGTCAAAATGCTGGAATTCTTCTCTCCCCATTACCCAACGCTGAACAGCAATGATTCGAGAAGCAGCTCACCATCACATTGTCAAAGGGAACTAAGGACGGTCAATAACTGCTGGCACAGCCACTAAAACCCACATCCCAAAATAAATTTTAAAAAACTATTATATAAGGTGAAATATGTATTCCTATGCTGTATAACTCATTAGTGAACAATATCATTAGTACTATGTGTCATTTTATTCAGTTCCTTTTCAAAATGATTCTCTGCAGTGAGCTCAGCAAAGAGCAATGAGAATGGGTGTGTTACTAAAGGCTATACATTTGGAAATTACATGAATATATTTGAACACCTTTTCCTGAGAGAGAGAGAACATTTGAACTGCTGTAATTCAGGTGCTTAAAGTATTTTAAAAATATAAATAAATGCAATGCAAATTATTCTTTAAGATTACAGTCGTAACTAGAAATGTTTGAGGAGGAAATTAAGTGAAATAAGATAAGTAAATAAAATAAAATTTTCCCTCCAGGCCGTTCCTCTTGTTCGAATTTGCTTAATGTGAATCAATTAATTGTGCAGAAAAGATCTTCTGCTACATGACTGCTTTATTTGAAGTGCTACATAACTCAAATTTTTCAGCAAATAAAAATGCCCTGTAGATACACGAATGTAGTATCTGGCTGAACTCTGGTTATGGGGAAAAGGCAGGAAAGTGGAGTTGAGGATTTTTATATCAGTCATGATCTCACTGAATTACAAATCAGACTTGATGGGCTGAATGGTCTACCTTTACTCCTACATCTTGTTGTCACATGGTCTAATACCCTCTGCAGAATGAAGTTCCTCGAGACTGGTGAAATTGTTGGGCATGGATCTTGAGGGAGTGATCATGGGACAAGGGCTAACATGAAATTCTGTCCAAATGGAGGTCAGTTCAGATGGAAGCTCACCTTATGCTTGAGTTGCCTTGACATCACAAGTGGCTTTGGAGTCAACGCCACTGTTGATGGCTGGATGGCTATGACTGCAAACTGGACATTACCAGGCACATACAGCTGGTGGCATCATCCAACATGTCTGAGTCTTAAAATCCCAGTAGTCCCAGCACCTGGCAGGGGAAATGTGTTGCCATCTAGGAGGCTGTGAAGGTGGACCAGGACCTGAGTGTCTTCTCTTAAGTAGCAGCCTCCATAGCAACATGCCTTTTGTCCCAGAAGAAGTCAATGAGCATTTTCTGCTGCAGCGTGATGAACTACAGAGTAGGGAGCAAAGTGACCAACTAGTATGACAACATGGCAGTGATCAATTGGTTTATGATCAAAAAACGATCCTGTCAGACAACACTCCAAGCAGTCCTGACTGGTGATTGGTGACTTTGACCTCCAGCTTTTGGTAGTTCACTGACCGGGATTCCTCCTTAGGACTAAGATAAACTCATGAGTAGAAGAAATGGGTAGTGCTCTAATTAAAGAGCTTGATGTCCCTTAAATGGAGAGGTCATCCCTGCTGTCTGATCAGGAGCCTAGCATCTATTCCCAATTTATTTTTGCAGAGGACACCGTGCACAATATCTCTTGGTATTATCAGCTGGGCTGATGATCGTGACGAGCACATCAACAACGTAAGCCAAAGTGACTGGCTATATGATCGGCCCTTGCAGAGTCAATGCTGACAACCTCCTCTGCAAGAAGCAAGAAATGGCTGCACACAGAATACAACTGGGTTGATAAGGGCAGTCCTAACACACACCCCTCTCAAAATGAAGTGATGCAGATAAAGACCTATTTATCTTAATTAGGTGGAAACCCCCTTTTTCCCCATATTAAGTAGTGACAACATCTTTTCTAAAAAAAGGCAAATAATGAGATTGAATACATCAGCTTTCCATTGAATACTTCTGATCCGTTAACCACTTATTTACTTTTATCTAAAAGATAAATATTTGCCACGTTTTTTTGCTCACTTTAAAAGTATTAACTCACTCAATATCGTTAGCAGAAAAAAAAATGCAGGATATAGTACTGAGCACCAGTGACCAGTATAGTTTCATCCATGCACAGTTATCTTCACTTGGTTATCATATTAATGGGATGTACTCGTTGGCTTAACTGGAAAGTGCTTTTACCGAACAGGGTGAATATCAACTAATTTGAATCAATGTCCTGTGACCCTGGTGAAAAAAATTGAATGCCTCTGCAACTGTAGACCAATCCAGACTATCACCTTTAAAGTGTGGCCAAGGAAGAAGGCGCAGGGGATGGACATGTGGTGAAAATTGACGATAGTTGAATACTGGAGTAAACTTTTTCAAAAAAATCTTTCTCTCTCTCTTTCTCTCTCTCTCCTTCAGGAGTAATAATGAACAAGTGAAAGTCCTCAAAACACCGTGAATAACAGAATGGAATCAACGGATGCTTTTATCAGCACAGACTTTCTCTGCCTTGTTAGTTTACAGAAGAACCAGGAAAGAATATCAATATCAATGTAAAAATATACTCCTGCTGTGCAAAAAAAATTCAGTTCCAACTACAAGAAAATAAAATATTTTCAAGTAGAGAAAACGCATGTTTTGAGGGGAGAAAGAAAATCAAAGGAAAACTAGAACCTCTAACCATCATTCCAAAGTATATGAGCTTTTCCAGCAATCAGAATCCCACTTGGGAATACCATTCATGGAGATGGAAGAGAAATCTTGCAACTAATGTTTAATAATACATGCTTTGCAATGGATGTCAACTTAATTTCCTCTTTTTTTGATCTGCTAAAGACAGTCAGCAATTATCATACAAATTATTCGATGGAAATGAATGGCACATATTGGTTCCCAATTTGAATTTGCATTAATTTATACTGAAAAACGCTTATCTGGTTATGTAAAGATTGGATGTATTTCTCCTCTGAACTTTGTAATATTCAAATGGTAACCTGGTATTGGTTTTTAGCTAATACTTGGTTTGGCAGAAGTTTGTGTTTTTGTAAATTAAAAAAGACGTAATTATTTGAAAGTGAATAATTTTAGGCAAATGAGGTTTCACAGATGTCTTAATCAAAAGATAGTGGATAGAGGTTTGTTAGCACACACCTAGCTGTTACAAGTGATATCTATAGGAAGATACTCAAACTAGTGGTTCAGTAAAAATACTTAGCAATGGTTCACAAAGGACAGAATTTTTCATTCTGATCAACTTCCTCACTACTCCGAGGCACCACAGGCATGTGGTATCTATTCTCATAGCTTGTTCTAAATCCTTCAAGAACTGTTAGAAGAATTTAACTTCTTTGTTAATAGTAAAGCCAACAAAGGAATATTATACATTGCTGATTATACACATGAGCTGCTTTAACTATCTAGCATGACAAAGGACATCAGAACTCAAGATTAGTACTGAAGCACTTGTGAGTTCTGCCTATTTAATTACGTGCTGTCACATAAGATATTAAATGCCATGTGCATGCTTAGATGATGCAACGGACAGCTGAGAGAAGCAGAAGATTTGCACAGTTGGCATTTAATCAGATGTAGTTTGTTTGTTTACCATTGCTAAATATATTTTTGATAGGATCGTTTTAGTGACTTACCCAATATTTTAAACTGAACATGAGTGATGAAGTATTTGAGAATATTTGCAATTGTATCAACAGCAGACATGAATCTATGTGTGCATGAGTGCATTAAAACACCATAATACAGATATGAAATGCTCCATAATTGCTTTTCTCCCCCTACAGCTCAATGGTATGTGTTCATTGTATCCTTTTACCTTCATAGTGAAATAAATGTGCCAGATGCATCTCCTGTGCCCATTCCTTTGTTATATATTTGATAGGCTATAGAACATAGAGATTTGTTGTAGTGGACACCAAAGCTGTGAATCAACTGTAGGATTGTTGCACTATGGGAATTAGTGGGTTAGAATACCTGTACCAGTCTTAAAATCCAGAGCATTGAAACACAACTGTGAGATGCTTATATACAGTGCTAAGGGATGACTTTTCAGAGTTTTCATGGCCAGTACTGAAATTTGCCTGATTGGCCCC
Source organism: Hemiscyllium ocellatum (assembly GCF_020745735.1). Lineage (NCBI taxonomy): Eukaryota > Metazoa > Chordata > Chondrichthyes > Orectolobiformes > Hemiscylliidae > Hemiscyllium > Hemiscyllium ocellatum. The sequence goes on from NC_083415.1 coordinate 45,511,907, forward strand.
ACACATATTGAGCAATGGTGCTGTTCAAGGTTTTCATTCAGTATCACCGCGATTTTTGGTATGGTGAGGTTTCCTACTGGCAGGACAACTTCAGAATATGTTCCTTTGTCTGAAATTCCTCTCTCTGCAAATCTATGCTGGCACATTTTAAATGAATTACTGACACTTTTAAAGTAATGGAAAGAGGGATTTCAAGCACATTTTGAATTTATTCACTAGGATCCTTCTGTGTAATTTCATTTTTTTTTCATCTCTACAGTCTGATTTGGGGTGATTTGAAGTTAATTTCTAAAAGCTGAGGAGTCCCTTTGAAGAAAAGAAGCAGATCAATTTTGTAGGCTGTCCACTATATTGAAGGGTTAACAAAAACAAAAATATGGTGTACAATTTTAGTGACTCAACGTCTTGCCAATTTACAAAGGTAGCTCTGATCAACAAAAATCAAGTTTTCAGCAACAATGGTACAAATTCAATTTCATATCTCTGAGTACCTTGTGCATACCTGAACATGATCGATGTATGATATTAGGAAAGCTTTAGCACTATGTAAAGTCTTAATGTGTTTTGATGTAGACACCGTCCAACGGCTTAGCAGTCATGTAGGTGGGGGCCGAAGGGGTGCCAAAGCAACTTGACCTCAATAGTACAATGTCCAGAAAACTACCTAATGTAAAGTGGTAGCTGGCTGACAAAAGAAACTGAAATTCTGGGCAGCTGTAGACCCCTAGATGAGAACTGAAGCACTACTCTCTAGCACAATTAAGTGAATGGGTAGGGTTTCACTACAAGGCATAGAGGCTTGGGGTGAGACCTGAGGTGGGAAAGACTCCTGGAGTAGGAGAGGTCTAGACACACCTCCGTGGACATAGAGGATCAATTCCATAAGGTGTTCTTTGAGTCATTGCAGGCCTCAGCTCCTCTCCTGTCCTCTCGAGGTTGGCCCACCAGCAAGTCCCTGTGCAAGCCTGTGTTTAAAACAGCAGTTGAGACATGACTATTAGATTAAAGCCCAGTGTGCATATTTGCCCTGGCAGGTGCTCTTCATATCCATTCAGAAGAGGAGGTCAAAATGGGAAACTGAAAAGAGAACACACCTTGAGCAGTTAAGTCTCAAATTATTTTAAATACACAGATTCCAATGAGTAGGCAATGTTAAAAATGCACCCATTCTCCACTTTCTAGAAAGTGCGTGAAGTAATTCTAAAATCCATTTTAGATTTGGGATGCCAAGAGTGAAACCGTAGAGCAGTTGTTAATTTTTGTTTTTCTATTTATGGAGCACTGACTTAAACATTTTGAAATAAGTGAAGAATGTAAGAAAACAACTTTCGCACAAGGTCAGAGAAATTATTAAATGAAGAAAACATTAAATAATTATGGAAGTGAAACCATAGAAAAAAAAACTATATTCCATGAGCAATGCAAACCTATCATGGATCATAGTTCATTAAAATTTAGGTTTTGGGCAAGATCATTGGAAAATGAACCAAAGCTTTTCTTGTTTCCTTTGCTGTTTCATGCTTTTTCTGAGTCTCTGGATTATTGAATATTTACTTCATATTTTTCCATGATTTTTTTCCATTTTTGTAGTGTTTTAAATCCTTTCTTTCCATTAACCATTTGTAAGTTTTGATATTCTCAATTTTTTTTTCTATCTGTATTCCAAACCATTAGCTTTGTTTGTTGATGAATTATTTTATCAGTATTGTATTTTGGAAAAGTGGGATTTACTTTTGTAAATGCTGTATCTAAACCAAAAGGTAGATGGAAGTGTCAATGACTTTTATGTTACCATTATCTTAATAAAATGCAGTAACTGTTGGATAATTATTTTTTTAAAAATCCAAACGTCATTTTCAATGCTACATAGGAGTGCTTTGCAGAAAGGCTGTTGACTTTTTCATCAAAACTGCAGTTAGTTTAAATTGGTGATTTAGCTCAAATTGTGTTTTAAAAGGATGAAAAGATGGAGTTAATAAGTGAGTGTAGCAGTTTTCCATGTGAGGGTAGTAATTTATGGTTTAATGTTCATTCAGAACTTTTGTTTTATTTTCATAAAATGATGCAAAACAGGGAATGAGGTCATTTGATCCATCATTTCTGTGTTGGCTCTGAAAGTTGTAACTGAACTTTCTAAGCCAAGTTTTAAACATAAATAAAACATAAGCTGTATGTGCAACTCAACCTCTTCAACAATTGTTCCTTTCTTTCTGATATTGCACCACACAAGCCCAAATATTTCTACAATTCATGCAAGCGAAGGCTTTGCTACATCGAGTATACGTGGTTTTAAATAGTGCCCCATTTATTGACAAATCAGCCTAGTGAACAAATTAGCATCATGGAATTCAACGTATATCTATTGCACCTTGTCCTTTTTCAAAGCCCACACCTCAATACAATATTTTTGACATACAGTAGCGCACGCAATTATGCTCAACAAAATCCACAAACATGTAAAGGAATGAATAAGCAGTTTTTGTTTTTGCTGTTGACAATGAAGTGATGTGCAGGACAAAAGAAGAATTTTTTTTTCCGTCTAAATAGTCAGATGGTGTCAAGGTTTGAATTCCTCTGAAAGGCAGCATTTCCACTAGAACGTCCAATCAATACTTGACTGGGACTTGGCCCAGATTTATTCACTCTGCTCAAAACCTTTTACTTCTTGTTGGGAGTGAAATTCAACTTTGGTAGGCACACGAAATGAGTCAGTAGGATGGGTCAGTTGCTTGCTCTGCAAATTACATCCACGAAAATTGAATTTCTCCTTGTACTCCTCCTCCTTCCCAACAATGTAAACACTACTTCACATAGATATCGTCTTCCAATGATTTTCTACAATCCAGCTCTTTAAAGTTTTGTCACAATAATGTTAAAGAAATTTGACTTAGTAATTTGCCGGGATAATAAACAATTTCTGAAATACTGTCAGCAGGAAAATTGCGGATACCTCACAGATCCATAACATCCAGGGGCAAAGACAAATAGCCATGATTCTCACTAATCTGCACAGCAACATTCCATCTTCAGGAGATCAATGAGATGTTACCAGACAGAATGCACTTATCACAATACCTACAAAATATGTCAGCAGTTAACTATAAAATTCCGTTCATAGATTTGGGTGATAAGATCATTTGCAAACACAGTTGAACACATACCTTACAAGAAGCTTTAAATGTTTTTACTTGATGCTGGAGGTCTTTGTTTCTGGGTACTTTTAATTCTACTGATGTTGGATACTGTATATACTTTTGACAGTTGATTCCAACTGAATTCTGAACTGACATTTACAAATCTTGAAATATATTCCCTCAGAATGCTTTGTTTCTGTGGACAGATTGTCATGTTTGGGTTTAATTACTGTTGCTGCACAATTTTGAACTTTCTGGTTATGAAAACATCCAAGAGACTTGAGCCCAATTCTTTTGGCACTTCCCTGAAAGAGAATGGAGTGTTCTGTGTTGCATTTGATGCGGTATTAATGGTGTCATGGGCATAAAAATTATGAAGGTCTCATCGAACATTTGTAGCTCTCATTTCAATTTCCTCCTCTCCTGAAGAAGCTGAGTGTTCCACAGGCTTTATTTCTGATATTCAGTTTCTGTTTAATTTTAGTCCATGGCTAATTTAATCTTGTTCCAGGAACCAGTCTGAAACGGACAACACACCTTCAGTATATAATCAAGACCAATAGAAAAATTGGGTCTCCAACTTTTATTGCATTAAACCATAAAATTTCAAGAACTGATGGGAATTTTCTTTGAATCCAATGCTGAAACCCTGGCCCACAGCAACTCATTAATCGGTGATTTGATGGCAAAGGAAATGGTAGCATGCACCTCATGTTTTCAGTTCTTAGCACTCCACAGGCTGTTTGCATTGCCTGTTCCTTGCATTCAGTATGGTGTATAAGCAGTTAATTGGGATTAGTAAGCAAGAGAGTGAAAACATTTTTTTTTTAAAAAAGGGGGCAACACATAGGCTCAGTGGTTAGCACCGCTACCTCATAGCGCCAGAGACCTGGGTTCAATTCCAGCCTCGGATGACTGTCTGTGTGGGTTTCCTCTGGCTGCTCCAGTTCCCTCCCACAATCCAAAAGATGTGCAGGTTAAGTGAATTGGCCATGCTAAATTGCTCATAGTATTCAGGGCTGTGTAGGTTACGTGCATTAGTCGGGTACATTTTAGAGTAATAGGGAAATGAGTTTGGGTGGAATACTGTTTGGAGGGTTGGTGTGAATTTGTTGGGCTGAAGGGCCTGTATCCACATTCTATTTGGGATACCTATTGGAATTTGTCAGTATAATTTGAGTGTGTGACATGAATGTTACTTGTCAGTTACAGGCCTAAACACGTGATGCCTCATAATGTTGTCTGTATATTTGCACATTGCTTCAGAGCCAGCTAGTTGCAAGTACAATCTCTATAATGTGGGCAAACATCTGTTCAGGTGCATATTTCTCAGCTGTTTGAGATGCAGAGTAAAGAATCCATTTCTTCTCCACACTGTCAACAAATGGGAGAGCCACAAACTTATTGGAGACTGTACTTGAAGTAACTATTAGTGATCTGCAGAGAAAAATGACTCCGAAAAGTAAGTACATTTCAAGAAAGATCTTTCTGAATAATGGCACTATCACTCAGCAAACAGTCAAACAAAAAGAAACTGAAGCCTAGATATAGCCATTGTTCATTTTTATAGGTCATCTTTTATATGTCATTCCTCTCTTCCAATAGACAAGGTTCATTCCTTTATTAAAACATAAAGGCTAGAAAAATGTATTTTACTGCAACGCCTCCTTCTGTACCACAATGACTGGACAAAAGCTGTGCCCTGTCCTGTGGCAGGGAGGGTAGTGGGTTGAGAACCATGCTACTTTCTTGATCAAGTCTGTGAATAGTTTCTGCCCCACTCGTGATTGTAAATGGGCATTTAATCCTCAGTAAGGGCACACATATATCACTGGCACTTTCATTAAATCAGTGGGGGAGGGGAGTGTTCATCTTGCGGAAAACACAAACAGGTAAACTCTGTTGAGATTGCTTGCGCATTTCGAGAAAGGTTGTTCCTCAATCACTCAGCACCTAAAAGAGAGATCAGACAGCAGGAGAGGAGGTCAATGTGGGGCTGTGAGAGGAGGGGGATGGTGTTCTCCAGTGGCATTGTTGTGTAGAAAATGGCTGACAGTCTCTAATTGGCTGAGAACTCTTGGTTAGTTCACCCCCCTCCCCCCAAGCCTACCCAAACCACCAAGAGACAGGCCTGCCATTGGCTCATTCAGTGACATTGTTAACTGAAAGTAAAGCGATTACTCAGGGATCTTGCTTTATAGCTGGTGGCAAAAACACCTCAGCACCACAAGATTCTGCACTATAACTCTGAAAGGATTACTTAGCAATGGAAGTGAACCATTCAGCCATTTGTGTCGTTCCATTTAGATCATGGCTGGTCCATATCTTAACTCCCATTCACCCACCTTCACACCATATCCCTTAATGGCATTGATTAACAAAAATCAGGCTATAATAGTTTATTAAATTTTTCCCTTGTCCGAATCATTTCTGCTTTTTTGGGGAGATTCCAGAATTTCCACTACCCTACAAACAAAGTGATTTAAAGCCAGCTGACATACTGAACTTGAAACATTAACGGTGTTTCTCTCTTCACAGATGCTGTCAGGCCTGCTGAGTTCCTCCAACAATTTCTGTTTTTATCTTAAAGATGCATAACTCTCAGCACAAGCCACCTTGAAATAATCAAGGTGAGATACTTATGCACCAGTAACTCAATAAGAATGTGTTTCATGTTAGTTCATATTCATTGGCATGCGAATATTTTAAAATGCTGGCAAATGGGATTAGATTTATTCAGGATATCTGGTCAGCATGGACAATTTACGTCAGATTACAACAGGATCTTGATCAGATGGGCCAATGAGCTGAGGAGTGGTAGATGGAGTTTAATTTAGATAAATGCAAGGTGCTACATTTTGGCAAAGCAAATCCTAGCAGTCCTTATACACTTAATGGTAAAATCCTAGGGACTGTTGCTGAACAAAGAGAGACCACAAGAGTTCCTAGCTCCTTGAAAGTGGAGTTGCAGGTAGATAGGATAGAAGGCATTTGGTATGCTTTCCTATATTGGTCAGAGTATTGAGTACAGGAGTTGGGAGGTCATGTTGCAGCTGAACAGGACATTGATTTGGCCACTTTTGGAATATTGTGTGCAATACTGGTCTCCTTCCTATCGGAAGGGTTTTGTGAAACTTGAAAGGGTTCAGAAAAGATTTACAACGATGTTGCCAGAGTTGAAGAATTTGAGCTATAGGGAGAGATTGAATAGGCTGGCGCTGTTTTCCCTAGAGTGTCAGAGCTGAGGGGTGACCTTATAGAAGTTTATAAAATCATAAGGGGAGTGGATGGGATAAATAGACAAAGTCTTTTCCCTAGGGTGGGGGAATCCAGAACTAGAGGGCATAGGTATAGGGTGAGAGGGGAAAGATATAAAAGAGACCTAAGGGGCAACTTTTTCACGCAGAGGGTGGTATATGTATGGAATGAGCTGCCAGAGGAAGTGGTGGAGGTTGGTACAATTGCAACATTTAAGAGGCATTTGGATGGGTTTATGAATAGGAAGGGTTTGGAGGAATATGGGCCAGGTGCTGGCAGGTGGGACTAGATTGAGTTGGGATATCTGGTTGGCATCGACATGTTGAACCGAAGAGTCTGTTTTCATGCTGTACATCTCGATGACTCTAAGTTGGAACCCAACAGAGGGCGGCATACTTTTCAGCTTTCGTGTAGTATCTCTATCAACAGTGAGGCGAGCGTAACTTCACTTATCACCTCATTAAATCAACCTGTGGTTCAAGGTTTTCCTGATATTAGAGAAAACCATAAAATACCATGCAGAACCATAGAATGATATAGCACCGTAAGAGGCTGTTCAGCCCTATGTCTGCCCCAGATCCTTGATTTAGCTATCCGATTGGTGATACTCTCTCCATAGTCTGCAATTCTTCCAGGAGAAAGTGAAGACTGCGGGTGGTGGAGAGTGCGAGTGAAAAAGAGTGGGGCTGGAAAAGCACAGCAGGTCAGGCAGCATCTGAGAGCAGGAGCATCAACGTTTCGGGCATAAATCATCAGGGTTCTCCTGCTTCTCAGCTGCTGCCTGACCTGCTGTGCTTCTCCAGCACCACATTTTTTCACTCTGCAATTGTTCCAGTTTTATGTTCACTCCTAGAGTTTTTCACAGTGAATTTGAAATTTCAATGGAGCTATCTACTAGAGAAATGCAATGAGTGAGTAGTACATATACTTTTCAAGTGACAATGCTAATTATGAAAGATCAAGATGAATTCTGTTACTATTATAATAGACACAGCCTTGTGAATATCATAGCAGCAAAATGTACGGTAATATTTTGAGTACGGCAAGGTTAGACTTTTTTCCATGTTCACTGGTTTGTATTTTGAGGAGTATTAACTGTGATGCATTCCTTCTCCTTTCTGGATAACATTATTGACTGCCTTCTAATTACCCCATTTTGAAAAACTGGTACATAAAAGCATTAAGTACTGAGGAGTTAGTTAGGGATTTACCAAAATGCATAGTGAGCAAATTGCCATATTGTGAAGGGTCACCATGACTTTGTTAGTCATGTTTTATTTCATGTCATCAGCTTGCCTGGTCAAAAATAAAAGACACCTGTTTGAAATGGCTTATCACTGAAGAACTCAGAAGTTCAAAAGAGCCCAATTGGCACTCACATTATATGAGGTGAGCATTTTGACAACCACAGGCAGAAATCCAAGAAAATCAGTAACCTTATACTTCTGGCTGCTCGTGTTGAAAAGCAGGATTATCAGCTCCAATGCTTTGAGAGACTGTACGTGTCTGCAAAAGAGTTGAGGTTTAAGTAATTGTTCTCTGATTATCTCTTCCAAAGATTCAAAGTAGACACTTAATCAGTGCATAAGGAAAATTGAAGACAATGAATCTGAGGAGTATTGAAGATAGACACATTCCTCTGTTAATCAACAGCAGTTGGAAATAGTATTTAGAATCCAGCATTGTGTAGAAATAAAGAAAAAAAAAGTTTTTCTGAAGATAGCAGGCTTTTCCTAGGATGTTGATCTGTGAAATGTAGATTTCTATCAGATACTATAGTTTCTTAAGCATGATACTACCTTCTGAAAAGCAAACAAAACATAATTAATGATATTTATTTTAGCAAAGTTCCAGTTACTTTTTTTTTATAAATGAATGAATACAATGGAAATTAAGCAGCGAAAAGGAGGATGGGGATGATGGATTACCCTTTGGCCTAGCGACGGTGCCCTGGTGACATGAGGGAAACGAGAAGTGCAGATGTTCCTGCACTTCACTGCGTGCAGATAACATCACTGACAGGTTTCCCTGATGCAGTGACAACTTCATTGACAGACCTGGCTTCCAGTCAGATCAACAAAATTGGATCAGAAGTTGCAGGATTGTCTAAGTTAGAGCCCTGAGCTGGAGGGAAGGTGTCTTATCCCTGACCCCAATGAAATTGGACAAGGTACTGGGGATTGGGAGAAGCAGAGGCCTGGGAGGAGATGGGGCTGTTGGAGATTGGTTGTTAAGGAATCAGATGTTGCAGGGACGAGAGACATTCAATTTACATGAAAACATGGGATGGAGCAGCAGGAGAAGCCCAGCCCTTTTGGCTCTGAGAAGCTGGTTTGTCTTTCAATAAGATTTTGACTGATTTGGTTGTGGTCATCCTTCCACCTTGCTGTCTGGTCTTGCCCACCCTCCATAACCCTTGTCACGCATTCTATCAAAAATCTATCTCTGCCTTGAATAAATTCAATGACCCAACTTCCAATGCTATCTGGGGAAGAGAATTCCACACACTTAGTATCCTCAGAGAAAAATAGTCTCCTTTTCTCTATCTTAAGAATGGGATCGTTTATTCCCAAACTCTGCTTCCTAATTCTCGTCTCAATTATTTTGTTCAGTTACTATGTCAGTATACTTGAAGAGACATGCTCATGATATCACTGCTGTACAAAAGCTTCAGATGTTATCTTACCTTGGGTCATTTGAAGCATAACGTGCTGATGGGAGCATGCTATGTTTTGTGACTGAATGGTTTGACGTCTGCCGAGACAGCAATATGCCCATGAGTGCAATATTTGTGTATGTTAGCGAGCTACAATAAATTTTTGTTGAATTTTTCAATACCATGTTAGACAAATCTAGTTCCTATGTTATGTGGGCAACAATTGTGGCAGCAATAGCAAAAACCCTGGTGGAGGAAAAAAACTTGGAAGAGTAAACGTTTTCCCAGGATCTACCCTATCAATTTATTTCGGAATCTTCCTTTGTGTACATCCTTCACAGTGGCCTGTACTTTCTCTACAAAGGATAGAATGCACTAGAATATACAACTAGCCATAGATCTGACAAAACACTTCAAAATCTTAAGCTATACAATGCTAAATTGAATAATGAACAGGCATAAATCATATTCACAAATTAGAAGCTGAAATTGTAAACTATTAGAAAAAATTAGAAACTAAGCTGAAGGTTGAGAATTTGGTGATACACTTATATTGACACTTTGACCTCAATGCTGAAATGGGTATTCTGTGTCTGTGGAGCTTGTCATATTTTGGGCTCAAAGCATTCTCCAACTGTTTTCTGACTAACAAAATTTGATAAGAAATCTTCGAAAGAAAAAAATCTTTGCACTCGATTAATCAGTGAAGTAAACACAACATGGAAATGCATACAGTTCAATGGAGCAAATGGAAGTTTGTCAAAGTTGATCGTTATGCTTAAATTTCACTACACAGAAGATAAATGGTTTTACGGTATAATAACCTAGAAAGAAAAACAGATGGATTTTATCAAAGTACTGTTAAAAATGAGATATCAATCATGAGAGTTGCCTGCAAATATAATTAATTGTTGCAGCAGCATTGAATCAAATTCCTAGAGTTCTTGTAGTGCAATGGTGTTGTCCTATCTTTGAGACAGGGGGTCTGAGTCAGCTCACACCCCACTGCAGAATTGTGTCAGACCATCTTTGAACAAAATCTGAATCAGATTTCCCACCTTCCACAGGTGTTGATAATGGCATGATTAAAGGATATTTCATTCAGGAGGCAGTACCAACATGATAAATATACAGAGATTTGAAACATAATTATATAAGTAATTAATCTTCCTAGTTTCTGCCATATGGGGAGGCAATTGACAGGGCTTAATAGACATGGCTTTAAGTCTCTTCCACACTTCCCTTAAGTATTGTGTCAACCTTTGTTACAGACCACTGTTGTATATTTCTGTGGTCTCATCTGATTTATACACCAAAATGTATGTTCCCAGTGCCTGAGTTTGGAACCAAGATCCATTGTTGCATGCTCATTTGCATCTGTGACATAAACATTCTTCAGGGGAAAGAAAATGAACTTTTGTAAAGAACTACTTGTTAGAAGGAGGTCTTCAAATGTTTAAGTTACTCAAATTATTAAGAAACTTTAAAGCCACAACTATATTTCTCATTTGTATCCTAAAATGCCAACAGAGAAGGAGGCGGTTAGACAATGTAAATATTGCCATTAAACTGTGGGAGTACTATGAAGAAATTGATGAAATAAAATAAAGAATTTGTGGCCGCTGGAAATCTAAAACAGAAACATAAATTGCTGGAGGAACTCAGCAGATCTGGCAGCATTAGTGTACAGAAAGCATCGTTAACCTTTCAAGTTCTGAAGAAGAGTCACTAGACTCAACAGTGTAACCATTATAATGTGGTCAGCCAAATGGACTTCTTGGATAGGAGTTCCCTGTGTGCGGTTGTTCATCTGGTCCAATCAGGGAGCCCTGACTGACAGGTTAAAAATAGGAGCGTTCACACAGCATTGCCCTTTGATGTGAAGGGCACTGCTTGTCACAGGCCATTCGGATGTTTCCTTTCTTCCTGGTAGTGGAAATTTGAATAAAGATTTGTACACCTTGTGTCTTTCACTGTGTCTCACACCTGTACACACACAGCATGGGTGCTGGGGAAAAAATAAGCACTACTGCAGTTAGGTGGTAGTGTTGGGGAAAGAGGGAAAAAAATATATATTGGGTGTGGGTGTTTGCACTTCCTTTTTGATTTTCTGAAAAACCTCCTCCTAAGAAGAAGAAAAATAAAAATAGGAGCGTTCACACAGCATTACCCTTCGATGTGAAGGGCACTGCTTGTCACTGGCCACTCAAGTGTTTCCTTTCTTCCTTGTGGTGAAAACTGAATAAAGATTCGTGCTCCTTGTGTCTTTCACTGTGTCTCACACCTGCACACACACAACATGGGTGCAGGGGAATAAATAAGCACTACTGCAGTTAGGTGACAGTGTGGGGGTATTAAAAAGATTTTTGAAAAATAAACAGGAATGTCAGAGATTCTGTTCACTCTGAGAGCTGGCTCTGAGGAAGCTGGATTAGTGTCAAGGACCCTCCATGTGTAAATAAAGGATGACAGGACACTGGCCTCTGTGGAGTTAAAACAAAAATAGGAGTGTTCACATAGCATTTGTGAAGGGCAGTGCTTGGCACTGGCCACTTAGGTGTTTCTTTTCTTCCTGGTGGTGGAAACCAAATAAAGATTCATGCTCCTTGTGTCTTTCACTGTCTCACACCTGCACACACACAACTTGGGTGAGGGGGAATAAAAAGCATTACCACAGTTAGGCGGTAGTGTGGGGGTAATAAAAATAGGAGCATCAGGAATCTCGTTACCCTGCGAGCTGGATCAGTATCAAGGACTCTCCACTTATATATAAAGGGTGACTTGACGACGGCGGGGAGTTACTTCAGTGGCATAAAAGTAAAGCACGGTCCTGAAGAAATTCATTCACAACAGTCGTCCGTGAGTTGGGGTATGCATTTCTGGCAGCATGCCATAATTTAGGAAGATTGACTCATTTGATTCTGTCGTCAAAGACTGGGCCCAGAATGTGAAAATAATGCATTTTGTCTGAGCAAACAACATTTGTGTAGATGAGAAGAAACGAGTAATTCTCCTGATGGCTTGTGGAGCTACAAACTTTTCAGTTATTAGAAGCCTAACATTCCCTGAATGTCAGGTACTAAAATCTTTCAAGAATTGACAGATTTAGTGAAGGAATATTACAAACATAAGACTCCTCAAATTCTGGGATGCAATTTTTTTTATTCACTACTCAGAGAGCCAGGGGAATCCTTATTAGGATATTTGACTAGGTTAGAATGACTTGTGGAGGCATTTTGGAAAGGCAAGTCAGGGCAGGGCTTATACACTCAATGGAAATGTCTTGGGGAGTGTTGCTGAACAAAGAGACCTTGAAGTGCAGGTTCATAGCTCCTTGAAAGTAGAGTCGCAGGTAGATAGGATAGTGAAGAAGACGTTTGGTATGCTTTCTTTTATTGGTCAGAGCATTGAGTTTAGGAGTTGGGAGGTCATGTTACAGCTGTAAAGGATGTTGCTTACATCACTTTTGGTGCAATTCTGATCTCCCTTCTATAAAAAGGATGTTGTGAAGGGTTCAGAAAAGGTTTACAAAAATGTTGCCAGGGTTGGAGGGTTTGAGCAATAGGGAGGCTGAGGGGTGACCTTATAGAGGTTTATAAAATCATGAGGGGCATAAGTGAGGTAAATAGACAAGCTTAGGGTGAGAGGAAAAAGATTGAAATGGGTTCTAAGGGGCAACTTTTTCATGCAAAAGGTGGTGAATGTATGGAATGAGCTGCCAAAGGAAGTGTGGAGGCTGGTACAATTACAGCATTTGAAAGGCATCTGGATGGGTATATGGATAGGAAGTTTTGGAGGGATATGGACAAAGTGTTGGCAAATGGGGCTAGATTAGTTTAGGTTATCTGGTTGGCATGGACGAATTAGACTGAAGAGTCAGTTTCTGTGCTGTACATCTCTGTGACTCTATGAGAAGCAGTTGGTTCAGTCACCACTGATTGTAATGAAAGATTCAGGCTCAAGTTTGTTGGGTCAAAATTGGTTGAGAAAGATTCAGTTAGATTGGCTCAACACTTTTCAATTAGAAAATGGCTGCCTGAAAGAAGTCCAAATTAAATATCTAGGAGTTTTTCGAAGTTCATGTTGACCAGGAAGCAATTCCACGGTTCTATAAGGCCCGCTCAGTGCCCTTCACCTTATGTGCAAAAGTAAAGGCAGAAATCAGGAGACTGGAAAGTGAAGGAATCATCAAACCAGTGGAATTGACAGCACTGCTCAGACCAATTATGAAGCCCATGAGGTCTGTTCATCTTTGTGGGGAGTTTAAACAAATGGTAAATCATTTTTTGTAGCTCAATAAATACTCAATCCCTCACATAGAGGATTTTTATGCAAAGCTGGCAGGAATGCTATCCTTCACGAAGCTGGACATGAACCATGCAGACTTGCAACTACAGTTAGATGAAGATTCTCAGAAGTATGCCACACTGAATACCATGATGGTTTGAACCAATGTGCAAGACTGCATTTTGGGGTATTTATCAGCTTGTGCAATTTTTCAGTGGATGATGGAGAACATTTTGCCAGGTCTACCCCAGGTTGCCATTTATCTAGATGATGTGTTAATAACAGAGAAGACCAAGAAAGAGTACTTACAGAGATGCTTCTCCCAGGTGAGGTTGTATGCCTTAGAAAGGAAACATGTTTGTTCCAGGCACCCCAAGTGATCTACTTGGGCTACAAGTCAACAAGACTGGGTTGCATCCATTAGAAGTTCAAGTGAGGGTGAACAAAGGCACCCCCAATCCCACATCTGTACTGAAGCTTAGGACTTTTCTTGGGATGGTGAATTAAATGGGAAAGATCATTTACAACCTGGCCTCCTTCCTAGCACCTTTGCATCAACTTCAAAAAAAGGGTTAGCATTGTAAATGGTCATGTAGCCAAACCATAACTTTCATGGAAATGAAGAAATAGCTACCATCCTCTAAGGTGTTGGCATACTATGATAACAAGTGAGATATCATTTTGATATGTGATGCTGCCTGATATGGCATTGGGGTAGTATTTGCTCAGAGGTAGCCCAATGGAAAGGAATTCCCAATAATGTATGCAATCAGGACTTTGGCTAATACAGAGTATTACTACACCCAGACAGAGAATGAAGATTTGGCGTTCATATTTGAAGTCAGGAAGTTCCTCCAATAACGTTATTGTGTAGTAATAACAGACCACAAACCTGCCAGGTCTACTTAAAGAGGACGAGGCAGTGCCACCCTCACTTTCAAGCTGAACTCAGTGGTGGTCTGTATTACTACATGCACATCATTACAAGTTGGAATACTGTCCAGGAGGCCAAGTAGCAAATGCGGATGCATTGAGCCATCGCCGCTGGGTGAGTCCATAATGGTTTTAAATTTTCTGGACACATTTCCAGTCACAGCTGGAAATATCAGATATTGGAGGCAGGAAGACCCAGTCTTGGCAAAACTGAAACAGCTGGTGGTGGGGGGAAAACAAAGGGCCATCATAACCAGCATTGAAAGCTTTTTTGGCCTGGAGAGACCAGAACACAGTAGAGGATAACATATTATTATGGGAAGTGAGAGTAATTGTCCCAAGCAAAGGTCATTACTGGCTGAGTTCTGTCAGGCTCAGCCAGGGCTTTCTAGATGTCTACTGGCCAGCATTGGATAGCAGCATTAATGTGACAGCCAAGGACCAATACCAATCCAAACTAGAGACCCAGACAGAAACCTGGCGACAATGGCGAGGACTGAGTTACATCACAGGTTCTAGAAAGAGACAGTGCAAGATAGCAGACAATAACACATCCCTCCCAGATCGTCTCAACAGACTATATGCTTGCTTTGAGCAGAACTTTGGCACAGAGGCAACACCTATTCCGACAAGTCCTGACGAACCTATCACAACAGTCATTGCATCAGAGGTCAGTTCAGATTTCCTTCATGTGAATCCAAGGAAAGCGATGGGTCCAGACGGAGTACCAGGCCGTGCACTCAGAGCATGTGCAGATCAACTGGCAGAGGTCTTCTCAAACATCTTCAGCCTCTTCCTGCAGCAGGCCACCGTCCCTGCCTGTTTCCAGAGGGCCAACATCATCCCTGTGCCGAAGAAGGCTCATGCAGCATGTTTCAATAACTACCATCCAGTGACCCTAACGTCGGTGGTCATGAAGTGCTTTGAAAGGCTGGTCATGGCATTAATCAACCCCAGCCTCCTCACTATTCTTGACCCACTTCAATTTGCCTATCGGACCAACAGATCCATATCAGGTGCCACACCACTTGCCCTTCACTCCTCCATAGGGAACATCTTGACACCAAGATAAGCTACATATAAATCCTACTCATTGACTACAGTTCAGCCTTCAACACTGTTATCCCTTCGAGACTGATTACTAAACTTAGTGATCTCGGACTAAGCCCCGCTCTCTGCAACTGGATCCTCAATTTGCTGACCCACAGGCCACAATCAATGAAGATTGGGGACAATATTTCATCCTCACTAACACTTAACACTGGAGCCCCCAGGGGTGCGTACTCAGCCCCCTACTGTACTCACTGTATACCATGACTGTGTTGCCAAATATCAGACTAATGCCATTTACAAATTCGCTGATGACACAACCATAGTTGGTCAAATCTCAGATGGCGACGAAACAGACTACAGATGAGAGTCCTGGAAAAATGGTGCACTGAGAACAACCTAGCTCTCAATGTCAGCAAAACCAAGGAATTCATTATTAACTTTTGGCGGGATGTTACTCATACACCCCCCCCCCCCCCCCCACACACACATTAACAGCACAGAGGTGGAACGAGTGGAGAACATCAAGCCTCTGGGAGTGGTCATACACAACAAGCTTTCTTGGACTCTTCATGTGGACACACTGATTACAACGTCTCTTCTTCCTCAGGCAGCTGAGGAAATTTGGCAAGATGGCGAATACCCTCGCCAACTTTTATAGGTGTGCCATTGAGAGCATTCTGTCTGGATGTATCTGAATCCATCTACCAGGCCCACTGTCAAGGAAAGACCACCAGCATTCTTAAAGATCCATCCCACCCTGACAATGTTTTTCTACAACCTCTACCATTGGGGAGAAGGTACAGGAGCCTGAACACATCCACCAGCCGGTTTTGCAACAGTTTCTACCCTACTGTTCTTAGAATGGACTCACAAACTCTTAGCATTCACCTTTACCTGTGTTTTTGTTTTTGCCGCTGTTCACCTATTATTTACTTACCTATGCTACTTAACTCTGTGATCTGCCTGTATTGCTCACAAGACAAAGTTTTTCACTGTGCCTCGGTTCAAGTGACAATAAATTCAACTCAATTTAATTCCAGAGTGCCAGCAAGGACAAACGTTGCCACAAACAGCACCCCCACATTGATGGGGTTTGCCAGGTTCACCCTGGACTCAGTTACATGTTGACTAAGCAGGTCCTTTCATGGGCTCAATGTTCTAAGTTATTGTGGACACCCACTCAAAGTGGCTGGACATGCATAGAATTCAGTCATCAGCCACAGGGTTAACAAGAGAAAAATTGCACCTGTATTTTGCAGTACACAGACCCCTGGAAATGTTGGTCACAGACAATGAGCTAGCATTTACCAGCAGGAAATTTGAATATTTGTTGAACGGTATTTGACATATAAGAGCAGCTCCATTTCATCCATCATCCAATAGTCTGGCAGAAGGAGCAGTTCAAACTTTGATGTCAGGCTTAAAGAAACAGCCTATAGCTTTATTTGATACCAAACTGTCCTGGTCCCTATTTAATTGTAGGACCACCCCTCACACAACTACAGTAATAGCTCATGGGAAGATGACTCTGCACCAGGTTAAATCTGATCTACCTGGACCTGAAGTGAGGATGAAATGGCCTCAGGAACACCAATGCTGGACACAAGACTCCACTAAGTGAGAGAGACAGGGGATACAGTTGGTGTAAGAACCATGGGAATGGCCCTGCATGGGTAAGATGCATGGTCAACACACAACAGTGGCAAATAAAGTTTGGGTAAGTGTGACAGTACTGAACGAGCACATGGACCATATGAAAGCTGCAAACTTGCAAAAGGGGTGGAAGCATAATTTGTCCGGCTCCTCAGAACAGTCAGAAAGGCTGAAGGAACCTATGGGTTCTCTCTCTCTGAGTGTTGAAGAGATTTCAGAATATGAGATGGACACAGCAAATCTCACTGCTGCAATGCCTTGGCCGCCTTAAGAGGAGAATAAATTTCTTCTCTAGGTGCCAGAGGTGGGTTTCTGTCCATCACATGCCACCCATATCTGAGGCAGAGTCAGAGGAACCTGTCCTGGTACTAGAGTTCCTCAGGAGGAGCTAAAATTAAAAAAAAACTAGCTGGTGCACTTGAACTCAGACGGGGAGGGATGTAGTGATTCCACCAAGGTCTGCCAGGTGGAGCTCATAGAATTTGAGTTCCTTAATTGGACCAGATTAATAGCCCCAAATGTAGATCCCTGGCTGACAGATAAGGAGTGTTTTCCTCCTGAGGAGGAGAGTTTGCTCTCCAAGCACCACCACCAACTCCCCGCCCCCCCCCCCCCCACACACACACCCTTGTTTCAGATGGACTTTTTAAAAATTTCTTTTGTTTTTCTTTATCGTTTGTTGTGAGTGTTTTTTTCTGGGTTTTCTAAAAAAACACTGGAATGTCTGACATCCTGTTCACTCTGAGGGAGGTGAATCAGTGGTGGTGGGATACTAGCTTGTCTGGAATTATTTCAAAAAGGTTGACTCTGCTTTCTCTCCACAGATGCTTTCTCTTCTTCCAACAATTTTTGTTTTCACTGAAGAGCCAACTGATGTTTCGAGGTAATTTTGTAGTGTCACTCTAATTTTGCACATGCAGTTGCAGTGCTCCACCTAGTGGAGTATTGGCCAAAAACACAGTCTTTCTCCCCAACGTAGTTTCATTTCAAAATCAACCTGCTCAGATATTTTGACACACTTTTGTGGAAGGTTTTGTGTTCGGACCTTCTGGCCCAGTTGTAGGAACATTACCATTACACCATAAGAGACCCTCTAAGATAGATTATTTTTTGTTTGCCTTAATATTGAAACTAAGAGTGTGGTGCTGGAAAAGCACAGGCAGTCAAGCAACATCCAAGGAGCAGGAGAGTTGACGCTTTGAGCATAAGCTCTTCTTCAGGAATGTGGGGATGGCCCAAGGGGGCTAACAGTTAAATAGAAGGGGGGGGGTGCTGGGAGGAAGGTAGCTTGGAATGCGATAGGTAGATGAAGGTAGGGGTGAAACTGATAGGTTGGAGAGGAGTGTGGAGCGGATAGGTGGGAAGGAAGATGAACAGGTAGGAAATGCAAGTCATGGGGGAGGTGGAGGGTGTGGGTGGTGTCCCGAACATATGTGGGGAGTTTGTGGACCAACGGGGATGGGATGGTATCAGGGTATGCAGAGATAAGTTTGGTGGGGCCCGAGCAGGCAGAGATGATGGGTCAACCCGGGCTGTCAGGTTTGTGAATTTTCGGTAGGGGGTAGAACTGGGCAGTGTGGGGTTCCTGGTCTATGAGGTTGGAGACTGTCGATGGGAGATCACCTGAAGTGATAAAGTTGTGGATGGTCTGGGAGATAACGGTTTTGTGATAGGAGGTGAGGTCGTGGTCAAGGGGGCAGTAGAAGGAGGTATCCATGAGTTGGCGTCTGGCTTCAGTGGTGCATTGCTCGGTGCACCAAATTACCACAGTGCCCGCCACCCTCCCCTGTCGCTGGTTTAATGGTGTGGTTGGGTTTGTAGTGGAAGGCTGCGTGTTGTGAGGGTGAGAAGTTGAAGTGGGTGAGGAGGGTGAACCAGTTGAGGTGGTAAATGTCACGACAGCAGTTGGAAATGAAGAGATCGAGGGTGGGTAATAGACCAGCACGGGGTGTCCAGGTGGATGGGGTGTGTTGGAGATGGGTGGAGGGGTCCTCGAAGGGTGGGCAAGGGTCCTCACTTTCCACCCCACCAACCTCCAGATCCTCAAATCATCTTCCGCCACTTACATACATACCCCCACTAGGGATATATTCTCCTCCCCACCCTAATCTGCATTCTGGAGAGACCATTCCCTTCATGACTCCCTTGCATTCCCTCCTCCATCAACTTACCCTCCATTCCTGGCCCCCTCCCCTCCACTGCAAAAAGTGCAAAATCTGTGCCGCACCTCCCCCCTCACCTTCGTCCAAGGCCCCAAAGGACCCTTCCACATCCGACAGATATTTACCAGTAATTCCACACACGCCATCTACTGTATCCGCGGCTGTTGATGTAGAATCCTCTACATTGGGGGGAGAGGACACCAACTTGTGGAACGTTTCAGAGAATATCTCTGGGACACACACATGAAGCAACCCCACCGCCTCATGGCTGAACACTTTAACTCCCCCTCTCACTCCGCCAAGGACGTGCAGGTCCTGGGCCTCCTCCATCACCAAACTCGAGTCACCTGATGCCTAGAGGAAGAATACCTCATCTTCCGTCTTGTGTTATTCCAACCACACAGGATCAATGCGGATTTCACGAGTTTCCTCATTTCCCCTCCCCCCACCTTATTCCAGATCCAACCTTCCAACTTGGCACCGCCCTCTTGAACTGTCCTACCTGTCCATCTACCTTACCATATAACCCCTCCACCCTCCTCTCTGACCTATCACATTCACCCCGACTTTCACCTACCTATTGCATTCCCAACTACCTTTACCCCAGCCCCACGCCCTCCCATTTATCTCTTAGCCCTCTTGAGCCATCCCCGCATTCCTGATGAAGAGCTTGTGTTCGAAACGTTGACTTTCCTGCTCCTCGGATGCTGCCTGACTGGCTGTGCTTTTCCAGCACTACACTCTTTGATTCTGATCTCCTGCATCTACAGTCCTCACTTTCTCCTCCTTTATATTCAAACTACTCAAGCTAATGGCCAGGAGTGCCGGCAACATGAGTAATCATGCTTCCAGCTTTGCACTGTTATGTATTCATCCCAATACATAAAGGAGTTGTTCGGGATTATTACAGATTTATGACAGCATTTTGTGAGGTTTGTTTCATCTTTTCTTTACACAAATAATATTTATGTTGGGGCACATATCAAATTGTGGACATAATGGTCTATTGAAGTTAAGATTTTTCATTAAAGTCTGGTAATACTGTATACTTTATTTGAACCAAACATTAATTGTGACATAATTGTTAATTGTTCTGAATAAGCCTTTATTACCTCAGCTACTCTGTGTTAATACCAACTGTTAAATAAATAAATTAAAAACTGGTCATAAAGCAAAAATAAACTGCACAAGATCATTTAGAAAACTTGAAAACGAAAACAAGATCAAAAGAGTGAATATCTTTCAGAATGTTTATTTGTTCTTCTGAAATCTTGAAATTAATAATGTACAAAGTGCTGACAATGCATACTGATGAGAAAGTTGAAATGCAAGTTCGCATTACAAACCTATTAAGACCTGCAAGATGACAAAGTGAAATTTCAACTAAGATGATAAGGCAGACATTACTGTGTTACTGTTGATTGGATTCAATGTTGGCGCAGCATGCTGACTAACAGTGTGCTCAGAATTTCTGCCTACATTTTCCATACACTGATGGAGGGACAGACGTTATCAGCCACTCTTGACTGGACAAGGCCTATGAAGATCAAAAGCAAGGCCCAGCACCACTAGCATAGAGGTAGGTTCTGTGAAAGGCCCTAATAGAGAATCCAATCTATTTTGTTTTTTCTTGTAGCCAATGGGCCACAAGTTTTTACTTTGACATATTCAGGTAATTTCTGTAGAATTCTCATATAATTATTGCCTGCCACAATCTGGCATTCACAATAATTTAACAAGCCTGTACGCTACCCAGTAATTGACTTCATATCGCTATTTCAAGCTTGGATGAAGGCAATATCCCAAGCATTTGATTTGATTTGATTTATTGTTGTCACATGTCCCTGAATACAGTGAAAAGATATGTTTTGTGAGCAGTACAGGCAAATCATTTTAGATTAGGTTATTTACAGTGTGGAAACAGGCCCTTCGGCCCAACAAGTCCACACCGACCCACCGAAGCGCAACCCACCCATACCCCTACATATACCCCTTACCTAACACTACGGGCAATTTAGCATGGCCAATTCACCTGACCCGCACATCTTTGGACTGTGGGAGGAAACCAGAGCACCCGGAGGAAACCCACGCAGACACGGGGAGAACGTGCAAACTCCACACAGACAGTCGCCTGAGGCGGGAATTGAACCCAGGTCCCTGGCGCTGTGAGGCAGCAGTGCTAACCACTGTGCCACCGTGCCACCGTAACATACAGGAACACACAGATCATAGGATGTTTAGACAGAGTGAGGCATCCAGGTGCACAAAAGCCCAGATAACATTAGATTTGAAATTAGAGAAGTTCATTCAGCAGTCCAGTAACAGTGGGGAAGAAGCTGTTCTTGAACCTGTTGGTGTCCTGTTTAGACTTCTGTATTTTCTGCCTGACAGAAGAGCATTGCTGTGAGGAACTAACAATATAGGGACAATCAATAGGGAACACAAGCAAGGCTATGAAGAATGATGGTACCAGGATTAGGAGGAAGAGCTGGCTTGAACATAGATTAGTTAGCTAGAGGTGCTGATATGTGGAATTGTGATGTTGTGGCAGTAACAGAGACCTGGCTGAAGGAAGGACAGGAGTGTGTGTTAAACATCCGTGATACAAGCTGTTGAGGTGTTACCCAAAAGGAGTACTTCAACCTTCTATGGGCAGCGACATTATTCTTCCAGATGAGTGTATTCATTATTTCTTAAACAGTACCCTATTATGTTCAAATAAAAGATTGATTGAAACAATACTTCGCCTTCTAATGAATGCTTTCCATGGGGAGGGGGGAAATAATAAAACAAAATAAGCCTTTATATCTATTCACTATTTTGTTTTACAACCTGTGGCATTGTTTACAAAGGGTTAACAGCGCTGGAGGGAACATTACTTTGATTATTTGTGAGAGTTGATTGACTTGGAGGGTGGGGATGTGCAGAGAGTGAGGGCAGCATCAGGGGCGGAACCATAGGCTCAGGGAACGGTTTGTGTTGGTGCGGCCCTGGGGGGGACGGTTCTGTTGACGGACCGGAAGTGGCCGGAGTGTATTAGCTGTTGCTCCAGGTATTTTCCGGTTCGTATCGCGGGGAGTGGGAATGGTTTGGTTTCAAAACAAAATTAGGGGTGAAAGGGCGGCGGAGGACGGGGAGTGAGTGAGAGGGAGGAGTGTCGATCGGGTGGAGGGCTCCGGGTGGGTGAGAATGTTCAGATCTGGAGCTGTTTTCTCTCACAGAATCCCCTGCATTGTGTAAACAGGCCATTCAGCCCAACGGGTCCACACTGACCCTCTTAAGAGCTGCGCACCCAGATCCATCCTCCACAGCCTGTCCCTATATAATCCCGTATTTCCCCATGGCTTACCCAGCCTTGCACAACCCTGAATGCTGTGGGGCAATTTACCACAGCTCACCCACCCACACATCCCTGAACACTCCGATCCTCCCTAAACTGCACATCCCTGGATACTCTGGTCAGTTTACCACAGCTCACCCACTCACACATCCCTGAACACTCCAAACCACCCGAGCCTGCACATCCCTAGACGCTATGGGATAATTTAGCATGGTCAACCCACTCTAATCTGCACATCCCTGGACTGTGGGAGGAAACCCACACAGGCAGAAGGAGAATGTGCAAATTCCACACAGACAAGTCACCCAAGAATGGAATGAACTCTAGTCCCTGGTGCTGTGGGGCAGCAGTGCTAACCACTGAGCAATCGTGTCCCCTCCCCCACCATTTTTAAAGGTAAAATTTAAAGTGGAGTGAGGGAAGAGAGGTACCTGATACAACATATTACACGCAGCTTTAACTTCACTCATCCAATTTAATTGTGTTTGTGCTCATGGCTGTGCATCTACTATGGAATTCAATACCATTAATGAAACCAAGCCACAATAGACTCTAATAAAGGTCATATATAATGGCTTCAAGAAGAACACTCAATAAATTCATAAAACTGTACAGCTCCAGATGATCCTCCTGTTAGTGGACTGGTGCAAGATTTATTTTCAAAAGCAAACTTGGATTCAGCATAAATTTATGAAGTAATCTATTTTTTTCCTTTTCCCAGATTCTGGCCAATTATGATAATCGGACTATCCAGTCAGTTGTTGGACATATTCAGTCTTATTAATCCTAACAATATGGCCAACAAAAGCTGAGGCGATTTTGTTCTGCTTTACTTTGTTCCCTAGTACAGGGAACCTGCTTGCGTCTTGAATTATAGACGACTATGTTTCTTTTAAATTGCTGTGTTTAGGACATTGTGGCTAACATTGTGAGTCAGGTGTTATTTGGTCATGTTAGAAATGCAAGCCCCTTTCAAGGTCAAATTAAATAATTCCAGAATCGGTTAAGACTGTTGACTTTGTTTTTAAGAGCTGTGTTTTTTTAGCCCCTCCCTCTTTCTCATCTTCGGTGGTCTGCATTGCTTTTGCTGGGTTTTGCACATAATTTGAGTAATTAGAAACAAGGGTGACTTAGCAGTGGTGGATATGAGGTGAAAGGTCCCACAAGTGATTTGGGGTTGTGGGAAAAAAAAGTTTGGTTGTATGTGGTAATTCCAGATAGTAAAAGAAGAGCTGGGTTCTTATTAAGGGACTGGTGTTAGAGTTGTAGTGTCTCTATCTTTGGGGTGGATGGCTCGAGTTCAAGTTTCAACTGCCTGAGATGTGTCTTTACATTTTGAACAGGTTGATTTAAAAAAAAACTGGGTTCTTTCTGTTTTTCATTGGTTATGGAAAAAAGGCAGGAAAGTGGAGTTGAGGATTGTCAGATCAGCCATGGTCTCATTGGATGACGGTGCAGACTTGATGGGCTGAATGGCCTACTTCTGCTGCTTCATGTTATGATCTTAAAGGAGATATTTGATTTCAGCATAAGGAACCGTTTGTGCTAAACTATAGATTTACAACTAAAAGCCTGTGTAATCATGAAAATCTTTTGCTACCTAATTCAACTTCAGGATACTTTTCCGTGGACCATTATTACTTTCGGTTTGGCAAAATTGACTTGTACGCCCTGCAGGGCTTCATAAATTCTTTTGATAATTTGACTGTGTTTTTTAGGAATTGGAGTATGTTTTCTTAATAATTTAAATGAATGTACATATTCTGTTTTCATTGTTGGAATTTACCTGACCTTTCACAGCAAACTGCTGAGAGGAATAAACATGCACATGACTATGGTCCTTCTCAGTTACTTAATTACATAATGCTTTCAGCAAGTAGCTAGCCTTCTGTTGGAATAGTTTTGGCACCAGTAAGCAGAAACAATTTTAATAGAACTTTTGACCAAAGTATAATGTTTGTTTCACAGTCTAATTTTTTGATGATCTTTGTTCTTGTGTAAAAGAACAGATTGAAGCATGCCAGATTGCTTAATGCCTCAGTGCCTGTACAGTTATTCAGAACGTTGTCCCTCAGGATTGATTGAATCATGTCTTATGTGCACATGTTTCATTTACGTAATTATGCCCAGGCATCTCCATGCTGGCAGAGCAATTGATATGAAGAAACTTATAAAGAAATTTGAAATGAGACTGGAATGATCTAACTAAAGGAATCGTTTTTTTTTCGCTCAGTATTCAGAGGCGAAAAGATGAAAGGAAGGAATAATTGAGACTGGTTTAGAAAGAGAATCTCAGTGGCAAAGAGGAAAAGTTTCAGAGTAAACAAAAACAATCCCTGATTGTACCATGAAGAGCTTGGGGGGGGGGGGGGAACAAATGATGTGGGCAAGGATATTGAATTAGTGGATATTCCCAAATAGGCTAGAGAAAAGCTGTGGAAGAATTTGGTAATGAAGGACAAAAATACATTTGCTCAGATAGATAGAGGTGTGGATCTGGTGAGAGTAAAATAGATTTGTGATTATTTGTATGGCACAGGAACTAGTTTAAAGTAGATTAATTGTGTGAAATGAGGGCAGCTAACAAATTCATTTTTGACGTAACTCTATCTGAATGAAGGTTGGACTAAAATGGGTAGGGTTGCTTTAAGAGATGGTGTTGAGAGTTACCAAGATAGAAAATTTGCCTAAAGCAAAAGTCATGCCAACTCAGAATAATAGGAACTTAAAGTACTACTATAACAATCAGTATGAAATGCTGTTAGTGGCCATAGTATTGAACACCGCCTATGTAAGATCCTAGTGGGGCGTAGTTTACATAAATTCGATGTTGATGCAGTGTTAAACTAAGCTGTTCTCTCTGTCTGTCAAAATACAGGTCAAAAATATGTCTACTATGGAAATGGATCAAGAACTGGCCAAAAAACTGTTCTTTGAAGGAGGCACTCTTATAATACTTGGAGTTCCTGAGGGCACTGAATTTGGCATTGATTACAACTGTTGGCAAGTTGGCCCCAAATTTAAAGGAGTGAAGATGATCCCACCAGGAATCCATTTTATGCATTGCAGTGCTGTGGACAGCAGCAATACTCTGATAACAGGGCCACGCACAGGTTGTTTCTTTCACATAAAGCAGAGGGAAGTTCTAGTGAAGCGATGGGACAAGAAGGAAGAAGAAATAGTTCTAGTTGAGGTCTCGGAAGAAGAGAGAGAACAGATAAGAGAGAATCTGACGGAACTGGACAAATGCTTGGGACCATATCCATATGCAACAATGAAAAGATGGGTTTCTTTAACCAATTTAATTACTGATCCCTTAATCCAGAAATTGCAGCCTGAAAGTGGACGGATTTGTGCATTTTCTGAAGTGCAGCCAGAGATTGCACTACCACATACAAAGGATCGCGCCCAACAGAATCTATTGCCTTATGATACCCTATGCAAGAGCTACGAAGAGGGGTTAGCCAGACTGCCCAAGATGAAAGTTAAAGCTGGTACTGAGATCAGATTCACGACCATTCCAAAACAGAAGTATCCTGAGGGAGCATCCCCAGCTGAAATTACAAAGTTTAGCATGGACTTTAGCTATGCCCTGGATACGGTAATAAAACAGCGATACCCTTTGAACTCAAAAGATATATTAGGTTGGTATGTTATAGAAAGTGTGAGCTGCTTGATAAGATGATGTTATTTGCAATTCAAAATAATGTCCATGGAGATTTAAAAATTGTATTTGGGCTTGACTTGCACTGTCTCAGAAAAGATGGTCTTTTTTGGTGATTCTATGTAGAGGATATTCCAACATAAAACAAACTCAGCCCAATTGAATGGGGGAGAGGTAAGTCTTGTTCTTGTCTGTGGAACTTGGGCTGAAAACAAGACTAAGCCCAAACTGAGTGTCTTTGTCTGTTGTAGGGATCTAAGCAAAATTAGTTTATTTTCTCTAAATCTAATTCTTTAGAATTAAACTGCAAAATTGACAATTCTGTGCTACATTATCTTTCCTGGAAAAAAGAGAATGTTCTAGTTTGAGTTGGAATGTACTGTTGGGACAATATTATATAATTTTGCTCGCATTAAACTGCTGCCTTAACATTGACCAAGAGTATGTGCTGTTGATGCCAGTTGGAAGCAGCAAAAGGATTTTTTTTAAGGGCGGCACGGTGTTGCAGTGGTCAGCACTACTGCCTCACAGCGTCAGAGACCCGGATTCAATTCCTGTCTCGGGTAACTGTCTGTGTGGAGTTTGCACATTCTCCCTGTGTCTGCGTGGGTTTCCTTTGGGTGCTCCGGTTTCCTCCCACAGTCCAAAGATGTGCAGGCTAGGTGAATTAGCCATGTTAAATTGCCCATAGTGTTAGGTGAAGGGGTAAATGTAAGGGAAGGGTCAGGGTGGGTTGCTCTTCAGAGTGTCGGTGTGGGTATATGAATAGGAAGTCTTCGAGTAAAAAGTGAGGTCTGCAGATACTGGAGATCAGAGCTGAAAATGTGTTGCTGGTTAAAGCACAGCAGGTTAGGCAGCATCCAGGGAACAGGAAATTCTGGCCTGAAACGTCGAATTTCCTGTTCCTTGGATGCTGCCTAATCTGCTGTGCTTTAACCAGCAACACATTTTCAGCTCAGATATGAATAGGAAGGGCTTGGAGAGATATGGACCGGGTGCTGGCAGGTGGGACTAGATTGGGTTGGGATATCTGGTTGGCGTGGACAGGTTGGACAGAAGGGTCTGTTTCCATGCTGTATATCTCTATGATTGATCATGATGGACAAAATGTGATAAAATTTTTTTAGATAAGCCTGCCAATTTATTTTTGTTATGATTTGATCTTGCTCCATGCAAGCAAATGATGAACAAAAATTCAAGTAGTAAATATATTTCTACAGGTCAGTAACCCAGGAGATTATCTTAAGTTCTCTGAAATTTTAATTCCAGTTTTATTCGTAAATGGGTTCCGATTGGATAAAAAATTTCCTTGAAGGTAGGAGATAGAGGGTGGTGGTAGAGGGTTATTTTTTTCGATTGGAGTTCAGTGACCAATAGTGTGCCACAAGGTTTGGTGCTGAGTCCACTGCTTTTCCTCATTTTAATAAATTACTTGGATATGAATATAGGAGACATGGTTGGTTAGTTAGTTTGCAGATTACACCAAAATATGCTGTGTAGAGGACAGCATATTGAGTTGGAATATACTGATATAAAAGATTATCTCTGAGTATTATGGGACTTTGATTAGCTGAGTTGAGGAGTGGCAGATGAAGTTTAATTTAGATAAATATGAAGTGTTGCATTTTGGGAAGGCGAACTAGGGCAGGACTTATACAGTTAATGATGGGACCTTAGGGAGTATTGTTGAATAAAGAGACTCTGGGGTTACGGTGCATAGTTCCTTGAAAGTGGAATCGCAGGGCAACAGGGTGGTGAAGGAGGTGTTTGGCACATTGTCTTCATTGCCAGACATTGAGGATAGGAGTTGGGATGTCATGTATAGGACACTGGTGAGGCCACTTTTAAAATACTGCATACAATTCTGGTTGCTCTTTGATAGGAACAATGTTGTTAAACTTGAGAGGCTGTAAAAAAAGATTTACAAGAATGTTGCCGGGACTGGAGGGTTTGCACTATAGGGAGAGGCTGAGTGGGCCGTGCTGTTTTCCCTGGAGCTTTGGTTGCTGAGGGTTGAACTTATAGAGGTTTATAAAATCATGAAGGGCATGGATAGGATAATAGACAAGGTCTTTTCCCTGGGTTGGGGGAATTCAGAACTTGAGGACGTCGGTTTAGGGTGAAAGGGGAAAGATTTAAAATAGACTTAAGGGGCAACGTTTTCATGCAGATTAGTACACGTATGGAATGAGCTGTCAGAGGGAATGGTGGAGGCTGGTATAATTACAACATTTAAAAGGCATCTGGATCGGTATATGAATAGGAATGGATTCAGAGGGATATGGGCCTGGTGCTTGCAGGTAGGAGTAAATTAGGCTAGGATATCTGGTTGGCATGGGTGGGTTGGACCAAAGGGTCTGTTCTGTGCTGTACGTTCCTATGACTCTGTGACCTGTACGGTGGAAGCAGTTCAGAGTTGTGGGTTATGGTTGGGTCAGCTGACACAGTACAATAGTCATAGGAAATCACAGGCAATGTCAGATACGAAGGCAGGCTCGTTAACTGATTTGCCTTTGTATTGTGGGATTTTTTTCTCAGTTACAATAAAAGTAGAAAGGCCCTGCAGCTTGTGCCCTCATACATAATCACACCTGGCATGCTC
This sequence comes from Hemiscyllium ocellatum, assembly GCF_020745735.1. Taxonomy (NCBI): domain Eukaryota; kingdom Metazoa; phylum Chordata; class Chondrichthyes; order Orectolobiformes; family Hemiscylliidae; genus Hemiscyllium; species Hemiscyllium ocellatum. The sequence continues at coordinate 45,540,649 of NC_083415.1, forward strand.
GCCATGCCACCTCATGACCTCCATGCTAAGGTTTCTTCAGTGAATGCCCCGTGACCCCTGAGGTTCTCATTCTAGGCATTGGAACTTCCATACCTATTCCTCCACTATTCACTAAATCGAAGCAATGAATGCTGCAGTAGGACATGTTTTTAAAAAGTAATCCATTTGAACGGTTCCCATTACATTCAAACTAAAATTAATTTCTGTTAAAAAACAACATATGTCAATCATCCAGAGCTTGAACTTTTAATTAGCTGAGACTGCATCAGTTGAAACCTCTTAATCATGCATAAATAAACATTGGAAATTGATTGTTGAGAACAGACTGTAAGAACTGTCAATCAAGCACGGGCTGAAGTGTTGCAAGAGAGTAACGCAAGAAAACATAATGAGGTGGCTGAGATCCTAGACATCCATACTGTCCTGAAACATATGCCCTCTGCTTGATTGATATCTCTGGCTGTCTGTTATATACCAACAATTTCACAACATTTATTACATCAGCACTTTTTTGTATTGTCCTGATGCATTCTAGCATCATTAAGACGGTTCATTGTTTCTGTGAAGTGTAGTGGGTGGACATGAAAGTGCTGTAGCCTATCATAAGGACAATATCTGATGACATGCACCTCACCGTAAGCCATGAAAGCTATGAGGGTAGATGCAGGGGCCTACTGGGCATGAGGCCATGTGACAGCTTTTTTGAAATATGTAAACTATGATTTGTGATGCTGCAAAAGTCATTGACTCCATGAACATTGAGGAGGAAAGGACATAGCCCATCTCATAATGGAGTCAACCAGGTCAAGCATTTTGGATATGGCGCAGTAACCTGAACCAATCTGCACCTTTAAAAGGCACTCCCAAAAATTGGAAAGCTCAGGAATCCTGAAATTGGGGTCTCCTGCCATTTTCTATAGTGCTTCTGAGTCGTCCCAACTTGGCAAAAAACCCAAGCCTTAATTTTGGATCTGTCTTTCATAAAGTGGTGTTTTCTTTTAGTCCAAGCTGGTTGAATCTCTCAGCTTTATTTTAACTCCTCATAAAGAGTGAGCGTCCAGCTACATCCTTGTATAGTGAACCTCAGCATCGTGCTGTCTCTGAACTGTTCCCTCATGCTAGATCCTGCCACGCAATCTTGTCTGGGATATTTTATACCTTTCTCCTTTCAAAACCTCATCCCACTGTATCCAGGTAGCAATGCTGATTGGCTATTCTTGAGACACCAACCTTTTTTATTGTATTGGAAGCAGTTTGACAGTTTAAAATACAACTCAGCATTCTCAGTTAATTCTATTACTTTGGAAACTCCAGTCTATCCACTGTTAGCTCATAGGCTGCTGCTGAATGCACACAGCTTGTATAATCTTTCCAGAAAATAATTAACCACTCAGATTTGTATCCAGTATTGTTCTGGGCACCACACTTCACAAAGAATGTGAAGGAATTGGTGATGGTGCAAAAGGGTTTCATGATGCTGGCTCCCTGGAAAAGGGGCGTCATTAATGTAGATAGATGGGGAAAGTATGGGCTGTATCCCTTGGAGAGAACCAGATTCAACAGACAGGTTCAAAATCCTAAATGGTCTGGGGAGAGTAGATAGAGGAAAAACTGTTCCCATTAATGGAATGATCAAGAACAAAATGGCATTCATTTGAGACAAATAGCAAAATAAGCATTGGTGGGATGAGGAAAAATGTTTTTATGCATCGAGTGAATGTACTGCCTGAGAGAGTGGGAGAAGCATGTTCCCTTCAGACATCTGAGAAGGCATCGACAAAGGGAAAACATTATGGAGGGCTGTGGGGAGAAAGCGAGGTGAGTTGCAGTAAATGAACAAATCCTTTCAGACAGCCAGCACAGATGCATTGGGCCAAATAGCCTCCTTCAGTGCTGTCACCATTCTATGACTACCTTTTTTGTCAAACACAGTTTATTTGTTTTAATGTATTCTATTCATCTTCAGGTGAATTGCAGTTTTCTTTTGTCTGTTTCCTGATCGGACATGTCTATGATGCGTTTGAGCACTGGAAGGATTTACTTCGTCTACTCTGTCATTCTGAGGAGGCTGTGACAAAACGAAAGGATCTCTATTCTGCTCTCATCTCAATCCTCTATCATCAACTTAATGAAATTCCTGCTGACTTCTTTGTGGATATTGTCTCCAAAGATAACTTCCTCACCACAACCTTGCAGGTAGTTTTTTCTGGATCATACCAATATGCAAAATTTATTGCACTTCACTACTTAGGGGTTATTGACTGAAATTCATAACTTATGAAGTAAAATTATTCTGAATTTAAGTTTTAGGTACGTCTGTATTTTCAAGCTTATCTAGTACTCTATTGGAGAAGTCATGAAATGTTTGCTTGTTGTTAATGTTGCTACACTGTAAATTCAAATCCTGTGATAAAACATCAGTGGGGCTTTAGTCTGTGGCAGCAGAATCAAATACTTTATACTGTTGAGAGTCAATAGTGCATTTCCATGGCTAAATTCTGGGTATTGGTCACAATGCCACTTGTGCTATCTGATGTAGTCACAACAGACCTCTTTGCTTTGCAGCAGATATAACTGTGAATTGGTTGGCAGTTTCTCACACCTTCACTGAAACTTATCTCCATATATTAACTGACTTTATGTTAGGGCCGATTAAAGTTGTTAGTCCAATATAGCAGTAGTCGGAATAGCTCAGGAATCCAAGGTAAACTAAGATATAAAGAACTGGCCTTTAATTGCATTACCAAGTGAAATAATCAATCTTCCTCTGCAATTTCCATTATTACTTATATAACTGAAGATGGATGTTGAAAATGTTTTCACTCAGTTTTTAGTCTGCTTGTCAGTAAACAATACATCACAAAAATTAAGAATGGGTTTCAACAGAAATTACACACACAAGATGTGGTGCAGGGAAGAAGTAATCAACTTTTTCTGGTGAAGTGGATCCAGATCCTGGGAATTTTTTTTAAGGATCAGTTAACATAGAGCAAATAAAAAGCCTGGGATTGATTATTTAGAGTGTTGTTGATTGTCTCAGTTGCTATGGTGGAATTTGCTATAACTGTCAAACTGTGAGTGGAAGTTTTACAGCAGGTTGTTAGGTGTGGATTAGCCTGAAGGCTCGTGAGTAAGATGAAAGCTCTTAATTTTTTTTCAACTTTGTAATTACAGAACATCAACTTGACAAAGACCTCAAGGAAGAGCTGTGTAATTGTGGTAACATTAAGTTAACAGAATGTGATTGAGGAATGTGTTCTTTTTAGATTAGATTAGATTAGATTAGATTAGATTACATACAGTGTGGAAACAGGCCCTTCGGCCCAACAAGTCCACACCGACCCGCCGAAGCGCAACCCACCCATACCCCTTCATTTACCCCTTACCTAACACTACAGGCAATTTAGCATGGCCAATTCACCTGGCCCGCACATCTTTGGACTGTGGGAGGAAACCGGAGCACCCGGAGGAAACCCACGCAGACACGGGGAGAACGTGCAAACTCCACACAGTCAGTCGCCTGAGTCGGGAATTGAACCCGGGTCTCAGGCGCTGTGAGGCAGCAGTGCTAACCACTGTGCCACCATGCCGCCCATAAAGTCTATTAAGTCCTTTCTTCCCTTCTTCACTCTATATTTAGTAGGTCGATTATATTCTGACATGAGAGCCAAAAAGAGATGTTACTGGCTACTGCGGGAGTTTTGCTTGGATGTTCAAGTTCTATTTTTCATTCATTGGTTATTTATGTCACTGGCTGGGCAAGCATCTATTGTCCATGCACATGAGTTACCTTCTGGGACTGCTGCATTTCATTTGGTGTAAATAGGCCCACAATTTTGTTCGGGAGGGAGTTGCAGGATTTTCACTCATCACTGTTCCTTCATGGTTGCTATATTTCCAAGTGAGGATGATGGTGACTTGTAGGAGGTGTTTGCATATACCTGCTCGCATTGTCCTTCTGGGAAGTACTAATCATGACTTGGGAAGGTACTGTCAAAAGAGCGGCAATGAAATTATGCAGTGCATCTTGTAGGTGGTACACACTGATACTGAATGTGAGTGGTGAAGGGACTAGATGTCTGTGGATATGGTGTCAGAAAAGTGGCTGTTTTGTCCTGCACTGTGTCAGGCTTCTTGGGTTTTGTTGGAACTGCACTCCAGGCAAGTTAGAAGTGTTGTATCACAGTCTTGTGCCTTTCGATGGTGGATAGGCCTTGGGAAATTGCAGGTGAGTTAATTGCTGCAGGATGCTAAGACTCAGACCTGTTCTTGTAGACAGCGTATTGAAATGGCTATTCTACTTCAGTTTTTGGTCAATGATATCCTAAAGATGATGATAGTGGGAGTTCAGTGTTGGTGATGACATTACCTGCTAAAGCATGATGTTTGGATTCTCTGTTGTAGTCGATAGCGCTTGTGTAGCATAAATGTCACTTGCTGCTAGTCTTTAAAACCTGAATATTATCCAGGTCTTGCTGCATTTGGGCATAATACTTAGGTATCTGGGAAGTTGCGAATTGTGCAAGCATCAGCAAGTATCCCTTTCTCTGACCTTATTGTGGAAGTCATTCAAGAAGTAGCTGATGATGGTTGCGCCTAGGGTCCTACCATGAGGAGCACCTGTAGAGATGTCCTGGAGCTGAAATGACTGATCTCTAACAACCACAACCATCTTCCTTTGTGCCATGTATGACTCCAACCAGTGGAAAGGTTTCCTTCTGATTCCAATTGACTCTCTTTTTAGGGCTCATTGATGCCATATTCAGTCAAATGCAGCCATTGTTTCAAGGGAAGTCATTTGGACCAGAGGAATTCAACTCTTTAGTCTATATTTTGGGTCTGTAGATTGTGAAGGAGCAAAAATGGCCTTTAGTAGAGTGATATGGTCTTCTTGTCGGATGTGGGAGTTTAAAGAGAATTTAAGGGTTACTGCAGATTATATCTGCCATAAATGCTGTTGGATGCAAATCTTATCAGATCGAGTGGATCGGTTGGAGAGACAGATAGAGGTGATGAGGAATTTACAACAGCAATAGTATGTGATGGATGGCAGTTACAGGAAGGGGAGAAAGTCTCAGATACAGTCACATAGATGGGTTAACTCCAGGAAGGGTAAGAGAGGTAGGCACCTAGGGCAGGAGTCTTTTGTGAATATACCCATTTCAAACAGGTATACTGTTTTGGAAAATGTAGTAGGTGATGGAATCTCAGGGGAACGTAGCACAAACAGCCAAGTTTCTGGTATTGACACTGGCTCGAATGCAATGAGGGGTACGTTGGCTTCCAAGAGATCAATTGTGTTAGGGGATTCTGTTGTCCGAGGTACAGACAGGCGTTTCTGTGGCCAGCAGAGAAAAAGCTGAGTGGTGTGTTTTTTCCCTGGTGCCAGGATCAAGGATGTCTCAGAGAGGGTGCAGAATTTCCTCACGAGGGAGAGGGACCAGCAAGAGGTCATTGTCCACATTGGAACCAACTATATAGGAAGGAAAAAGGTTGAGATTCTGAAGGGAGATTACAGAGAGTTAGGTAGAAATTTAAAAAGGAGGTCCTCAAAGGTGGTAATATCTGGATTACTCCCAGTGCTACGACCTAGTGAGGGCAGAAATAGGAGGATAGAGCAGATGAATGCATGGTTGAGGAGCTAGTGTATGGGAGAAGGATTCACATTTTTGGGTCATTGGAATCCCCTTTTGGGTAGAAGCGACCTGTACAAGAAGGACGGATTGCACCTAAATTGGAAGGGGATTAATATACTGGCAGGGAGATTTGCTCAATCTGCTCGGGAGGATTTAAACTAATAAGGTGGAGGGATGGGACCAAGGGAGATAGTGAGGAAAGAGATCAGTCTGAGACTGGTACAGTTGAGAAGAGAAATGAGTCAAACAGGGCAGGCAGGGACAAGGTAGGAGGGATAAATTAAACTGCATTTATTTCAATGCAAGGGGCCTAACTGAGAAGGCAGATGAACTCAGGGCATGGTTAGGAACATGGGACTGGGATATCATAGCAATTACAGAAACATGGCTCAGGGATGGGCAGGACTGGCAGTTTAATGTTCCAGGATACAAATGCTACAGGAAGGAGGTCTTTAAAGAGAGGCAAGAGAGGAGGGGGAGTGGCATTTTTGGTAAGGGATAGCAATGCAGCTGTGCTGAGGGAGGATATTCCCTGAAATACATCCAGGGAAGTTATTTGGATGGAACTGAGAAATAAGAAAGGGATGGTAACCTTATTGGGATTGTATTATAGACCCACTAATAGAGGGAAATTGAGAAACAAACTTGTAAAGAGATCTCAGCTATCTGTAAGAATAATAGGATAGTTTTGGTAGGGGATCTTAACTTTCAAAACATCGACTGGGACTGCCATAGTGTTAAAGGTTTAGATGGAGAGGAATTTCTTAAATGTGTACAAGACAATTTTCTGATTCAGTATGTGGATGTACCTACTAGAGAAGGTGCAAAGCTTGACCTACTCTTGGGAAATAAGGCAGGGCAGGTGACTGAGGTGTCAGTGGGGGAGCACTTTGGGACCAGCGACTATAATTCTATTCATTTTAAAGTAGTGATGGAAAAGGATAGACCAGATTTAAAAGTTGGAGAAAGACCAATTTTGATGGTATTCGGCAAGAATTTTTGAAAGCTGATTGGAGGCAGATGTTCGCAGGTAAAGGGACGGCTGGAAGATGGGAAGACTTCAGATATGAGATAACAAAAATCCAGAGAAAGTATATTCCTGTCAGGGTGAAAGGAAAGGCTGGTAGGTGTAGGGAATGCTGGATGACTAAAGAAATTGAGGGTTTGCTTAAGAAAAAGAAGGAAGCATATGTCAAGTATAGACAGGATAGATCAAGTGAATCCTTAGAAGAGTATAAAGAAAGTAGGAGTATACTTAAGAGGGAAATCAGGAGGGCAAAAAGAGGACATGAGATAGCTTTGGCAAATAGAATTAAGGAGAATCCAAAGGGTTTTTACAAATCTATTAAGAACAAAAGGGTAACTAGGGAGAGAATAGGGCCCCTCAAAGATCAGCAAGGTGGCCTTTGTGTGGAGCCACAGAAAATGGGGTAGATACTAAATGAATATTTTGCATCAGTATTTACTGTCGAAAAGGATATAGACTGTAGGGAAATAGATGGTGACATCTTGCAAAATGTCCAGATTACAGAGGAGGAAGTGCTGGGTGTCTTGAAATGGGTAAAAGTGGATAAATCCCCAGGACTTGATCGGGTGTACCCGAGAACTTTGTGGGAAGCCAGAGAAGTGATTGCTGGGCCACTTGCTGAGATATTTGTATTATTGATAGTCACAGGTGGGGTGCCGGAAGACTGGAGGGAGGTTGGCAAACGTAGTGCTACTGTTTAAGAAGGGTGGTAAAGACAAGCCAGGGAACTATAGACCGGTGAGCCTGACCTCAGTGATGGGCAAGTTGTTGGAGGGAATCCTGAGGGACAGGATGTACATGTATTTGGAAAGGCAAGGACTGATTAGGGATAGTCAATATGGCTTTGTGCGTGGGAAATTATGTCTCACAAACTTAATTGAGTTTTTTGAAGAAGTAACAAAAGATTGAGGGCAGAGCAGTAGATGTGATCTATGTGGACTTCAGTAAGGCATTCGACAAGTTCCCCATGGGATACTGATTAGCAAGGTTAGATCTCATAGAATACGGGGAGAACTAGCCATTTGGATACAGAATTGGCTCAAAGGTAGAAGACAGAGACTGGAGGCCTGTGACCAGTGGAGTGCCAAAAGGATTGGTCCTGGGTCCTTAACCTTTTATCATTTTCATAAATTATTTGGTGCGAGCATAAGAGGTACAGTTAGTAAGTTTGCAGATGACATCAAAATTGGAGGTGTAGTGGACAGCGAAGAGGGTTACATCAGATTACAACAGGATCTGGACCAGATGGGCCAATGGGCTGAGAAGTGGCAGATGGAGTTTAATTCAGATAAATGTGAGATGCTACATTTTGGGAAAGCAAATCAGAGCAGGACTTATACACTTAATGGTAAGGTCCTAGGGGGTGTTGCTGAACAAAGAGACCTTAGAGTGCAGGTTCATAGCTCCTTGAAAGTGGAGTCACAGGTAGATAGGATAGTGAAGGCAGCGTCTGGTATGCTTTCCTTTATTGGTCAGAGTATTGAGTACAGGGGTTGGGAGATCATGTTGCGGCTGTACAGGACATTGGTTAGGCCACTGTTGGAATATTGCATGCAGTTCTGGTCTCCTTCCTATCGGAAAGATGTTGTGAAACTTGAAAGAGTTCGGAAAAGATTTACATGGATGTTGCGAGGGTTGGAGGATTTGAGCTATAGGGAGAGGCTGAACAGGCTGGGGCTGTTTTCCCTGGAGCGTCGGAGGCTGAGGGGTGACCTTATAGAGGTTTACAAAATTGAGGGGCATGGATAGGATATATGGACAGTCTTTTCCCTGGGGTCGGGGAATCCCGAACTAGAGGGCATAGGTATAGGGTGAGAGGGGAAAGATATAAAAGAGACCTAAGGGGCAACTCTTTCATGCAGAGGGTGGTACGTGTATGAAATGAGCTGCCAGAGGATGTGGTGGAGGCTGGTGCTGTTGCAACATTTAAGAGGCATTTGGATGGGTATATGAATAGGAAGGGTTTGGAGGGTTAAGGGCTGGGTGCTGGTAGGTTGGACTAGATTTAGTTGGGATATCTGGTTGGCATGGACGGGTTCGACCAAAGGGTCTGTTTCCATGCTGTACATCTCTATGACTCTATTTGAATCAAGGTTGTAATGAGGTCAGGGACTGAGTGGTTCTGATGGAACTGAAGTTGAGTATAGTGAACAGGTTATAGCTGAGTCAATGCTGTTTGATAGTACAGTCGGCAATACCTTACACCACTTTATGATAAGATGGGTGAGACTAATGGGTTAGTAAGCAAGATTGGATTTGCCCTGCTTTTTGTCAGCAGGACATATCTGGGCAAAGTCCCATATTATCAGGTAGCATACTGGAACAGCTTGTGGCATCAGCAGATTGTCACCTTAGTTTTCAGTTTGCATGGTGCTGGTCCTAGCATGCGCTCCTGCACTCTTCTTTGAAGCAGGTTTGATCACTGGCTTGATGGTAATGATAAAGTTGGGTATGTGCTAGGCTATGAAGTTGCAGTTTGTGATGGAGTATAATTCTGCTGCTGATGACATACAGTATTTCATGGATGCTCAGCCACATAACATGGTGTAGAGTATCCTTAATATAGATAAATCTGTAGCATTTCAAGTTGTTTGCATTTCAAATTGATAACACTGTGATGCTGGTCCTTCTTTATTCATGTCTCTTGCATTAGAGGATACCTCTTGTGTTGATGGGAAGGATCAGTTTTGATGGCTTTGCAGGCATGACTGTATATGCCCTTCCCATATATTTGACTGGATGAACATGTCCATCTGGAATCAATAGTCTGTAGTTTCTCAGGGTTCTGAATTTACTGCTTTGAAGTCTTCAATATACTGAATTATGTAGACTGTCTTCATTGCATATTCCGCATTGCAAATTAAACATTGATATCAAAGAGTCTTTCTACTGTACAGCTTACCCTGATTCTATTTGTCCTAATCTGTCTTGCTGTGCAGTGATCCATTTTGACATTCTGGAATTTCCTATATCAATAATATGGTGATTAGTACAATTGTGCTTTTCAAAGTATGGCCTCCAGCTTGGTGCAGTCGGGCACCTTCGCTGGTAATTATGGTTTGCTATTTGACACACATGATTAATCTCTGGGGTTAGCCATAACTTATCAAATTGCTGAATGCCACGTAATAACATGCCCAGGCATCTTATCCATAGAGAATATTGTGATATCAGCTTTCTTATACACTTCAGGTTTGAGTTTGATCTATGCTAATTCATGCCTTTTCAGGCCACATTGAATCTTTGAATGCATAATTTGATAGTGTTCACGAAGATGAAGGACTTTCACTATAATACCATCCTTACATACGCCCTCTCTTGAAGCCCAACCCATTCGCAAGCATCAGGTCTTTTAGATTTTGTATGATGAATCTGATTTCATACAAATTCTTGCAGTGTGAATTGGAAATACTATTGAATATGTTTTTAAAAAAATTTAAGTACCAAATATTTATTTTTTCAGATGATTAGTTTTGTAATCGAAGTTTTATTTTTATTGGCTATTTGGTATTCCATTTGTGACAATTATTGTCTCTGTTTATGCTTAAAATTTGATGTGAATATATTACCATAAGTCTTTGTAACTCCACTTCAAATGTACCTTTTAGAAGGGTTTCTTATTTGGGTGCAGTGGTGTGTGCTAAGTAGCATTTGGGGATGAATTTCTGTGTATTGATTTAGTGTTGGAACATCTTGGCATTAGCTGCTGAAGAAATAATTTATCGATTAGCTCAAGTAAATTTGGCTTGTCAGAGGAGTTGGCCATAATCCATTTCTAACTTAATTCCAGGGATAAGTGCTTTGATTGGATGATAGTGGAACTAAAACACTGATAAAGATTTGTGCTTAACTGACTCTGTTTTTTGTACCATTGTTTATAGATTTGTTGTGATACTTAAGATTGGATAAAGAATTACCCGAGAGATTTAATTTAATAAAAATAATGCTAAAGAAAAGGAAAAGTCTATATCAGAATAGAGGCAATGTGAGGTGATCCAGCAATTTCAGATTAATTCTTAATTGTGTGTACATATATTTCATGAAATGTGTTTGTGGCATGTATTCCATATTCTGTTGTTATACTGGGTAGACATTCAATGTCTCATGCATACTCTCTGTCTCTTTTCTGAAGCACATTAAGTATCACACACAAATCTTGGTCTTATGAGAAGAAAAATAAGCTGTCCAGCGAAGTTCTGCAGTTTGAAATTGTGAAGTTAGATCTTTGGGTTTGTCGCATTTGTCTATCTGTTGACTGTATCTATTTGCAGTATTTGCTGGTTTGCATTTGCACGAAACCAATCTAAAATGCAGCACTATTTATTAACCAGCACCTATGGGACCAGGAGTGTGTTGGTTCATCAAGTATTCTGATTGATCAAGAGATCCACATAAACAATGTAAAAACACACACTCAGGAATAGGAATGTAATGCAGGGAGTACATACATCACTGTTGTACGTAATTTAAGCGATTTATGCTGTTAATAATGTTAATTTGCGTTAACTAAAACTTACTGGCTGAGAGCCTTCTCACTCTCACTTGACTACTTGGAGATTGTGTAAACTTCTGATATTTGAAGTATATAATTTTTGCCTGTTTTTGATGGTTCTGATTAAAACAGTTTCCTCGACTTTGTCAGAAAAATACAGAGGAACCTCTATTATCTGGCATTCGATTAACCGAATTTCGGATTATCCGACAAGTTCACACAGTCCCAATGCATGGCTAACTATGTTTTCTGGCGTCAATTATCTGGCACTTGATTAACCAAACAAAATACTCGCCGTCCATAATCTTCGGACAATCAAGATTCCTCTGTAAACAGTTTTGAATCAATACAGATTTGTAACTGTACTTCAGTAACATGCTGGATCATTTCTCTCTTATCCTAACATTTTGATTTTGAGGAATGTAACACATTGTGGTCCTGTGCTAACATCTTGACAGGGATTAAGTTCTCCCAACTATATCTGCCAACCTGATGTAGGTTACGGTTTGTGAGAGGCAGGTGTTACGCTGTCTTTCATGGTCCATTTTTCCTTATTGGTCCAATTTTATTTATTGTTGCCCAGATTCAATGGTTTAGTATGCTCTGCTCATCGTTGTACCTTTTTGTGTGTATTTTTAAAGGAAATAATGCTCCGATATTTAAAAATCTGCAGTAAACTTGGAACCAGTCTTCATTATTTATTCTCCTCTCTCTCTCTCTCTCTGCTTTATGTTGAGGTACTATGCAGAGATTACAAGAATATTGCTGACAGACTTACAAAGTTAATGTGGAAATGTTCTGGTTAGCACTTGAATTTTTTAGCTACTCATTTTATAAATAGAGGCTAGCTTTCCTCTTAAACAATTGCATTTTTGAAACTGCACATATTTTGCAGCAGAAGTTTGTGGTGCAGAAAATAAGTTTTGATACTGTCCACGAGAAAAGGTCCATTAACTGTTTATGGTGTTGGTTCTCATTTATGTAAAACTTCATTTGTTTTTCTTACCTTATGTTTTATAGTAGCAGTTTCTCTCTATGCATTTTTGCTTTGGCACTAATAAAATTGTGACATTTCCCATGATCAGTGGATTGAAGTTTTTTTTAATGTGCAAGTTGGTGACTTGAGTTTTCAGCAACATTGGAACCTGCAACTGAAGGCAGTTGTTTACATCGAGTTAATGCTATTTCCAAATGTTTAATAGGCAATTAGATTCCTTTGTTCACATTCCCAATACATCAATACATTGTGCACATAAACATGATATTTAAAAATGTATAGTTTTTTTTTCTCTGTATTGTTGGAATCAGGAACACAATGCCTGATGAGCAGGAGAAGGGCAATTTCCATAAAGATTTTAAAAAGTATTTGGTAGGTACTTGAGGATGAAATGTTTTGTGGAACTTGAGGGAATGAAGTACTTATGTGCTCTTTAAAACAACCAGATCTAAGCATGGTGGGCTGATTGACCATTTCCTTCTGAATCTGACCAGATCTATTTCTTTTTTCAGAATCAGCAAAACTCATCTGAAGTGCAAGTAGCAATGAAAAGACTTAAATGAGTTGAATTGTATTAATTTCACACTTGGTGAATTTGTTAGGGATAGAACTTTGTGGTTGTGGAAATGATTTTGTTTGTAGCTTTTCTAGGATAGGTTTGTTCATCATAAAGGATAACAAGGGTTTTTGTGGTGGAGCGGTAGTGTCCCCTATCTCTGAGCCAGAAAGCCCAGGTTGAAGTCCCACCTGCTCCAAAAGCGTGTCATAACTTCTCAACAGTTTGTATAGGAAATAGGTCAAAGTATAAAAATTGTGAAAGTGAAAAAGCATGTTTAGAATGTTGCTGCTAATTAAGTTTTGAGTTTATTTTAAATAAAGGTATCTTTAGATTTTTAATTATTTTTCCATATTCTGCCTCTAACATTTTTTTCTTTAACATTAGGAGTTTTTCTCTTACACGTGCAACCCAGATGTAGACAAAGCTCTGCAGAAGCGGGTGGAAAAATTTAAAGCTCATTTAACCAAGAAGTTCAAATGGGATTTTGATGAAGAACCTGATGATTGTGCTCCTGTGATGGTTGAGTTGCCTGAAGGACAACTGGGCTGATTTAGATCAGTTAATAAAACCTTTTGATCCATGAGCCATTTGGTAAATGTCTGTCTTTTATGTTTATCACCTTAAGTATGTAAAGTAGAAACAAGCTTGCTTATGTTTTATAAATTATTGTAAAATATTTACTCTCTATTGACAATATAAATTTGCGTGTGAAAGCACTTTTTATCTGGACATTTTTAATGGAACATGTTGGGATGAATAGATGTGTTTATTCTTCACTGTTTTTGTTAAAATTAATTGGTCTATTTACTGATCAAATGAAATACAATGCTCAAAAACTGATGCTCATTTTAGTTAAACATCCTGTCTCATTAGTTCCTTTTAGCAATCATTTGGTCCTATTTTAACTCTAAGAATAGTTACATTGTACTCTGTGCAGTTATCAAACCTAGAAATTGAATGTATTTTATTGTTGACTCTCAGTTATTCATGAACTGTAAAATAACAATTTTGCTTAATCAGTGGACCATGCAGTTGTTTTTTTTTCCTCAGCATTGTTCAAAACATTTTGACAAGGCCAAGCAATAATTATGGCATTGCAGTTACTATGTCTTCTCTGTTTTTTACGACCAATTGAGGAAGGGTGATTCAGCTCCTCTCTTTTTAACCCCCACTTGGTTGGTTGCAGCAGATTTTGTTTTTTTAACTTTCTCTCACTGCAATTAATACATAGTACCATTCAAAATCAATGATTTAATTTTGAGATTTTCTTGAACGAAATAAAGATGTTTTTTATTATCTACAAGCCCTGAGGTAAAATAATAAAATGCAGCATCAGACATAGATATAAGATTCAAAAAAAGAGAGGTTGTCTGGACTCTCAAGAAGAATGAAGGCTGGATGATTTAAAGTAATTGGAATCCTTGAGATGTTGCATCTTTAACTTGGGGACAATGTAATTGTTGCCTTGGATTCTCAGCAGGAACAGATTCTGTAGGAATCCTTGTGAATGTTCTTGGTGAACGAATGATTGTTTTCTCGAATTCCTTTTTCACTGGGAGCCATGTTCTGACATGATGTCAAGGAACCAGAAGAGAGAGAGCCTTCATTCCATCATTCCTTTTCTATTCCATTTTACCAAGGTAGACAGGCAGGAGGCTGGAAGAACACAGCAAGCCAGGCAGTATCAGGAGGTGCAGAAGTCGACGTTTAGGGTGTAACCCTTCTTCAGTACTTTACCAAGGAGCAGCTTGCTGTACAGTTCAATGTGTTCATGTGCAGGAGCAGAGATATCTTGCTACAATTATACAGGGCCTTGGTGAGATTATACCTGAAGTATTATGTGCAGTTTTGGTCACCTCTGAGCAAGGATGTTCTGGTGATGGAGGGAGTGCAATTTTATTTGGGGCTAAAGGGATCAAAGCATATGCAAAAATTGGGAACGACGTTTGAGTTAGATGATCAGCCAGGTTCGAATGGATCGCTCCTTTTTTCAATGTTTCTATATTCACTAGAATTATGAAGAATGGAGGGGGGGGGGTTGATCTCACATAAACTATAAAATTCTAATAGAACTTGATGGTACATGCAGGAAGAATATTCCTGATGACTGGGGAATCCATAACTGGGGGTCAAACAGTCTAAGGAAATGGGGCAAGCCATTTAGTACTGAGATGAGGAGAAATTTCTTCACCAGGCAGTGGTAAGCCTGTGGAATTCACTGCCACAGAAAATGGTTGAGGCCAAAGCATTGTATGTTTTCAAGAAGGAGTTGAATGTAATTCTTAGGGCTAAAGAGAATAGGGGGAGAGTGGGAGCAAGATTCTGAGTTTAATGACCAGCCATGATTATATTAAATGGCAAAGCTGCTCCTATTCTGTTTTTCTCAGTGTATGTTCCTGAGTCTTGGTTCATTGTCTTTCAAAGCTGAGTAACTTGCAGGTGAACAATATGTGAAATGATCATACAAGGGTGAATTCAAATAGGACGTACAGATCTGAGTTTATTGATACCTGGCTTAATTGCCTGGTTTCAATGTATTTAAATAAAAATTATAATTTTAGTTCAGCTGGCTTCCTGGAATTGTTTTAAGTGATCCGGCAGCCATTTTTATTCAATTTTAAGTCAGTTTTTATTCAATTTTAAGAACATTTTAGTTTGTGTAAGATCTTAGGTACAGCAATCACATGATAAAAGGTGAATATTAATAGTCCATTTTTTTCTGCCACTATCATAACACAGCTTCCACATTGGTCATAGCCAGCATATTTGTTCATTTCTCTTTCGATTCAGTTTTGTATACCTTGATACAGTTAGCAGTTTGTATTAGCCCGGGCGCATGTGTGCTGCATTAACCAAGCTTAAAGCTGTTTTCTCACATAATCTTCAAATTGCAGTGGTATGGACACTTAGTAAACATAATAGAAATCGTTAAAAATTCCAACTTCTCATATTGGCCGTCAGTTGAATTAAGAATGAAGCAATTTGCTTTTCAATATTAAATGTCTGGAACAGGTTTGTATCTTTTTCACACAACAGCACTGATGCTTTATAAAGCATCAGAGGTGTCTGTGAATCTGGCTGGCATGAACATCTTTCTTTTTTGTAGTTTCTAAATAGTCTTATTAGTGGTAGAAGCCTGACAGTGAGGAAGCAAACCAATCAGCCCATTAAGTCCATACCAACAACCCTCCCCCACTGGAGAATATCCCAACCAGACCAACTCCCATACCCTAGCTCTGTAACCCTGCATTTCCCATGGCTAACCCATCTTGCCAGCACATCCCTGAGCACTATGGGTAATTTAACATAGCCAATCCATCTATTTTGCACCTCTTTGCACTGTGAGAGGTAACCTGTGCAGGCATAGCAAAAATATGTAAACTCCACACACACAGTCACTGGAGGGTGGAATCAAACCCAGGTCCCTAAAACTGTGGTGAAGCAGCACTTAAGGTTTATTCAGAATGCAGCAAAATGTTGACTGACCCTCTAATGAATATTTGCCATTTACTTGGCAAGTTCAGGAGTTCCATCAGGAGCTGTCAGTTTTGAGAAGGATATGTCTTGATGTATAGGATAGTGAAGTTTGATTGTAGATTTATCTTTGTGACGTCTTTAGAATGCAACAGGCTATGTCTTTCAACCTGCTCGTAAGCTTTTCATTGAGTCCTTCTACAGATAATCCAAGCCTGTGCAACCAGATACCATCTGGACATCATTGCTTCACACATGAATATTTAGAAATTGTACAAAATATAATTCTAAGGTCTGCCTTTTGCTTTAATTGTAATACTTGCATCAGTTACAATTACAGACTAAATTGGCTGTGCCGTTCTAAAAGGGAATTTCAGCTTAGGTGAGGTCGAAAAACGCACAGGGTCGAAGAGTGTTTTCACACCCTTCACACTTTATTAACCTTGCCTCTGTGATCATAGGATCATGATACTTTGCAAAGCCCAATGATCAGTAATCACATTCATAACAAAACACTGGTCCTCAACTTCTAGTTAACTACAACACCTTGTCTGAGCCCCATCTCCTGTTTTCTTATATTGACTCGCGCTTAGTATCTTATCAGTCCTTATTATATGTATTTTTATACAGCCTGTTCAGATTTGTTATGACATACTTCTGTAGCAGGTGCAAGTTGAACTGCGACCTCCTGGCCCAGAAGTAGGGATATATCACTCCCAGCTTGTCTCTGTACCCTGTTAGCTAAAATCCTGTTTTTGTCTATCTGATTGGTCGACAATTGCTTAACTGTTTTTTGATGATGGTACAGGGAATGTGGTTTAGTCAATGGTCATTCAGGGTGTTGGAAGGGCTCCAGATTTGTGCTTCCTTGATCTTTATTTAACAACAACAGTGATCCATTAACAGGACTGATATGTACTTGTCCTGTTTTCCAACCATTTGGCTCTCCATGTTTACAGTGTTTAATGATTAAAAGGCTAACAGCTTCCTGAGGTCATCCAGACTCCAGTACTTTGTAGACAAAAAATCTTTACATGGTCTGAAATGTTCTTTTTCATTGCTTCTGTACGTGTTCTGACTTGTACACAAATATAGCTAATATTCAGTTGAGCTTATCAACCATGCTTCACAGCTTTATTGCATTCGAAATGCAATTTACTAAAAACATAAGGAAGTTGTAATAGTAAAAGAAAAAAAAATCTGAAGTTTTGGTCTTCCACGGGTTTCATTTGGCACGGCTTGCTGTGCTGCAGAAGTATGCAAACAGGACAACATGAGGTTTGTTACTGTGAAGAATGTATTGCCCGTGCTTAATATTCTTTGAACTTTGCCTGCATTAGGGGATGGTTACAAATTACTATAGACAGAATTTCTGGTTAATGAGTAATCCTGGTGAATTTAGTTAATGATTTCTTAATTTTCCCCTGTGGGGAAAAGCATTCAGATTACACAGCTGTTTACAGTTTAAGCTCAGAAATCTCTTAGTACTTACTTTGCTCGGCTGAGATCTGTTGCAGCTTGAGGAAATAGGCTGTTGAAGCTTTTCATTTGGGCCGGGGGTGATTTAAGTGAATCATGGCACCTCTGTTTATGTATATGTCAGTCATTACTCTGAGAGTGGTGATGGAAATGACCAGCAATATAAAGCCATGAGCATAAGTTGTATGACAAGAAAACTGACGTGCATTTGCAATTTGTTTTATTCAATTCAAATATCCCTTGTTTATGTTTGTTACAACATCTAGACTTGGTGGATAAACTATTCCATTGATTTTTTTTCCCCCAAGTTGTTCTTTTCCATGCAGCCATAAAGCCTGCAGTAAGTCGTGGTAAAGATTTATTTCCCTCTTGCTTTTCATTAAATGTCTGGATGTCATAAGCCAACCTCACCTCATAACTTTGTTTTGTCATTGTATTTATGAAAATGTATGGGAAAAGCATTCTTTAGTAGAATTTTTCACCATTTACTAACTTGCTTTGTACTAGACCACCACATCCCAAAAAGAAGAAAAATAGAGATTTGCAGCTAATTCAGGAGTCTGTTTAAAAAAAAACAAGTCCCATGGGAGAATTGGAAAGCTTTGAGTCCTAAACCCATTAACTCTATTTCAGAATAATTTATCAGTACCTTCCATACTAAGAAATCTCTTTGATTTCCAGAAATCCATCTAATGCTTAATGAACATATTGTAAAAATCAGTTTTGACACATTGCCTGTGTAAAGTAAAAGTGACAGACGTACAATTTAATTCCCAGCTCCCTTGATTTCTAGATTTGCTTCTTAGTTTAAATAGCCTCCGCTACCTCTCAGATGCTATCTTCTTGTCCAAATCTTTCACTTTAGAGACCTTAATCAGATGGCCTTGTATTCTGTTTTTCTATCAAGTCCAGGTCCAAGGTGTCACCAGGGTCTGTCTACGATAAATGCACATAAAATCTTTGTGGCCACAATTCTCGTAGTTATTAATAGTAATAATAAATACTCTAAACCTGAAAACGAATACATTAAGAGTGTAATTATATCATGGTAACCAACTGGCGTAGTTGTCTGAATTCATGTTCTTCAATA
Source organism: Hemiscyllium ocellatum (assembly GCF_020745735.1). Taxonomy (NCBI): domain Eukaryota; kingdom Metazoa; phylum Chordata; class Chondrichthyes; order Orectolobiformes; family Hemiscylliidae; genus Hemiscyllium; species Hemiscyllium ocellatum. The sequence goes on from NC_083415.1 coordinate 45,559,403, forward strand.
TTTTACTGGGGCTATGAAACACAGTGCGATTGTGTTGGATGCCAAGATTCTCTGAGAATGTTACATTCAGGATACTTTAGGTTCCAAGAATGTTCTTCAGAATGTTCAATAGGTTAGTGATAGAGGGGCTGAGTGCAAGGTTACTTAGGGCATTTCTGGGGTCACAAAAGAATATAAAGGTTACAGTTGGTTGGAGGCCGAGAGAAATGCGATCTCCATGTTATGAGAGCTGCAGTCAACTGTACTGTTGGGAAGGCATGATTCTGTGTAGGGATCTCAGTGAGGAGTGACGAGCATCTGGCTGGTCCTGCACTATTAAAACCAAGAAGAACCTCTTAAGATACAACAGCAATAAGTGTGCGAGAAGCTTAGCAGGTCCGGCAGCATTTGCGAACAGAAAACAGTTAATGTTTTGAGTTTCCTGTTTTTGTGTGTTTGCATTGATAGTTCTATTTATTTTAGAAGTTCTAAGAGTTATTGACATGTAGTTATTGGAATCAGGGCTCAGATCCTTATGTGTTGACGAAATGGGAACGTTGCTGGCATGTCGAGGGTGTGGTGCTGGAAAAGCACAGCAGGTCAGGCAGCATCCGAGGATCAGGAGAATCGACGTTTTGGGCAAAAGTCCTTAATCAGGAATGAGGCTGGGAGCCTTTGGTGGAGAAGTAAATAGGAGGTGAATGAGGCTGGGGAAGGTAGCGGAGGGTTTGATAGGTAGATGGAGGTGGAGATAATGTTGATAGGTCGGAGAGGAGGGTGGAGTGGGTGGGTGGGAAGGAAGATGTACAGGTAGGACAGGTCATGAGGACGGTGCCGAGTTGGAAGGTTGGAACTGGGATAAGGTGGGGGAGAGGAATGGGAAAACTGGTGAAATCCACATTGATCCCATGTGGTTGGAGGGTCTTAAGGCAGAAGATGAGGCGTTGTTCCTCCAGGCGTCGGGTAGTAATGGTTTGGTGATGGAGGAGGCCCAGGACCTGCATATCCTTGGCGGAGTGGGGGGGGGGGGGGAGTTGAAGTGTTCAGCCACCGGCGTTGGGTAGGTTGGTGCGGGTGTCCCAGAAATGTTGTCTAAAATGATCCGCAAGAAGGCATCCTGCCTCCGCAATGTTGAGGAGACTACACTGGTTGCAACGAATACAGTAAATGACACGTGCTAGTGCAGGCAAAACTTTGATGGATGTGGAAGGCTCCTTTGGGGCCTTGAATGGAAGTGAGGGATGAGGTGTGGGCACAGGTTTTGCAATTCCTGCAGTGGCAGGAATGGTGCCGGGAGGGGCATGGACCTGACAAGGGAGTTGTGGAGGGAATGTCTTTGCAGAAGGCAGATAAGGATGTGGAGGGAAATATGTGGTGGGGTCCGTTTGTAGGTGGTGGAAATGGAGGATGATGTGATGTACATGGAGGTTGGTGGGGTGGAAGGTGAGGACCAGGGGCGTTCTGTCCTTGTGGTTGGAGGGTGGGGTTCAAGGGCAGAGGTGAGGGAAGTGGATGAGATGCGCTGGAGGGAATTCTCTCAACCATGTAGGAGGGGAAATTGCCGTCTATAAAGAAGGAGGCCATCTGTTGTGTTCTATGGTGGAAGTGGTGGCTGGCATGTGTCAGGGCAAACTAAGGGGCTCAAGAAACCTATAAGCAGTAGTACTTTAATACAGCTGAGTGGTAGGGTTGAAAATCTCTCGAGTAATATTTGCAAAATACTACTGAGCAAGATTGGATCTGTTAATAACTAGGAATTGGAATTTCATTTTAAAGTTACTGTTCCCTACCGTGATCATAATAACTTATAAATTGTGTTGTGTTATGGTGGAAACACTTGCTAATTTGTAGAATTGTTCAACTCCAATGTAAAAAAGGTCCTAAAATATATTGAGGCAATTTGTTCAAACGACATTTCTCTCGCCATTTAAACAAAATCAGTAGAGAAATAAAATTATTTTATGAATCACAAGAGCTAATTTAACACATTCTATAAGCTGAATAGCACTTGCATCAAGGTTAATTCATTTGGGCATTTATTTTGAAAAAAGTGAAGTTTTTTGGCAATAAAAAACACCATGTGGTTGAAGTAGAATCATATCGGACTCTCAATGTTAGCCCTATTTCTCCATCCAACAGATGCTGCCAGATCTGCGACGGAAATTCTCTGTTTGTTTCCTTTCTGCTGTTCGTTCTTCCATGACTGGAGATTTGCTTCCAGTATTTGTCTATTTCTGATGAAAAAGTGAATGGAAGTGGGATGATTTAGCTGAAGTTTCTTTTATTGTTGACTCTGATCTTGGTTGGATAAGCATTCAGGCTTTTGATTGACAACTTTTGCAATGGTACCACTAGAGAAGGCAATTTGGTTGGCAGTTGCTTGCCAGAAACTATGTTCAGTCACTGCATAGCAGCTTATCACTGTGCTGCTTTGCCTTATATTTCCACTTTCATAAGTCCATAGTGTTTATATAAAGCAAACAAAATTCTAGAAATTGAAAGAATTGTTTTACAGGCCCTGGCATCTTAAAACGTAAAAGTAATTTGAAAACAAATTTTCTAATACACGTGAAGCAACATTTCTGTAGGAATTGGGTGTAACTTGAATGTCTATTTGACAACTTTTTCCACACTTTAACTTGCATTTCATCGATGCTGCAACCAGTGAGTCTTGGTCTCTGGCAGTGTCTGATTGCAGGGGAGCACTTGACCAGCATTTGCTGCAGCTGATGTTAGTATTTGTACCTCAGCGCATTGGAGCGAAAAGACTTTCTGTTGCCTGGGCAAAGTGTCAACGAAGTTGGAGCTGTCACTTCCAGATCAATAGTAGCTTGAACATGTTCATATTTTAATAACTCCATCAGAAATGAAAATAGTGATTGATCTGAAATGGGGAATTCTATAATTTAAAAACTTGCTTTTGTTAAATGTTAGGTACATGCTGTCTTATGAATATGCCAAACTGGAATAGGGTAGACTTGGTCAGCACACCTGAAGTGCAATGGGATAGCCTTGTTCTGGGAGAACCACCTTATTCATCATGGTATCTCCCCTGCCAGGTAAGTCATTTAATGAAATCATTGTTGATCTTATTGCAGCCTCAAATCTATATTGCCTCCTACTCGATCACCATTCAATCCCTTTCCTAACAAGAATCAATCTACCTCTGCCATAAAAATATTCAAGAATTGTACTTCCACCATCTTTTCAGGGTGAGTGCACCAAAGGTTCATGGCCCTCTGAGGGAGAACCAATTCCCTTAACTCTGTTTTAAATCGGCGATCATAGATTTTTTAACAGGGACCCCAGATTTAAATTCTCCTACTAAAGGAAACATGTTCTCAGCATCTACCCTTATAAATGCAATCCGAATTTTATATGTTTCAGTCAAGTCCGCTGTTACTCTTATAAACTCCAGCAGATGTGAGCCTTACCTGTCCAAATTCATCACGTAAGAGAACAATCCTTCTCTCCACCAATTCAATGAATTAGTCTGGTAGAACCTGTTTAAACCACCTCCAGCAGAATTACATTCTTCCTAATTGAAGATGGTTAATACTGTGCACAGTACTCAAGATGCAGTCACATGAGTGCCTTGTATAACTGAAGCATGAAGTCCCTACTTCAGTATTTAATTTTCCTCACATTAGCATTCTAATTACTTGCTGTACCTGCATACTAACACTTTGTAATTCCTGCAGGAGGATCCCCAATTCCTTTTGTATCTCAGGACTCTACAATCTCTTACCAAATTAGTAATATGTTTTTTTTATTCTTCTTGCCAAAATAGACAATTTTCCATTTTCGCACATTATGTTCTACTTCCCACATCTTTACCTACTCACTTAACTTTTCTGTGTCTTTGCATAATTTCTGACTATCCCATTGACAACTTACCTACCTATCTTTGTATTGTCTATATTTGGAACCTCCACTAAGATGAAGGGACAGAAGTTGCCTAAACAAATTGAAACTGTTGAGGTCCCAGCACCAATCCCTGCAACACATCACTCATTTCATCTTGCCAATCTGAAAATAGCGATTTATGCCTACTTTCTGCTTCCTATTAGCCAGCCAACCTTATATTCATGCCAGTATATTACCCTATATAGAATTTTCTTCAAAAACCTTTAATGTGTCTCCTGAAAATCCATCCATATAGCCCATCCATCGATTCCCACAGCACCCACAACCACCTCAGAGAAGTCAACTTAAATTGGTCAAATTTAAGTTCCTGTTCATAAAACCAAGTTATCACTGCTTGGTTACCTTAAACTTTTCAAAGTACCCTGTTACTTTATAATAGCTTTTAACATTTTCCTTTTGACAAACATTAAGCAAATGGCCTGTAGTTTCTTGCTTTCTGTCTCCCTCCCCCTTTGACTAAAGAAGGGATATTCACTACTTTCCTTGTGGGACATCTCTGAATTTTGAAAATTAAAATGAATGCATTAACTATCTCACCAGTCACTTCTTCAGGCACTATTTTAAGATTGACACCTAAGCATTTGCCAAGACTACATTCTGACAAGTTAGCATTTGTGTGAGAATTTCTTGCAGTGATATGTTGGCAGTTTCTGTCAATTTTAGAGAATAACTTAATTTTTCTTCAGTGGCTTTTCATGCAGTTTATTATGTTGCTAATTCATTGACCTGAATGTACATCCAATTACTTCATGACACAGCTTGCAGCAAAGTGGCTTTATGCATTTATTCTCATGAAATGTTGTAATCATGATGCTTAAAGTACTGATAAATATATGCTAATTAATTCTAATTTGTATGCTCACTTTATAATTAATAAATGTGCAGAAGCACACCCGCGCGCGCGCACAGAGTTCCTGGATACAGCCTCATTATATGAAAGGGAAATAAGAACAACAACAGATGCAGGCATACTGATTCCCTACAGTGAAGAAGGCAAAACTGTCATATCAAGCTAATTCCCATTATCAGTGTGGCACAAATGAGAACAAGGGAGAAATCTAACGCATGTTTTTCTTTTGTTTTTGCTGTATATGTTGAACCCGACAGTTTTTTTAAACTAGTGGGACTTGGGTGTTGCTAGCTAGCCAATATTTTATTGCCTCTCCCTACTTATCCTTGAGAAGGCCATGGTGAGCTGCCTTCTTGAACCACTGCAGTCCACTTGCTGTAGGTTGACCCACAATGCCTTTGTGGAGTGAATTCCAGTTGTTTTGACTCAGTGACAATGAAGGAATGAATACATACTTTCAAGTAGGAGTGGTGTGTGGCTCGGAGGATTTGCTGTTCCCATGTATTTGCTGCCCTTGTCGGGTTTGGAAGGAGCTGTCTAAAGATTTTGGTGAATTTCTGCAATGCATCTAGTAAATAGAACACTACTGCGAATTAGCATTGGTGGAGGAATTGGATGCTTGTGGATGTGGCTCCACACTAGTGTGCTGCTTTGTCCTGGAAGATATTGAGCTTCTTCAGTGTTGTTGGAGCTGCACCCATCCAGGCAAGCAGGGAGTATTGCATCATTTTCCTGACTTGTGCCTTGTAGATGGTGAATACGTTTTGGGGAGTCAGGATGCGTGCTATTTGCCACTGTTTGCCTAGCCTCTGATCTGCTCTTGTAGCCACTGTGTTTATGTAATGGATCCGGTTGAGTTTGGGTCAATGGTAACCCCAAGGATGTTGACAGTGGAAGATTCCATCATGGTAACACTATTGAATGTCAAAGGGTGATGATTAGATTGTTTCTTTTTGGAGATGGTCATTGCCTGGCATTTGTATGTTGCGAATGTTATTTGCCAGTTTTCATCCCAAGCCTGCATATTGTACAAATAGTGTTGCATTTGAACATTGACTGCTGTAGTATCTGAGGAGTCATGATTGTCATATTTGTGAAGCTGCTTCCTCCTGTTAGCTGCCAACTTCCCTTCATGTTTGCATCACAGCTCTGCAGACCTGCCATATCCAATGTGTTCTGTGGGATTGAGTAGCTCTGCCTTTCACCTGCTGCTTCAGCTGTTTAGCATACAAGTCATCCTGCTTTTTACCTTCACCAGATTGATCTTCACTTTTAACTACTGCTTGTGCTATTCCTGGCTTGCCGCAAATGCATCTATCCAAGACCACTCCAATTACCTCAATAGGAGTGTTCACTGCACCACATTATAGAGGGTATATTGAAGATGCCCTCCATCATCACGTGTGGATCAATCCTTATGCTAAATAGGATTGATTTTGAACAGATCTAACAAGTGAGGCATTGTAGCCAATCAATGGGCACAGAATGCAGTTATTCATTCATGGGATGTGGATATTGCTGGCCGGGACAGTATTTAATGCTCATTCCCAATTACCCTTCATCTAAGTAGTTTGCTAGGCCATCTCCGAGATGAGATTGGAACCCATGCCTTCACAACATGAACCTGGAGTTCTAATTTATTAGCCCAGTAACATTGCCACTATACCAGTACATTCTGGTAATGCTTAGCTTGGGTTCTGCCAGGCTGGCTATGATCCTAATGTCATTACAGCCTTAACATGGCGAAGAGGGCTAAGTTCCAGAGGTAATTTGAGACTGACTGTCTTGACCATAAATGACATCAAAGAGGCCTAGCAAAGTTGGAGTCAATGGGAATTGGGGAAAACTCTCAATTAAGAGTCTGAGCTAGCAGAAAAGGAAGCTGGTTGGGCTTGTTGGAGGTTAGTCATCTCAGCTCAAGGGCTGCAGATGATCTTCAGGGTATTTTACAGGCTCAACCATCTTCAGCCATTTCATTAATGACCTTCCCTCCATCATGAAGTCAGAAATGGGGATATTTGCCTCTGATCACATATTTCCAGCATCATTTTGACACCTCAAAACTGAAGTCTCGGCGCATATTTAGCAAGACCTGGCTTGGGCTGTTAAGTTTCAAGTAACATTCATAACATACAAGTATCAGGCAATGACCATTGCCAACAAGAGTGAATCTAACCAGCACTTGTTGACATTCAATAGCATCACCATTATTGGATCCTTGAATTTCAACATCCTCGAGGTTATCTTTGACAAGAGACTGAACTGGACCAGTGTATAAATATGTATAATAATAAATTAATAAAAGTAAAGAAGCTGTGGTCTTACAAGACCATAGGACTGCTGTCTGTTTAGAAAGAGAATACTGGTACTGGTTTACCATGAGGGTCACCATGCCTCTCGTGAGGGGAGATGTTGAGAAGGAGTGTCTTTCACGATAAATTCAGTTGGCGTGGAATTAAACCTACACTATTGGCATCATTTTGAACTGCAAAACAGCCATTGAAGCTAACCAACTCCTGGTACACTAATGTAATAATGTCAGGATGCTGAAGATTCTTGTGGTATATTGGTGGTTTCCCAATCTCTGAGCCAGAAGTCCAGGTTCAAGTCGCACTTGCTCTTGAAGTTTACCTGAACAGAGTGATTAAAATTTTATATACACTGTGATTATCAGGGCAGGTTAGAAGCTAGAGATTCAGTAAGTAACCTGCTTTTGTCTCTCCATTGCCTGTCTACTATTTACAAAGCACACGTCAGGAGTGTGGTGGAATATTTTCCACTTACCCGGATGGGTGTAGTTCTTACAACATTCAAGAAGCTTGTCACTGTCCAGAATAAAATCAGTTCACTTGATTGGCAACCCATCTATCACCTTTAACATTCAATCCTTTCACCAGTGACAGCAATGTGTATCCCATTCAAAAAATGCACTGGAGGGACCCATAAAGGTTCTGCCTCCAGCACCTTTCACAGCCATGACCTTTACCACCAAGAAAGACAAAGGAAGTAGATATGTGGGAACACCAGTATGTGCACCATTCCCCTTCACAGAGCACAAAATCTGACAGAATTATTGCATGATTGCAATTTTTGAATTATTGGTGAAAGGGTTGAATCCTTCATGATCACTAGGTCAGATTCCTGGTATTCCTTTCCTATCACCACTCCAGCTGGCACTACATCCAAAGACTGCAACTATTTAAGAATTCACCTCATGATCATCTATTTCAGGATAATTAAGAATGGGCAATAAGTGCAGACCCTGTCAGTGATGCCCATGTCCCAATGAAAAATCTTAATTCTGTGTAATACTTCTCATCTACAAAATCTTACATTGAGTTGTCAATTTTTTTTTGCAATGCTTTTATGATCATTTTTTTCTATGTTCCTGAAATACTAATTGGAAACACTGCAGCTTTGCTTATGCCCCAGTGGTGGTGCTGTAGCTCTTCAGGTTTCTGTCTATTATCCCTCAACATGCACTGCAGAAGAATTCTATGCTCCAATCAACTCTTATTGTCTCCTAAGTTGGCGTAAGTTATGCTACTCAACTGTAAATATCAGAGCGCAGCATTATATCAAAATTAGGCCATTGATAGGAAGGATGAATGATGTCTGCACACAATGGTCCAAAAAACTTCTGCAGGCTTGGCCTGTATCCCTATTCAATACAGCTGGTCTCAACAACCTGTGTGCAACTTCACATATTAAAAGTTTTGCCCACAGTTTGTACTTTCCATGAATGCTACATTTATTTCTTGTACTTTTTCAGCCATCACGTATCATAAGAACTCCCCTGACTCATGGATACTACTGCACAGAAGGACTCTATTTGGCCCATCAAATTTGTGCAGGTACTGTAAACAGCAGTCCAGTCAATCCCATTCACAAGCTCTATCCATATAACCCTGCCAGTTTATTATCCTTGGCTTGTTCAATTTCCTTTTGAAATCATTAAACATCTTGAGCCCAAACAATTATCGAATTGATAAGCAGATGGTAAATGAGATGTCTCATCCAGGCAAGACATTAAAAGACAGCCAGGATGCAAGTGCTAAAGTTGCAGAGATTAAGGGAGTGCATTTAAATGTGGCCTGCAGAGTCCTTCTCACCATAATTAACGGACTCGGAAAGATCTCCAAACAGGCAGACAAATTGTCTCAGGAAGAGAAGGATGCTGCATTCTTTCTGTCTGAGACAGAGATCAGGCTCACCAAATCTCCTCCCAAATAGGCAAGATGAGAATGAGGAAGACAACTCACTTAGTTGAAAAGATGCATTGGTATTTGGCAGAGGTGAGACCTGAGGGAAATAGCATTGCAAGAGAGATGGGATTATAATCCATTCCTTCCCAAAGCCAAGTGACAAGAAAAGTCATCTTCCCTGGTCTGAACACCTTAGCAACTGTCACCAGTACAATTTATGTGTAAAGCCCCCTAAATTAACACATAATATCTTAAGATATCAGATCAAAGGTTGTGCATTAATTCATCACATTTGCTCCACCATTCAATGAGATCGTGGCTGATCAGATAATCCTTAACTCTGCTTCCCTGCCTTTTCCCCATAATCCTTGATGCCTTTACTGATAAAAAAAATCTCTGTTCCAGTCTTGAATATACTTAATGACCCAATGTCGACAATTCCCTGATGCTGGAGATCTAAAACAAAAACAGACTTTTCTGGAGAAACGCAGCAGGTCTGACAGCATCTGAGGGAAGAAAATGGAGTTAATCTTTCAGGTCTGGTGACCCTTCATCAGAACCAAACGAGTTCATAGAAAGATGTTAGTTTGTTGTGTCCAATCAAGGTCATGAGCAATAGTCAAATCCTGTAAAGAAATAGGAGACATATACAAACCACAGACATTTAACTACCCATCACATAGGATGATGACTTTGCTGCTGAAGATATCGTATCAGACAACAATGCATCAATGATAAATGATACTCAACTATCATTGACGACAGACAATGCACTGCAGAGTAAGGCTATACAGGCAAATCATGATAACTGTATGAAGGCTAGATATGAGACAAAATAGAAATTGCTGGAAAAACTCAGCAGATGTGGTAACATCTATGGAGAGAAATCAGAGTTAACATTTCAGGTTGAGTGACCCTGAGAAGCTAGATCAGATTGTTATAATATACACCAAAGCCTTACTTAAACTTTGAGAAATTATGTATCTATATGCATCATTGTACTTATTATCAGAAAAGGATTCCCATCAATTAAAGGAAAAAGGGGGCATCATTGTCTTATTATATAGATTCATGACCAGGCAGGTAGTTTGTTATTAAGTCAGTTATATGATATAATGATGTGTAACATGCTGATATAAAGGTACCTACTTCACTTTCAGGCACTCTCTCAGTGTAATGGATTAAGTATCGTGTGTTCAGTAATCAGTTTAGCAATTGTAATGTAATGTAACAATAATCAATAAGCACAGGATGTAGGCTATGTTTAAACCTGTGATACAGTAATAGTGTAAATAGTATTGTTAATATACTTCAAGATATTTGTCTTTTCAAGAAACTGATCTTTGTGGTATTTGCTGTAGAGCTTTATCAATACAGTAACTCACAGACCATAGTATATTAGCAGTTGTGTTTGACCCAAGAAACCACATCATTGCACTTTTTTATTATTCACCACACTTTGTGTATTTACCTACATTCCATTCAAAACCTGTGCTCGTATTCCTGGTTGTCCTTCTTAGTCCATTTCTATTTAGTATGGCGCTATTACTTTCTCTAGGACTATACAAGATTCTTATTCCTTTATCCATCTTATTGCTCTTTTCTACTGCTATTTGCTGGTGCACATCTCCCCACCAATTTAGTTTAAACCCTCTCCAGTCACACTAATGAATAGTGTCACAAGGACATTGGTCTCAGTTCTGTTGAGGTGCAACCCATCCCATTTGAGTAGGCACCTCTCTTACAGAACCAATACCAATGTCATCAGAATATGTCTCCCTCCCTCCTGTACTATCCCTCAAGCCAAGCTACTTGCTATTACTATTCTTTCTCGTGCTTGGCACTAGGAGTAATCTTGAGATTACCTCTTTCGATGTATTTTCTTTAAATTTCTCTCTATCTTCTGAAAGCCTGACCATATGACCACAATAACTGACTATTCTGTGTTGTCAGTACTAATGTAAGTCTTAACTCCATACCTTTTCTTCTGGTGCAATAATTTCTCTAAGTCAATTCCTACAGTTTTCACAAATTCTCTGCCTAAGTAAAAAGGATAGGAGAATGTTGAAGAATAATTCATAGTAATAATTTGAAATTTAAATTGAGCTAAGACATGGTATAAACATACAGGCAGAACCTGCTTTATTTTGATGCCTCAATTCCGTTTATCTCTTCTGTTGCAGTGTTACTAGGTATATTTTTCCTGTGTTACCAGATTCTTTTTTCTAAGTGCTGGTTGCCTCATTCAATAGACTCACTCTCTGGCAAATAAAACATTTGTAATATTGCAATTATTATGGAGCTGCTTTCAAGATCTGGTGAGATTTAGCATGTGCTGTAGGTATGCACTTGGGAGTTACCACATAAGTAAATCGTATAATCCTGTCAGATGAATAAATGACTGCATAGGGTGCATACGTTTGTGCTATGTGAGCAAATAAGGTTTTCAAGTTCTATGATTAAAATATGTAATAATAATTTGTATGTGTCCCTTCATCTTGTGATCATATATCGTGTCACATATATGATCATTCACAATTAATTCTGGCAGTGGAGAGATATTAAAGCTGAGGCGAGTTAGATTGCTGAGATTAGAAAAATTGATAGCATCATGATTTCTGAAACCTTAAGATAGACTAAATATGTATAGGTACGTATGTGCTGACTTCAAATAGCCTTTGAAAATAATTGGCTTCTTGTTGCAGGATCAAATATTAGCCATTATTAATTTCTTACTGAAACCCATGTTAGATTGTTTGCATAAGAGGTTTATTATTATAACTTATTGTATTATAAATTGGAGGAAAATGACAGATTTGCTGGTACTACTTAGTTGTGGAAGTTCATGTAAGTAGTGTAAAGCTCTTTGATTCATTATCTGAATGCAGAAGATCGTTAAATCCTTGCTAGTTGCATTTTTGTTTTTGTAGCGTATGTTATTGGTTCAAACAGTGGTCAACTCTGTAAGCATTACACACTTCTGTTCTTTTCCCCAAGCATGAACCGGATGAAGTGTTTTTTCTTTCCAAGTCGTTGTGAATAGATCAGACTATTTTTTTTTGCTGTGCCCTCGAACAAAACTATTAGGATTTTATTATTGTCCATTTCAGTGAACACTTTTCGTTGAACACATGCTGCAAATGTATTCTCATGGTGTTAAGATTGGAGATGAGAAAGCAATTCTTCTCATGTCTCACAGCAGAGGGAAAGTGTGGAAGTAACTCATGGAGAAGCTTGTTGAATCAACTTTAGATGGCATTTTTGAAAGGTAGCTTGTCATTAGATGATGAAAGCAGGATTGAAACTCATAGATTTACTTCTTTATTAAGTTAGGAGTTAAATAATTTCCCCTAAAAGCAAGGGTTTTTAAAGTATGGTGTGAGAAAGTCACAACATAATAACAACACATGGAATTGTCATCATGGCCTAAGTAGCTCTTTTCACTGTTTGTTTTTGGTTTTTAATGAACATTAGACAACGCTAGGAATATATAACAATATATGCCTGCCAATGTGTTGTGAAAGAATCTCTCCGGGGGAGTGGATTTTTGAACACTTATGATTTTGTCAATAACAGCAGAACAGAGAGTGGTAATTTTGGAACTTGCATCGATGGTCTACATGATTGACAAGTTCTGCTCATATCAAATTGGGGCAATCAGAGTGTAAATTATTTGACTTAGCTGAACTGGTTTTGAAAACACAAATAGCTTATCTATAAATGTACAATAATGTTTGATTGAAAAGTTCCGTTTGAAGTATGTTTTATTTATGCTGTATGACTAGCCATTGCTGAAATCCAAACTATTTCAAGAGTAGGTGCAAATTGCTGCAAATGCTGGAATCTGAACTGAAAACAAAACAAAAGTGCTGGAGGTTCCAATCACTCGGGATGGAGAGATAAATGGGAGGGCATTTCACCCCCGAGGCTCACAGCCTTATTCCTGATGAACGGCTTTTGCCTGAAATTTCGATTTTCCTGCTCCTCGGATGCTGCTTGACTTGCTGTGCTTCTCCAGCACCACTCTAATTTTGACTCTGATCTCCAGCATCTGCAGTACTTACTTTCGCCTATATAGATCGGCTTAGTGAGCTGACTCTATTCACTTCACTGAAATAGAGTTAATCAAGTTTTTTTTTTAGAAATGAAGGGATAGAACTGCATTTACATGACCAACCTCATTTCAGTCAATTAGATTCAAGACAACCAGAGCAAGCCATATAAGGACTGAATTAGACTGGTTAACAGATTGTTCTTCTCATCCCAGGGAATAAGCAATTGTAGGACAGGTTGCTAAATTGCTCAGTGAATACGGTGTGTACAGTGTGTACCTTCAAGAGAGAATTGTCTGTTTCTAGCTGGGGAGTACCTTACTTTGTACAAGAGGTTGGAAACCTGCAATGCATGTCAGCATTAATATGATTGCTTGGACTAATTCTGATCACCTAAAGGGTTTGGAGTAGAGTTTTCCACACAATTGATTAGATTTCTTATTTGTTTTTATGGTTCTCTCAGATTAAATTCATCTAAATGGGTAGAGCGTATTTCTATTATGTAAGGCATCACAACTTTATGGAACCGACAAATGTTGGAAAGAAAAACATTTGTAACTACTCATTGAAACACATTGGAATAGAATGAATCCCTTCTGTTATGCCACCAATCACATAAACATAAGCCCAAGCAAGTCACATTGCATTTAATGCTGCCTAATATCGTCAATGTAAATCTGGAAAATAGATGAGACCAGATGGACAACATTTGTTGAGCCTTAATTATTGGTTGATGAGTGTAGAAACATTTAATGTCAGACTGCTCTCTTTCATAGACTAATAGTCTGAAATCAACAGACATTAAATTAAGAGTACAATTAAAAGAGAAATAAATAGTCATGAAGTATATTCTATTTTCTTAGGAGATCATCAAATATAATTTTTTAAATCTTATTTGGGCCATAAAGTGGATGCAGTATCAAATATTTGGCCAAATCTGAGGCCTGAACCCAGCCTCAAATTGTTTTTTCTAATCTTTACGTTGGCCAGAATTTTACTGTACTAATAATGGTGAGACTGTCACTCAATGTTTTGCCAAGTGTAACTGACAGAACATTCTGATATCCTCACGTGTTCCATCGAAAGTGGAAATTGTCATCAGTGATAACTTGCTCGTCCATAAGTTACATTGTTTCAGTCTTTACTGATGGAATCTGCACAGGGTTCGCAATAATGCTATGACCTCAGACTAAGTACCCATTACTTTTGCATTAAAGAAAAACACAAATCTTAAGAGTATGTTCAGATAACGATAATTGTGTTTTTAGCAATCGTAAGTATTTGAACTGCCTCTCTAACACTGTAATAAAACATAAAACTGTGGATGCTGGAAATCTGAGAAAGGACTAGAAATTCCCTGGAGAAACTCGACAGATCTGGCAGCATCTGTGGAGAGAAAACGGAATTAATGTTTTGAATCTTCTTCTGAGGAAAGATCACTGGACTTGGAATGTTAACTCGTTTCTCTCTACAATTGCTGCCAGACCTGCTGAGTTTCACCAACAATTCCTGTTTTTGTATCCAACAGTGAATTTTTACAAACAATTGTAAAATGAGAAATCTCATTCCCTCAGAAGAAAATTAGATTAGATTACTAATGCTGCTTTTTTTCAGAAAATATATTTTTTCTTGTTTTCCTCTCCCTTAATCCCTTGGGTATGTGACAATCTCTATTTCACTTCCCCCACAACTACTGAAATTCAACCAATTCTTCTTGTTCTTTTACTTGCTGTTTTGCAGTCTGCATGTTTCAGTGCAGGCTCTGATTGGATGAAGAGCTTCCTGATCTTTGACTTGCTTACAGATGCCCCTGTAGAGGGCACCACCATTAATCAGATGTCAGAATGCTAGAAACCTCTGCTGACAAGCACAGAAAGTGTCTTCGGGAAACAGAAGGTGGGGTGAATGGCTCACAGCAATGCCAGGTCAACACTTCATTGATGTGTGCGGAGATGCATTAAGCATTGAACAATCCAGGATATTTGCAGTTCTGATCATCTTACATCCTCAGTTTCTGTTCTCAGTAAAGACTACTGCATTCTGCAACAGAGACTGACTTAGCTTACAGATTTATCTCTCTCTAATGAATCCCTTTTTTTATAAATCTGTGCAGTTATATCTATGCAGCCCCTTTTCATCGATGGATTACGATAGTCCCAACTGAAAGGAACAGATCTCTTAAGATGCTGCAAAACATTCACATGAAATAAAGTATTTTTAACACATTTATTCTTGTTATGTAGGCCAGCGTGGCAGTGATGAGTGATCATTTAATTTATATTAAATGGTGTTAGAAAAGGGTAACATAGTTGCTACTGAGAGATCACCCAGCTCTTCAGATATTACCTTGAGATCTTTAAAGTTAACCTGAGCACATTTTTGGTTTTAATGACTGAGAGTTTTATTTTAATGTAGAGGTATGACACTAAGCATGTGGGAAGGTGTTGAACACCAATGCTTGGGGTGAGTAGTTTCATGTGATCATGTGCTTAGCTTTTAATCCAAGCAAGAAACAGGCTGTTGAGTTACCCGGCTAATCACGTGGTGAGCAAGATGTAAGTTCCTGTCGCTCTCGCGATCTTCTGGCAGTGAAGGGTCTTTGACTATGTTTATAGGAACAGGAAATTCGACGTTTTGGGCATAAGCCTTCTTCAGGAATGAGGAAAGTGTGTCCAAACTTTCCTCATTCCTGAAGAAGGGCTTATGCCCGAAACGTCGAATCTCCTGTTCCTTGGATGCTGCCTGACCTGCTGCACTTTTCCAGCAACACATTTTCAGCTCTGATCTCCAGCATCTGCAGACCTCACTTTCTCCTCCTATGTTTATAACAACACCTCAGATACTACAACCTTCCTCAGCCTCTGATAGCTACCCCTAGGACACTCGAGATGCCGAGTCAAACGGCTCCAAACTACAATAGTGCTGTCGTCGGGATGCAGTTGGATAGGATCACTGACTGAAGGAACATCCCCTTCCCTGGGGGGGGGCATGCCAGGAAGCCATCTCATCTCCCTTGCCCAGCCTAGGTTGAGATCGCAGTACAAGTTATTGCCACTGATCCACACCAAAGAGCAGAAAAGCAGTACAGGAAAAAGTCAGTGATATCCTGCATTAAGTCTGTGTGACTTCACACTTGCAGGGGCATCACTCATTGTAATTCTGCCACTGCTTAGGCATTTCACAAACCTTGTCATCTACATACCTTAGCATCTGCAAATCTTAGCACAATATGCATGATGTGCTCTCCAGGGCTCAGATCCACTTCAATCTCTCAAGCTACTGAATCTTCCTGCCCACTGAACTTCCAACATAAATACAGGGGACTTCCATGCTTGTGCATGTTCAGTGCTGATCCACCCATTTCCATCACACTCAATCCTTCACTTTGTCTTATTTGAAGGAAAGTTTGACCGAGGGGGACAAAACAGGCAGCTCTGGGTGTTGGGTGGGGGGATGTGATGGTGCTGGATAGCATGACCTTTTCACACTTTGAGAAAAAGGCGTTGAGATGGCTGGTGAAGACCAGAATACTTCTCCAATGGAGAGCCCAATGGTTCAGCTTCCCAGTAAGCAAAAATGCATTTCTCCTCTTCTCAAATGTACAGAAAGACAAACACATCGCTGTACATAAACTAATCAGTATCTTACCAACTAATCCATTCTCTTCACATTCGTAGGTGCTGATGTCAACCAGGATTCCACATGGCAAAACATTTTGCAGTAACACCACCTCTGAGGAAGAAGCCTGTGCCTGGTTTGTCACCCTTCTCCATAATAAAGACTGTTACCTCGAAGGGAACATTAACTAGACTGGAAATGGGGAGATAATCCAGTGGACACCTCATTGACATGGGTCTATAGCCAGTGGGGGAAAAAAAAACAAAATGTCTGACACTCAACAGATTGCTTGAGACCAGGTACCTCCTGAGGCCAAAATAGAAAACATGCCCATCTGGTTGATCCTAATGGACATTCTGACCTGTAGAGATGGGCAGTGGATCCTCAGATGGGTTTACCTGTGACCTAAGCTAGGCAGGAATGAAACTCGAGGTGACTCTAGTGCATGAGCACATGACAGCCTCCAAATTGGAAACCTAGGGGTCCTGAAGAACGCACAGTGACTGTTAGATGTGCGCTTACATCCATAGCCTATCGTACTTACTATAGTAATGCAACAACAGGGGACAAGACAGCTTGAACCCATGTCCTGGGTTTTTTCTTATCAAGGATACAGGCTGGTGCCAACAGGCCCTCTCAGATAAGAAGAAGGACAGACATCCTTATCAGTTTCATCTCGGTACATTCCAGAGGATCTGTGCCTGTCTCCTCCCTGCCAGTGATTCCCCTTCCCTCCAGTCACTCAGCATGAGCAGGGGGAGCCTCCACCCTTACAGAAGACTCTCAGCATGCACAGGTCCTCCAGGCCCAAAGCCTCCAGTATATTCCCACCAAAGTCTTAAAGTCACCTGAGCGTCTCAGTCAGCAAGTTCTCTTCACACCAGTTACAGAAGTCTGGACTTGGAGGTAGTAAGAGAGAGCAGAGGAAAACTATTCTAAGGGCTCATCAGTGGCATTATTATTGTCTTATTGTCCCAGTAGGACAGAATAGGTTCTGTGAACTGAATGATGTGGTGCATCTTCAACCAGCAAAATAATGCGTTGTGCTTCCTTGGTTCGTGTCTCAGTTTGTAAAGTTGGAGAGTCAAAACCACCTCATCCATGACTTGGCCAACCTCATTCCCAAGCCAGGTCTAATGGTGTCTCCGTTCTTATTGGATTGAACACATACAGCTCAGGAAAATATTCCTGAACACAGAACTGTTGCCCCTCTATGCCCTGAACAGCATCACTTTGCTGGACAATTTCAGGTAATTGAAGTCTCCCTCTTATAACTCCATCATACTTACACCTCTGTAGTTTGCTTGCAGATTTGTTCTTTTACTTCTTTATAATTGACCCCACTGAGCAGCATGATTATATTCTGCTTGTTCCTTCAGTCGCGAAGTTAATTCTGTCCTTGAACCCTCAGAAAAATTGTTTTTCTTCAGTACTTTAATGCTTTCCTTAACCAATATCGACACCGTTCCTCCTTTTACTCTTCTGTCTTTCTTGAACTATGTCTTACCAAGGTTACTTAAGTCCAGTTCTTCACTTCCTTCAACCAGGTCTCAGTATCACTATAAGATCACCTGTTTATGTGGAAATCCATACTTAGAACTTGCCAATCTTATTTAGTATATTCTGTGCATTCATATACAGTGTCATTCTGATTTAACATGTCTGAATTTCTCCTTTGTTCTGACTTGACATAGTAACTTATTATTCTCGACTGTAGCGCTATCTGTCTCCCTCAATATTTTTGCACCCTGACCTTAGTCTCTAATATTCTCTCCTGTTTCTTGAGTTAGTTTAAAACCATCACAATAGCACGAGCAAAGTGCCCCTCAAGGAACTCAATTCCAGCTCTGTTCAGATACAGCCAATCTCACTTGTTAAGGTACAGCCAATCTCACTTGTGCAGGTATCATATCCTCCAGAGTCAATCCCAACACCTCTGGAATTTCAAGACTTCCCTCAATCATACATTCACCTGCCGTTTCCTTCTATTCCTGGACTCACTTCACATAGTTCTAGGAGTAATTCGGAAATTACTAATTTTTAAGGCCCTCCTTACCATTTATTTTAACTTTGCTGCATAAATTCTGGTTGCAGGATCACATCCCCTTTTCCTATTTATATTGTTGATACCAAAATGGATGATAAGCTCTGGCTGATCACCCTCCCCCAGAAGATAGTCTTTCAGCCGCTCTATGATCTCAGTGACTCTGGCACTGGGGAGACAACCTATCAGCCTGGAGTCACATCTCTGACAAATGCCTGTCTGCTCCTCTAGTTGATAAATCTCCTATCACTACTATTCTGTCCCATCCTGC
Source organism: Hemiscyllium ocellatum (assembly GCF_020745735.1). Lineage (NCBI taxonomy): Eukaryota > Metazoa > Chordata > Chondrichthyes > Orectolobiformes > Hemiscylliidae > Hemiscyllium > Hemiscyllium ocellatum. The sequence continues at coordinate 45,578,349 of NC_083415.1, forward strand.
TCCTGCAACTCACCTTCGGCTAACACATCCTTCTTTAAGGATTTGGAATGTAGAGGGCACAAAACACACATGTAATGTGGATCTCCCCGTCTTGGGTACATTGCATTGCACTGTTGGACCTGAATGTCATCAAGTGGCTCATGGTCTGTTCTATAATGGCCCTCAATGAAACATGAGCAGCAGTGTATCTGCCATCATGTCAGAATGTATTAGAGTTGTCCTCAGCTTGGTGTGGAGTGGGTATCCTTTTCTTGTAGTAACCATCCTTGTATGGAGTGAGGACCTTTGGCAGAGGTTGGCACGTGAGTGGTGCTGGATAAAGGAATCAAGGAAGTTCCCTACATATCTAGAGCAGTTGTGCATTGTCAGCTTTTCTGTCTACAAATGAATTGAACATTAAGGGCATGGAATCCTTTTCTCTTGATGAAGGCTACAATGTTTGCATCCTGCACTTGTGGGAAATGTTGATTGAGAATCCTAATGGTCTTGCTGCCTGCTCCTTTGTTTCATGGGAAAAAAAAAGCTTATTTGATGGGCTCTTGTGAAAAGCATGAGTGAGCTCCCAAATGCATTTGAGCTAAAGAAAGTGAAATGCTACAGATTTCTCAGTAGCTTCCTGAAACAATCAAAGATGTTGAGAACAACTGTTACCTTTGAGGCTACCAAAATGGGACCGTGGAGTGGCTGGAAGAGTGGGGTCTGATAAAGAAGTGAGGGGAATAAAATGCAAACAGAAATCTAGATTGCATGCAGGGACATAAGATTGGAATGGATTTCCCAAATAGGAATGGGTCTTAGAAAGGTTAGTAGAAAGTCATGTCTCATGTTTCACCGCAGACACCTGAGGCCAAGTGTATTTTTCCTACCAGCTGCACAGTCAAGATTACATGAGATGGATGGATTTTGAAGATCCAAGACTAGCCTCATCTGCACAGCTCTGTTATTTAGTGGTTACAATACAAACCTCTGAACTTCCATTTGGCACAAAGTTAAGAGAAGCACCATTACATACAGGTTCTGCATGTGCACTTCATTAAGAACAAAGAGAAAATAGACTATCTATGTTCATTTTTTAATAATTGACGCTAATACTCGAAACTCTCATGGACCAGAAGGAGTTTTTCAAAGGGCAATTATTTATCTGCAATTGCTGCTGTAATCATTCAACTATGTTGAAACAAGGGCGAAAGTGAGAACTGAAGATTATGTCCAAGTTGTCGACTCCCCTCGAATGCTGCTTGACCAGCTGTGTTTTTCCAGTATCATGCTTTTTGACTATGCTGAACCAAGCTCATGAAACTATCAGGAAACAGTAATAAGTTTGAGCCAAAATTAACACCATTATAAGAGCAAAGAGCAATACAACACAGGAACAGGCCCTTAGGCCCTCTAAGCATCCGTCAACACATTTTGACCTTCTGTTATGAAGGTGTAGAAGTCTACTGTACATTTAAGAAAGTTTAAAACTAGCAGAACTATCTGATACAGCACTAAATGTTCTGAACAAGATACAACGTAACCTTTTTGGTTAAGCAGTTAATGTAGCTGGTTGCCTGGAGACAAAAACAAATTCGAATTAGGCCAATCCGTTTAACTTATACCCCAAAAAATACCAAACTCCAATCAAGTTTGAATTTAGTATATTGACAATATTAAAAACCAATAACATAACCTGATGCTTTCGGATGTGAGACTGGGAAAATGTGAACAGTTGAGAGAGAACTGCCAAGCCTCCAAAATCTGCAAACCACCCAGAAAATGAGCTCTTTTAAAAGTACCTTTATCGATCAGTGACCTGTGAAATAGAAATCTCAAAGAAGAAGAAAAGCTACAGGGAAAGATACCAAGAGAAGATTTGACAGCTGGCTGGTTTTGAAATTTGAATTTTGGTAAATCTTAATTGGGGGTTTTATTGGACTAGTATTATAGAAGGGAAAATAAACAATAGGTTAGAGGAAGGTGTTGTAAATAGATGTTGGTTAATTATTCTCTGTTATGTTTTAAGAAATAAAGTTGTTACTTTTTACTTGAACTAGTTCTTGGCCTCTTACATTTTCACAGATTTCTGCACAGGATAAATCTCTTCTGTGTTGCTGGTTTACATTAGGCAGGGGGGTTTACCCCATGTTTTAACACTTCCATACTAAAGTTGTCTTCATGTACAGGATCCATATTCCTCTATTCCCTTGTTATTCATATGTTCTTCCAGCTATTTCTTGAATGCTGCTCTTGATATAAAATGGCACTGAAATTGAGATCTGTATCTCCTGGTTGTTTCAGACCTTTCTGAAAATTACAGGTTGAGACCAAAGGCTGTCTGTAGAGTATTCGACTTGGGAAAACAAAGAGCAGAGTCAAGGTCGACAAACGTACCATTATCAGCAATTGCTTCCTAGCAACAAAGGAGAGACAAGAAAAGATAGATTTGTGAATAAGAACTGGAAGGCTCTCTCTCTCTCTCTCTCTCTCTCTCTCTCTGCCTTTCTCTGTCTCTTTCTTAACCTCAAGCTCAGAAATTACCTGGTGTAAAACACTTGGAGCCCAGTCTAAAACTAATGGGTCATCCATTTAATCAGGGATAAGATAAAAATTTTTTCACACAAAGCTGTGAGTCTTAAAAACTGAAAAGATAGTCGAAGTAGAGCTTTGAATAACTTTAAGGCTGAATTGGAGATGTTTTTGACAAACAACGGAGTGAAGGATTATCAGGAGGAGGTAGAAATGTGGATTTGAGGTTGTGATCATATTAACCATTATCTTACTAAAATGGCATAGCAGGCTTAAAGGGATGAATAGCCTGTCCCTGCTCCTTATTCAAGTATAACTCACAGAGAACGTTAAAATGTTAAGGTGTTTGGAGTGTCACATCATGGAGGAAATCAGGTGCAACTGCCTTTAGGTTACTGCCTGTACCAAATAGCCCCCCACACCCCACAATTTCTCCATGCACTCATTACCTGTGTCTGTGAGAATGTTCAGTGCCAATTTTTAAAACAATAATAAAATCCAATTCTCTTTCACTCAAGAAAACCTTAGAACTGGCCGTCTTTAATTTTCATCTAGTTAATTACATTTTGTTGAAGTTTGATATCTGAATGCTAAAGGAAAAAAGAGAAATATTCGTTGAGACTTGCTGAAAAGGGTTGTAAACAACACAAGGAGCCGTGACTCCTCATCACCTGATCATGAAAGTCATCAGCTGTTTGCTGGTTAGCTCTGTCTGAAGAACTTCTAGCAAGTCTGTTTGAGAACGTGGCTGAAGAGCCCTGAAGAAGGGGTCATGCCCGAAATGTCGATTCTCCTGCTCTTTGGATGCAGCCTGATCTGCTGCGCTTTTCCAGCAACACATTTTCAGCTCTGTCTGAATCCTGCCTTAGAAAAGGCAGTTGACATTGTGGCTTAATGGTTGGTATGGCTGCCTGACTGCACCATGGACGTGGGAATGATCCCACCTTTGGATGACTGTCTATAGTTTACATGTTCTCCCTGTGTCTGCATGGGCTTCTGCTGGGTGCTCTGCTTTCCTCCCCACAGTCCACAGGTGTGCAAGTTAGGTGGATTGGCCATGGGAAATTACCCATGGTGTTCAGGGATATGTAGGTAAGATGTGTTAACCATGAGAAATGTAGTGTTATGATGATGGGTCTAGATGGGATGCTGTTAAGTGGAGCGGTGTGGATTTATTGGGTCAATTGGCCTGTTTCCACTGTAGGATTTCTATATAAAAAAAAAGAGCACTGCTGTCCTATCTTTTCTAATCCAGGGGCATCAATCAATTGTAGAAAATCTACAAGTTGTTTGAAGGTTTTTAATGGGAACATTGTTGGGGGGAGTGGTGGGGAGAAGTTCTCTATGCCAGTAATCCAGAGACTAGGGTTATACTACCATGAAACTGTCATTGATGGCCAACTGTAATCTGGTTCATTCATACCTGTTGGGGAAGGAAATCTGTCACCCCCACCTTTAAATGTATGGCAATGTGGTTGACTCTTATCTAGCCTCTGAAGTGGTCAAAAAGCCATTCAGTTCAGTTAGGAATGGGCAACAAATGTTGCCCATGTGCCAGGAAAGAATTTTTAAAAATAATTTAAGCCCCCAATATACTCTTACTGCATGCAAACTATTAAATATTTATACTACAATTTCAAAACTATTAAAATTCTGTGAAATTCAAAAGAAAATTCTTATTTAAAAAAAGCTAAACATCGAACATAGTGAAACACTGCTCAGTTTTGGGATTCAGACCTCATAGGGCTAGATTTCAAACAGAGGATGATGCATGATCAGGAATGAATATGGAAGGGAGACTCTCAAAGGAATTGGACCAAGAGGATTATAGAGATGTGGCTTCAGCTGTTGAATAGCCAAACAGACAAGTAAAACCCCAGATCTGATCCCAGTCTGTGCTAAATCATATAATCTCAGCAAACAAATGAACAGGGGAAGTAGTCTTCAACAATGAGTTATCATTACTGAGTTTTGTGATAACCTTTCTTTGTAAACTTTGCAACAATTTCTCCAGTTTATTATATGCCTCCTGAAAACAACATAAAGTTGAATCAATCCCTTCTTCTTTAATCTATTGAGAAAGTGATATGTCTTGCCATATTGCTGATATTCTGCCTTTAAAGATTTAATGATCTGTCTCTCGCACTCAGATTGAACTTTTCAACATTTACTTTCAACATCTGCATTTCCTCCCATTGTCCATTTCTCTCTAACTCAACTGCTCCTCAGTACATAACATAAATTTGATTGTTTTAGTCATTTCCCAATATGGTCAATTTAATGCTTTCTCTATATTTCTCTTAGAATAACAAGATCCATCAACCAAGTATCTTTAAGAATGCAGCTTTATTACTTTATTATAAACCAAAACTTATTTAATAAAGATGTAAATCTGGTTTACACAAGGTTTGTAATGTGATAATATGAATATTTACTCCTCTAAATCATTCAAAACATTCACACCTGCATACACACACATAAATAGACACATACACACACACACCAGATAAAAGGAAAAAATGGATTGCCGTCTACTGAGATTAATTTAGGGGCACAAAAATTGAGCGAATAATAGTTAGTTCTTGAAGGAAAAAGAAAGCTATAGTATGGAATGTCGTATGTTTGTCAATCTGGCATTCTGACACACACAAATGAGCCATTAGACATGTACAATTGTCTCTGGAGTCTTGACAGATGCAGTTGCTCAGAAAACACAATGCTGAGGTATCTTCCAGATGTTCTTCAAAAGAACAATCAGGTTTCACACTGGATGCCATATGGAATTTCTGAAGCAGGAGACGGATGAGTTGGGAAACCTTTCCTTTTCAGGCTTCTTTTTCTTCAGTTGGAAACCAAACGATCTCCAAACAACACACTGTTCAAACAAGGCAGCCATAAAATCCAGAAGCTGGTTTCTAAGAAATGTGTCCAGAAAGGTACCTGAAGTCAAATAATTTCTCCAAAGGTATTTATTTTAATAAAACTGTTCCAATTTCCTTTCATTGAGCCTTTAGCTATCAATCCATGTATCTCCACAGAGAGAAATACATCTTAAAATTAGTCTATCTTCCCCCAATCTTTCAAAACACAAGTCTTCAAAAAAGTAGTCCACATAACAGTCTGTACAGGTTGTGGTTCTAGTTCTCAAACTTGTTTTTTGAAGTTAGCTGTGGCACAGTGATAGCACTGATAGACAACACTCTGTTGTCCATTAGTCAGGAGATCTTCAGTTCAAGTACAACTCCAAAGATTTGAGCTCTAAACGAATTCACCAGTGCAGTATTGAGGGAGTGATTTATGTCATACAACTATCATGTCTTTTGTGTAAGATGATAACTCTCTGAGCTGGATCTAAAAGATTATTTGGGAATCAGTACAACTTCAACTCAATGGATGACTCCAATGTGCATGGTGCAATTAATACAGAGTGTGTCTGTGATGGAATGATGGAAGGTATCACTGAACTAATAAAATGGGCATATCTTTATTAAGTGACTAGTTCTGACAAAGTAATTGATCTGAAACACTAATTCTGTGCATTTTGTCTCAGAAACTTCCTTAACAGTTGAACATTTTCAGTTTCATTTTTAGAATTCCAGCATCTACAGTATTTTGGTTTTATGCCAATTCAAGTCTTGCTTTTCATTTTTGGGATAGTTATTGCGTATGTCAGCTAGGCTAAAACAGAAAGAACAAAAATAAATGTGAAAATATCCTCTGAATGGGGCAAATTCGTTATAACAGAGAAGAAGTAAAAAGGGAAACAGACAACAAAAATCCACTTCTTAAATAAATATTCAATTAATGAGTCATTTAATTTTTTTTGATAATTCAAATTTCAGCATAAAAAATTAACTGGTCTATGTTATTCACATTGCTTGCTCTAATTATTTAACAATTCATTTTGTTAGTGTTAAAAGAAGTCAGAATTAACAGGAGGAGAAATTATGAAATTCCAGTTTCTATACTAGCTGCTGTTATGCCACCTAGTGGGCATATTCATAACACCAACATTGTCTCAGCTGGAATCTCCAATTTGCATCTGAGAATTTAAACCTTTTTCTGCAAACAATTCTGAATTTAAATATTTGAAACATACGTATCAATTTCTGGATTTAAATCTGTATCTATGTTTACTAGAAGTGAACTTTGCTATTATCCATTTTTTGCATGAAACCACCACACGCCAATGATCAATCTTTGCTCTTAAAACTTTACTGAAATAATGATATTATATAATTAACCCAGTCACTAAAGGCAAGATTATTATTAACAAAGAAAGAACAAGTCTGACTAAATGGCATAGGATTGAATTAGGAATAGATGAATAAAAATTCTTTTTTTGTGATTGCTGTTAAATTATAAGACTATCTTTATGTAGTTTCAACTCCTTAATTCCTGTGACATATTTAATTAATATTACTTTCCAGGTAGATTTCTTAATGAAAAACTGAAAGAATTCAGCAGACCCTGGAAAGAATATTTCATCTAAAAACTCTATTGCGTCTCAAGCCATGTAAAGTGAAAGGGTTGGGATCAAGAATAATTAATTTAACATGAAGTGTTTGAATGGCTTGAGAAAAAGAGAGGCTGTGATTTTGCATATGAAATGTTATATAGAACAACCTTGATTATCAAAACATCATTTATCCAAATTTCAGATTATCCAAACAAGATCTCAAGGTCCCATAAAATTGTTATCCGTTATCCGAACAATCAGTTCTCTGAACAATCAGTTATCCAAACAACATACTCCCTGCCAGTCTTGTTCGGATAATCAAGGTTGTTCTATGTATGAAATCCAAAGGTTGTTGTTACTGATTCCCTGCTCCTCCACAAATCCATGTCTTTAATGAACTTTCCTTTTCACAATGTAAGTTTGTCATCGTGTCATAGAATCATACAGCATGGAAACTGACCCTTTAGTCCAACTTGTCCATGCTAACCAAACATCCCAATCTGATCTAGTCCCATTTGCCAGCATTTAAACCATATCCCTCTAAACCCTTCCTACTCTTGTACCCATCCAGATGCCTTTTAAATGTTGTAATTGTACTAGCCTTCACCAGTTCCTCTGGCAGCCTGTACCATACACGCACCACCCTCTGCGTGATAAAAATCATCCTCAGGTCTTTTTGATGTGAGGATTCTTCAGTTTGCTGAAGTTGCTTGATAATAACATTGTTGCTGGATATGTATAGATCTTGTAGTTGTGACACCAGAATCAATCTATCGTGAGGTAAGGCGAAAGCCATTCTATAGAGGTTACTAGATTTTTGTGGTCTTACTTTAAGGATAGCAGCAAACACCAACACAGTGCAATTGGCTACAAAATCCAGACCAATGATATTTACTTTTGAAATTTAATGATATTCTGTCTGTTGTATATGGCAATGATTTTGAGAGGGTTAATGTTGGAGACCACATTAGGCCCAACCCAATCCGATGGTAGTCTTATATAATCTTGGTGAGAACGAAGAGTTCAGTTCAAGATCCCAATAGGATCAGCTATGTTGTCACTGGCTTACTGATAGATAGTTTAATTGATATGACCAGACATCTTGTGGCACACCTCTGGAGTACATGAGATTTGAAACCAGACCTACTGGCCCAGAGCTAGGTACACTACAACAATACTACAAGAGATTTTCAACAAAATTACAGAGACCCACATTACTAACGGGTTGAAGGATTAGGAGTGCAGATGAAAAGTGCAATTGACACTAAGATGAGATCAGAGTTGAAAGTGTGGTGCTCCTAGCTGAGGTGAGACCAGTCATGATTGTATCAATTATGGAACAGGCTCTAGGGCCTGAATTGTCTAATCCTACTCCTAGTTCTTAGATTATTATGTAGCTCACACCAATCACTATCATGCATTAAACTATATTTGTTGGTAAGACAGGTGTTTCTTGTTCAGACTTATTAGCATTGTTACCAAATGGACTCTTAAACTTAGTAATAGAAATTAGAATTAGTGTTACAGTACATTTCAGTATCTTATAACCATTTGTTCCTCAACACATACGACAGCATCATTGAAGCTTTTTTAAAATACCAATAGTTTTGGAATAAAGTAATTCAGAAGTTAAGGATCATGTTGCAGTGAAAAAGAAAATAGTCCAACTTGAAAGAGTGATTATGAACAATATTGAAATATCTAAAGCCTTTAAAATAGAAATTAAGTATAAATTTACCTGGATTGTTGGAACAAGCAGAATGGAATAAACCTAACGGCATTATTGTTGCTATTGTTCACAATGGTTCAGGAAGTAGAGACATTGTGTTTCTTGCACTTAAACTGAAAAATGTCACTGGGCCACTTATTTTTTTCAATTTGTGCATCACCTCCATAATCAGACAAATGGTTGAAATTTTGAGAAAGAACACTGAAAGTATATTTTTCCTGACTATGTCAATCTACGTGTACAGGTCCTGAAAGAACTCAGAAAGGCCAAAGTCCCCTTGTAAAATCAAGATGTTTGGGATTACTGTCCATTTTTTTAGTACCTAGAATAGAGAAAGAATTTCTTACTATTGTAGCCACAGCTTCAGACTGTTAGGCTGTAAGATATCTAAATTATGTACAGGGAAGTAGTAATTGTGTTCAAATAGGAAAATACTTGTGAATTACTCTCGAACTAATGTAATTATGAGAGGTTCAACCATTTTTATCACTGCAAATTTTAGGAGGATTTGATACTATTTCTGTGAAAAGGTTATTTAACTCAGGTTTGATTTCAGGAGGAGTCATATCGGATTTGAAATGCTAACTCTGTTTCTCTTTTTATTTCTGATTTCCAGCATTCACAGCACTTTGCTTTTATTTGAGTGTATAAATCTTGGATTTAAGACTATACTGAACACAAGTCCAACAGGGTAGGTTTCAGTTTATAGCTTTCAGTGTTTGATGTCTGTCTCTGTTTTGCATTCAATGTTTAGAAAGAAAGTAGAAGATATTTTATATTCTCGTATGCATTAAGGAAGGCTGACATTTTCTTGTTTTCCTATTTCAGATATATTCGATTCTTTTCTTCATTCATGGGATGTGAGCATCGCTGGCTAGGACAGCATTTATTAACCAACTCTATTTGCCCAGAGGCCTGTAATGACGTTACTATTGGTCTGGAGTCCTATATAGGGAAATCAGTTCATGATGACAGATTTCGTTCCCGAAGGAACATTGATGAACCAGATGGAGTTTTACAATAATCATGCCATAAAATTTTTTTATTCCTTGTTTTTTATTGAATTCACGCTTGATGGTCCATCATGATGGGATCAGAATTCAGGTCACCCAAACAGTATGCTTTGATTCTGAATTACTAGATCATTATTACTACATTACCACTATACAGCTGCCTCACTGTTTATTTAAATTACTACTTCTTGACTTGAAATCTATGTCTCAAATTGATGACTGACTTTTCTTCATTCCACTTTTTGAAATAAGGTATATGTTGAGACCTTACGTGATACATTTCAGTAGCCAGAATGCAGAGTAAGGCTGGTTAGTTGGGATTCATATGTCTTTGGGTTAAGTGGATATAGCATAAAGGAAAGAAGACTCTGAATTGCAAAGGATGTGAGTTGTGCTTTCAGGATTGGCCAGTCATCTTGAACTAAAAATGAACTAAAATTAAAGACCCAAAAATGTGACAAAGAATGCCCATTCTGTGTACAAAATATTTTTAATGAATAGGCAACATAAAGTACAATAACACTATCTTTAAAGATCTTTAAATGATTGATAAAACAGTAAAAGGTAAACAAAGATCATGCTAGCTTAAAAAGAGATCTTTTGGTACTGAGGCTAAAATTATTTGAACTTCAAAAATACTTTGATATCACTGCCCCAGATATAACATCTTAGGTCTCCATGGAGGCTGTTTAATGTTCTCTGTCAATGCAGTTTTATGTTAATTTTATGCTGACGCTGAACAAAAAAAACTGTTAATTAGTTATTGTAAATTCATTCTATTATAAAACATGCTTCCACAGCCAATATTTTATGCAGTTTTAAAAATCATGACTTTTTTTGCAGCTTTATCATTGAAATACATTTTCATAAATATCTCTCATTCTGGGTCATCTCATTTGGATTATGAAAGGCTCATTTCACTGTCATTATTACAGAGAAGTTTGCTTATGAACTCAAATCAGCAACAATGTTCTCACTAAACTGTAAACTGGAATCATATTCTTGACAACAGAATTCTATAATAAAACAGATTGCTCAGAATTGCTGAAATTTATAGTGTACTTGAATCCACAGCACAAAAGTTCATTCTCAATTCCGATTGGTTTGAACACAAACTTAACAAAACTGCCTCTTTGTCTCAATACTTAATGTCTACAGAATTTGATATTGCGATGAAATGGGCGTTGCTTTAAAGGATGCTATACTTGTTATGGGTTTATGGGAAAGTGTCTGTGGATGACACACAACAAGGTGGCAGATGCCTAGAGTGCAAATCATATGTAATTAGCCAGGTTCCATCTGGAACCCTTCAGTGACTAGATTCTGAAGCACTGTTTTTGAAAAAGAATTTCTAATTAATTGGTTTGAACCTTGTGTATAGTAACAGGGTAAGATTCTTTTATAAAAGGTTGACAAGAAAAATATCAATAGAGTGAAGGATTGTGGTGATGAGATAACTAGTAGACCTGATGTTATTATCCTGTGTCAATGAGCAACAATCAGTGATTTTCTTTTTCCAATTGGAATTTCAAAACCAAAATTACCTCTTCATCTTTGCACAAATGATGGACCATATAATGGCATGGTATATTTTATGGGATAGCTTCATTTGTTATAACATAGTCTAATAAACTATCGTATTCTGAAAAAGCTGTAAAGGGTACATGTTAATTTCTAATGCATAGATTGATACCTTTGAATTCAATTATATTTGCCTCCTCTCTCAGAGGAATAGACATTCTGTGCTGTGACTCAAAAAGGATATTGAGACAAGGCTGGAATTAATGCAGCTAATAAATAATACATCTTACAGAAATATTGCACTTGCTACGTTATTCACTGCTTTTCAATGACGTTAGTGAAATTCTGTTCATTTACTTTCATTTTGTGCCCTTTCTCAACTCAGCAATTTGATTGAAGAGCTTGAATGTGTGACTCAGTTATAACCTCCTAACACTTTTACATTTACCAATACAATATGTTGCTACAAAAACAAAAATGTGAGTTGACAAATTGTACAGCTTAGAAGATTGAATATATGGCAATATTTCAGAATATGTTTACTGGTATTAACACTGCCACATGCCAGATGAACCAAATGTATTTTTTGAGAACATTTTGTTCTTTCTGATTATTTGTCAAAATGGCAGTACTTCCTCACTGCTGCTACTGAACCTATGTGCTTTCACTCAATAGAAACAATTACATTAGCCTGGAATTTTCTTTGGCACAGCAATGAATTACATATCATTAGTAGGACATATCCATGCCCATTTAATAATGGTAATATTTTCTGTCACAAATTACTGGAAGCGTGAAATACAATGATATGCCGCCTGCTATAGTTTGTACTCATTCATGGATGTGGACTTTGTTGGCATTTAGTGGCCATCCCAATTTGTCCTTGACAAAGTAGTCAGCCATTGCAGTGTCTATAATGTAGTCTCTTCCAATGTGTTCTAAGGGAGAGAGTTCAGAATTTTTAATCCCATGCCAGTTATAAAGTTGTGATATATTCCTGAGTAAAGACGATGCAATACATGGAAAGACGTTTGGAGCTGGTGGTGTTCTCATCCACTTGCTACCCTTGTTCTTTGAGACAGTAGGAATACTGCTGTGGAAGAAACCATGATGGAGTTGCTGTAGTGCATCTGATACATATTTGCACTGCAGGCATGGAGTGCTGGTGGTAATAGATTGAATTATCAATGGACTGCTTTGCTCGAGATGACATCAAGTTTCTTGAGTGTTAGAGCTGTGTCCTTGCAGCCAAATGAAGTATAATCCATTCATACTTCAACATATAGATGGTGGAAAAGCTTTGAGGCACTCCCTACAGAACACGTCAGCCATGATATTTATGTGGCTGGTCCTGTTACATTTCTGGTCAACAGTAACACTCAGAACACTAATGGTTGGGTAATTCAATGATGGCACTGCCATTAAATATCATAAATGATTGGATTCTTTGGCACTTTTTGACATTAAATTAATGTGCCTCTTACCAGTGCAAGTTTTTGCCCAGGTCTTGCTGCTGCCTGTGAGAGTTGAGTTGTACAGCCAAGTCTGTTCTCCTGAGAGTACTGAGCCTTTTGAAAAGTCTTTTTTTCAATATACAAGAATTGTGGTCAGATTATTATTATTTCCAAAGTACAAAATTATTAAATATCTTCATTTTTGCTTGAAGTTTTGAAAATCTATGCAAGTTAAAAGTTTATTTTTTACAGGATATATATCTGAATTTTTATTTGATGCTGTTGCAGTAAAGGTTCACTACCTGTCTTTCAATCTTTTAAATGTTCTCCTTGGGAGAAAAAAGGGAGGCACTTTGCCACTTTCATTCTCTTCAAGAACATTAACTTCCACAAATATCTGATTTGTCTAGTTAAGCACCAACCCTTTCTCTTGGGTAAAGCTTTGCACATTTGCAGCATCTTTGCCCTTATCTCTACCTGGCATGTGTTGGCCGTATGGTTGTATCATTTGTACATGTCTGGATGTGGATTTGCTCACTGAACTGGAAGGTTGGTTTTCATTTTAGACATTTCATCACCACACTAGGTAACATCTTCAGTGAGCCTCCGAATGAAGCACTGGTGGTGTAGCCCACTTTCGACTTGTATGTTTAAGTTTCCCAGGATTGGTGATGGCATTTCCTCTAGTGACATCATTTCCTATGGTGATGTCATTTCCTGATCTTTTTCTCAGTAGGTGGTAAATGGGATCCAAGTCAATGTGTTTGCTGATAGAGTCCTGGTTGGAATGCCATGCTTCGAAGAATTCTCGTACATGTCTCTATTCGGCTTGTCCTAGGAAGGATGCGTTGTCCCAGTTGAAGTGGTGTCCTTCCTCCTCTGTATGTACGAATACTAGTGAGAGTGGGTCATGTTGTTTTGTGGCTAGTTGATATTCATGTACCCTGGTGGCTAGTTTTCTGCCTGTTTGTCCAATGTAATGTTTGTTACAGTTCTTGCAAGGTATTTTGTAAATGACATTAGTTTTGCTTGTTGTTTGTCTGGGGTCTTTCAAGTTAATTAGCTGCTGTTTTAGTGTGTTGGTGGGTTTGTGAGCTACCATGATGCCAAAGGGTCTGAGTAGTCTAGCAGTCATTTCTGAGATGTCTTTGATGTACGGGACAGTGGGTAGGGTTTCTGGACATGTGCTGTCTGCTTGTTTGGGTTTGTTGCTGAGAAATCGGTGGACTGTATTCATTGGGTACCCATTCTTTTTGAATAGACTGTGTCGGTGATTTTCCTCTGCTCTGTGCAGCTCTTCTGTGCTGCAGCATGTTTGTACGTGTGCTACTTGTCCTGTAGTACATTGTTGTCAACTATGGCTTTACTGTATAGGTCCTTGCACCCAGTGTAAGTGTCAAGTGATTTTGCTTAAAGCCACCATCATCATTTCCCCATCAATCTCTGCAGATATTGAAAGCTGAATATCATAAAGGTACATCACATTCAATGAATGATTTTGCTTTTGATTTCATTGTCACATATATTTTACAGTAAAAATGCAATAAAATAGTAAAAAGCTTTCATTTGTCGCCACAAAATGCTACCATTTTTAGTAATTTAAGAATAAGGAAAAAAGAAGGAATGGTGTCTCTTTCTATTGGCATATGTGTCAGGGGCATCGTTTGGTGTCTTTAGTGCATACAAGCACATGAAACAGGAGTAAAGAAGGTAATTTTCCTCCTTAAGCTTGGTTCACCAGGTAATAATATCATGACTGACCTGTTCTGAATCCCACATTCCCATGTCACCTTAATAACTTTGATGTCTTTTGCACAACAAGAATCTACCTACTAATGCACTAAAATATCTAATTTTAATATATTTAATATTTATAATACTATATAAACGTTTATTGGCACATAGCCATCGTGAAATTTGGGAAAGCCTGTGATCCTGTGGAATGCAATAGACCTCTCCCTTTGTTGTGCAGGGGAAATGTCATAGGCGGTGAAGTCAGAAGCCTTACCAAAAAACATCCATGACCCTTTGAATGCTGTGACACACAGCAATCTGGGTGACATTGCACATGTCACTACTGTCTGATTCAACTTACCAGGACACTTAGAAATTGAGATCTATTGTTACCTTTGTGAACACTATCATTTGAACATTGATGGTCTTGCTTTAACCTTTCACACAAGTCATTTACCGCTCTATTAAAGACTAGATTCCTCAGAAATCCATGCACTGATATCACCTCGACAGGCAGCCTCTCTCTCTGCACTCTTTATGCAATGAGAAATAGTTTTTTCCCAGTCACGGTCTTTGTTGTATTTTCTCTGTCGGCCTTCCATGATGTACTGTAAGTACATGAACAGTAGGATGCTCAGTGAAAAATAAATTTCTTTCTTTCCTTTTGGTCTCACAAGACTCCTTAAGCACATTCAGGGCTTTTGATGTCATATAAATGTAAAAAATATATGAGATTCTGGGTCTCACAGATGCTTCTCACAGAGAGATGAAAAGCTTCCTCTGCCTGAACCCATGCCTAATTAAACATGTGCGGACTATAGTTGACACTTATGTTAACTTTAGAGTAAAAGAAAGCTCCTTATGTTATTTTGGATCAGCTCTAACTTTCTGTTCCATGTTTATTTCATTTCCACCAAACAAACATTGTAACTCCATGCTGTTCAATGCATTTTATTGAGATACCATTTTATATGACAAATGGTAAAGAAACAATTCATGGAGCAGCACCTTTAAACAACAAGTCTGTGTTTAACTGTCCAGTTGCATCTCCTTTGGTATGCTGTACCATTTATCAAGCAATGTGGGAAGAAGATCATTGACCTGTTTCACTCTGCCGGTGTAAGTGCCACAATCTTCTTTCTGATAACTCACACTTTGTCTCTGTTTCGGTACCCACCTTTTTGTAAGGCTCATGCCGTACCACCTCACTATTGCCTGCAATATTTTTCCTCACTTACTGTCACCCACCACAACTCCCAAAACCACTAACCTTGCATACACTCTGCGCTGCCTACTCGCTTGCACAGGTGACAGTTAGGTCCCCCATTTTCATGTCTTTTATTACCTGCCTCTGTCTCACTCTAGGAACACAGCAGCCCACAATAGATCAGAAAGAGTCAAGGCAGGTGGTTGGCTTCCTGACATCTGGGTCCCTGAGCTTGAAGTGACAAAGTCCTGACTTTGACTACTCCAAGTGGCTGACTATGTCCAGTCCCCTGGATTGGTATCAGAGGGTGCCCTTGACTTACTGTGCTTGGAATCCCTGACTGAAGACTAGTTCCTTTGATTGTTTGATGCCTGCTGACAGCCATTGCAAGCATCTTGGCATTTTATCTGTGCTAAACAACAAGGTTAGACAGATGTAATGTGAACCGGTACTTCTGGTTAAGGGGGCAAACTGCAATAAGGCAAGGCAAAGCAAAATAAGGCAGAGATACCATGTTCATCTAGGTAGGCTCAAAATGAGCAAGCCTAAGAAAGCAAATGAATAGACCACTATTGCAGCCTGGTCCACTGTAGGATCTGGCTGTATATCCCTGAGCACACAGTGCCCTTTTAACAGCATTATTGTGATAGTTTCTGGTGCCACACAGGGTGCAGTATGAAAGTGTAGAAGCGTCCTGTAAGTGTGTCAGCAATGTGCCTTGAGAGTTCGTATTGGCTGCCATGTCTCGGATGCCAGGTCCATGAATAAAATTTGGAAACCCGCAGCTTCTTCTGACAAAAATGTGGCTTCAAAATCAGTACACTGCTATTACCTACTTCTGTTTAACAGAACATCTCAATCGCTCATGCAAAATGTGTCTGTTGACATTCCAAATTTGATGCAATTTTTATCCATGACAAGATTCAGTTTACAGTGGGATTGCTTTGTTCAATCAAGTGTCAAATCCAAAAATGTTATGATCACTATTGCTCAGCTGTTGCCACTTAGAGATTAAAATTGCTTTGGTGTTACTATTAAAAACTAATTCATTTTTTCCTCAGTATGCCTTAGCTTTTTCCTTAACATTATGCATATTATTTATAATAACTCCGCACTTTTCAGTTCCCTTGCCTTTGATAAATGCAATCTCATTCCTTTAATGAGGCATTCATGAATTAGCTTTGCACCAGTGAACAATTAAGTTAGAATCATCCATCACCTAACCTCTTTTCATTTGTGTAACCATGGTATTGATGTGCTTGGTACAGTCGGAGGTAGCTTCCACCATGATGTTAATATCAGATATTCTGATAATGGTACCATTAAAGATTGAGGAAAGTGGATGACATTCTGATGTTGGAGATGACCTCTTATTGGCACTTGAATAAAGTGAATGCTACTTATCATTTGTCAGCTTTAAGTATGTGATGCAGATCTTGCTGAAGGCTCATGTGAGTCTTTTCATTGTCAGAAGAATTGTTAATGGAGCTGAGTACAATAGAATTGTTAATAGATGACCCCACTCCTGAGCTTATGACAGGCTTGTTTAGGATGCTGTATTAAGAAAGTTCTCTCAAAGTCTTTGGACTGTGATTGATCTTCTTTGTGATGAGATGGGTATGACTCTAGTCACTGATTGATTGGTTTTCTGTTTAATACCCTGTCTTCCTGAATTCTATTTAGCATAGTGCCTAAATGTTTGATTTTTCATTTGATTGGGTTTGTTTGAAAAAGGCTTGCAATGAAATCTGTGCCAAATGTTTCTGGTCGAAGTCAAAATGACTGTTGGCAAGTGCGTTCCTTTTGAATGGTATGGCTTCATGATACTATTGAAGATCTCTCAACATTTCCTGCAGTACTTCCCATCGAATTAATTGCCTTTTAATTTTAAAATAATGGAGCAATTCTAAAGCGGATTTGCAGTCCAGATTGGGCTAACATCAACCTTTAGTTGTAATATCCCATTTTAAGTGCAGTGAATGTTATATGTGAATGGATGTAAGTGTTTATGTAGTTTTGCACATGATATGGCATAACTGTCTGAAGATTCAATAGTATGTTTACTGTCACTCTGAATATAATTAATTACTTTCAGTGCTGGCAGTCAAAATTGAGAATATATTATTGATTCTGGCTTGCTCCAGCCCTTCAGCAATCAAGAAAATGCACAATGTACAATGACGTCATGGTCCTTCAGAAATTTGACATTTATCTTGAATAAATCACTTCATCTAACTCTTCTAACGTAATAGTTGGAAACACAAACCTGATTGAACAGAGGCATTTATAACACCTTCCAGCTACTTTTAAATGTGTTTTTAATCTGTTCCTTTCAAATATTTTCGTTATTTATTAAGCAAACAAATGAGGAGAAATAAATGGTTTCATATGTGTGTAATTAATGAGCATTCAATGCTAGGAACATTTGAGCTTTACCCTCCAGTTCAGTCCAGAAATGGCAATCAGGGTCCTGTAAAATTGTCTGCTGTCAACTTTGGGGCTATTCAGTCATTCAGTAGCAGACCCAGGAAGTAGCAATGGCAGAATCAACTTGTCAGTCGCTTATTTAAACAATCCCTGTTGATGTGAAACATCTTAAAGTCTTCCCAGGAGAGATTATTAATGAGAGATTAATTGTGTGTTGCTCATGTGCTTATATTTAGGATATATTTTTGAATCAACCTGTTTGCATACACCTTCACGGGGTAGTTGGGCCTTGAACCCAGACTTTCTCGCCCAGCGGTAGGGACATTTTCACTGCATTACAAAACTCTTCTTGCACTCAATCAAAACTGGGGTGAAAAGGCCAAAAAAAACTTCTTTTATTAGGGTTCTTTAGTTGTTTGAACTGCAATTCTATCAGCCTCGAGTTGGATCAAAGAGACAACAAGACAGTATTCCATGCTGTGATACCACTGATACCACAACTTGTAACATTTTCAGGTTTTAGCTGTATGGATTACAATGGTTCAGTTTGCGATGTCTTTAACTGAATCATAAATGAATGAAGTTTTATTAAAGCTTTCCTTGCTAGAGATGATATTTCAGCAATTTGAACTTTTTGAATAGATTAATTTTAGTCTCATAAAGTTGCTATAATTTTGATGATCAGTATTTATCTCCAAAGGAATGAGGTTTTTCTTCGCAAATTAATAAAATTAATAATTTATCTTTAACAAACTGGCAATCTTCACTACTTTTACAAAAGTTCCTCCCATAATTTTCTGTTCGTACAATTCTTGGTGCTTAAAATTCAGGGATCTTCTAGAATGATGGTTCTAGGTTATACATCAAAATTACATTTTTCATAATTTTAAAGTGACACAGCTTATTAAAAACCTGTCAATCCTACTAACATACATAGGCTCATTGAAATTTACAAATGTGCAGTTCACACGTAAGTGCAGTTTCTGTTATTCTTTTTGTCACTTTGATGGATTTCAGATATTGCTCAGCCTATTCTTCTAGTAGCAAATGTGATTGTTGGCTGTGTTTTAAATTATTATTATGATGAGATTTAGAAACATAAATATTATTAAGTCAAATAAAACCTCCAGAGTGTTTTCCTGGTATGCCACAGAGATCTTCAGCCTGTGAAGAAATTGTTGTCTCTACATTATGAGACACTATTGCCTCATTTCACTTCAATATGTTCTTCAAAAGTAATTTACTCATATTCTGTCTTTTTAAAAATCTTTTTAATTTCATCAATTTGCATATTCCTGTAAAGTTATATAGACATATTACAGTTCTTTGGAAACAATAAAGTGAAAGGCGTTTATTGTACATTTCTGTAGTTTCTTTAGTCTTGTTATTATAATGATAGGTGAACGTAAGCACCTAGCATTTTTGAGGAAGGAAGTTTGTGATGTTATAGCACTTATTACTGTTGATTTACTATGAGACTATTAGAGAGAAGGTCCTCTATCTCCCATTAAAAAAGGGAGAAGAGCATTTAAACAATACAGACAGTTGGAGAAATTATACTAGAGTGGCCCAGCTTCAAGTGAAAACTGCTACAATTGCACTCCTGTCTATGACCTGATCACTAGTACAAGATTTCCTATTTTAAAATGTTTCTGATATTACTGTAATCTTACATCTCAGGCTGGATCTGAGGTTTGATGGAGAATGTAGTAGTAAGGTCTGTTGTTTTCTGAGGTACCAGCTCCATGCATGAAAATGTTGTGGTTCAGGTGGTAGTGCCTCTAGCTTTGCACTGTAGATTTTGAGTTCAAGTCCGATTCCAGTGATCTAGTTAGGAGCCCTCGTGGTACAGTTCAAACAGTTTGATAATGGCCATGCTAAATTTTCTAATACTTTTCGGCTGTTACCCACAGGGAGAAGTGAATTAAAACATGAAATAAATGGTTTCCAAAAGCAATGGAAAGGAAATGGCCCTTGTATTGAGGATGTTCCAGATTTGGGCGGCACGGTGGCACAGTGGTTAGCACTGCTGCCTCACAGCGCCAGAGACCTGGATTCAATTCCCGCCTCAGGTGACTGACTGTGTGGAGTTTGCACATTCTCCCCGTGTCTGCGTGGGTTTCCTCTGGGTGCTCCGGTTTCCTCCCACAGTCCAAAAGATGTGCGGGTCAGGTGAATTGGCCATGCTAAATTGCCCGTAGTGTTAGGTAAGGGGTAAATGTAGGGGTATGGGTGGGTTGCGCTTTGGCGGGTTGGTGTGGATTTGTTGGGCCGAAGGGCCTGTGTCCACACTGTAAGTAATCTAATCTGAGAGTGTGGAAGGAGAAGTCATGAGTATGTGATACGCGAGATCTGAGTGCGGAGATGAAGACTAAAATGGAATCTGTCTCTGTCTTTTTCTCCAACAGTTCAATTTGAACTGTTCTGAATGAGCTATTGAAAACCTTGCACAAACTTCACCCCCTATTGCTATGTATAATTCAGTGTAACTAATGTTTTGTGACAGTCAAATGTGACAAATCCTAAAATCTTTCTAAATTAAAACCACGAAATGCGAATGCTGAAGATCTGAAACAAAAACAGAAATTGCTGAAGAAACTCATCAGATCTGGACATCTGTGGAGAGAAAACAAAGTTAAGGTTTGATCTTTAGTTTGGAAACGGTCACATATATGCTGATGACAGGGATTGGGAGAGCGGCGGTAAAGGAGTGAGTGGATTGTTGAAGATGGAGACCAGAGCGACAGAAAGAAAGTCAGACAGACAAAGGGATGGTTGGTAGTAAGCCAGGGAGGAAGAAAAGGTGATAATGGGGACCATGAGTCTGTGAAAATGGGTTGACCGTGCTAAAAGCAGCTCATTTCATGATAGGGCCTGGGGTGTGGGAATGGGTACAGACCTGAAAGAAAGTCTGGAGGTTGTAAAATAATTGATCCTGAAAGTTGCGGAGTCCCCAAGCGAAAAATAAGATGCTGTTCTTCCAGCTCAGCTTCAGTGGAGCAGTGCAGCAAGCCTGAGACAGAGATGTTGACCAGTGAACAAGATGCTGTGATAGGTCTCAACTTATCCACTCAATCTTTCCCCCTCGGTCCCTGTCAGGGGCATATATACCATTTTTTCTAAGCTACTATCAGTTTTGAAGAAGGGTTGGTGGACTTGAAATGATAACTCTGCTTTCTCTCAATGTACATTGCCAGACCTGCTGCGATTCTCCAGCAATTTTTGTGTTTGCCTAAGATCTCTCTGTTCCTTAAATGTTAACATTTTCAGAGAAAGCTGGCTTATGGCAGAAGTTGTACAAAACTAAAGAAAGATCCATCACATATAATTGTCCTTCTTCTCCAGATATTCCAGAAAAGCCTTTCCCTAAAGTGTAATCTATCTTATTTAACACATATTTCATTCTGATATTGTAATTGTCCCTGTTTATGCATTCACAATAGAGTCATATTTGTTGTTGTTAACTGTCCCTTGGCTTGAGGAGGATCTATGTTCACTCCATTTCAATGGGTTCTCAGGTAGCTGCTAAGTCCAAAGCACAATCTATAGACTTTACCACATAAACAGCATATGGCACTTGAAGGGTCAGGTAGATGAACTGGTTGGAGATTGGTGCACTCTCTCTAGCAGAACATCTTCACCTCTGTGTGTTCTCAGTCAAGTTTCTGCCTTTTCAAGTAATTTTTTTCCATTTCAGTGGCTCACGAACTAGGGATTCTTATGAGTTGGCAAATTTGATCTCTCCATCAATGCCTTAAGGACATCCCTAAATCATTTTATGCTGTTCTTCTGGCACTGAGTTTGGAGTTGAAGAGTTGTTTTCAGAGAGTGATCTCAGGTATATGAACGATATGTTGCATCCCATGGAGGTTTTGATTGAAGAGTGCCTCAATGCTGTGATGTTGACTTGGACAAGGGTACTGCTGTTGGACTGCCCACATTGTTTGGAGGAGCTAGTGAAGGTATCACTAAAAGTGACTCTGCATTGTTGTGAGCTACTTGCTGTAGGTTGTTCAAATCTCCAAATAATTATTTGCAGATGGTAAACAATAATTGGTGATTTAATTGTGTCCCTAATAATAGACACACACCAAAAGTATGGTTGTTTAGGTAAGAGCTTTAAGTTTGCCATGTGTAACTCCATGAATAAATACTTATAAAAGTGCGTAAAATTTGGCTTAGATTCAATCCTTCACTAATTAAGTTTTAGTAGTTACAACCTCAGCTGACACTGGGAAATAAAGCTTGGTTGCTGTGGTGAAATGAGGATGGAGAATGATTCCAGCAAGACCAAAGACAGGTAAACATTAATTCCAGGCATCACATGATTTGAGACATGTAAAACCTGTGAACCAGTGTTGGGACAACAACTTTTCACTTTATTATACATTAACAGTCTAGATGAAGGAACTGAGGGCATGATGGCTAAGCTTTTAGACAATATAAAGATAAGTAGAGGGACAGGTGGCATTAAGGAGGCAGGGAGGCTGCAGAAGGATTTGGACAGGTTAGGAGATTTGGCAAAGAACTGTCAGGTGGAGTACAATGTGGGAAAATGTGAGGTCATGCACTTTGATAGGAACAGTAGAGGAATAAACTATTTTCTAAATAGGGAGAAAATTCAGAAATCTGAATTGCAAAAAGACTTGAGAGTTCTAGTCCAGGTTTCTCTCCAGGTAAACTTGCAGGTTGAGTTAGTAGTTTGGAAGGCAAATGCAACGATGGCATTTATTTTGAGAGGACTTGAATATAAAAACAGGGATGTACTTTGAGACTCTGATCAGACCACATTTGAAGTATTGTGTGCAGTTTTGGACCTATAGCTTAGGAAGAATGTATTGGCTCTGGAGTGCATTCAGAGGAAGTTTATGAGAATGGTCTCAAGAATGAAAAGCTTAACTTATGAAGAACGTTTGACAACTTTGGGTTTATACTGGATGGAGTTTAGAAGGATAAGAGGGTATCTAATTGAAGCATGCAGAGTTCTGAATGGCCTGGACAGACTAGATGTTGGGAAAATGTTTCCATTAGTAGGAGACACAGGGACAAGAGGGCATAACCTTAGAGTAAAGGGAAGATCTTTTAGACCGGAGATAAGGAGAAACTTCTTCAACCAGAGAGTGGTAAATATATGGAATTCATTGCCACAGAATGCTGTGGAGGCCAAGTCATTGAGGATCAAGGGGATTGAGGGTTACAGGGAGAAAGTGGGAGAATGGGGATGAGAAATTTATCAGTGTTATGATACAATGGTGAGTCCTTCAGTTAATTAAACCAAACATCCAGAAAAACTCACCTCATGGGTAATGCAAGATGGAGGACGGGAAAAATTTCTGGCTGCAAGAGCTGCTCCTTTTTTTTGAGGTATTTTAGGTGCTGGAGATGATTTCCTCAAATTCCAGGAACAGCAAATGCTGTTGCATTGTTTTGGAACTTTTAGAAAAAAAAAGTCGAATCGAAACAACAGCAGTTTTAAAAGGGAGAAAACAGAAAAAAGGAAGCACATGGTGAGGTCAATGCAGGAAAGAGAGAGAGAGAGACAGAAAGAAACTGACACCAGAGTGAACCTGGACTGTACTGCCTTTGCTGTTTGAATTCCTGTATCGCTGGACATTGGAGTGCATCTGGGAAAATTAACAAACAGTAAAATTCACAATTGATCTTGGAGGAACTGTTTGGATGAAGTTCACAGCACAGAACTAGATAAGTTAATTATTTTAAGTGGTCTACAGAAAATCTGCAGTAGTGAGTAGAGTGGGGTTCTTTTTTGATTCTATGTTTTTTGAGATGTCTCTTGATTAAACGTGAAATTTAAGCCATAACTATTAATATAACCTGGGACAGTGTTTTATAGAGGAATAAGACAGTGTTATTTTCTGGGTCTGTGGATTGTGATGGAGACCAAAGGGTCTGTTTCCATGCTGTGCATCTCTATGACTCTATGACTGTATGACTTCATAATCTGTTAAAATATGAGTGACAAAGAACTCCCAAATTCCACTACTTAAAGAAAATAATATCAATTTATTCTTTAACACCAAAAGTGAACATTGAACAACTATTCACAACTCTAAGAATCACTTTCTCTTAATTGCTTATTGTTTGCCACCAACTCTATAACAATATACTGTTCCAATAAAGCACTTATTAAAATTACATCAACCTAATTTCAAAACCATACAGTGGCTGTCATCATTGATGTCTTTCTTCTTCCGGCTGAAGGTCTCTCTTCTTTCATTTTACTGCGAATATGTTTCATATGAAAAAGATACCTTTGATAGAGAGTGTTTCAATCTTTTGGGTCTCTCTCTGTCTCAATGGCAGTTACCTGTCTGACTTTCAAAATGCCTGCCTGTTTTATATCCCCAACATTGTCTCAATTGGCTCAAGATTGGCAAGGCAATAAATTCAAACTCAATTGGGTTTTAATATTGTTTGAAGATGTGGGTGTACCTTTAAGAGAGTTAAAAGCAGCAGAACTACCGGACACAGCACCAAGTGTTCTCAATAAGGTAGTAATGTATGTAATACTGGGTTGAACAACTCGAGTAGTTTGAATTGAATATATTGACAACCTTAAAAGCCAATGACACAATCCAATGCTCTGGGGTATACAACCAGGGGGAAGGTTGAACAGTTGAGAGGACAACTGCCAATACTAGCATGTACCCGACTGCTTGAAAGTCCCTTTTCAATCAGTAACTTGTGACGCAGGAATTCCTAACAAGGACAAAAGAAGACACAGGAAGATCCAAAGACAAGAACTTACAGCTGCATGGTCTTGAGATAAGAAATGTATTGTAAATCATAATTGGGAGTTTTATCGGATTAGTATTGTAGAAGGGAAGGTAAAAGATAGGTTAGAGAAGGAAATTGTAAATAGTGGTTAGTTAATTATTCTCTGTTATATTTTAAGAAATAAAGTTGTTAATTTTTACTTTATATATTTCTTGGCTACTCGAATTTTGATAGATTACTCCATGGGATAAGTCTTTTCTGTGTTGCTGGTTTTAAATTAAGCAGGAGAGTTTACCACATGTCGTAAAAGTATCCTGATGCATAATTTAAACTGATTGGTTAAATTCGAATTGTTGTCAAAACAGCAACCAACTCAGGTATCCATTTCACAGCCAAATGTTCCATATTTTCAACTTTCCAGTCCACCCTGAGACTGCTAGCTAGTCATATGACATGTGCTTGTAAGCTCTGAGTGCATAACAGCATTCATTCCTTCTTAAAGATACAATACACGCCTTCAACTTCATAACATCAGCTATGATTGAATGGTGGAGCAGACTCAATGAGCTGAATGGCCTAATTTGTGCACCTATGTCTTATGGTCTTATGAGCCATTTAGCAAAAGTCACATTTTGGAGGTCTGTAAAACATTCTGCATTGTAAAACATTGCCACGTGGCTTGGAAACAGTGGTCGAAAGATATGCCGTAAGTTAAACTGCGTTGATGGGGCATAATGGTGATTGTATGTCAGTCATTTATGACAGAAGGTAAGACCACAACTTAAGACTTATATTAGCCTTCACCACTGACCTCGAAGGAAATTAATCTTCGTGATGTGGATTTCATTTGTCCCAGTGTAATTTAATTCAGATATTAACTCTGGTTTATAGCAGCAGTGATATCATCAAGTAGACTAAGCAGGTAAACACATTGAAAAATTCTCACTGACATGAAATTTGAAAATAAAATGCACTGATTATTCTTCACTTATTCATTTTGTAGAGAGCAGAACAAAGCTTGATATTTGCATACAGGATTAGAGTTTAGAAATTATAAACACACTTGAAGACATTAGATTAAAGGCACAGATATTTTTAAATATTGGACATGTTTGACGTTACACAAAGGTTGAATTTAGTTTCTCGGGGTCAGAGTGGCTGTTCATAAATTAATTATGAAATTAGCACATTGTTAAAAACTCTCTTCCCAGAATGAAAACAGCAATGCTGACACATGGGACATACTGCTCCAAATGCTGTACACATCAAAATAGAGCTTCATTCCAATCTGTACTTTCATTTCCAAATATTAAATTAGTGTTAAGTTTTTTTACTGTACTTTTTTCTCCGTGCAAAACACATTATTCAATACGTCACAATTTCACAAGCGTCTTTACTATGGGACCAGTAACATACATGTGGTATTCACATCAACTAAAGTGATTTTCTAAGGAGTTTATCTGTGGGAACTTCAATTGTTCACTCACTGGAGAGCAGGAAATCACTAAGAGCAACTTCATTATGCTTTTAATTTATGTTTTTAATTGTGTACATGCAGCCGCCAGAGGTTGTCGATTTCATAACTTTAAAGATATCATTTATATTCATGGACTTCATAGAGCATTGCCACTAATGACAGCATCTTGCAAAGCCATAACAACTGCCATCTAGAATGACAAGGGAAGTAGATACATGAGAACACCACCATCTGCAAGTTTCCCTTCAAGTCACTCCGTATCCTAACTTGTATATACATCACCACTCCTCAGTGTCGTTGGGCCAAAATCCTGGAAATCCTTCCATAACAACATTGTTGGTGTACCTGCAGTGCATGAACTGCAACAGTTGAAGAAGACAGTTTATTACCATTTTCTCAAGGGCAACTGGGAATGGATGGTCAATAAATGCTGACACAGCCCGTAATGCCTACATTCTGTGAATGAATATGTTAAAATTGTGCATTGGAGAGGGTGCTGTTATATTAACTCTTCTGCAGAAAGTGAACAAAGCAGCACATCATGGAATCAGATCAGAGACTGAAGGAGGAAAGCGAATATTAAAACAATTGAGGGAAGGCATGAGAGCTTAGGTAGTTGAGACAATCAATTAAAGTGCCAGCATTAATTTAAGGATGAAATGTCTTAATTTCTGTGTAGTTCACTAATTCAAAGTTGTGATGAAATGTAATGATGAACTTGTAATATGGTGGGAGAATAAACAAGCAATTGTGACTCCTCAATGGATGTCCACTGTGCAGAGTTAGAATGAACCAGACAAGGAGTGTTGATTTCAGACCTCATATTAACCAAGTCAGAGATGAAATTATATTTTGTTTTATTTTCTATATATTTACAGAGGGGACAGATTAATTAATGTTGGGTATTTTGATATTTCTCATGATATAACACTATTTCAACATCTGTGTATTTTTTCCTGATTTTGCCAAAGGCCTTTCTGTGGCATTTACTAAGTCTTATGTGTATTACTTGTGTTAAAATGTAGCCAGTTGTAAGGTAGACCCATGTCCTCAGTGCATGACACCAAGGTTGAGGCTAAATGGCAGATGTTCTGGCTACAGCACTTCACCTAATCAATGAATGTCTGGGTATGTGACTTCTTCCTACCTTGCTGACAGAAATCACACGCATCATCGGCATACATCTAAAGACAATTCCCTGCTGAGAGCAGGATCTGACTACATTTGGTGGTCTTACTTAGCCAAGGTGGGATTGATTATGCAGTTAAGACATTTAATGATATGTAATGCCTTATGTGCTGGGAGACTAAGATCAGTAAGTTGCAAAAAGCCATAGTCTGCAAGCGAAATGCTTGGCATTCAGATGTATGACTCAGTCACAGGAAGCTGTCCAGAGGATTTGTTTGTGGAGTGACCACTATGTAACAAGCTGTCACAAAGCAACTGCTGTTGAGAGTATCTACTAGTGCTTGGTAAGATAAAAGGGATATAACAAAGTGGAAATTGTGTCCATAGTTACATTTCATGTCATTGATACCAAAATATGGATCATGGGTCTTAGAAGGTGTGAAACCCTGTTTAAGGGTTGTCTACATTAAAGGTCCTCTCTGTGATTCTTATTCAGTGGACTTCTGCTGAAAAGTAGACTTTTGTGCAGAGGAAGGATTGGGTATGGCTGTTAGGAGTGTTTATGGAGAACGATGCCACTTAAATCTGTTTAATCGGATTGTCTTAAAAGATGAAATAGCCTTTGTCCTTCCCGACCCTGGACCTGTTTGGAAAGCCCCGAATTATCCGCTGTTTTGTCTTGCAATTCTCATCATTTTGATATGGAAAATTCTGATTTTCATTCATCAGCTTTCCAAAACAACTTGACTGAGGTTAGAGAAACAAATCTTGGAATTTACAATGAACTGATGCATGTGAGAATGATTTTATTCTATGATCTCTCCTTATTGATGACTTGTTGATAAATTCTTTACATCTCTTGCATTTCACAATTTTGTCTCTAATATACCAGCTTTATTGTTGTTTAAATTGTAACTCCAATGATACTGTCATAGCCTAAGTGAATGTTTTAGTTCCTTTTATTATCAAAATCCTTGTAAGTTATCCTTCAGAAATGGCTGCAGCACTGCAACTGGGTTTGCATATCAATCTGACATGAATTCCCAACAGGAATACAAAAAAGCTTCTGATATTCACTGGCAATATATTCCTGCAAGCAATAAGATTGACTTTACTTTCTGCATTTGTTAGCAAACCAGTCACAGATGCAGTATCTCTGCCTGGCTCAGAGGGGTTTGTATTTTGCACTTTTCTTTCAAGAATTACTGATGATATTTCATCAAATAATGAGTTTGTTGCAGCTCTGCTCCCAAGACATGTATAACGAAGGCCTTTAACTATTAATAATGCACGTCTTTGAACATTTGAAGTAATTTAATATAAATAATATCAAAAGACTATACAACTATATATGTATAAAATCCTATATAAATATAAAATCCAAAATAATTTGTACTATAACATTCTGGTTGTTTTCTTTGGAGCAGAGAAGGTTGAGGGGGCACCTGATAGAAGTGTACTGTATAAGATTACGAAGGCATAAGTAGAGTGGATAGAAAGCACTTGACCCAAAGCATAAACCCTCATTTCTCTTCACAGATGCTGCCAGATCTGCTGAGCTTTTCCAGCAATTTCTATTTTTGTCTTGGACAGAAAGCAACTGTTCCTCTTAGATGAAGGGTTAAAAACAAAGATGCACACAGTTAAGGTGAAAGGCAGGAGGTTTAGAGGGGATTTGAGGTAAATTATCTCTCAGAGAGTGTTGGGGTCCGAAATGCACTTAAGTGCAAGGGTAGTTGAAGGTGGTAACTGCATAGCCTTTAAAAAGTACTTGGATAAATTCTTGAAGTTTCATAACATTCAAGACTATGGGCCTAGTGCAGGAAACTGCGACTAGTGTAGGTAGTTGTGAATGTTTGGTGGTTCAAACTAAATGAACTGAAGGACCTCATCTGTATTGTGTAATTCTAACTGTTCAATCCTTTGAAGTAATTCTGAAGGAACCTATGAACATTGCTTCTAAAATGTATAAATTAATGAAGGAACAAATTAAAATTCAAATACATTCATATTGAATCTGATCCAATTGATTTTAGTTTTAGTATATTATGAACATAGATGTTAGTGTTATAGTAACACCTTATCACAATTTTTCAATGCTGGTGTGAAACACTTAGAACAACTGATCAGTTAATCTCAATCAGCTGCCTGTAGTGAGTTGTTCATTTTCATCTATCGGCCTCACTAGGAAATATCTAAAAATTAGCTGAAACTATTTTGCCTGATGGTAGCAGGTTTCACTGTTGTTCTAAGTAGCATTTATTGTATTTTGTACTTATCATGGCCCAGCGAAAATATTTTCTGATTAGTTTCATGAAGTAGTATTGTAATGCTGCAGATATCTCAAGTAATTTTTTTTCAGTGATTTTGGTACTACTTGTCTGCCTGAATAACCATTTGTGTTACAGCAAGGGAGAAGGCAAATGCAGATCTGCCTGAAATTATAGCAGATCAAATGCTCTGATGAACATCAGACTGTTGTACAATTGAAATGCACAGTAAGCAAGTAAACATTGGATGACTGAAATCACTTGTGACGTGATTGAACATGAGGAGATCTCCGGCGTATGAAAAGGAGCACCTGAATGGCTGAGCAGCATGAACAATTCATTGCTCAATTCTGAATCAGATCATATGAAATCTGTCTCTGCAGCATTTTCAGTCACTTTACAGTTAACCAAAAGCAGCTGTGAAGATATTGATGACTTTACTGTTGTAAATTCTACCAGTCTGTACTAAAGCAGGCACCAGAAATAAATTGCTGATTCGTTATTGGAGATTCAAAGTTAAAGAATGGTATACTCTATCATGGGATAATTTTTGAATTTCTCTCTGGAATTGAATGCTTAATAACATTTTCAAATCCTCAGAGCCCCATGAATTATCAATATTATTCAAACATGTTGCATCTGTTAGGAGGCAATTAGAGTCATAGAGCTGTACAGCATGGAAACACCCTTCTCTCCAATTTGTCCATGCCACTCAGATATCCTAAATTTATTTGGTCCCATTTGCCAACATTTGGCTCATATCCCTCCAAATCCTTTCAATTCATATACCCAAAGAGATGCCTTTTAAATGTAATTGTACCAGCCTCCACCATTCCTCCAGCAGCTCATTCCATAAACTCACCACCTTCTGTGTGAAAAAGTTATCTCTCAATTCCCTTTTAAATGTTACCTCTCCCACCGTAAGCCTATGCCCTCTAGTTTTGGACTCCCTTACCTTGGGGAAAAGATCTTGACTATTCACCATATCCATGTCCCTCATGATTTTATAAACTTCTATAAGGTTGCCCCTCAGTCTCTGACACTCTACAGAAAATAGCCCCAGTCTAGTCAGCCTCTCCTGATAGCTCAAACCTTGATTGACAGAGTGCTATAAAAATTTGATTGGGTCCATTATAAAGCAAAGGGATAGTAATTCATGATTATTCTATGCTTAGTTGATGTGGTGCAAGCAGTAAGCAAATACTTGATGCTGTGTCAACGACTGAGCCATGTAATCCAGCATAAAGCGTGTTGCTGACTGGCTGCATATACAGTAGGGGCCGTAGTTGTGTGCTTGGTGAGTATGATATACAAGTACCCTGCAGTTCTTAAAGGCAATCTGTTTGCCTTAAATGGGAGATGCGCTAAGGCTGCAGCAGCTGGAGCAGCTATGAGCTTTGCTTTCAGAATCGTACAAATCAACTGTTTTGAGAGTTTGCAAAAGGAGATGCTGAATATGTAGGTTGGTTGCAAGGTTGGTAGCTTTTTCTAAGAAAAGAGTGATGGCAATTAGATTTAAAGTAGAGAGAGACAACACCTAAACAAGGTGCATCATTAAGAACATCAGCTGGAGTAGGGATCAAGGCTAGAAGTTGTGGAAATAGGAGTGTCATGGATACACTGAGCTATGGAGGGGGAAAAATGGGTATAACTGGGGAAAGATGAAAGTTCATTACAGGCATTGCTTTGGAGGAAGTGTAACCTGGTGAGCTGCTGGAAGGGCAGGATGTGTCTGAGGAAGATAGTTCCATTCTTAGTGGTGACGACGTCCATGAGCTTTGCAAACTATATATTAGAGGAAATAAAGGAGAGGTATTTATGAAGACCATTGGTGGGAGACAAAAGAAGCAGGGATTATTTTGCAGGATGACCTATTATTGAACAGTTTATCCAATCTCTGAATTTTCTGTTGCTCTTCTTTTTCCCTATTGTTCTTTTGTCCATCTCTGCAGCTTGTTTGTTATGTTTGCCTGTTACATTCCACAGATATCTGCACTCACTTTTTCTTGTGTTCTGTTATATTTACATTTTATCTTTTTCTTCGGTAAACCCTAAATGCTTCTGGCTTTTCAATTTCCTACACCGGTCTGTGAATCCCAAGACTTCTGTCCAGCCATTAATATCCACAGTCTCTGAACAGTTGATTAGTTCCTTACTTGAATCAGCTGCTATTCCTTTCTACTGGGCAATGAACCATGATGCAGTAAACACAACAAAATTCCTGCCTGTCGTGGGATTGATCAGATTGGAAGGAAAAAGAGTTACACTGCAGCAATGGGTTTTCCAGCAAAGAATGTATCTGTCCCAAGTAACTCAGGAAATTGAATCCATTATCCATACGCTGCACACACCAAATCAGCAGCAGTAAAAATAATTCTGACAAAATCGAAATGTTATTACGGTGCTACATCAAACTTTGATTACAAGTTGAGACTGTCCAGCAATCATAGCTTGTTATACTCAAACAGCTTCAAGAGAGGCAGCTCAGACCATACATTGCAGATTATTCAGATTTTAAAATCAGAAATGGAGCCATGCGTATATTTTAATACTTCAAGGAAAGCTTTCAATGTAATACTTGTTTTGAGTATGCTCTCTCACTCTTTGTCAACAGTGAGTAGAGTTCATTAATTTAAAAGAAATGTTGCTAAAGAAACGGCTTTTCTGTGACTTATGGGTCACAATCTGAAATAATCTGCAATTCACATTTTCTAGGGTGACCTTGAATTGAAAACTTTTGACATGGAATTTTAACAATGTTAGGCTGTATCCCAGAAATAATGTTGTCACTGTATATAGGCAGCACGGTGGCTCCATGGTTAGCACTGCTGCCTCACAGTGCCAGGGACTTGTGTTCTGATTCCAGCCTTGGATGACTGTCTGTGTTGAGTGTGCATGTTCTTCATGTGTCTTTTTGGGCTTCTGCCGAGTGCACTGGTTTTCTCCCACAGTTCAATGATATGTAGGTTAGGTGGATTGGCCATGCTAAATTGTCCCATAATGTGCAGGCTAGGTGAATTAACTGTGGAGGCTTACAAGGATAGGGTAGGATGCCTTTCAGAATGTCAGTGCAGACTTCGAATTTCAGATGGCGACGAAACAGAGTACAGAGGGATGTGGAAGACCTGGAAAAATGGTGCTAGCAACCTAGCTCTCAACGCCGGCAAAACCAGGGAACTCATTATTGACTTTTGGCTGGATATTACCCATGCCCCCCTACACATTAACAGCACAGAGGTGGAACTAGTGGGGACTGTCAAGCTCCTGGGAGTGGTCTTCCACAACAAGCTTTCTTGGACTCTTCATGTGGATGCACTGGTTACAAAGGCCCAACAACATCTCTTCTTCCTCAGGCAGCTGAGGAAATTTGGCATGATGGCAAATACCCTTGCCAACTTTTATAGGTCCACCATTGAGAGCATTCTGTCTGGATGTATCACTACCTGGTATGGCAACTGTACCATTCAAGATCGGAGACAGTTACAGAGAGTGGGGAACTCGGCCTGGACAAGCACAAAGGCCAACCTCCCATCTATAGAATCCAATCTACCAGGCCCGCTGTCGAGGAAAGGCTGCTAGCATTCTCAAAGATCCATCCCACCCTGGCAATGTTTTTTTTCAACTTCTACCATTGGGGAGAAGTTACAGAAGCCTGAACACACACACACACACACACACACACACACACACACAACTGAATGGACTCACAAACTCTTAGCATTTGCCTGTACCTGTGCTTTTGTTTTTGCTACTGTTTACATTTTATTTACTTATCTATGCTACTTAACTCTGTGATCTGCCTGTATTGCTTGAAAAACAAAGCTTTTCACTGTGCCTTGGTACACGTGACAATAAATTCAATTCAATTCAATTCAAGAGCTGAAAGGCCTCTATCTACACTAATGGGCTTCAAGATATTGTTACAACTTTTCAGTCCTTAATTGCTCTACTTTGTAGAGGTGTGGACAAAAAAAACATAGTTCATCTCTTTTAAAATCTGAACAAATATGGTTCACTGATCTAATATTGGATTTCATCTGCATTGCAATTTGGTTCTCCTGACATTGCCTACAAAAACTTTAGACTTCTGTTTCTGCGATTTGTTGTTTTTTATGTAACAAACTTCTTACTATAAACTAAATCAGAGGAGATGCAATTAACTGTAAACAGGCCCATGAAAGAAATTCAGATGCTGAAAAAGATGCCAACTCTGACTTAAAAAAAATTGTTGGGATTAAAAGGTACCTTGTCTTTGGTTGGCTTGATGAACAAAGATCACTCTTGTGCCAGTCAGGGTCAATATCTGGTTATTGATAACAGATGGCTATTCTTCTGTGGATTTTGGAGACAACCTAATTAAGAGCCCAATATTTCATCATTCCAATTAGCAGAGGTCCAAGTATCAGAGTCAAGTCTTGAGGACAATTAACATGCCATGAGAAAATGTTTTAATCATTTAGTCTAAATTAATCAAGTGATGACCATTCCCAAACTAATGAATTGGAATGTTCCAAGAAAGAAAGAGACCTTCTTATTCTGACATCAATCATGGATTCTGATTATTTTTTGATGTGCATGCTTTGTTGTTGGTTATATTTATGCATAATATAACTTGGAGGGTAATTTGCTTTTTTGTCAATCAAATATTCTACATGGTGAAAAGCTATAAACTGTTGAACATAAAGACTTAGGTCCTCATCTCACAATAAGTTTAAAAAAGTAATTTTAAAAAGCTTTGCTGAGGTGTTCTGCAAGGCCTTGCTAATGCACTCCAGGAGTTGAGACTCATCTTAAACAGGTCTGCTGTCTATTCCAATATGCCCTTTGTGAAAGCGTAAGCAAAGGTATATCCTTGTTTTCTGACAGTCTGTGGGTTTCATAAAATATCATGAGGCACGTTCAGTAGGAAAATCTTTCTCTCCCAGCAGCCATCCCTGTATGGTCAGAGGGTGACCATCCAAAGCAATTTTAAAAATGTTGATAAATAACCTTCATACAGTCATACAGTCCTACAGCACAGAGCCAGGCCATTTGGCCCAAGCTGGTCCATGCTGATCCTTCATTCCAGAAGGGATGGAAAAAAAAAGGATTGGAGGTGACGTGCAATAGTACAAAGGTCTTATTGTGCTCACATCTATGTGGTTCTTTGAGTCAGAGCTTGGGAGCATGCAGCCAATTCTAATTGCCATCAAGAAGGGAAAACTGGTCAATGAGACATACTGGTCTGACTCATATACTTCAAAATGGAAGTCCTGGATAATGAGTATGTTCATTTCTGAGTGTTTTGAAAAATTGATTTCCCTGTGCGTAAGTCGTCTGTCTTTGGGGACTCATTCTCAATGATTAAATACCCTGTCAATCTGAATAGTTCGTGTTCAAAGTTACCAATTTAGTATACAGATCACTGGACCCAAAACATTAACTCTGCTTTCTTTCCACAGATGATGTCAGACAGACTGAGTTTCTCCAGCAACTTCTGTAATTTTTTCAGATTTCCAGCATTCACAGTTCTTTATTTTATTTTGTGGGTATACAGACTAACTTGATTAACAGGCTAAATGGGCAATGATTGCTATTCATCACAAAGCTGGTCCTTTTTCCCTAAAAGTTGTTCCTTTTATCAAGGATACAGTGTCCTCGATTTTTTTCAGAGGCGTCGCAAAACAGTCCGGGCTCTAAAACTACTGGTTTGATACAGAGATGAAAGGGCTTACTGAGAGGCCTTTTTGTTTATTAGTAAACAGATGAGACTTTAGATCAAAGCATTTATGTTTAAGAATTGACTTGTCTAATGAAAGGGCAGTGGTCAGTCCTAAAAGCTGAAATCTTCTTTAAGTCAGTTTAGCAGTGGGCTGTATGGAAACAGGCTGCTAAACTCCGTCTCCTTCTGCCCTTCTAACTTCAGCCTGTAAGCCTCTGTTTCATTTTTACTATGTTTAAGGGGATTTGTTTATTGGGACTGTTCTGTATTTTTGGAACAGCATAATTAAGTCTAGTTTGGATAGACTGAGTTCTGTAGGTATTCTATATTTTGTTCTTTGTGTTTCATGCTGTAATTTTGTGAATACATTTTTGTCTTAAAGCTGGTAGTCAACCTAGCTAATTTACTCCAGGTAATTTTCGCTGTATGCTTACTGAAACAAATAGCAAAGTTATGGTCTGGACTGTTTATTTAAGAATGTTTTGAGTGGTCTAGCCTAGTCCATAATAGATTGGGGGCTCATCCGGGAGCAAGTGGTAGATGCTGGTGTCTTTACTTCGGGTGTTGGTTTGGTTGGATAGACAAAGCTTTGGATAGCAATGTCTCTTCCAGTCGCCAAGAGCTTTCCGGAGGTGAACAAGGTGAACTTGGTAGTTTTACGAAAGGTGGTTAAGGCCAGACTACTGGAATTAGCAGACAAGCTGGGATTGGAGCTGCCTCCTTCTGTGAGGAAAGGGGATATAATTACAGCAGTAGCTCAGCATTTAAACTTGCTGGAAACAGCATCAGGATCTATAGAGATGGCAGGAATTCAATTGCAAATGAAGCAGCTTGAATTAGAGATGAGATAGGAAGAAAGGACAGCAGAAATTAAACAGTTTGAGTTATGTTTAAAAGCAGAAGAGAAAGGAAAAGAGAGTTGAAACTTCAAAAACTGACACTTAAAAAGGAAAGTCAGCTTAAAAGGCTGGAGATGAAGGCTGAAGACAAGTATAGTGAGGAGAGGGTGGGGATGAGCAAATCCATGGTGGGCGAACACCTGTTGAGAAACTGTTTAAGTATGTTCAAGCATTGCCTAAACTTGATGAGAAGGATGCTGAGGCTTTTTTTAATCTCATTTGACAAAGTGGCTAAATAAATGTAGTGGCCAGTGACCATGTGGGTTTTGTTGATCCAAACAAAAATTGTAGGTAGGGTGAGTGTGATATTCACATCACTGTCAGAGGAGGTACATGGGGTGTATGAGGAGGCGAAAAAAGCCATCTTAAGTGCCTATGAGCTTGAAGCTGAAGCCTATGGACCACATTTCAGGAATCTAAGGATGGATCCTGGTCAAACCTACTTTGAGTTTGAAAGGATCAAACAATGTAATTTTGATAGATGGATAAGAGCTTTAAAAATAGAACAAACCACAGACACCCTTAGAGAGGTAATTATTTTGGAGGAATTCAAAAATTCCTGCCTGAAGTCGTGTGAACTCGTGGAAGAGCAGAGAGTTAAAACAGCAAGGTTAGCAGCTGAAGTGGCTGATGATTATGAGCTTGTCCATAAAACATGGTTTGGATTCCAGAATCAGTTTCAGTCCATGAGGGATAGAAATTGGGGCCAAGAGAAAGAGAAAGGTAGATCTCAGTGAAGATCATAAGGAGAACTTGCGACAGGATAAAAAGGATACCTTTGAAGGAGATTAAGAAGGTAAAAAGCTCTAATGTTTTCATTGTAATAAAATGGGCCACATCAAATCACAGTGTTGGCGGGCTAGGAGAAAGCCAGATGTAGGAAAACAGGACAAGCCTGGGAGCTTTGTTGGCATGGTAACAGAAAGCACAGTGGAAGCTAGAAAGCTTCATCAGCGAACAAGCTGATCAGAGGTTGGTTAAGGACGAAGTGCCTGACCTGCTTAAAAAATATACATCGGCCAGGAGTAGCAGGCAAAGAGGTTACAATATTAAGGGACACAGGATCCTCTCAGTCTGTGATGCTGAAGTATGATGAGATATGTCCTTCTAAAGGGCTATTGTCAGAAAAGATACTGGTAACGGGAATTCACGGTGAGACAAGTGCTCAATTATGTAAAGTGAGGCTAGAGAGTCCAGAGAAGAGGGGAGAATTTGTGATGGGAGTGCTGGACAAACTCCCAGCTCCAGGAATACAATTTGTCCTTGCAAATGATATAACTGATTCACCGGTAGGCGTGCTGCCTTCTCTAGT
This sequence comes from Hemiscyllium ocellatum, assembly GCF_020745735.1. Lineage (NCBI taxonomy): Eukaryota > Metazoa > Chordata > Chondrichthyes > Orectolobiformes > Hemiscylliidae > Hemiscyllium > Hemiscyllium ocellatum. The sequence continues at coordinate 45,615,926 of NC_083415.1, forward strand.
TGAAAATCCAGTGCAGATGCAGGCAACTGAAGCAATGCAGGATGTTTATCCAGGAATCTTTCCAGATTGTGTCTTAATGAGATCGCAGAGTCACAAGCTGAAGCAGGAAAGATCAAAAGGCACAGATAAGGAAGCTGAAATAGTATTATCAGAAATGGTTTTTGATTAGGTAAGTGGGCTGAACAGAAGCAAATAGGTAAACATGCAAGTATCTTTAGCTTGGCTAAGCTTATTGAGTTACAGCAGAAACATGAGAACTTAAAGCAGTTGTATCAAAAGGAATATACAGAAAAGGAGAGTGAATGCATCCCTGTGTGTTATTAGTTAACAAATGATGTCTTAATGAGGAAATGGAGACCATCACACATTCAAGCAGATGAGAAATGGACAGAAGCTCATCAGATTGTTTTGCCAGTAGGGTATTGAGAGGAGATGCTGTGAGTGGCACATGAGCTACCACTTGGAGGTCATTTAGGAGTGAGGAAAACACAGACTAAAATGCAAGGACATTTTTACTGACCTGGACTACACAAAGATGGAGTTGAATTTTGCCAGATGTTTCATAAATGTCAGCTAATGGGAAAACCACAGGCAATAATAAATACTGCACCTTTAATACCTATTCCAGCATTTGAGGAACATGTCACAAGAGTCTTGATTGATCGCGTAGGTCCCCTACCTCAAAAAAAAAGTGGGAGTAAGTATTTATTAACAATAATGGATGTGTCGACTAGATTTCCAGAGGTAATCCCATGACGCAATATCACAGCTGAAAGGGTTGTAGAAGAATTACTCAAACTTTTTTTTTATTAGGTACAGACTACTAATAGATACAGTCAGAGCAAGGATCAAAATTCACATCCAAACTATTCAAGGAGGTTATGTATAGCTTGGGAATAAAACAATTCAAATCTACTGCATACCATCCAGAATCACAAGGAGCACTCAAAAGGCGACATCAAACACAGAAGACCATGTTGAGGGCTTATGGTCACGTCTATCCAGATGATTGGGATAAGGATTTGTGCTTTTTGTGATCAGACATGCATAAAATGAATCAACCAAATTCAGTCCATTTGAATTAATTTTTGGGCTTGAAGTAAGAGAATCGTTTAAATTAATTCAGGAGAAATTAATACGTCAGGATCCATAGACCACCCATTTGGACTATGTGTCAAATTTTAGAGAATGACTAAATAGAGCTGGGGAGTTGGTTGGACAGTTTTTAAAAGTATTACAGCATACAATGAAACAGGAAGCGGTTAAGAAATCAAAAGTTCGCGATTTTGCCATTCAGGATAAGTTATTGCTGTTACTTCCAGTAATAGGTGAACCTTGAAAAACAAGGTTTAATAGACCTTATCAAATAGAGAAGAAATTGTGTGAAGTAAACTACTTGATAGGGACCCCAGACAGGAAGAAATCTCACAGAGTGTGTCATGTGAATATACTCGAAAAGTATTTTGACAGAAAAGGAAAGCAAGGGAAGGTATTAATTTACAGAAGGAAAAATCAAGTTCAGAGGATTCTGAATTGGACCATTCCTCAAATCAAATTGGACAATGAGGAAGTTGTCAAAAATTGAGATAAATTATTGAATTAACTTCCACAAGAAAATCAAAATGACCTGAAAGAGTTACCACTATTACATGCGGCCATATGTGGAAATAAGCTAGGAAGTACTAACGTAATTATGCATGATGTAGATATAGGAGATGCTGTTCCAATTAAGCAACATCCTTATAGGCAAACTCTCTAAAGTTGGCACAGGTTCAGATGGCATAATCAAAGTGAGTTACAGTAACTGGAGCTCTCTCATAATCATGGTGCCAAAGCCAGATGATACCCAACGGTTATGTGTGGACTATCGAAACGTAAATGCTGTTACAAAGACTGATGCAAATCCAATTCCACAGTTGGAGAACTGTGTTGAAAAGGTGGGATAAGCAACTTACATTTCTAAGTTGGACTTGCTCAGAGGCTACTGGGCGATACCTCTGTCAGAAAGACAATTTTGGCTTTTGTAATGCCAAATGGACTATATCAGTTTAAAGTCATGCCATTTGGTATGAAAAATGCTCCAGCCACATTTCAGAGACTAACTAAAAAGGTCATTGCCGGATTACCCAACTGTGTTGTTTATATTGATGACCTGGTGATTTTTAGTCACTCATGGAAGGAACATTTACAGCATTTATCGGACTTGTTCAGTCGACTTTGGAAGGCAGGCTTGGTGGTAAACCTAGCTAAAAGTAAATTTATTAAAGCCCAAGTCACCTTCCTGGGCCACATTATTGGACACAGACAAATGACCCCACGGGATACGAAAATGAAAGTAACTGGGGAATTTCCCACACTGTCGACAAAAAGAGCAGCCCTGGATTTTACTGAAACTTTGTGCAGAACTTTGGCAGTCCTCCACTCACCGAATTGTTAAAAAAGGACAAGAAGTTTCAGTGGACAGCAGACTGCCTAAAGGGATTTGACAACCTAAAAACTGTGTTAACCTCTGCCCCAGTATTAGCCACACCTGACTACATGAAGCCTTTCAAGGTGGCTATTGATAACAGTGATGTGGGTGTCGGTGCAGTGTTCCTGGAGGAGGATGATTAGGGAATAGAAAGACCTACAGGGTATTTTTCCAGGAAGTTGAACTTTCATCAACAGAGGTATTCAACAGTTGAGAAAGCGACATTTTGCTTGGTGTTGGCATTGCAACATTTCTGTGTTTATATTACCAGCAACGCAACTGAGACAATTGTATACACTGATCATAACCCATTGACATTTGTGGGGAAATTTAAGGACAAAAATGCCAGACTTTTTAGATGGACCGTGTTATTGCAGCCATTCAATTTGGCAATAGTGCATGTTACAGATTGCGAAAACCTGATTGCTGATGCGCTGTCGAGAATTGAATGAGATATGGAAGCGGTTGATGGTAGATGTGCCACAGCCTGACTTTGAATGTGGTTGTGCATGTTTACATGTGTATAGTCAGTGTTGTGTATATGTGTGTTTTGAAGTACCAACCCGTTTCTTTATGAAGGGTTTGAAAAATGAAGCCACCTTTAGATATTGTTGATTCTTTTTTTAAGGAGGAAGTGTGACAAAGTTGGTCATTTTTTCTAAAAGCTGTTCCTTTTCTCAAGGATACTGTCTCCTTGTTTTTTATCAGTAGGGTCGCAAAACATTCTGGGCTCCAAAACTACTGATTTGGTATAGAGATGAAAGGGTTTACTGAGAGACCTTTTTGTTTATACATAAACAGATGAGACTTTAGGCCAAAACACTTATGTTTTAGAAGTGACCTTTATAATGAAAGGGGAGTGGTCAGTCCTAAAAGCTGAAGTCTTGTTTGACTCTGTTCAGCAGTGGGTTGTATGGAAGCAGGCTGCTAGACTCTCTCTCCTTCTGGCCTTCTAACTTCGATGTGTAAGTCTTTGTTTCATTTTTTGCTGCCTTTAAGGGATTTGTTTTTTGGGACTGTTGTGTATTTTCAGAACAGCATAATTAAGTCTAGTTTGGATAGACTGAGTTCTTGGTATTCTATATTCTGATCTTTGTGTTTCATTCTGTAATTTTGTGAATACATTTTTGTATGTTTTAAAGCCTGCTAGTCAACGTAATTAACTTACTCTGGGCAATTTTCACTGTACACTTACCGAATCAAATAGCAAAGTTACGGTCTGGGCTGCCTGTTTGAGAATGTTTTGAGTGGTCTGGCCTAGTTCATAACATATTATTCTGATTGATAACAGTTATTGGTTCAATAAAAGGCACTGTATATCTCAATCCCTTTTAATTTATAGCATGGCAGGATCTGGGACTCATGTGAGGACCGTTCTATTTATGCTTTCACTTTATACCTGACTGGAGCACAAATTAAGTTGAAGCAAAGTGCCTAACCTGTTCAGAAATCCTCACCTGAACCCCTCCCTCTTGATGGTGTTTAACTCAGAGGTCAGAATAATGTTGCCGTATTGACAGAATTCTACTCCCCTAATTGAGCATGCTGGTTGTCCAACATAAACTTGGAAAAAGTCGCATATCTGAGTGCTCCTTGTGGAGATATGACAATGACCTCCTTGTGAAGCTTTCTTACCACACCCTGTAAGGACATGACATGACTCCTCTTTGAAATGGATGTGAGGGCTCAGGAGTTTCTTCAATAAAATTGTGTTATCTTTTTGATCTCCCCCATAGATTATCAACTCAAACAATCTGACATGGACGTAGCCATGTTTAGAGCCTTATTAGCCTTGATTCAATTCCAAATACAATAATTACAAGTTGGTCAACAAGGTCAACAAGAACAACAACCTCTAATGGCTGCTCAAGAAGGAGATGCAGCATGTAAGCATTCGCCAACCAGTTGGAAGAAAATCATGAGACTCTGCTTCTACTGGCCTGACTGCAACTCCCTTTAACTGTCTGAAAAACAATAGAAGCACTGATTAAAGATGCCCTAGAACTGTGCTATCTGCAAGAGCAAGACGACTGGCTTAGTGATTGCTTTGAGAGTCGAGAGTGTAGTGCACAGCAGGTCATACAACATGCGAGGGGCAGTTGAGTCAATGTTTCGTGCATAAACCCTTCATCAGGAAGGGCTTGTGCCCAAAATATTGATTCTCCTGCTCCTCGGATGCTGCCTGACCTCTGTGCCTTTCCAGCACCACACTCTTGACTCTGATCTCCAATATCTACAGTCCTCACTTTCTCCTATAGCTTTGAGAGTATCCAATCACTAATCTGCAGAACCATCAGCAGAAAAGACTTCCACTCCATCAATGCTCAGAGTGGCTGTGGATTCAAATTTCTGAAGGTCTGTATCAGATATCCTTGGACCTGGTATGACTCTTTCGTAGTGGAAAGCTGACAGGTTTCTGTGTCATTTGAAGGCCCTCACACCATATAGCTGGGAGAGAAAGGCTATTCCTCACAAACTTGGCTCATAACACCTTTATGAAGCCCTCACTGATAGAAAACAAATATATAACTTTGTTGATGCTTTCACCAAGGACATAGCGGAACAGACCACAGGCCTGTTTAAGATGCATTTCAGTTCCTGGAGTGCACTGGCAGGGCCTTGCAGAACACTTCAGAAAAGCTGTGTCACATCAGTATAGCATGCTGTACGCTTCAGAACTAGAACTGAAAAATGGGACAATGATGCATTGGCGATCCCTCACAGACGAGAATAACTCTTTCACAGTCAGGGTGAGTCCGTAGGTGGCTGTAATGACTGATGGGGCTATAACAGGCTCTGTTACACTTGGGGCATAAGGTGGTTGTGGGACGAAGTGGGCTGTGTGCTCCTTTCGCTGTTGTTGCCTGGCTCCCCCTTTTTCCCAGTGGCAAGTCTCGATGAAGCCAACGCAGCCAACCTCATATGGTGTGAGGGCCTTCAAATGACACAGAAACCTGTCAGCTTTCTCCTGGATGCTCATTCTCCATTTTGAGAAGAGACGGAGATTCGACAACAACTTTGTGAGGATCAAAACATTGACAAGAAGAGCATTCCACAAAGGCAGAGCAAAGCACAGAAATAACCTCATATAACCTCACTGAAACCCACTTTCAGAATGAATGGGTTTGGATACTGTTCAATTATTTAACATCCTATTGTTAATCTGGCAAGCAGCACTATCAAGTGCAAAGAACACATTGACCTTGAAATTTTCTATGTTTCTCGTGGTTGAATAAGCGTTTTGTTATCCATCTGATTGTGTGCTTGGTATCTTCAGATGCTCTTACTTTAAAGGATCCACATGTCCTATTGACCATAAGGGATAAAGTAAAGGGTGAAGTAACAATGTATGGTGCGTGGTGAGGTTGCTCTTAGGACTACAATCAGGATATCAGGTGAAATCCCTCATGATAGCTAGTAGGTTGAGTAGAATCTTAAGGATTATTCTTTTGGTTCTTTCATCATGGATAACCCTTCAATATTTTGGTGTCTGTTTGGGTTAAAAAGTAACTAATATGTTAGCATGCTCTAGGGCAGGGTTAAACTTGTGAGAGGCATTGATTTGTGCAACCTTTCTTGGTATATCACTGGGTCTTAAGAAAAAGTGGACATACAATCTGCCCATTGTGCACTTCTCTTGAATGGTAGTATGCTTCCTTGAAAAGCTGATCATTAAATAAAAATTACCCTCCAGAGATGTGTGGAATCATCACTGATTCTGTGCTCGCACTCACAAGGTGGGTGGAGCTGTGGAAAGGAATACACATAGAACATAGAACAATACAGCGCAGAACAGGCCCTTTGGCTCTCGATGTTGCACCGACCTGTGAACTATTCTCAGCTCGTCTCCCTGCACTATCCCATTGTCATCCATGTGCTTATCCAAGGATTGTTTAAATCTCCCTATTGTGGCTGAGTTGACTACATTGGCAGGCAGGGCATTCCATGCCCTTACTACTCTCTGAGTAAAGGATCTGCCTCTAACAACTGTCTTAAATCTAACACCCCTCAATTTGTAGTTATGCCCCCTCGTACAAGCTGACATTATCATCCTAGGAAAAAGACTTTCACTGTCTACTCTATCTAATCCTCTGATCATCTTCTATGTTTCTATCAAATCCCCTCTTAGCCTTCTTCTTTCCAAAGAGAGCAGACCCAAGTTTCTCAGCCTTTCCTCATAAGTCCTTCCCTCCAGACCAGGCAACATCCTGATAAATCTCCTCTGAACCTTTTCCAATGTTTCCACATCCTTCCCGAAATATGGCGACCAGAACTGTACACAATATTCCACGTGTGGCCGCACTAGCGTTTTGTATAGTTGCAGCATGATATTGCAGCTCTGGAACTCAATCCCTCTACGAATGAAACCGAACACACCATAATTTAGAGATGCCGGTGTTAGACTGGGATGTACAAAGTTTCAAATCAAACAACACCAGGTATAGTCCAACAGGTTTAATTGGAAGCACTAGCTTTCGGAGCACTGGTCCTTCAACCACCTGATGAAGGAGCGTCGCTCCGAAAGCTAGTGTGCTTCCAACTAAACCTGTTGGACTATAACCTGGTGGTGTGTGATTTTTAACTTCTAACACATCGTGAGCCTTCTTAACAGCACTATCGACTTGGGTGGTACCTTTCAGGGATCTATGTACATGGACTTCAAGATCCCTCTGCACATCCACCCTCCTAAAAATATTTCCATTGATCCAGTACTCTGTCCTCCTGTCATTCTTCCCAAAGAGCATCATCTCACACTTAGCTGCATTGAACTGCATTTGCCACCTCTCAGCCCAATTCTGCAATGTATCCAAGTCCCCCTGCAACCTGTAACATTCTCCCAAACTGTCCACTACTCCACCGACTGCAAATTTACTAATCCATCCACCTATACATGCGTCTAAGTCATTTATAAAAATGGCAAACAGCAAGTGGTCCCAAAACAGATCCTAGTAACCAGACTCCAGGCTGAATATTTTACATCAACCACCACTTGCTGCCTTCTCTCAGAAAGCCAGTTTCTAATCCAAACTGCTAAATCACCCTCAATTCCATGCCTCTGCATTTCCTCCAACAGCCTACCATGTGGAACCTTATCAAAGGGTTTAGTGAAGTCCATGTATACCACATCAACTGCCCTACCCTCATCTACATGCTTGGTCACCTTCTCAAAAAACTCAATGAGGTTTGTGAGACACGACCTGCCCTTGATGAAACCATGTTGACTATCTGAAATCAAATTGTTGCTTGCTAGATGATTATAAATCTTATCTCTTATAATCCTTTCCAAAACTTTTCCTACAACAGAAGTAAGGCTCACTGATCTATAATTACCTGCGTCATCTCTACTGCCCTTCTTGAACAAGGGCACAACATTTGCAATCCTCCAGTCCTCTGATACTAAACCTATAGACAATGACGACTCAAATATCAAAGCCAAAGGCTCTGGTATCTCTCCCTAGCTTCCCAGAGAATCCTCAGATAAATCCCATCCGGCCCAGGGGACTTTTCTAATTTCACTCCTTCTAGAATTGATAACACCTGTTCATAACTAACCTCGATCCTTTCTAGTCTAATATCTCATCCCTCATTCTTCTCCTCTACAATATTGTCCTTTTCCGAGTGAAAGCCGATGAGAAATGTTCATTTAGCACCTCTCCGATCTCTACAGGGTCCTCAATCAACTTCCCACTTCTGTCTCTGACTGGCCCTATTCCTACCGTAATCCTCACATACCTATAGAAAGCTTGAGTGTTCTCCTTTATTCTATTGGCTAAAGAATGCTTGTGTCCTCTCTATGCTCTTCTTAATTTTCTCTTTAAATCCTTCCTAGCTGATCTGTAACTCTCCATCGCCTCATCTGTACCATCTTGCCTCATCAACACATAAGCCTCCTTCTTCTGCTTAACAAGAGATGCAATTTCTGTCGTAAACTACGGTTCCCTTACCTTATCGCTTCCTCTCTGCCTGACAGGGACATACCTACCAAGACACGCAATATCTGTTCTTCAAACCAGCTCCACATTTCCATTGTCTGCATCCCCTGCATTTTGCTACCCCATTCTATGCATTCTAATTCTTGCCTAATTGCATTATAATTGCCCATGTCCCATCGATAACTCTTGACCTGTGGCATGTACTTATCCCTTTCCATCACTAAACTAAACGTACCTGAATTATGGTCACTCTCTCCAAAGTGTTCACCTACAACTAAATCAAACACCTGGCCTGGTTCATTGCCAAGCACCAGATCCAGTGTGGCCTCCCCTCTTCTCGGCCCTTTGATATCCTGTGTCAGGAAACCCTCAAGTACACATTGGACAAAAACTGATCCATCTGATATACTAGAGATGTAGCATTTCCAGTCAATGTTGGGGAAGTTAAAGTCCCCCATAATGACCACCTTGTTCCTTTCAGTCCTACCCAGAGTAATTTTGCCAATCCTCTCTTCCACCACCCTGGAACTCTACGGAGGCCTATAAAAAACTCCAAGCAGTGTGACCTCTCCTCTCCTGTTTCTAACTTCAGCCCACACTACCTCAGTTGACGAGTCCTCGTCAAAAGTTCTTTCAGTCACCATTATACTATCCTTGACTAACAAGGCCATACCTCCTCCTCTTTTACCACCTTGCCTGTTCTTAATGAACAATCTAAACCCTGGAACCTGCAACATCCATTGTTCACCCTGCTCCATCCATGTCTCCAAAATGGCCACAACATCAAAGTCCCTGGTACCTATCCATGCTGCAAGCTCACCTACCTTATTTCAGATACTTCTGGCGTTGAAGTAGACACACTTCAAACCCGTTTGCTGTCTGCCAGCATGTTCCTGTGACCCTGAAATCCTGTCCCTGTCCTCCCTATTATAATCCTCCTGTGCACTACAACTACACCTCAGGTTCCCATCCCCCTGCTGAGCTAGTTTAAACCCACCTGAATAGCACCAGCAAATTACCTACTCAGGATATTAGTACACCTCTGGTTCAAGTGAAGACTGTCCTATTTGTACAGGTCCCACTTTCCCCCAAAATGAGCCCCAATTATCCAAGTACCTGAAACCCTCCCTCCTGCACCATCCTTGCAGCCACATGTTCAGCTGATATCTCTCCCTATTCCTTGCCTTGCTATCACTTGGCACAGGTAACAAACCAGAGATAACAACTCTGTTTGTTCTCGCTATCTGCTTCCACCCTCATTCCCTGAAATCCTGCCTTACATCCCTATCCCTCTTTCTACCCATGTTGTTGGTACTTACATGGACCACGACTTGAGGCTGGTCACCCTTTCCCTTCAGGACCCCAAAGATATGATCTGAGACATCACAGACCCTGGCAACTGGGAGGCAACACATGAACCGTGAGTCTTGTTCATTTCCAACAAACCTTCTATCTGACCTTCTAACTATTCAGTCCCCAATGACTAACACTCTCCTCTTTTCCATCCTTCCCTTCTGAGCAACAGGGACAGACTCTGTGCCAGAGACCTGGGCCCCACTGCACAACCTGTTAAGTCTCCCCCCCCTCCACCACCACCACCCCACCCACCCCCAACAGTATCCAAAACGGTATACATGCTTTTCAGGGGAATGATCACAGGGGATCCCTCCACTGACTGTTTTGTCTCCCTTCGAACAGTCACTCAGCTTTCTTCATGCCTAGGAGTAGCTACTTCCCTGTCACTCTTATCTATCACAGCCTCTGCCTCACGAATGATCTGAAATTCATCCAGCTCCCACTCCAGTTCCCGAACACATTCTTGGAGGAGTGAGAGTTGGGTGCACTTCCTGCAGATGTACTTGGATGTGACACTGAAGGCGTCCCTCACCTCAAACATCATGTAGGAGGAACATTGCTCTCCTTGCACTGCCATCCTTGCTAGTCCCCTTATCCAAAGTAAAAAAGAAGAGACACTTACCTGATGTGTCCCTGGTCTTTAAGGTTGGAGGAGGTGGTTGGGTGGAAGGCCCCACAAAGGTCGTGTCACAGGTTGAGAAAGCACTGACTTATATAGCTGGACAGAAATAATAATAAGAAGTCCCTCCTTTCCCAGCAACCTCTGCTCTCTGATTTCAAATACATAAGTTCAAATCAGTGACTCACCACTCCCGGCAAGCCCCTGGTCCAAGCTCCCGCTGTTCGAGTTGCTGCTGTCACTGAAAAGCAGAAATGGAGGCTAGGTCCTCACACAATCTCTGCATGTTGTGACAAAATATGATGTCATCCACATTAAACTTCAATGTTCTGGCTGCAGTTCTGAATGCCAAATTTTGGATCCATATGTCTCTGGTGCAGCCAAGATGTTGATTACTTGTGAGGGATAAGTCCTCTCCTTCTCAGTGCATACCCAATGTCTGTAGCTGAGATGAACGTAGCTTGATCATTGACCTGAAAGATCTGGGTGATTGTAGCCACTGAGTGTGTTGAAGGTCCCGGCCAGCTGAGAGTGAGATCCCCATTCTGTGCTCCTGATTCTAAACTAGAAAGAGTTGCTAGCCCAGTGAAAGTCTCTGAGCCAATGGTGGATGTTGGTGAAAACTTGGCAGTACATCCTCTGATGGTTCAATGACTTCCTCCTCAGAGTGGAAGTGGTGCTGAAAGTCTCCTGCATTGTCCTCCTTGGGTTGGAGATTCAGTGACAGCCCTTAGAACCTCAATAAGAAAAGAGAGGGAATTAGTTGTATAAAAACAGTAAAGCTTCTGCAGATTAAGAATGAGTTAGCATTGGTGTTAACAGGTGAGCAATGCAGCTCAGCATGTCATAGCCTCCGGGCTTGGTGACCTTCTAAAGTCTCTCTAGCCCTCCATGAGGGGCTGTTCTGTTCACTGGCCAACCTGAGTGTTTTTTCTCAGAGGAAGTGAGGAGCCCTCTGTTGTTCTATACTTTATTGGCCCACTTTTCCTGCAATGAGACAAAGGGAGGGTTTGGGAAAAATAAAAATGGATGGAAGAAACTTTAGTGGTGGTGCCTGAGCAGGAGAACTGGTAAAGGCCACCACAGTGAGTGAGTAGGAAGTGCAGAGCATAAGAAGGATTGGTAGTTTGATGCGATGATTTAGGATCAGAGAAGGGGAATGGTTGCAGACAGTGCAATGAGTAATTATCTGATAGAGCTGTGTATATAAGGTATATCATTCTGAAACCTTGGCTTCCAATGAACATTATAAATAGAGGCTATGCAGTAGAAAAGCGAAGAGGATTTTCTTAATCTATAAAAACAGTTTGTTTCGACTGTAGTTCCCAATTCTGGACACCTAAAATTTGCCAATGGGCAACTCACCGGCACCATCCAAATAGAGACATCCAATGAATGCTTGCCCAGCCAGTGATGGTCACAACCCATGAGTGAATAGAAACAAGGTATGAGGATAAAGGTCTCAGGAACAGAAGGCACAACAGGGGCAACGATTCCTCTCCGTGTCCTTGTTTTTGAATCCTTCATACTGCACCATAGGTTGGATATACTGACCTCGGCAGGCACACAATATAGAAGGTCTCTGAAATATGAAGAACTCAATTGAGAACTTCTGCACACAATAGGCATATATTCCTTTGATTTTAGTAGATGAAGAGCTATTTCATCTACTAGATAAACCATCTCGATAACTTAGTTGCGGCATTTTCAGATGATTAAAAGAATTGTTAGGGTACGGTGAGAGAAATGTATTCTCTTTGGTGAACGAGTTCAGAACAAAGAGTCATAATTTTAAAATTAGCGGTGATGTCAGGAAGCACTTTTCACACAAGGGCTGGTGGAGATTTGGAACTCTTTCCACGCCAAAAGTTGCTGAAATTAGATTAACTGAACCTTTAAAACTTGAAGTAGATAAGAAGCTTGTTAGGTTAGGTATTAAAGGAAATGGAAATAAATTGGTAAATGGAAATAGGCTGATCTGTATCTTAAGCTAAACCTGAATAGCACATCAGGGACATGAAGCTGAACAGTCCATGACTGATGACATGTTCCAAACGGACAATAATAATCTTTGTATCCAGTTATTGCCCTGCTCTTGGAATCGATTGGTACATCTTATTCTAACAATTAGATTGAGATGATATTCAACTTGTAATGGTCAAGTTTTTATTTGAACATTTCCTGGCATTCCAGATTGAAAATAAACAATCGTTATACATAGCAATTTTGTACTCCTAATAGCTTTAGAATACCTGGATAATTGGTATGCTGTCAGGTTGTTTAGGGGGCATCGTGACTACATGCTTGAATTGAACAGCTTGATGATTAAATAAGACAACGTTAATATTCCTTCTGGTAGATAGAGAAAAAAATAAATATATAGTAAATATTTCATTGTGCCTGATCAACTCTCGATAACTGTGGAGTGATGTTGTGAAACTTGAAAGGGTTCAAAAAAGATTTACAAGCATGTTGCCAGGGTTGGATGATTTGAGCTATAGGGAGAGGGTGAACGGGCTGGGGCTGTTTTCCCTGGAGCGTCGGAGGCTGAGGGATGACCTTATAGAGGTTTACAAAATTATGAGGGGCATGGATAGGGTAAATAGCAAAGTCTTTACCCTGGGGTCAGGGAGTCCAGAACTGGAAGGCATGGGTTTAGGGTGAGAGGGAACGATATAAAAGAGACCTAACGGGAACTTTTTCACACGGAGGATGGTACGTGTATGGAATGAGCTGTCAGAGGAAGTTGTGGAGGCTGGTACAACTGCAACATTTAAGAGGCACTTGGATGGATATATGAATAGGAAGGGTTTGGAAAGATATGGGCGAGGTCCTGGCAGGTGTGACTAGATTGGGTTGGGATATCTGGTAGACATGGATGGGTTGGACTGAAGGGTCTGTTTCCATGCTGTACATCTTTATGGCTCTCTGTTAACAGATATCTCCTGTCATGGCAATCTACACCATTGTCTTCAAAATGGAATCTTTAAATTTTAATTCAATTTTAGTGATGTACCGATTTGGAGTCCGCTAAATTTATTTCTTAATATCACTTCTTCAAACAGTCAGGATTCTGTAATTGCTTTATATACTTTTGTTTTAATTCATGTTAAAATGATTCCAAATACATTTGTGGGATGTGCACAAATGTTCTCCCATTTTAAAATACCATTCATCGGCAAACTAACTGAATAAAAAGGATAAGCATTAGGCAGCAGCAGAACTTTCCAGGGAGAAACTGTATGGCAATAAGCGAACTCTTGGGAAATGATGAATAGATACATTAGCTTGATGACAGATGGCAGCATTAGCATCCTGCAAATGAACTAAGACAAGGTACTGAATAAGTGTCAACATCATCAATCAAAGGAGCTGATAACTCATATGCCAATAAATAAACTATCTGCTCTTATTAAGTTGTCAGGTGTTGAAGTTGACATTTCAGGCGGGTAACCCTTCTTCAGGACTGGGGGTGGGTGTGGAGGGACCTGCAGATAAAGAGGGAAGTGGGGGCAGGGTGGTGAAATGGGGATAGGTGAAGACAGGTAGAGGGTACGACCTGATTGGTCAATTCGAGGAATGAATCCAATTGGTGGCAGGGAGCAGTGGCAGTGAGAGGAAGGGGCTGGGAAGTGAGTCGGGGATGAGGAGGGAGGTTATTTGAAATTTGAAGTTGTGGTCATACCTTTTTGGTCATTGCATGACTTGTAAAGGAACAGGGAACATTATAGGAGTAGATCAATCTTAGGTTATTGGATAATTTGGGAATGTTTAAACAAAATCATAAATGGGTCCAAAAAGTTTCAAACTAGCTCTGGCTCAGTGGACATGGTTTTTGAGTTACTCTGATTAGGCCTTATAGTCAACAGAAATTTACAGTTTCTGCTAATACAACTATTGTTAAAGTGGCAATTTCCTGCTTATTACAATTGTCTTATTACATTATTACAATGTGAGTATTTAGACAATTACTGTCTGTTTCTTAGGCTGAAACTGATGTTGCTTGTGAAGGAGCAATGATTGAATAGAAATTGCCTCAGAAACAAGGTCAGTTAACCATTATGCTATGAAATCAACAAATCTCTTTGAACTAAATTTATAATTCCCTTTTTTGTTATGCATCTGAACCAGGCTACCAAATTTTGCTCACAAGTTGGCTAGTGAGCAGTTATTTTCATTTTTAAAGCAGACTAAGTGTGAGATCCAGGGTATTTACTGTACCAATAAAGCCACAGATTCCTCATTTTGAACAAACAATAGTAAACTTTAGTGTACAGGTTAGAGCAATAGTAAAATCAACAGTATATGTATAACTAATGTCCAGCAGCCAGAATTAGATTTAGTAATTATTAGTAATCAATTTTGTTTAAGTTAGATTGGTATTAGAAAGGTCATAAAATTAATCATTAAAGAGGTCATAGCTGGACATTTAGAAAAACTCAAAGCAATCAGGAAGATTGGTTTTGTTATGATTTCATGAAAGGGAAATCATGTTTAGCTAATTTATGAGACAACTTTGAAGGAGCAAAGTTGTTTTTTTTATGGGCAGTAGACAGTAGTTAAAAACACAAAATAAAGTCACAGTGATTTCGGTGATGGGAAGGTCACTTGGTTTTGCTTGATAGCACTCTAGAGAGACAAAAGAAAACAAAAATGAAGGAGAAAAGGGTTTCGCTAAAGGGAAGCCTTTAACTGTATTGCATTTCTAAAAGGCATTTGAAAAGGGATCACTTTAAAGGTTTTTTGCAGAAGTTAGGAGCTCCATATTAGCATGGATAGAAGATTGGCTGGTTGTCAGAAACAAACAGTCGTCATAAACTGCTCCTTATCTGTTTGGTAGGATGTGAATGAGGAGAGTACCACAGGTGACTCTGCTGGGATCTTAACATTTTGTAATTTACAACAATGACTAGGATGAGGACAACAAAGGAATGATAACAAAATCTGCAGATGACACAAAGATAGACAGAAAAGCATGTTTTGAAGAAGACATAAGGAATTTGCAGATGGATATAGAAAGGTTGAATGAGTGAGTAAAAATCTGCCAGATGTATAAAAATGTGAAGTTTTTAATTTTGACAGCAGAACAATAAAACTGAAGAATAAAAAAGCAGAGTATGATGTAAATGGAAAATAACTGCAGAATTCCAAGGTGCAGAAGGATTTAGATGTTCTCATGCATGAGTCACAAAAATACAACATGCTTGTGCAACATATAATCAGGAAAGCAAGTAGGATACTAGCTTTTATTATAACAAGAGTTGAACATAAAGGTAAGGATGTTATGCTTCAGTTAAACAGGGCAGTGGTGAGAATTACACCTCAAATACTGTGTGCAGATTTGGTCTCTTTATTTATGAAGGCTATAAATACATTGGAGATGGCTTGGATGAGGTTCACTAGACTGATACCTGGAATGAATAGCTTGTCTTATGAGGATAGATTGGACAAATTGACCTTGTTTCCAGTTAAGTTTAGGAAAGTGAGGGATGATTTAAATAGTGTGTGTAAGGTCCTGAAAGGTCTTGAAAAGGTGGATATGTAATGGGATTACTTCATCTGAGTAGTTACAGAACCAAGAGCACTGTCTTAAAATTAGGGTCACCTTTTAGAGCAAAGATGCAGAGAATTTTTTTTCTTTTGGAAAGTTGCCAGATTTTGCAACACTTTCAAAAAAAAAACAATAAAAGTGAATACTTTTAAGGCAGAAGCAGTTGGATTCTCATTAGGGCAAAAGAATAAATGGCCATTTGGGGGGATGGAAATTGTAGAATCTGAAACACAAAAAAATCAGACATGATCTTATTTAAGGGGGCGAATTAGCATTCTTCTGCTCCTATCTTGCCTGTTCATGTAGACATTCATATGCCAATATTGAACATCCCATAGCACACATCAAACAGCAAATGTAATCAAGATAGATCCCATTGATTTGTCAGCAGTTTCCCCAAATGGTACTGACCCAATGGTTTATCAAACCTCATTAAACTTCACAAGGGATTAAAATTCTTCACTACTATTGTTCCGGCTTGGAAACTCACTTTCTCATTGTTCAGCCTCAATGACTGCTCCTGTTCCAGTCAATCACCCTCTTTTCCCAGGTCGATTCTCCCTTGGACTCTGAAACTGCATTCCAGTGCTCACTCATATTGATATCCCAGCTTTTCACTGACTTCTAGATTCATCAAGGTAAAAACAATGACTGCAGATGCTGGAAACCAGATTCTGGATCAGTGGTGCTGGAAGAGCACAGCAGTTCAGGCAGCATCCAATGAGCAGCGAAATCGACGTTTCGGGCAAAAGCCCTTCATCAGGAATAAAGGCAGTGAGCTGGAAGCATGGAGAGATAAGCTTCTGATCCAGAATTCTAGATTCATCAAGCCAGTCCTGCCCCTGGTTTTTCCCTGAGTTCTAATTTCGCTTGGTTGCATCAAGCAAATGGTGTGTGTGAGCTTTTCAACCCCACTCACACAACTGTACTGAAGTATCAATACTTACAGGCTTCTCCTGAGCACCTTATGGCTTCCCCTAACACCGAATCAATCACCTTCCCACTTTCTCAACTCCCCAGGATCTAGTCTGTCTCCAGAATTCAACACTTAGAACTGGGAATTAGTTGGTAACTAACAGCACAGAGGCATCCAGCTGCTCCTGATAATGTGGAAGTTATCTTCCCAGCGGTACAACCAGCTGTGGATTCCTAATGTGGAGACTCTCTGTTCTTTCCTGTCTCTTTTTTTCCAACTAACTAATTTATTAACATCTCTTCTATGATTCCCAGCGTTTTGGAATGACCTATTGAAAACTGACAATAAGCCTGGACTCTATTGCAGTGCAGAATTGAAAATTACTACCTTGAAGTGATTGCTACCTAGAAGTGTACACTCAGTGTTACAATTCATAGATTGCTGGCTACCTCAGTCGAATTGGATGCAATTGGTTTACACACATTTTAAACAAATAATATAATCAAAAATTCTACAAAACCCAGCAACCAATTATAAATATAAAATGTAAGAATTAAATTAAGCATAAACATGAAATGACAGATGATATCTTGTCAAAACAAAAATAGATGCATTAATTCACATTGGCCTGGACACCACTGAGTTGTCAGTAGCAGCTTGATTTTCATTAACAATTCACTGCCAGCTCTGTAAAGAACACTGCTTTCATTGAAATAAGACGCAAGGCTGAATGGCTTAGAAATGTTACTTTTATCAATGGTACTTATAGCCTAGTATCAAAATGGGCATGCCCTAATTTAAAGGCCAAGAAGCTTTCGTGAATGTCAAAAGATGACTAAATGATATAAATGGGCTGATGCATTATGGTGTCTGCCACCTATTCTGGATTCTCTTAACATCGACACCAGCATAGTCTTTTTTTCACAGGTGACAGCACATTGATTTTAATACAAAGGTTTAATGATAGTTGAAATCTTTATTGTCCACTTGGTGAATGTTTACAGTGAAACAACAGATAGGATTAATTAGTTTATAATAGTACCTATAACGTAAGTTCGTAAGTTGATTGTGATATGTTGTCCTTTCTTACAGTAGCCAGTTTGAGCAACCAATTGATGTCACTTCAACCTTAATTAAATTCTGGAGTGTAGTGGAGCCTATAATTGAGAGAAGGCAAAATTGATGTTTGTGAAAACCTATTTCCTTTCAGAACTCCAAGGAACAACACAGCTATTTGTTGCCTGCTGAGCCTTGTCACAATTTTGTGATCATGGTGGCACTAAATTCTGCTTCAGTCAAGATGTATCCAGCCTTTCAATTGTTGGAAATTATCATGACCATTGTTCAGTCTTGCCTCCTCTGTTGCTGATTAAACCAGAGAAGTTGATGTTAGGTATTCTGTTACAGTTCAGTCAGACCATTAAACATCTTCTGTTCTTAATTTCACAACTGAGTCAATATTCCCAAGATAAAAACTTATTAGAATCCCTACAGTGTGGAAACAGGCCTTTTGGCCCAACAAGTCCATATCGACCTTCTGAAGAATAACCCACCCAGACCCATTCCCCAACCCTGACTAATGCACCTAACCTACACATCCCTGAATACTTTGGGCAATTTAGCACAGCTAATTCACCTAACCTTCTCATCTTTGGATTGTGGGAGGAAACCCACATAAGACTTCAGCAAGGCATTTGCTAAGGTTCCCCATGGTAGGCTCATTTAGAAGGTCAGGAGGAATAGGATACAGGGGAACCTAGCTGTCTGGATACAGAATTGGCTGGCCAACAGAAGACAGCGAGTAGTAGTAGAAGGAAAATATTCTGCCTGGAAGTCTATGGTGAGTGGTGTTCCACAGGGCCCTGTCCTTGGGCCTCTACTGGGTTTGTAATTTTTATTAATGACTTGGATGAGGGGATTGATAGATGGGTCAGCAAGTTTGCAGACGACACAAAGGTTGGAGGTGTCGTTGACAGTATAGAGGGCTGTTGTTGGCTGCAGTGGGACATTGACAGGATGCAGAGATAGGCTGAGAGGTGGCAGATGGAGTTCAACCTGGATAAATGCGAGGTGATGCATTTTGGAAGGTCGAATTTGAAAGCTGAGTACAGGATTAAGGATAGGATTCTTGGCAGTGTGGAGGAACAGAGGGATCTTGGTGTGCAGGTACATAGATCCCTTAAAATGGCCACCCAAGTGGACAAGGTTGTTAAGAAAGCATATGGTATTTTGGCTTTCATTAACAGGGGGATTGAGTTTAAGAGTCATGAGATCTTGTTGCAGCTCTATAAAACATTGGTTAGGCCGCACTTGGAATACTGCATCCAGTTCTGGTCACCCTATTATAGAAAAGATGTGGATGCTTTGGAGAGGTTTCAGAGGAGGTTTACCAGGATGCTGCCTGGACTGGAGGGCTTATCTTATGAAGAGAGGTTGACTGAGCTCAGACTTTTTTCATTGGAGAAAAGGAGGAGGAGAGGGGACTTAACTGAGGTATACAAGATAATGAGAGGCATAGGTAGAGTCGATAGCCAGAGACTATTTCCCAAGGCAGAAATGACTAACAGGAGGGGTCATAGTTTTAAGCTGGTTGGAGGAAAGTATAGAGGGGATGTCAGAGACAGGTTCTTTACACAGAGTTGTGAAAGCATGGAATGCGTTGCCAGCAGCAGTTGTGGATGCAAGGTCATTGGGGACATTTAAGAGACTACTGGACATACATATGGTCACAGAAATTTGATGGTACATACATGAGGATCAGTGGTCGGCACAACATTGTGGGCTGAAGGGCCTGTTCTGTGCTGTACTGTTCTATGTTCTAGACACAAGGAGAATGTGTAGACTCCAACAGACAGTCACCCAAGGCTGGAATCGAACCCAGATCCCTGGCACTGTGAGACAGCAGTGATAATCACTGAGGCACCTTGCCACCCCTGTATCTGAGAGAAAATGCAATTTGAGGACATCAAACAGAGATTGGGATTGAATTTAATTGCTAGAATATTAAACCCCACTCTGAGCGATGCAATATACATGTTTTGATTTAATTTCACAAATTTGTCAACCTTTTAAAAACTGCAGAATAAAAAGTACTGCTGTCTCTCACTTAATCAAAACATGAAACTCTCCCTTGATAATAAAGTAATCCAGATTCAGTCCAGTGGATCAATGAGAAGAAATTGAGAAAAACATCTAAATCCAATGATCGATGATATAAATGCATTCAGTCCCAGGCCATGAGCATCCCCATTTATTTTAATAAAGATAAACCATTGCAATGGTAAGATTTTTGTTCATCATCGAAAACTTAAACAAGCGAAACACACAGATTTATATTTCATTAACCTTTTGAGCAGCAAGCATTGTAAATTATATTTTCAATTATTCTTTCATTTGTATTAGCCTGATAGGCATGCAGGAGAAGTTAATACTTGGATTTTTTAAATAACTTTTGTGAAATAACTTCACAGAGGCTGGTATTTCATCACCAAGTCACCCTTTATTTACACATGGAGAGTCCTTGACACTGATCCAGCTCCCTCAGGGCCAGCTCTCAGAGTGAACAGAATTCCTGACCCTCCTGTTTATATCCTTCAGCCAGAGCTCCCTGATTGGGACAGTTAATCTGGTACAATCAGGGAACTCATATTCTATGAGCTCCACCTGGCTGACCTCATTGCAACCACTATAATGTATACTCAGTCAATGAATATGAATATGTAAAATGCACAATGAAATATTTAATTTAAAACGTATATTAAACACATCAGTATTAAGGATTTAAAGAATTTGATCTCAGCTGTTATAAATACATAATTACCATCATTCATGGCAGAACTGATTACAAAAAAAAGTCTCCAGCAGAATTTTGGATATTTTATTTGGCAGCAGATGTTTGAACAGAATGTTAAAGATATGACATTCCTTCTTGGTCTAAAAACTGACTTTGCCCAAATGATCACTGGCACAGCAAAGTCATCTTTATTCCTCGTTAAGATTAGTGATTTCTTAGTTTGTTGTCTCTGAGTTGCAGAACTCAAACCAGATCAACCTTAGAAGAGTTAGGTTTTATTATAATGGGGACTGAAGTACAAAAGTACAGGAGTAAGATGAAAAGTATACCATGTTGTCACACACGACACCATCTTAGGTACAAAGTACATACTCACAAATCTAAGGTACTAAAATAGATTAGATACAAAAATAGTGAAATAAAGACAGAAGCTAAAAGTCCTACATTACAATTATTCATGGTATAAATTAGGAAAATAAAGTTAAAAGATAGACATTGCAGTCCTGTTATAGTCTGCAGTCACTTAACACTGGGGGCTTTCCACACATGGTCTCGCTCTCCCCTGCACTGGGCCGCCTCCAACCAGGCTCACCAGATGCTGACTGCCATCCCTGAAAGGCTGACCACACCGTGCACCCAGTTTGCCAATTCTCTCACTCCAAGCACTCAACCTGCCAGCCTCTCTGCTTCACTCCAGCCCGCTGACTGCTGGCTGTCCCACCCTACTCCGGCCCGCTAACTGCTGGCTGTCACATCCTACTCCGGCCTGCCTACCGCTGGCTGTCCCACTCAGCACCAGCCCACTGACCGTTGACTTTCCACTCTGCTTCGGCCTACTGACCACTGGCTGTCCCACTCTGCTTCGGCCTACTGACCACTGACTGTTCCACTCAGCTCCAGCCCACTGACCCCTGACTATTCCACTCTGCTTTGGCCTACTGACCACTGGCTGTCCCACTCTTCTCCAGCCCATAACCGTGGCGGTCCCACTCTGCTTCAGCCTACTGACCACTGGCTGTCCCACTCTGCTTTGGCCTACTGTCCGCTGACTGTTCCACTCTGCTTCGGGCCGCTGACCGCTGGCTGTCTCACTCTGCTTCAGCCTACTGACCGCTGGCTGTCCCACTCTGCTTCGGCCCGCTGACTGCTGGCTGTTCTCACTCTGCTTCGCCCTACTGACTGCTGGCTATCCCACTCTGCTCCGGCCTGCCAAACCCTAGCTGTCCCACTTGTGGGATATAGGTGGATTGGTGTTACTTCTGCAATTCTGCAATTATAATTTCTAATACAAGGTGAATGAACTCACGTTGGTGTTTGATTGTTTCGGCCAAGGGCTGGGTCGGCAGGGGTGGGGGCTGTGTGGAGGAGATGCATGATTGTTTTTTTGTATTAGCTAAAAATGTATGCAAGAAAGAAACGGGACCGTAAAACAATGGTAAGATGCTGTGAAGACAGACAGTTAAACTAAATATGCCTGTATAAACAATAGATATAAACATCTGTTTCCCACTTTTACAGAAACACAGGAACAAACCCCAATTGAAAGAGTCTTAATGATAAGATGCTGAGAGGGGCGACACAGATGGAGGGAGTAAATAATGGTAAGGCAAGGATGTGCTCACAGCAGGATGAGGTCAAATGGCCTTGAGAACAGGAATAAGCATTTTGTCACAGACAAGGCCGGATAAGACAAGAGATAAACAGGAGTAATGGGTACCGGTCTTAGTGAAGTGGAGGATGTAAATGGGGGGGGGATACAATGAAATAAGAAAAAAAATGTAGGAACCAAATTATATAAATATCGAGTATTTGTTGAATTCAGTGCGTTTTGTCCCTGCCTTGTGGACATCACACCCACTTGCAAGTGTGAAATAAAGGACACTACTGATTCAGATCTTGTCTCGGACTGAAATTATTGAAGCGAGTGAGCTTTGTTTCTCACACACTGCACTTCAGCCGACTGACCGCTGGCTGTCCCAATCTGTCCTGGCCTCCTTACCACTGGCTGTCCCATTCAGCTCCAGCCCACTGACCGCTGGCTGTCCCACTTCACTCTGGCCTACTGACCGTTGGCTGTCCCATTCAGCTCCAGCCTACTGACCGTTGGCTGTACCACTCTGCTCTAGCTCACTGACCACTGGCTGTTCCACTCTGCTCCTTGCTACTGACCACCGGCTGTTCCACTCTGCTCCAGCCTACTGACCACTGACTGTCCCACTCTGTTCTGGCCCGCTGACCGCTGGCTGTCCCATTTTACTTCGGCCCATGACTGTGGCGGTCCCACTCCACTCTGGCCTACTGACCGCTCGCTGTCCCACTCTGCTCCAGCTTACTGACCAATGGCTCTCCCACTCTGCTCTGGCCTGCTGACCATCGGCTGTCCCACTCTGCTCCAGCTTGCTGACCACTCACTGTCCCATTCTGCTCCGGCCTACTGACCAATGGCTGTCCCACCCTGGCTTGGCCTGCTGACTCCTTGTCGTTGGCTACCCTCCAGGCCCTCAGCTGGTGTAATGTTCTGAAGCCGTCATCCCCACTTCCTCCACACGGTAATTGTAATAAAAACTAAAATATTAACAAAGAGAACAAGAAAAGGGAAGTGAATGAAAAGGGAAGTGAATGAAAAGGGGATGCTCTGGGCTCAGTCCGGATGCTGCCTACTGTCACTATCTTGAAATATCAACCCAGTAGCAATTAACAACCGAATCTATAATTTTGGATTTTCATTGTCAACATTTTTGTCTCTACAGCCTGGTCATTAGTGGAAAATGGCGCAGAAACAACATGAAGTAGTTTTTAAGAGGAAGAAATATAGGCGTATCTTTTAATGTGCTTATTTTCTCCTTTTAGATTCTGATTGACTTTTAATGTTTTCTGCTAATGCTTCATCTTTATCATGTCCAGGCTTTTCCAACTTCTTCTTCTTCTGTACAGAACCATGTCTCATGGAAATATCAATTTAAGTATTAACATTGATGAAAATTACTGAGATAAATCACAACTCAATAATCCAATTCTCCTAATCAGAAAAAGTACACTGTGAAACAGATTGGGGTGCGCGAGGGCCAAAGAAAAAATATAAAAAGCAAAAAATAACAGAGAGCCGCACCTGACGTTTTTTTTTGTCTACTTGAACTAGAATTTGGATTTATTCAACATTTGGAAGTCCCATAAATACTTTATAGCTAATGACTTGCTTTCGAATTCTGAAATAGGCAAATAAGGTTAGCCATTTATCAAGTGGTGGCAAAACCAGCAAATGGATGGAGGGCCATTTAATCTATTTTTTGTTGATGATTGAGAGTGCTGGACTTTCAAAGTTCTTCAGTAACAGTGCAGATGGACTTTATACTCCAGGTAACAATTAAATAACACACTGACTTGTCTTAGTGATGGCATCTCTGGTTTATCAATATTCCAGGTATAACTAATTGGCAGGAAAACACTGACTGGCCCATCCAGCTGACTTTTATTATTGAAATTTAATTCCTGAGACGTGACTTTGTTGGCACTATTTACTGCCGTTTACAGTTTCTCCTGTTCTACCACTGCTAACCCATACAGGTCATCAGCTGTATTGCTGGGAACAGGAATCTTAAATTGACCAGAATAAGGATGACAAACGTCCTACTAGGATATTATTGAAGCATTTCTAACATATGTATGATTTTTAGTATGTTGTGGCCCCTTTTACTGATACTGGTTGTGTTTTTTATTGCCAGATTCTTCTCCAACTGAATTTGAATTCTCTAACTTTTGTTGATAAGATTCTCTGTTCTCTGATCACAGTCCAGTCACATCACCATGAGACCTCTGTATCCAGCTGTGGCCTTCTGCTTAAGAGTAAGTGTATTTGAACTAAGATGGCACAAAGTCATGAAGAGTGCTGTAATTTCCCACTGTAAGTTTTCGAGTAATGTTATCTATAAATCAAATTGGTTTAGCCTGAATAAACTAATGATGTTAAAGGTCTGGAGTGAGTTCAAAGGAAATTTACTAGAATGATACCAAGCAATGAGGGATTTTAGAAACAAGGAAAGATGAGATAAATTGGGCTTATTTTCCTTGGAGCAGAGAATATTAAGAGATGACTTTATTGAGGTGTTTGAAATTATAAATAATTTTGACAGGGTAAAGAAGAATATTCTGTTTCCACGAGTTGCTATGTCAGTAACTAGGAGTCCCAGTTTCAGGATTGTCAGCAAGAGATCAAGGAGTGGGATACGGAGAAACTTCTTTGCTTTGGGAATTGTTCAGATTTGGAATGCACTTCCCTGGGAGAATTGTGGAGGCAGATTCCAGAGGAAGTTTGTAAAAGAGAACTGGATATATGTTTGAAAATTATGAATTTTGAGGGCTACAGAGATTGGGACGGAGAAAGCAACTAGCTGGGTAGCACTTTCAGGAGCCAGGAAAGACATGATGGATCCAAGTAGCCTCTTTCTGTTCTGTGAAATTATATGATTCCATGATTCTATAAGATGATTTGGTTTCTGCTGATCTTATCTTCACTGTTCACTCATTGTTTTACAGCAAAAATAAATTAAATCTTAGTATCACAGAAAAAAATGAAAAGGCACAATTCTGTTTTTGATCTTATGGAGCTGTTACAGCCTGCAATTTCCCATTCTTTAAATATTTTCTTCATGCGTTTGGAGTTGAATCAGAACTATTTAGAATTGAAAGTAAACCTCTCACTTCTAACACGGTGAGACAATAGATTGGGTTCTCTGTGTAGCAGGAATTGCTGCTTCACTCAAATTTCCCATGCCTCTGCTCAGTAATTTTTCCCAGGAATTCTGAGCCTGACTTCTCTAGAAATGTAGATTGCAGCATTCATCAAGGAGCCCCATTGTACATAGAACATAGAACATTACAGTGCAATACAGGCCCTTCAGGCCTCAGTGTTGCACTGACTGTGAAACCAATCTGAAGCCCATCTAACCTACACCATTTCATTCTCATTCGTAAGTCCCCTTAAAGTTGGTGAGTCTACTGTTGCAGGCAGGATGATCCATGCCCTTACCACTCTTTGAGTAAAGAACCTACCTAGACATCTGTCCTATATCTATCAACCCTCAATTTATAGCTATGTTCCCTTGAACTAGCCATCACCATCCGAGGAAAAAGGCTCTTATTGTCCACTCTATGTAATCCTCTGATCACCTTGTATGTCCCTATTAAGTCACCTCTTAACTTTCTTCTCTCTAACAAAAACAGTCTCAAGTCTCTCAGCCTTTCCTTCTAAGACCTTCCCACCCTACCAAGCAACATCCTGCTAAATTTCCTCTGCACCTTTTCTAATGTTTTCACATTCTTCCTATAATATGGCGACAAGAACTGTATGCAATAGTCCAAGTGCAGCCGCACCAGGGTTTTGTACAGCTGCAGCATGATCTCATGGCTCTGAAACTAAATCCCTCTACCAACAAAAGGTAACACACCGTACACCTTCTTAACAACCTTTTCAACCTGGCTGGCAACTTTCAGGGATCTATGCACATAGACACCGAGATCTCTCTGCTCATCTACACTACCAAGAATCTTACCATTAATCGATTACTCTGTAGAATTGGAACATCAAGGAGACGATACAACATATCTCTTTTTTACAGCGCTGGTGGTACAAGATAGGTTTAAAGGTTCAATGTGAATGGATGAGTGGATGAATACAAGAATGAATAGTGGGGCAGGATGGAGGAGGTGTGAGGTAGAGTACACCACCACCCTGCCTAATTAAATACTCTTCCTACCTTCCCAATGCCTGGAAAAGAAGATTTTGTCCTTGGTCTTTCAAATTCAGACTCTGGGCCATTATCTCTCATAGTTTAGGTGAACAAGGTAATCTGAAATCTGACACAAATGAATATTACATAATCACTTTGGAGTTTAAAATTTCTGCAACAGATTAATTGGTATATCACTTATGTATACACCATGTGGCATCTTGACTCAGCTGATAGATTATGGGTTTAAATCTCACTCCATTCATCGGTACCTATTGGAACTGACACAAATACTGTTTCACAGATGAGATGTTAAAGTGATGTTCACATGTACTGGTGAACATAAGAGATAATCAGTTTGTGGGTCCTTGCTGTATGTAAATCTCCAACGACAGCTGATTTCTTGAAGACACTTCTGCCTTTCAGAAGTTTTCACTAATTATGAAGTACTTTTTGAATATGATAAAAAAAGTACATGTTATTTCCTCATCACTATGTGAAACAAAATAAATCCTTAAATCACAATTAAAAACTTATGTAACTTAGCCACAAAATAAATGTAAGTGCATCTTCTCCACATAGGAGTTTTAGCTGCCTCTTTGTTCTCAATTTCTATGTATTGTTGAGACGGAAACCGAATGGTCTCGTCTCTGCGTGTTCGTTGGAAGGAGAGATCAAACCGGCTAGAGTTTGGAGCAAAAACACCGTTTATTACAGAATCAAGACTGGCAAACTATACAACGAATTCAAAAGCATGCAAATTCGTTGGAGAAGGCGTTCTGTCTCTCCCTTCGGATCTGGTGCAGTTATACTTCGCGCTTCCTCGAGTTCCCGGTCAGGTTCCCCTTGTTCGGCTCTTTCATTGGTCGGTTCACCTGCCTGTGAATGGATTAGTGTCTCTATTGGCTGCCCCGAGATGCCTGTCCAACTCCTGCTGTGCTGAACAATGGGTAGACATCCTGGGTTCGGCAGTTTCCGATCTTGTAAATTAAAAGTTTATTGTTTGGAAGGGTTTCCTCATTGCCATGCGTCTGGCTGTCTGGGCATTCACAATAGTTCTCCATAGTTGAATATACAGATATTATCATTTAACATAGGACCCGAATGAGTTTGACGTCAGCGGAGGCATTAGCAAGTACTTTATCAATCAAGTGTAGTATCGGTGCGATTTACACTATCCGATAGTTACCGGTTTCCTTTATTAACAATGAGAGTGTAACAGGATGATCTGAAACTGACGGACATGTTCTAATCCCCCAGGAATGTGGCCCCAGGCAGACAGTCCTGCAGTGGCTGGGTTTATTTTACATGGCTGTGTTTTAGCTGGTATCTGACAGTGTCTGCTTTAATAATGGTGCTCCCCTCCCTAGCCCCAATGTAGGTACCCCGATAGCAGATTCTCCCCAACAGTATCATAGAGTCAATGATTTGTATGGCACAGATGAGACCTTTTGGCACATTGGGTCTGTGTTAACTTATCCCCACCCACCCCTGTTTCCAGTGCTTGGCCCATTGACGTGAACATTGCGGTATTTCAAGTGCTCATCCACGTATCCCATAAAGGCTGTGAGGTTTCCTGCCTGTACTGTCCTCCCAGTAGGGCATCCCAGATTCCCACTACACTCTGGTTGAAAAATATTTCTTAAAATCCCTTCTATAGCCATCTGTCCTTCACCTTAAAATTATGCCCCTCGTTATTGACCCTTAAGTTAAGGGGAACAGCTGCTTCCTATCAACCCTGTCCACGCTCATCATAATCTTTCAAACCTTAGTAAGGGTCCCATTCCTCAGCTTTCTCTGCCTTAATATCTTCGTAAAAGCTATAGCTGAGGCTAAAGAAGCAAAGGAACATTAGTTGCAACATTTTCTGCAGCCTCTTGCAGATCGGGAAACAGGTCAGTTATCGGCTTTCTCAATTGCACAATGTTGTCAAGCTCAGGGAGAAAAAAAAACTTAAATTGTAAATAGAATAAATAATGGGAATTCAATGTTCCAATGCAGCCCTTAGTGAAGTTGTGGTGAAATTTATTTCTTTGTACAGGTTTAATCAGCCATGCAGAACATATCTGGATTATTAACGCTGCAGACTGTCCTTAACAATTGATAGTTTTGGAGATGATCATACCTGGAGTAAATTATTTCCACAAACTTTATAATTTCCGCATGATTTATCTTGCCATTCTGTTCTGTGTATACTGCAGTTTGTTAAAATGATTGGGTTCATTGTGCTACCTCAGGGAATTAAGCAGCTACTACAATGTGAAATTAGTCTTGTCCAACTAACTTAATATAAATGCATGCCTGTCCTTACCTTTCATGTCTCAATCTACAAAAGTCTGTTTCAGTTACCAAATCATTAAATGTAGTTTTCATGCAATAATCTTTCATGGGGCAAAACAGTTTGGTTAAGTTATAGCCAGTGCTGAGATTCATAATTACAACATTTTGTAATCCATTAATGTTGCTTTTAAATGATACCGTAATTGGAGGTAATGAGGTATATGCAACTCAATTCTTATAATCAATTTGTAATTGTGACTACTGTATTTTATGTCTTGCGCTGGTACTTTAAAATTGACAGCAGCATGGCTCATTGTAGTGTGACATGATTCACGTTTGAGAGGTAACCTTTGGTGAATTTTAATATACAAAATGACTAGTGTTAAATAGGTGTAAAATATTAATGAAACAGTCCATTTTAGAGAATTCCAGTTGCAAAAATCAATTTAAATTAGATCATGTAAAATAGTGTTATATATTTCCACTTAAAATCATAAAAGACAAAGTATAATTCAAAGCTGCTGCTTTGTAAAGCCAAGATCACCTAATGTAAATGCTCTATATTTTATTATTACTCGAATCTAGATTAATTAATTGAATACAGTGAAAGTTAATTGAATGCAAATGGTGAGCATTATATGAGGATCCACTTGAGTCCCTGTAAATAAACAGAAGTATATGAAAAATAGGAGCAGGATGAAATTATTTATCCCTTCAATCCTGTTTCACCTTCCATGGTTGATCTGACTGTGACCTTAATTTGACATTCGTGCCTCAATATCATAAACTGTTAACTCATCTCTAGATCCAAAACCTGTTTAACTCAATTTTGAAAATTTACAATCTTTTCCCTTCACTGAGGTAGAGAATTACAATGATTGATAATTCACTGATTGAAGAGAGACCACTTATTCTGAAACTGTGCCTCTGAGTTCTAGACTTCTTGAGTGGAAACATCCTTGCAGCATCCACCTTGTCAAACCTCTTCAGAATCATGCTTCAGAACTGAAGTGTTAACTCTGCATTGTCTTCACAGATGCTGCCAGACCTGCTGAGGTTTTTCCAGAAATTTCTGTTTTTGTTTCTTTATTTCCAGCATCCACAGTTCTTGGGTTTTTCTCCCTTCATAATCATACATGTTTCAATGAGATCACCTTTCATTCTTCTAAACTCTCAGAAGTATAGGCTGAACCTGCTTAACCTTTCCTTCTAAGAAAATCTCTTCTTCCCAAGAGTCACCTTGCAAATTTTCAAATGTCTGCCTCCAATGCAAATATATCCGTTTTTAAGTAAAGAGACTAAGGTATACACAACACTATAGGCATTGTACAACTATATCTTGACTTCTTTATGTCTTAATCCATTCTCTTTGCAATAAAAACCAAGAATATATTTGCCTCCCTAATTACTCATTGTATCTGCATGCTAACCTTTTGTAGTATGTCCATCAGGACTCTCACATTTTGCTGTACTGCAACATTCTATTGCCTGTCACCATATTCCTCTGTATTTCTTTTATAATCAAAGATGACTATCTCTACCGGCATCTCCAAATCATTAGAAAATTTAGATGCATTACACTCTGCCCCCTCTTCTCAGGCATTAATATAGATAATAAATAATTGAGGCTCTAGAACTGATCATTGTGTCATTCCACTAGTTACATTTTTCCAACCTGAAAAAGATCCATTTGTCCTGATTGTTTGTCTTCTGTGCATGAACCAATATTCATTCCCTGTGAATACGTTACCCAAAATATCATTAACTCCTTTCTTGTTTGATAATCTTTTATGTGACACCTTTCAACTGCCTCTGGAAATATAAATACACTATATCCACTGGTTCCCCTTTATCAACTTTACTCTGGCAATTTTTTTTAGATTATTTTAGATTCCCTACATTGTGGAAGCAGACCCTTTAGCCCAACTAGTCCACACTGACCCTCTGAAGAGTAACCCACCCAGACCCATTCCCCCTAACTATTGCACCTAACACTATGGTCAATTTTAGCATGACCAATTCACCTGACCTGCACATCTTTGGACTGTGGGAGGAAACCGGAGCACCCAGAGGAAACCTACACAGACACGGGGAGAACATGCAAACGCCACACAGACAGTTGCCTGAGGCTGGAATCAGACCCGGGTTCCTGGCACTGTGAGGCAGCAGTGCCAACCATTGAGCGACGGTGACAGATTTAGTTTCCTTTTCACAAAACAGTGTTTAGTTGGCCTCTAAATATCCTGTGATTTCTCCCTTCATAATGGCTTTGGCATCTCACCATGGCAGCTGTTGGAATTTAAATTGAGTTAATAAAATCTGGAATATAAATCTAGTCTCAATAACGATAATCATGAAACTACCTATGATTGTTGTAAAAATCTATCTGGTTTACTAATGCCCTTTAGGGAATGACATCTGCTATCCATTGCATTTGATCTAAACATGACTCCAGGTGCATAGCAAAATGGGTGACACTTAACTGCTCTCTGGAATGGGTTGGCAAATCTCACAGTAGAAGGGCTACTAAGGATGAGCAATAAATGCTGACCTTACCAGTGACCCTGTATCCCATTAAAGAATAAAGCAAAAAATCCTATCTCCTATATTCTACTGGACAGGCAGACCACCTGCACTTGGCCTATTGAAGTCCTTTGGGTCCATTTGAGAAACCTAATGTATCAGAATGTGGAAAGGACTGGCAATGTCCATTCTTTCATAATATTAAGAACATGTCAAATAAAATGCTAAAGGTTGTTAAAAACACCTAGATAATCTTCACGTGTAAAACATCAGTCGAGAGTCAAATTGTTTCTGGGACAGACTCAAATGCGTTGATAAATGGAGTTTTGGAATTCCTAATCACCAGGCTCAAGTGCACATCAGTGTCATAGCAGGGTCAAGTTTTAGCAGTTTTTTTTAATGTCATCCCTCATACCTTGATTTGAGGCTAAAGTGCAGTAAGTAATCACATCAACATCTTGAGATTCAAATAAAGATAATGAAGCTGGATTCCACCCAATCACTGCCTGAACATTTTGATGCAAGTCCCTAATTAAAATGTACTGAAAGTGGCAAAATCTAATTTAAGTCACAAACTTGCTGAGGCGATGGTGTTAGAAACAAAATGATTAGAGTCAAGTTTTCAGAGTTTTAATTAGAATGCAAAAAGCTTCTGCAACAGCCTGTTCATTTGGCCCTTTTTACACTTTCAGAGTAAAGGAATAAATCTTGTAATCTAATACTGCTGGAAGGCATCATAGAATGGTGCATGCACACATTATAATATTTAATATGATTCTGAACCTTTAAGATACTTGGCCTTTTAGACTTTCAGCACGAGAAACAGGCTTAGAATACAGAAACATAGAAAGAGCATGAGTCGGCTATTCAGTCCCTCAAGCCTGCTTTACCATTTGATAAGAACTTCACTGAGATCATTCAAAGAAGCAGTGTTCCCTTTTAAAGGACCAAGTAAGAATTCAAAATATGATTTAATTTACCAATCTGTATTTATGGTCTTATATTCTACTTTAAATACAAAATGCAAATACATTTCTGCATTTACTTTGCCAAAGTGTCTGTGAAGTCCAAGAGTTATCTGATAGAAAATAATCACACTAATATCACATTTTCAGAGACTATATTTGCTAAGCAAAAGTCATTTTCACCATTCAGATGTGTTGATAGAGTGAAAAATGAAGTATATTACTGTTTTGCGAATGCAAAAGATTTGTGAAGAAACAGTGCAGGCAGAATTATAGGGAAGGCTCATTCTTGCTGATTTCCGTAACATAACAATAATAATTCCCTTGCTCTTACCTTATCGCCCTGCATCATTTCTCCTTTCTTCAGTACTTACATTTGTGATAGGAATGTTATATTTATACAGTTTAGCCCTGATCTTAATCAATTGGTTCAATGGGCTGAGGAATGGCAATGGAATTTATTTTGGATAAATGTGAGGCATTGCATTTTGGTAAAACAAACCTGGGCAGGACTTATACAATTAATGGTAGAGCCCTGGGTAGTGTTGTAGAACAGAGAGATCTAGGGGTTTTAGTTACCCAATTCTTTGAAGTTTGTGTCACAGGTAGACAAGGTGGTTAAGAAGGCATTTAGCACACTTGCCTTCATTGCTCAGACCTTTGCCTATGGCAGTTGGGATGTCATGTTGAGGTTGTACATGACATTGGTAAGGCCTCCTCTGGAGTACTGTGTGCAGTTCAGATTGCCCTACTAAAGAAAAGATATGAATAAACTGGAGAGGGTTCAGAAAAGATTTACCAGGATGTTGTCAAGAATGGAGGGTTTGAGGTATAAAGTAGACTGGGAAGACTGGGACTCTTTTCACTGGAGTGTAGAAGGTTGAGAGGTGACATTATTGGGGTTTATAAATCAGGAAGAGCATAAATAAGGTGAATGACAACGGTTTTTTTCTGAGGGTGGGAGAGTTTAAAACAAAGGGGTATATTTTTAAGGTGAAAGGAGAAAAAATTGAAAGGACTTGAGGGGCAACTTTTTTACACAGAGATTGCTTTGTGTGTGGAATGAACTATCTGAGAAAGCCGTGGATGCATGTACAGTTGCAACATTTAAAAGACATTTCGATAAGTTCATCAATAGAAAAGGTTTGGAAGGATAAGGTCCAAGTGCAGACTTGTGGGATTAGTTTAGTTTGGGAACATGGTCAGCATGCACTGGATGGACCGAAGGGTCTGTTTCTGTGCTGTATGACCCTATGACTCTTGGTTGTTGGCTTATTTAGAAAAGGTTAGCCCTGTTGTGTAAGTAATAACAAGGACTTCTTTTGAAATTGAATTACATTTGAAGTATTTTGACTGCACTGTTACATTAGACTAAAACTTTACTGTATAGAATTCATAGAATCCCTACAGTATGGAAATAGGCCCTTCAGCCCAACAAGACCTCCAAAGAGTAACCCACCCAATCCCATGCCCCTGCACTGTATTTACCACTGACTAATGCACCTAACCTACAGATCCCTGAACACCATGGGCAATTCACCTAACCTGCACATCTTTGGACCATGGTAAGAAACCAGAGCACTCGGAAGAAACCCATGCAGACACAGGGAGAATGCACAAACTCCACACAGACGTTCGCCCGAGGTTGGAATCGAACTCAGGTCCCTGGTGCTGTGAGGCAGCAGTGATAACCACTGAGTCACTGTGCCTTTCTGCAATGAAATCAATATTTCAATTAAAACATTCCATTGTGTACATGATCATTTTCAGATTTTGTTTGACTGTGAAGATATTTTTCTTAGACCGGAACTAAAATTAAATAGCATGACGACAATTTGTATTGGCATAGTGGTGCACAATGGATCAGATTCAAAATGGACTCGTTATGTTTATAGTGCAGTTATCAAGTACCTACTTGTTTGCCTTCTGTGGCATCTTCATTTTAATCAATGCTGGACATGGCCATGTTATACCGCATTATGTGCACTATTAGCTGCATGTACACATGGCAGCTAAACTTTGCTCAGGAGACTTTAAAATTTAAATGTTAATTTGGCCCAGCTATTCAAATTTAAGCTACGTTTCATTATTGCAGAGAATAAATTGTTATGGATAAATTACATTGACTAAGGGTTATTAAGTGATGCATAATCTGATTTGAGGGTTATTTACCATTATGTAAAGTATTTTATTGGACATTAATTATCTAAAACCTTTAAAAATGGTTTCCTTGAGGGTTTTCCAGATTTAAAGTAAAAGCAGTTGTTACTTTTTGATAACACTGAAACATAACATTAAATTTCCCACTTAAATAATTTTCACTCAATGTTTGAAATCTTAACTTTCTTTTGGGCGCATCCCATTACTTCGATGTTTCACTTTCAGTCTATTCCAAAAAATACCTATTTTTGTGACTGTTTTTCTCACGTAAGATTTCACAGGCAACAATCACTGTTTATGATCTTGCTCAAAGAGCTAGTCTTCCTGCGTGAGCACCAACAGATCACAGTGAGAAACTATTCAATTGTGTAGGCGTAAAAAACTACCTCCAATTCATTCCTGCCTCTTGGGCAAAAACGTACACTTCAGTCAGCAGTTCTTGAAAAGCTTGGACAAAGCTCCCTCTTCATTCTGGGACCAATCAAACCTTTACTTTACGCTGAGTCTAACTAAGTTGAAGGGAATTGAGAGTGTGGTGCTGGAAAAGCACAGCAGGTCAGGCAGCATCCGAAAAGCAGGAGAAATGACGTTTCATGCAGGAGCCCTTCATCAGGAATTGATTCTCCTGCTCTTTGGATGTTGTCTGACCTGTTGTGCTTTTCCAGCACCACACTCTCGACTCTGATCTCCAGCATCTGCAGTCCTCACTTTCTCCTAAGTTGAAGGGATAAAGGTTTGGGACATTTCTGGACAATTTGTCAGACATTAATTTAACATTTTATACCACTTTTAACTTGCATGAGTTTCAGAATCTGTACTGTGGTGAAGCAGATAATCTAACTAGATGACAGAACTTTATATGTACATTGTTTCTTCACCAAAAAGTGCCTCTTCATAGAATCCTGATTGTGTGGAAGTGGGCCTTTCAGCCCATTGAGTCCGCATCATCTCTCTGAAGTTCATCCTATCCCGACCCAACCCAGTAATCCTGCATTTCCCAAGTCTAAGTCACTGAATTTGCACATCACTGGACCCTTTGGGTAGTTTAGCATGGCTAATCCACCTAACCTGCACATCTTTGGACTGTATGAGGAAATCAGAGCATCCAGAGGAAACTTATGCAGATGTCGGGAGAATGTACAAACTCCACATTGTCAGTGACACAAAGCTGAATTCGAATCCATTTCCTGGTGCTGTGAAGCAGCAGTACTAAACACTGAGCCACCGTGTCGCCCTTTATTCAATAACAAAACACCAAACTACATATTCGTTTTTCAGACATGTGTTTTCCAGTGGAATTGAAAATAACTGGAAGATGATAAGCAAATCCAGTACATGAATTTCACTGACATACCTTGACAGAACTCTCATCTTATTCCTTGAATTACAATTACAATAGGGCCAATATCCATCTTGCTAATACTGCACTGACACATAAAATTGGATGGTCAATAACTTAAAGGTTAATTATTTTGAGTTGGTTTTCTGTTTTGGCATTTCTTGTTTTAGGCAGCTTATTATGACTCCTAGTTTCCAGTTTTCCTACTACAAAATGTTCAAGGAATGTCCAACTAACTCACCTCCCTGTTGCTATATGAGCTCATATGATTTCACTGTCCCCAGAGTTCACTGCCCCATTTAACAATACTTTTAGAACTCCACTTTTTGTTTCTGCTGTAGGCCATTATGAGCCTTTGCTCTGTGAGAATCTTTTGATATCTGTTCATGGGATTGGGCATCACTGACAAAAGCAACATTTGTTACCCATCCCATCTTGCACGAGTGGCTTGCTAAGCCATTTCAGAGGACAGTTCAGGTTCAACCACATTTTGCCAGATGTAGGCCAGACCAAGTAAAGGCAGCAGATTTTCTTCCTTTTAGGATATTAGCCAATGCGATGAGTTTTTATGACAGTCCACAAGTTTAGATTTGTTTAATTTTATTATGAATATACTACCTTCTTTCCACAATACAACATTAAGAAGGTATTATACTTCTTTCTTGGTAATTTGTATATATTCTCCTCACTTCAGTAAAAGAGATTTCACAATAATTTATCATGATTATTACCGTGGCGTTTCATTTTCCTCAAAACTTAGCCCATCCATTGAATTGGTTATTTGACTAAAAGTCCACTGAGTACATTACAGCCATCTAACTTGGCAAGAGTTCTTGTGGATTTCAAATTAATATGCTTGGTGCAATATTAGTGAGGGATAAAGTTGACTGTAACATCAACCATCTGACAGAATCTGGTATACTGGTGCAAACATCACATTTACTTTGCACTTTCTAGCCCTGAATTTAAACTTTACAAAGCTTCATTTAGACCAACATATATGCCATTATGCCTGTCTGACAACATTAGCAGAAAATGTAATGATGAATTATGTCTCAATTAAACTTGCAGAAACATGGAAAATTTTTTGGCAAGTAACAATTCAAGAAAAATATATAAATTACCTTAGTAAATACATTTGATAATTTTCTTGGCAAGCTAACCTGATTTGAGGGTAAAGTAATCTCCATATTGTTGTTGTTAAGTATTCTCTGGTAGTTATCCAAACACTATGTGTCTAAGAGTAAAAGTCTATGAATAGACTGCAAATCCTGACAAGCTCACCTGGTCTGCTAACCAATCAAAAGAGGAATGAGGAAAAATGACTTGATGACAATATTCTGTTGCTATGACAACACTTCATTTCCATGTTGTCATAGTGGTATACTTGCTTTAAGTAAAACACCTTAAAATAAGGATAATTTTCAAATCACAGCAGATTTTTTGGAAATATGAAGAAAAATACTGAAACATATAGATCTGTTGCTTCTGCAGGCAAGGACTGACAAATTGACATTTTGGGTCTGACCTTTCTTCAGAACAGTTTTGAAGATGTGTACATCAGTTCAGAAACAATCGGTTCTTGACACATATTCAATGCCTTTACATTGCAATAAAGTTATGATAATTAAGCAACACTTGACACTTACAGGAAAGTTCCTAATCAGCTGGAAGAAAACCAAAGTGCAAAACAATCTAATTCATCTTTCCTCATGTCACCATTCATTGTTAGTTGTTGCTGAAAGAGAAACAAAGTATATTAAATAACGTGCAGAAATAGCTCTCAAGTACATGTTTTAGGTTTTCTGATGACCGAAATGGGCTGAAAATGTGTTGCTGGAAAAGCGCAGCAGGTCAGGCAGCATCCAAGGAGCAGGAAATTCGACGTTTCGGGCATAAGCCCTGCCCGAAACGTCGAATTTCCTGTTCCTTGAATGCTGCCTGACCTGCTGCGCTTTTCCAGCAACACATTTTCAGCTCTGATCTCCAGCATCTGCAGACCTCACTTTCTCCTTGATGACCGAAATGATCAAGGTTCATTAACTGCTGGGTTCCAAACAAAATGTTTGGAACTCTCTCGGCGGAGCAGGTAATGGCTGTCTGGTGGTGTTTTTTGAAGTCGCGGGTATAGTCCAGTTAGTGTTTTTTAACAGTTAAAATTTAAAGTTTTTTTGAGCGCCTAGTGGACCCGGAAGCTGGTGTCGCGCTAGGTTACCTGGGAAGGGTTTTTTTCTTATATAAGCGCGCAGGTGAGGAACCCGAGGCACTACAGGGGTAGAGCCTCCCGCCCGCCCTCCTCCTCTAACCTAATAATAAGACCTGTTGTGGTAAGCAGGTAAGTGCTGCATTTTGCTTGTTTGTTTCTTTAGATCTAGTTTTTAAAGTTTATGTTTTAGAGGGATGGCAGTGAAGGCAGTGCAATGTTCCTCTTGCAACATGTATGAGATGAGGGAAGCCATTAGCGTCCCTGCTGATTACACTTGCAAGAAGTGCACCCATCTCCAGCTCCTCCAAGACCGTGTTAGGGAACTGGAGCTGGAGTTGGATGAACTCCGGATCATTCGGGAGGCAGAGGTGGTCATAGATCAGAGCTTTAGGGAAGTAGTTACTCCGAAAGTTATAGAGAGATGGGTGACAGTGAGGGGGAGTGGGAGGAAGCAGCCAGTGCAGGGACCCCCTGCGGTCATTCCCCTCAAGAACAAGTATACCGTTTTGGATACTTGTGGGGGGGATGACTTACCAGGGGTAAGCAACGAGGTTCAGTCCTCTGGCATGGAGCCTGGCCCCGTTGCTCAGAAGGGAACGGTGGAGAAAGGTAGAGCGATAGTTCTTGGGGACTCAATAGTGAGGGGCACAGATAGGCGGTTTTGTGGGGGCGACAGAGACTCACGATTGGTATGTTGCCTCCCAGGTGCAAGGGTACGTGATGTCTCTGATCGTGTTTTCTGGGTCCTTAAGGGGGAGGGGGAGCAGCCCCAGATCGTGGTCCACATTGGCACCAACGACATAGGTAGGAAGAGGGGTGAGGATGTCAGGCAGGCTTTCAGGGAGCTAGGTTGGAAGCTCAGTGCTAGAACGAACAGAGTTGTTGTCTCTGGTTTGTTACCCATGCCACGTGATAGAGAGTCGAGGAATAGGGAGAGAGAACAGTTAAATGCGTGGCTACAGGGATGGTGCAGGAGGGAGGGATTCCGGTTTCTGGACAACTGGGGTTCTTTCTGGGGAAGGTGGGACCTCTATAAACAGGATGGTCGACACCTGAACCTGAGGGGCACCAGTATCCTTGGGGGGAGGTTTGCTAGTGCTCTTTGGGAGGGTTTAAACTAACTCTGCAGGGGCATGGGAACCTGGACTGTAGCTTTAGGGTACAGGACCTTGAGTGTAGGGAGGTTAGGAACAAGGCATCGATCTCGAAGGAGGGTGCCTGTAAACAGAAAGGTGGCTTGAAGTGTGTATACTTCAATGCCAGAAGTATAAGAAATAAGGTAGGTGAACTTGCAGCGTGGGTTGGTACCCGGGACTTCGATGTTGTGGCCATTACAGAGACATGGGTAGAACAGGGGCAGGAATGGCTGTTGCAGGTTCCAGGGTTTAAATGTTTTAGCAGGGTCCGAGATGGGGGTAAAAGAGGGGGTGGTGTGGCATTGCTTGTCAAGGATAGTATTACAGCGGTGGAAAGGACGATGGAGGAAGACTTGCCATGTGAGGTAGTTTGGGCTGAGATTAGAAATAGGAAAGGTGAGGTCACCCTGTTAGGAGTTTTCTACAGGCCTCCCAATAGTCCGAGAGAAGTAGAGGAAAGTATTGCGAGGATGATTCAGGAGAAGAGTTAAAGTAGCAGGGTGGTTGTTATGGGGGACTTTAACTTCCCAGATATTGACTGGGAAAGCTATAGCTCGAGTTCGTTAGATGGGTCGGTGTTTGTCCAATGTGTGCAGGAGGGTTTCCTGACACAATATGTAGACAGGCCAAGAAGAGGTGAGGCTATACTGGATTTGGTTCTAGGTAATGAACCAGGCCAGGTGTTAGACTTGGACGTAGGTGAGCACTTCGGGGACAGTGACCACAACTCGGTGACTTTTACTTTAGTGATGGAGAGGGATAAGTGTGCACTGCAGGGCAAGAGTTATAGCTGGGGGCAGGGAAATTATGATGCAGTGAGGCATGACTTAGGATGCGTGGATTGGAAAAATAGGCTTCAAGGGAAGAACACAAATGATATGTGGAGATTGTTCAAGGAACAGCTATTGGGTGTCCTTCATGAGTATGTACCAGTCAGGCAGGGAGTAAAGGGTCTTGTGAGGGAGCCGTGGTTTAATAAGGAATTGGAATCCCTTGTGAAAGGGAAGAGGGCGGCCTATGTAAAGATGAGGCGTGAAGGTTCAGTTGGGGCAATTGAGAGTTATAAGGTAGCCAGGAAGGATCTAAAGAGAGAGCTAAGAGTAGCGAGAAGGGGACATGAAAAGTCCTTAGTTGGTAGGATTAGGGAAAACCTAAAGGCTTTCTATGGGTATGTCAGGAATAAAAGGATGACTAGGGTAGGTATCGGTCCAGTCAAGGATAGTAGTGGGAAGTTGTGCGTGGAGGCGGAGGAGATTGGAGAGACACTAAATCAATACTTTTCGTCAGTATTCACTCAGGAACAGGACACTATTGCTGATGTGAATATTGAGTCACAAGTGATTAGAATGGATGGCCTTGAGGTATGTAGGGAAGAGGTCTGGGGAATACTGGAAAGAATGAAAATAGATAAGTCCCCTGGCCCTGATGGCATTTATCCTAGGATCCTCTGGGAAGCTAGGGAGGAGATAGCAGAGCCATTGGCCTTGATTTTTATGTCGTCATTGTCTACGGGAATAGTGCCAGAAGACTGGAGGATAGCGAATGTGGACCCCTTGTTCAAGAAGGGGAGTAGGGATAGCCCGAGTAACTACAGGCCAGTGAGTCTCACTTCTGTTGTGGGCAAAGTCTTAGAGAGAATTGTAAGGGATAGGATTTATGAACATCTGGATAGGAATAATGTGATCAAGGATAGTCAGCATGGTTTTGTGAAGGGCAGGTCGTGCCTCACAAACCTTATTGAGTTCTTTGAGAAAGTGACTAAGGAGGTGGACGAGGGTAAAGCAGTAGATGTGGTGTATATGGATTTTAGCAAGGCATTCGATAAGGTACCCCATGGCAGGCTAATGCAAAAACTACGGAGGTATGGAATTGAGGGTGCATTAGAGGTTTGGATTAGGAATTGGCTGGCTGGAAAGAGACAGAGGGTAGTAGTTGATGGAATAGGTTCATCTTGGAGTGCAGTTACTAGCGGTGTTCCACAAGGATCTGTTTTGGGACCATTGCTGTTTGTCATCTTTATAAATGATCTAGAGGAGGGGCTTGAAAGCTGGGTGAGTGAGTTTGCGGATGACACGAAAGTCGGTGGAGTTGTGGACAGCGAAGAAGGATGTGGCAGGTTACAGCGGGATATAGATAAGTTGCAGAGCTGGGCAGAAAGGTGGCAAATGGAATTCAATGTAGCTAAGTGTGAAGTCATTCACTTTGGTAGGAGTAACAAGAAGATGGATTACAGGGCTAATGGTAGGCTACTTGGTAGTGTGGATGAGCAGAGGGATCTTGGTGTCCATGTACAAAGATCTCTGAAAGTTGCCACCCAGGTAAATAGAGCTGTGAAGAAGGCATATGGTGTACTGGGCTTTATTGGTAGAGGAATTGAGTTCCAGAGTCCTAAGGTCATGTTGCAGTTGTACAAGACTCTGGTGCGGCCTCATCTGGAGTATTGTGTGCAGTTTTGGTCGCCATACTATAGGAAGGATGTGGAGGCATTGGAACGAGTGCAGAGGAGGTTTACCAGGATGTTGCCTGGCATGGTAGGAAGATCGTATGAGGAAAGGCTGAGGCACTTGGGGCTGTTCTCATTGGAGAAAAGAAGGTTTAGGGAGACTTGATAGAGGTGTACAAGATGATTAGGGGTTTAGATAGGGTGGACACTGAGAACCTTTTTCTATTAATGGAGTCAGCTGTTACTAGGGGACACAGTTTTAAATTAAGGGGTGGTAGGTATAGGACAGATGTTAGGGGTAGATTCTTTACTCAGCGGGTTGTGAGTTCATGGAATGCCCTGCCAGTAGCAGTGGTGAACTCTCCCTCTTTATGGTCATTTAAGCGGGCATTGGATAAGCATATGGAGGTTATTGGGCTAGTGTAGGTTAGGTAGACTTTGGTCGGCGCAACATCGAGGGCCGAAGAGCCTGTACTTCGCTGTATTGTTCTATGGTATCTATGGTATCTTAATGCAGAATAATTGTCCCATATTATAGAATGAGAATCGGTTATTAGGGTCATGGAGTCACAGAGATATACAGCACAGAAACAGACCCCTTCAGTCCAACTTGTTCATGCTGACCAGATATTCTAAATGAATCTAGTCTCATTTCCCAGCACTTGACCCATATCCCTCTAAACCCAACCTATTCATATATCCTTCCAGGTGCCTTTTAAATTCTGCAATTGTACTAGACTCCACCACTTCCTCTGGCAGCTTATTCCATACATGCACCACACTCTGCATGAAAACATTGCCCTTTAGGTCTCTTTTATATCTTTCCCCTCTCACCCTAAACATATGCCCTCTAGTTCTATTCTCCCCCACCCCCGGGAAATGATCTTGTCTACTTAACCTATCCATGCACCTCGGTAAAGTCAGCCTCCAACACTCCAAGGATAACAGCCCCAACCTATGCAGTCTCTCCCTATAGCTCAAACCTTACAACCTTGGCAACATCCTTGTAAATCTTTTCTGAACCCTTTTGAGTTTCACAACATCCTTCCTACAGCAGGGAGACCAGAAGTATTCCAAAAGTAGCCTAACCAATGTCCTGTACAGCTACAACATGACCTCTCAACTCCTATACTAAAAGCTCTGACCAATGAAGGGAAGCATACCAAACACCTTCTTAACTATCTCATCTACCTGCAACTCAATTGCCTAATCAACTGAGTGCCTGTTATTTGCAATTATCTTTTAAATTTTTGAGTCTCCATGGCAGACATTGTACACACGTTAATTGTTAATAAATCTTTTACAGGTGCATCGGTAGTATATATTTTTTAAATCTTAAAAAATGCTGGAGGAGGCAGGCATACAGTATAAAAATCATTATGTTATGATTGAATAGTATTAATGGCTTGCAAGTACTGATTGCTTCTCCTGCACACAGCAGGATATTATGAATATGTTGAACAGATTTAAATTTGCACATTACCAGATTTGTAGACATTCTGTTTGTACATGAAGTGAAAAATAGCTCCAGGAAGTTTGAGTAATGATAAGTGGTAGTTTCTCCAAATTTTAAATCTACAGTAGTTCTAAAAGGTTTGAGCATCTGTCACACTTCAGATATCGCATGTTAAAACCATGCCTTAATGAAAACAAATGGTGGCACAGTGACATTGAACTAATAATTCAGATATCTGGAACGTAATTCCCACTATAGCAGCTGGGGGAATTTAAATTGAATTAATTAATAAATCTGGAATAAAATCAACAGTGATAAATATGAAATAAGGGAAAACCTTTCCGGGTCACTGATGTCCTTTGGGGTGGAAATTTGCCACCCTTTCCTGGTCTACACACAACTCTGGAACTACATCAATAAGGCTTATTATTAATTGTTCACTGAAATGACCTAGCAAACCATTCCATTGTATCACACAATTGCAGAAAGTCAAACAAGAATAAAACTGGATGGAGAACATGAGATCAAGTTGGGCAATGACGAAAAAAAATGCATGTTCTGCTCAGTCAACCCTTCTAGGTGCTCTTTATCAACATCTGGAACCAGTGCTAAAATTGGGAGAGCTATCCCACAGAGTAATGAATCAACAACCTGATATAGTCATACCTACAAAATCATACCTTCCAGCTCATGTTCCAAACTCCTTCCTCAAAATTCACGTGTATGTCCTGTCCCACTACAGTGCAGCTCCACCAGAGATGATGGCACAGAAATAATTAGTCAGAGCCTGAGAGTTCCGAACACTGACTCTCACTGGTGTAAAACCTTATAGCATCCAGTGAAACATTGGCAAAAAAATCTGCTATTGATTAAACAGATCTCCTTTCCTCAGCTAGAGAATCATTAATCTTCTGTGTTATACACAACTTTGAAGAAGTACTGAGGATAACAAAGACACAGAATGTAATGTGGGAGAATAACTTCCGTGGCTATCACCATACAGCTCAGTAGCTTGATTACTGACTTAGCTGGCTGTGTTATAATTGGCCTGAAGGGAGGAGACAGAGGGTGATGGTAGAATATTGTTTTTTGGACTGGAGGCCTGTGACCTGAGGTTTACCACAAGGATCAGTGCTGGGTCCACTGTTTTTCATCATTTATATAAATTACTTGGATGTGAATATAAAAGGTATGGTTGGTAAGTTTGCAGATGACATTAAGTTGGTGGTGTGGTGGATAGGGAAGAAGATTACCTCAACAGGACCTTGATCAGATAGGCCAGTGGGTTGAGGAGTGGCAGAGTTTAACTTAGATAAATGTGAGGTGTTGTATTTTGGTAAGGCAAATCAGAACAGGACTTATACAGTTAATGGTAGGGTCCTGGGGAGTGCTGCTGAA
The DNA here is from genome assembly GCF_020745735.1 of Hemiscyllium ocellatum. Lineage (NCBI taxonomy): Eukaryota > Metazoa > Chordata > Chondrichthyes > Orectolobiformes > Hemiscylliidae > Hemiscyllium > Hemiscyllium ocellatum. The sequence continues at coordinate 45,660,196 of NC_083415.1, forward strand.
CAAAGAGACCTTGGGCTGCAGGTGCATATTTCCTTGGAATTGGAGTCATAGGTTGTCAGGGTGGTGAAAAAGGCATTTAGTACACTTGCCTTCATTGGCCAGTGCATCGTGTAGAGAAGTTGAGAGGTCATGTTACAGAAGTACAAGACATTAGTGAGGCCACTTTTAGAATACTGGATATAATTCTGGTTTCCCTGCTATAGAAAAGATGTTGTTAAACTTGAAAAGGTTCAGAAAAGATTTGCGAGGATGTTGTTGGGATGGAAGGTTTGAGCTATAGGGAGAAGCTGACTAGGCTTACTTCTTTTTCCCTTGAAGACTGAAGGCTGAGTCTATCGAGGTTAACAAAATTATCAGGGACATGGATAGCGTAAATAGCTGTCCTTTTCCCAGAGTAGGGGAGGCCAAAACTATAGGGCAACGTTTAAGGTGAAAGGGGAAAGGTTTAAAAGGGACATGCGAGGCAATGTTTTCATGCAAAAGGTGGTGAGTGTATGGCACAGGAGGTGGTGGAAGCTGTTACAATTGCAACATTTAAAAGGTATCCAGATGGGTACATGAATTGGAAGAATTTAGAGGCATATGGACCAATTGCTGGCAAATAAGACTAGATCAGTTTAGGTTATCTGGTCAGTATGGACAACATTTTTTAGATTAGTTTAGATTACTTACAGTGTGGAAACAGGCCCTTCGGCCCAACAAGTCCGTACCGACCCTCCGAAGAGCAACCCCCCAGACCCATCCCTTACATATACCCCTTCACCTAACACTGCTGGCAATTTAGCATAGTCAATTCACCTAATCTGCACATCTTTGGACTGTGGGAGGAAACTGGAGCACCTGGAGGAAACCCACGCAGACACGGGGAGAATATGCAATCTCCACACAGACAGTTGCCTGAGGCTGGAATTGAACCCGGGTCACTGGCACTCTGAGGCAGCAGTGCTAACCACTGTGCTACCATGCAACCCAGAACTGGGCCGGAGGGTCTGTTTCTGTGCTGTATAACTTAATGAATCTACAGAGGACATATCTGTTACCCCAAGCCTACAACAAATGGTGAGGGAACCAATTAGAGGAAAGAAATTACGTGTCCTTGTCTTCAACGACCTAACTGTCTAAAGAACTAGGATTGATAGGATTGGTAGGTATGACGATTTCATTGTCATTTGGAAGACGCAGTCCCACTCTCCACAGGTTGAGCCTCACTCTGCCATGGGTGAGCTTGGAGAGGGATTGGTGGAGGGGGGAGAGCAGAGTAGAATGACAACTGGGCTTTGGTGAATGTTCCCAGAAACCTTTTTCTTTTCCCCAACCACCACTCACATTGAAAAGCTTTTCATTACTCTGATTGATTCACTATGCACTGCCCTGATTGGCCATTAGGTCATAGCACTTCAATTGACTAACTGGAGATTCCAGCCATGCTCTCCCTTCACAGATAATGTGAATAATGTTTCTCAGTGATATGATGAAGACTCCATATGTGTATTTACTAGGGAAAATGGAAGTTTGGACACTGTATAGCAGGGAGTGAACCCTTTCAACAACTCAGACTTGAAGGTAAAACGAGAAAGGGTGCGGTGTCCGAAAAAAAAATTTTTGTGAGAAGTATGTGTCACTGTCTCAGCCAGCATTTATTGCCCATCCCTAATTGCCCTTGAGAAGGTGGTGGTGATCTGCCTTCTTGAACTGCTGCAGTCCATGTGCTATAGGTAGACCCATTAGAGTGGATTTCCAGAATTTTGATGTTGTAAAATAATGAATCAATCAGGGCGGTGAAAAGCTTTTCAATGTGAATGACACTGAAGGAGCAGCAATATATTTCCAAGGCAGGAAGTTGAGTGCCTTAGAGGAGAACTTGCAAGTGATGGTGTTCCAATGTATCTTCTGACCTTGTCCTTCTAGATAGTCGCATTGATTTTGGAAGGTGTTGTTTCAGGAGCATTGGGAAATTTCTGCATCTTGTAGATGGTACATACTGCTATTACTGAGGTAAATGATGGAGGGAGTGAATGTTTGTGGATGTGGTGCCTATCAAATGGATTGCTTTGTCCTGGATTGTGTCAAGCTTGTTGAGTGTTATTAGAGCAGCAGTCACCCAGGCAAGTGGGGAATATTTCATCTGACTTGTGCCTTGTAGGTGGTAGACAGGTTTTGGGGAGTCGGATGATGATTTACTTGCTGCTGTATTCCTAGCCTCTGACTTGATCTTCTAGCCATTGTATTTATACGACAAGCTCAGTGAACCACCAGGATGTTGACAGTGAGAGATTCAGTAATGAGAATGCCATTGAATGTCAAGACGCAAAGGTTTGATTTTTCTCCTACTCAATATGGTTATTTCCTGGCACTCTTGTGGAACGGTCATTACTTCCCACTTTTCATCCCAAGCCTGAATATTGTCCAGGTTTTCCTCATTTGGACATGGACTAATTCACTTTCTGTGGAGTCACAAATTGTGCTGAATATTATGCAATCATCCATGAACATTCCCACTTCAAACCTTATAAAAGTGGGATGAAGCAGCTGAAGATTCTTGGGCTTAGGACACTACCTTGAGGAACTTCTGTAGAGATGTCCTACAGCCAAGATGACTGACCTCCAACAACCACACCCAGCTTCCCATGTGCTAAGTATGACTCCTCCCAGCATATGGCACGTTTTGTGATAATATTAATCAGTAAAGCACTTTGGACAGAGGGATTTATTGGAGGGATGAGTGAGTGATTGGAAGGATGGGAAATTGAGTTAGATTGCTCTGGGCACCCTCTCTTTCCCCAAGCCCACAAGCTGAGAATGTGCCACAACATGGAGCATCCACGGTCATTGTTGGCTAAACTCAATCATTTTCTCCAGTTTGCTCTGTTTCTTAACTGAAAAGGGAGAAGGACAATTTATTCATCAGCACTGTGGCTTAATATTTTTGTAAGGTTATTTTTAATTATTACCCATTTTATTCTTGTTTTGGAATTATTTTTCCTTCTTTGGAAATGTTGTTTACAATTGTAACAAATGTAATCTTTCTGAAGTTTGCTCACTGACCATTCATGTAAGAGGAAATGGGAAAGAGTTTACAAGGCTGTGATTCTTCAATTTAGAGTATATGTGCGGAGGCAGGTAAGTTCAGTGGTGACAGACTTGCCATCCCCACCACTGGGAAAGCATAAACAACTGCAGAGAATGCTGGAGAAACTCAGCAGGTCTGGCAAAATCTGTGGAGAAAGAAACAGAGGTAACGTTTCATATGCCTCTTCTTCAGTACCAAGCAAGCTTGTCCCATTCCGCACCAATCAGCTTATTAATTGCTGACAGGTGAGCTTCTCTGCCAATCAATGGCCTTGACAGTGGAGTCCTGCCTTACAAGAAGCCACTGGAAAATCAGATGTCATCAACTTGAAGTCCTGAAAGAGTGCAGGTCGTGTCCTGGTCTATAGGGGATCTAACAGCGAAAAGGAGAGTCCATTTTGTTTGCTTCTCACAGGCTGGGGGTCCTGGAACAGCCATCCCCTTATCACAATCTCCTGCCCTGATTAGCCCCAAATTGGGAAAAGTGAAGGCCTTTCCATACCCTCTGACCTGGCAATTAGATCGCCTTGTCTTCTCAGTCAGAAAATCTCATTTTTCTCACATGCTGGGAAGGCAGGTGATCAGAGCAGTAACAAACTGATCCTACAGTTCACTCAGCAAGAATCCATACCTTGTTCACACTTTGCCAGAAAGAGCATCTTTCTCAGTTGATCAATCGTGGCATCTGTCAGACAAAATTATCAACTGTTAACCTGCTTTATGTGGGGTCTACCTTGTGTCTGTCATGGTAAATGTCAAAGCTCAAGAACGTAACAGTTGATGGTGAAGGAAGATTCCAGACGTAAAGATATATTTTCTTTCCCAAAATGTTTGCTATTGAAATAAGGTTAATAAAGACCAAGATGTTATGAAAGTGGCTGGATAATTTTTTTTCCATTGCTGCTCATTTCTGCCAATCACTCTTCCTTTTGAGCAGCAGAATTATTAAGCATAATGATGTGCAAAATGCTAATCATGCCCATAGCACGTCCAATTCTCTCTTTAATGTTTGAGCAGAAACTGCTAGAAATTCTAATTTAGAGCATCAGAACGGGAAATGCTTTTTTAAAAACTTTTATGGGATGTTTGGAAAATGAATTTTAGCTTTTTTACAATGTTTCTGATGTTTAAAAATAAATATTTAATCTTAACTAGAAATGTAAATATTGTATGTTGCAGATCAAACATTTAAGTCATAGCTGAAGAAGCTGACTCTTTGAAGAATATTAATGAGCTCCAAAAAAAAAACCAGATTGCAGTTGGTGGACCATCACTGTTCCCTGAAGCTGGGTCAGATCAGAGTTTTATTTCAATGTTGTTGGTACCAATCAACCATTCTATTGCAACTCACTGTTTCACAGTCCCCAACTTGTGATGACCTGGATTTGCATAGTTAATCATGAAATTTTCAACTCTATCCTTTTCCAAGCTAGGTCAACAGTTGGCCTACCTCAGGCACTGCCTGCCTAATTACATTTATTTTCCTCTTGAACCTACATGTTTCATTTTTATTTCAGCATCTGTAGTGTTTTGCATTTCTCTTTGTTAATTGGCTTCCATTGCCACTTTTGCAAGACCCTGCTCACTTGAGCTTGTGCCTCATCTCAAACTAAGATTATACGGGAGGTCTATTTCTGAGTAGGTGTTTGCCTGGATCATAGCTTGTGCTGATAGAATACTGTTAGGGTCTTCACTGGCAATGAAACACTGAATTTCTCCTATCAATGTGCAAATATTTTTGGGTTAGGAAAGGGATGGATTGATTAAATATCAACCTGTATACAAAGACTGAGTGATGTGAAGAAGAGTTTTATCCATTAACTCCTGGTGAGATTATTACATTATTTTCCACAATGGATTTTTGAAAGTCACAAACTCATGACCTATAGCCATGCTTATTCATTCATTAGACATTTGAGAGGAAGCAGTCTATTTATATTTGCTGAATTTTCTCTACATGTATTTCCATGGTAGTAACTGAAGTTCCCTAGCTACTACAGGACCTTTTTAAGGCCCCACAGAATTTACTGTAGTTCCAATATTAGTTCGCTCTTTTAGGTCACAAAGATTGCACCTCTTTTAGTTGTTGCTGGCTGCTGTGAATCTGCTTCAATGCCCTATTTTCCATTCCTTCCTGATGAGCTGTCTGAGTTTCTGCCAACAGCTTGCTTTATGAATGCAAACCCTAAGACTAAATATTGGGACAGGTCAGACACAAATGACTTAAACTGGCCGTTGCTCTTGCTGTACTCATCTCCTCCTGCCAGTGTTCTGCGAAATAAAAGATGCCTTTTAATCATGGATCATTTATTTACTTCTTTAATATATTTGAATTTATCATAGAATCCCTACATTGTGGAAGCAGGCCAGTCACCCCATCAAGTCAACACCAGCCCTCTAAAGAGCATTCCACCTAGACTCACTCAATCCCCTGTAACCCTGCATTTTCACATGGCTAATCTGTCCAGCCTATGCATCCTTGAACACGATGGGCAATTTAGAATGGCCAGACTATCTAACCTGCATGTCAATGGACTGTGGGAGGAAACGAGGGCATCTAGAGGAAACTCACATAGACACAGGATGAATATTCAAAAGTCCACGCAGGCAATTACCTGAGGGTGGAATTGAACACAGGTCTCTGGCAGCACTGCTAACTACTGAGCCATCCTGTTGCCCCATTATCCAATAATTTAAAATGTACCCAAAGCAAGTGTTGTTTTATAGTCTCCAAACAAAGCTTTTTGTAGAGCTGCAGTAAATGTACTCAAACTCTCTCCCAATGAAAACCAATATACCATTTGCTTTGATTACTGCTTGTTGCATATGCATGCTTTCTTTCAATGACTGGAACACTAGGTCAATGAAATCCCTTTGTACAACAATATTTGCTAATGAATCACTATTCAAAAAGTACTGCACCATTCTGATTTTCCTAAAATGGACTTCACATAATTCAAGTTTTACAACATATGCCATATATTTGCCCACTCACTCAACTTGTCTAAGTTGCTCTGAAGCGTCTTTATGTCCTCTTTACCACTCACATTCACACCTATTTTTGAGCCAGTAGTAATCTTGGAAATTGGAATCTCAATTTCTTCATTGAAATTATTACATGAATATTGTGAATATCTGGAGCACGTGCATTGATCCCTCAACACTCCACTTGTCCCTGTCTTCCATTTTGAAATAATCCATCTATTCCTCTCTCTGTTTCCTGTCTGCTAACCAATTCTCAATCCATGGCAGTATATTACCACCCATACCACGTGCTTTGAATTTACAAAATAACATCTTATGTCTCTAACAAAAGCTTTCTGAAAATTCAAATAGACCAGATCATGATTCTCCCTCATGTTTCAACTTCAAAAACTCCAGTAGGTTTTTAAAACATGTTTTCCCTTTTGTAAATCTATAGTTTACTTTGATTAGATTAGATTACTTACAGTGTGGAAACAGGCCCTTCGGCCCAACAAGTCCACACCGACCCACCACCCACCCAACCTATTCCCCTACACCTAACGCTACAGGCAATTTAGCATGGCCAATTCACCTAACCTGCACATTTTTGGACTGTGGGAGGAAACCGGAGCACCCAGAGGAAACCCACACAGACACGGGGAGAATGTGCAAACACCACACAGGCAGTCGCCTGAGGCGGGAATTGAACCCGGTTCTCTGGCGCTGTGAGGCAGCAGTGCTAACCACTGTTGTGTAATGTTCTTAATTTTTTAAGTGTCCTATGATCGTATCCTTTGTAATAGTCTACAGGAATTTCCTTACACTTGATGTTAGGCTCATTGATTTTTTTCCCTCCTTCCTGTTTTAGACAGTTGGGTTACATTTGCAATCCTCCAATCTGCTGGATTGTTCCATAATCTACTGAATTTTTAACTAATGCATCCTTATTTGATTGACCACTTCCTTTAGTACGCGAAGATGTAGATTATCAGGCCCTAAGGACTTAGCAGTTTTAAGTTCCATTGATTTCTCCAACACTTGCTTTTAACTAATACTAATTTCCTTCAATTCCTCCTTCTCAAAAGCTCTTGCTTCCTTGGTATATATGAAAGGATTTTTTTTCTGTCTTCTTCTATTAAGACACACTTAAAATAGTTGTTAAATTGCTCTGCCATTTTCTTGTTCTCCATTATCCATTATCCCATTTCAGACTATTAGGGACCTCCATTTTTGTTGTTACCTTTATCTTTTTACAGTCCACTCTTCTTATTTTAGAGCCCACTCTTACAGTCCATTTTTACATTCTTGGAAAGTTTACTTTCACACTGTATCTTTCCCTTCTAAATCAACCTCCTGGTCTTCCTTTGCTGAATTCTGAACTGCTTCCAGTGCTCAGGATCGTTACTTTTTCTTATACCTTTCTATTTCTCCTCTCTAATACTACCCTTAAATTCTTTTGTTAAAGTCAGGGGGATGTGATTGCCCAGCGATATTATTATTGGATTGTTAATTCAGAGAACCAGGTCATGACCTGGGTTCGTATCCTGCTACGGCAGATGGTGGAATTTGAATTCAATAAAAAGCAAAATCCGGAATTAGAGTCTAGTGACCATGAATTGATTGTCAGGGAAAAGTTCATCTGGTTCATAAATGCCCTTTAAGGAAGGAGAATAAATAAATCTTTTGAAAAATCATTGGGTCAACTTTTGAAAGGTATGTATAAGTGCTGCAATTTGTTCCTTGAATATTAACCATTGCCTCTCCACTGTCATGCCTTTTAATGAAGTTACTCCATCTATCGTAGCTAATTTACCCTTCATGCCTTCATGGTATCATTTGTTTAGATTTCCAGTTGTTCCCAAAATTTCGTATCATACTCCTCATTCTGTTTATATTGCAAATTTGTACCTGAAGGAAGATCAGGTCTGGCAGCTCTACAGTTTCAGGCAGGATAAAGAAGTAGGGGGGTAAGATGGATGGGGGCATTTCGTTATTGATAAAGGAAACAATCACTATTGTAAAATGGAAGGATGCCCTAGAAGGATCTTCAAATGAAGCCATTTGGGTAGAGCTTCAAAATAAAAAAGGGACAGTTATTTTGCTGGAGTTAGATTACAGGCCTCCCAATCATCAGAGGGAGATAAAGGAGCAGATATGTAGGCAAGTCAGAGAAAGGTGAGAGAGAAGGGGGATTTCAATTTTGCTAATATTAATTGGGGTTGACTTAGTGTGAAAGGATCGGATGGGGTCAAATGTTTAAAGTGTATCCTTCCTATCGGAAAAATGTGAAACTTGAAAGGGTTCAGAAAAGATTTACAAGGATGTAGCCAGGGATGGAGGATTTGAGCTATAGGGAAAGGCCGAATAGGCTAGGGCTGTTTTCCCTGGAGCGTTGAAGGCTGAGGGGTGACCTTATAGAGGTTTATAAAATCATGGGGGGCATGGATAGGATAAATAGACAAAATGTCTTGTCCATGGTGTGGGGGAGTCCAGAACTAGAGGACATAGGTGTAGAGTCAGAGGGGAAAGATATAAAAGAGACCTAAGCGGCAACTTTTTCACTCAGAGGGTGGTACATGTGTGGAATGAGCTGCCAGAGGAAGTGGTGGAGGCTAATACAATTGCAACATTTAAAAGGCATCAGGATGATTATATGAATAGGAAGGGTTTGGAGGGATATAGTCTGGATACTAGCAGGTGGGACTAGATTGGTTTGCTATATTGGGTCAGCATGGACGGGTTGGACTGAAGGGTCTGTTTCCATGCTGTACATCTCTATGACTCCATGACATCTGAGAGCTTTAATATGCCAGTATGTAGATAGTCCTACTAGTGACAGGGTGGTGCGAGACCTAATCCCAGGGAATGAAGTTGGTCAAGTGACTGAAGTTTCAGTGGGCAAACATTTTGGAACAAGTGACCATAAGTTTCTGTTATCTGTAACAGAAATGAATAAGAAGAGTGCAGACGTTAAATGTTGAAATTGGGGGAAGGCCAATGTGAAAATCATTAGTCAGGATCTGGCAAACATAAACTTGGTGCCGCAACTGCAGGTAAATCTATATTTGGAAAATGGGAGTCTTTTAAAAGTAGTATTGTGCGCATTCAGGGCCAGCATATTCCTTTAAGAGTGAGGGCCAGGGCAGTGAGTACTGTGAACCTTGGATGTCAAGGGATATCGAAAGTTATTAAAGAAGCAGAATGAAGCATTAAAAACAGGGGAAGCCCTTTAAAAATATGGAGAGTATAGGTGGTTACTTTAAAAGGAAATGAGGAAGGTGAAGAAGGCCATGAAATACCTTCGACAAATAGGGTCAAATAAAATCCAAGGCTTTTTATAAATATATTAAAAGCAAGCGGATTACCGGGGAAAGAGTGGGACCTATTAGAGGCCAAAGGGGCAACCTGTCTGTAGGGCCTGAGGACGTGGGTGAGGCCTTAAATGAATACTTCACATCTGTATTCAAAGTGGAGTCAGACATTGTAGCTAGGGATTCAGTTGAGATGGTGAAATGCCAGATCACATTAAGATTAATCGAACAATATGTTAGATGTTTTAGCAGGTATATAATTGCACAAATCCCCAGGGTCTAGCTGAAATGTAAGGGAGTCAAGGAAGGAGGTTACAGGGACCCTGGCAGAGATATTTAATATTTCACTAACCACGGATGAAATGTCAGATCACTGGAGGATAGCTGATATGCTTCCTTTGTTCAGCAAAGGCAGTAAGCATAGGTCAAGTCATTATGGACTAGTTAGTCTGATACCAATGGGAGGGCAAGTATTGGAAAAATATCTGAATTAAAGGATTAAACCGTACTTGGAATAGCAGGATTGCTCAGAGATAGTCAGCATGGATTTATTAGAAGGAGGTTTTGAAAAGGTGACTAAACATATTGCTGAGAGTAGAGCAGTTGATATGATTTACGTGGACTTCAGAAAGGCCATTAACAAGGTCTCACATAGAAAGCTGATCCAAAAGTATGAGCCCATAGGATCCAAGTCAGTTTGGCAAACTGGATCCAAAATTATCCTACTAATAGGAGGCAAAGGGTGATGGTGGAAGGATGTTTTTGCAATTGGAAACTTGTAATCAATGGTGTACCTCTGGGATTGGTGCTGGGACCCTTCTTGTTTTTTATTTACATTAACAACTTGAATTAGAATGTAGAAGGTACTGTTAGTATGTTTACATATGGTACATAAATCAGTGGTGCTGTTGATAGTGAGAATGATGGTCTCAGGCTACATCTGATATTGATTAGCTGGCAAATTGGACAGAGCAATGACAGATGGAATTTAATCCCAGTAAGTGCGAAGTGATGCATTTTATGAGATATAATAAGAGAAGAATATGCGCAATGAATGGTAGGTCCCTATAGAGTACTGAACAACAAAGGGACTTTGATGTACAAGTTCATAGATCCCTGAAGGTGTCAGCGTATATAGACAAGATGATGAAGAAGGCAAAAAGGATCCTTGTCTTCATTAGCTGGGGCATAGAATAAAGGAGCAAGGAAACATTTTTGCAACTTTATAAAACATTGATTAGGCCACAGATGGGAGACTGTGTGCAGTTCTGGTCACCACACTATCAGAGGGACATAATTGCACTAGAGAGAGCACAGAGCAGATTCACAGGATGTTGCCTGGGATGATAAGTGTTAGTTATATGGAGAAATTGGATAGGCTGGGTTTGTTTACTCTGGAATAGAGGAGGCTGAGGAGGGGTCTGACTGAGGTATACAAAATTATGAGAGGCATGGGCAGAGTAGACTGTAGGATTCTCTTTCCCATTGCAAATGTGTCTAAGACAAAACTGCATTAATTAAATGAGCAAATGGTTTCGAGGAGATCAGTGGATTTTTTTTTCACCCAAAAGCTGGTGGATGTATGAAACATGCTGACTGAAAGGCTGGTGATGGCAAGTACACTCCAAACAACAATTAAGAAGCATCTGGATGTGTACTTAAAATACCAGCGCAGAGTAGGCTTTGGATTGAATGCAGGTTAATGGGATTAGAATAGTTTATTGTTTATTGTCCAGCACAGACCTGGTTGGCCGAAGGGCCTCTTTCTGTGCTATATCATTCTTTGACTCTATGACTATTTCACAATTGTAAAACACTAATTAAATTACAGAGTGTAAACTAATCCAGCCCATTCTATCATAATGGGAGAAAGTGAGGACTGCAGATGCTGGAGTCAAGAGTGTGATGCTGGAAAAGCACAGCAGGCCAGGCAGCATCTGAAGAGCAGAAGAATCGACACTTCATGCAGAGGCAAGATTTGTTGGTTGACATTCCTGATGAAGGGTTTATGCCCAAAATGTCGATTCTCCTGCTTCTCAGATGCTGGATGACCTGCTGTGCTTTTCCAGCACCACATTCTATTGTAATGGTTATTGATAAATTATGTAAAATTTGCATAAAATCATGTAGTAGTTGTTGCAGGAACGTAATACTGCATTGTGAGTTATATTGAATATGAGTGTATTTCTTCCAATACGTATTCCTGTGAAAAGTATAGAACATCAAAAATGTACATTCCGTATCAAAATATTCTTCTTTTTATCTAAAATGAATCTGTAGTTCTAAATGCACATATTTCATTCGTTCTATTGCAAGATTTTCATTTTTGGAAATTAGTTTTTATGGGCAAGGGAGGGGGGTAGGGCAAAACTGAAGATTCATCTGGGAGGCTAAATACTCTTGTATCAGTCCTCCAGTTAAATGACTAGTATTCCAAACCTATCTCAACAGAGACTTACCAATGAGGCTGACTGCCTGTGTGGCTGTATGAATTCTTGTGTAGTAATGTAGAGGAGCAGGAGATTCAACATTTCAGGCTGGGACCCTTTGTCAGCTCCACACTTTATCAACTCAGACTGTCCAGCATCTGCAGTCCTCACTGTCGCCTAGTAATATCGAGGGTAAAGAATGAGCATCAGTGGGTACTAGTGTCCAGGTGCAATACTTGCATCCATATTTATTGTGCTAATCAATTACCTTTGGAAAGAATTGCAACCTTACAAAGGCAAAGGAGTACTTGTTCCTGTTTTATTTTCATATTCACTCATTATGTAGGCATTACTGTCGAGGCCAGCATTAATATCCTTTGCCATAATTATCTCAGAGAATGTGTTGGTAAGCTGCCTTCTTAAACTCTCCAAACTTTGGCATTTAGGCACAGGAAGAGAATCCCTGGATATAGGTTAACTGAGGCATTCAAGCAGGAATTGAATGATTATTTGGATACGAGTAAAGTGGAAGGGTATGGGGAGAAAGCAGGACATTGGTCATGGTGTTCATATATAAGGCCAGTGCAAGCATGATGGGCCAAATAGCTGCCTTCTGTGCTGTAAGACCTCTGTGATCTTGACCCAGTGATAGTGAAGAAACTTTGATACAGTTCCAGATCAAGATGGCGTGTGTGTCTCTTTCAAAGAGTTATATCAGGTTACATAGCATCCTTCTCTGTTATAAATTTTATGGTGCATTATCCAACATTTGGAAAAAATGTGCTGAACATGAACAGATTCCAAGACCAGCTGCATTGAGAGACTTCATGCTTCATGATCTTGCTCCACAAAAATCTAACCTCTCCCACTTTATTTCATCTCAGCCTTGCTGAGGGGTGACATTATAGAGGTTTATAAAATCATGAGGAATTTGACAAGGATGAATAGAAAAGGTCTTTTCCTCAGGATATGGGAGTCAAAACTAGAAGCATAGGTTTAAGGTGAGAGGGGAAAGATTTAAAAGGGACCTAAGGGACAATGTTTTCATGCAAAGGATGGTGCATGTATGGAATGAGCTGCCAGAGGAAGTAATGGAAGCTGATATAATTACAACATTTAAAAGACATCTGGATGGGTATATGAATAAGCAGGGTTTGGAGGGATATGGGCCGAATGCTGGCAAATGGGACTAGATTAATTTATGATGACTGGTTGGCATGGACAAGTTGGACCAAAGGGTCTGTTTCCATGCTGTACATCTCTATGTCTCTATAACTGAGTCACTTTCATGCGTGCTTGTTAAGTGAAATGATGACAGGATAACCAGAAGAAATATCATCAGTGTTAGTGCTAAAAACAAGTCGAGCTTCACCACTGGAATATTATCCCATCTGGCAGGAATCCTAGACGGGTATGACTTCCATTCTTTCACTACGAACATTAACATTTGCTAAAGATAATTGTCAAAACATGTCTGGATAATTTCACTGCTAAAGTAGTCGGTGATAATCTATAAAAAAGGTATGGTTCTCTGTACTTGTTAAAATTTAATCCTAGCTGCAAATGTGTTGCTGGTCAAAGCACAGCAGGTTAGGCAGCATCTCAGGAATAGAGAATTCGACGTTTCGAGCATAAGCCCTTCATCAGGAATAAGAGAGAGAGCCAAGCAGGCTGAGATAAAAGGTAGGGAGGAGGGACTAGGGGGAGGGGCGATGGAGGTGGGATAGGTGGAAGGAGGTCAAGGTGAGGGTGATAGGCCGGAGTGGGGTGGGGGCGGAGAGGTCAGGAAGAGGATTGCAGGTTAGGAGGGCGGTGCTGAGTTGAGGGAACCGACTGAGACAAGGTGGGGGGAGGGGAAATGAGGAAGCTGGAGAAATCTGAATTCATACCTTGTGGTTGGAGGGTTCCCAGGCGGAAGATGAGGCGCTCCTCCTCCAGCCGTCGTGTAGTTGTGTTCTGCCGGTGGAGGAGTCCAAGGACCTGCATGTCCTCGGTGGAGTGGGAGGGGGAGTTAAAGTGTTGAGCCACGGGGTGATTGGGTTGGTTGGTTCGGGCGGCCCAGAGGTGTTCTCTGAAGCGTTCCGCAAGTAAGCGGCCTGTCTCACCAATATAGAGGAGGCCACATCGGGTGCAGCGGATGCAATAGATGATGTGTGTGGAGGTACAGGTGAACTTGTGACGGATATGGAAGGATCCCTTGGGGCCTTGGAGGGAAGTGAGTGTGGAGGTGTGGGCGCAAGTTTTACATTTCCTGCGGTTGCAGGGGAAGGTGCCGGGGGTGGAGGTTGGGTTGGTGGGGGGTGTGGATCTGACAAGGGAGTCACGAAGGGAGTGGTCCTTGCGGAACGCTGATAGGGGAGGGGAGGGAAATATATCCTTGGTGGTGGGGTCCGTTTGGAGGTGGCGGAAATGGCGGCGGATAATACGTTGTATGCGCAGGTTGGTGGGGTGGTAGGTGAGAACCAGTGGGGTTCTGTCTTGGTGGCGGTTGGAGGAGCGGGGCTCAAGGGCGGAGGAGCGGGAAGTGGAGGAGATGCGGTGGAGGGCATCGTCGATCACGTCTGGGGGGAATCTGCGGTCCTTGAAGAAGGAGGCCATCTGGGCTGTGCGGTGTTCCTAGCACGGTTATGATAATAATGTCAAATTACCACCTATTTACAGTTCATCTCCAACATGATTGTGATTATTAAATTTTCTGGGTCAGATTAATTGTATTTAACATGTAAAAATGATAATTATTGGTAGTTGTTCGAGCAAACTCAATGCATTTACAGGATAATGGTGAAAGAGGAAAAGAGTGGGAATAATTGGCTTCCTACCATGAAGAGCATCCCAAGTATGATGGGCTAACTATGATGCTTGAGTCTACCTTTTCTTTAAAATTTTATACAATCATTAAACATACAAGCTTTTAAGAATTCAATGAATAATTGAGAGAATTGTTATTTATGCAATGTAAATAAATCATGTTTTTCTGATTCACCCTGGACTGTCAATTGCAAAGGCGCTCTCCAGTTTTGAATGTAAATAACCTCATAAGCCACCGGCATTTTAAAACATATTTAATTCTTAAAATTTTCATTGTACCAGATTTAATTTGCATAGAACCAGAAAGCAGACTTTCTGAGTCTGATGAATCATGCAAAAGATGGAGATTTGCATGCACTGAAATGGATCTCAAAGATTAGTTGAATTTATAGTACATTTGTGCCTTTCATTTCATAGAAATAGTAATATTTACTTGTGATTTAGATAAGCACCAGGTCCATTTCAGTTATTTAGCAAAGAAGTGCCATCATAATCCAGCAAGATTCATTATTTCATTTTCACTGCTTCTAGTGGTGCTGTCTACCTAATGCAGTTTTCATTTTATGCATTACTATCCTGGAAATGATACTGGAATTATGTTAGAAATATGCAAAATAGGTCACTTTATGCAGAGTTCTTCCTCAAGGCACTGTGCAAATCTCTTCGAATATACTTTTGAGTTGAATTGGGGCTTAACTGATGGAATTGATTGAATGTTCAGAAATAGCTAAATTCATACTTTATTTTTGTTATCACATAAAAACTGTGTACAATTTACCTGTGCACTAAATCAGCAAGTGCGCATAAAAAGGATGTAACTGACTACAACTCTGAGGTGCTCAGTTTCAGTGCAGATGAGTATCTAAAACTCAGTGCACGTAATAAAAGTACAGTTTTCTTTTAGTCTGAACAATGTAATGTACTAAAATGAAAACAAAATAATATGGAGGCTAGAGAACTGAAATAAAACAGAAATTGCATACATATTGATGCTCTTTCTCCGCAGATGCTGCCCGATTTCCAAATTTCTTTATTATTTTGATACAGGTTATGAGTTTTCATGTTATTCTGTCAATATATGAAGTTCAAAACTTTCCAGCTTCATGCGCATACAGTAAATGACCACAAGTTGATAGTTTTTGTCATCCTTATCATGGAAAAATCTAGGTCATTATACTTCTGAGTGTTTATTTGACAACTCAACAAGCTGCTATGAAGGTATGTTTGCTCATATTAATAGATTAACAAATTTTTGAATTTCTTCAATTTACTGTTACTTATTTAACTAATTTATTTCAGTAGCTAACCTTTCACTTGGCACAGATGAACACTCATTTTCTCACAGATGTTTACAGCATAAAAAGAGCCATTAATCCTAACATCCACTGGACATCAAAGATCTAACTTCACTAATCCCATTTTCTAGCTCTTAGCCCTGGAGGTTATGGCAACACAAGTGGTTATCTAAATACTGCTTAAATGTTATGAACGTCACTGACACAACCAATCTTTCAGGCACTGAGTTTCAAGCTTCCACCATCTTCTGAGTGAAAAACATTTTTCCTCAACTATCCCTTTTGTCTCCCACCTCAAACCTATACACCTACTAATGGAAAAAGTGCCTTCCTATCCACAATTATGCCCCTCATAATTGTACAGACATCTATCAGGAATGCCTCTCAACTTTCGCCGCTCTAAGGAAAACAATCTCAGTCTATTCAAACTTCCATCATGGTTCAGACCCTCCAGCTCAGGCAGCAGCTTACAAATCTCCTCTGCACCCTGTCTCGTACAGTCACGGTCCTTCTATAATGTGGTGGCTTGAACTACATACTGTCCTCCAGCTGTGGCCTAACTCGTGTTTTAATCAATTCCAGCATAACCTGTTTACTTTATGCAACTTAAGGAAAGTAATCCATTTACCTTCTTAACCATCTTACCTATTTAAGGTGCTCCTTCATCAACCGCCTAATGTAGGAGCTGTGCTCTGAAAGCTAGTGCTTCCAATTAAACCTGTTGGACTATAACCTGGTGTTGTGTGATTTTTAACTTTGTACACCCCAGTCCAACACCGGCATCTCCAAATCAACTTACCTATTAGTATCTTTAAGGATCTGTCAATACGTGCACAAAGGTCTCTCTGATCTTCCGAACACTCCAGTGTCCTACCATTCACAGTGTGATCCCTTGCCCTGTTAGCCCTCCCAAGGTGTATTACCTCACACTTTTCAATGTTAAATTGCATTTGCCAAGGCTTTTCCCAGACAAGCAATCTGTCAATATGCCCCTGCAGTTTATGGCTAGCTTCGTCACTATTTACCACCCTACCAATTTTTGTGTCATCCACAAACTTCTTGATCATGCTCCCTACATTTAAGTCCAAGTCATAAATAATAAATATTGGGATTACATGTATTAATGTGAGGGGAAAAAAAGCATTGTGTTCCACAAACAGGTTCTTTTTATTTGAAGTGCAATAAATCAGTGTTTTTGGATAGGATTTTGATGGTTGCCAAAATTCGTAGTGATCAAACTAGCAGTTTGCTCATGATTAAAAAAAATATGCAATATTAATTAAGCAAATTACAGTGTTTTGAAAATAGGCTAGACATTTCAAACTGTCAGCAGTCATAACTGGAACACACTGTCAGGATCAAGAGAATTAATGCAAAAGGATTTTACAATCCAGCTGTTCTGCAAAGCAGGCCTGCTATATACACTTTCAAAAGGTGGTGACAATCTGTTACTTGACATATTCTGTTTCTAATAGAGTCCTCCAATTCATTCCAACATGGCTTCCTATTGTATCTTGCTCGAAAAGAACATGTCTGCGGCTGATTTTCTGTAAATGGTGAGTGTAGTTGACAACACTGCAACTAAATATATGACACAAAGAGGCAGCTGGGATCAAGTGAATTCTTTGAGGAGTAGAGAGGATGTCAGAGTACACCTAAGAGGGAAATCAGGTAGGCTAAGAAGGGACACGAAATGGCTTTGGTAGATAAGATAAAGGAGAATCCGTAAGAGATTCTATAAGTACATAAAGGACAAAAGAGTAACAAGAGAGAGAACAGGAACTCTTAAAGCTCAATAAGGTCATCTACATGAGATGGTTGAGATTCTAAATAAATATTTCTCATCAGTATTTTGCATTGAGATAGGTATGCATGCTAAGGAATTTGGGGAAATGAATAATGATGTTTTGAAGAGTGTCCACATTATAGAAGAGGAGGTGCTGGAACCCTTAAAACAGTATTATGGTCTATAAATCCTCTGGACCTGATGAAGTATATCCCAGGACATTGTGAGAGGTAAGGAAGGAAATTGTGGGGTCACTAGTGGAGATATTTGTATCATTGACAACCACGGATGAAATGCCCAAACGTTGGAGGATGGCTAATGCTGTGCCATTATATAAGAAAGACCATAGGGAAAGTCCTGGGACAGTGAGCCTAATGTCCATGGTGGGTAAGTTTTTAGACGGGATTCTGAGAGACATGATCTACAGAAATTTAGAGAGGCAAGGACTCATTTGGACTAGACAGCATGGCTTTGGGTGTGGGGAATTGTGTCTCACAAATCTGATTGAGTTTTTTGAAGTGGTGACTATAAAGTAGGTGAGGGCAGTGGACTTTACCAGGTAGGTTATTGAGTAAGGTTAAATCTTACGGAATCCAGAGAGAGCTAGCCAATTGGATACAAAATTGGCTTGATGGTAGAAGACTAGAGGATGGTGGTAGAGGATTATTTTTCAAACTGGAGGCCTGTGACTGGGGTGTGGCACAGGGATCAGTGCTGGTAATAAATTTGTGGATGACTCCAAGATTGGTGGTATAGTGGACAGTACAGAAGGCTATCTGGGAATGCAGAAAGATCTTGATCAACTGGGCAGGGGAATGGCAGATGGAGTTTAATTTAGATAAGTGCAAAGTATTGCATTTTGGTAAGGCAAACCAGGCAGGACTTACACAGTAAATGGTAGGGCCCTGGAAAGTGTTACAGCACAAAGAGAGTTAGGGGCATAGATTCATAGCTCATTGAAAATGGAGTCACAGGGAGACGGGATGATGAAGAAGACTTTTGGCATAGGGTCTCAGAGCTGTACAGCATGGAAACAGACCCTTCAGTCTAACTCATTCATGCCAACCAGAGATCCTAAATAAATCTAGTCCCATTTGCCAGCATTTGGCCCATATCCTTCTAAACACTGATGCTATTTATATACCCATCCAGATGCCTTTTAAATGTAATTGTACCAGCCTCCACAACTTCCTCTGACATACATGCACCACCTGCTGCGTGAAAAAAGTTACCCCTTAGGTTCCTTTTAAATCTTTCCCCTGTCACCCTAAACCTCTGCCCTCTAGTTTTGGACTCTCAATTCCAAGGAAAAGACCTTGGCTATTCACCTTATCCATTCCCCTCATGATTTTGTAAACATCTATAAGATAACCCCTCAGCCTCCGACAATCTAGGAAAATAGCCCAGCCTATTCTACCTCTCCCTATCGCTCAAATCCTCCAACCCTGGCAACATTCTTGTAAATCTTTTCTGAACCTTTTCAGGTTTCACAACATTATTTTTAAAGCAGGGAAACTAGAATTGTTCACAATATTCCAGAAGTGACCTAACCAATGTTCTATACAGCTGCAACATGGTCTCTCAACTCCTATACTTGATGCTCTAACCAATGTTGGCACGCATAACAAATGCATTTCTCACTATCCTGTCAACCTGAGACTCCACTTTCCAGGAATTATTAATCTGCACTCCAAGACCTCCTTTTTCAGCATCACTACCATAGACCTTAACATTAAGTGCATGAGTCCTGCTAGCTAGAAAGAAGAAAAGCATGCTAGCTTTCATGAGTCAGAGCATTGAGTATAGGAGCTGGGACATCTTATTGCAGCCATACAAGATCATGGTGAGGTCACATTTGAAGTACTGCATGCAGTTCTGATCACCCTACTTAGAACATAGAACATAGAACATAGAAAGATACAGCGCTGTACAGGCCCTTCGGCCCTCGATGTTGCGCCGACCGAATCCTACCTAACCTACACTAGCCCAATAACTTCCAAATGCCACTCCCTTCGTGACTCCCTTGTCAGATCCACACCCCCCACCAACCCAACCTCCACCCCCGGCACCTTCCCCTGCAACCGCAGGAAATGTAAAACTTGCGCCCACACCTCCACACTCACTTCCCTCCAAGGCCCCAAGGGATCCTTCCATATCCGCCACAAGTTCACCTGTACCTCCACACACATCATCTATTGCATCCGCTGCACCCGATGTGGCCTCCTCTATATTGGTGAGACAGGCCGCTTACTTGCGGAACGCTTCAGAGAACACCTCTGCGCCGCCCGAACCAACCAACCCAATCACCCCGTGGCTCAACACTTTAACTCCCCCTCCCACTCCACCGAGGACATGCAGGTCCTTGGACTCCTCCACCGGCAGAACACAACTACACGACGGCTGGAGGAGGAGCGCCTCATCTTCCGCCTGGGAACCCTCCAACCACAAGGTATGAATTCAGATTTCTCCAGCTTCCTCATTTCCCCTCCCCCCACCTTGTCTCAGTCGGTTCCCTCAACTCAGCACCGCCCTCCTAACCTGCAATCCTCTTCCTGACCTCTCCGCCCCCACCCCACTCCGGCCTATCACCCTCACCTTGACCTCCTTCCACCTATCCCACCTCCATCGCCCCTCCCCCTAGTCCCTCCTCCCTACCTTTTATCTCAGCCTGCTTGGCTCTCTCTCTCTTATTCCTGATGAAGGGCTTATGCTCGAAACGTCGAATTCTCTATTCCTGAGATGCTGCCTAACCTGCTGTGCTTTGACCAGCAACACATTTGCAGCTGTGATCTCCAGCATCTGCAGACCTCATTTTTTACTCGAAATGCCTATCCAATGCCCGCTTAAATGACCATAAAGAAGGAGAGTTCACCACTGCTACTGGCAGGGCATTCCATGAACTCACAACCCGCTGTGTAAAGAATCTACCCCTAACATCTGTCCTATACCTACCACCCCTTAATTTAAAGCTGTGTCCCCTAGTAACACCTGACTCCATTAGCGGTAAAAGATTCTCAGTGTTGACCCTATCTAAACCCCTAATCATCTTATACACCTCTATCAAATCTCCCCTAAACCTTCTCTTCTCCAATGAGAACAGCCCCAAGTGCCTCAGCCTTTCCTCATAAGATTTTCCTACCATTCCAGGCAACATCCTGGTAAACCTCCTCTGCACTCTTTCCAATGCCTCCACATCCTTCCTATAGTATGGCGACCAAAACTGCACACAATACTCCAGATGAGGCCGCACCAGAGTCTTATACAGTTGCAACATGACCTCAGGACTCCGGAACTCAATTCCTCTGCCAATAAAGCCCAGTACACCATATGCCTTCCTCACAGCACTATTTACCTGGGTGGCAACTTTCAGAGATCTGTGTACATGGACACCAAGATCCCTCTGCTCATCCACACTACCAAGTAGCCTACCATTAGCCCAGTAATCCATCATCTTGTTACTCCTACCAAAGTGAATGACTTCACACTTAGCTACATTGAATTCCATTTGCCACCTTTCTGCCCAGCTCTGCAACTTATCTATATCCCGCTGTAACCTACCACTTCCTTCCTCACTATCCACAACTCCACCGACTTTTGTGTCATCCGCAAACTTGCTTACCCAGCTTTCAAGCCCTTCCTCTAGATCATTTATAAAGATAACAAAAAGCAATGGTCCCAAAACAGATCCTTGTGGTACACCGCTAGTAACTGCACTCCAAGATGAACTTAGTCCATCAACTACTAGCCTCTGTCTCCTTCCAGCCAGCCAATTCCTAATCCAAACCTCTAATGTATCCTCAATGCCATACCTCCGTAGTTTTAGCATTAGCCTACCATGGGGAACCTTATCGAACGCCTTACTAAAATCCATATACACAACATCTACTGCTTTACCCTCGTCCACTTCCTTAGTCACCTTCTCAAAGAACTCAATAAGGTTTGTGAGGCACGACCTGCCCTTCACAAAACCATGCTGGCTATCCTTGATCACGTTATTCCTATCCAGATGTTCATAAATCTTATCCCTTACCATTCTCTCTAAGACTTTGCCCACCACTGAAGTCAGACTCACTGGCCTATAGTTACTAGGGCTATCCCTACTCCCCTTCTTGAACAAGGGGACCACATTCGCTATCCTCCAGTCCTCTGGTACTATTCCCGTTGACAATGACGACATAAAAATCCAGGCCAATGGCTCTGCTATCTCCTCCCTAGCTTCCCATAGGATCCTAGGGTAAATGCCATCAGGCCCAGGAGACTTATCTATTTTCATCCTCTCCAATATTCCCAGAACCTCTTCCCTGCATATTTCCAGGCCATCCATTCTAATCATTTGTGACTCCATATTCACGTCAGCAACAGTGTCCTGTTCCTGAGTGAATACTGATGAAAAGTATTGATTTAGTGTCTCTCCAATCTCCTCCACCTCCACACACAACTTCCCACTACTATCCTTGACTGGACCGATACCTACCCTAGTCATCCTTTTATTCCTGACATACCTATAGAAAGCCTTTGGGTTTTCCCTAATCCTACCAGCTAAAGACTTTTCATGTCCCCTTCTCGCTTCTCTTAGCTCTCTCTTTAGATTCTTCCTGGCTACCTTATAACTCTCTATCGCCCCAACTGAACCTTCACGCCTCATCTTTACATATGCCGCCTTCTTCCCTTTCACAAGGGATTCCAATTCCTTACTAAACCACGGCTGCCTCACAAGGCCCTTTACACCATGCCTGACTGGTACATACTTATCGAGGACACGTAGTAGCTGCTCCTTGAACAATCTCCACATCTCATTAGTGTTCTTCTCTTGAAGCCTGTTTTTCCAATCCACACATCCTAAGTCATGCCTCACTGCATCATAATTTCCCTGCCCCCAGCTATAACTCTTGCCCTGCGGCGCACACTTATCCCTCTCCATCACTAAAGTAAAAGTCACCGAGTTGTGGTCACTGTCCCCGAAGTGCTCACCTACCTCCAAGTCTAACACCTGGCCTGGTTCATTACCTAGAACCAAATCCAGTATAGCCTCACCTCTTGTTGGCCTGTCTACATATTGTGTCAGGAAACCCTCCTGCACACATTGGACAAACACCGACCCATCTAATGAACTCGAGCTATAGCTCTCCCAGTCAATATCTGGGAAGTTAAAGTCCCCCATAACAACCACCCTGCTACCTTCACTCTTTTCCTGAATCATCCTTGCAATATTATCCTCTACTTCTCTAGGACTATTAGGAGGCCTGTAGAAAACACCTAACAGGGTGACCTCACCTTTCCTATTTCTAACCTCAGCCCAAACTACCTCAGATGGCAAGTCCTCTTCCATCGTCCATTCCACTGCTGTAATACTATCTTTGACAAGTAATGCCACACCTCCCCCTTTTTTATCCCCATGTCTGATCCTACTAAAACATTTAAACCCTGGAACCTGCAACAGCCATTCTTGTCCCTGTTCTACCCACGTCTCTGTAATGGCCACAACATCGAAGTCCCAGGTACCAACCCACGCTGCAAGTTCACCTACCTTATTTCTTATACTTCTGGCATTGAAGTATACACACTTCAATCCACCCTTCTGTTTACAGGCACCCTCCTTCGAGATCGCTGCATTATTCATAACCTCCCTACACTCAAGGTCCTGTACCCTAAAGCTACAGTCCAGGTTCCCATGCCCCGGCGGAGTTAGTTTAAACCCTCCCAAAGAGCACTAGCAAACCTCCCCCCAAGGATACTGGTGCCCCTCAGGTTCAGGTGTAGACCATCCTTTTTATAGAGGTCCCACCTTCCCCAGAAAGAACCCCAGTTGTCCAGAAACCGGAATCCCTCCCTCCTGCACCATCCCTGTAGCCACGCATTCAACTGCTCTCTCTCCCTATTCCTCGACTCTCTATCACGTGGCACGGGTAACAAACCAGAGACTACAACTCTGTTTGTTCTAACTCTGAGCTTCCAACCTAGCTCCCTGAAAGCCTACTATTGAAAGAATATCATTAAAGTAGAAAGAATGCAAAAAGGATTGGATGGTTTGAGTTTTAAAGAAAAGTTGGATTGGTTGGGACTTTTTCTCACTAGAGTGTAGGAGACTGAGGGATGACCTTGTAGAGGTATATAAAGTCATGGGAGGCACAGATAAGGTAGATAGATAAAGCTTTTCCCCAAAGTAGGGAAGTCTGAAACTAAAGGGCATAGGGTTAAGATGAGATGGGAGTCTAGAGGGGTAGTCTTTTTCACACAGAGAGTGGTGAGTGTCTGGAATGAGCTGCCAGAGGTAGTGGTGGAAGTGAGTGAAATTTTGTTATTTAAGAAACACTTGAACAGGTACATGGATGGAATTTGTACGCAGGGATATGGACCAAATGCAGGCAAATTAATTAATTTAAATTTGAAAACTGGGTGGTATGGGCAAATTGAGCTGAAGGGCCTGTTACCATGCTATAGACCTCGATAACTCGATGATTCTAAGTAGTTAAAGCAACTGATTTCTCTCCATTTGCTTTGCATTGTTATTCTGTAACAAGATAAGGCCTATCAGGATAGCCACAATGCAATCCTTGGTTGTATGGAGTCTGCTGAGCTCAAGTGGACAACAGTCAGTCTCTGCACTGTGGGTTAAAAGCACAAACATTTTGGCTCGGTTCTGGATTACGATCATTATCCAGAGACCACTGCTGAAAATAATAGGTGTAGACAGGATTGTGTAGATTCATGATGATCCCTGTAGTCTGTTCCTGCTAATATTATCAAGCTTGAATAGTGGTTCTTTGAACAAAATGCTATAGATTGACTGGCTTTCAAGGGAAGGTGACGGCATGGTGGTATTATTGCTGGATTGTTAATCCAGGAACCCAGGCAAAGTTCCAGGGACCTGGGTTTGGAAGCTGCCTTGGCAGATGGTGGAGTTTCAATTCAATAAAAGTCTGGAATTAAGGATCTAATGATGACCACGAATCCATTACTGATTGTTGGAACAACTGATCTCATTCAGTATTTTCCTTTAGGGAAGAAAACTGCCATCCTTATCTGGTCTGGCCTACATGTGACACCAGACACAGCAATATGGTGGACTCTCAACCTCAATTAGCAATTGGCAATAAATGCTGGCCCAGTCAGAAACACTAACATCCTGGGAATGAAGACAAAAAAAAACGTGGAGCAGTAGCTTAAAGTTCTAATCCCATATTGGCAAGAAAAGTAACTGACTTGTTGAGAACATTACTTGAGGTGAAAATATTGTTTCTGGTCATGTTCGATAAGCCTTGAAGCTATGGATATCAGTGCTGAAGTATTTGTTTTCTCACATAATAGAAAGTACCAGTCACAAAAAGATTGAAGGAACTGACATTTATTGAAAGAAACATGTGATGGAAATATCAATCTCACACCAACTTCAAAGCCAAATATATTACAAATGTGACTTGAGTAAGTCACCTGCACTGTGTCTAAATATGTTTAACATCAATAAATGTGTTTATGAGTCTGGGAGTTAATAGCAAAATAACATTTAGGATTGATCAGATTGAACAGTTAAGTCCATGCTTAAAAACATTTCTTTTCTCTCACTGAAATTGCCTGCTCCGAAGTGCTCATAAAGATGTTAAAATTTGTATTGAAAGTAAATTAGTCTTCCAAAGTGAGAAGTAAAAATCATTTCACACTAGAAAGTAAGGCACTTTAAGCCTTGAGGGAATAAGAAATGACAAATAAAATTCAGAGTCAGCGCTTGGAAATATTTGAATCTTGAACTTAGAAAACCTACACTCTTGGAATCCATATTCAAGTGCTATGAATGAGTCATTCAGGATATATGAGTAAACCACCAACCATCATGAATTGCACTTATTCCCTTTGACTGAGTGATCACAGAGAAATACAGTTTCTTCTCCCTGATTGGTGAACAACTGAGGAATATAAATTTGTTTCTTCGCTGAACCTAAAAGGTTGTTTCTGATGGAAGAGCATTCACAAAACTTTTTAGGGACTTATAAAATAATAAATTAACTAGTTAACCTGAATTTTTCTTGTAAGGTCTCAACAGAATTGATCTAACTCCAAAATGCTAATGGAAGCTCACTATGTATAGCTTTCCAAATGGAATCTGATATATAGTACATAACTAACTGTCTTGAATATGGTTACAAGCTTCATCAAAAGATGACTTCCTTCAGTGACATCTTCATGCACTTTGGAAAGTTAGATCTAATTTAATTCATTGTGTACCACAATGTATACGTTCCATTTGGGATCACAATGTGAGACCTGCATCATTCAAGCAAGGTAAGTGACTTGCTTCTCATTTTCCTCTCTGTGGGAAGAGGCAGTGAAAGAAGGATTGGAAGCAGAAAGGAACAAAAAAGAAGTTCTGTGTTTGAAATGGAAGCAGAATTGATTTTGTAGTAAAAGGCTGATGATTCATTATAGCATAGAATAATAATGGCTTCAGTAAAGGAACAAAAGATTTGTCTAGACGAGTTGTAATTGGTATAAGGAGGTCTGTAACCAGCATGCAAGTTGTCCAAAGATATTGGAGCAAAGATTATGACTTCAGGCTATTGAAATCATAATTGAGTAAAATGTTTAATCTAAAGGTCAGATGCTGTTTGTTGAGTCTTCATTCAGCATTATAGGAGGCTAAGACTGGAAGCTTAGGATAACACTTGTAAACTAAAGGACCATTCTCCACAAAGCAATCATCTAATCTGCATTTAGTCTCCCTAATGCAGAGAAGACTGCATCATGAGTAGTGAAGTTAGTAACATTCATTGAAAGAAGCAAAGGAAAATTGCTCCTTCAACTGGAAGAAGAGCTTTTTGTGCTGAATGGTGGAAAAAATTGAAAGGGCAACTGTTGCACTTGCAAGGGAAGATGCCTTGGAGGACTGTTTTTTGCATGATGGAATACTGGACCAGCATGAAGTAGAAGTAACAGACCAATGAAAATGCTTAAAAGTAGAAGAAAGATGTGTTGGTGATGGCAATCAGCTAAAAGTTGTGGAAATAGACATTGATTGTGGAGTTTGGTGGGATGCAAGGTGAAGGTAAATGATATCCTGTCATAGTTCTGGGAGGGTGTTATAGACCAGGTCAGACCCCCTCAAAACATTTTAAGAAAGTAGCCCAGACCTTAACATTGCTGGTTGTTTTAAGTAGGTGTGAGTGGATATTCTAGGAGACATGCAGCTGGTCAAACCACTCAGTTTTAAGCAAAACAGAATTTGTTTACAAGATGACTGAATGAAACACAAACAAAATAGAACAGAATACAGAATACCTTCATCTATCCGAAAACTCAACAGACTATCCCAATGTAATGATGCTGTTCCAAATACTTGCAACAATCCCCATAAATACCGTTGGCACAAAAGATAAAGTCAAACCCAAGGTCTTACAGGAACGAAATCAGAGAGAAATCAGCATGGACCTGTTTCTTTGGAGTTCAATAGCTTTTTTTTTCACACTACTGCTAAAAACCAAACCAATCCAAACTAGAGAAAAGCTGAGCTGGGAGAACTAGTCACTTTCATTTCACTGTACAAGTGTTTGTTTTAACTTGAAAGCCTTCTGCCTGCAGTAGTATCTGTTGGCTAAAACTAAATTGGCCCTGGAAACTTTCAACTCTAGACTTTTCGGAGTCTGTGTCTTTAATGACCTCTTAGAAAACAAAAGCTAAGGACAGCATAATCTTGTTAAAGGAGCAGCAACATCAAAAGGTTGAGAGCAGAAATGCAGAATAGCTGAGAGTCTTGTCTACCATTCTAAAGCGAAATGCTCAGTCACTGGAAGATAAAGTTTTGCCAGAAGCAGTGATGTGGAGTGTGTCAAAAACAGAAGAGATGAGACAGAGTAGGTGCAGATTGGGATTAAAGATGTACAGGATCTGAAATCAAGGTAGTTATACAGGTAGTTCTCCATTAACGTGAGTTTATTAAATGTGATTTGGTTGTAATGTGATTTGTGAATTGCAGACTTTTTTCTTCTAAAGCAAATCCCTTGCACTAGCTGAACAGTCATACCCAGCCTCAGGATCCTCTGTCTGCAAAATGCAAATTCAGTGTGTTCAGCTAAAACAGGACTGCAATCAGCTCTGCAAGCCTTGAAACTTAGCTTAAACCTGGGTATTGTTGTCTACATTCAGAAGGAACTTTGCTTCAAACTGAAGGCGAATCTTGAGGAGGGCTGGAATTCCGTGTTGACATCATGTGGTCAGTCAGCTCGTGCGCTTTCTGCTGAAGAGCTTCATGAAAGGTACGGTGTAGTAGTCAGTGATTTTAGTGTTAAAGTCTTAAATTTGCAGTATTATTTCATTGAAACATGTGATTTAAAGATTTACTTTGACTGTG
Organism: Hemiscyllium ocellatum; assembly: GCF_020745735.1. Lineage (NCBI taxonomy): Eukaryota > Metazoa > Chordata > Chondrichthyes > Orectolobiformes > Hemiscylliidae > Hemiscyllium > Hemiscyllium ocellatum. Next base: position 45,688,197 of record NC_083415.1, read on the forward strand.
CTATTGTTTGTATTGAGCTAACTGCTGTTTTTGTTTCAATTTTTCCTGATATTTTTGGTGGTTTGCCCCAACCCTGTTATTCCCATATGCCCAATATTTATATTGTGCTATTTTCTATAAGACAGTGTCGCATGGGAATGCAACTACCACATTATAGGAGAACTACATGTAACTTATAGTTGTTATTGATAATCAACTGTCCTCAGAAATGAAGATAGGGAAGTTGAAAAAAGTACGATATGAATCATTAATTCAGAAGATAGCTAGTAGCAGATATCAACATATCAGAAAAACATAATGATAACAGAGACATGATTAGCACTTGAACAAAGACTGTTCCATGTATCCCATGACAAGGCAGGCATGGCTAAGAGTTCAATAGCATCACCCTTTATTTGAAGAGAGTGAATACAAACAAAGGATAAATTATTCAGTGTAAAAATACTCAGATAGGCAGAGTAGGGTTGGGGTTGTTTGGAAAAATGTGATTGTACTTAGTGGCTTGCCTGCTATAGTCATGTGATCTCTACCTCTGTTGTAAGTCTGTTTGTGGGCATTCTGCAAAACCCATCAAACACACCACTTGAAACATAATATCAGAAATGGTCCCACCAAGATTCAGTGAGTTTTCAGAACAATAAGACAGCCAGCTCCTGAAAGAAACAGCAAGGAAATAAGAAACCACAGTCCATAAATCTAAATTATTGAGTCAGTCAAAATGGATGTGAATTTTCCACTCCTTGCTGTTGTGGAAGTGAAAGGGACAATGAAACAGAACTGGATTTATGTTTCCATTCTCAATGGCCCTTAGAATGCAAACCCAGCTATCAGTAGTGGGGAAAGAGTGCAACATGCTACATGACAGTCTAGATCTTGCTGAGGAGCAGAAAAGCCAGGCAAGAAGAATTTTCAGGCTTTGAAGACATATTTTGAAATTTATTTTCATGTTGGTTATGAACAGTATGTGTACAACAACACAGTTCAAGTAGAATGGAAGACCATTGATAAATATATGACCACACTGATATATCTAGTAGAATCCTATGCACTTGGACTTCAGGAAGATGATCTCACCAGAGCTCGAATTACCTTAAGCACATCTACTGAGAAAGATGAAATTTATACATACAGAAATTGTCAATCACATAGAGCATGTTAATGATAGAACTGACAATGATTTGAATTATACTGAAACATATACTTGGCTGAAATGAGAACAACAAATTAGAAAAAAAAGGAAGAAACATTTCTGAAATAGCCAGCAGAAAGATCAAGGCCAAAAGACATCATGTCATAGAAAAGGTAGTCGAGTGTGAGGAAAACACTGCTTTAACTTCCAGACATTGAATCTCATACCATTAAGAGGCCTGCATAACCAAAAGACTATGTACGTAATGCATAGGCAGAAATTGATGAAAGTGGAAATAACTAGAGATGGCACAAATTTTTTAAATGAAATATGAAACATGATTTTTTTCATAATTAACTATGTTGGTAACTTGCATCTGCAAATGATGGTGTATACAATATTCTTATGAAAAGGGGATGTTTGGATTTTGTGTACTGGTTGACTTAATTGTATGATCTTGACCTCTCCCATAAGTATCTTTATGGATAGGCTTTGGAGCTATTTAACACATCACTTGAAGATTGGGCCTCCAGTTAAGGTGTATGCAGAGAGCCTACAGCTATCCCAGTTGCTTGATTGAGGCATAGCTTGACTGAACATTCCTGATGAAAAAGAACCTGATGAGTCCATGAACTGGAATTTTCGAAAAAAGTGAAGGAATCGAAAGAGAGTGGAAGAGGAGAAAAGAAATGGTCAATATAGGAAGAAGTAACTTTTCTTGGCCAGGATCAGACTCAAATCAATCTATCAAGACATTCCTGTTTCTGGATCTTGGGACTCAGGTTGAATCTGACTGTGTGGGAATGTGCTGTATCAGATCTCTTGTTAAATCAAGCCTATTGCTGCTCCACTCTGGAGTACAATCTGCCTCATGTGTTGACTACAATAGGCCATGTAACTTTTCCCTAAATTCATGCAGACTGTTCTTTATTCTGAACGGTAGGTAAACATTTCTATCAATTTATAAAAATTTCCTCATATCAAATGTTTAGCTAACTGGTCTATAAATGACTTGTTAAAAAATATTGATATAACTTAAAAGAATGCTTGAGTCCAATGCCAATCTGTGGTAGTACTCATTTTTCAAAACGCGGATGCAAGTGCTGTGGTGTAGTTGTGTTAGAAATGTAAATGTCACCTTTCGTTTCAGTAAAGTAAGCCCAGTTTTGAAAAGGAAGAAGGTTACCATAAATTTCTAAACATGTGAAATATGAAACAATTTTTCTGGAATTGCCATTTGGGAAATGATAATGAGGATCAAGTAGATTGGAAATCGAATTTGTTACTTCCTTCAAACCTCTAATAATTCAGCTAAACTGGAAGGGAAAAGCTTCTCTAAAGTAATACATTCATTTGTGCTCCAATCATTTATCTTCCTGAACATTGAAGTGTAATAAAAGACAACTTCATGAAATGAAGTCATCATTGGAATGCTTATTCTTCAATACAGAATAGCAATTGTCTGAATTCACCCTATCTTTGGAAAAATAATTTTCCAACTTTATTGAGGAATTTCACGTATACAGTGGTTTATGATTAAGTCTGCAAGCATCTTTAAGTGTATCCAATTATTTCATACTTGGTTTAGTTCGATAAATTCTACTTCATGACTAAAGATATCTCAAAAACATCAAGCATAACCAACCCAGTATAAATTTTTAATTCCAATTTTTATTTTCCTATTTATAAGGTAATAAACTTTCTTTATACAATCAGGAGACTGTCTCTGACTCCTGTGAACAGTTAAATCAAGGCTGTTTAATCTATGAAAGATTATAATTATGAAAAAAAATGTTAATGGTTTGTACAAAGGTCCTCAGTTGGTTGCAATTCCAGTCTTTAGACTGAACTGCAGATAGCTTCATACTGAAACTATTACACCTGCATAAGTGTCCTCAGTTAAAAACACCACTTCAGTCTAAACTATGAGAGCTTCCATTAAACTTTAAGAATATTTCTAGAAATCTCTACCAAACTTTGAAGCCCTATTATTTACCTTGTGGGATTGAAAAACAATAGAAAATTAACAAAAATCCATTAACACTGCACAAAATTCATTCACTCTGAAGCCAAGTCTCAAAATCTGTTTTAAGAGAAATTTTGTATAAAATCCCATGTAAGGACTGTGCAAAACATTACATAGGACAAACAGGAAGACAGCTAACAATCCGCATCCATGAACACCAACTAGCCACGAAACGATACGACCAGCTATCCTTAGTAGCCACACACGCAGATGACAAGCAACATGAATTCAACTGGGACAACACTACTATTATAGGACAAGCCAAACAGAAAACAGCCAGGGAATTCCTAGAGGCATGGCACTCATTCCATAGATTCAATCAATAAGCACATCGACCTGGACCCAATACACCGGCCACTGCAGCAGACAGCTGGAACTGACAACCAGAAGCAGCAGATTCAAACCACTACAAATGCCGGAGGAAAGATCACAGAAGCACTTCACAGGAGGCTCCCAAGCACTGAGGATGTCACCTAGACAGGGGACGAAACGTCTGCAACACAAATTCCTAGCTCGGCGAATAGAACCACAACAACGAGTACCCGAGCTACAAATCTTCTCACAAACTTTGATATATCCCCAAGTTTATATCACAAACTTTATCCTTTTATATTAGATTTTTCACAACTGTTTTATTTCTTGTTGCATCTTCATGATTTTTAGATTTCTTCAATATGTCAAATCATTGGAAAAATGCACAGGAAGAAACCTTAGGAATGACCCTCGAGCAAGCTTCTCCACTTAAAACGATTGTGTCTTTTCTTGTGCTTCAACTTCATTTTCCTGCCTATTCCTGATATCTCTTGATTCCCTAAGAGGTCAAAACTCAATCATGAATATATACACTGACAAAGCAATTGCAATTTATTGAAGTAGAGAACTTCGAAGACTCACAAGCGTCTAAGTGAAAAAATTTCTACTCATCTCAAACTTAAATGTTTCTATCCCAAAACTGCGCCCAAAGTTCTGGATTCTGCAGCAAACAAAACAATCTCTGTGTTTACCCTGTCAAGTCCCTTCAGAATCTTCAATGTGATCATCTCTTATTCTGCCAAACTTCAGACAATACTGACCCAATTTACTCACCCTCACATCTCCTCTTATCACTAAAGCCAATCTCATGATGAGTTGCTGTACTGCCTTTAAGGCAGGCTTACCATTCCTTGGATATGGAATCAAAATTGCACACTGGACTCCTGGTGCGATCCCACCAACTCTCTGAATCATAATAATTGTTTGGAGGTGAGCACTTTCGCCCCTCACTTAGTTAAAAGTTCTTACTTAGAGAACTGTCAAACAATCTGATTGCCACTGGGTTTGCAGTGCTTGAGTTCACAGAACAGGGTAACTTGAGGGTCTTGCTGTGATGAGAGAGTGGCACAAGGGGGTGGAAGTGAGAACAAGGTAAGGGGTTAGCTCCTGATGACCAACCAAGTAGAGAAAGACCATCTGTAAGTTGAGGGGACAAATGTTGGAATGCTGCTGGGGATGTTCCTGATTATGGAAGGAGTTCGAACAATGGAATGAGCTGCTATCACCTTTCCCACTCATGACACAGGCAGAATGATGTTTTGGAAACCCCTCAATCCCTGAAGCTCTCCCTCAGGCCTCAAATTTGAGATTGGGGCAGGAAGTGGCCCTTGAATACTCAAGATATTCCAAACAGAAGTGGGAATTATTTGTTACCCTAAGATCCAACTGAATACTTTACATTTCTAAAGAAGGTTTCAGTACTCTCCCAGACAGACTGGTACCATTGAGAAATGTAGTATTTAGAAGTTGTTTTCAATTTCTTTGATCTAGGAACCCTGCTGGGTTTATATCTCAACATCAAAGCACTTTCTGAGATGTCTAAAAAAATGTTTTTCTACATAGATCTACTATAATTCTACATGGGATTACTTTTCCCTACTGCTCCGGTCCTGGACCAGACTGTCAACTTTACATTATGGAGAAAGTGAGGTCTGCAGATGCTGGAGATCAGAGCTGAAAATGTGTTGCTGGAAAAGTGCAGCAGGTCAGGCAGCATCCAAGGAACAGGAAATTCGACATTTCGGGCATAAGCCCTTCATCAGGAATGAGGAAAGTGTGTCCAGCAGGCTAAGATAAAAGGTAGGGAGGAGGGACTTGGGGGAGGGGCGATGGAGATATGATAGGTGGAAGGAGGTCAAGGTGAGGGTGATAGGCCGGAGTGGGGTGGGGGCAGAGAGGTCAGGAAGAAGATTGCAGGTTAGGAGGGCGGTGCTGAGTTCGAGGGATTCGACTGAGACAAGGTGGGGGGAGGGGAAATGAGGAAATGTTCGAGTCTGGCCATGGCAGATGGTGCAATTAGAATCCAATTAAAATTTGGAATTAAGGGTCTAATGATGACCAAGAATCCATTGTTGATTGTTGGAAAATCTCATCTGGTTCATTAATGGCAGAGACTCCTACAGCATGGAAACAGACTGTTAGGTCTAACCAGTCCATGCCAAACTTAATCTCAAACCAAACTAGTCCACCCTGCCTGCGTTTGGCTCAAGCCTTACCCATTCATGAACTTAACCAAATGTCTTTTAAGCGTTGTATCTGTACCTGGAACTACCTTTTTTTTTCTGGCAATTCATTCCACACATGAACCACTCCCAGTATAAAGTTGCTCCTTATGTCCTTTTTAAATTTTTATGCTCTCATCTTAAAAATATTTCCCTTAGTTTTGAACTCTCTCACCCATACAAAAAGATCCTTGTCATTCATTTTATGCCCGACATGATTTTATAAACCTGAATAAGGTTTATCAACCTCCTATGCTCCTGTGAAAAAAGTCCTAACCTATCTAGCCTGTCCATATAACTCAAACCCTCCAGTCCTGGCAACATCCTGGTAAATCTTTTCTGAACCCTCTCCAGTTTAATACAATACCTTCAATAGGTGAAGTGACCAGAAATCCACACAGTATTCCAGAAGGAGCCTCAATAACATACTGCACAATTTCAATTTGATGTGCCAATTCTATACTGAAAGGTCTGAGCAGTGAAGGCAAGTGTGCTAAATGCCTTATTAACCATTATCTTAGATGTAGTGGTTAGGTGGATGAACAACGAGCATTTGAAATCACTTGAGGTAGTGATTAATAGCCTCCTGAACAGAGGTTATACTGTTGGACAGAGCATTAAGGAATATATAGTTGTAACTTGTAACAATAGAATTGTAATATTCATGAGATACATTGAACTTAGACTATACAAATTAAAATATCTTCTCTATCTGTGATGCAAATTTCAAAGAATTATATACCTGAACTCCTATGTCTCTCTGTTCTACAACACAACCCAGCACCCTACCATTAATTGTATAAGTGCTTGCCTTGTTTGTATTACCAAAACACAATACCTTACAGTTATTCAAATAAAGTGGATAAATCTCCAGGACCTGATCTGGTGTACCCTTGAACTCTGTGGGAAGCTAAGGAAGTGATTGCTGGCCCTTTTGCTGAGATATTTGTATCATCAATAGTCACAGGTGAGGTGCCAGAAGACTGGAGATTGGCTAATGTGGTGCCACTATTTAAGCAAGGTGGTAAGGACAAGCCAGGGAACTATAGATCAGTGAGCCTGACGTTGGTGGTTGGCAAGTCGTTGGAGGGAATCCTAAAGAGCAGGTCATACATGTATTTGGAAAGGCAACGATTGATTAGAGATAGTCAAGATGGCTTTTTGCGTGGGAAATCATGTCTCACAAATTTGATTGAGTTTTTTGAAGAAGTAACAAAGAGGATTGATCAGGGCAGAGCGGTAGACGTGATCTGTATGGACTTCAGTAAGACGTTCGACAAGGTTCCCCACGGGAGAATGGTTAACAAGGTTAGATCTCATGGAATGCAGAGAGAACTAGCCTTTGGATACAGAACTAGCTCAAAGTAGAAGACAGAGGGTGGTAGTGGACAGTTGTTTTTCAGATTGGAGGTCTGTGATCAGTGGAGTGCCGCAAGAATCGGTGCTGGGTTCACTACTTTTCATCATTTATGTAAAAGTTTTGGATATGAACATAAGAGGTACAGTTAGTAAGTTTGCAGATGACACCAAAATTGGAGGTGTAGTGGACAGCAAAGAAGATTACTTCAGATTACAACAGGATCTTGATCAGATGAGCCAGTGGGCTGAGGAGTAGCAGATGGAGTTTAATTTAGATAAATGTGAGGTGTTGCATTTTGGGAAAGCAAATCTTTGCAGGACTCATACACTTAATGATAAGGTCCTGGGAAGTGTTGCTGAATAAAGAGACCTTGGAGTTCAGGTTCATAGTTCCTTGAAAGTGGAGTCGCAGGTAGATAGGATAGGATCAGGCACATCAGAGTGTGACTGTAAGTGAGGCAGGTAGGGGGAACTTGAGTTCAGGAGTGGAGGAGCCTCAGCCCTTGACCTTGTCCAACAGGTATGAGATTCTTGCTCCCTGTACGGATGAGGAAAAGGGCTCTGGACAGGATGAGCCAGCTGACCACGGCACCATGGTGCAGAAGGCCATTCAAGAGGGGGAGCAAATAGACAAGTAGTGGTTATAGGGGATTCTATAATTAGGGGGACAGATAGTATTCTTTGCAAGCCGGATCGGGAGTCTCGCATGGTGTATTGCCTGCCCGGTGCCAGGGTGCGGGACATCTCCGACCGGCTTGAAAGGATATTGGAGTGGGAGAGAGAGGATCCAGTTGTTGTGGTCCACGTTGGTACTAACAACATAGGCAAGACTAGGGTGGAGGACCTGTTTGGGGATTACGAAGCACTAGGAAGGAAATTGAAGTCTAGGTCCTCAAGGGTCATAATCTCCGGATTACTGCCCGAGCCACGTGCCAATTGGCATAGGGATAAGAAAATTAGGGAGGTAAACATGTGGCTAAGGGATTGGTGTGGGAAAGAGGGATTCCACTTCATGGGGCATTGGCATCAGTTCTGGAACAGGGGAGATCTGTACCATTGGGACGGTCTCCACCTGAACTGATCAGGTACCAATGTTCTAGCGAAGAGGATAAATAGGGTGGTCAGTAGGACTTTAAACTTCTGAGTTGGGGGGAAGGGAAAGTGAAAGCAACAGGGAGTATGGAGTTAAATAGAAAGATAAGCAACAGGATAGCATATGTGCTGGCAGATTTAAACTCGAGGCAGACTGGGAATGCAGCAAAAAGAAAGGATAACTTGGGACATCTTATGACTTCCAATATCTCTAATGATAAAGTTAGCATTAAGGCACTTAACCTGAACGCTCGTAGCATTCATAACAAAGCAGATGAACTAATGACACAGATAATAGTGAATGATTATGATGTGGTAGGCATCACAGAGATATGGTTACAGGGGGGTCAGGACTGGTAGTTAAACCTCCAAGGATTTTCAACTTATCGAAAAGACAGGGAGGTGGGCAGAGGGGGTGGGGTTGCCTTGTTAGTTAAGAATAAAATTAAATCTATGGCACTGAATGACAGAGCGTCGGATGATGTGGAGTCTGTGTGGGTGGAATTGGGGAATCTCAAAAGCAAAAAAAACATAATTGGAGTTGTGTACAGACCTCCTAACAGTGGTTAGGACCAGGGATGCAACATGTACTGGGAAATAGAGAAGGCATGTCAGAAAGGCAAGGTCACAGTGATCATGGGAGACTTCAATATGCAAGTGGACTGGGTAAATAATGTTGCCAGTGGATCCAAAGAAAGGGAATTCATGGAATGCTTACAGGATGGCTTTTTGGAACAGCTTGTCATGGAGCCCACAAAGGAGCAGGCTATTCTGGACCTAGCGCTTTGTAATGAACCAGACTTTATAAAAGATCTTAAAGTAAGGGAACCCTTAGGAAGAAGCGAACATAATATGGTAGAGTTCAGTCTGCAATTTGAAAGAGAGAAAGCAAAATCGGATGTAATGGTGTTACAGTTAAATAAAGGTAATTATGAGGGCATGAGAGAGGAACTGACAAAAATAGACTGGAAGCAGAGCCTAGCAGGGAAGACAGTAGAACAAAAATGGCAGGAGTTTGTGGGTATAATTGAGGACACTGTACAGAGGTTCATCCCCAAGAAAAGAAAGATTATCCGAGGAGGGATTAGACAGCCATGGCTGACAAAGGAAGTCAGGAAATGTATTAAAGTAAAAGAGAGATCCTACAAAGTGGCCAAACCAGTGGGAAATCAGAAGATTGGGAAGGCTACAAAAACAAACAGAGGATAACAAAGAGAGTAATAAGGAAGGAGAGGATCAAATATGAAGGTAGGCTAGCCAGTAATATTAGAAATGATAGTAAAAGTTTCTTTCAATACATAAGAAACAAATGACAGGCAAAAGTAGACATTGGGCCACTTCAAACTGATGCTGGAAGCCTAGTGATGGGAGATAAGGAAATAGCAGGAGAACTTAACAAGTACTTTGCGTCAGTTTTCACAGTGGAAGACATGAGTAATATCCCAACAATTAAAGGGAGTCAGGGGGCTGAGTTGAGTATGGTTGCCATTACAAAAGAGAAAATGCTAGAAAAGCTAAAAGGTCTTAAAATTGATAAATCTCTTGGCCCTGATGGGATACGTCCTAGAGTTCTGAGAGAGGTGGCTGAGGAAATAGCGGAGGCATTGGTTGAGATCTTTCAAGAGTCACTGGAGTCAGGTAAAGTCCCGGATGATTGAAAGATCGCTGTTGTAACTCTCTTGTTCAAGAAAGGATCAAGACAAAAGATGGAAAATTATAGGCCAATTAACCTAACCTCGGTTGTTGGTAAAATTCTAGAATCCATCATTAAGGATGAGGTTTCTAAATTCTTGGAAGAGCAGAGTCTGATTAGAACAAGTCAACATGGATTTAGTAAGGGGAGGTCGTGCCTGACAAACCTGTTGGAATTCTTTGAAGAGGTGACAAGTAGGTTGGACCAGGGAAACCCAGTGGATGTGGTCTATCTAGACTTCCAAAAGGCCTTTGATAAGGTGCCACATGGGAGGCTGCTGAGCAAGGTGAGGGCCCATGGTATTCGAGGTGAGCTACTGGGATGGATTGAGGATTGGCTGTCTGACAGAAGGCAGAGAGTTGGGATAAAAGGTTCTTTTTCGGAATGGCAGCCACTGACAAGCAGGGTTCAGTGCTGGGGCCGCAGCTGTTCACATTATATATTAATGATCTGGATGAAGGGACTGGGGGCATTCTAGCGAAGTTTGCCGATGATACAAAGTTAGGTGGACATGCAGGTAGTACTGAGGAAGTGGGGAGGCTGCAGAAGGATCTAGACAGTTTGGGAGAGTGGTCCAGGAAATGGCTGATAGAATTCAACAAATGCGAGGTCTTGCAATACATTCTAAGTGGTGAGAAAATTCGTAAAGCCAAAGTACAAAGGGATCTGGGAGTGCCAGTTGAGGATTCCCTAAAGGTAAACATGCAGGTTGAGTATGTGATTAAGAAAGCGAATGCAATGTTGTCACTTATCTCAAGAGGGTTGGAATATAAAAGCACCGTTGTGCTACTGAGACTTTATAAAGCTCTGGTTAGGTCCCATTTGGAGTACTGTGTCCAGTTTTGGTCCCCACACCTCAGGAAGGACATACTGGCACTGGAACGTGTCCAGCGGAAATTCACATGGATGATCCCTGGAATGGTTGGTCTAACATACGAGGAATGGCTGAGGATCCTGGGATTGTATTCATTGGAGTTTAAAAGATTAAGGGGAGACTTAATAGAAACTTACAAGGTAATACATCGCTTCAAAAGGGTGGACGCTAGGAAATTTTTTCTGTTAGGCGAGGAAACTAGGACCCGTGAACACAGCCTTAAAATTAGAGAGGGTCAATTCAGAACAGAAATGTGGAGACATTTCTTCAGCCAGAGAGTGGTGGGCCTGTGGAATTCATTGCCACAGAGTGCAGTGGAGGCCGGGACGCTAAATGTCTTCAAGGCAGAGATTGATAGATTCATGATGTCTTGAGGAATTAAGGGCTACGGGGAGAATGCTGGTAAGTGGAGTTGAAATGCCCATCAGCCATGATTGAATGGCAGAGTGGACTCGATGGGCCGATGGCCTTACTTCCACTCCTATGTCTTATGGTCTTATGGTCTTATGAAAAAGGCGAATGGTATGCTTTCCTTTATTGGTCATAGCATTGAGTACAGGAGTTGAGAGGTCAAGTTGTGGCTGGACAGGACATTGGTTAGGCCATTTTTGGAATATTGCATGAAATGTTGTGAAACATGAAAGTGTTCAGAAAAGATTTACAAGGATGTTGCCAGGATTGGAGGATTTGAGCTATAGGGAGAGGTCGAATAGGCTAAGGCTGTTTTCCCTGGAACATCAGAGGCTGAGGGGCGACCTTATAGAGGTTTATGAAATCATGAAGGGCATGGATAAGGTAAATAGACAAGGTCTTTTCCCTCGGGTGGGGGAATCCAGAACTATAGAACATAAGTTTTGGGTGAGAGGGGAAAGTTATAAAAGAGACGTAAGGGACAACATTGAGGGTGGTTCGCATATAATAGGCTGGAATAGGCTGCCAGAGGAAGTGGTGGGAGCTGGTACAATTGCAACATTTAAGAGGCATTTGGATGGGTATATGAATGGGAAGGGTTTGGATGGATATGGGCATGTGCTGGCAGATGGGACTAGATTGGGGTGGGATATCTGGTCAGCGGGTTGGACCAAAGGGTCTGTATCCATGCTGTACATCTCTAATACTCCGTGCCTCCACCTGCTCTCCACCTGCCATCCTTAACTGGTCTGGTCTTCACTCACAACAATGTGACTGACTCTTAACTGCCCTCTGACTGAGCTGATCTAGCCAGAGGCACCACCATTCTCTGAATAAATGAAAAAATGTTGTGATTGAACAGAGCATATACAATAACAAATTTGATCAAAACAGATTTCACAGATTTCTCAGCAAATCCTCCCAAGACATTTAGTGAATGTGGGTCATCAAATTTCATTAAACTTCACAAAGTGTCAAAAATCTTTTCCCTTGCTGAACTGGTCCTGAATCCAATTTCTTCCCCATTTGTTTAAATATAAGATTCTCTTTTTAGACTTGAATATGTTGCTTTCAAATATAAAATTGAAGTGTATTGTGTACATTCCTTTTTCAGAGGACCGTTTGCTGTGAGAACTCTAATTAATCCTGCCTCATTACACAATGCTAGATCTAAAATAGCTTTGTCCTTGTTTGTTACAAAAATGCGTTGTTCTAAGAAGTTGTTATGAAAGCATTCTTCAAATTTATTTTTCTAAATATCTTTTCTAATTTAATTTGTATAGTCTAAGGTCAGAGTCTCTCATGAATATTACATTTCTTCTCTTACAAGCTACAATTATATATCCCTTAATGCTCTGTCCAACAGTGTAACTACAGTTAGGGAGCCTATTAATCACTATCTCAAGTGATCTCTGATGGTTGTTGTTTGTAAACTACACCTAAACTTATTCTGCTTCTTGATAAACTTAACACATATCCTTTCATGCCACTGTCTGTCCCTCATATTTACTATCATTGCTTTTCCTTTTTTGTTTCTATCCAACCTGTCTTTACAAAACACAGTGCACCCTGGAATATTTAATTTTTTAACATAGGAACAATGTTTCAGCAATGGTGATTAGTTTTTAAAACTTTTTTTTGCTATTTCTAATGGTAATCTATTGCATTGCAAGAGCCATGTGCATTTAAACTATGAGACTTTCACATTAGTTTTTATATTATTTTTTGCTTGGACTTATTCACTGTTGTACTCCTATATATAACTTTCTATTCCGTATTATCCAACTCTAAATGGCTTAATCCACTTTTTCTCTATCTATTCATGGGATGTGGGTGTCATTAGTTGGGCTAGCATTTATTGCCCATCTCTAGCTGCCCCTGAGAAGGAGGTGGTGAGCTGCTTTCCTGAATGCTGCAGTCCACTTGGTGCAGATACACCCAATGCTGTTAGGTAGTAGGTTCCAAGATTTTGACTCTGTGATACTGAAGCAATGGTGTCATGTTTCTAAGTCAGGAGTGAGTGGGTTTGGAGGAGATCTTGAAGGTGGTAGTACTTCTATGATATCTGCTGTCCTTGATCTTCTTGATGGTCATAGATTTGGAAGATGATGTGTACGGAACATTGGTTAATTTCTGCAATGCATCTTGTAGATAGTACACACTGCTGCTATAAGAGCCAGTGGTGGAGGGAGTGCATGTTGTGGATGTGGTGCTAAACAAATGGATTGCTTTGTTCTGAATTGTGTCAAGCTTCTTGAGTGTTGTTGGAGCTGCACTCATCCAGGCAAATGGAGAGTATTCCATCATACTCCTGTGTTGTGCCTTGTAGATAGTGGGCAGGCTTTATGGAGTCAGGTGGAGAGTTAGTTGCTGAAGGATTCCTAGCCTCTCCCCTGCTCTTCAGGCCACTGTATTAAAATACCAGTCCAATTTGTTACTGGTCAATGGTAAATTCCAGAAGAGTGGGAGATTTAGTGATAGTAATGCCAATGAATGTCAAGGTTCAATGGTTAGATCCTTTCCTTTTTGAGATGGTCATTGCCCCCTGTGCTGTAAATGTTACTTGTCACTTGTCAGTCCAAGCTAGATAGTATCCAGGTCTTGCTGCATTTAGATGTGGATTGTTTCAGTATCTGAGGAGTTGTGCAATCATCAGTGAACATTCCTTCTTCTGACCTTCTGCTGGAGGGAAAGTCATTGACGAAACAACTGAAGATGATTGGGCCTTGGACACTAACCTGAGGAAGTCCTGTAGATATGTTCTGAAGCTGAGATGACTGACCGCCAACATCCGTCAAGCTCTTTGATGCTTGGTGTTTGTAAACTACACCTAAACTTATTCTGCTTCTTGATAAACTTAATACAGATCCTTTCATGCACTGTCTGCCCTTCATTATAAGACCATAGACACTGAAGCAGAAGTTAGGCCATTCAGCCCATTGAGACCATTCAATCCTGGCTAATAAGTTTCTCGTCCCCATTCTCCCACTTTCTCCCCTTAACCCTTGATCCCCTTGACAATCCAGAACCTATCCATCTTAAATACACTCAATGACCTGGCCTATACCAGGTGGCAGTGAATTCCATAGATTCACCACTCTCTGGCTGAATAAGTTTCTCCTTATCTCCATTCTAAAATGTCTTCCCTTTACTCTTAGGCTGTGCCCTGGGGTCCTAGTCTCTCCTACCAATGGAAACATCTTCCTGACATCCACTCTATCTGAGCCATTCAGTATTCTGTAAGTTTCAATCCTTCAAAACTCCATTGAGTATAGACCCAGAGTCCTCAAATGTTCTTCACACGTTAAACCTCACATTCATGGGTTCATCCTTGTGAACTTCCTCTGAACAGTCTCCAAGGCCAATTCATCCTTCCTGAGATATGGGGCCCAAAACTGCACACAATCCTCCAAATATTGTCTGACCAGAGCTTTATTGAGCTTCAGAAGTATATTCAAGTCCTCTGTAAATAAATGCCATTATTGCATTTGCCTTCCTAATTACTGACTCAACCTGCAAGTTTACCTGGAGAGAATCCTGGACTAGAACTCTCAAGTCTCTTTGCACATCAGACTTCTGAATTTTCTCCCTATATAGAAAATAGTCCATTCTTCCTACCAAAGTGCATAACCTCACATCTTCCCACATTGTACTCCATCTGCCACTTCTTTGCCCACTTTCCCAACCTGTCCAAATCCTTCTGCAGCCTCCCACTACCTCAATACTACCTGTCCCTCTACATATCTTTGTATCATCTGAAATCCTAGCCAGATTGCCGTCAGTTCCTTCATCTAGATCATTAATGTATAAAGTGAAAAGTTGTAGTCTGAACACTGAGCCTTGCTGAACACCACTTGTCACCGGCTGCCATCCTGAGAAGGATCTTTTCATCCCCGATCTCTGTTTTCTGCCAACATGCTAACATCTTGCCTCTTACATAGTAGCCTCCTGTGCGGCACATTGTCTAAGGCCTTTCTGAAGTCCTGGTGGATAATATCCATTGGCTCCTGTTGGTCTAACTTGCTCATTACTTCCTCAAAGAATTCTAGCAGATTTGTCAGGCATGACCTCCTCTTGATGAAATCATGCTGACTCTGTCCTATTTTACCATACACTTCCAAGTATTCAGAAATCTCATCCATCACAATGAATTCCAGGATATTATCCATGACTAAGGTTAGGCTAATTGGTCTGTAATTTTCCATCTTTTGCCTTACTCCCTTTTAAAATAGGATGTCATGCTACTGATTTTCCAGTCCTCTGGGACCCTCTGTGATTCCAGTGATTCCTGAAAGATCACTACTAACACCTCTGTTAACTCTTCAGTTACTTCCCTTCGAATTCTGGGATGTAGTCCATTTGGTCTAAGTGATCTACCCAGCTTCAGATCATTTAATTTTTCTAGCACCTTCTCCTTGGCGATGGCCACCATACCCAGCTCTGTGTCAAAATGTGTGGTACTGGAAAAGCATAGCCAGTCAGGCAGCATCTGAGGAGCAGGAGAATCGACATTTCGGGCATATGCCCTTCATCTGAAATGTCAACTCTCCTGCTCCTCAGATGCTGTCTGACTTGCTGTGCTTTTCCAATGCTACGCTTTTTGACTCTGATATCTAGCATCTGCAGTCCTCACTTCCTCCATACACAGCTCTGCTCCTCACTTTCTTTAATTTTGGGGATATTACTCAAGTCTTCCACCGTGAAGACTGATGCATAGTAATTATTCCGCTCTTCAGCCATTTCCTTGCTCCCCACTACTACCTCTCCGACATCATTTTCCCACGTTCCAATGTTAACTTTTGCCTCTCATTTGCCCTTTATATATCTAAAGAAATTCTTACAGTCTTTCTTTATATTACTGGCTAGCTTATCCTCATCTAGATTGTTAATGTATAAAGTGAAAAGTTGTGGTCCCAACACTGACCCTTCTGGAACACCGTTTGTCACTGGCTGAAATCCTGAGAAGGACCCTTTTATCCCTATTCTTTGCTTCCTGTCATTCAGCCAAGCTTCTTTCCATACACTTCCATGTTATTTTCATTTGTGCTATGTATGATCCCAACCGGGGAAGATCTTTCCCCAGATTCCCATTGAATCCAGTTTTACGAGGGCTCTTTGATGCCACACTTAGTCAAATGGGAATGTGGTGTCAAGGGCACATACTTTTGTAACCCCTTTGCAATTTAGTTTTTTTGTCCATATTTGAATCAAGACTGCAATGAGGTCAGGAGCTGATGGGCCCTTGTAGAATACAAAACTGTGTGACAGGTTATTGCCAAGCCCTTCATAACACTGATAATCACCCCTTTGCCACTTTAGTGATGATTAAGTGTAGACTGACGAGGCGGTAATTAGTTGGGTTCAATTCCTCCGTGTGTGCACAATATACCTGGGCAATTTTCCACATTGTCAGGTAGATGCCAGTTTGTAACTGTACTGGAACATCTTGTCCAGGGATGTGGCAGGTTCTGTAGCACATGTCTTCAGTACAGAATGTTGCCAGAATATTGTCATGGCCCATAGGCTTTACAATTTCCAAAGCCTACAGCTTTTTTTTATATATATCACATGGAGTGAATCGAATTGGTTGAAGGCGATATCTATTTCTGTGAACATCAGAAGGAGGCTGATGTAGAATCATCTTCTTTGCATTTTTTGCTGCAACTTGTTGTAAATTATTTGGTTTTATCTTTTGTACTGATGTGCTGGGTTGCCCTGTTATTGATAATGGGGACTTTTGTGCAGCTTCCTCCTCGAGTGAGTGGTTTAATTCTCTGTAACCATTCATGACTGGATGGAGCAGGATTGCAGACTGTAGATCTGATCCATTAATTGTGGAACTGCTTCACCCTGTCTATCACTTACTGCTTATGCTGTCTGCCATGTAAGTAATCTTATTTTATAGCTTCACCAAGTTGATACTTCATGTGAAAATAGATAAGTCCCCTGGATCGGATGCGATTTATCCTAGGATCCTTTGGGAATCCAGGGAGGAGATTGCCGAGCCTTTGACATTAATCTTTAAATCATCATTGTCTACAAGAATAGTGCCTGAAGACTGGAGGATAGCAAATGTGGTTCCCCTGTTCAAGAAGGGGAGTAGAGACAACCCTGGTAATTATAGACGAGTGAGCCTTATTTCATTTGTTGGTAAAGTGTTGGAAAAGATTAGAAGAGATAGGATTTATAATCATCAAGAAAAGAATAATTTGATTAGGGATAGTCAACACAGTTTTGTGAAGGGTAGGTTGTGCCTCACAAACCTTTATTGAGTTCTTTGTGAGAAGGTGACCAAACAGGTAGATCAGAGTAAATCGGTTGATGTGGTGTATATGGATTTCAGCAAGGCGTTTGATAAGGTTCCCCACAGTAGGCTATTGTACAAAATGCGGAAGAATGGGATTGTGGGAGATATAGCAGTTTGGATCAGTGATTAGCTTGCTGAAAAAAGACAAAGGGTGGTGGTTGATGGGAAATGTTCATCCTGGTGTCCAGTTACTAGTGGTGTGCCGCAAGGGTCGGTGTTTGGTCCACTGCTGTTCGTCATTTTTATAAATGACCTGGATGAGGGCGTAGAAGGGTGGGTTAGTAAATTCGCAGATGACACTAAGGTCAGTGGAGTTGTGGATAGTGACGAAGGATGTTGTGGGTTACAGAGAGACATAGATAAGCTGCAGAGTTGGGCTGAGAGGTGGCAAATGGAGTTTAATGCTGATAAGTGTGAGGTGGATCACTATGGCCGGAGTAACTGGAATGCAAAGTACTGGGCTAATGGTAAGATTCTTGGTAGTGTAGATGAGTAAAGAGATCTCAGTGTCCATGTACACAGACCCTTGAAACTTGCCACCCAGGTTGACAGGGTTGTTAAGAAGGCATACAGTGTTTTAGCTTTTATTAACAGAGGGATCGAGTTCCGGAACCATGAGGTCATGTTACAGCTGTACAAAACTCTAGTGTGGCCGCACTTGGAGTATTGTGTACAGTTCTGGTCACCACATTATAAGAAAGATGTGGAAGCTTTGGAAAGGGTGCAGAGGAGATTTACTCAGATATTGCCTGGTATGGAGGGGAGGTTTTACGAGGAAAGGCTGAGGGACTTGAGGCTGTTTTCGTTAGAGAGAAGAAGGTTGAGAGGTGATTTAATAGAGACATACAAAATAATCAGAGGGTTAGATAGGGTGGAAAAGAGCCTTTTTCCAAGAATGGTGATGACGAGCACGAGGGGGCATAGCTTTAAATTGAGAGGTGATAGATATAGGACAGATGTCAGAGGTAGTTTCTTTACTCAGAGAGTAGTAAGGTTATGGAATGCTTTGCCAGCAACGGGAGTAGATTCATCAAGTTTAAATACATTTAAGTCGTCATTGGACAAACATATGGACATACATGGAATAGTGTAGGTTAGATGGGGTTCTGATTGGTATGACAGGTCGGCGCAACATCGAGGGCCGAAGGGCCTGTACTGCGTTGTAATATTCTATGTTCTATATGAGTGGTGCAGTTCCTGACATGCTTTTTCTCTTTGGATTTCCATATTTCCCTTTTCCGGATTACATCCCCCATTATTTTAGTTTTTGGACCACACATTTCATTCTCTAATATGCTTGACCCTATGTTGACTGATGCGTTAATTAGATAAACCTTGAGGTTTCTGCATTCTAATTTGGATCCTAACTCCTCAAACTGTCTCAGCAGAATATCATTACTGCTGAAGAACTTATGCTCAAAAAGTCAATTGTCCTGCTCCTCAGATGCTGCCTGACCGGCTGTGCCTTTTCAGTACCACACTCTCAACTCAGCAGACTATCATGCCTAGTTCTACCAATGTTGTTGATTCCTACATGAAAATACCCAACCTCAATTGCAGGGAATAATATTCAAACCCTCTGATAATGTTTTACCCTCTCTTAATCACTTTCACAAAAGCCCCAGAAGCTTCCTCTCAAACCAGGCCCAGTCCATCTGAAACTAAAACCTACTGAATTCCACATCGAGGAGAGTGAGTCTATGCTGGCCCCTTATAAGGTCTGGGTGCTCTGGACCAAATGACCTTGGGGACAACCAGCTAGGTCTTCCAGGTAAGCAGGAACACTTACAGAATATGCCCTCTCCACCCCAGAAATCAGGATTGCGTTTACATGTAGCAGAAGGGAAAGGAAGAAAGATACATACTGTGAGCACATGGGTGATGCATTGTCGTACATATCTTTGCATTATATAGACATACGTTTGCTGTAGTGTCTTTATTGCCATCGGTCTTGATGAATTTGCAGCCATTTGAAAGAGGAGCAGCCTCTTCACACATCCTAATGACAAAAGAGCCTGTAGTGGCTGAGCATTGCTCAGCTCAGCCTCTGATTAGACCAAGTGACAGACTGATCGTGACCAACTTTCAGCATGGGATCAGATGTGCCCTTAACTGGGTGTGGCTGTACATCCTGACTGATGATACACCCCTTGAGGCCACAAAGAATTTGCCCCCTTTGACTTTCAGCTATGGTTCTTTGGTTGAAGCAAATGTGAAGTGTTTTCAATGTAAACTGCTGACACTTGCTGTACGTGTGACATTGATGTAGTATGATGCTGCATAACAACATGCCCACCCCCTTGATTGTTCAGTGCTCTCAACTATGAAAAGCTGTCTGCCTCTTCCTCTGTGCTACAAAGCCAGCAAAGCAAAAAGGTTGGTAGCCTGTAAATAAATACTAAAGTGCTTGAGCAATAAGAAAGCAATCTGAGTCACACAAAGATTGACATCCAATAAGACCTGAAGAGTCCATGCACTGTAAAACAATACAAGCCACAGAGATTGACAACTTCCAAGAAAATGCAAAGTGAGTGGCAGTAACAAAGTAAGCTAAGAGCCAATATATCTTCTGCAGGTGCACTTGATATGTGGGTAAGTTCCTGTGGAAAATGACATGGCAGAGGCATTTGAGTTTCCCTAATCTCCAAAGTGAAGTCCTGAAGCGCTAAAGTTGTGTGTAAATTGATGTAAAAATGCCATAAAGGTATAACACTGGCTTCTTGCTGAGTTGTTAAAGCCTGGCACTGGAAAAAGCACAGCAAGTCAGGCAGCATTCGAGGAGCAAGAGAGTCAACATTTCGGGCATGACTCTTTTTCAGGACAGGGGAGGGGGAAGGGGGCTGGGGAATGGTAGGTGGAATGGTGATAGGTGGGCGAAGGTGGGAGGTGATGATGATTGGTCCATGGGAAGTGTAGAGTGGATAGGTAGAAAATAAAATGGACATTTAGGTCAGTTTAAGAGGGCAGATCAGAGTCGGAGGGTTGGATCTGGATGGGATGGGAGGAGGGGAGATTTGGAAACTGGTGGATTCAATGTTCATGCCGTGTGGTTGGAGGCTCCTGAGCCAGAAAATAAGGTGTTCCTCCTCCAGTTTGCAGGTGGCCTTGTTAAGCAGTGGAGGAGGCCCAGAATAGATATGTCCTCAGGGGAGTGGGAGGGGGAGTTGAAGTGGATGGCCACAGGAAAGTGGGGTTGGTTGATGCATATGAATCAGAGATGTTCCCTAAACCGTTCCGCGAGTTTGCGATTGGTCTCTCCAAGAGGAGACCACAACAAGGGCACCGGATGTAATAAATGAAGTTGGAGGATGTACAAGGAGGATGCCAAATTTGGAATGATTCTTTGGGGTCTTGGACTGACGTCAGGGGGGAGGTGTAGGCGCAGGTTTTATACCTCTTACATTGGCAGGGGAAGGTGTCAGTTGTGGAGATGGGATTGGTGGGAAGACCTAACAAAGGAGTCAGTTGATTGCTGATTTATGTGTACAAAGATTGGAAGAAGACAGTTTACAGGAAACACACAGAGGAATTATGATCCAAGTGCAGTTGTCCAAAGGCCCAGATAATAAGTGGCAAACTGCTGGCACTAGGTAGACCCTATGAATTATAAGTTGGGAACTCCTATCATCGAGTTTCTTGGGAAAGAACAGGAGAACTGCGAGTTGCATAGAAATGAAGCTGGTTTAACTCTATAATGAGAGGTAAATGTATAAATATAAGACAGTCACTACTTGATAGTGGGATTCAGAACTTGTTATTTGAACACTGTGAGGGAAATTGGAATTATTTTCCCCCAACATTGAGAATCTGATGTTTCCATTTTCTCCAAACTTTCCCAACTTTCTTGTCATTTCACCTGCTATTCAAGGGATTGGAAAATTCAGCCCTGAGTGCAAGTAGTGCTGTCCAAAGTTTCAATGCTCTCCAGACTGTCACATATTGGGTGACAGTTCCCACTCAAATAAACACAATGCAACAGAACCAATGCATAAACCCATTTGTGGAAATAGAATATCCAGCAATTCTGCATTAACTTTGAGGTTCTATACACTGTGTCAGAGATTCATAACCCATTAGTGACAAGGTTGTTACTGGCACACTTCACTTATTGGATTAGTAACAGATAGGTATTCAAAGCTTATCTAATTAGAATCTAATGCCAAGTCTATTAAATAACAAAATTAGACAGATGAAAGAAGATCAGAAAAGTGTTGTCAGTTGCACTGGAACTGGAATGCTTGACTGAACTGCAAATGAAGCACAAAGGTTACCAGTCTTGTACCACCTTCTATCTCTGAATTCATTAGTAGCTTGAGCCAGCTGGAAGCAATACACTATTATGCAGCAATGAATAATCTGATCGAGGCCACTTTTTGATGTTAGAGCTTATTGATTACAGAATGATTTCAAAGATACTGGAATACAAATGGCAATGCCATTAACGTATTCATTTCCATGCCATTTATCGGTATTGAATTGAAAAACACATTCCTGACTTCCTGGATTTGTGCCAAATGAAGCGGATAATATTTACTTTATTATGATTTTTGTAATTGGTCTATTCTTGAGGTTACAATGAGTTTTAAAATTTGTGCTTCTTTGGTTCAGCACAGATGCTTTATCCAAAGATTGTGTCCATACCATGTTCTTACTACATTATCAGCAGTTCCTCAATCCTTGCATTACTACAAACTACAATTTTCACATGGTTCAGAAATGAAAAAACCGTGTTTTTAGGTAGTTGAGCATGATAATTATATATTGCAACAGAAATTCGGAGTTCTGATTTTTCTGCCCCTTGTTCTGTTGATCCCTGTCTTCTGTGGGCAAAAAAGGGTGGAGATCCAAATCATCAGGTCCGTACCTCACCAAAACAAAGGGGTGGAGATCCAAATCATCAGGCCTCAACCCCTTCAAAACCATCTGATATTTCCCAAGGCTTTCCTGTCAGGGCACAGCCTAGCCCATCTCTGCCATAGGTGTACAATGGTGCTGAGAGAAAGGAGATGTTTCTTATCTTGCTTTTCCAACTCTGTTCACTGTAATTGCTGGATGTTCAAATTTAGTGACATCCAGAAATGTTGGTTCTTTTCTCTGCTAGCAACTATTGCAGGTAAGGTATCTTTTATCATTTTAGGCCCCATGTACGATTTGAACTTTTATCGACAGTTTTGGTTGCTGATCTTCATTGACATTCAAAAAGGGCTCAATGAACTAAGATAGAGACAGATTGCTCATCTTAATTTCCTCTCTTTATTTTTCTACCCACTCATGTGCCATGAGTGTGGCTGACTGGCCAGCATTTACTGCCTACCTCTAGTTACCCTTGAGAAAGTAATGGTGATCTGCCATCGGGTCTGCTGCAGTCCATGGGCTGTAGGTACATCCACAATTTCCTTAGGGAGGGAATTCCTGGAATTTGAGCCAGCAACAGTGAATGAATGGTGATACATTTCCAGGTCAGGGTGGTAAGTGGATTGGAGGGGAACAAGCAGATGGTGGTGTTCCTACAAATCTGCTACCCTTGACCTTCTAGATGGAAGTGGTTGTGGGCTAGGAAGGTGCTGTCAGAGAATCTTTGGGGAATTTCTGCCATGCATCTTGTAGATAGTACACACTACTGTGGATGAGTGTCAGTGGTAGGGGAAGTGGATGTGGTGCCAATCAAGTGGGCTGCTTTGCTTTGGAGGGTGTCAAGCTTCTTGAGTATTGTTAGGGCTGTACTCATGCAGGCAAGTGGGAAGTGCACTCTTAAATTATACCTGGTTGTTGGGAGACATGCTTTGGAGAGTCAACAGGTGAGTTACTTCTCGCAGCATTCTTGGCCTCTGACCTGCTCTTGTAGCTACTATATTTAGTCCAATTGGGTTTTTGGACAATGGTAGCACCCAGGATATTGTTAGTGTACTCAGTGATGGTAACTCCATTGAATGATGGAACAATGGTTAAGTACTTTCTTGCATGGTATAAATTATAAATAAAGTTTATAATTATTATAGACTTGCCAGTTGTCAGTCCAAGCTTGGATATTATCTAGATTTTGGTGGCATTTGAGCATGGAGAAAGTGAGGACTGCAGATGTTGGAGATGAGAGTTGAAGAGTGTGGGGCTGGAAAAGCATAGCCAGTCAAGAAGCATCTGAGGAGCAGGACAGTTGACGTTTTGGGCATAAGCCCTTCATCAGGAATGAACATGGACTATTTCAGTATCTGAGCAGTTGCAAATGGTGCTAAACATTGTGCAAGCATCATCAAACCACTTATGATGGAGGGAAGGCCACCGATGAAGCAGCTGAAGATGGTTGAGCCTGAGACATTATACTAATAAATTACTACGTAGATGTTCTGGAGCTGAGACGACTGACCTCCAACAATCACAAACATTTTCGCATATGCTGGATGTGAACCCAACCAGCAGAGAGTTTACCACTTGATTCCCATTGATTACAGTTTTGCTGGGCTCCTTGATGTCACACTTGGTCAAATCAAGCCTTGATGTCAAGGGCTGTCACTCTCACCTCTCCATGAATTCAGCTATTTGGTCCATGTTTGAATTATAAGGCTATAATGAGATCAGGAGCAGAGTGGAACCAAAACTAGGCATCATTGAACAGGTTCTTGCAATTGTTGATGACACCACATCATGATTGAGAGAAGACACAGATGTTGATAATTTGACATGTAGTACTGTTGTGCCTTCTTTTTATGTAGCACAGACCTGGCAATTTACCCCATTGTTGGGTAGATGCTGGCGTTGTAGTCTACTGGAACTAAGCTTGGCTAGTGCTGCTGCAAGTTTTGAAGCACCTATCTCCAGTACTATTGCCAGAATATTGTCAGGCCCATAATGTTTGCAGTTTCCGGTACCTCCAACAGATTCTTGATATCATGTGGAGTGAATTGAATTGGCTGAACAGTAGCAACTGTCTTGCAGAAGAAGGCTGAGATGGATCATAACTTTCTGGCTACAATTTGCCCATTTGAGAGAGATGATAATCTTTTGATATATTTCTCTATTATTAAGCTTGAGGCCTGGATTGTTATTTGTCTCAACTTAAGTATTGAAAAGAGGACATGAGCCTAAATAGCTGTTGGTTGACAAGGCATTTCTATCTGACATGAGCAGGGCTTTTCCAAGGATGGGCATTGTTGATTTTAGGGGATTCATAATCAAATTACCTACTATAGGCAGTCAATAATTTATAACAATTTCTAATAGCTTATTGAGAAGCAGCACTTTTGATAAGGTATATTAGTTGATTAGACAAAGAAAGGAAATCTATGACCCCTGACAGATGAAACCATTTTACCGATCTGGGATCCGTTCTGTAGAATGGAGGAATAGAAGCAGAATAGACAAATCACATCCTAGTGATCCTATGCTGATGATGTGGTTTGTCTCCCTGGATCTACTTGACCCTTCCTCCCCTCCTGTCCCTGTTAGTATACCTTATTTGGAAGTTGGCCATCAATGCTGTGTCAATCACCAGTCTAACTCTTCTTGACCAATGGCCATGGAATAGCTACTCATGAATCAGGTAATCTTTGTCCCCTTGCCCACCTCCATTTGAAGGTTAATTTTCATTCCTTCTGAGACTAAAGCCTTCCCTTTATTTCAAGACATTGCATTGATAATGGAGTATCATGTGCCTGATCAATCTTTGACATGAGTCAAAATTTTGATGATTTTTGTGACCACTCCACTGATTTCACAGAGATTTATTTAGATTTGCAGAAGACTAGTTACTAATGTGAAACAGTTTGATGAGGTCTCATGCTGCACGGGAAATACTAAATAATGAGGTCCCCAATTCTCAACAGCATGAAGAAAATTAGAGGTGGAAGGAGGAAGAAAGGGTATGAGGATTTCAAGGATGTGGTCAGAAGTTATACAGAAGTTACTGAAAGGGAGTTGAAAGACCACTTGAGATATGAACATATCTGTTAGGAAATTGGCCATTCAGCCCTTTACAGCTGCTCCACCATTCAACATGATCATTGTTGATCAATTTTGTTTCAAATTTCACATTTACAGCTACTCCATTGTTTAACAAAAATTTTTAATCCTCTGGCTTCAAAATATTCAATTAACCAGTCTCCTCACCTCTGTCCTAAAGGAGTAACTCCAAATTTGGGGTTACTGCTCTTTACTTTAAGAGTCACCCATGAAAGGTAACATTGTTCCCACATCCCCTTTCTCAAGACCAATCTGGATCCTATATACTTCAAGCAATGGCTACCTCAGGGAGCAACATAGAACATGGATAATAAAATGCATCTGAAAGGAGACGTTAAGGATCTACAAGAGGTAATTGAAATTAGATTTAGATTAGATTCCTTACAGTGTCGAAACAGGCCCTTCGGCCCAACAATCCACACTGACCCTCTGAGCAGTTGCCCACCCAGATTCATTCCCCTAACTAATGCACCTAACACTATGGGCAATTTAGCATGGCCAATTCACCTGACCTGCACATTTTTGTATTGTGGGAGGAAACCGGATCACCTGGAGGAAACCTACGCAGACATGAGGAGAATGTACAATCTCCACTCAGACAGTTGCCTGAGGTGGGAATTGATCCCGGGCCTCTGGTGCTGTGAGGCAACAACGCTATCCAATAAGCCACTGTACCGCCCTAAATGGAATGTGAAAGAGCAAGATGAGTTGTGTTGTAGTTTGTGCACAGTAGGAATGAGGATTCAGAGTTTGCAGAGTTTGAAAGAAGAAAGGAATTGGGATATCTTGATGCAAAGCTGAGTATGGACTTGAGTGAGTTGTTGAGAGCAAATGTCTGAAAATAGAGATGAGAGTGTTATATCATCCTGAGATACTCAAAGTAGGAGAAGTAGTAGTTGAAACAGACACCATTTGATGATGATGATGATGTCACTATTATGGTGGTTTGGGAGAAACAGGTAGTGGAAATGTTATCCAGCTGGCTATGGAGTCATGTAAATATGAATTTTAAGATTGGAATTTTTACACTGCAGTGGGAAACAGCAGATCCAGAACCCATTCCTGCAGGACAAAGGTCTGGGATATTTACAATGTCCCACCTAAATTGGCACAGAAACAGGTTCCCTAACCAATTAAGAGCAGCGGACTGTTTCTCAAGAGGTAAATTAGAGACCTTTCAGATAAGAGGAACATTAAATGATTGTAGAGAGCATCACTGAGATAGTGCTTTAATATGGAGGAATCATTTCACCATCATATTTAGGAATGTAAATAAAAGCAGTATCAGCACTTTCATCTCCACTGTCACGGCAGAAGTGATGGCTGTGGCTATGTTGGTGTGAGACTTTGAAATCCCTCCACAGAGCAGTGTTTTAGTGTACTGTCACCCTGGATGGATGGAAGTTCTGTAGACTTGGCTGAACTGTATACCCTTATCCCTGTCTGTTACCGGATACCCACTTCCAGACTGTGAAACTGCCTTCTGTCACATCCTGGAAAATGGAAAATCTCAGTCACCACTTCTCAAGTGTTTTCAGCAAGGCTTTTAATGAGCTTCATTGACTTCTTGTCTCACAGGGACAGGTCGCCCTCTTGCATCCCAAACCCATCCTGGCAAAAATGGCAGCTGCCATGAATCTTTTTGTGAAACCAGTCAACCGTGTTTGTCTGAATTCCCAATCTTGCTGTTACCTGAGAATTTTCTCATTGTAAATTAAAATATGTCCCATATCTTATATAAATTTAAGAAGTGAACATGGCTTCAAAGTCATTTATCAGAATTTTCTTACGTTGAAGATTTCTTTCAACTAGAAAATGTCAGGTTTGTAATTCCAGATCAAGAAGTGTTCATTTTCATGGACAATGATGTTAAGTGTGCCTTTCAAATTAAAGACAGAGAAAAGGCTGTTTTTCAGGTTTAAATCATGCCATTGTAACTACATTGTTGTGTGAATGGCCTGAATTTTATGGTCAAAATGCCAGATTTTGCTCTATGCCAGCTTTTGCTCTATGATTATCATCAAAATCTGGGGTCTGTACATGTCCATTTAAAGGTGGAAATCCATAAAGTGCTTTCATATGGTTCTCTACTTTTCTATTGGGTGTGTTTTTAAGTCCCACCAGATGGCAATAAAAGTAGAAATTGCTAACTGAAAACCCGACTTTTTACTCAATTAGTCTCACTATAAAATCGTTTGCAAAGGTTAGACCTTGCTAAATGAGGTCTGATGAGCTTTCAACAACTTTTAAGTTCATAGTTACTTATAAAACATGTTTCTGGACCTGAGAACTTAATTGTATATTTGTGAAATTTGTGGAACTTCACGATTTATGATTTAAAAATAAATTTCAGATAATTTTAAGAACAATTTTACTTTGAGTATATTAATTTATGTTACATTATGTTTTTGGAATGGTTCAATTTCTGCATTATTCTGATATACATTCCACAATTACTTAGTTTACTCTCTGTAAAATATAATTAACTTTGAAAGGTGATAAGTATATCTTACTCCCAGCTTTGCTGTCTGTGAGACTACTACACAATGATTGGCAGCTTTCCTTTCACGACAATATCGTCGGTGCTGACTGATGAGAGATCCGTTTATCTTGACACAGAACTAAATCGGTATCTGTAAAGGGAAATCCATGACACTGAAATGGGTAGCCTTATGCAAGGACAGTGATTTGCCATTAGACTGGCTTTTTCTGAAATTCAAGCATTATTTGTGTACTCAGAGTGAAATTGTTTGAACTGAATCAATTGTTTTCAATGTCAATTTCAATATTGCAAATTTCCAGTATCTTGAGTTGTCGATGCACTGGGATTCCTTTGATTATGATTGTATTTCCAAATAAATAACTCTTTAACTGAATAACTAGGTGCTCCTGTTTGATGAACTTTCAATAGTGCCTTAACTCCATTTTGGATCAGGTCGAAAATATTAATTAAGATAATTCTTAACACAAGTCCATGTCATAATCAAGAGGATATAAAATATATGTGTGGGCATACTATATTTTTATATACATATAATATATATACACACTCACACAGAGATGCACAATTGCTAAATTGGTTAATTGGATGTACAAAATCAACTATCTATTTTGAGCCTGAAGGTGGCAGTCCCTTCTCTTCATCTTATGCAAGGTTTGTCCACATCCTGTTTGAGCTGCATCTCTGCAGAGACTTCCAGCTGCGACTTTGAACCTTCACATTACAAATTAACTATCTTGTTTTTCTTCAGGCAGACGTTCCATGAATATGAACTAGAACAGTA
Source organism: Hemiscyllium ocellatum (assembly GCF_020745735.1). Taxonomy (NCBI): domain Eukaryota; kingdom Metazoa; phylum Chordata; class Chondrichthyes; order Orectolobiformes; family Hemiscylliidae; genus Hemiscyllium; species Hemiscyllium ocellatum. The sequence goes on from NC_083415.1 coordinate 45,716,862, forward strand.
AGCCAGGCAGTATTGAGAGTAATAAGATCACTTCCTGTGCACTATTGACCAATCACTAACAACAGTACCTGATCAGTATTCAACCTTGTACTCCTCTCCGCTCTGCTGCAACACACTGCAGCAGGTGACAATGCCAAAACTGCTGGCATGCTAATATTCAGCATTTTTATAACTTGTCCTTTTTTGTCATAATCTCTCATTGCTTTTTGAAATAAATGAAAGCAAACTGAAAGTTTTCAATATCCTTTTCTTCAGATTGTGATGACAGGCATAAACTATACCTCATCAAAACAAATTCGTAGTTCAAAGTTTTACACCGTTTAGTAACAGCCAAGGCAGAAATAGCTATAATTTTGATATCATCAATTCAAGAAAGAGCTTCTGAGGGAATAATGAAAGGATGTTCATAAACACCTCACTGAAGTAACAGCAGATGGCCACAAATCCCTCTGTGGAAAAGCAGACATGCTGTCCAGAATTGCCACATGTGTTAATGATTAATTTACTGTATACTAATCTCACAGTTAGAGGTGAGAAAGAATCAAATCTCTGGGTGGCTTATAACCACAAAAGTTAAAATACAGTAATTACTTTTTTGATTTCCTGCACTGTGGGAAGTTCTTACTTCATCTTAATTTTATTGCAGGCTAAAGAAAGTACGTGGAATATGATTTCATTTGTGAGGCCTGAATTTAGCCCGAGCTCTGACAGATGGGGCTAAGTCTCTGCTCCATTTTGTGTCATCCATCCCATTTCAGATATGTTTTGGCAGTCTTAGTCCAATCCCCTGTGAATGAGTCCATGGCAGAATAAGTCATTTGGAATCTATAATTGCTAAATACTTCATCCAGTACAGTGAAATTATCATCAAGAAAGGAACAGCTATAACATAATTAAAAGTAATCAGGCTTAATTGTGTCAGTTTTTAATATAATCTGCAGACTTTATAACATATCAAACTTAAATATGAGCTAGAATTTATAAAAATCTAGATTTAAGCAGGTTATTGAGCATGAATCGTGATTGCAGCAGTCTGGTTATGTAGCATATAATCATCTTACAAAATGAGAAAGAGTTGACTTTGAACGATGTTTTCCACCTAGAGTTATACGTGGGTAGAATATATTTTAAGCAAAGACAATTAATGCTACGTTGAATTCTTTAAAGTGAATACCATAGCTACGAGATAAATTGGTAATTTATTTTAAAAGATAGGTTTCTAAAGATCTTGTGGCCTGATCTTGTATTGCCAGAAGAAATTATATTCATGGTAACATTATGATTATAGAAGATATAAAACATCTTAAAAAGCGTTTAACTGGCAATGTTCATTCTGGTAGATTCAAAGTAGTCAAACAAGCAAAACAAATGCTTTACCATTTAAGTGCCAGGCGCTGTTGGGAGATGAGTCTAGATTAGAGTGGTGCTGGAAAAGCACAGCAGGTCAGGAAGCATCCAAGGAGCAGAAAAAAAAAAATCAATGTTTCGGGCAAAAGCCCTTTATCAGGAATGCGGTTTTTGCCCGAAATGTCGATTCTCCTGCTCCTCGGATGCTGCCTGACGTGCTGTGCTTTTCCAGCATCACTCTAACCTAGACTCTGATTTCCAGCATCTGCAGTCCTCACTTTTGCCTGCCTGCTATAGGGAGATGAATCAAGTTGGCTTGTCAGGTTAATTATTTGCAGGTGGGCACTATTTAGGGTTTCACTTATCTCCTTTATGGGTATAAGATTTTTGAAACTGCATGTCTGGAATGTATATTTCAGTAAATGTGACCTTAAGAATGAGCCTAAACTTTGGCTCCTGTTCTAACCTTCTTCAGTTGGCTTTCTCAAGTTTAACAGTCTTTACCTTTCCCTGAGATTGTGTTCTCTTCTGCTGCAAGGAGAGAATGCAGGTGGTAATAAATGTTTAAGATGGTTTGGATGAACGGACGAATGAGATTTATAAAAGGTAATCATGAGGTCTAAATACCAGACAGCAATAGGATGAGGGTGCGTGTGAGTGATAATTGTTTAAATAGAGATGTGAGGGAGTGCCTGGAGAGAGAGGGATGAAAGGGATTAGTAAGTATATTGTCTTAAGGAATGCTTTTCAAGAGAATGGGATTTGGCACTTGAACCTGTTATCATAATTCTGGATTAGTAGTGCTGGAAGAGCACAGCAGTTCAGGCAGCATCCGAGGAGCAGTAAAATCGATGTTAATCAGGAATAAAGGCAGAGAGCCTGAAGGGTGGAGCTCTCTGCCTTTATTCCTGATGAAGGGCTTTTGCCCGAAATGTCGATTTTACTACTCCTCGGATGCTGTCTGAACTGCTGTGCTCTTCCAGCACCACTAATCCAGAATCTGGTTTCCAGCATCTGCAGTCATTGTTTTTACCCTGTTATCATAATTGCCCACTGCATTCCATTTCTTGGGTCCTCGCTCCTCTTTGTGCTTTGGCTCCAGGTCGAGGGGACCACATTTATGCTTCAGATTTCCTCAGCCTCTTGTATTCTTGCTTCCTTGGTTGGAGAAGTTGTCCTGTTCCCAACCCTGGGGAAGGCTCACCACACTGCAGTCAATCAAATCCCATGGTAGGACCTCCAATTAAGAGTGAGAATGACAGAGTACTGCCTTCTCACCTGCTGTATCAGAAATCCAAGTCCAATTGAACTGTGTCAGAGTCCCTTTAATTAGAAACCCTTCTCTGGACAGATCCTGAGTGTTATTTCAGCTCACCCTCCACCCCAACCCCCAGTGGCCAGGGAACCCAGAGCTAATGCCCTGATTCAGTTAAAGAGCTGAGATTAAGTCTGATCCAGTTGTCAGAGTTTCCAACCCATTAATCATCTTGCTATTTGAGCAGGGATTAATTTCAGAAAATGTCACCTGTTCTTTCCCTTTTTCTTGACTAAATTTGGACTATCAGCTTTTAAATATCCCTCTAATGCAATCACATTTCACACCTGACGAAGAACACATTGTGCAATTTCAAGAGAGAGCTACTCACTGGTTTCCTTTAGATTATATTTTATTATGAAATGTAAAGTGACGTTAAAGCCCTCTTGTGGTTGAACAATTGTGGTAGCGCTTCTTTCAACTCATTCATCATCCTCTGGTTGTAGGGTCCTGAGAGCTCCCTGCAACATCTAGAGGTAGCTGGCTACTGGTGTTTTCCTCCTTCCTTTAAGAGGATATGGTTGCCAATGTTTTTCTTTCTGAAACTATTTGAATGGTCTAATAAAACTTCCGGTATCAGATGACACATATGCCAATAAAATGGACAGGAAATGAGAGTGCAGCTGCAGGTATCTGAGCCTTCTGCTAGTCACTGGGTCACTGAGATCTGGTTTGGTTGTTGCTCTCGTTAAGCACTAAGAAGGCAAGGTATGCCTCTGTTCATCTGAATCAAACCCCTTTAGTGGTTCCAGGCCAATATCTGACCATTTATTTCATTGTTCTAAAGGTGCAGAGCTTTCTTGCTTCTTTGCTGCTTTTCTTGTTGCTTTCCTTGCTACTGTGCAAACATATTCCAGCTAAATCATCACCAACATCTTAACAGCAATTAGAATGGTGTCTTTAATGCATGTTGAACTTGTCACCATTGTTTTTTCCCAATTATTTCGTTCACTTAAATCTCAGGGAGTGGACTTTAAAGGATCTGGTTGACAATTGGTTTTTGCAACCCTCCATCAGATCTGATTAGAATACTTCAAATATGATCAGGTCTTGAATGAACTTGAGGTCACCCAAAGCTCTGCTGCCCTTATCCTAACTCCCATTATAACTTGCTCCCTATCATTCTTTGCTCACTAACTGACATTGGCTCCTGGGGAAGCAATGTCTTGATTTCTTGAAATTCTCATTCTTGTTTTCAAATCCCTTCACAACCTCACTCCTCCATATCTTTGAGATCTCCACCTGCTCCTCAACCCTCCAAAATGTCTGTGCTCTTCTTACTCTGTCCTGTTGTGCATTCCCAAGTTTAATCGCCCCATCATTGTAAGCCATTCCTTCAGGTGCTCTAAAATCTGAATACCCTCTCTACCCTGTTTTCTTCCCTTATAAGACACTCCAGAGTCTATTTTCTCTCACCTAGTATAATCCTACATGATTCAATACATGTCTTTTCTTCAGTATGTACTGCTCTTGTGAAGCATCTGTAATATTTCATTACATTAATGGTGTTATACAAACTCAAATTGTTGTTGTTCATATTCCATCTGTTAATTAAAGTGGCAAATAAGACCAAGCAGTCCCTGAATGATAGGGCCTGAAAAAGTGTAGTGGATCAGAGGGACCTTGGAGTTCAGATTGACAGTTCCCTGAAGGTAGAGTTACAGGTAGACAGGACTGTGAAGAAGGTTTTTCGCACACTGACCTTCATCAGTCAGGGTAGTGAGTATAGAAACTGGGAAGTTATGTTGCAGTCATACAGGGTGTTGGTGAGGCCACACTTGGAATATTGTGTTCAGTTTTGGTCACCTAGTTATAGGAAGGATGTCATTAAACTAGAAAGAGTGCAGAAGAAACTTAGAAGGATTTGCCTGGACTAACTGGACTGAGTTATAGGGAGACGTTAAATAAGCTAGGACATTTTTCTTTCGAGCATAGGAGACTGAGGGTTGACCTTATTGGGGTGTTTAAGATCATGAGAGACATTGTTAGGGTGAATGCACTCAAACCTTTTCCTAAGGTTGGGGCATCAAGGGCTACAGGACTTCCGTTTAAGGTTAAAGGGAAAAGACTAAAAGGGAGCCTGAGTGGCAACATTTTTACACAAGGGGTGGTACGTATATGGAACAAGCTGCCAGTGGAAGTGGTTGAGGTGGGTACATTAACAACATTTAAAAAGCACTTGGACAAATACATGGATAGGAAAGGATTAGAAGGATATGGGTCAAGTGCAGGAAAATGGGATTGGTGTGGGCAGACATTTTGGTTGGCATGGATGAGTTTTGGCCAAAGGGCTTGTTGCCATACTGTAGGATTCTATGACTCAATTACTTTATTTTGTGGAGTCAAGAATTCTTGAAGAAGACTGTGAAAGTGCAGTTTGCTCTTTTGCTCATAAAGGTTCTTAAAATATTCCAGCATTGATTTCAGAGGGGCCCTGTTGTGTATTCTTTGCAAGTCTCTTTTTTAAAGCGGCCCATGCCATAGTCAAAAGATGTGCTCAAGGAGCATTCCTGTCAGAAGCTTTGTCCAGCAAGATGTCATACCTTTGTCCTGTACAGCTGATCTACATTATGAAATGTTGGCATCCTCTACCATACAGAGTTCTTAAAAAGCATTGTAATCACAGCTGTTGAGGTTACTGTATGAACAATTTTGATATGTGTTCATTTCAAGCTCACTTGTTTAAATGGAAGCATCCATATATTTATTTCAAAATATTGCAGTGGAAGAAAGAAATGAGATGACTTTATTATGATTCCTGATAACTTTCACTCTTGCAAAGAGAGAATTGCCCTATTGAGTAGTGTAGCAACTGCACCTTAGAGGAGAGAAGAGGTTTGTGAAGGATGGGAGATAGACAAATAGATTTGATGTTAACTGAAGATTGGAAAATTGCTTTGATTTTCAGCTCATCAAAGCTGGTGAATAAATTGCCTCAGGCCAGCTGACAAGTGGCATGCTGCAGCTGTGATCCTGTCCCAATTATGATTTCCTGTGGCTGTTTCTGTTCCTTTGTAGATTCAGTTGACTACCCTGAATTGCAACAGGAAATTTCTGTCCACATTTGTATCACCACATCTGAAGGAATACACCAGTGCGTGTTATAATTGGATATTGACAAAAAATTCTGCATCTGACTTTTATCAGCATTGATGGATTTAAACAAAGCAAAAATTCCAAAGCTGCAGACAAAATTAATTTGTCTCAAATTATATATCCACAGACAAGACCACATGTTGAGCTTTTGTCATGTAATTGTGCTAGCAATGAGCAATTTGGGTTTTAAAAGGTATATGTTTCTGGAAATTCTTTGGTTCTTTTTACACTAAACTTATTTCTATACTTTAAACTGAAAGAAAGTGTTGTGCATCCATTCTTTCAGTTTGTTAGGAAAGGTGCTGCCTGCCAGAAATTCAATTTAACGTCTCAAAGAGGTTGAGAATAAAATGCAACATTATTACCTACATTTCTGACACATTTAATTTCCATAGACTGAGGTTTAAGAACAAATCACAGGTGGAAAAACAGATGGATGACCTATAAATTTGGGTGCCATGTCATTATGCCCACCACTGGTCTGCCTGCCACTGCCAACTCCACAATGTATTAGTGACAGTTGTGGAGGCATGGGTCAACTGCCCAACTGAGGCCCTCAAGATAGTAGGCCCTGGCCTACATGCCACCCACCACTCCTCACTGGGACTTGCCAGCCTGGTTCCAACAAGATTTGGATATACCTGACCGTTCAGGTCCATCACTGCTATTTTACCCACTGATCGGTTGGCAACTCTAAGGTAGAGCATCCTCCTGAGATGTTCTCCAAAGGACCTTCATTTAAAATTGAAGCAGGGTGAGACGGCTAAATGAAAGTGGACTCTGGGATGCGGAAAGTGTATTCAGACTCATATCTTTTGCCATACATATTTGCCATAACCTGTTTGTGGGGCACAATTCAAAACCATATTTAAGTGAACCTAGTCAAGAGTGTGGTGCTGGAAAAGCACAGCAGGTCAGGAAGCATTCAAGGAGCAGGAGAATTGACATTTTGAGCATAAGCCCTTCATCAGCCATTCCTTATGAAGGGCTCTTGCCCGAAACCACCACACTCTTGACTCTGATCTTTAGCATCTGCAGTCCTACGATAGCTCACCTCAGAACAGGGAGTTGAAGCCACATAAACCTTGCTGAGATTTTGCATTCAGTCACATTTCAGTGGATACCCAGCAAAAGGTTCATTTCTTACAAAGAGGGTAACAGTGATCAATAGAGCAGTCAAAGGGTAAATCCCAGGAAATTGTCAGTAAGCAATATCAGACAAGGTCTCAGAAGCCAGCTGCAGTAAATCCACTGCTATCAAAGCGTTTATAAATCCCTTATTGAAGAATTGTTGTGATGCACTGTTATCTATATATTAAAATGAGGCGATATACATAAATATACTTTAGGTTATCCATAACAATTGTGCGAATGCTTTTACAGTACTTACACTGTTATCATCTTTTTGAGCAAAATTTAACTGTTAAAGTGTTGATTATAGTTTCTTACAAATTAATTCACCAATGATAACATTAGTAGCATTTGTACAGGACATACAACAGAAGCAATCCTGAGACACTATATTGTGGGCATAAATAAAGAAGTAAAATAGAACTAAGTACTGTGACCACTTCTAACACAACTTACTTTTAAGACTGATTAGGTTCCTTTTTTAAAGTAGACCACTTTAAAGAAGAAATGCAGCCATCTTGTTATCCTTTAATTCTGAAGGAATCACATGGTCCTGAAGATTTGGCTTTATTATAAGAACAGTCAGTGATGAACTCCTTGGATCAGAATCTTGTGCAATGAATTTCCCAGCATTTAAAGAATACACAAAAGTATAGGTTAGTGAGATACCCGTTTCAATAATTAACATATAATTTAAGTGTTAAGATTTGAAATGGATATAATTAAAATGTTACAAGACTGAAAACAGTCATTAAATTATGCTGTACAAATCTAATTGCCCCTTATAACATTTTCCTTTCCGTTGCTGAGTCGTCAAATACTCATGTAAGTTAGAAATTCACATGAGTCATGCTGCTTTGATTACGGAAAATATTAAATTCTCAATTAAATATCAAAATTATTAGCCTAAGTGGTCAGAATATGACCACGAACAGTGCTCTCCTGAAATATACTGAATGCATAATAAAGAGCTTACCATCTGGGATTGCAGCGTTGACTATCTCAAAGCTGTGGGTTAATCCACATGTTGGAAATAAATTTAGAAAAGAATAAAAGCAATGCACTGAGGATGCTGGAGATTGGAAATAAAAAAAAAGAGAGCTCTGGAGAAACTCTCTTGCTCTGGAAGTATTTATGGAAAGAGAAATAGAATTGAGTCTAATATGGCTCTTCATCAGGCTCTTCCCAGTTCTGTTTCTCACTCTTCAAAAATTCTGAAATTTTTTTTAACGAGTTGGAAATTCTTATTAATTCTTGCTCTTTGATCTCTGTACTTCAAGTGACAACTATGCTTATCATGGAAGTAGATGAGTTGCCCTTGTGTTTATACAAATGCACCTTTAATAGTTAAGTTAGAACAAGCTGTGGGTGAATCTAGATTTAATTTTATCATAACAAGTAACAAAAACAATGTCCTTAGCAGCACTGTTTTCTTTTTATTTTCAGTTAGTCTTCATAATTAGAATTATATCGAAATGGGTTTACCATTCATCAATTTTTGTGCATAAACTGTTTTTATTGTTTGCATCCTAAATTGGCTGCAAATGAAAGATAATCTCAAGTGCCAAATGGTAAAACATAATTGAATTTCAAGTATTGTCTTGTAATTGCAGTAGAAATGCTTCTGATTCAGTAGACTGTGGCTTTAAGACTTGAACAATTCATGATACTTCAGTAAATTACACAGAGTGTTGTGTTTTTGTCTGTCTTAGAAATTTCACAATGATTGATAATATAATCAACTCTAACTATTATAATTCTATTGTCTTTCTATTCAACAGTTACATATATAGATGCTGGGAGGATTCCAGCAGTTTGGAAAACTGTTAATGTAATGCCCCTGCTTAAGAATGGAGGGAGACAGAAAGCAGAAAATTATAGGCCAGTTAAGCTAACAGTTAAGCTATTTGGAAAATGCCAGAGTTCAGCTTGATTATAGAGCTAATATTTTGAATCCAGTATGATTCTTATTTCTCCACAGATGCTGCCAGAGCTGCTGAGTTTCTTTGTGTTTGTCTCAGATTTCCAGCATCCATGGCATTTTACTTTTATCCCATTCAGTTTTTTGAAAATGTCAAGTGCTTTGGGATACCCAGAGGATGTGATGAAGCTTTTGTATAAATGGCAACTTGTTCTCCACATTCTTGGCCATCAGGTTCTTGCTATTAGTTGTAATAAAATCAAATTTAGATTCACCTACAGTTTGTTCTGACTTATCTATTAAAGGTGTGTTTATATAAACACTGGAGCAACTCATCTGCTTCCCTGATAGGCATAGTTATCATTTAAATTACAAGAGATCAAAGAACAAGAATTAAATAGGCATGTATTCTGTTTGAAAACAAATTCAACAAAGGCTATGTAACAGTGGATTAGTGTATATCGTTCTGATATAGCATTGACATAGGCACTAGGGAGAACTAGCCTTTGTTTGTGTTAAAAGTTTAATGTCTCACTGTTTGGCTTTCTCTTTTCACAGTAAATAGTGTATTGCTTAACCAGACTGGGAAACAAAATAAATGCCCAGAAAAATCCACTTATTTAAATTATATTATTGAAATGTGCCAGGGATTTACAATGTCTGTAACCTATTTAGCTAGCCTATGTCCCTGATCATCATGAATGCCATCAATTTAATGGATTTTACTTCCACAATGCCATTCAAGGGATGCTCACTCCAGGGAACCTGGGTAATCAAGAAGCATCTGAATGCATTAGGTAAACTGATTATAAAAAATTGCAAAGAACAATATTGTGTAAGCACACTCATGAAATACAGCCTCAACAAATTCTGATTTCTTATTTTGATAAAGAACTTCCAACCTTTGTCCTACACAAGACATATGAACAAAATTATTTGAATTCTGCCAAAATATGTATTATTAGAAATATCATTAGCATTATCTTTGGAGGGAAAGGGCAGTGACACCTTTACAAAATTGGTGTATTTATCAGATCAAATGTCTTAATATCTGCAATTAATGTTTTCTTACATCATCTTTATGAAGATCCGAGCTTAATGACATTGTGCATAGTCTATGAATATGCATGGAAAGCCCTAAGGTAATGTAAAGTGAAGGCAGTGAATCATGTCCTTTTTGACATGCACATATTAGTTCATCACAATAAAGAAATGAACAGCTCCCCAGCATATTTTCATACCAGCAGATTAAATTCTGAGGGAAATCATTTATTTTCTCTCTGACATGAATAATAAATGCAGCAAAATGAAGAATTGCAGCAAGGGTAATAGCCCTGGTAATTCTTACTTCAATGGATAATTGATAGAATTGATGGGAAGCTATAACTTAGCAGCAATTCTTTGTGGAGCATGGTAATGTTAGTTATAGTGGTTAATAATTTAATAATTCAAACTAACAAAAGGTAATTCAGAAGTGACTCTTTTCATTTCCCAGATAAGCAACTGTTAAAATTAACACACCTGATACTTGAAAAAAAGACTGCTTTCAAGTAGTATACAGATGTTACCTTCCAGGAAATTCTATTTTATATTCAACCTGTTCCTTTAAGAAACATATTTTGTTGCATGGATGCAACCAGCAATATTTGTCCAATTTCCAAAAAAGACTAATTAGTATTGCTGTAGCTGTTTTCACAAGAAGACCATGACCCATGAGTTCTATCAATTATTAAAATTCAACTAGAAATATCGGAACATGTCTTAAATGGCCCCCAAAAGTTCACAGGAGTATTTAAAATGAAGACAATTCTTGATTTTAACTAATTAATAGTTTAGAAAGTGCAATTGGTAGGTGAAGTTTGAATGGTTTACAAATATTATAACACCAAGGTTGATTGCATAACTCGTAATTCACATTTTCAATAGCAATACCTTGCTCCTGTACAAGGTTTGCACGCGTTGTGTGAATTCTATCTTACCAATTTGGTAGGTTGTGTGGAGGTGGAACCACAAAATGGTGGCTAACCTTACGACGCAAGTCTGATGTATTTTTACTCTGATGATACTTTGACTTTAGAAGTATTTTTGTCCATTTTTTATGAAGAAAGGTTAAGGCAGCGGCATTGAATGGTCTGCTCGAAGCCAATAAAGTAAACAGCTTGAGAAGGTCTTGGGGTGTTTTTAAAGTTGAGACAATAGAAGCAGCCTGAATGGGTGAGATCAAGCTCCCACAGAGCCAGAATCTTTAGTTTTGGCTTTCTGCAGTTACTGTTACAGCTGAAAGCTGGGGTGCTCTTCCTGCTACAAGAATTGCACATGAGACAATCTATTTTACTGAATTTGCTTTTGCCAAGGATGTGTTTATGGGATGCTATTATATTGAAACAGTTAGCTAGTAATAATGAATAAATACATTGTTTTGTGAAGCATTTTGATAGTGTTTCAGTTAAATCATTTTTTCTCTATTTATTTTTATTGCGTTTTAATATAGTGCATGAATAAATTGTGTTTTGTGTCAAGATTGGTAGTTGACCAATTAAATTGTAATGGGTGTGAGACACTTTGAGAGATGAATGCAATAATTTACAATGGAGCTCATTCACTCCCCATTTTCATACTTCCAGTTAATGAGATTTCCAGAGAGGGAGGCTACTGCAGCCTCAAGAAGCAGGGTTGCAACATCCAGGAAGTCATGAGGGTCAAGAGATTGAAAAAGAACATAAATTAGGAGGGCACAGAGTGGTTTACAACTACATTCTTGTTTACAAAATGTGGAACCCACCACCAATTATTTACCACCATATCGTCTGCTTCCTTCAGCAGGCTGTCACCAAAGACCATTCCTCTTTCACAAAGGTTGTCAAGTACTATACATCATGATTGAATGAGGATTCAACTCAATGAGAAGTAATGCACCCCTATAGACTGTGTAGTGAAAGTGGCTCTGAATTTTGTGCTTCACGATCATTTCAGGATTCTGCAGGTGACATTTATGGGATTTTTAAAATCTGTAGCTCGCCCCTGAATTATGGTGCCCAAAAATGTCAAATTGACGAGGGCTGGCTACTTCCTGTACTTTCACACCAGTCAGGCTAAGAGGTCATTCAGGCCATCAACTCACTCTCCCAGCTACAGAGTGTAGATGCATATAGCTCACAGAACAATTTGCAAATTTTTACAATAGGAAGGGCTTCTATTTAAGGAATGTGGAATTAGTTTGTGAGCATTCCCAGAAACTTAATTTCAAAAATATACTTCATTCACAAAAAAAAAGTACATAATCACTAAAGCAATTCCGTTTTTGAAGATGCCAGAGCTTTTCAAGCCCATGCATCTTCAGAGATGGATACTGGATACAAATGGCTACCCACTGATACTATAGCCCTTTACGCTTGTGTGCAACACCTATAGAGAAACAGAGGAGACATAGGGTGACTGTCAGACTATAAGTGACCATTGAGTAGGCTATTTCTAAACTTCCAGTCACAATGTTCTAATTGATCTAATGGAGCTTTTCAATATGCACCTGAGGTAAGTGGGAAAATGTGATGTGGGGTATGCCATTGAAATGTCATGAAAAATATTAAGGTGAGTTTGGGAAAATAGCGTAAGAAAGTCCACCAGAGCTCACAGAGGGAGAAACTCTCGATAAACTTGCTGAAATTAACATATAGCTGATTTTTGGCAGAATTTAGCCCTGTTGCATATTTCACAATGTGGAGTCTTCCAAATGCTTGCTCCAAATTTCTGTACAATAACTGCATCACTGACAGACCTGCTGAAAAATCAAAAGTATTACAGAATGAAATATTTCTTTTCATCATAATTTTAACAAGAGAGCATGTATTTGTTGCTCCAAACAGTCTTTGTAAGTCTTTAAAGTAGCCATTGTTGTGAATGATATTGGAGTACGGGCTGTTCTTCAGAAAGCTAATCAAACATTAGAGATAGCACTCCTCATTAGAAAAGGAAACCCTCAATTTGAGATATTTGTCCAAAATGAGCAGAGAGAGAGAGAGAGAGAGAGAGAGACCACATTCTATACTGACCACAATCTGTTCACTTATGTGGAAAGATTTGATACCCAGAATGCCATGTTATTCTATTGGAGCTTGCTCCTTCAAGTACTGCTTACAATTCACCCATATTTCTCTGAAAATGAATATGTTTGCAGATTCTCTGTCCAGAAATTAAAGAAACCTGTTTTAATCAAAACATTAAATGGCCAAAGCTGGAAAAATATGAGGACAGTTCTCATGTCATTCACCCTGATAAATTGTTAGGATGACAATCTCAAAGTATTGGTAGACATAGAGTCATAGAATCATAGAGAGGTACAGCATGGAAACAGACCGTTTGGCCCAACCCGTCCATGCTGACCAGATATCCCAACCCAATCTAGTCCCACCTGCCAGCACCTGGCCCATATCCCTCCAAACCCTTCCTAATCATCTACCCATCCAAATGCCTCTTAAATGTTGCAATTGTACCAGCCTCTACCACTTCCTCTGGCAGCTCATTCCATACATGTACCACCCTCTCTGTGAAAAAGTTGCCCCTTAGGTCTCTTTTGTATTTTTTCCCTCTCACCCTAAACCTATGCCCTCTAGTTCTGGACTCCCTGACCCCAGGGAAAAGACTTTGCCTATTTACCCTATCCATGCCCCCCAATACTTTATAAACCTCTATAAGGTCACCCCTCAGACTCCGACACTCCAGGGAAAACAGCCCCAGCCTGTTCAGCCTCTTCCTATCGCTCAAATCCTCCAACCCTGGCAACATCCTTGTAATATTTTCTGATCCCTTTTGATTTACTTTTAATTCCAAAATGTGTTTTTTTTAAAAGAGGACTGCTACAGTAAAAAAAAAGAACTGTGGATTTAAATTCAGACTAAAATAAATTTGGATTGTCTGAATAAATCCTGTGTGAAGAACCAAGGAATGTCACATACGTAAATTGAAAGGGAAACTTCAGACAGGGAGAAACTTAATAAGGAGAGATACTGAGGGGGCTGATTAATTCTCCCTCGTGACAGAAAGCCACATCTTGTAGATATGAGTGTTTTACACTCTAGGAATGCACACGGACAGAGTTAAAACAAAAAACAGTTTCAACTCAAGCAAAGTGGATAAGTAAGACTGAATGATGTCTTAGTCTGGATTCAAGTATTAATGGGCTATGAAGATCATAGTCAAAGAGCAATCTCCTAATTACCCCTTTGTTATTAACGCCAAGTGCTGCAAATCATGTGAAAAGGAAACAAAACAGCAAAGGACTCCCTGTCACCTTGAGTGCTGGAATGCAAGCTTGGCTGAAAGGCATCAGAAGTACAGAATCTGAACCAACCTGTAAATATAAGGATGGTGAATCTACTTCCCATCTACCAGTGCCAATATTCCTGGTGACCTGTATTACAACAGCCGTAACAGTCAACTTTGAATAATTCAAAGATTGATCTGTAAATTTTATTTTTATGCTTTTTGAATCATCTCTTATTTCGAATCTATATATGTGTTGTGGTACTAATTCTTCTCATATATTAACTCTTTCTTTGTTAATTCAAAATCTGATTAAATTGGCTCTTTTTAAAATATATGTTCATTTGGGTATGGGAGAAAGATGTCCATGGGGGAAGATATCCTTCTAAAATAGCCTTGTTGCAGCCAACCTCGGGAGTGGGTGAATTAAGGAGACGATTAATTCCTCCCCATGTGGGAGCTGAACTGTTTGAAGTATCCCATCTGGAACTCTAATGACTGGGAACCTCATCTGTTGTCTGGTTATTACAAGAATTAGTAAACATAAGATTTCTGTGATAAGATTTCTATTGATCTTCAAGGACAATTAAAATAAAAGAATAAAATTCCAAAGGTTAATTTCCTGAACAACATATATCTTTCATAATGTGAAAGGATAATTTGAGCATGAAGCAAATTTATGTTTGTGAGACAAGCAACTGAAAATGGTATAGATGATCCAAAGAGGAGATACTAAGCTAGATTATAAAACCATCACAGCCGTTTCATAGACTAGCAGTTTGTGATAGATGACCCAGAATATTTTTTGTCCCTCATATCTTTTAGCATCTACTATTTCCTAGGTAAATTCATGATGTTCAATTTTTTCGAACTTGAACACCCTGCAAGATGATGGAATACAGTTTTGTGTAAAATCTTGGAGTCTCAATTAATTTTATTTGCAACTTGGTGTTTGTTTCTGCTACCTGCACATTCTAAATCTCAGGATCCAATAGAGATTTGTACAATTTCTCGAATTGTGTAACATTTTTAAATAATACTTCATTCCATAGTTGGTGCTGATCTTGGCTAACACTAAGCAGTATTTTGCCATCATTCATAATATATAAAATCTGGTTTGGGATATATAAATATATATATATATATATATATATATCCTATTTCCAATTGTAGGTTAGTCACTCACAGCTTCTGAAGTTCTCAATTGGAATATCTAATGGACATTTATGTATAATATTTGCTGCTCTGTGTTTCACATGGCTCACCTTCTGCCTCTGCCCCCCACACCCCCAAGCCCATTTTAAATTCTCTCTAGCAGTCTTCTCTTAATGTGTAAATCTGACCTTCCTTTGTTTATCTGCATGTTGTTCTTTTTCTAATTTGTCTGTCCTTTTCTCTGGCTCATGTGTTTGTATGTTTGTGTGTGTTTGTGTCTACACAGTAATAGCCCACCCTCTCAATGCTTGAAGATATTTGCTTATTTTCTATGATTTCCATTTTAATGCTGTAAAATAGTTAATAAATGTGACATGATACCTATAATAAGCTGCAGTTTAGGACAGATTGTTTCTCCAGTGGAAAGATTTAATCATGATTTCTCTGTTGATAAATGTCATCTTCGTTACATCCTTTTTTACTTCATGTGGAAATAAAATCTTGCAAATGGAAATGGGACAATAGAGTAACTATTTAAATTAAAAACATACTTCTCAGTAGTCAGAATATGTCAAGAATTATGTGAAAAATTGAGCAACTAACAGGCCAGATGTAAAGTTTTTAACTGCAGTGCTAGATTTTAAGAAACAAAAGCGATGAGTTGTTCAAAGTGTACATAGTTGCTTAATTCAATTTTGTAAATACTTCCAAAAATAAGCACTTCAGGATGGGAATTTTCTAAACGTAGGATCCTGCAAGTCACTGCTTCCAATGGGAGCAGGGTATCTTGAGATATAGCAGGTTTGCAGGGCTGTATTAAAATGAATGGACAGGAAATCACAGACTACATACCCACAATTTCCTGAGATGTACTCCCTGTAGTAGTTCCTTTTGGAATAGTTAGGTTGTGAAATCATCCCAAAAATTACAACTAGCACTGAAAGAACCATCGTAGTAAACATTATATCCAATTATCATTCACTATACCTTTGCTGACAAATGTATTTAATCCCCTAAAGATAGAATTAGTTACCTTCATTTTATCAGTTTGAAGGCATTTATTATGTCAACCTTTTTACCATAGAGTTGAGCACACAGTACTGTTTCTACACATTTTGTTTGTGTTTAACGCATTGGGTTTACAGATAGATAGAACTGAAAATGAGGCACACAAAGAAAAGACTCAAATGTCATTGATTGAACCTGAGTGAGAAACAATGAATCCCCTTCAGTACCTTTATGACTTCAATCATTTATTAGACTAAAATCTGGAACAGAAGCACAAAAGCTTCTCCAGCAGAACAATGGATGTTTGTAATGTTGCCCTTCTTGATATGAATCTATGGAGCTTCCAACTAAAGCTGGGAAAGAGGCAGAAACCATTGTTAATATAGGTGAGTGAAATGAAGGGAAATGCAGAGGAACACAGTAAATAAATATGGGAACAGAATGGACATTTGGGATTATAGGATTCATGTGGAGAGGAATGTCACCAGAATGAACTAAGGTGTCTTACAATGTTTCGGAAATATGAAAAGCAGTTTACAATGCAAGCTGTTGTTGTTGTATTTTTGTGATAACAAATTGCAATAAAAGAGCATGAACACTCAACATGCACATAAAACCTATTAGTTTTTATGTACAGTGCGATTCTGATTTAGAAGTGAGTTCAGACAGCATCTAATAAGATAATTGGATTTACTGACCAATATATTAGAATGTAGCAGTTGCTAATGTATACAACAGATCCCCAAGGAATACTGCATTACTGAGCAACTCATTAATAGCGGCCCAGCTTCTTCTTGCTTAAGTGCTGCTTAGGATGCTTGTTTATATTGTATATTTTTTTAACGCCCTCTTTGCTTCCAGTTATAATTGTATCCTTTGCTGCTGTTCTGATTGGAGCACAGCTCAACTATTTAATGTGGTGGGCATACAGTAGCAATGCTCAGCAGTACAGTCATTGAATGATCCTCCAGATCCTTCACAGTTGACTTGTTGAAGCCAGTAAAATAAAATTAGAAGCTCATTAGTAAACCATTGCCCATTCACATGCTAGAAAAAGCAAATTAATTGCTAGAACCGCACCAATAGATTTTACACATTGGAGAGCTTCTGTTGAAGTAACCACAAAACTGCATTGTAATAGCATTTAGGTTAGGGGTATGGGTGGGCGAGGTGAATCTTGACAAGAATTCTCCCATCCATCCATAGTTGCTTCAGCGAAATTGCTAGGCAAGTTCTGGGAAAATGACATAAATCAGCATTCAAAAAGTTTTCCTGAAGTTTCTTAAATGGTAAAAATTGCAAAAATAAGAACTAGGCTGGAATGAATTTTCTTCAAACTCATATCTAGATAAGGTCTGAAATATACTTTGGCTCTTACATGCATATGATGTAAAAAATCTACAATAGATTTCAGATATTCAGAAGGTTAAGGAGTGTTATGATTGAAAACTTCAAGACATTAACCAAAGAAGACAAGGTAGATAAAGATAAATTATATCCACTGGCTGGGAATTCTAGAACTAGGGACATAGTCTAAGAATTAGAGCCAGAAGAGCAGTTAGGAAGCACTTCTACACACAAAGGGTGGTGGATGTTTGGAACTCTTTTCCACAAATGACAGTGGATACTCAGTCAGCTCTTCAACTTAAATCTAAGATTATTGCATTTTTATTAAGCAATGGTATTAAGGGATTTGGGACAAGGGCAGATATATGAAGTTCAGCTACATATCAGCTATGATCTCATTGAACATTAGAACAAGTTTGAGGGGCCGAATTGCCTCCTTCTACTCCGATGATATTTTGGTTAACTATACATTTGATGGAAAATGGCAGGATGGAAAAAGTCAACAACATATTACAGAGTTGAGAAACCCATCAAGAAAGTGTCTAAAGTCACGTCAGTCCATAATACATTGATAAAGCTGATATCTACCCATTAACCGGAAGGATGGAATTGTGGATCTCATAGAACATAAAGAACCAACACCTCATCATTAACTCACCATGGACAGTTCTCATCCAAATCCTCATGTAGGGATGATGTAGCCATTTGCTTCATAACAAGAACATGAGGGATGACCTGAAGTGCAAAGCTTAGCTAAGTCTTAGACTGCAGAATGTACCCCAAAATCTGTTACTGAAGACATCCCATTAATCAACTCTGCATCTTAGTAGTTCATTGAACAGATCTGAGCAGTTTAAAATAGATTACGTTAGTTATGCATAACACGATTGCATAACAATTGCCGAGAAACGCAGTGTAAATTTTTAGCATGATTTCATGGCTGGATTTTATTTTCTCTCCCCGTCAGATCAAAATGTCCTATGGTCCACAATTTTCTGGATGTAGAGCTAATAACTTGGCATTCCAGACACTGGTAAGCATTGCAACCAGTAGTCTAGTTTCTTAAGCAAAGAGACTTGAGGAGAGAAGAACAGATCTGGAACAACAAAGAAAATAAAAGTCAAATTAGGTACAAAAGGAGAAATGAAGAATGTGAAAGATAGATTGGATGAAGTGACTGAGGAAAAAAAATTATTAAGAATCTTTTCCGAACAATGTACAACGTACCGTAATGCTAGTTTTACTAGTTCTGTTTCTGTATCAGAGGTAGGGTGGTATGAAGAAACAAATAGATAATCTTTAAAAAAACATTTTATCATGAAGTGTCAATGATAACTGTATGCAGCAAATTTAATTTGTTTGAACAATATGAACATCACAGGAAGATTGATCATAAGCTCCCATTTTTGAAATACTAACCAACAATAATCTAGAAACTTATGGCGATGATGGTTTATCTCTGCATAATTAATCATAAATAGCTATGTTATTTGCCTGCATCTAAGAACATGTGGATTCAATTTTGTACTTTTAATTGCAAGTTATAGGACATAGGGTTCTGGGTAATCCAAGATGGAGGATAGGAAACATTTCTGGCTGTAACAGCTGCTCCTTTTTTGAGGTATTTTAGGTGCTGGAGGTGATTTCCTCGAACTCCAGGAGAGGCAATTACTGTTTTATATGCTGTTGCATTGTTTTGGAACTTTGGAAGAAAAAAGTCAAAACAACAGCAGTTTTAAAAAGGTGAAGAACAGACAAAGGAAGCACATGGTGAGGTCAATGCAGGAGAGAGAGAGAGAGAGAGAGAGAACCTGCACAGTTATTGCCTTTGCCGTTTGAATTCATGTATCGCTGGACATCGGAGAGCGTCTGGGAAAATTAACAAACAGTGAAATTCACAGCTAATCTTGGAGGAACTGTTGGGCGAAGTTCAGAGCACAGAATCAGATAAGTAAATTGTTTAAAGTGTGGCCTACAGAAAGTCTGCAGTAGTGAGTAGAGTGGGTTCTTTCTTGATTATATATTGCTCTAATGCATTGAGGGGCATGTCAGTTTCTAAGAGATCAATTGTGTTAGGGTATTCTGTAGTCCAAGGTACAGACAGATGTTTCTGTGGCCAGCAGCGAAAAGGCAGAATGGTGTGTTGCTTCCCTGGTGCCAGGATCAAGGATGTCTCAGAGAGTGTGCAGAATGTTCTCAAGGGGGAGAGGGGCCACAAGAGGTCATTGTCCATATTGGAAACAATGACATAGGAAGGGGAAAGGTTGAGATTCTGAAGGGAGATTATAGAGAGTTAGGCCAGAATTTAAAAAGGAGGTCCTCGAGAGTAGTAATATCTGGATTACTCCCGGTGCTATGAGCTAGCGAGGGCAGGAATAGAAGGATAGAGCAGATGAATGCATGGCTGAGGAGCTGGTGTATGGGAGAAGGATTCCAATGATCCAAAAATGTGAAGCTCTTTTGGGGTAGAAGTGACCTGTACAAGAAGGACTGATTGCACCAAAATTGGAAGGGAACTAATATATTGGCAGGGAGATTTGCTAGAGCTGCTTGGGAGCATATAAAACAAGTAAGATGAGGGGGGTGGGACCCAGGGAGTTAGTGAGGAAAGATATCAATCTGAGACTGGTACAGTTGAGAACAGTAGCAAGTCAAACAGTCAGGGCAGGCATGGACAAGGTAGGATTGATAAATTAAACTGCATTTATTTCAATGCAAGGGCCTAACAGGGAAGACAGATGAACTCAGGGCATGGTTAGGAACATGGGACTGGGATATCATAGCAATTACAGAAACATGGCTCAGGGATGGGCAGGACTGGCAGCTTAATGTTCCAGGTTACAAATGCTACAGGAAGGAAAAAAAGGGAGGCAAGAGAGAAGGGGGAATGGTGTTTTTGATAAGGGATGGCTGTGTTGAGGGAGGATACTCCTGGAAATACATCCAGGGAATTTATTTGGGTGGAACTGAGAAATAAGAAAGCGATGATCACCTTATTGGGATTGTATTATAGACCCTTTAATAGTCAGAAGGAAATTGAGAAACAAACTTGTAAGAAGATCTCAGCTATCTGTCAGAATAATAGGGTGGTTATGGTAGGGGATTTTAACTTTCCAAACATAGGCTGGGACTGCAATTGTTTTAAGGGTTTAGATGGAGAGGAGTAGGTTAAGTGTGTATAAGAAAATTTTCTGATTCAGTGTGTGGATGTAGATCAAGGTGCAAAACTTGACCTACGCTTGGGAAATAAGGCAGGGCAGGTGACTGAGGTGTCAGTGAGAGAGCACTTTGGGGGCAGCGACCATAATTCTATTCGTTTTAAAATAATGATGGAAAAGGATAGACCAGATCTAAAAGTTGAAGTTCTAAATTGGAGGAAGGCCAATTTTGATGGTATTAGGCAAGAATTTTCGAAAGCTCATTGGGGGCAGATGTTTGCAGGCAAAGGTATGGCTGGAAAATGGGAAGCTTTCAGAAATGAGAAAACAAGAATCCAGAGAAAGTATATTCCTGTCAGGGTGAAAGGAAAGGCTGGTAGGTATAGGGAATGCTGGATGATGAAAGAAATTGAGAGCTTGGTTAAGAAAAAGAAGGAAGCATATGTAAGGTATAGACAGGATAGATCGAATGAATCCTGAGAAGAATATAAAGGCAGTAGGAGTATACTTAAGAGGGAAATCAGGAGAGCAAAAAGGAGACATGAGATCGCTTTGGCAAGTAGATTTAAGGAGAATCCAAAGGGTTTTTACAAATACATTAAGGACAAAGGGGTATCTAGGGAGAGAATAGGGCCCTCAAAGATCAACAAGGCAGCCTTTGTGTGGAGCCGCAGAAAATGGAGGAGATACTAAACAAGAATTTTGCATAAGTTTACTGTGGAAAAGGATATAGAAGATATAGACAGTAGGGAAATAGATGGTGACATCTTGCAAAATGTCCATATTACAGATGAGGAGGTGCTGGATGTCTTGAAATGCATAAAGGTGGATAAATCCCCAGAACCTGAACAGGTGTACCCTAAAACTCTGTGGTAAGCTAGAGAAGTGGGAAGATATTTCTTGTTGAGATATTTGTATCATTGATAGTCACAGGTGAGGTGCCGAAAGACTGGAGGTTGGCTAACGTGGTGCCACTATTTAAGCAAGGTGGTAAGGACAAGTGAGGGAACTATAGACTTTTCAGCGTGACCTCGGTGGTGGGCAAGTTGTTGGAGAAAATCCTGAGGGACAGGATGTACATGTATTTGGAAAGGCAGGGACTGATTAGTGATAGTCAACATGGATTTGTGTGTGGGAAATCATGTCTGACAAACTTGATTGAGTTTTTTGAAGAAGTAACAAAATATTGATGAGGGCAGAGCGGTAGATGTGATCTATTTGGATTTCAGTAAGGTGTTTAGTAAGGTTCCCCATGGGAGACTGGTTAGAAAGGTTAGATCTCACTGAATACAGGGAGAACTAGCCATTTGGATACAGAACTGGCTCAAAGGTAGAAGACAGAGGGTGGTGGTGGAGGGTTGTTTTTCAGACTGGAGGCCTGTGACCAGTGGAGTGCTACAAGGATCGGTGCTGGGCCCTCTACTTTTTGTCATTTACATAAATTATTTGGATGCAGCTCAAGAGGTACAGTTAGTAAGTTTGCAGATGACACAAAAATTGGAGGTATGGTGGTCAGCAAAGAAGATTACCTCAGATTACAGCAGGATCTTGACTAGATGCGCCAATGGGCTGAGAAGTGGCAGATGGAGTCTAATTCAGATAAATGCGAGGTGCTGCATTTTGGGAAAGCAAATCTTAGCAGGACTTATACACTTAATGGTAAGGTCCTAGGGAGTGTTGCTGAACAAAGAGACCTTGGAGTGCAGGTTCATAGCTCCTTGATAGTGGAGTCACAGGTAGATAGGATAGTGAAGGTGGTGTTTGGTGTGCTTACTTTTATTGGTCAGAGTATTGAGTACAGGAGTTGGGAGGTCATGTTGCGGCTGTACAGGACATTGGTTAGACCACTGTTGAAATATTGCATGCAATTCTGTTCTCCTTCCTATCAGAAAGATGTTGTGAATCTTGAAAGGATTCAAAAAAGATTTATAAGGATGTTGCCAGGGTTGGAGGATTTGAGCCAGAGGGAGAGGCTGAACAGGCTGGGGCTGTTTTCCCTGGAGCGCAGAGGCTGAGGGGTGACCTTATAGAGGTTTACAAAATTATGAGGGGCATAGATAGGATAAATAGACAAAGTCTTTTCCCTGGGTTGGGGGAATCCAGACTAGAGAGCATAGGTTTAGGGTGAGAGGGGAAAGATATAAAAGAATCCCAAGAGGCAACTTTTTCACAGAGAGGGTGGTGCATGTATGGAATGAGCTGCCAGACGAAGTGGTGGAGGCTGGTACAATTGCAACATTTAAGAGGCATTTGGATGGGTATATGAACAGGAAGGTGGGACTAGATTGGGTTGGGATATCTTGTCGACATGGACAGGTTGGAACGAAGGGTCTGTTTCCATGCTGTACATTTCTATGACTCTATGATTCTATTCCTCAAAATCTAGTCACAGCACAAAAGCAGTTCAGTAACTAACTAAACATTAGATTCCTTACTTAGCTTAGGTTGGTAAAATTTTGCAAATTTTGTTAATTATGCTTGAGGAAAAAGTACAATTTAAGTGGAC
Organism: Hemiscyllium ocellatum; assembly: GCF_020745735.1. Lineage (NCBI taxonomy): Eukaryota > Metazoa > Chordata > Chondrichthyes > Orectolobiformes > Hemiscylliidae > Hemiscyllium > Hemiscyllium ocellatum. The sequence continues at coordinate 45,740,105 of NC_083415.1, forward strand.
TATGCAATTAGTTTGATTTATAAAGGACTAATAACTCTCCTTAGAAGATAATGAGAACTGCAGATGCTGGACAGTAAGAGTGGATAAAGAGTTGAGCTGGAAAAAACATAACAGGTCAAGCAGCATCAGAGGAGAAGGGGAGTCAATGTTTCAGGTTAGAACCTTTCATCAGGACTCATGTTTTTCCAGCTCAACTCTTTATCCACCAGTAACTCTCCTTGAAATCTGAATGGTAGGGCATTCAAAAATGAAGGTCACTTCTTTGGGATGTAAAGAAAAGATGTACATTTAGCTAAACTGAGTGTGAAAATCTCAACAGAAACCCTTTGAGTTAAAAACATCAATAAGCTGAATTTCCTGAAAAACAGAATAATTAGTTATTAGAAAATGACAGATCAACTTCTGTCACAATGGGAAAATAATTTTAAAATTAATGCAATGCCATTAAATAAGTTAAAACTTATTAACAACATATGTGGAGTTTAAAAATGTAATTTTTTGCCAAGTGGCATAACTAGATGAAAAATTGTCCATTGAAAATATGTATTCTGTGACTTAAGTGTTTGATTATTTTTGCTTACCATGTTAAAGTTTATATCCTGATATGATTTTTCCTCCAGATATAATAATATTTATGTTAACCCTTTTAAGATAAGAAACTAATCATAAAAATTGTGTTATTGAAGAATGCCACATTTATTACAGCTAACTGTGATATGCAGATATTATACTCCTCAGGCACACAACATCTGGGCTGTTATTAAACTATCTAGTTACATCAGAACAGAATGCTTTCAATAACGTGCCATTCTTCAGTTGACCTAAGTTAAGATGGAGTCGACGATTTTTATGCCATTGGGTCACATGCTATGCAGTGATGATGTCATAAGCATGTATCTTAAAGGTTTTTGGTATTCCAAGGGTGAGATTTAGCACAACACTCTTATACAGTGTAGTATCACTCTCAAAACTGAGAAGGAATTTTGGCAAGGTGTAAACAAAATTCCCAGACTGGGTTCTTCCTTTTATTATTGCAGATACAAGACTACAAGCTCGAACTAAGGAAAAGATAGACAATACTAAAGTTTGGGGAATTGCAATCCACTCAGGAAAGTCATCAGAAGTGTGCTTAGTATCTATTGTTGCCTTTGCATCAACCAATGTACAGCACATGCTTGTCAGTTAGATGCAGTTGGGACTTACATCAATTTATTTTATTTACTGAGTACACAGAGTCTAATCAAACAGCTCCAATATCAAACAGTGTATTATTTCGTGGACAAAGTCTATTAAAAAGAGCCTCTGGGAATTACAGCAAACAAGAATCAGGACCGAAACTACTGCAACCTCTCCCAATAAAAACAGGATTACTTCTTCAGCAATATTCAGCGAGTAAAGAATAGTTATGTTATTCAAATTAATTATTCTCCTTCTGTAACATTTTACCAAAGAAATAGTGAGAGTATAAATTAAATAATTAAAATTGATTTGAGACTCTTGAAGCAGTTTGGTGTCTGGGCATAGCTGAGGGGTAATTATTCAATCATTTTCATTCTGGGTGTGAATAGTAGTCTTTGGTAAATGCAGTTAAAACATGTGAGTACAAATAACTAAGGGTAAGAAATTATATTTGAAAAAAGGAATAGAACAGAGGTAAAGTTTGTTCTAATTTAGATGAATAGTTATATTTGAATAGAATCATCTTTATTATCACGTGCACTCGATATGTGCAGTGAAAAGTTTATAATATCACCTCTCTGCGCCATCTTAGATACAGAGTACCTAGGTACAGATATGTTAAGTGTTGTTACAGTGTTAAAAAAAAGATAAACATGGGAATAGAGTTTAAAAAGACCAGATGACAATAAAAGTGACTGTTAAGTACTTATGTTTTAGAAGTTCTATTCCTTTTCCAACATGAGTCCATGCCCTCGGCTTCAGAACATGAGGCAACACTATCCATGTGTTGGCCTCCATCCGGACTCCCTCTGATGCTGCTCTGGTGGATGGTGAAGGTAGTGTTGAAGGTGGTGGAATTTCACTTGCTGGTGGGATCGGAGGGGAACATTGGATCCCTCCATCTCAGCCACATGACACAATTTTCAAAACAAGGTATATGTGGAGGTTGATGAAGTTTGCATACCCTTCCTAGCTCCAATCAACAGCAAATTAAACTCCTTGAGGAGCTTGTCAATGGGCTAAGAAGGATAAGAAGCCAATTTTCAAAATTGAAATTGCCAAACCCAAATAGTTAGTTCAACTTTTTGGTTAAATTCGGCAGAGATTATAGTCTTACCATGTTGTAATTGTTTTGAAAGGTGGTATTGGCTCATGCACATTGCCTCTAATTTAGTCATTTGCTCATGAGTTATTTGACCTCAAAGGCTTTGCCTCCTTTCTTCTGCAAGATAGTTGCAGACTCCATCTGTCCTTGCTGCTCACAGTATGCAGGCATGTCACACCTTCTTGTTATGGTCAGCACTACTAATTGAATCCTATGCTTGCAATCTGTGTATTTACATTTAACGTTAGTGTTAAGACCTAAAAATTGCCTAGGCATGAGATTCCTAATCCTAATTTGAATATCTAGTCGTTTGTCTCTCCGATTTAGTGTTAACATGTTTAACTGGAAATAACATTTTTCTTGGTCGTATTGAATGGAGAGTGCTGTGGTGTCCCAAATCATAGCCAATTCTCTTCGTACAATGAATACTTATCACATTAAATGATCTAGTCATTCATTCATTTTCTGGTTGTAGGATCTTGCAATGCTGTCATTCTTAAACCATCTATTTGTAAACATTATAGGAAATAATTGAAATTAACTTAAATATATTAAAATTATAAACAATAAATTCCAGTTTTCTCTAAACAATTTCTCTTACCTATTGTTGCTAATATTTGAGCTCTTTGAAAGATCAGTTTTTATTGTTTGCATTGTTAAAAATGTTCAAAACATTTCAAAATAATTGGAAAGAAAACATTGAATATAAGAGGTTAGTTCAAAATTACTTTTCTTACATTAGTTCTTGTTCCTGAAAAGTGTTGGATTAGCAACTTTCTAATTTTACAACCTTGCAGTTTTTGGTGCCATTAACATCAATTTGCAATGTCTAAGTCTAAAATTCTTTATAATTTTTGTTATAGTAACAAGTTGACATTACACTTAATGATGTGCAATTTTAGATGAACAATAACATCTTGCACTGAATTCGTGCCCTCAAATTAGAAACCTGGTGCTTAACAGAAATGTAATCAAATAAACATAGATGATGATTCAAAAAATGTCACAGATGAACAGATATGTTCATGAGCCTAGTCATGGAGGTATGTCTTACGGAGGTAATTAAAGGAGGAAAAGTTTAAAAAATACATTCCAGAAAATGGGTCAGATGCTGCTAATGCCACTCCTATCAATAGTGCAATAATGTGATCAAGGGATGTGTAAAAGGAATGAAGTATGAAAAACATTTGAAAACTGTTTGGATGATGTTGCCAAAAGCAGCATGCAGATGGTGAAAAGGAAAGTCAAAGATACCTTCTTAACATTAATAAGGTGGGTGCGAGGAGAATCCATTGCTAGAGATCCATTGTTAATAATTCAACAGTTATGAATGGAACCAAATAAAGGAGCTAAATAATAGAGGAGTGTAGTTAAATTGACTAAAGAATGTTTGGCTCACTGTATCCAAATGAGAAGGGATAATGTACCATGGTTGAGAGTATGGTGCTGGAAAAGCACAGCAGGTCAGAATGGCCTCATTGAAGGGCTTTTGCCTGAAACATTGATTCTCCTGCTGCTCGGATGCTGCCTCACTGTTGTGTTTTTCCAGCACCACACTCTCAACTCCAATCTCCAGCATCTGCAGTCTTCACTTTCACCATAATGTACCATGGTGACAACCTTGCTGCTTACCAGTTGTGATTTGGAAAAGTTATTTTATGGTGTAGCTGACAGCATCATAAGAAGGTCAAGGAGATGATGGGCAGAGACGGGAGGTGACAATGTTCTTAAGAATCTGGTATAGATAGTAGAGGGGAGGTTTGCAAAGGATGGTTGTAGGTGAGATTATTGAAGAAAATATTGTTGACAGCAGTTTTGACAGAGATGAACATGATATCTGAGGAGGGAAACCAATCATGCTCTTATTTAGTATGGAGGAACAGTTCGTTGTGCAACAAATTCATGCAAATGAAAGAGGTGACTGACGAAAGAAACATAGCAATACATTCATATATTATTCTTTTCTCAGTTTTGTAACTGAATGTTCAATAACTTTTCAGTGGTAAGGCCAAATATATTAATTTCTCAGTGTATATCTCTAGCTGTTCTTACTGCAAAAGATGCTAACTTTTCTTTGATACAAAGCTTTTTGTGTTTAATTACAGAGTTTATTAAATGATGCATGAGAGACACATTGCAGTCCGTGTAACAAGAAACCGAATTAGTATAACGTCAGAGGATCTTTTCCCCCAGCTGTTGGTTTTAATGTTATACTTGATTTGATTTTAATTTTTGTAACGTATTATGTCGCTTTCTTCAGCTCTGTACATGGGAAAATTTCAACAGCAGTTTTGTGTGAGGTTTAGATGTTGCTATTGTTCATTCATAGCCAATCCGAGTAAATTCTAACCCAAAGGCGCATACTTCTATTCCGAAGGATTTGTTGAACGTGCATATATCTTAAAAATTGCAGAGAACTTGCAGGTCTCCCTTTGCAGAAATAGTTTATTCAGGCCATTTATTGAGACTTATGCACCACAGCAGCTTTGTCCCAGCTGCTGAAGCTAACCATATACAACTTGGCAGCATGGTGGCGCAGTGGTTAGCACTGTTGCCTCACAGTGCCAGGAATCTGGGTTTGATTTCAACCTTGGCGTATGTCTGTGTGGATTTTTCATGTTCTCCCCGTGTCTGTGTGGGTTTCCGCCAAGTGCTCTGGTTTCCTTCCACAGTCGAAAGATGTGCAGGTTAGGTAGATTGGCCATGTAAATTGCTCCATAGTGTCCTAAGATGTGCAGGCTAAGTAGATTAGCCATGGTAAATGTGGAGTTACAGGGATGGGGTGGAGGGCTGAGTCTGGGTGGGATGCTCTTTGGAGGATCGGTGCAAACCTCAAAGGCCGAATGGCCTCTCTCTGCACTAAAGAGATCCTATAAACATAATCAACATTAACTTTCAAGTCATTTCTCCTGCATGTATTTGTCTAGCTTCCTTTTAAAGATTCTATACCTAAACTACGTCCTGTATGAGTGAGGTTCGCTTCACATTTAACCACTTCCTTAAGTACTGATATTTCTGTTGTATTCCCTACTGGACCTTTGCATTTGCTGGTGCTTACTGCAATTGTATTGGATGAACTGGTTTGCCCTGAGCACAGAACGACCATAAGTCCCAGATGTCCAGTGTTCTCCCTCAACAGAAATGTTCAATAACAACAGTTGCCATGGCTACAGTGCTTACCATGGGAATGGCACCCGCTGGAAAAGGAGCATCAGCCCAAGAATAGACAACAAAAACACAGGTGTATAACACTAGTTGACTTGCATGATTTAAAGACTATATGAAAATGACAAACATGGTAATGATACTTTCCTTTGTGACTATGCACATTTGTTATCTTGCGTAACTTGTGAGTGCAAGTTATATGGTACATGCAATGTCTTTTTGAAATGAGGGTGTTTGAAGAAACACAATTATATGCTGAGTGTAGTAGCTGGTTTGCCATAGTTATGTGACTTCTTCTGCTTTAATTGTCTTTGGATGCAGTCTGAAGAACCCATTAAATACATATTTTTTGAAACACTTACCATGATATCTCTGAATGTCTTTGGTATTTTATTCATTTCTTTTCTATATAATAAAGAAATTGTGTTTTATCATTATATAGAAACTATAGTGAGTGAAATTAGATCAGCCAGGCGGACTTGGTAGAATATGAGTTCCCCAATTATGGCTGTTAATCTGGTCCAATCGAAGGCACTGGCTGACAGATATAAACAGCAGTCTCAGAGGTTTTGTTCATTCTGAGAGCTGGCTCTGACGAAGTGGACTAGTGTCAAATACTATGCACATGTAAATAAAGGGTGACTTGGTGATGGGATACTGGCCTCTGGAACTATTTCAGAAACTGTGTGCAATGAAAAATGACCCTGGTTGTTTTATTGTAAAGATTTTACATTGTGTTGTATTAATAGCAATGCAGGGTTTTTTTTTTGATAATTGCTGAACTTACTGTAAAGGAAATGCTGACCAGATTTGTTTTTGAAGTCTCTCACTGTAGTTCCACCAAAAATTGTGTTCACCTTGCTTTAACTTTGAAAAAACTGCTAGCATGAATCTTTTATCATGCTAACTCAGCACTATTCTTAAACCTTTAAGTTTCCAACTTTAATTCACTGTGTGCAGCATTTGTATGGATTTAAATGCATGTTCACTTGTCTTAGAAATGAAGAGTTGAGGCTGATGATTGCATAATTGTATGATACTGAACTTGTGTTTGCCATAAATAATCTCACTGCACTATGAACTAGCTGATTTATCACTGTAGCTTTTTTCAAATAGAAAATAAGCAATTGTTGCCATGACAGTACACAAAGTAGTTTGCTTGAAATGTGTTGCATCATCTGCTGTAGATTGCCAGCTTGAAATAAGTATTTCATGTTTTTGAACCCTATTGAGATGGGATTCATATCTTTCTGTCAGATTTTCAGATAATCTTAGAAAGTAATAGGATTCCAGAAAGAATAGTGCTTCCACTGGGCAATGTTTTTATATTGCTCATTGATACAGTCCGTGACATGGATGGAGTCCCTGGTTAGTAACCTTAAAGTCATGAACATGTAAGTAGTTCTATTGTTACATTGGCCGCATTAAAAACCACCTCTTCAACTGATTTCACATTTAAAAAAAACTCAGGGCCAATACATGGGAAATGCTCCCTGTCAGGTAACTGGGCAAATGTGGAAAGTTTGCAGCATATTGTACAAGTCCAAGACTCAGGACGTAGTTTTTAATAGATCAGATTACTTACATGGTACATTTGATTCACAGTGCAGTCCTACCCCTTTGGCAGGGCATTTTTTTGTTAATGGAAAGGATGAAGGTGGAAGTATAAAACAGCTGCAAATCCAGTCATGAACCTCACACTATAAAAACTTGGTCATTTAAATTCAATTAATTAAATAAATTCTGGAATTTTAAAAATAAACTAGTACCAGTGCAGGAAACTGTGCCATAACTGGATGTTGATAAGAGACCATAATGGTGCTTCAGGATAGGACACCTTCAATCCTTTCCCTTTTTGGTCTACATGTGACTCCAGATCCAGAAACATAGTTGAATCAGAACTTCCCTCTGAAAAAGTCCAGAAAACCAATTAGTTTATTTTCAAGAACACATATCAAGCACAGGAGGAGTGGGTAATAAATGCTGGGCTGAATGATGCCCTTGTCATGTGAAAGAATACAAGAATTGTTGCAATGTCTTTCCCTGACTGGACATTGTCACATCCAAAGAAATTCCCTCCAACTTTTTATTTGTATGAATTATCTGTTAAAAGGCAGGGGCAGCCATTTACTTTTAACATCCCACCTGTGACTTGATGAAACATACTTTAATGTCTGCTATGTGGTTAAATGTCCCTCAAATGAGAAAGGAAATTTGCCCCAAATAATTTTCTGTTTTCTTGCAATCAAGTTAATAAATCAGATACAAATCACACCCACACTGATTCATTCAAAATTCTTTTTACCAAGCTGTTATGGGATTCTGTTCATTGCAGTTGAAGAATGAGTTCATTTGACCCAGAATGTTGTCATTAATCAATGTTTTAGGTTAGTCAAATTAAAAAGAAGCTGCATAATGTTGGTAATATCATTGTAAAGAATCTATGTATTTAAGTTCTACAAAATCCTAACCATATAGCACATGGACCCCGATCTAATCAGCCATTGTAATTCTTGAGGCTGGAATTAGTCTGACTTGCCAACCAATCATTTTGTTTCACTAGTTCCTATAACCTAGACCTCTGACTTATTTGACCAGGAGTCTCCGTTGGATTTTTATGTTTAAGTCCCTGGAGTGTGACTTGAATCTATACCCCCTAACTTTAAAGGCATACCACTGAGACATTGTGGATAAAAGATAATAAAAGGAATAAGAGCAACTGTAGGTCATACAGGCCCTCAAACCTCCTCTATCATTCCATTAGATTATGGCTGATACAACTTCAGCTTCTGGCCCCTTGGTACCCAATGATCTATTGATCTCAGTTTTAAATATCCTCAGTGATGGAGCAAAAATTGCCCTAATAGATGGGCAAGTCCAAAGATTCATAACACTCCCCATTTCAGTCCTTAATGTCCAACCCAACATCTGTCTTGCTAAGCCTTCTGAGAATTTAATGTATTTAAATGAAATAATTAAAATTCCACAGAAGATAGGTCCATTCTACACAATCACCTCTTGTAGAGTGATCTCTTCATCTAAGGAATCAGGAGAAAATGAGTTGAGAGTGTGGTGCTGGAAAAGCACAGCAGGTCAGGCAGCATTCAAGGAGCAGGGGAATTGACGTTTCAGGCATAAGCCCTTCATCAGGAATCTTAGGACTCAACCTAATGAACCTCTTTGAAGACCTTAAAAGGCAAGTATATCCTTGACTTGATCTCACCACAACCTTATAAAATCCAAATAAGACTTCCTTAGTGTATGCTCCAAATAAGATTACTTAAAGTATTCGGGTGAGGGGATGAAGGGTTGGGGAATCACTTGCAGGGTTGCAACCTGTAACTAGCAGACTGTCACAGGGATCAGAGCTGGCACCACAACTATTTATGGTATATATTAATGATTGAGATGAGGAATTTGAATGCACAATAACCAGATTTGCAGATGACACCAAAATAGATGGGAAGACAACTGATGAGGTTGCCACAAAGAGTGTACTGAGGGATAGAGATAAGTTAAACAAGTGTTCAAAAACTTGGCAGATGCAATATAACATTGTAAATCTTGTGGTTATGCATTTTGGCAAGAAGCTTAGAGAATTTAGATATTACTGAAATAGTGAAACACAGCAGAAAGCTATAGCCCTGCAGGATTTGAGAGTCCTCATGCGTAAATCTCAAAATGTAAGCATTCCAAGTCAACGGTGATAGGAAAGCAAATTGTATGTTGGCCTTTATTTCAAGGGGATTGAAGAATAAAAAAAATGGAAGTCTTGCTAAAACTATGTAAAACACTAATCAGGTTGAAGCTGGAATACTATGAATAGTTTTGGGCCACTTGTAGAAGGAAAGATAAACTGGCATGAGTGGCAGTCCAGAGAAGGTTCACTCGGCTGTTCCCGAGTTTGGAGGAGACATTGAGACATTGGGCCTATATTCACTGGAATTTAAACAAATGAAAAGCAAACTTATTTAAATATACAACATTCTAAGGGGATTTGATACCTTAGATACAGAAAAGTGTTTCCACTTCTGCAAGAGTCTAGGACCAAAGAGCCCCAATCTTGGAATAAGAAGTTGTCTTTTCTCTCAGATGCTGGTGAATTTGTTGAATTTCTTAACCACAGAGGGCTGGAGAGGCTGGGTCATTAAGTATATTCAAGGCCAAGATAGACAGATTTTTAATCAGTGAGGGAGTAAAGGTGTATAGGAAAAGTGAAGGAAAGAAAAGGGCAATATTAGCAGATCAGCCAGGATCTCAACGAATAATGGGGCAGACTTGCTGGGCTGAATGGGCTGTTTCAGTTCCTGCATCTTATGAAATTACAGTCTTAATTGTTAAAACCACTTGTGTTCAATAAAGAAATGATTTGGGTAAGTGCATATTTGACCTTTTAATTGTACAGGATATGTATTGAGCTCATTATTGCACTACATTGGAATTCTCATTCTCTTGTCAGCAGTTTTAATCTACTTTGTTCCTTCACTTAGTAAAGGATTAACAATATGGTTTCATTTCCAAAAATCATATACTCACTCATGAGTATGTGTGCTCGAGTTTGATGTATGTTACATTTTTCTATTGCAGAGGTCCTTAATGGTTTCCTTCTGACTTTTTGACAAGTTTCCAACAGTGATGTGAACAATGCCATCAATAATGGAAGTTGATCTTTTGTGGAGTCAAGAATATCACAAAACAGAAGGAGAGCATTTGAACCATTGAATCAGTATCAGCACTTTCAAGGTGAATCCAGCAAGGCTACACCTTATCTATTTTTCCAATATTCTCAAAATTTTCCCAAAATGTTTCTCCTTCCAATGTTTATCTCAATAATATCTTCAAAAAGGAATTACAATTTTTTCTATTATTCTTTGACAGTATATTTAGCAGGTGATGCAAAATATATTGATGTTATCATTAGCAACTTTGTGCATTGCTTTGTCTAAGTAGGTGCCACTGTGTGACAGTAGTTATTGGAATGACATGGCTTAGTATACATAGACTCAAAAGAGACATGACAATGCTGACAATTTTGTGCTCAGCCTTCACTACAGTGACATTTAGAATTGCTATTCTCCAGAAGCTATCAACATAATGGTACAAGCAATTTAGCAACTGACTGTGGTGGTTAGAAGAACAGTAAGCAGATCTGCCAAACACTGCAAAATGTCTGCATTTTGATGAAAAAGTCAGTAGTGACCACTTCCTGCAGCAAATTACAAGTAAAATGAACTCCCCACAAATGTTCCAGGTGACATGCACTTTGGAAAACCTTTAGCTGTGATTGGATTTTGATCCTCTGTCCCCAATAAAAGTTTAAAAGCACAGACTTTCAGATGCGTGAAGCTTTTTGGAACTGATTTTATACTTCATACATACACATCTCTCTGTGTAAAGGTTTATAAATAATTGGCATTGTAGAAATAGGTTTAAAAGACAATCACTTGGATAACCAGATATAAAAGAAAGGCAGTACAACTACAGTCACTATGTTTTGACAAATCAAAGACAAAAAGAAGAAACTAATATCAAGAAGACTTGAAACCACAATATTTCAAATCCATACCTATAAATTGTCACAACCGTCTAGTTCCAATAATTGTTTTTTAAGAAAATCATTTGAAAGAACATTTCTAATTTAAAATTGGTACCTTAGAACAAACTCCATTAAGTTTCCAAAGTCTTTCCAAGATGGAAGTTGCAGCAGATGGAAGTCTGTTTCATTCAGGAACAAAGCCTACTGTACTGTTTTATCTTAGCGTCAGTCATAAAAAGGTATTTAGAATTTGATCAGCCTTTGAATAACACAGTGGTTCCTACTAAAGGTGTGAAAATTAGAAGTTTCTAAGAGAATGGAAGATTAGAGGGACACCACAGGGGATTCCAATGCAATTAAATTCTTTAAATTCTGAGGAAGAGTCACTAAATCCAAAATGTTAACTCTGATTTCTCTCTACAATTCTGCTGCCAGACCTGCTTTCAGCAATTTCTATTTTTGTCTCTGATTTACAAGATCTGCAGTTCTGTCTGTTTACTTCTTTACCTGCTGAAACAATAGTTTACTTGAAATTAGTATTAGATTAGATTAGACTTACAGTGTGGAAACAGGCCCTTCAGCCCAACAAGTCCACACCGACCCGCCGAAGCGCAACCCACCCATGCCCCTACATTTACCCCTTACCTAACACTACGGGCAATTTAGCATGGTCAATTCACCTGACCCGCACATCTTTGGACTGTGGGAGGAAACCCACGCAGACACAGGGAGAACGTGCAAACTCCACACAGTCAATCGCCTGAGTCGGGAACTGAACCCGGGTCACAGGCGCTGTGAGGCAGCAGTGTTAACCACTGTGCCACCGTGCTGCCCACTATTGCAGCCATTTTTGCTTTGGTTGTGATAAGGCAGGCTATGAGCTACCATTTGCCACAGAACTCAATGAAATCTTTGAGATTCAAAAAAAGAGGTGGAAAGGTTTCTTAGAAGGAGATAGAGAAAGGCAAAAGGACTGCAGTACTGAACCAAGCTACAAAGAGCCACAAACTGTAAATAAAGGATCCTTCATTCTCTCCCAGAATCTCTTCTGCTCAGTTCATCTGTGGGAATAACCATCAAACATTAGACAATAGAAGCCATCTCAGACACCAAATTCTGACTTCAAGATTTTAACCCCTTCACTTAGAAAGAGAAATCTTAAAGCAAGCTAGTGACAATAACAGAGACTGATCTTACTTTCATCTTCTTAAGTAGCTTTTATCTGTACCTAATTTTAACCTTTGTATCTGTATATATGCTAACAACTGTATCTCTTTTTACTTGGGAAATTTCACCAATGATTCCATAATAAGCTAACCATTATTCATTTAAAACATAAAGCTTATCTTATTAAGTTAAAAATCACACAACACCAGGTTATAGTCCAATAGATTTATTTGGAAGCACTAGCTTTCAGCGTGCTGCTCCTTCATCAGGTGGTTATGGAGTATAAGATCATAAGACACAGAATTTATCTCAAAACGTTTACATTGCGATATTACTGAAATTATACATTGAAAAAGACCTGGGTTGTTTGTTAAGTGTTTCATCTTGTAGAATTCTAAAAGATGAGTGACTTAAGAAACAATCCAGGTCTTTTTCAATACATAATTTCAGTTACATCACACTGTAAACTTTTGCTTTAAATTCGATGTCTTATGATCTTATACTCCACAACCACCTGATGAAGGAGCAGCGCTCCGAAAGTTAGTGCTTCCAAATAAACCTGTTGGACTGTACCTGGTGTTGTGTGATTTTTAACTTTGTACACCCCAGTCCAAAACCAGCAACTCCAAATCTTATTAAGAAATGTAATGCATGGTACCTTATCAAACACCTTCCATCACCTTTAACTATCCTGCTTGTTACCTCCACAAAACACTCTAGTAATTTTATTTGACATGATTTCCCCTTCGTGAAGCGATGCTGATTCTGCTTGGTCATATTATGTATCTCAAAATGCTCTGCTATTTCATCCTTTATAATTGACCCTAACGTTTTCCCAATGACAAATGTTAAGCTAACTGGCCTATTGTTTGTCTCCTTCCCCTTTTAAATAAAGATGTTACTTTGGCAGATTTTCAATCCTCTAGGACTTTTCCTGCCTAATGAATATTATTTACTTTGATTTTCAGAAGTCGTTTCATAACTTCTTTTTTTGAGGCTTCAAAGCAGTTCTGGCTCCTGGGATGAGCAGTTAATTATCTCGGCTAATTGGAAGTGGACTATGCAAAAGCAATGCTAACGAAATGAAGCTCTGGCACAGTAATTGGGTAAACCAGAATAGAATGCTTCCTCTTTTAAGGAAAAGAAACTTTGGAAGGGAAATTATTTGGAACAAATAAAACAAAGATAATGTAGATGCAAAAAGATAATTTAATTTAGACTTTGATCACAAAAAGAATGAATAGGCTTCAGTAATAGTTGGATTCAAGTAATAATCTATTCCACAGAATACTGAATATTTTGAACCAACATCTGCCAAAGCAATTTCTACTAAATTAATTTAACTATTTTAACAACAATCTAATGTAAAAAAAGGATTTAGAGATACAAAGGTAGACCTGAAAGGTTTCATTTCTTTGGCCATTTATTCTCAGGTTGTAAAGTTCACTGGCGTGATGATTATCCCTTTCCCAAATCACTTTGACAAGTTGTTGGTGGGCTTTCATGAAACACATAGTAATCCGAATGAAACTGAGTGGCTTGTTCATACAATTTTGGAGGGCAAATCACAGTCACAGTGAATCACATGTGGGATTGGGGTTGATATTTGACTAGACTTAGTAAACGCACACTGTTTCCTTCATTGAACGACATCGATGAATAAGTCGTGTTTGGTTAATTTGACAGTTTTGCCGTCACTTACTGATATCAGATTTTCAGATATCCTTTACTAATAAAAACTGACTTCAAATTCTCTTGGTGGGATTGAAGCTCGCATTATTGGAGTATTAATCAAGACCTTTGCTGCCTGCTGAAGCTTTGATCCCTGAATTAAACTTGACTTATATTGCAATTTGGGAGTAATAAGTTTGACAGTTTACTTGAAATCCGTGATAGGGTCACTCTTTTACACAGAGATGAGGAGAATTGTTTTTTCTCTCAAAAGGTTTATGGAATGTTGTAATTGTCTATCTCAGACGGCAGTGGAAGTGGATACATTAAATATTTTTAGGCCAGAAGTAGATGGATCCTTATCACACAAGGAAATCATTAGTTAGCAGAGGTAGATGGCGATGTGAAATTCCAAACATAAACAGATTAACCATGATTTTATTGAATGGCAGAGCAGGCTCAAGGGATGCAGTAATATACTTCTGCTCCTATTTCATATGTTTGTATTGTCATATATAACATGAAATAAAAATGTATCTGCATTGTGATTATGATTAGATTGGATTCCCTACAGTGTGGAAACAGGCCCTTCAGCCCAACAAGTCCACACCGACCCTCCGACGAGCAACACATCCAGACTCATTCTCCTACATTTACTCCTGACTAATGCGCCTAACACTACAGCAATTTAGCATGGCCAATTCACCGAACCTGCACATCTTTGGACTGTGGGAGGAAACCAGAGCATCCAGAGGAAACTCCACACAGACAGTTGCCCAAGACGGGAATTGAACCCGGGACCCTTTCACTGTGAGGCAGCAGGGCCAACCACTGAGCCACTGTGCCGTCAAACTAATAATGTGAGTAACATATTGTTTGTGATATAATGTTTCCATTAACTGGATACACATAAAGGGAGAAAAAGAAGCAATTCTATTTTAAATTTCAGTCTCCAAGGCAGAGGTCAGGAATGTAATGGAATACTCTCCTTGTTACACCCGGAGATGAAAATGCTGGGAACCCAGCTAGGGATCTGGCTTGATATATCATAATGACTTAAAGGATATAGTGTGTGGAAGAAGAAAGGGTATGGATAACCAATAGCAGGATTCTGGCATTAAATTGATATGCTACAAGACTAATTACTAAAAAACCCACAAAACATAATGACTAAATACACTGAACACACAAAGAATGTAGGCTTCTACCTTAAATTCAATACACTGTCTTAGTGTAATCTTTCTTACTGTGATTTTCACTGTCATAGATTTTTAAGCATATTCAAACTCTGAAAGTAGTTCACATTTATTCTGTTATTAGCTGCACAGCTGACAGTTTCTTTCTCACTTATTTACATTTCTTTTACTCTAAAACCTATCAGTTTTTGTTGAGAGCATAGCTTCCACCTCAGATATAATCTCCACAGTGTTAGAGAACAGACTAGCTCCCCCAAAATACTTTATGGCTATGTGCTAACTTTCATTTTATTTTAGAGGCATGTGGAAGGTGCTGTGATCTATATATGATTCAAATGGTCCACCACTAAGCTTTAATCAAAAAGACACTTTATTTTTACAATGCAATTAAAATGCAACAAAATGAAGAATCTGTAAAACATTATAACTCTTTTGACAAAACAATGTATTATTTAACCATTATCATCAACTGTTCCAATCTAGGCAGCATCCTATAACACATCCTTTGGCAAAATGCAATGCAGCAAAACAGTTATTATTCTCATATGCTGTCTTTCACCAGTCCAATAGAAAGAAGCATTGAAAGGAACAATACTCCTCTGACTTCTGAGAGGAAAATTCTCTCAGTCTTCAATCTAGCAGCAGAGAGAACTCTAACTGTCTTCTCTAGCTGAAGGCTCCAGCAGCTAACCAACAAAATAAATCAAAAGGAAAATCAATACCTCTGGGTCAGTTTGAACTTGATCCCACCCAGTCATGATTCTTTTATCTTTTACTAAAAATATCCAGGAAAAACCAAAGCTGTTTACAAACTGCCTGCTGAGAAGAGATACCTTTGCACAATTGTGACAAAGCCCCCAGCAAGGTAAACAGGACAGAACATATCTCTTAAAGACACATAATTGTCACAATAGCAACCTCAGGGCTTTCTTACTTCTAAAAACCTCTACAATGAATGGAATGTTCAAGCATTGCTGGTAAGTGTGCACTGCCAAAATAAAACAAACTGAAATAAACAACCTTTTAATTCGGCTTAAACTGAAACCATAAATATCTTCATTTTGACCGTTAAAGTAACCCATAATAAATACCACACACCACCAGGTTATAGTCCACCAGATTCCTCCGGGTGCTCCGGTTTCCTCCCACAGTCCAAAGATGTGCGGGTCAGGTGAATTGGCCAGGATAAATTGCCCGTAGTGTTAGGTAATAGGGGTAAATGTAGGGGTATGGGTGGGTTGCGCTTCGGCGGGTCGGTGTGGACTTGTTGGGCCGAAGGGCCTGTTTCCACACTGTAAGTAATCTAATCTAATCTAATTTAATTGGAAGCACACTAGATTTTGGAGCAACGCTCCTTCATCAGGTGGTAGTGGAGGGCTCAATCCTAACACACAGAATTTATAGCAAAAATTTACAGTGACACTGTAAATTTTAGCTATAAATTCTGTGTGTTAGGATTGAACCCTCCACTACCACCTGATGAAGGAGCATCGCTCCGAAAGCTAGCGTGCTTTCAATTAAACCTGTTGGACTATAATCTGGTGGTATGTGATTTTTAACACAATCCAACACCGGCATCTCCAAATCATAATAAATACAGTTATAAGAACTTGAATTGGTATGCAGCTGCAACAGCACTGAACATGGCTCCTGGCAAACTGTTCAGTTCACTGGTACCCCATCCGTCAGATTAAGCGTCCAATCCCTTCTTTGCCAACCTACCTTGGCTGTTGTCTGAATTGTCTACTGTTACAAGGTAGCATGGCTTCTTTGGCAGTATCTTGAAAGCCATTCAGAAAGACAGATGCCAGTGGACTGCATCAATTGCTTCCAAGTCAAATACCAATCAGAACTGAACATATACTATACTTCTTTCACTTTCACAGGGTTACAATGAAATTCCCGACATAATTGCAGAAATTCAAAAAGATGCTTTACCTTCAGCTTCTCATGAACAACTTGTAACAGTTCATGTTAACCTTGCCATCAATGTCAGTATCCTAAGAACCAGTAAATAAAATTTTAAAATCTTGCAAATTCTATAAACTATTTTGTTGCTTTGACAATTAACTGTGACTTGTCTCAATCAAAGTACTCCTTTTACTTTCTTGCATTATAGATCCCTACAAAACTAACCAGCAACAGTAATTAAATTTCATCATTTCAAAAGAAGTTCACTGTTCACAACTTTTCAAAGTTGTAAAGTCTGAGTTGTTATGAGAATTATTCCCTCTACTGCTTGTTTCTCTTGAGCAGCAAGCAGGGATGCTGGAAATTCTTTATGTTATGTTGAAGTAATAGGACTATAATCTGCAATCTCCCAAACAGAAAAATTGAATGTTCTTATCAGCTGGATTACCTGAAGGAAGTGTTGAGCCATAGTGAAGACAAGAAAAGTGGAGCATGAATCATGAGATGCTGTTGATCATTCCCAAGTAGCCTTTCATAGAGTTATATTTCTGGAGGGAGAGGCATGTCTGCAATTCTTTGTTAATAAACTGAAAACTGTAGAACTCTCTGGTGGACTTAATTTAATTAATGAGCAATATTTTAGTCTGGTACATTGTTCATCTATCGTCTTCTCTTGCCAGCTATGTCTATCTCTTATTTTGCAAATGTATCCAATGTACCTATGCATCCTGTCTCCAATACATATAGTCAGGCAAATTGGATTTCATTGATGCAGTTATGAGTCATATTGTCTTGGCCTGTCTCTTGCTGTTGGAATGACCTTTTTGGATCAGATTGTGTGTGCATGTAGAAGGATTTTCATGCTGCTTCACTGTTGCTTGTCATCTAATGGTTTCCTAGTAACCTTTATAACTTCAGTTGTTTCTATGTTTGGTGTTCTGAATCTTAAGTAGGTATAGTGGATAAAATTTTCAATGAATGCTTTCAGGATGATGTTAACTGCTCTGTTTCTGGAAAGTAAACTAGATTGGGATCTCTAGCCACTGGGATTATTCATAAATCCCAGGAGGCGATAATACATCTGTATGAGGCTTAAATATGACAACAACTGTGATAAATTTTGAACATCCTAAAATATCAAGATTAAAAATCACTCAACACCAGGTTAAAGTCTAACAGGTTTATTTGGAAGCACTAGCTTTTGGAGCGCTGCTCCTTCATCAGGTGGTTGTGGAGGTTAAAGTCATGCTCACAGAATTTATAACCAAAGGAGTCCAGTATCATGGAGATGTGATACAGTAAACCATCTTAGATTAAAACTTTCAGCTTTTATTAAGTCATGGTAACCTAAGGACATCCAGCCATTAGGAGTAATGCAGAAAAGGGGAACCAAAAATATGAAGGGAAGTTAGAGAGCCTGGGATTGTGCAGAAGAGTTGAAGGAGTTGTTATGCTGGTATTTATGATCCTTATATGAATAGATAAATTCAAACCTAATCATGTGTCTATTATTACAAGTTAGTTTTCCTTTGTTGGGAACAGAGAATGATTAGATTAGAATACCTTCAGTGTGGAAACAGACCCTTCGGCCCAACAAGTCCACACCAACCCTCCGAAGAGCAACCCATCCAGAGCCATTCCCCTATATTTACCCCTGACCAACGCACATAACACTACAGGCAATTTAGCATGGCCAATTCACCTAACCTACACATCTTTGGACTGTGGGAGGAAACTGAAGCACCTGGGGGAAACTCACACAGACACAGGGAGAATGTGCAAACTTCGCACAGACAGTCGCCCGAGGCTGGAATCGAACCTGGGGCCCTGGTGCTGTGAGGCATTAGTGCTAACCACTGAGTTATTTTAGAGTCAGATAGATTTGAAGTATTTCCACTTTAAACATATTGTCAAACTGCAATTTACTGCTCTGTTTGAATATGACATTAGTTCAAGCCTACCTGAGTCCAACACAGCACGATGTGAAAGATTTGATGAATCTACCACAAAAGGTCCCTGTGAAACCACAGTGTGCCAATTATGCTTTCTGTTCAATTTTAAAACTACAAAACTGTCCTATTCTTTCCATCACCATAGCCCTTGGTGTCACTTTATTTCTGCACTTACCATCTTTTCTGTAATATCTACCACAGATTATGTAAAAACAACTTACTTTCTTTCACATATTTTAGCTGGACATATTATTTAATTTAATATAATGGGCTGAATGTTAACAGCCAAAAACAAATTAAATGTTAAAATAGTTTGAAACCTGTAACAAAATACCAAGTTGTTGACTTGCAGGCCTCACAGAGACAGAAGAGGGACTGGTTAACCAATAAGCTCCCAAGAGATAAGTTAGTAACTAAAATATTTCAATGAGGCTGGCGATTTTAATTTAGAAACAAAAAGAACTGCAGATGCTGTAAATCATAAACAAAACAAAATTGCTGAGAAAACTCAAAAGGTCTGGCAGCATATGTGAAGAGAAATCAGAGCTAATGTTTCAAGACTGATTTGTAAGTGCTGGTGTTGGACTGGGGTGGACAAAGTTAAACATCATACAACATCAGGTTATAGTCCAACAGGTTTATTTGGAGACACTAGTTTTCGAAGCGTTGCTTCAACAAACATTTCTGATTTTGTATTTTAATTTACTCTGCATTTCAGGCTTTGTAACATTGGCAGGAGGATGGAGAAGGCAGAGGTTGGCAAACTTGCCAATACAAAGGAAATGAGGACAGCTTCAGAGAGAAGATATACCTTTACAGAACTGCTTCTGGGTCAGGGGGAACAGGGATGCTTCCCTTGGGATGCTGGTTTGTCTTTGTTTTGTCTGGGAATCCTAGTGGCTACATGAAATGATCATTATTACAGACTCTAAGTATGAAAATCAGATGCATGTTATCTTGGGAAACTAGATCCATGCCAGGACTTTATAAGCTGTGTCATAAAGCTGGTCCTTTTTTCTAAAAGCTGTTCCTTTTCTCAGGGATACTGTACCCTTGGCTTTTTTCAGAAGGGTTGTAAAACAGAGTGGGCTCTGTACAACTGGTCTGGTATAGAGATTAAAGGGTTTACTGAGAAGACTTGTTTAAACATAAACAAATGAGGCAGGCCTCATGTCTTTGGAAATTGGTATAGTCAAGAGGCCACGGCCAGCTCTGTAGCTGAACAGTTCAGTTCAGAACCTTACTTAAGAGTTTAGCAGTCGACTGTGTGGAAACAGGCTGCCAAAATATCTCTCCCTTGTAACTTCTACCTGTAAGACTCTGTTTCATTTTTACTGTATTTAAGGGATTTGTTTATTGGAATTGTTGTGCATTTTTGGAACAGCAAAGTTCTGGTTTGGACAGACTGAGTTCTGTGTGTATTCTCTATTCTGTTCTTTGTGTTTCATACCGTAATTTTGTGAATAAATTTTTGTCTGTTTTAAAATCTGGTAGTCAACCTAGCTAACTTACTCTGGGTAATTTTCACTGTACACTTATTGAAACAAATAGTGAAGTAATGGTCTGAGCTGCCTGCTTTTGGGTAGTCTGGCCTAGTCCATAATAAATTGGGGGCTTGTCTGGGATTTAGACAGTGAATGGTAGGTGCTAGTTTTGTTTTGGGTGTTGGTTTGATTGGTTAGACAAAGATTGGGGTAGCAATGATTCTTTCAGTCACCAAGAGTTTTCTGGAGGTGGACGAGGTAACTTTGGATGTTTTACAGAAGGTGAATAAGACCAAGCTGGTGTTGAAGGTGAGGAAAGATGTGATGATTTCAGTAATAGCTCAGCATTTAAATTTGCTGGAAACACCATCAGGACTTATAGAGATGGCAAGAATTCAATTGCAAATGAAGCAAATTGAGTTGAAGGTGAGAGATAAGGAAAGGGCAGCAGAAGTGAAACAGTTTGAGTTATGGTTAAAAGCAGAAGAGAAATAAAAGAGAGAGAGAGAGTTTGAACTTCAGAAATTGACACTTAAACAGGGAAGTCAGCTTAAAAGGCTGGTGATAGTAAGCTTAGTGTGGAAGAGCAGAGAGGGAAAACAGCAAGGTTAGCAGCTGAAGTGGCTGATGATTATGAGCTCGTCCAAAAAAACACAGTTTGGTCCATGAGGGATAGAAACTGGGGCAAAGAGAAATCCTCACATGGAAAGGGAAAGGTAGATCTCAGTGAAGATCATAAGATCACATGATAAAAAGGAAACCCTCGAAGGGGATAAAGAATGTAAAAAGCTCTGGTGTTTTCATTGTAATAAAGTGGGCCACGTGAAATCACAGTGTTGGTGGGCTCCACAGAGGGTGGAGTGGATAGATGGATAGATAGAAGCCTCATTCCTGATGAAGGACTTCTGTCCAAAACATTGACTCCCCTGCTCCTCAGATGCTGCACGACCTGCTGTGCTTTTCCTGCACCACACTCTCGACACCGAAAAAATACACGTCTGAGGGTCATGCATTTGTGTTGTCTCAAAAAACACATCAGAAAAACTAATAGGTAAAAAGAATGGATTAGAGAAAAAGTGCAAAATTGAAGACTTAGACTCCTGGACAAGATACACAAACATGGTTTTCCAATAGCTTAGAGAATGAGTAAGTTAATTTTTTTGCTTGGATTAAGCATTTAGTTTATTCTAGTTTTCAAATGTATGGTTATAATTGAGAAAATAATGTCCCATTGAAAATAAAATCAGATTGATTGAGTGATTTAATTTGGTTATTTTGTGAGAGCTGCTGGTTTCAGTTTGATCCCTTTAATTGAAATGAGTGATTTTGGTAGAAATTGTGAGGGAAGCTGGTTGATAGCTGGTTTGACCATATCAACGTGGTGAATTTAACACAAGTATGTGAGTTAATTAGCTTGTGACAGTTCACAGAAAGATGATGAAAAAGTGCATGCTCAATATGAGGAGATGTTAGCAATTGCCAAATGATTGGCCAAAGGGTGGGATTTTAGGGAAGTATATGGGCGGAGACGAGTTGGACCAAAGGGTCTGCTTCTGTGTTGAATGACTCTATGATTCTATGAATCAACAAGAATCCAAAGAGAGAGAGGAGCAGTTGTTGAGCTTGGAGAGGGGGGTCTGAAGACATGGCCACCAATGCTGAAGAAAAGAGACTAAAGGGAATGCAGAAGAGACATACCGAGAAAAATATTATTGCAAAGGCAGCAAAATGGCAATTTTTACCAGGTATCTCAAATATAGCCTTACAACTCTCATAAAGTCTCCATTCCTTGACTTCATAATGACTGGAAATGTTATCATTAATTTTGTTAATATGAGGTATCATTGTCTAAAGGTATACATGGCAACATTTTGCACAATGAAATCTTCACAGATTATATGCTAATTGAAATAAGTTCACACAGTGAGGATAATGTTGCTCCTGAACTTGTTGGTGACTCCTCTTCAAGAGCTGCAGGAAATCTAAATCACGTGCTCAGTTGAACTATATTTGTTCTTGTCAAAATGATAGGAACATTGCGCTAAAAAAGCTGCAGCTGTCTCTAACTTTGTACAATTGACACTATAATCTTCCTAATGTGGGAACAGAAAATGATCTCTGTGACTGCAATGCTTGCACCATTTATTTGTTGTCACCTGCAGAAGACTTAATTGATTTTGGTGATTTGACTACAGTGAAATAAAATTGTCGTGTGACCACCTTGAATCATGTGGGTAGCGCAATAAGCTGTGGAGATGATCCAAGAGGAGAAACTGAGGGAGAGTCAGCAATGAAGTTGAAAAGTAGAATATTAATTCTGAGAACACAGCTCTTGTGCAAAAACTAACATCATTCTTCTCTGAGATAATTTTGCCTTATTAACAGACATCGCAATTATCTTGTCTTATTTTGTCTTATTTATATTGTTTAGCAGGAATGGTCAATGGAATGAATATCACACTTGAAGATTCTGACAAATTCAAAGTCCACATGAACATGAAAAAAAACCATAATATTTCAACAAAGTGTGAGACATGATGTCATGGTGTATTGTATGCTTCTGTAATTGTCACATTCTTCAGAAAGACAGATTCTCTTACGGGAACTTGCTTTTGCCATAATAAGTTACAATGTCAGTCATTTCAACATTTGGACAACATCTAATGAATGGGAGACATTTTAGGTTGGGATTAAGAATTGTCTGTGTTGCTTAGTTATAAGAATGTTGATAATATTCCGTAACTGATGTCACACATTGGTATCAAAAAGGAATTCCTAACTTCAGTTGAACCAGCGAACAATAT
Organism: Hemiscyllium ocellatum; assembly: GCF_020745735.1. NCBI lineage: Eukaryota > Metazoa > Chordata > Chondrichthyes > Orectolobiformes > Hemiscylliidae > Hemiscyllium > Hemiscyllium ocellatum. Next base: position 45,763,275 of record NC_083415.1, read on the forward strand.
TGACACATTTGTGATAATTGATTCCCTTTGTTATACAAATTTATTTAACATTATTTTCTTTCTTTTTCAGGCAAGCACTTAATATGATTTTTCATGTATTTGGCATATTTAAATGAATTTCGCACATTCTATTAAACCCCATTTGCTCTGGATTTTTTTATTCATTCATGGGATGTGGGTGTCACTGACTGAGTAGGTCAACATTTATTGCACATTTCTAGTTGACCCTGAGAAGGTGATGGTGAGCTGCCTTCTTTAACTGAGTTAAAAATCACACAACACTAGGTTATAGTCCAACAGGTTTATTTGGAAGTGCTAGTTTACAGAGCACTGCTTCTTTATCAGGTAGCTGCAATTTATTTGATGTAAAGTACACCCGCAATGCTGTTAGGGAGGGAATTCCAGGATTTTGACTTCGCAACACTGAAGGGATAGCAATATATTTCCAAGTCAGAATGTTGAATAGCTTGGGCAAATACTTGCAGGTGTTAACATGTATCTGCTATCCTTGCTTTTTAGATAGTTGTGGTTGTGGGTTTGAAAGGTTGCTGTCTAAAGAGTGTTGGTACATTTCTGCATTGTATCTTGTAAATGGTGCACACTGCTGCTCCTGTGCAGCAGAGTGAGATGGAAATAATTTCAATGAAATGCCAGTCAGGTGGGTTGTTTTTTCATGGATCGTGTCAATTTCCTTGATTTTTATTGGAGCCACACTCAATAAGACAACACTCCATCAAGCTCATGACTTGTGCTTTGTACAGGCAATTCAGGGGATTCAAAAGTTGAATCACTTGCTGCAGAATTCCTAGTCTCTGACCTCCTCTTACAACCAATGTACTTATATGGCCAATTGTTCCTGGTCAATGGTAACCTTAAAATATTTTCTGCATTTTAAAAGTTAAATGGAGAATGGACCAGGAATATTATATACTTTAAACAAAGTTGGTGCAAGAACAAATGTTACCATTGCTTTTTGCCAAATGCATTCAGCTAAAACACTTTATAGGTAAATATTTAACACTTGACTAGTTCAAAATAATTAAAAACAAACACTTCATTGATTATTATGCATAAGTATTCAATCTGCTTACAAGCCATTACTTGGAAAACAAATGAATAATGTAATTTAAATAACAACACGGAAGGCTAAAGCATGATTGGTGTTTTTGTATTAATTTCAGACCATGTGTTTGATACATGAAAAGACTTTTAAATGTCAAGAGGTTTGATAGGCACAATATGTGGGTAGAAATCCTCGCAGAGGTGTGTATCTCCTTAATCAGCTTTCCAGGACATTTTCTGGCTATTCGTTTTGCCTCCTTCAGAACCTCGTATTGACAGATGTCTGTGAGCTTTTTTGGCACCATTGCCTGACAGCGATGAACAATGCTACCTGGTTCCCTTTATTGTTTTGAAGCCCTTTTGAACTATGTGGGTCAGTCTTGTAGCAAGAATTATTTCTGTATCAATCCATTAATTTGTTTAGATTTTTTTTGTACACATCGTTCTAACCTATTTTAAAATCCTGAAAGTGATTATTCTAGTTGAATCATTATCTCTCCAGCAAACAAGGTACTGACTCACCAATCCATAATTACAGATTGCCGTTCAGATTTATGCGCCACAGATATCAATTGTCCTTTCAAAAATGCAGCACATGCTAATAACATCGACAGTTCACTGCTTCATACAGATTAGTGGGGAGTGCGGAAATGGGTCTGTGACGGACAGCATACTGAAACACGAATCTCTTGAAATACTGCTGACACATCTTCGGGACATTTTGTTTCTTTTAAAAAAAAGTATCAATTCCAAAAGTGAGCACATCAGTAACTTTTCTCTCCTTACTCGGCTGTTATGTCAGAAGACGGTTCGGGAAGAAAGAATGGGATACAGTGTGCGAAATGCAAATCCCTGTGATCCATGCCTGGTGTTAACAACAGCCGGCTTTTCCTTCCTCCCCGCCCCCCTGTGTGTTCGCTCGTACTCTCAAGAGGTTCCAATTGTCGCAGCATCACTGGCAGGCTAAAGCAGGCTGTGGTGCTTGGAAGAATGTGCTTCATAATTCCCAGCATCATGGAGCTAACAGTTACTATAATAAAATGATTCAAAAGATTTAGAATAGGAAACAGCGCCTGTTGATCAACGAGCTCTCAAGGATTAAATGAGCAGAAATCTGGGCCTCATCAGTGAATCATCTTTTCAGAGGAGGTGAGTGCTTATCTTTAATGCAACTAAATGGTTTAAAGATCCAATCTTCGCCTTCTCATTAAAATACCGCAGCATTTTCCAACTTTATTTAGTCAAGTAATAATTTGCCATGCAGTTATTTTTCTTGTTCTTTTAAAAATAAAATGATTTCTCACAGACCAGGATAAGCTGCACCGGAACAAAGCCGGAGCCTTAAAGTATTTTGCCTGGCTATTTGTTGACAATTATTTATCATCAATCCTCAATTCTGTTTTTAAGGAGATCTTTGCTGATGAATAGGAATTGTGGAATTAGACATTTCATAAAATGCGATTTTCTTCGAGATGAAAGCAGACTGACGCAAGAAGTAAATATTGCCAGTCTTGACATTTATATTCAGTAGCCTAATAAATTATACCATAACTCTGTCGGAGTTGCGTCGATTTAAATTGCAGCAGTTCAACACATACGCTTGTCATTTATAATAGTTATTTATCGTTTCATTCTCCCAAAATTGTAATTATTCTCTGTGCGATGGGAGACATCCTCAAAAAAGGTCTTCTGATAAACATGTTGTAGCTGGGTCGTTTGGTTCCTGTTCCGCGTTTTCCACTCCGCCCGACAAACCAATCACAGATTCGTATTAGTTTCTTCAGTGAAAAGGTTTTAACATCCATTTGTGTGTCTGCGTTTGACAGGTTTGTGATTTGTTATATTTTACGCATTCGGCTAAAGATTGGAATGAAACAAAATGTCATTTTACAAAATCTAAGTTTTTTTTCCACAATAAATACACTTTTAAGTATTGGCAGTTAAGGTTATTAGGCAAAGTCTATCACAATAATTTGTTCAGCTGATAAATATCAGAGGTAATATTCGCTCCTGATTGTTTTTCGATTCAGAAATTGAAGTCCCGATGAAACAGGTAAACATTAGGTATACACAATTTAGTAGTGCGATCATTTTTCTGATAATTAAGCAATTTTTCAGCAGTTGTCATAACATTTCAAAGTTGATGCCTTTTCTAATCTGTTAGGAAAAATCATAAGTGTCACAATAAGGGGATACCTGATATGGTTCTGGTGCAAACTACAATGAGCAGAATAATCCTCATTAACTAATTTAGCCAAACATCTAACCAACAACTATAAACATAAGCGGGGCTTTTTTTTGCATCAAAAGGACATGATCACAACTTGTTCGTCATCTGGACCATTAGAATCTTGTTATTATCAATATCGCTGGCTCTCAAAGCCGAATCTGCTCCGCTGCCTTCGCACTCAGATGAGAGCGGTTCGTATTTCAAATTCACCTCGTATTTTCTACGCGCCGCTTTGCAATGTGTCTGTATGTGCATATTAAAGGATGAAATAATTCACATTTGATCGTTCGGCGGCACAGCATCTAACCTGCAGTGACAGGAAGGTTGTGACTTGTGCCGTTCCCGACGCATTTATTCCACCTCGTGAAAAGTAGGCGGCAAAACATCTTCTGAGAAGTAGTTTTAATGATCAGATCTCCAGAGATAGTTTTGTGTGTTCACCCTGTATAAGCAGGGTTACCATTTGAATTTATGGTGTGCCCTGAACAATTTTCATCTCTATCGTTAGCCACACATAACAGGCTTCATACTTGGAAACGGAAGTGTTGTTAACCCGCCTGTAACACGATCCTTGCCGTGTGTCTCATATTTACGAGGCTCAAATGCAGTTTCCCCCTCAGTTTATCTACTTCCTTAAACCATGGCTCGGGTATTGACTTATTCCACGTGTTCGATTAGCACACGGATTACTAAAGACAAATCTTGTGTCCAAAAACAAAATCTAACCATATAATTGATTTAAAACGTGTGTGTGATCGTTCAAAGCTGTCCTTTTCAAAACTTGGTGTTGTCCCGGGGCAATGAGAAGTGCCGCGTGTTGCCGACAGAAAATGCAGCCTTGCACTGTGCTGTCATTCTGCTGTCACTGTGCTGCAGCTTTCAGCCTGCACACCACTTGAATGAACCATCATCACCTGAATTTTAATGTGCTCGAGTTTGCAGTGGGGGGGGGGGGAAACACAGTTGCTGCCATCCGTGAATATTCTCCCGAATCTTTCGCCTCCGGCTGTGGCGGTTTTCACAGCTCTCTGTCTTTCTGGGGAGGTTGGTGAATGAGTAAATCCTCTGCAACACCGCCAGCCAACTGAGGAAAGGATGTGAGAAAATACTTCAGCTCCGCGGGGTGTCGGGACGAACATCAACACCGATTATAACCCGGAAATTGCTACTAAATTTAACAAAAATAAATCAAGTTAGACATAAACATCAATAAAAAGTTGGTGTCAAAAACACTCAAACAATATGCAGTTCTTCTGTCATATTTGAACAGATTGTACCGTTCTGCAGACGCTTGCAATCATAACATTAGATTTGTTGGTTGGGCAAAACCTTTTCCTATTTTGATTGTTGATGTAGTTAATGTACTAAGACCCAGCACCGTGAGTTGTTTACTTGTTTCGATGGACATTCATTTTAATGGGTTCCGGTTGGCAAGCTCTGCTGTGAATCAACACACAATGCTCCATGCTCTTATCTTTCAACACAATCACGCAACCTAATACAACACTCACTGGATTTTCATGCTGATTGCATGCCCACAGTCTTGCTCTCATAAGCTCAGCTCTGACTTTCCCTCCTCGACAGATTCATATGCCTCTATTCCAGCAATTATAAAGTGCAGAAATAAACAGGACAAATGTAGAGTTACAAATAGTCAATACGCTTGTAATATTTATTTACTTTGAGATGTTTGTTTATTTCAGTATTTTGTATCATTATAGAAGCATCCTGGACAGGGACTTTGAAATTAAATGCAGAACCAGCATTTGCTCAGTTGATTCCTGATGAAGGGCTTATGCTCGAAACGTCGAATTCCCTATTCCTGAGATGCTGCCTAACCTGCTGTGCTTTAACCAGCAACACATTTTCAGCTGTGATCTCCAGCATCTGCAGACCTCATTTTTTAATCTAAAAAAGGTAGCAAACATGAACTATGAATTGGCCCTCGATCATACCTGATCATATTTCTGCCCTCACCCCTTCTCTTCCCTTCCACAACAACAATAGGATCCTTTGTCATCACTTTCCAACCCACCAGCTGCTATGTCCAAAGGATCATAAGCTGCCATTTCTGCCACCTCCAGCAGGATAGCACCACCAGATATATTCCCCTCCCTTCCCTTGTCAGCATTCGGCAGGGACTGTTCCCCCTGGGATACCCTGGTCCATTGTTCCTTGACTCCAAGCATCTCCCTACATCCCCGTGATATGTTCCTATACAATCACAAAGAGTGACACTTACCCATTCACCTCTTATCTCCTCATTATCCAAGACCACAGACAGAACTTCCAGGTAAAGCAATAATCGAACTAAAGTTCACTCAATCTGGCTAGGTGATTGTCTTTGTTGAACCCATAACACTCTCCCTAAAAATGACTCTTAAGCTTCCAGTTACCTGCCATTTCAGTACACCGTCGTGTCCCCTGGCCAGCATTTCAGTCTCAGACCTGCTGCAGTGCAGCAAAGCTCAGTGCAAGCTTAAGGAATAACAACTCACCTTCCACCCAGGTACTGAACAGCCTTCAAGACTCAACATTGCAATTAACAATTTCAGAGCTTTAACACCCCTCTCCATGTACATTACCCCATACTGTTTTATGGGTTCCTCCCAGCACAGCTAACCTATTTTCAATGTTCACAATTACCTTTATCACCTATTCAGCATTTAATATCATCAACAGTTCTCTTTTTCCCCTCTTTTCTGGATGCCAAGTTGATGTATTCATCACATTCCCTTCCCTAGCTCCCCTACTACCAACCTCACACTCTCATCATTGACTTTAATACCACAATATCTCAGCTGCTTTCAGTTCTGATGAAGTGTCACTGGACTCGAAACGGTAACTGTTTATCTCTCCACAGATACTGTGAAACCTGTTGGCTTTCTCTGGTGCTTACTGTCTTTGTTCTAAATTGTCCATATTTTCCCTGCACACAGAGGAAGGTTTGACTTGGACCTACTTAAGTTACCATGAAGCTGGCTGACAGTCTCCCAGAATACTGGAATTGTGGCTGTTTCCTGCCAGAGAATGATTTGTCAGTCACTCCTACAAGTGCAGTAAATAATCTGAGATAAATTGACAATTACTATTTACAAGACTAATAATTATTTAGTTTACAGGTAAACAAACCAAACCCACACCTGAAATCTTCAAGTCCATTTGGAAAACAATATGTTGGTATAGGTTAATAGAATAAAATATATTAATAGATCATCTTTCCTCTTTTACTGAATGAATAGAAACCATCAAACATAAAGCAATTTTAATTAGGTTATGTACCAAGAGCAGAACTAGGTCCATCTTTTACTGATGGGTACACTGCTTCAATCCTTTCTTCAGTGTGAACTATTTAACCTACCATTATTTCCTATTGATCAGCCAGCCTTCTCTGTATGGTGCAACACTTCCTCGTGTATGAGAAATTTTCTAATAAGCATCTTGTGCTGTACATTAGCCACAGGCCTTCTGAAATTCAAAATACACATCATCAGCATTCTCTTTATTTACAGTTTGATCAGAAATATTAACTGTGTTAATGATGTCTTAACTTGAAAAAATTGACAGTATTTAAGTATTTAAATATTTACTAATTTTGCCTTGAGTATGGATGCCAAGAGTTTGTTCAAAATTGTCATTTGAGTAACACCCTTGGTAACTCAAGTTCGTTTTTTTAAATACAAGTGTTCTTGGATTACTCACCATTCCTACAGTACAAATTCCATAATTTGGTGGCACGGTGGCTCAGTGGTTAGCACTGCTGCCTCACAGCACCAGGGACCTGGGTTCAATTCCTGCCTTAGGCAACTGTCTGTGTGGAGTTTGCACATTCTCGCTGGGTCTGCGTGGGTTTCCTCCGGGTGCTCCGGTTTCCTCCCACAGTCGAAAGATGTGCAGGTCAGGTGAATTGGCCACGCTAAATTACCCGTAGTGTTAGGTGCATTAGTCAGGGGAAATGTAGAGGAATGGGTCTGGGTGTGTTGCTCTTCGGAGGGCTGGTGTGGACTTGTTGGGCCAAAGGGTCTGTTTCCACACTGTAGGGAATCTAATCTAAAGAAACCAGAGTAATCATCTCTGACTTTTCTGAACAGATGTAACTGCATCCTGTGACAGCCCAGTGGTCTGTGTGTCCATGAGTTTTATTTTTTTCCTTCTGTTTTTACCGTTAGCTTGCATGAGGTTTCCCATCCACTTAGAGGTAATAATGATTTGGAGATGCCGATGTTGGACTGGGGTGTACAAAGTTAAAAATCACACAACACCAGGTTATAGTCCAACAGGCTTATTTGGAAGCACTAGCTTTTGCGACAACCACCTGATGAAGGAGTAGCGCTCTGAAAGCTAGTGCTTCCAAATAAACCTGTTGGACTATAACCTGGTGTTGTGTGATTTTTAACTTTGAGGTAACTTCATTCTCACTTCCATCCTAATTTATAAAAATGGAAGCAGGATATCTAGTTAATCTCACCAATGATCATTCAGCCTTCACAACTGGACATTGTCCTTCCTTCCTGAACAGCCTTGCCTCCTTTAAAGTATTTTTCTATTTTCATCATGCTTATGAGCTGTTAGGAGAAAGTGAGGACTGCAGATTCTGGCAATCAGAGTTGAGAGTGTGGGCTGGAAAAGCACAGCAGGTCAGGCAGCATCTTGAGGAGCAGGAGAATCAACAATATGGGCATAAGCCTTTCATTGGGAATATCTGTTAGCTCAATTCATTGACTAGCTTTGGATATCCTTCTGCTCTAGCACTGTGATAGAACTCATACTTGATATTGTCACTCAGTCTCTTTTGCGACACATGGTATAAGGTTCCCAGTTCTGTTCAACTGTTAGCCATACCCCCATCATGTTCACCATAGTTAGTAATGTTGTTTAAGATACTTTGCACATTCAGAAATATGCCACTCAACTGGATTCCATTTTTCTGGCTTATTAAAAATTTCATTTGGTGAATTACTTTATATGGGTGCAATAGTGCTTTACTTTCTTCCTATCTCATTGTCTTTTCTCTGTCTTTCTTTGCTGAGTATTTTCCACATGAGCCTTCTGTTTCTGTTATGAGAGCATTATTAACTGTTCTCATTCCTAAACTCAAATGTAAACTTTCTCAATTTTCTTTAAACAATTATTATTATTAATATTGATTTGATGTGAATCTTATTAGAGCCACATTTACACTTTCCTGATTTTCCATGACAGAAAGTATTTTCATAATTGGCGATGTAATGTTAAACCAGCATACAGAGCTAACATATTAATACCTTTCTTTAAACTCCCACAGAAATGAATGTTTGAATATATTATAATGTAGTTTATCTAATGTAAATGCTCAGCACAGATCTGAACCAATTTCATGGAAGAAGATCGGGTCCTCCTTAGTTGGTACCACAAGGATGAAATGACAAGCTGTGTCTTCCTCTAATCTGAACCAGGAAGGGAGACAGGAGCTTACTTTCCCTCTGTCCATAAGAAAACACTGTGCAAGGTCTAGGTCATCGAAGGTTAATGCCAGTCACTTCCAGGATTGTGCTTATGTTAAATATGTTAGATGCACATCTAAGAGGAAATGTTTCTTTCAGCGACAGGAATGTACAAGCATGGATTTTCAGTTCAGGAAGTTCCTTTCAAATGAGAGAATGGATACAGCCTAGGTCAATTCCAGTTAAAATTTAGAGGAGAGTTGTACAAATGTTTTGCTTAGAGTGATGGTGATGGGTGGATTGGGATTGGTAGAGAAGTGATGGCTACCTGTTGACATGGGTATAGGATGGAACAAGAGATTTACAGTTTGTTTTCTTTTACTTGGCATTTGGGGAAAAGAGAATTATTTTATCGCTGCTCACTTCACAGTAAGGGTACTTGGGATTTGTCAGTTTATGAGAAATTGAGGACTACAGATGCTGGAGAGTCAAATTCAAAATGTCTGGTGCTGAAAAAGCGCAGCAGGTCAGGAAGCATCCGCGGAGCAGGAGATTCGACGTTTCGGGCATAAGCCTTACATCAATCTATGGCTAGTTGTAGGATGGACGGAGGCAGGCTGGTGCTGGGCTGATCAATGTGCATGAGGGAATATTTCTAGATTGCTGATGTGAATGATTCCATGATGCAGTACCAATGCAGCATTCATCCTTTTCCTTTGAGAATTCTAACCATTGCTGAGGAGACAGTTACCCTTGGCTGAAAAATAGAGCAATTTTATATTCTGTGTGATGGCACAGCATAATCTATAGGAACAGTACCTTTGCAAACTTGAGAATGTGTTCCATGCCATTGATATCAATATCCTGAAAGCAGTTAAGTCATAATTGTTCCACTGCGGTGCTCAGATGCTATTCAAGTGCTGGTTATTTTATTTGACATAATTGTGATAATAGGCATGTCATGCACTGTTTGCCTTCCTAAAATGGTTGGCCGTGTTCATCATGGGTGTAGGTTTATGGCTGCCTTTTACAAAGGAATGTAGTTCCCCCCTCCATTTTCCCACAATTAATCCACCCAACCTGCACACCTTTGGATTGTGAGAGGAAACTGGAACACGTGGCAGAAACCCCTACAGACACAGGGAGAATAGGTAAACTCCATGTAGGTAGTCACACAAGGCTCGATTTGAATCTGGATCCGTACTACTGTGAGGCAACGTGTTACCCACTCAGCCACCATGCCCCCACTTGCATTTAATTCCATCTACCCAGTTCTACCTATTCACCTAATCTATCATTATCTCTTTTAATCCCTGAAGGTCCGTTCCTTTGGTGAAGTATATTCTTGACTAATGATGTCAGGCAATTTAGAGCAGACATTAAAGGCCAAATTTAATTTTATAAAACACTTCAGTGTTTTTTACCTGCAAGTACAAAGCTGAGGCAAAATCTAGAACACATCTTTATCACAAGCAAATATGTTTATTTGGGAATTGTGTGCATCAATAGTTAATTTATAATTTTATCCCTCCTGATGCTAAGATATCGTTCGACAAATATATCATATAATTCAATTGGTCAATAGTCCTGTATAGTCAGAAGAGTTAACCTTGAATGTCAGAGGATTCTTCACAGCTGAGTTAATCTTGGCTTTACTTGACACCAACACAACTGAGATCCTTGATCGGAAGCAACATTCCTCATTGCTTTCAATGGCCTTGTGCCCAGTCCAAGAGCATTGAAACCAATTCTATAAGGCAAAGGCTATTCCACCACTATCATTTCCCCTCTATATCCCCTAATAAATCAAACTGGAAAACTTCTGAACTACATGGCTTCCAGCTGCAATAGGATTACTGTATTGTCTGGCCAATCAGTTGTGTAGACAGAATATCAAGTGTGTGCTTATTCAATTCTATTTATGACTCCCGTTTGAATGACTTCTTCATATTTCTATTTATTGTTTATGTTTAAATTATTTCATTAATTAATCGAGTTATTGAAATTTATCATCAATTTAAACAGGAAAATTATATTGTTCTTTCAGTTAAATATGCACATACTAATATGAAATACCTCACAATAATGTATTGCAACCTTGAAACCCTGTCAGAAAGAATGGATCATTGGTAAGCCATGAGCCACCTTTCAGTAAAAGCACCTTGCAATCTCCGTTGAAGTAATTTCAGTGCAAAAAACCCATTAAATAGTCTCCTTGACCAGTAAATCCAATTGGTGATTTGAGGCAGATGTCTGTGGCATGCATGTGGTGAATAAATCCGATTGCAATGGGAGCGCTCTTAGCCTTTTACTGAGGTCCCAAACATTCTAGAAGCCAGTCTTCAACTAAAATGATTCATGCTATATAAATCAAGAAACAGCTGAAGACACTGAATACTTCAAAGACTATGGACCCTGATAACATTCTGGCAATAATACTGAAGACTTGTCCTGCAGAATTAGCCATGACCTTATCTAAGCTGTTCCAATATGGCTACAACAACAGCATCCACCCAACAATGTGGACAGGTGCCCGTGTGTGTTCTGTGCACAAAAATTAGGATGACTTCAGAATGCTTACTGCAATATTAACAGGCTATTCTCTATCAAAGTGATGAAAATGTCATTGACAGTGCTATCATGCAGCATTTGCTAAGAAATAACCTGTCACTGATACTTGGAATATTCACCTGCTGACCTCATACAACACTATTTGAAGCATAAATAAAACAGCCGAGCTCCAGAAATAATGTGAGAGTGATTGGCGGCATTCAACCAAGCATGGTAACAAGGAGCCCTAGCAAAGTGGGAGTCAATGAAAATCAAGAAGAAAGCTCTGCATTGTCCTTCCTTTTGTTCTAGGTATATGGCTGTGAGTGTTGGAAGTCAATCATCTCATATCTAGGGCCATCACTGCAGAGTTCCTCAATTGTGTCCTCAACCCAACCACCGTCAACTACTCCATATTATGATGGACTGCCCTCATCGTAAGAGCATAAAATGAAGTCAGAAGTGGGGATGTTCATTGATGACTGACTGTCTGATGTTCAGCACCATTTGTAACACTTCGGATACTGAAGCAGTCAGTGACCATTTGCATCAAGATCTGCACAACATCCAGTGTCGGACTAATGATTGGTAATAACATTCATGCCAAGCAATGATCATCACCATCAAGAGCAAATTTCTTGACATTCAATGGCATTTCCATTAAGTAAGACTGACAATCAAGAAGCTTGACACCATCTAGGAGAAAGTAGCCTGCTTGTCACCCCAGCCACCACCTTCCACATTCAATACCTTCAAAACTAATACACAATGACAGAAGTGTGTGCCATCTGCAAGATGCACTGCAATATTTCACCAATGCTTTTGCAACAACACCTTCCAAACTCACAATGTCTACCAATTTGGGTAAAAAGAGCAGCACATAAATGGCAATGCTACCATTTACAAGTACTTTTCTAGCTAAGCACATCCTGATTCAGAACTTTATTATCATTCCATCACCGCTGCTGGGCAAAAATTCAGGACTGTCTTCCTAACGCCACTGAGGTCTCCCTATACCCTAACCACTGCAGTAGTTCAAGAAAACAGCTCACCAGCATCATCTTCTCCAAGTGAAATTGGAGATGGGCAACAAATTCTGGCCTATCCAGCATTGTCGACATTCCATGAACAAATGTAAAACTACGTCTCTGTCAGCAAGGAAATGGGAAGGTTAACCAGGAAAAACTTTCTTAAAGTCAAAACACTCCTAATCTGTTCAGAAATCTTAGAACACAATAATATGGGCTTACAGTTCAACATAGAAACAGATGTAAACCTTTGATTATTTCTCTGAATTCTAAGGAAAATAGCCAAGATGTTGCCCACAGTACAACAATTCAGAGTGGAGAGTGTGGTGCTGGAAAAACACAGGTCAGGCATCATCCGAGGAGCAGGAGAATCGATGCTGGCTGATCTGCTGTGCTTTTCCAGCACCACACTATTGATTCTGTTCAACCCAGCATCTGGAGTCCTCACTTTCTCCTAGCTAATTAGTTACGATACAACCACTGATTATGGACAGGCGAAGTGCTAAGCAACAGCAGTCACACAGTTGAGGATAGAAATAAGCACCATGAAAAAAGGCAGATATAGGTTTCATTGAAGAAGTTAAGTCTACACAACCAAATATCACAAAATGTGTGGAGTTCCACACTGTCGTCCTCGTAATTTCAATTTTTCCAAGGTTTGAGTTATCTGCAAGATTTGAAATTTTCCCCTGCACAACAAGGTCCAAATAATTAATATATATGAGAAAAAAAAAACAAATGTCCTCGTACCAACTACAGAGAATTGCTCTGTAAACCTTCTTCCAGCCCAAAAATATCCATTGACCATTATCCTCTGATGAGTGCATGAGTCTGGAGCCAGATCAAGAAGGTTGATCAAAGCAGCAAGAATTGAAATCTTTGTTAAGTCTAGAAGAAGTTTGAGGGGAAGATGTTCATAAGGAGCTTGAAGACTTGATGGGGAGATGACAGTAATGCGATTTCAGGAGGATGTGTAATGATGTCAGTCTCACATGCATATGGAGAGAGAATAGGAAGGGAGCACCTCAACCTTCAGTGAAACTGTGTAGTTTTGGACCAAATGCTTGGAGTTTCACCAGGCATAACTGGAGGAAACATTTGGAGCTGAGGCCCATCAGATGAGGTCATAGTAGGGACACATGAGGATGTGGAAGTATTTTTTTATTTCAGGTTTTAATGTATCCCCTTGTCACAAGGGCTATTCAGCTAAACCTCTGTTGCTTTACAAACCTGGATTTTATTCTTCACCAGTACTTTTCTGGACTTTGCATTAAATTGCTAGAAAAAGATGATAGTCTCCACAAACATTGGTATTGATAACTGACTTTCCAAGTTATTTGGGAACTTCAAATGTAGTCTGCAAGGTCCTTTTGTTTGTATCTTACTTCCATGCTGCTTTGACCAATCTCCTCAGGATGCAGGGGACAATTCCAAAGCGTCAAATGACACAAAACTTGGAAAAATTGAAAACCATGAGGAGGACAGTGTGGAGCTCCATGTTCTGTGATTTTTGTCTGGATGTGCTTCAACCTCAAAGTTTGTGAGAAGATTTGTAGCTCGGGTGCTCGTTGTTGTGGTTCTGTTCGCCGAGCTGGGAGTTTTTTTTTGCAAACGTTTCGTCCCCTTCCTGAACTATGAAAGCAACCACCCCAACACACACAAACAAAGTTGCATCAGGACATTATTCAAAAGGGCCACAACATACTGCAGCACACCTGAACTACAAAAAGAGGAAGAAGAACACCTATACAAGGTATTCAACAAAAACGGATACCCGCGCAATTTCATCAACAGATGCCTTAGGGAAAAACAACGAAATGAGGACATGCCACAACCCAAAGGACTGGCCATACTTCCATACATCAGGAGCACTTTTGAACTGACAGCCTGACTGCTGCGACCACTAGGACTCATAACAGCACACAAACCAACAGCCACTCTCAGACAACAACTCACCAGGTCAAAGGGCCCAATACCCAGCAGGAGCAAAACCAACGTAGTGTACAAAATCCCATGCAAGGAGCATAAAACACTACATAGGACAAACAGGAAGACAGCTAACAACCCGCATCCATGAACACCAACTGGCCACGAAACGACACGACCAGCTATCCCTAGTAGCCATACACTCAGATGACAAACAACACGAATTCGATTGGGACAACACCACTATTATAGGGCAGGCCAAACAGAGAACAGCCAGGGAATTCCTAGAGGCATGACGCTCATCCATGAATTCTATCAACAGACACATCGAACTAGACCCTATTTACTGACCACTGCAGCAGACAGCAACTGACAACCGGAAGCGGCAGATTCAAACCAGTATAAATGCCGGAGGAATCAGCACAGAAGCACTTCACAGGAGGCTCCCAAGCACTGAAGATGTCACCTAGAAAGGGGACGAAATGTTTGCAACAAAAACTCCCAGCTCGGCGAACAGAACCACAACAACGTACTTCAACCTCTTCAATGAAATCTAAATCTGTCTTTCTTTGTGGAGCTTACTTTCATCCTCAATTATTTGTCTCCTGTTGCTTGGCACTTCCCTTGTACATAATCAGTAGTTGAGTCATACCTCGTTAGCCACAATCTGAATTGTTGTAAGATCTTAGCTATTTCTTTAGTATTTGGAAGAATTTTCAATGGTTTATTATCAGTTTCTATATTGAATTGTAAGCCCATTACATCATTTTCTAAGATTTCTGAAGAGATCAGCAGTAGTTTGGTTTTTTGCACACTGTTTTTCATTCCATTTCCTGTGGACAAAAGATTGCCTCTCAATACCAGGTGTTGTAGCCTGAATGGAAAGATATGATGTGTGTTAAAACTGATTTGGCTTTTGCATTAAAAAAGACAGAACTTTGTTTATAAAATGGAGTGTTAGCTGATGCACACATTGGAAAATCTGGATTAGCAAGATTTCTGGATGAGTTCAAACTGAACAACTCTTACGTTGTGTGAGAATTAGCACAGCAATTATTCTTCTCAACATATATAAACATTACATCTACAAATGTGAGTATAGACAGAAAAAAATAACAATTTTAAGATATTTAAAGTTGTAGTAATTTATGTGAAAGTTGTTAGCCAGAGAGCAGCTTAAATATCAGCAAATCTAATTGCATGTCCAATATTAATTTCCTGTGCATTCTGTATGTTCTTTATTCTTCATGTCAGATTATAAAAATGTAATTATTCATTTTTAGTTGTTGCTAAATAATCAAAATTAGTGAATCTTTTATTAATAAATAACTTTGGGCGAGAAGGATATTTCAGTAAATAGAGTCAAAATAATGTTCCAATCATTTATCATGATAAATAAGCATAAAGCATTGTAGAGAAAATTAGTTTATAAAAGTACAGTTATAATAATGTTGACCAACTAAACATTTGTTGACATGACTAGTTAAATTATTCACTTGTCACTATTTCTAATGTAGCTTTCAAAACATCAAAGACACTGCATTCAGAGAAGACTAGGACCTCTTAAAGCAAATATTGAGTAGGATATGAGCCAAATCTTCCTGAAAATAAATGCATGTTAACAGCACATGTGTTACTAATGCTCAAAATGGCCAAAACGTTCAAGGAATGAAGAGATATGCGTGCATCTCAAATTTGCAGACATTGATATTTGATTTGCTACACAGAAACATCATTTTGTGCTTATCAGAGGAGCAAATACTGGATTCTGTACTAAAAACAATAAATGCTAGAGGTCAGGGGGTCAGACAGCATCAGAGCTCTGATGAAGAGTTATCTAGACTTGAAACATTAGCTTGCTCTCTCTCCATGGATGCTGTCTGACCCATTGTGATCTCAAGCATTTGTTGCTTTTGGTTGCTCTTATCAGACCTGATTTTTCAGAACTTGCGTATTTATCATATTGATTGCCTCAGAACATATATACACACAAACATATGATTTAGGAAGAGTTTCTCAAGCCTGATTGTCATTCAATAAGATAATATATTTCTCTGTATCCCATGATAACTGTTCATCACCTAGCTTATCAAAATCTATCTCCCTCTGCCTTAAAAATATTCAAAGATCCTGTTTCTATGACTTTCAAGGAAAAGAGTTCCAAAGACTTAAGATGTTCTTTGAGAAAGAAGAACTGTCATCTGACATAATTGGGTGACTCCCTATTTTAAACAATGACCACATTTTAAAATATTTTCTAATCAGCCTGCTCAGAGCTACTATTGTACACCTCTGGAACAGCTAGGATGAAACCTAAACTTTCTGGCTCAAAGGCAGGGACACTACCACTGCAACACAAGAGTCCAGTGAAGGCCCCTCATTTTAGATTTACCCTAAGATGAAACGTTCTGTCTACACCTACCCTGTCAAAGACCCCTCAGGATTTTCATTGAGTCGATCAAGTCTTATGATACTGTTCACAATTTAAGAGTCTTTTGAAGGATATATTAATTGATAGGGCAATGCCAAACAGATTGGCCCAGAAGAATTTATGCTTTCGAGTTGCCTTCTTGGATATGCTTAATTGGTAAAACATTAAAAAAAATGTGGCATTTTGGATTTTTTATAAAATGAACTGTTTTGGTTGCTGTTAATCAACTCCAAAGTAAAATCCTGTTTCTGAACCTGAGCTGATACAAATTCATCATCCTTCTCCATATGAAATTCAATTTGTGCTTTCTTTTTTCATTAAGTCCTTGTTTGAGACCATTAAGTAAGATATTCATTTAACTTTTATACCCCATTAAATGTACTGAAATCAATTTAAATAAATTGTTCTTACTCTGGAGTGTAAATATAAACAGCATAATAAACAAGGAGTCATTTTTAATAATTGTGTCTTTAATTTATCTGATTCAGGAGAGATTTTCTAGAGGAGAAGGTGGTATAAATCTGAACAGTGTCCACTGAGAAAAATTACCTTTCTTATTGGACAATATCAAAAGATGATCTCTCAGCTATATTAAATCAGTGTTCTCATCATCTGTATCATTAAATGGACCCTTCTGTCCTACCAGATTCTTAGTAGTTTAAATTAGTTGCTCATTTAAAACTATTCCAATTTCAAATGCTATCTCTAAATGCTCATTGTTGAATTAGCCTATTTCTTTCCACTAAATTGGAAATATTTCCATTGGGAGGAACCAGTACAGAAGAACTGAATTTATGTAGCGCAGGTAACCTGTGCACCTAGGAGATAAAGAGAGTTTAGCGCAAACTTGCTCAATTGAGCCTTTTATTATGAAAATATTCTTTCAGCACATTTTTATTGAACTAATTTTTTATTCACCATTAATTACTTGTTTGGTTTTATTAACTTCAAAGTATTTTGTTAATGTATTATGCCAGTTTTAGGAGAACTCCAATCCCTCATAATCAGTATATTGTGGTCAAAAAGAGTTTGCGAAAACTGGCAGTTCAATAAAATTGAAAATCTCTGCTGGAAGACGGTAAATAAGATTTTTCACATTTCCTGCTTCTGCTGAAAACAGGAGATTGAATGTTCACCATCAAGAGCCTTGTGATAATATATCAGCATCACTAATTTCAAAAACTCAGAATGGCTTTGATGTTCAGGATATTCTGAGTATAAGTACATTGAGTTCTGGCTTAATGCTGTCTCACTTGACACTGCTTCACTTTAACTTCATTAATAAATTATTGTCAGTAAATCCAGCTAATGTTGCCAGTTCCACTTTAACGTCATTCGCCACAGGCTTCTTCCACTGTGACCTGCCTGCTCACATGGTTTTACCTGCAGCACTTACTCTGGTACCCCAGTCCCTTTCCATCATGCTGTTGTCATTGTCATTTGGCCGTTCCACTCTGTAGTGCCTCCTGCCCTTTCTTTCCTGCTACTTCCTGGGTTTTGTCTCTTTTCCACCTTACCACTCAGCGTTGCTCCCCAGCCTAATCTTCCTCCTGTCATTGCTGACCCCAACACCTGGCTTCATTTCCTACCCTTTGTTTTCACCTTTGACCCTGGAGGCTATCTTCAGCCGTCCCTCTGTGTTCCCATTCTGAAACTGTCCTTGTCTCCATCTAGTGGGAGGTATTTGTGTCCATTGTTGTCCTGGGACTTCAGTCGCTATCCAATATCTGCCACTAGATGGAGCATAGTCAATTTAAAAGTACTGTGAAGGTGAGCGTAATTTTAAAATATTGTATTATATATTTTATTTATTTTTATATTCAGTGAGCTATTTAAGGTTCAGTTATTTCAGCAATAGATGTATAGTGCTGTGCATGTATGATACAGAATTTCAACTTGTACATTGCTTTTTTGGAACAGAAATGTCCGAAGGAACCTAACTTTGGCTTTAACATTAGTTCCTATGGGATCTTATGATTCACTTAAAGTCATTTTACTTAAAGTCACAATTTTCAGGAATGCAACTTATCTCTCAGTGAGAAACATTTTGATCTACAGTGGTCTAGTGATAGTTATCCAGTCGTGATTTGAATTCATTTGATTGGGTCATGAAGCCTGAAATAGGGAAAGCTAAGTCATTTTTATTCAATTTCCAACTGCTCATTGATGGGTAATTGAGATTTCATCTCAGTCTTATCCATGCTTGTTCTATATAGGCATAAAAAATTAGATTCAATTTAAAAATTCTCTCAAACACATTACTTGCATTCATTTTAAGCACATTCTTTAATCTACCAATTATAATGTCCAAAGCTTCTCAGTCAAGTATAATGTCCTTATATGGAAGTGTTGATTTTTTACTCATTATTAATTATGAAATTTATATTGAGTTTTAAACTGAACTGTAGCAGAACATTTTAGACAACATCTCCGGGACACCTGCACCAACCATCCCCTCTGCCCAATGGCTGAACACTTTATTCCCCCTCCCACTCCACCAAGGATATGCAGGCCCTGGGCCGCCTCCATCGCCAAACCCCTAACCACCCGACACCTGGAGGAAGAACGCCTCATCTTCTGCCTTGAGGCCCTCCATCCACACGGGAACAATGTGGATTTCACCAGTTTCCTCATCTCTCCTCCACCCACCTTATCCCAGATTCAATCTTCCAATTTCACACCACCCTCATGATCTGTCCCACCTGTCCATCTTCCTTCCCACCTATCTGCTCCACCCTCCCTTCCAACCTATCACCATTACCCCCACCTTCGCACATATCACACTGTCAGCTACGTTCCTCCCATCCCCACCCCACTCCCATTTATCTTTCCATCCCCTTCTCTCACAAGCCTCATTCCTGATGAGGGGCTTATGCCCGAGACATAAATTTTCCTGCTCCCTGGATGCTGCCTGACCTGCTGTGCTTTTCCAGGACTACACTTTTGATTTTGATCTCCAGCATCTGCAGTCCTCATTTACTCCTGTAGCTGCTTTTCATCTACATTTAATGAGCCAGATAGGAAGATGAATCTTTTTTCCCCCTTCCACCTCACAAAATGTATAGAAATCTTCAGGTTAGAATTGAAGCTAAAGTTAATTATTGCAAGAAAGATTCAGAGCAACATCAGCTAATCACCTTCTCATATCATGAAGACTGGTAGCACAAAGACCTGTACTAATAATTGCAAAAATATAAGCCTAGGTTTCACCTAGGCGGTTTGAGACTTTGGACTCAATTTTCAACAAATAAACATAATGAAAATACACAAAAGTTGGTTAAAAATTGACCATAAAGCTGTCTGATTATTGCAAAACAAATCTAGTTCGTTTATAAAAGAAGACAATGTTTCCACCCTGATGCTCTTGAGCCTATTTGTAATTCCAATATCAAACCAGTGTGGTTGACTTTTAAATTGTCTCTGAAATAGCCTACCCTGAGAATGAAGTTAAGCAAGATTGGCTAAAGAATGAAGGAAGGAGGAAAGTTTTATGCTCCTTTTGATATAACATCACCAGACAAAGAGGGCACACAATACAGTCTATACATCCATCTCACTGTGTTAATGCAACATTATTACAATTATGCTGTTCTTCCTTTAAACCTTTTCCCATTTTATGGCTGATCATAAATGTGAAGCTGAAAGCAGAAATCTTTTTGTTATGCATTTCCATCTTGCATCTATCAGGCCAACTAACATCTAACAACCTGTTCTGGAAACTTCAAATAGATAGTTGTGACAAATTCCAGCAAAGTGTCAGACTCAATCCTAAACATCATTTACAACCAACAGTACTATCAACACAGAAGTAATGCCACCCTCTTCTCAATGTTAGAAAATCCTTTTAAAAAAATAAATCAAAGATCTGCATCTTCAAAAACAAATCAGTTCTTCCTTGATTCAAACCGAATGTGTACACTAAGGTTTGTCAAATTTCATCCGTTAGTTGAGATATATTGTTTATACACAAATGGATTCACAAACAGGAGAAATCATTGACTTTGCCCACCTCTGTTGATAGTATTTAAAATGGTTTGATCATCTATTTCACTAGCATGTATGTAATTATCCTTTTTCCAAGCAGCTATTTGAAAAAAAAAGTGTTGCCAAACAGATTTTCCATGAAGTCAGTGCCCTTTTAAAAACAATATTCTTTAAACTTTTTCTGTGTCATTCACCACCCAGCAGGGGCTTCCTGTCCTAATTTCTGAAAGATATTTTTTCTCATCTCTCCAAATGAAATGCTGCTATCCCTGCAGCAAAACCTTTTTAAACTAGCGAACAACCACAAGTACGTGCTCAACAAAAATACACGGCAATTTAGAAATTTGAATGAAACAGAACCTTTGGATCTTGAGAGCATTAGTAATTTGCTTGTGGGTGCAAATTTAAATTCCTCAAAAGCATAATAAACAAAAATGTGGAGGTGCCAGCACTGGGGTGGACCAAGTCAAAAGTCACATGACATTGTGTTATAGTCCAACAGGTTTCAAATAAACCTGTTGCACTATAATGCGGTGTTGTGTGATTTTTGACATAATCAACAAAAGCAAGGCTACGTGACTTTGCAAAGGTAACCTAATCCTTTTGATCTGTCTGCAGCTTTTAACGCAGCTGTAACATCCTTCTTCAACACCTCTCCACTGCCACCCAATTTGATGTCATTGTACCGACTTGGTTCCATTCTTAATGTTTGGTCTTTTTGGTTGGCATGGACAGGTTGGGCCGAAGGGACTCTATGACTCTGACCAAATCAAAGCCAAAGAATCACTTGGGATGACCTCTCTTGCTGCTTATTCATAGCTACCACTCAGGTCCTCCAATGCTTGGCCCCTCCTATTTCCTATTGTACATGTAACCTTTAAACAGTGTCACTTTCCACACTTACACTGATCAGGGTGACCAATTTCCCTGGCTTTATGGGACCATCCTTCATTTGGAGCTGTTGTCCTGTGTCCCATATTGACTGGTACTGGCTTCGCTTGTTTTCACTATTCTCTTTTCCTTAGGTGTATTTTAAACACTTGAGCATGCAAATTGCAATCTTCCTCTCGACAGCTCTCTAGGACAGGCTTGCTAGCCATCAACCCCATTCCCCTCTACACTGACAGGTTCAGCAGAACCTCCCCCCCACAACACTCTCCCTACATAGGCTACTCAACAACTCTCCTGCCTTACAGCAGGTTCACCAGCAAATAATACTCTCCCATCCCTCCCACCCTCAGAACGAGACTATCATTTCTCTTCACCCTGCTTCCAACAGATTAAATTCTGTCATCTGTTAGTGACAGAGTTGGTTGCTTTAACATTAATGTCATTCAACTTTACCTCACAATCACCTTTCACCGTCGCACCACTGGGTCTATGTTGTTTGACTTATATTTACTATTGGATGCACAGAAGTTACCAATTGAATATTGGGAAGACCAAATCCATTATCATCAATGTCTACCAGGAACTCCATTCCTGAGTCATCCCTTTTCTTATTACTTCAGTCTGAAGGCAGGCATCAATCTTTTGCTGAAATTTGAGTTTTCAGTAAAATATAATATATTTATGTAATATATATGTTGGACTCTTCCCAAAGGAAGAGTTGATGTTGCAGAAGTCTCTTTTGGTACCATTTGAGTAAACAATATGCTAAACATCACACAAACAACCCCTTAAAAGAGCACTATAACAAAAAAACAAATTTAAAAATAGAATTACCAAATTAAAATTGAACAACTGGGGTTGACATTGCAGTGCATCCTCTGTGGGGTCCACCTGTGGGAGAAGACCACAAACACATTGACAGATACTGTGTGGTCCCTCTCCAAGACACTCAGGCACAGAAACAGTCTGGTGAAGAACCGTCCTCCCTTCCAACAGGTCATCCTGTTTAGAAATGTTAATACACATCTCTGGAGCAGGTAGGACTTGTCTGGACCCAGCAGCCTCTTATCCCAGAGGCAGGGACACTACCACAGTACCATGAGAGGTCAAAGAAGCTTCTCTTTATACTCTAAGCAAATAATTAATAAATTATGTAACTAATTGATAGCCCCTCAAAGAGGTATGGAAACTAAATATAAATCACCAAAGCAAACATAGCAAATTTAAATTTGAGTGGTGGGAGATGTTGCAATCTAGTCCCAGCTGTGCCCTCTGGGCATGGAGGCGTTCCTCTTTATACTCTGTTCAAAATCAGTAAAGAGCTAATACACAAATTACCTAAATTAATGGGTGACAGTCCCTTAATATGCAAAGCAAATATTCAACCAAAACCTGTGAAATTAAATTAAAATTTGTCAGTGGTGAGGAGATGATGCATCCTACTCCCTGTGGTGCCTCCTGGTGACAGAAGTGTCTCTTTTAGATTGATTTAAAGTACAAATTGAAATAAACCGATGAAACCAAATTAACAATATTAATGAAATGACATCTGGTGCAACCAAAATCAAAACTTTGAAAGAATCATGTTAAATTAAACCCAAATGTTGTCTAAACATCAGTAGTGCATTCCAGCCTCAGTACTGCCCATTGATCAAAGAAGGCCTTAAGTGTGTCAGTGGAACTCATGTGCTGTCTCCACTCAGGTATTCACATAACTATGGAAGGGAGATAGGTAGTTGGATCTAACAATCTCTTCAATGGCCCGATGCCTTAGACCTGTTAATGTCTACTTTAGACAAGCATAAGAGCAGACCCTTGAGGAATTCTCCAGTCAGCCCACCCACCTCTGTACCTGGTGTCCAACAATGTGATGCAACTAGTCTATATCTAGATCATAATGAAGGGCTCTCATGGCACAGACCTCTGATGGGCCAGGAGGCTTGATTTAAGACTCAACTGCTCCAGTGTCCAATGACATCTCTGTGCAGGTTGCTTAGAAAGTATCCACCTGGAAGTTGGACACATCAGGGCATAGTAAACATAACAGATCTGGGAGTTTGTGAACCACTGTAATTTCCTGTTGCAACAGACTGCTGCATACAATGTGCTCCACATCAAATCCCTGGCAATAAAAGGGAGAACTTCAACATAGACAACTACCTCCTGGGACATACATCACCTCTGGATGGCAAATGGAATACCACATTGTGTGTGATATCAATCTGAATGGTTGATAAGGGTGAGGAAATTGGAGGGTGTAGAGTGGCAGCCCATTGAGGAAACCCCTCTATGCAAAGTTGAAAGGCACAGAGGGAACTTTTGAGAGACAACTCAAAATGGTGAGATTTCTGGTTACAAGGCTAATATGACATTCAGTTTGAATGTTGGTCAGTTCAGATGGTAGTACACTGCACATTTAAGCTGCCTTGTCACCATGATGAGACCATCATTATTTGTCTTTTTTCCCCCCATATTTGGTTTGGAAATGTGGGTTACAATTGAACTTTGAAGAGCAGTTTATCTTCCTTTTTTGAAGAGATGGAAGAGAGCAAAAAACTGATTTTTGCCATTCAGAACTATCCTGGAAAGGTAGTGCAGTTAAGTACTACTCTAAGAGTACCATAGTCGAACCAAGACTGAGCTGTGATGTTCATAGCCTGGCAGTTAGTTGGCTGTTGAATTTCCCAAACAAAATGGACCATTGCAGGCCAGCCAATTACAGAGAATGTTGAAAAAGGAAAAGAAACCAAAAGGTGAACTGTTTTTAACGGGGATTTCGAGCAGGAGGTAGTGTTGCTTTGGAAGTTAGGGACTAGTTTTTTTCTGGTTTTGCTCTCTTTTGTTACTCTGCAATTAATTGATTCGTTGAAAGACCTGAGAAAAGAACTCCAGTAAATCAGAAATAAAGACAAATCTCCAGAGGCCCGCAGAAGCTGTTTGCATTGACCAGTGACTTCAGAATTCAAGCAAGATACAATTCTTTATGCTGATAATACAGCTTATTGGATTTCATGAAGACTTGATATTCATCATTGAAGCTATTCTCAAACTGGCAACTTATGATTTTAAAAATGTTATCCCTTAACTATATCTGTCTGTCAGTGTATGAGTGGTTGGGTGATCAAAGAAGATTGGGCTTGGATTGTAGACATTAATTAGATTGGTTTGTAGTTCATCTGTGCTCTGTTAAGGTTACATTATTAATAATAAATTGTTCATTTTTGTTTAGATCATAAATTTGATGTCTAAGATCAGTTTTTTGTAATGTCTGGTTAAGAACAAATGCACAATTATTAGAATCTTCAAATGTTTAATTTCACTGTGTTACAAATTCACTCTGGTCTGGTTTGGTTTGCTAGTCCTGTGTTGTAGCAACCATAGTACCTTTGGGGGCTGAGCACCAGAGTTTAAACTTCGTGGGTGGCATTGACAATGAACTGGATGCTAAGACATTCACATAAGCAAGTACTTCTGTCATCACCAAGCCCATTCCTCTGCCATCCTGTGCAAGGGTCTCTCCTTATATCTGCTCAGAGAACTCTTTCAATCAATGCTTTTCACCTGTCTACGATTAATCACAATAACACAATTAACATACCAGTAATTTCTTTGGCAACAATCTGAAGCTGAAGTAGACTGTTAAAGTTCACTCACTAAACTGCTTCACCTCTGTACCTCTTTCCCCCTTTATGTGACTCCTTATAACCGACCTCTTTGGCCAACAATTTAGTTACTTGCCTTTATGATTAGATTAGACTTACAGTGTGGAAACAGGCCCTTCGGCCCAACAAGTCCACACCGATCCGCCGAAGCGCAACCCACCCATACCCCTACCCCTACATTTACCCCTTACCTAACACTACGGGCAATTTAGCATGGCCAATTCACCTGACCCGCACATCTTTGGACTGTGGGAGGAAACCGGAGCACCCGGAGGAAACCCACGCAGACACGGGGAGAACGTGCAAACTCCACACAGTCAGTCGCCTGAGTCGGGAATTGAACCCGGGTCTACAGGCGCTGTGAGGCAGCAGTGCTAACCACTGTGCCACCGTGCCGCCTTGTTATTCCTTCACATGGGTCAGTGTTGAAATTTGGTTTATAATATTTCTGTGAACTGCCTTCAGTTATTTTACTGTGTTAAAATGCTCTATAAGGACAAATTGTTGTCATTTTCAAATTGAAAACATTCTATCTTGTTTCCTAACTGATCTTGTAATTGTATAACACTAATATCATTAGATTGGTAGATGTCTTTTCTAAAATACCAAAGTTATCATGACATTAGCATTACTGTACTCATGTGTGCTTGTGTGTGTCAGTTAGTTATGTTATATCATTGATTATGTTAGTCATCTCAGATCTGTAGATGGTAACTGAACTCCAATAATATTGTAACCTAGTCTTCTTTCTATAACACTGATAGATTTTTCTAAAGTTCACAGTTGACATTTTCAAAATATTCTGCATATAAAAAAGACAAAATTAGACAGTTTAAATTATTTGACAATGAATATAAATATTATTCTGAAATAAAAGACCGGTTAAATCTCTGGTTATTGACAGCTTAATAAACTGTCTTTGACTCCATTTAATATGTAACAATTATTAAGTCATTCCCAGTGTTGGTGTACTTTATTATAGACTACATTACATGACTGTTGGAGAGTGTTACTAGACTAAGTTACAAGGTAAAATAGACGGAACAAATGCCAGAATATTGTAACAAAACAAGCCAAAAATCTACAAGGGATTTTGTTGTCACATGTTTTAACTTTCAGTACAATAAAAGATTCATGGCTAAAATGCCTCACTCAAAGTTTCCATTCATTACACACAATGAACTGTTACTCAGACCAAAATTTGGTTACATTCAAGTTTCTATTCCTGCTTTTAGTGTGGGAAGTGGGTGTCACTGGTAAGGCCAACATTTATTGCCCACTTAATTGTCCTGGAACTGAGTGACTTGCTGGGCTATTTTCAGGATTAATTATACTGATATAGGCCTGGAGTTACATTCGACCAGCAGTTTCCTTCCCTAAAGGGGAACCAGATGCATTTTTATGAAGAATCATTATCATCAGGCTTTGAATTCCAGATTTTCTTGAATTCAAGTTTCACGACTTATCACAGGTGACGTTTGAGCCCATATCCCCAAAGTATGAGCTTGGAGTTCAATATTACTAGTCAGTAGTGCATCAGTAACTAACATTACCACTACACCCCAGCATCCTCATAAAACCATGGTACCAATTTAAACTTACAGAGGGAATGTTGGCTTCAGTGTTCCTCTGCAATTTGACTATCGACATCTAATCCACATAATGCTTAGCCCACAGTTGTGCTATGGATATGATAAGTCCTTATTTCTACTTAAAGGAGCAGTCTGAATTGCAACTTGCCACATTTTAGCAACATTGTGCATAACATGACTTAATTCTCTTGTCCATTTAATTAAAAAATCCCTGGAATTTTTAAAATGAATGCAATGCATTGAATTTAAAGCCCATATACAGGTTGACCTAACAGGTTTATGCCACTATTTATGTTCCATGCAAATTTGCTTCCAATTTGCTTTACCTTACCAATCTCTATAATCCTTAAATTTCCTTCTCACTCATGCACTTAGATTGCTTCCTCTTAAGTTCATCTATGTCATTCAGCTTAACCATTTTCTGTACTAGGGGAAAGTGAGGATTGCAGGTGTTGGAGATCAGAGCTGAAAATGTGTTGCTGGAAAAGCGCAGCAAGTCAGGCAGCATCCAAGGAGCAGGAGAATCGACGTTTCGGAAGTAGGGCTCATGCCCGAAACGTCGATTCTCCTGCTCCTTGAATGCTGCCTGACCTGCTGCGCTTTTCCAACAACACATTTTCGGCATCTTCTGTACTAGTTCATTCTGCATTCTCACTACTCTGGATCAGAAAGAACACATTGAACATCTCATTGAATTTGTTTGTGACCATTGTTATGAAGGTTTGTGATTGAAATATTGTTTGGAAACTTAGATTCTAAAGCAGACAGAATAATGTGTAACATGAAGTTTGATTTTTATTTCTATATTGTGTGAGTTATGAAGAAAAGGTCTTCAGTAGAGTTCTATGAATGGTGTTGAAGTTCTGTTAATGCGTTTAACTGCATTTAAATCAGCTTTTAAACAAACAGTTGTGGGGACTAGGTCAGAGGTCAATAAAAAGAAGGACAGAAGTGAGAAAAAAGGTAGTTGTTTGATAACAGGGAGATGGAATTATTTCTCCATAAAAAGAGGGAACCACTTAGAAGATTAGGGAGTGTGTCAGTTAGCATGTTATCCAGAGAAAAGAAATCCTGTAAGAGCAGCAGTGTAGATTAACAGTCTGCACAACAATGAAGTCAGGTCCAAAGAAATGGTGAGTTAGAGAAAGCTCCAGAAGTGGAAGGCTACAAAAGAGCAGTTTAAGGAATCCATGGTAAGAAGTAAGTGAGTTGTGTTAGCAGTTTTTTTTAAGGGTCCCCCAAAGAAGCTAACTAAAGAAGGAATGAGCATTAAAGACTTGAAAAAGTTGGCCAGAAAGAAACCAAATCCGGCTGGAGAACCTGTAAAAGGAATTTTAAAATGGAAACAGAGTGATTCTTCACTGAAGCTTGAACATTTGTTAAGTTGTTGTTGGAAGTAGAAGAGTTGAATATTTATGATATTTTTAGTAAGTCTATTTTTGCTAGTTCCTCTGAAGTGTAAAGTAGATAGTGTTTTTTCACCTTTTTCAAGTAATAAACTTTGATGCTCTTTTGTTATAAGTATGCTGTCAGCCTCAGTGACAATCCATGGTAACCAAAAATAAAACTTGTGGTTTATCAAGCTAGGTTTAACACTGAGATCTGACTTGTTCAATAACACCTCTAATTGGAATTATTGCCCCAACATTATGGGACCCATACCTCCAGAAATATTTGAAACATATTTATGTCTTTTCTGTTCAGCTCTTTTTTTAATAATCTTCAAGACTTCCATCAAGGCACCTATCTGTCTTCACTTTCATAGAGAAAAGAACCCCAGTCCGTTTAGCCTTTTTGATAGGTTTAGCTTTTGAGGTATACTATTCTGACATAAAACTGCAAGTTCTTTCTGAATGATAGTTGATTATGATGGATTTATTTTTTAAAAATCCATACATACAGAAGAATTGTACATTCTTTTGATCTCCTGTGTTAAAGCCAAAAGAAAGGTCACAAATGGTTTCTCGTACCATTTCTCTGGGGTGTTTACTGCCCATCAATCATTCACCCAGATTATGATAGATCTGACAATCTCTATATGAATTCTACCTTACGTCCTCTAACATATTGTGGGGAACACAATGGGACTTCTGATGCCAAAATCAAAACAAACCCTTTAAAAAAAGCACCTCAGCAGGGATATACCATGTATTTAATAAGCTTATTTTTCTGTGTTTCACTGGGCATGTGTTCCCAGTTACTGATTGTTTCTCTTGATTTTCCACAGGCCAAATGAATCACTAATGAAAATTATATTAAAGTTGGCATTTTAAATGTGGCCTTTTTCAGACAGCTCTGCAAATCATCCTAATCATCCATTACTAGATTATCAGATGCAAGAACCAGAAACAAACACAGTGGAGATCAATTTGCATGTGTATTTTGCCCAGCGTTGTGATTCTGAGATGAGTGTTGATTAAAGTTTTCATAAACACACTGATGATAGCTGGTGTGATTAAGAATAACCTCCTGTTTTCTTGCTAGAATGAACCCAATCATAAGAAACCCATTTTCAGCCTTGGCCTTTCTAGCCTGCACTCCAATATGTACTTAAATATCACTTTCAAGATGATATTGCTATTTGGATTCAGCAGATGTGCTACTATTGGATTTCTTTTAGATAAGGAAGGTTCTTGCAGAAGGACAACACAATATATTTCTTCCTCGTCAAAATGGTTAGAATACACATTGAGCATTGTGAACAAATTTGATCATTATAATATGATAAAGGACATGGATACACTGGAGCAGGTGCATTATAGACGTGTTAAAAATAAAAGTGGAACTGAGAGCATATACCTGCCAGTCAATATTAAACAAGCTGGATCTCACTTTTAGAAATAAGAGGCCTGAGGGTTGACATCTTAGATGTTGCAAAGATTATGAAAGTGGTTAAAATGGGAGACTTAAAGAAGATGTTTTCATTAGTGGACAAAATAGAATGAGGAGGTTAAACTGTAAGATTAATGACTCGGGATTTAGGAGAAATCTCTTTCCCTAAACCATGATGAGTATGTGAAGGCCTTTGCTCAAAGTGTTTGAGTATAGTGTAGCTTTTGAAAAGATATTTCAATTAGAATGCATTTGTAATATAGGCTTTACATGAAAAGGTCTGCAGGATTATTGACTACTGCAAATGTGTTGCTGGTCAAAGCACAGCAGGCCAGGCAGCATCTCAGGAATAGAGAATTCGACGTTTCGAGCATAAGCCCTTCATCAGGAATGAGAGAGAGTAGCCAAGCAGGCTAAGATAAAAGGTAGGGAGGAGGGACTTGGGGGAGGGGCGATGGAGATGTGATAGGTGGAAGGAGGTCAAGGTGAGGGTGATAGGCCGGAGTGGGGTGGGGGCGGAGAGGTCAGGAAGAGGATTGCAGGTTAGGAGGGCGGTGCTGAGTTGAGGGAACTGACTGAGACAAGGTTGGGGGAGGGGAAATGAGGAAACTGCCCTCCCCCCACCTTGTCTCAGTCGGTTCCCTCAACTCAGCACCGCCCTCCTAACCTGCAATCCTCTTCCTGACCTCTCCGCCCCCACCCCACTCCGGCCTATCACCCTCACCTTGACCTCCTTCCACCTATCCCACCTCCATCGCCCCTCCCCCAAGTCCCTCCTCCCTACCTTTTATCTTAGCCTGCTTGGCTACTCTCTCTCATTCCTGATGAAGGGCTTATGCTCAAAACGTCGAATTCTCTATTCCTGAGATGCTGCCTGGCCTGCTGTGCTTTGACCAGCAACACATTTGCAGCTGTGATCTCCAGCATCTGCAGACCTCATTTTTTACTCGAGGATTATTGACTAATTTGACTGAGAAACATAGCCTCTCAGTTGTGCTATAATTTTAGCAAATCTCATTTGCACCTATTCCAGTGTTTCTATGTCAGTTTCATGTTGTGGAGACCAAAACTGTTCACAAAGCTCCAAGTGTGGTCTAACCGTTTAGAAGAGGGGGATTAGATGTAATGCCCTTCTGCATGAACCTTTCTCATAAAACAAATTCCAATGATAACATATCTGGTGCTCTTCCTTGAATAGTTTCATGGGATCTTGCACTCCACATGAAAAGATAGAAAGGGCATTGATTTAACATTTCATTCAAAACTTGGCACCTTCAATGTTTCAGTTCTGCATTGAAGAATAGCAATGTTGCCTTGGAACTAACACCTTAAGTCTACGTTTGGCTGCAGTGTTATCTTTTTGTCATCACGACTGCCAGATGAGGAAACACTATGCTTTTGATCTGATACTTTGAGGCTTCCTCCATTCTTTGGATTAGCTGGACTTCTGCCTCAGTGAGCTTCCTCATTTACAATCTGGAAAATTATAAACAACATGCAAGGAGTGCCTTCAATAGTTAAATTAAGTCGTCTAATTAGTGACTTGCCTTTGGCAAGCAAGTAGTCATCACACCTCCACTGCAACAAAATGAAGTAGAGGCAGGAGCATATGATGGCTCAATGAGCTGTAATATAAAATTAGTGGCCTGATCACTTCCAAACACACTTGCCCAGTTCTATAAAAATTCAGCCCATATACCAGTTTGGCATTACATGTAATTACATGTGTTAAAGAGGTAAAGGAGATGGCAAATAAGAAAGAAAGTATTATCAAAAAGTAACTTACATGTCTTATATTTAGCATCAGATTAGATTTGTTCTAAAACCTAAACCCAACTTTACTGCTAGGACTTTCTAAAAATCACATACCTTTGATTCGCAAATAAAGTGCCTTCTCTAATGTTAACATGTAAGAAAGTTAAGTCTCCAGTTGCACTCAGTAATGACTTGCAAGCAGCATTAACATAAACTATCAAGTAATCAATTTTCATACAGGAGGGGCTGCCTCTCCAGCTGAATCCCCAGAGCTCTTACTGCTCCAATTGCATGTTCCAACATGGAAACCACTTGTCATCTTTAATTGCAAGGGACTTGTAGATGCATCTTCTAAATTCAGAGCTAAATACCAGTTAGGATATTAGGTAAATGCAAGGGCTGTTACTTGAGTAGTTTCATGGGACCTTGCACTTCACCTGAAAAGATAGAAAGGGCTTTTCTTTAACATTTCATTCAAAACTTGGTACCTTCAATGTTTCAGTGGTGCTAGAAAATCACAGCAGGTCAGGCAGCATCCGAGGAGCAGGAGAATCAATGTTTTGGGCATAAACCTTTCAGGAATTCCAGATGAAGAGCTTATGTCTGAAACATCGATTCTCCTGCTCCTCGGATGCTGCCTGACCTGCTGTGCTTTCCCAGCACCACACTCTCGACTCTAATCTCCAGCATCTGCAGTCCTCAGTTCCTCCTACCTTCAATGTTTCAGCTCTGCATTGAAGAATCGTTTAAGATTTTGTTCTCAGTTCTTTACTTGCTGAATTCGTAACCTTCTCACTCTGAGCCGTAAGTGCTACTATTGATCCAAAGTGCTGACTATTCAGATTATAGTTATTTATGAGCTGGAAGTGCAAATAGTTATACAGTTGAAGCCAGGAAAACTTCAAATGGATCTTAATTAACTAGAATTTCATGCCCTCGCACCACCAAAATCACTAATTTCTCAAACATACCAAGTTCCATTTATGAGTTTCATTAAAGATATTATGAACTACACCTGTTGTCACTCCACAGAGCAATCTTTAGGTTGTAGGACCTGAAATAAGTTCCTTTGCTTTATTGAATGCAGATATTTAACATAAATGAAGAGCCATTCACTAGCCAACGTCATTGTAAAATCTCAATCATGGAAGACAATGAAATTACTCTTCGGCTCTCCACAGAAAGGGTAACGTGTTAGTACATATCGTTTAGAGCACAAGAATTACACCTTATAAAGAAAAGATCCACGTAAGTAAATGCTAGGATAATATCAGTGCCAGATACATTTGTGAAGCCGCCTTGAACTGTGTGTATGGAGATGTATTTGTAGAAATCTTGGACAGCTTGCTGGAGCAGAAATGGTTCTCAGAGAAAAAAAGAACAAGCATCAATATTAGTGTGACAAAAACTACTAAAATGTGACTGATAACCTTGACTAAAGGTCTCTCATTGCTAGCCTTTGCTTATATCCTATTTATTAGAGTACACTGTCCATATGCAAGAGAAACTAACATGGATTTAGAATAACTCAGGAAGCCCGACTGGAAAGGAACATTCTTTTTTATTGTTTAGCACCAAAACTGAGCCACTGCTCATGGAATACATAGGCTAGTCCCAACCTGGGACAGACAGTGCTGCAGGCCTATCCTTGGGTCTGCTTTATTCGATAGCTGCTCAGAGAAGTTATTGGACACCTCAAGAGAAAGTGGAACCAAAACCTGGGACTCCTGGTTCAAAGGTAGGGACACTACCACTACACCATTAGAATCCCTGGGTCTGCTTTATGAAGGACGCAGGTGACAAATTCCAGCTAGGCAGGCCAATGCCACTTACCCACGGAGCTCATACAGAAGGTTGGACATGGAGATTAAATAGTGAAACCTTCTAAGGTTTATCACAGGAGGAACCTCCAGTATGAAGGGACTTAGTTCTTCAAGAACATCTGTTGGCAATAGGAAGTACAGAAAGGGAGCCAGAAAAAGGAATGCCAGTACTCTGAAGATCAAAAATCACTTTCACCTTCTGGATGCACCCATTGAAGGTGTTGTCAGATAAGTGACCCTGGGATCAGGTTCATCGGCCATGCAAGAATCCATAGAATCTATTGCCAGGTGAGATGGAATTTTCTCAGTGAATAATCGTACTCATTAGCGAGTGATTCCTGATGATGGTCAAATGTAAATTGGAGGGAGTTTTTCTTTTGGGTCACCTCAATGAAAGAAGTGGGCTGAAAACTCTCCAGTCCTAGCTGCCACCTTCATGCCAATGGGATGGCTGATGGTGTAATTCCAAGAGTATAGGACCTAGCAGCCAGGGTGCCAGTCTAACCCAAGGAAGTGTCCTTTATAATATGCAACCTTGTCCTGCACTAGTCTTGTGATCATAGCACCTAATATATGTAGGGCTCCATCTGATCCCTTAAAGCTCAACTAGGCATGAGATGGTGAAGTGGTAATGTCACTAGATTTTTGTAACCCACAACTTCTGGTTAATATTCTGGGGGTATAAATTTAAATGTTCTGGGGACATGAGTAACCCTAATCCAGCATGGGAGATGGTGAAACTTGAATTCAATATAACATGGGCTTAAAAGCAAGCCTAATGGTGACTGGATAATCATTGTCTTAAAAACCCATCTGGTGCTCAATGTCCTTTAAGAAAGGACTTGTCATCGGAAGTGGCCAATCAAGTGATCCATTTCAGGGAAGTTAGAGATGGGGTGTAAATGTTGGCCTAGTCAGTGACACCCACAGCCAGTGAATGAAAAAATAAAAAGCATGGGTTGGATCATGCATGTCCTGGCTGTGTTAATTTTGGGACACTTTGAGGATTTCACTCTGTGGGCTGCAGTGACTTTTCTCAGACAATGTCCCATTGGTCATCTCATTGAGTAGGGAGCCAGGCTCCACGGTGCATTGTCGAATTGTGCAGAGTCAGAAATGCTGACTGCTGCTGGGATCTTACATTGTAAACTCTTCCAAGAATCCTGGAAGCTGCCATGATGCCTAGAGTTCCTACCTTATCTGATAACATGAATGCTATAGAAGGATGGTTGCTAAAAGACAAGGGCTCTCCTCTCCAATTATGGCTAATGGCTCTTTTAAGGAGTGACAATGCAGATACACTCTCCCACCAGAGCTTTCATGGAGTAGGTTTCCTTAAGATAAATCCTGATTCTTGAATTGATGTGGGGAGGACCTGCAGCACACACCAGAGAGAGCACACTGCACAATCCTAACATACTGTGCTCTGCACAACTAGAGAAAATAAGGAGAGGATGAAAGTAAGGAGAGGATGCTGAAGAGCTGGTGGTGTGGCAGCAGGCTTCCAAGATGGAACATTGGGATATTGAGAGGAGGTGTATCATATTCACCAGAATAGAGCAGTCTGATGTCTAGGTGCAGTCCTGGGGTAGAGTAAGCCTGCTCTGTAGTGGAGCTTGAAGATTTGGACAGATGTCCCTGGGGTGCTTGTGGCTAAAAGCCTAGACATGTTAAGAGTGTCCTGCTTCACTGCAGGCTCACTCCTCTTTGTGACAACTGGATTGGGGATCTCAGGCAGTGTGGAGCTGGACAGGGAGGGTACTTCTGGAGTGTCCTGAGAGGAGTCTTTTGGGAACCTGTGTATGGTCCCTTGTCTGTGTGGAGGCAAATGTGGCCAGATACCCTAGGTCTTCATCCTTTCTCACCTATGATGAGACAGTCTCCTGCATTGAGACCAAAGGAAGGAACTGGATGAGATGGAAGTGGCTGGAGGAATTGTCATTAGTGGTGCAGGAGTAGCAGAGAATAGAATAGAATAGAATAGAATAGAATCCCTACGGTGTGGAAGCAGGCCATGCATTCCATGAAGTCCACACCAACTCTCTGAACAGCATCCCATCCAGGCTCACCTCATCCCTGTAACCCTGCATTTCCCATGGTTAATCCACCCACCCTTCACATCCCTGGACACTACGGGCAATTTAACATGGCCAAACCACCTAACCTGCATATCCTTGTACTGCGGGAGGAAACCCGGAGCACCCGGAGGAAACCCACACAGACACAGGGAGAATGTGCAAACTCCACACAGACAGTTTTCTGGGGCTGGAATTGAACCAGGGTCCCTGGTGCTGTGAGGCAGCAGTGCTAACAACTGACACTGCCGTCAGGAGAAAGTGAGGACTGCAGATGCTGGAGATCAGAGCTGAAAATGTGTTGCTGGAAAAGCACAGCAGGTCAGGCAGCATCCAAAAGCAAGAGAATCAATGTTTCGGGCATGAGCCCTCTTCAAGAGGCCTTCCTGAACACCTTCCACATGAAGAAACTGCGTCAGGAGGCAAGGTCTCCCCAGTGAGGATCAGGAATAACTAGTAGTTTACAAGGCTGCGGCAAATCAGAGACATTGAATTAACAAGCTGCATGCAACAGAGCATGTGGTGTGGAGTGGCAAGTTAGAGTGAGTGTGAGGTGTCAGAGGGGTAGCTCTTACCCCTGTGGGGAGCAGAAGATCAGTAATCTTCTTGTAGCATGTCTGCGCATTCCTTCTGATTATGGGAATAGCACTGACCTGTTGACTATCTCCAACCACGTGTGCAGAATATGATACTGTGCTCTCTGCTGGAAAGCTCTCCTATCTACCAACTTGTTCAACAGAATCTCCATGTCTCTGTCAGCAAAGCAAGATGCCACTTGCTGTCATGATACTTGCAGCAACATACTTAGAATGATCTTTCTGGTCATTTGAGATGTGGCACATATACCCCCAGAGAGTTTTGGGTTAAGGATTGGGAGATTCCACACAGGTTCCTAGTGATTCCTAGTGGATACTTGGAACATGCCACTTTCAAAAAAATTAAGTGCTTCTGTCATGGGTGTCCATTCCTTGAGATTATCAGCAAGTCCTGATCCAGCAGACAATACGGTTCCATTATGGTATTCCAGATATCCTCAGTCTGCCCCAGCGCTCAGCTTTGACCATCGAGCAGAAGTTATCGTGTGATAGGTTCACTCTGGGTCTCTGTATCCTGGAGGGCCTTCTGCTGTGGTTTCTTCATGTGGAAGGTGTTCAACATCTGTTGAAGGTTGCTGTTGTTCCTGGGCTTGCTGACATCTTTCAATATCCTCGTTTGTGCTGTTTTTGTATCAATGCAACAGCAGTGATAGCACATGCCATTGTTAGGTTCACTGCATCCTTCTCAAATGAATCTATGTTGTGATTATCAGGAATATTACACCTTGTCAGCACTGTGGTTCTTGAGCGGTTGTACCAACCACAAATGAGGATTTAAGATAAGCTACAGTACAGTTGTTCCCAGAAGAAAGACCATGAAATACCTCAATGATTGATATACTATACCTTTTGCAGATGTATGCGTCACAAAGCCTGTTGTGCAATTAAATTGGGACATTGAACAGTGGTAATAGTACTAGTCCTTGAGCCACCAAACTCATTTGGCTTCAAAATGCAGCATTGAATAGAAAGGCTCACCTGCTTACATTTGTCACTGAGAGGAAAGCAGTTCCACGTCCTTCTGCAGTTATAAGACTTTCAAAATGCGTTTGAAAATTCAGTAATGCTGGTGACTCCTTTAACTTCACCTGTGATCAATTTTACTTCACAAAGTTTAGTTGGATTAATTGATCAATGACATTCTAATGTTTGCATAATACAAATCTTAGTCACGAGCGTCTCCAATTTGTCAATCGCCTTACAGCGAATTCACATTAACAAAATGCACGCTATAGTAGAATGACCTGTAGTTATCAGAAGAATTTCCATGCTGCACTGGGGAAAGTGGGAATCACAAATGTGAGAATTAGAGCCATTGTGCTGGAATAATCACAATGAAAGGAGCAGCTCCAAATATAAGGATGAGATCTGATATACCATTGGATGGCACAGGGTACTGTAGGATGGTTTTTTTTTGCAAGTCACCATTACCCTGACTTCAATGCATGTTGGGTGCAGTTAGGGAGGGTACATTGTGATAGTGGACATAGTTATGCAATATTCCAGGAGCTGAGGGGTGAAAATTGGGGATATTCACAAAAGTTAATGCATGAGCTGCACGTGCAGAATAACCTGATGGATGTGTATTATCACTGAATTTTATGGATTTCTGGTTAATCCAATTGCCCTTTGGAGCGTCTCACATTGCCCACTGCATGTGCGGAGAAAGCAAAACAAGCTTATATTACCCACTTTGATTATTCCAGGAGCCAGTTTACATCCTATTGTGCAGTTGGGATTTGGATGTGCTCCTGACACTATTTTTAAAGCTAGCCATGATTTCCCACCATCCTTCATGTAACTTTTGTGAATATCCCCAATTTTCTCCCCTCAGCTCCTGGAATATTGCATAACTATGTCCACTATCGCAATGTACCCTCCCTAACTGCACCCAACAGGCATTGAAGTCAGGGTAATGGTGACTTGCAAAAAAAACCATCCTATAGTACCCTGTGCCATCCAATGGTATATCAGATCTCGTCCTTATATTTGAAGCTTCTCCTTTCATTGTGATTATTCCAACACAATGGCTCTAATTCTCACATTTGAGATTCCCACTTTCCCCAGTGCAGCATGGAAATTCTTCTGATAACTACAGGTCATTCTACTATAGTGTGCATTTTGTTAATGTGAATTCACTGTAAGGCGATTGACAAATTGGAGATGCTGTTTCTAAAGCAAGAACTTTTAAAATGCGTGCTGGTTGTAACATGATTACACCAACACTTTAAGCACTGTTCCTAAAGTGCGATTTTTCTATAATGTGGAGTTGCACAAGAATGCAACTTTCGCATTATAGAAGAACTACCTGCATTCTTGACATCTGCTTTCTAAAACCTCTGGACTTACTGTGTCTTGGTCCCCAGAGTGACTTGTGAGGGTAGCCTGACTGAGGGTGGACCAGACCCTTGCCTGATGTTTCTGCAGCTGCATGACTTAATTATCTTGTACTCCTTAGAATGGTCAGTCTTGGTCTAGAGAACTGATTGTAGCCCATACCTCAGACCAGAAGGACATCAATCCCCAGACCCTGATTGCACTAAGTGCCCAAATGATCATGGCCACCCATCTTGATAGAAATCTGATGATGCCTTTGAATGAGTGTGGTGCAACGTGCTAACTGATCAGTTGCTCCTTCACTTGGCAATGGACCATTCCCTTTAGACTTGGCCATTTAATGAAGCACATGTAAGTGTCTTCGCCATGCAAGCTGTTGGTGTAACATTGCTGGACAGAAACATGCCCAACCATTTACCTGGTCAGTGCTGGCAAACATGAAGTGCTGCTTGGCTTACCATTCATGCTATAATGCAAGACAAGCTAGAGATACTATTAGCACCCATGTATGCTCAAAGTAAGTGGATAGTAAGAAAATAAGATCAGAGACTCAAGATGCAAAAATGACCTGGCAGAAGCACTTCTGCATAAAGTGTTGGCAAGGTCAAATGTGCAGCAGTGAAGTGTCTTCTGAGGTAGTCCAAAATCAAGTATGAAGACGTGGTGAGACTGATATTTTCTGTGGATGCAGAGCATGCCATGAGCTGTTGTGGAATGATGGGCAATGTGAAACCTGAAGAATACACCAACAATCCACACCTACTCGGTAACTGCACCAGGATTCAAGTGGGGAATTGGTGCAGTCTATTTCCTCACTGTTACCTTGGAGAAACATGAAATGCATAGAAATGAGATGTGATTAACTGATAATGAGATGCTCATATTTGCAGATATGGTTATAATTGTACTAGCTTTGAAAGCTAAAGGGGGAAATCAAGCTTGTTTTTCTCGATGTCAAGAATCTCATTCTTTCATTGTCCCAAATTTCTCATCATCGCCCATGTCATTCAAGGCCTAGGAAAATTCAACTGCATGTGTAGTGCAAGTGATGCCCTGTTTCAGCTGACAATCCAAATAAAAAGGAATCCAAAAGGTCAGTTCCTGATTATTTTTGTGAGGTATTGATAATAAGCAAACAATGTTGGTTATAGGTTTGAAAGGAATGTTTCCTTTTTTTAAAAATTGTTGAGGAAATGTATAGTGTTTATCTATTGTGCTGGGCCATGGTTAACATTAGACTCATAGTGCTGGCTTACTGAGGGCACCTTTCATGATGAATGTTGGTAAAGACTGTCGAAAACTGACCAGGGTCTTACAGTACGACCTGATAATCTGTCTGTTTTAAAGGAAAACACCTGAAACAGCTCATATCATTACCAGTAGGAAGTATTTATGTCAGTGCCAAGGGCAGCTGTACTGCTTTCACAAATGGATACTGTTTCCGAGGTGAATATTATTGTCTGTCAGAGCTTGGGATAATATCGCTGAAATAGATTATGTCATTTGGGAATTTAACGTGACACTTTAATCCAGTCTGTCTTCGAAATCATAAGAGTTTTCATTCATATTCCAGAGTAAAGGTATATTTTTGTTTTTCTCTGCAATAGAGAAAAATACGTGAATTAAGAACAGTCAAAGTGAACTGTTAATTATAAGATAATGGATAATATGATTGTATAATGCTCTCTTATACATGTTTTTTTTATGAGAATTGTGCACAATAATTGATGGCTGTGTTCTATTCTATTTGTTAAAGGAGATTGAATTGTGCAAGATAGTTCAAGGCTGTTTCCTAAGGGAACTCTATCGTGTGCATTTCCAAGTGCAGTAAGTGAACATTTCAAATTTGTTCTTGCTCAGTTGCTTCAAGATATTGTATGTTACTTTGACTTGCTATCTAACTGATTTTTGCTGTCAGACAGCACGCACTGTAAGGTTAATTTTGCGCAGAGAAAGACTTTCATTCACATCAGAAATGTTTTTAAATACGAACAATTAAGTTGAAGTGCATTGACTATTATGCATGGCATGCATAAATGCAACCATAAAACATGTAGCATGCAATAAAACTAATTGAGAGAGAAATATTAGTTAGGATGATAAGAGAAATCCTTGTTTCTTCTTTGTATGGTGCAATTATATCTTCAAACATCAACGTAAAAAAAACAGGCTTGACCTTGACTTAAAATCTCATCCAAAACACACCATCTCCAGCAATGCTCCTGTCCTTCAGAATTGCACTTGATCATTAATGAGAATTGTGTACGGATTACCAGCAGGCAAGGTTGAAGCCATAATCTTCCCAGAATTGAGAGTGCATCCATATATGACTTTTAGGATTTGAACATAGAAGATCTCAGCTCATGAGTATGTTGCATTGCCTTGTTTCTCTTTTCCATGACTCAGAAGACCATGGGCTTGATTTACTGAATACAACCCAAATGTCACTAAATATGTGCTTTGAACATTGAACCCACATCATGCAACAGATGGAATATACCTGAGCAAACTCTGACGTCATGTTTATATTCTATGTAGTTACACATTAATATTTTTAATGCTTGTAATCCTCCAAATGATGCATACTTGCAAAAAACAAAGAGTCTGGCCAATAAATCAAAGTGAGCAATGCTATCAAATCTATTGCAGGGTTCATAGTATTCTGGTGGGGAAAATCACCAGCCTTGGAGTTGGGGTTCAACGACAGAGTTTATTGTACATGGAAATACCGGAACTCCAGGGAGAGAAAGACACCAACAGCACAGTGATCAGCACTGAGTCTTCTCTCACCCCGCAGCACATGTCAAGATACTTTTATACATTTTGTAATATAATAGGTCAATGATGAGGTTATTGTCTCCGTAATATATTTTGTTTGTTTTAAATATTGCAGAATCATTGATAGTTTCGATGCAGTCATTGTCAGTTCCAATGCAGCCTTTGCTAATTTCAGCGTGGTCATTGTCAGTTTCAGCGCAGCCATTGTCAGTTTTAATGTCTGCACAGAAATCCTATGCTCTCGTAATGGATGCTAATTGCTCTTCCTGAGAAGGATGATTACTGCAGCCCTGGCTATTAGCACTTTGTATTGAATCTGTATCAAACAACATGTCCATCAAAGGTGTTGGCTGGACCCAGACACTTTGGAGGGCATTATACAGCACTCATGTGTATTCTTTCCCTCACCCGCCTTAAACTAATCAACTAGTGAGTACATTGTGCTGGCATTCTGGTGACCCCAGGCAGTATCTGTGTTTGCTCTGCTGTCTCTTTCCATATTGTGATCCGGCAGACATCTTGTGTGTCAAGTGGCCAACTTATGGCTCAGTGGCCATCTTGTGTGTCTGTGTGCCTAGTATCACCCTGCCCGTGTCATCTCCTACTTCAGCATATAAAAGCACAATGGATGATTGTTCAATCAAAACATGTTCTGCCACCTGTAATTTGAAACCCCTGTACAAAACCATAACCTGATTATGGTAATGAAATTATACACCAACTCTGCTACTAAATATATACAAGTAGTTCTCCTTTCAATTAGATCTCAAGCAATTTGGAACCTTCTGCCTTTGTTTGTCATTTTACTTTACGATTAAATCCCTATGCTTAATGTCTTGATAGTAATGAATCTCTGATATGATTCATGTAACTGCATTGTGTATCAAGTCCAAACTGTGCAATGTTTAATTTGAAGAAGTATTTTCTTCCAATCAATATATGAAATTCTGACCTACCAAATGAATATTAACAATCACCATCAAGGTGATTTTCAGTTGGGTACATTGTTTTGCCAATCATATTTATGCTCATGTTTCATCTTTTTAGATGAAAATGTGATCGTTGTTTCTTAGAATCATAGATTTCCTACAGTGTGCAAGTAGGCCATTCGGCCCATCAAACCCAAACCAGCCTTCCAAAGAGCATCCCACCCTATCCCTGTAATCCCACATTTCCCAAGCTAACCCATGCATCCCTAGACGATATAGACAATTTCCCACGGCCAATCCACCTCACCTGCACATCTTCAGATTGTGGGAGGAAACCGAAGCACTCAAGGGAAACCCACACTGACACAGGGAGGACGTGCAAGCTCCACACAGGCAGTCCCCAAGGCAAGATTGAAACCCAGGGTCCCTGGGGCTGTGAGGCAACAGAGCTAACCATGAGCTACCGTGCCACCTTCAAATGGTTTGGCATCAAAATGTGAATCATTTTTAACTGTCCATAAATATAAATTGCATTTATCCGATTTAATATTTCATTTCTTACTGTTGCACAGATAAGACGTGTACATGTAAATTACCCTTCAAATGTCAGAATGCTATGTACAATCCTTTTAGTTTGACATTTTTCATGAATTCAAGTTTATATTCTATATCAGAATTAGGAAAATCAGTTTCCCCATCAAATACATTTGTGTAGAGGATAGCACATATCAACTAATAGGGTGGCATGGTGGCTCACAGCGCCAGGGACCCAGGTTTGATTCCAGCCTCGTGTGACTGTGTGGAGTTTGCACATTGTCCCCGTGTCTATGTAGGTTTCCTCTGGGTGCTCTGGTTTCATTCCACAGTCCAAAGATGTGCAGGTTAGGTGAATTAGCCATGCTAAATTGCCCATAGTGTTTGGTGCATTAATCACAGGGGAATGGGTCTGGGTGGGTTACTCTTCAGTGGGTCGGCATGGACTTGTTGGGCTGAAGGGCCTGTTTCCACACTGTAGGAGAATCTAATCTTATTCCTCACAGACAAGGTCTTGATATATTAATATACTGAAATCTGTTTTTTCAGTAAGCTTTAAAATATTATAAGATCGCATACTCACATATTGATTCATATATGAACACTGTATTTGTGTTCCTGTCAACTTTAATCAAACATATTTTTCCAGGGTAGGGGAGTCCAAAATTAAAGGGTATAGGTTTAATGTGACAAGGGAAAGATATGAAAATGGACCTAAGAGGCAACTTTTCACACAGACGGTGGTGTATGTATAGAGTAAGCTGCTAGAGGAAGTGGTGAGACAGGTACAATTACAACATTTTAAAAGCATCTGGAAATTTAAATGAATAGGAAGGGTTTAGAGGGATATAGGTCAAATGATGGCAAATTTGACTAGATTAATTCAGGATATCCAGTTGGCATGGACTGGTTGGATTGAGGTGTCTGTTTCTATGCTGTACAGCTCTATAACTCCAAGATGCCATATTGGATTAAATGTCATTCTTTTTAGCTGGTGGGTTTTGGCACCAAATTTACTCATTTATTCATAATAAAAATGAATAATTCAATAACATTTGAAAGTAATGCACTGGGGAAACGGTCAACAAATGTATTCAGGGATTATTGGCTCAAATTTTACTGATGCAAGCCATCTCATAGTTTGTCCCTTTTAAACTTTTTGTCTTGTTCTCCAAGTCAAAGATAGTTTGACCTGTAAGTTGGTGGAAGTATGAGTGAGAGTTCGATCCACTACTGAAGTAGAGAGAGAGAAAGAAAGGTTGGGTGAGAGGAAAAAGAAAGAATGAAAATAAGAAAAGATAATAAAAGTAAAAAATTGAAATTTGAATAACCTTGAATTGACTGCTTGTAGAAATTCAACTCCACTATTTAAATTGCTCCCAGAATCATTGTGTTGTTACAGTGCAGAGAAGGCCATTCAGCCCATCATACCTGCACTGATTCCATTAACTAGAGCCAGTGTCCTGCCTTTTAGGACCTTAAGACCATAAAATATAGGAGCAGAATTAGGTCATTCAGCTCATCGAGCCATTTGATTGGGGCTGAAATGTTTCTTTTTCTCCCACTCTTCTGCCTTCTCCCTATAACCTTTGAACCTTTTACCAATCAGGAACATATCTATCTCTGTCTCAAATACACTCAATGACTTGCCCTCCTCAGTCCTCTGTGACAATGAGTTTCACAGATTAACCACCCTCTGGCTAAAGAAATTCCACCTCAACACTCCCTGTCCCTCCACCTACCTCTGTTTATTTGCA
Source organism: Hemiscyllium ocellatum (assembly GCF_020745735.1). Classification (NCBI taxonomy): domain Eukaryota; kingdom Metazoa; phylum Chordata; class Chondrichthyes; order Orectolobiformes; family Hemiscylliidae; genus Hemiscyllium; species Hemiscyllium ocellatum. The sequence continues at coordinate 45,807,470 of NC_083415.1, forward strand.
AACTAACCAACAATGGCCTCAGTTCCTACATCCAGATTGTTAATGTGTAATACGAATAGTTGTGATCCCAACATGGACCCATAACCATGTATACCATTTCTATTCAAATCAACGTCTGTGCCCTCTTGAATGCCACATTTCACAAAAGCTTCCTTTCTGAGTGAAAGGGATTGCTTGGCTTTGCAGATACATGTGCTATTAAAAATGAGGCCAACTTTCTGAGGCAAGTTTAATTGCAGTTTAAGGTGAAAAATTAGAAAGTGCTTCAAGACAAATGAGTCAGAGTGATAATTTTCAATAATTACAATAATTCACATAATTCACAGGGTGTCTTTTTCTTCATCCCAAGTTGTGGGGAACATGCATATTATTGACAATGTCATTATTCATCATTGTTTTATTAGCAAATTTTAGATCATTGTTTCTAAGGCCAAGGAAGAGTTAGCAATAAACATTTGAAAAAAGTTTGTTTAAGTTATTTCATAGCATAACTTTCAAAAGTTCCAGATCTTAAGTAATATTGTATAAAAAATGACGGATAATACTATAACAAGATTTTCACTAAGTTCAAAAGTGGGGAGGCTTTCTGTGCTCTCTCTCTTGTATTTTCTATATTTTGTCTTCATTCATATCCCTCTTGTTCTTGATATCTCACTTCTCTCTCTCATATTGTTGATCTTTTACATTCTTCCATGCACTCTCTCACAGGATCTCTTCCATTCATTCTCTCTGACTCATTCTTTTGCTAACTCTGACTCATACTCTATTTTCCTTGTAAACTCTCTGCAACACATACGCTGTCTTGTAGGTGCTATTTTGTTTGCTGGCCTAGTGCACTCTCTTGATCTCCTGAACACCTTTCCTCTCATGTATCTCATTGCAGCCTCTCACTCACACATTGACACTTTTGTGTTTGCTCTATATCTGTTCCTTCCTCTTTTTCTCTTTGTATCAGGCTTGCGCTTTTGCATGTTTGCTGAGTCTGTAAAAAATGAAGAAAATCATCTGACGTGTACATGATTGACACAGGCATCAATTTGTATCTCCTCACCTATTGTCTCTCTTAAGTTTGCTGTATCTATGTTCTCATCCCACAAAGGTGAATCTAGTTGTTCACCAGTTTTCTAAATTGTAGAAGTTAAAAGTACACCATTATATTAAAGACATAATATTGAATTTAACAAAGCCTGCTATTACCAGTCATTTGGTGGTGTTTTGATGGCTGTATTTCTGTAATGGGTTCTGTTGTGTAAAATTTACGACGTATTTAAATAAGCTGGAACTGCTGTAGGTCCAAAATAAACATTGACCTAATCCACAGTGCATACTTAACCTTGGTTAAAAAAGTATAATATGTAAGCATGAATGCAGTCGCAACCATTTTGTTAGAAAGATGCTCGAAAAAAAATACAATTAAATGATGTCTATAATTACAAATGTATTATTCTCATGGATCCAATTATAATTTTAAGAAAAATTATGGTACAATTCATAATCATTCTAGTTTTAACCATATTTCAGTGTTTCTTTGTATTGCCATTGAGCCGAGCATGTAGCATAGTTAGACTAGTATTTAGATCTTGCAGAAATTCTGAGTGTTGATATGGGAACTGCTACTGCTAATGATTTTTTTATTGTAGCATTAACTAAAATTGAATTATAGAGGTGTAAAGCCACAATGTGAAAGGCTGTGTTGTTGCAGATGCAGCATCTGTTCCAGCTCAGATGTTCTCCTGATTGCCAACAAGGTGATGTTTGAGACAAATAATTAGAGGCGGCTGTTCCAGAAACTGAATGCGTGCAAAGACTCCACAATCCAATCTGCTTTAAAAATAACGTAGGAAATGGATAAATGGAAATTTATTCAAAATATTACTCTCTTGATACTCATTGTCCTTTTGTATATTTATTTTTATTCTTGATTGCATCCGGCGTCATAATTGACTGTATTAGAAGTCGACCAATCATGATAAATGTCACTGCTGAAACTGTGTAATCTTGTCTAACCTGGAAAAACAAAGCAGGAAAACATTGATGAAGCTGGGGCTGGAGATTTGCTATTAACAATAGAGCCGATCATTCACGTATGTTTCATTTCAAATCTCATGGTAAATTGCTGTTCCTTTGCAATACATGCATTTGTGAATCTGATGCATGTTTAGCGATTAGCGGAGCTAATTAATCACTATGGATGTGTTAATGTTTACTCGAGAAGGATATAATATTTCAGGCATGATTGTCAACCTTAAACCTGGTAGATGGATTAAAGACCATATTGATTTATTCTTTTCCATCACATTTGTTTTAAGCCTTCCTTGGCATTATTCTGGGAATACAGTTCTAACGTTCAACTGCTAATGGACCTGTGTTTGCTCTTCACTGCTCCTTAAACCATTGCTTACGTACTCTGAGAAGGCAACTGCAAACACAAAAGCATTGGTCGTGAACTATTGAGATTAATTAGCAAACAATTGGAACTTATTTAATAATTGTAACTTGTTTTAGCTCCAATCCAGAATGATTTTGCTATTAACCTTTTAACATCCATCACAAAATGTGGGAACCTGAGGATCTCACCGAAGAAACTATCTCTATGTGATTGTCAGCAGGTTTTTTTTAATGCCCTCTGCTTCGTTATTCGCAGAGATATTATTTTTAACAAGCGCATTGATAGTCTCTTGGAATGGGGTATTTGACTAATTCCTTTTTTAGCTCATATCCACAAAGCCTAATTATATTGTTACCACTGTGACTATAATTATGATCCATAGAACTGTTCAATAAAAGCATTCATAGCAGTCAATATTCAGTATAATACAACATGATACCTTTTTTCCTGATTAATCAAAAGATCTGCTTCTATTATGAGGTGGAAACTTGGATTCTATGAAGTGAATTTGGTTGATGGTTGTAGTATATAACTTAGATAGGTCAACATATAAAGAAATTTAAAAATCACCCAACACTAGGCACACATACAAACACACACTCTCTCATGCTCACTCACACTCACCCTCACATACTCACATGCACATAGTCTCTCTCTCTCTCGTGTGTATATATATATATATATATACACACACACACACACGGAGTGAATTTACATTCGTAGAATTTTATTCGCAGATACATTCCATTTTGCTCACAAAGCACACAATCTGCAGGCAGTCAATCCATGTAACATTTTATAAATTCCTACTTTGGAAATAGAACGAGTCTGACTCAAGATTGGGATACAGACAGACTTCAACCTCACACCCTTAATGCATTGTCTGAACTGAGGTGTCACTTTTTTACAAAACCTTAAGTTATCCTGAGAATGTGACTGGAAAGAAGTTCTGGGATTTGCATGTTAATGAACCAAAACCTGGAATCCCGTTTTAAAAGATGAAAGACTTAACAGTAATCTAGGTTTGTTCAATACATTGTTTCAGTTGCATAACACTGTGATCGTTTGGCTACAAATCATGTGTCTTATGATCCTGCTCCACAGCTACCTGATGAAAGAGTAGTACTCTGAAAGCTAGTACTTCCAAATAAACCTGTTGGACCATAACCTGCTGTTGGGTGATTTTTATGTTTGTCCACCCCAGTCCAATACCAGCACCTCCACATTATAAATAAATTGACTTATTTTGAATGGTTAATCAAAGCAAGTGTAAACTACACGTATGCAACATTTTATAAACTCAAAGTAATGCATCAAAGTCCTTTATAATGAAAGAAAGTTCCTGAGTAAGAGTGGAAAACCGAAATGTGCGAGGGGGATGTTCTGGTTGAATACATTTTGTGGAGGTTTTTGCTAACAGAGAAAAACAACTAAAAAGAGAGTTCCAAAGATTGGTATCATCATGACTGAACAGAAATATGTTAATTGATGGTAGGAATAAGAACCTCTGAATAACTCAATGTAAGAGTGACCATAGCAAGGTGTCAAAATGAGCAGGAATGAAGAGTGGTTCAGTCCCGCAGGAAGCAAGGAAAGATGAATAAGTTCCTGTCAAAGGAATGAAAATTGTATATGGGAATGTATAACTGGAACTATTCATTCTATAAAATTTCCTTTCAAATTCAGTTGAAAGCTGCACTTGTTTGCTTCCTACAAACAATGGAATATTTTGAATCATTTTACATTCCGTACAACCATTCAATAATTGTTGAGAGAGTAAGATTAAGCAAATGGAGTGGGAGGAGGATCATGTGGTGCATAAACACAGGCGTGGGTCAGTTAGGTCAATGACTGCTTTCTGCGCTATAAATCCTATGCAACACATTATTCTGTTCTCATAAGATGTGTCAACATGAAATGTACCTTTGGCTCATACATAGTGTATTGCGCTCACTGCAATATTGGTATTGAACATATTTGTCGTCAGCATATAAACTCAATCCCATTCTCAGTCTGTTATCCCATGTTTTTCACAAATTGCACGTGCTGGTTTCAATGCATTATCACCAAATAATTGAAATGCATTTCAAATCAGAGAGAGAACAAAGTATGAAACAAAAATCGGAAGAAACATGCAGTGAAAAGGGTAGGTGACAATTCTTTTCTGTATATAACTTTTACAAATAAGCTATCAAGTTTTCTGCTCTAAATGCTTAGGCATTTGCACTGTAGGAATAAACAATACTTAATGTCATTAATCATTTAGGCAACATTCCTAAACAGTTTAACCTCTGCTAATGCCACATATCTACTTCAAGATTGACTACACCTACTATCAAGTTGGTTCAATAAAAATCTATCCTATTATGGATGCGATCTCTTCTCCAGTGACACTTTGCCTGTGTCATTTGGTAGCAAAGTTCAATCACTAAGGTACAGTTAACCTTTAAGGCCATCATTGAGGTGCTACCCATGTGAATACGGTTCAAATAGCACCAATCTGCGTCAGCTAAAGGCCAATTGTTGAGAGATGTCTCTGTTGATTGACAGCTGCTTAGCAATACCAAGTTCCTGTCCTTAAGAAAATGCCTGGGAATGAATGGAATAAAAACCAAAAGGAAATAATTGTGTTTGATGTTTTAAAACCATTATAAAAAGATGGGTTTGTTTTTATTAACAAAGTGAGGAAATCTATAATCTAAAATCTTGGTATGTGATGGAGTGATCAGTCCTAATGTAAAACAAAAAAACAATGGTCTTTGGAGTTGTACGTGGTTAGTCAAAATCAAATGCCACCTTCAAGTCAGAGAATAATTAAACAAAGCTGAATAAAGAAATAAAAGGAACACAGGCTGTAGACAAAAGAGGGAAGAAAGTGGAAGGATGGACTGGCAAGGTACAAAGGGAAGAACTGGGATAGAAAGAAGGGGAGAAGGGCATGGGAAGGGTTTGCAAGGGATATGTTTGGGAGATGTTAGAAAGAGTTTAATTGGGATGGTTGGAGCTGTGCGATAGTTTGGAGAAGGAGTTTGGGATAGTGATTCCTTGCAAGCAAATTTTGAAGAGACTTTCTATTTCATTAATCTTTCAATTTATTCTTTCATAAGATGTCTGTTTCAATGCCATGGTCAGCATTAGTTGCCCACCTCTTCTTGACCTTGAACTAATCATCTTGTTATGCCATTGTAGAGGACAGCTAAGAGTCAACCATGTTGCTGTCTGGAGTCAACATGGGCCAAACTGAGTATGGACAGTGGAATCCCTTCCCTGAAGGACATTGTTGAACCAGATGGGGCTTTTTTGACAATAAATAATGGCTTCCTGGTCAACATTACTGATACCAGCTTTCAATTAGAGATTTTACTAATTGAATTTAAATTTCATTAGCTGTCATGATTGGACAGCGTCCCCATTTGTCTATGTTGCTCGCCCTCAGATATTACCACTCTGTCAACATTTCCAAATTAATAAATAAACTGTTCTGCTAACTCATGGTAGAAGCCAACATTTTATGCAGTGCAGAGAAATTGCTTTTTTGTATGATACAGAGGCTGAGAGCCCTTGACACATTTGAGAGTCCCTGAGTATTTGCACAGTTTAGACATGCTGGCATGGAAGGTTCAGAAGCAATAACAGTCAGATAATGAGAGTGAAAGGTGAACTGCCCTGCTGCAGTGGGCGGTGGGAGCTATGGCTGCATTTCCTAATAGTATGTAGCTGCTGTTAAGGCAGCCATTCCAATACCTAATAAGGAATGCAGCCTACCTCTAAGTGGTGTTGGATAATTAGAAAGTCTTTGTAGTTTAAGTGTAAAAAGCTGTAGAAGTGTTGTGCTGAATGGAGGTTCAAAGGCTAGTCTGTTGGGATTTTGAAAGCTCAATTGTAAGTGAATTAGATTAGATTAGACTTACAGTGTGGAAACAGGCCCTTCGGCCCAACAAGTCCACACCGACCCGCCGAAACCCCTACATTTACCCCTTACCTAACACTACGGGCAATTTAGCTTGGCCAATTCACCTGACCCGCACATCTTTGGGTTGTGGGAGGAAACCGGAGCACCCGGAGAAAACCCACGCAGACACGGGGAGAACGTGCAAACTCCACACAGTCAGTCGCCTGAGTCGGGAATTGAACCCAGGTCTACAGGCGCTATGAGGCAGCAGTGCTAACCACTGTGCCACCGTGCCGCCCATAAGTGTCAGTATTAGTGTCAGTATTTTTGCAGGGGCAGACACAAAACAAGGTAGGCCTTGGTTAGGGTTAGAAAAGGCCACGTGGTTGGAAATTTGACAATCAGAAAGTGAACAGAAATGATCTTGTCTATAATTGATGCTGTACAGTGATGGCATGCAAGATGGCAAGATCAAGGGAGTGGTCATGGATGTGAGTAAACACATGGACACGAAGGAAAGATGAGAATATTAAGAGGTCAGTGAATTCAGAGAAGAGAGACCCTGATACGTAAGAAGGAGGCTGAGACTGCTTGAAATGTGAACTTGTTCAGTGCAGAGCATGTGGGACCAGTGAGGATACCACAGTGATAATATTTTTGTCATAGTGGGGTTAGTAATAGAAAATAAGAATTTTAACTATGAGGTGCAAGAGGGAGAATCATACTGAGATGCTCAAAGGAGGAGAAAGGATCACAAGAGTAAGCTATCAGACTAAACTATGATTTAGTGATAAGAGCCACAGCCCCCATTATCACATGTACGGACAGGGCATGTGGTGGAAGGTATAATCAAACCTCCTTAGGGGGAAAGTTTCCATCAGAGTTTGAACACAGTACAGTGAGGGAAGTTGGAGTTTTGGAAGTTTGCGCCTCATCCTATTTGGGTTTTCTGGCTGAGAACTGACTGAAACTGGAAGAATAGTGGCCAGCACCAACAACAGAAGATAGAAGTCCCTTTGTTACAGCATTGACTGGCAGATGAGGTGAAGATTGATCAAAGCCACTTCACCGTATTTAAAGACAGCAACATCTCAGAGGCATACACTGAATTGTAGGGTGTAGCCAATGTAATCCAACAACAGCATCATGATATTGATGTCCAGAAAACCTGCCTGCCTGCTTGGCATGAACACTGTCTTGCTACCAGCTCTTACTGGCAAGGACACTACAGGATTGCCATCCTGTCCGCGTCAAAACAACATGACACAGACTAATCACACATCACAATGGTGATGCCTGTTTTGGGTATTATTGAGTTCTGTGGCCAAGTTATCACATATGCACAATATATTATTCCACTAGGCAGTTCCAAACATTACTCTTTAAGGCCACAAAGTCTACATAATGAGACATTGTAAGTTAATTCAGAAGTTTAAATACTGTCAAAGGTAACCACAGACCTTAGCTGTGTTTTGTTTTAGTTTGAAATGTGATTGGTAACATCCGTTAAGACAGTTAATGTCAGATAAGCCAACTCGTTGACTCAGGTACTTCCTATTCCTTTGAGAATTTGACTTCTTTCCCAAATAACGTGTTTTTTGCTATCTGTGTTCTGTTTCATTGATTCGCTGATACTACACTTTCAGTGTAAGTTGCAGCTTGTTGACTGGTGCCAGCTTTTCATCACATCAACTGGATGGAGCATAAATAAGAATACAGATTACTCACTCAAGTATAAGAACCTGTAAACTCGCCCCTCCCCCATAACATTACGTTTGCATTTTCAGTGCTTTTCAGACACAAAAACATCGCAAGAAACATATTATGTGTTACAGTTGAAATTCTGGGTATGGCTGCTTTAGAACGTGCATGACGCGACAGTGCTTGTTACACTGTTATAAGTGCCAAAAACAGTATTACAGATCTTGGTGTCCATCAGATTGCTGTTTACCCACAACAGTGCATATATTATGGATGCTTTGAGTTGCTTGAAATGAAATGTGCCAGCAATCAAGAATGAGAAATACCATGGGCAAAAATCTGATTACACCACTTGATATGTTATTTTAATCAAAGCAACTTAAACATTATCTGAGCTAGGAAAATGAAGGAATAGATTTTTGTTTTGTTATCTGAGCATTAAATTAGTATGATGGCTCTGCTGTATGTTAATGAAACCAATTTGGTTTTAATTTCTATTGATTTCATCAAAACTGGAAGTCAGGTACTTTTGGTCACTAATTTGCACTTGTGCTACCCCGAGTTTACCAATCATTGCTCGATGGTATGTCACAATAAGGTCTTTTTTTTAAAAAAACTGCCTTAATAAAAGAACAAACAAGCTACACAGCAACATGTCACACAAAGGAAAAAGATTACTGCTTTAAATCTCCAGCACAGAATCAAAAAATGCTTTGTCCTAGTATCAGTATGAAATGTACTTATACAGTTGGGCTGAATAATTTTAAATAGGAAATTTGGAATCAGATATAAAATGTTAAGATAGGGAAAGCCAACTGAAATACACTCTTTGGTTTCTTTGGTCTTCCAATGCAAAGATCTGATGATCAAATGTTGCAGAATTGTGCATTCCACATTGCAAGAGTACTTGATAAGGGCTGCAACAAAGCTTGCAGCAACAAAGCTCAGTGGAGAAAGGTCACTGAGGCGCTTCCACCATTCTCTATGAGGGTGTGGAAGCAATGCGAAAAGAAGCCTTTGGTCTGTACACACCAGTGAGTGTTTGACATACAATGCAATTACACATAGTGTTATAAATATAACAATGTTGTAAATGTGTAATGGCAAGTGTACTGAGTCTCCTCATGTACTGAATTGGTAGAAACCGATCTGTATTACACTTCTTTCTGCTGGGAAGGTTTTGTACTTGTACCAATTTTAGGAAGAACTTTTTTTGGAAAAAGAAAGCATACCAAACTGCTCTGCAATGTAGAGCATTTGTTTTAATGCTCATATGACATTGTGTGGGTATAAACACAGTATGAAATTTCAAAAGAGTATTAAGAATTCTCACATATAAGGAACATTATCAAAATGGGGAGGTGTTGATGGTGCAGTGGTAATGTCACTGGATTCATCTTCTAGAGGCTCAAGCTAATGTTCTGGAAAAAAGGTTCAAATCCCACTCCAGTAGCTGGTGAAATTTAAATTCAGTTGATAAATCTGGAATGTGAAGCTAGTCTCAGTGATGGTTACCATGACAACTACCAACAGTTATTGTTTTAGATCACGAATGTCCTTTTGGGAAGGAAATCTGCCCTCCTTATCTGACCTAGTGTAATGTGACTGCAGATCCATAGCTATGTGGTTATCTTTCAACTGCTCTAGGAGACAGATGACCAAGTCAAGGGCAATTAAGGATGGGCAATAAAGTCTGGCCATGACATTCCATTCCCTATGATAAAGTAAAGAAACACCTGCATTTCTTTTAAACTTATTTCAGGTTTATACGGGCTCTTTTTAGAGAAAGTGTAATCACAAATGAAGAGTCCTGTCTATTTGCACTGTTCAATTTTGTAATATGTAATGGTAAGAAAAGCATTTTAATTAAACAACAATGACTGGTGTTTTTATCATTGCCATCTACTATCCATACATTTCCTTTCATTTTGTTGCTGAACTGTTGCATGGTGTAAAAGCTGGACTCTTCACAGAAATGCATGTGAGCATTTTAAAACCTTGAGAAATCAGTTATCTTTGAGAGACCAGTTGATAGTGAAAACAGTCCATCTATAATTTGCAGTTCCTTATGGAGCAATAGGTTGGCCTAATTTAAATAACAATTGACCTATTTGACAATAACAATTGTTATTAATCTGTTGTTAGATTATTGAATACCTAATTCCATTGCTGATGAAAACTAATTCCCTTTCCCCTAAAATCTTGCATAAATGCCTCACAGGTACACGAGATGTGTCAGACCACATTTGGAGTATTGTGAGCATTTTTGGGCCCCAAAACTCAGAAAGGATGTAATGGCCCTGGAGAGTGTTCGGAGGAGGTTCACGAGAATGGTCCCAGGAGTGAAACACTTACCATATAAGGAACATTTGGGTACTCTGGGTTTACACTCAATGGAATTTAGAAGGATGAAGGGGAATCTAATTGAAACATATAGAATACTGAATGGCCTGGACAGAGTAGATGTTGGGAAGATGTATTCATTGGTTGGAGAGACAAGGACCCAGGGACATAGCCTTAGAGTAAATGGAAGACCTTTTAGAATGGAGATAAGGAGCAATTTCTTCAGCCAGAGAGTGGTGAATCTATGGAATTCATTGCCACAGAAGGCTGTGGAGGCCAGGTCAATGTATATATTTAAGACTGAGATACATAGGTTCTTGAGGATCAAGGGTTACAGGCAGAAAGCAGACAATAGGATTGAAAAACTTATCAGCCATGATTGAATGGCACAGCAGAATTGTGGAGCTAAATTGCCTAATTTCTGCTCCTATGCTTTATGGTTTTATGGCTTTAACTTAGACTTAATGCCATTCTTTCTATGAGATGCTACCGTGATGCCCTTGTCATTTTGGGGGTGATGGAATGTACAATCTGTTGAAGGGAAGAACATTTTCCAAGTGTCTTGCTGCTTTTACTCCTTCAAACACAAAGCTAAAACAGATTGATTGGAACTACATCTTATTTTCTGTTTATAGATTACTATTAAAGACTGCGATGTCAATTTTTTAAAAAATCAACTTTTTATGATACATGTCTGAGGCAGATGGGATTTCAACACTGGTCTTCTGGCAATAAATGCTAGACCAGCTAGTGATGTATACATTCAGTGAATGAATAAAAAAAACTGTCAAATGCCTTCTTTAGAGTTCCCATTTATCAACAGTACATGTTACCATTTCGAAGAATTCCAATAAATTGATTAAACATGATTTCTCTTTCACAAAACCAGATTGATTTTTCCCAATTATATTGAGTTTCTGCATCCTTAATGAAGCATTCTAACACTTTCCAATGACAGATGTCAATCCCTGTCTTCCTCTGATCTTGAATAAATGACTGATATTCATTACTTTCCAAAAGTTAGTGAATATTGAAAAATTAATATCAGTGCACCAACTCCCACATTAGCCATTATTTTTTAGATTCTTCATCAAGACCTCAGGATTTGTCTGCCTACAGCTCCATCAATTTGCTCAGTCATATCTCCCTAGTGATTATAATTTCACCGTTTCACCCTCCACCTCCTAATTCACAGCTATCACTGGAATTTTTGACCCTCTATCACTGAAGACTGAAGCAAAATATTGATGCATTTAATTTGCCATTTTCTTATTATCTGCCAATATCTTCCAATTCTCACTACCTAGACAATCAACACTCATTTTACTTACTCATTTCCTTCCTGGGTATCTGAAGGAACTCTTGCTATTCATTTTTACATTTCTAGCTAACATCCACTCATATTCTCATTTATTTTGTATGCTTAATCTTTTAGTGTTATTCTCTGTCATCCTTTATATACTGTCCAATCATCTGACCCACCATTCAGCTTTGCGCAATTATCTGCCTCTTCCTTTAAGTTTAATGCTTTCCCTAACTTCTTTAGTTAAACATGAATGATGGGTCCTCTTTTAGAATTTTGCTTGTTTATTCTGAAATGTTTCCTAAAAATTCTGCCTCTGTTTCTCTATTGATCTATCTCTACTGATCTGTCTGTTAGCTTGTCTGTTAGTTCACTTTAACTACCTCAGTTTTCATTATTTAATACTGTCACATTACACAATACAAAACATCATGTAATCCACTCACTGGTTTGTTCCAGAACTTGCTGCTCTAAGAACCTATCAAAAGCACTCTATGAATGCTTTTTTTTTCCCAGGCTCCTATTGTCAATCTGATTTTTCTAGTTCAGATGCAAGTTAAAAATCCCCCATGATTATTGTTATCCTGTTCTCTCAATGTTTATGTTTCTAACTTCTGTCCTACATTGTGGTTAGTTAGGGAGTCCTTAGGCCACTAGTGACTTCTTTTCTTTAACATTCCTCACTTCCACTCAAACTAATTCTACATCCGGATCTTCTGAAATAAGGGTGTCTCTAATGACTCCACTCATGTTATCTTTGATCAAGTGTGCTACCGCTCCATCTTTAACTAGCTTCTTATTCCTCCTGAATGTTACCACAATATTCAGGACCCAATTTTCTCACCTGCCTTGACTCGACCTCATGATTTGCTACACCTACCTAAGCATGATCCTTCACCTCATTTTTAAACCTAAAGCACTCTCTACCTCCCTAGTTATAAAATTTGCTTGAACTGTTGCCCAGCATGGGTCAGATGCAGAATGTCCTGATGATACAATTCCCACTTTCCCCAGCACTGATGCCAATGTCCCCTGAACCAGAACCTACATCTCTCACATCAGACTTTGAGCCGCATATTCATTTCATTACTCTTTGTGCCCTCCACCAATCGGCATGTGGCTCAGATGATAATCCAGAGATTGAAGTTCTGCTCATCACTTTACCTCCTCTCACTGTCTAAGTAGAATCTCTTTGTCCTGCTTATACGACAATGGTATCTACAAGGACCACAACAACCAGATCCCACTCTAAGTTCCTGCCTGCCCCCAAACAGATCCCTTGATCCCTGGCACCAGGTCAGCAATATAGACTTCTGGATTCATGTTCTTGGCTGTACATAACAGCGTTTATCCTCCTCACTATACTGTTCCACAGAACTTCGAGATTTCTATTTTTATGTCCCTAATTTGGATGACTACTTGTACTTTTAATAAAAATCATTTGTTGTATGGATGAAGTTGAAATAATTTTCTCATGTCAAATATCAAATAACTTGACACAAGAATTTAACAGCTTGATATAAAGAAAACATGTTCACTTCTTCAGAAAATTTATTTCGTAAACATGCATTTATGATTACATAAAATGTCAGAATATTGTTGAAACAAAGTAGGAATGGTTATCCAGAACAAATATTTAGATTAGAGCGGTGCTGGAAAAGCACAGCAGCATCCGACGAGAAGGAAAATCAATGTTTCAGGCAAAAGCCCTTCATCAGGAACCCAGAACAAATGGCTAGTTCCCACAATAGCATTGTACAATGCTAGAATATAAAATCTTCCAATCAGAATTGTAACGCCTGTGTCTGATGCTGATTGGAGAGAAAAGTACCTGATTACCTGGTTATGATTTTTCAGGCCAAGTTTCTGATGGAGGCTGAACCTCCTCAGTGCAGGAAATTTTGGAGGGAGTAATGAGGTAAATTTGTGCAGAATCCATGTTCCCTTTTTTTTGCAGATGCTGTCACATTCTGCCATGTGTTCATTAAATGATTTCTAAAGTCATCATAAAATTGTAATGAAGAAATGTTTCCATCAGTAATCAGTAGATGCTCCTACTCAGCTGCAGCTAAGCTATAAGATCTCTGTTATAGATTGACCTGAAGTTGCTGAATGTTATTCAGTGCATTTAGCAGCGATCTGAGGAGACACGAAGATACTGAGTCTCTTCCTAACCATATCTGTCCTGTTTGGACATCAAGTTGCTCGACAAGAGATGCACAGCTTCTGTAAAAAAGTTGACTTTCTCAAGTACATAAAAGTTATTCAGGACAAGTTAATCATTGTTCAGAGTTTGCTTTATTCTGTCATGTTTTTATAAGTGAAAACTCTTAAGTGCATTTAAACAGCTTTTCAGTGTATTAGTGAATGAGTGAGTAAATGTGTAGATGTGTCAGTGGGTGAGATGGAAAATTAGCTAAATAAGTGGATCAGTTTGCAGCTGGGTGGGCACATCATGTGTTGAAGAAATACTACAGCTAATTACTGATGGAAACATTTCTTTATTACATTTTTGTGGCGACTTTAAAGCTCATTTAATGAACACAGACCAGAATGTGTCAACTTCTGCTCTAAAAGGGGACATGGCTTCCGCACAGATTTATCTCATTGCTCCCCCCACTTCTGCACTCAGGGAATTTGGCCTCCATCAGAAGTTTGGCCTGAAAAGTCATATCCAGGTAATCTGGTACTTTTCTCTCTGATCAGCATCAGACTGGTTGGTAAGGGTGAGGAAATTAGGAGGTGTACAGTGGCAGCTGGGTGGGAAAGAAGGTTGTGGGGTCAGGATGGTGGTATTGGAGTCTGGAAAGTTCATTACATGGTTAACCAAGTTAGAGTAAGACTCTTCTTTGTGACATTTCTGGTAAATTAGCCAGGCAACTAAATCAGAGATTATTTTCTGGAGGGCACTAGGGATCATTGGAATTGCCCATCAGAATTTCAGATTTCTCCCACAATTTTCATGGCAGGAATGATGGGAATTCCAACTGATATTTTGGGACACACATCCGATCTCGGATGCTTCAGCAACTAGAAGATCTGGTCCAATGGTCCACATATCTGTTTGGCTTATTTCACAGAGCTAACATCCTTTTAATCCTAAATCCTAAAGCAGCATCTGATAATCTCATAAATTGTGACACTCAAGACCGGAGATGTTAATGTGAATACTGTAAATTTCAGGGAGTGGATATCACTGGAAACTACAGCATAGTGGAGTCCATAAAAGAAAATAATGCTGCTGTGCTTTAACATTTAAAATTACTTCTCTTCAAAGTGTTATATATATATATTCATACAACCTCTGTTGCTAGGAGATTTGCTTCCACACTTGTTAATCCACAGCACATGCACTTTAACACTGGAAGTATTTATTTAATTTGCTCATCCTGTCTTTCTACTGACCTTCAACATACCATATCCTCCTACAAATACTCTGCAGAGTCTGTATTCAAAGCCAGAATAACAACCATTAGTATGATGAATGCTGCAGTGAAACGTTGCCAGCAGTTCTGCAGGTAGAAAAGAATTTGTGTTTGAATAAATGGTAATATTCTGTCACTTTGCAAATCACACTGCATGTTTGAAAAGGAATTGACGTGTGTAGAATTGTTGCTTGAATTATACATTTTCTTGATTGTTAATGCAGTATTTGGATGTTAATTACAGACTGGAGTATTGCCCATCTTTATTGAGGCCTGTCTGTAGGGTTTCTATATTCTGTCTCGGTCTCTATGGTTCTGCTGTGCTGTCTCTGTGGTGCTGTTTTTCTCTGTGGTATTCCATGCGACTGCAGTTTCTCAATCTCACTTCCCTGTGGCTGTGGCTTCAATTGAGCCTTTTGTCATTCTTCTGCTCTGTGCCAAATATGAGTCCTCCATCTTTCACATTTAAATGCGATCAGTCTACCAACAAAGATATACACAAGTTAATGTAACCACTCCAACCCCCGTGCTCTGACATCAAATCAATGCATAGTATTGCTTCCATCTTCACTCCTTTAATTCTATTTCAAATACAATTAAAATGGGAGACCTCACATTGGGAAAGTGAGAAATTCCCTGATATGTACTTTGTGTTTGTTATAAATTCCAATCTTGATGCAAATGTACAAAGTGATTCTGTTTCTTCAAAAAAAGAACAAGATTAAATGGATCTGTACAAGGTTTCCTGAAAATCTTAGGTCACAGTACAATATGGAAACCTCAATGTGTTATTGATTGCTTGATATTTGCAGGCACTCCCGCTGAAAATTAAGCACAGTTTGATGGGCATCGGTCCTGTGATTACTGATGGGATTGATAGCATTGTTGATGAGTGAAGTGGAAGGATGTGGGAGAGCCATGGTGTCTCACTGCCAGCTTGCTTTAGAGAGAGAATAATCGGTTAAGGATGTTACTGGGTGCTGTTCATAGCTGATTTTAGTCTGTTGAACAAAGTATGGAGCACCAATAATATTGTTAGAGAGAAGTTATCTGATCTGTGTCAGTAGAAAGGAATCCTGCATGTTTTTGATTTTTTCATTATATATAAATATCATATAAAACTATTATAAACTTAATACTATACAAATAAAAGGATAATGCAGCTCAGTAATAACTATTTCCAATATATAAATCCTTGTTGCCTCTTCTAGATCTGTTGTTCCTCTGTCAAGATACCTATGAGACCCACATATCCTTTACAACAAATTGTCCAATATGTTTGCCTTTACAAGGTTGCACCTAATTGTCTCTTGATTACATCTGTCTTTCCCATTTTAATTGCAGCTCATTCTGTGAGTGCATAATAAGATGTGCCTTCTTTGTAATATTGCTCAATTTGTACATTTCCTTGAAGATCATTTTGCGTCATATTGGGTAATTTTCATCATGTACACCAATTGTTTCAAATATAAATGTTATTGGAAATACTTGAGATAGTTTTGCAACAATAATTATGACCTTTTTTTCAAAAATAGAAAGTCAATCTGTTTTGAAATGATAGAAGTCTCAAAAGTACTACCAGTTTGAGAGAGCTGTGTCAACTGCTACAAATGGAAGTGTCCAGTTGATTATGGAACACAGTTGTCTCAGCTGCAATACCAGTCAGTGATGACTGAATTTAGAAGGAGTGTCAAGATTATTGATTGATATCTCAGCAAATGGTGAGCCAACAATTAAAAGCTGGACAGTTCTGTCATGGCATGATGTTGATTGATACTGCTGCTAGTGAAGATTTGCAAAATGGCTAAGCTATTAAGCAAAGGCAAAAAGCTCCAAGATAATTGATATAAAATTTCTAATGACAAACAATTGAGAGCATAAATTATGCGTTACTTTCACCTCCTTTGATTAAATTTGAAGAAAGCAAGCATAGAGAATTAAAAACAAAGTTCAATTGAATATTTTGACAAAAATAACACATTGAATTTAGGCAAGAACATTAGGGCTTTCCAGGGAATGCTTCTGTTACCTTCATAATTCTCTTTAAATGTTCAACTTTAACCTGAAAGCAGACCTCAAATAATATGTTAGCTAAATACAAGCATCATTAAGAAACTTAAAAATTCAAAACTAGAATGAATATATGAACTCTTTGTTTTTCTGAGGCTTCATAATATGTACCACTGAGAAATTTAACTTTCCTCTGAACTCTTTATTATTGTTTTTCCATTCCATCCCTTCCAGAATTAATGGATTTGATTTTAGTTTATATGAAACTGATCTGCATGACATGGAGGTGCCAGTGTTGAACTGGGGTATACAAAGTTAAAAATCAACCACCTGATGAAAGAGCAGTACTCGGAAAGCTAGTGCTTCCAAATAAACCTGTTGAACTATAGTCTGGTGTCGTGTGATGTTTAATGATCAACATGACTTAGTTCTGTCAAGGAAGGTTGTTGCATTAATGGACAAAGTTTCAGCAAGTTTGAGTCATGTTCTGAGGAAAGAATGTAGAAGAACACATGCTTTGAAAAGAAATGTTAATATGTGACAATCAAGTACTGTGGGAGCCGCTAAAACAAAGATTGAACACTGGAACCTTGGCCAAAGTTTCCTGTGTTTATGTATCAGTTGATCATTTTGTAACAGGCACAATTGAATTTAGGCAGCCCACTTTGTGAATTAACCTTGCTTAGGGACTTACTTAATTGCTTGGGAATTTAACCTATACACTTTGAATATATTAGAAACAGGAATGGACACATAAAGCTAATCTTCCTAGAATAAGATGACTTTTCCTGCCCTTTGATATTTTTGTTTTATTCCATGTTTTTCACAAAAGGTCACATTTTACACTTACGATGCAAGGTCTGCTTTCTTAAACGTTTCCTTATAGCATGGTCCAATCATAACATCCTTATCTGGGAAAGTGCAGAATATCATTTAGATTTTTAAAAATCTGTAGAAAGATAAACAGGTTGCAAGTGACATGTGCAGCTACACAATACCACCAAAACTAAGAAGCTTTAAAATACTGGAGGTTCTGAATTTCCAGAAATTCCACATCTGCAATATATATGATGGCCTGTTATGTATTTGATTAACTTTGTCTGTCTTATCAACATATAATGTAAGAGACTTTCTAGGAATGTTTATTATTTACTTTCTTGACTGATACAAAATCTAGAGAACTCTTAAAGCATTTAACATAAACATGCCCACTTTTTTCTTATCTTAGAAACCTTATCAATGCTTAGTGACTTGTAATACATTCCCACTCAAACTGTTCTGTAATTGAGGAAAAAAATGTACTTGATCTATCCTGGTAGTCTGAATGGTCATTCTAAGTACTGCAGTTGACAACACATAATGGCATGTACATTGTTAAGTGAACATGTCCTGGTTTTATCCAGATGGAGAAATAGTTTATCTGCGAAGCAAAGGATATTGCACTTCACACATTGAAATGTGGCTGGTACAACAGAGGATCACTCACAGCTCCATCAATATGTTCTGCATCACAGCACTGAAAACCAGGGCAGTGTCAAATGATAAACAACAAATGGTTCAATGAAAATACCAAAGCAAGTCGGTCGATTTAAGGCAGACAACCAGTTGATTCAAAATTTAAAGTATGTTAATTTAGAAAAACAATTTGATTTGGAGCTCTGTACTTGTATAATCATAATCATAAAAAAAAACAGACATGCAGAAAGTTTAAGCTGATGGTAGAATTTATCTAACAATGACATTTTTATTTCTTTAATTTACTTGTCAGTATTCACCAACATAATTACAGCAATGAAAGGCTAAAGCAACATAACCTTACAGTATAGTTACTTCTATGTTCTAACTTTATTCCAGATTGCAACAGCATTTGATTACTTCTCCTTTGGGAAGTTACCTCACACTACTGGGACACAAACATCTGAATCAGGAGCAGGAGTGAATGACTCAGAGCCTGTTTGGCCATTCAATAAGATCATGGCTGATTTGATAACATTTCACCCCTTGCTTGTCAAAAATCTATTTCTGTCTGCCTTAATAATAGTCAGAGATTAATCTTGATCAATTGGGTCAATGGGCTAAGGAATGGCAGATGGAGTTTAATTTGGATAAATGTGAGGTATTGGCAGTAAATCAAACAAGGACAGGACTTATACAATTAATGGTAGGGCCCGAGGTGGTGTTGTAGAACAGAGAAACAGTTCAGGTACACAGTTCTTTGAAATTTGCACCACAAATATACATAGTGGTCAAGAAGACATTTAGCACACTTGCCTTCATTGCTCAGACCTTTGAGTATAGGCATTGGGATTCATGTTGCGGTTGTACAGGACATTGGTGAGGCCTCTTCTGGAGTATTGTGTGCAGTTCTAGTTGCCCTGTTATAGGAAGGGTATTGTTAAACTGGAGAGGACTCTGAAAATATTTACCAAGACATTGCCAGAAATGGAGGTTTCAGATACAAATGTAGGCTGTTTAGTCTGAGAATTTTTTCACTACAGTGTTGGAGGTTGAGGGGTAAGCTACTTGAGGTTTATAAAACCATGATTGGTAGAGATAAGGTGAATAACAAGAGTCTTTTCCCGAAGGTGGGGGGGTTCAAAACTAGGCAGCATATTTTTTAGATGAGAGGAGAAAACTGTATAAAGAACATGCGGGGCAACTCTTTGACACAAAGTGGTTCACAAGTGGAATGAACTGCCTGGCAGAGTGGTGGATACGGGAACAGTTACAATGTTTAAAAGACATTTGGATAAGTGCCATGAATGGGAAACATTTGGTGGGATATGGGCCAAATGCAGATAAGTGGGACCAGTTTAGTTTGGGAACATGGTTGGCATGGAATAGTTGGACCCGAGGGTCTGTTTCCATGCTGTATGACTCTATGACTCTGTTTCCACTATCTTTAGAGGAAGAGATTTCCAAAGATTCATGACTCTCAGTGAAAAAAAACTCTGCTCATTTCTGTCTTAAATGAGAAACCTTTTTTTTAAATCAGTAAAATCTGGTTCAAGATTCTCCCATAAGAGGGAACATCCTTTCTCTCCATCTTGTCAAAATACCTCTGGATCTTTAATGTTTCAATTAACTTGCTTTTTGCTCAAATGGATACAAACCTAGCCCATTCAACCATTTCTTATAAGACAACTTGCCCATTCTGATGAAAGGCTTATGCCTGAAATGTCGACTGTCCTGCTCCTCAGATGATACTTGACCTGCTGTACTTTTCCAGCTCGGATCTCCAGCATCTGCAGTCCTCACTTCTCCCATTCCAGATATTTGTCTAGCAAACCTTTTCTGAACTGCTTCCAATGCATTTGCATCCTTCCTGGTTGTGCTCCAGGTATGGTCTCACTGATGCCTTTTATAACTGAAGTATAAACACTCCTACTTTTTGGATTCAATTCCACTCACTATAAATGGTAACAACCTAATAGTTTTCCAATTGCTTGCTGTACTTGCAAGGACATGACACCATGTGGAATATAATCACAGTCAAAGAAATACTGTATTGCACACTGTGGAACCAAGGGTGGGGTTTGGAGGCCACTGGAGAGATGGTGTCATCTTGGGCAAGTGTCCTTGATGCACAAAGGACACTGCCATCCCTTGAAGGAAAGTCCTTCCCTTTCTTTCAACTTTCTCACCATGGTTTGTGAATGAACAATTTGCACACTCATGTCTCCCCGCCCCACCAACAGTGTTATGGCAGTGGAGACAGAATTCGGCTCTTAACTGTTGCTTACGCAGGCAGTTAAGGGCCTCATTAGGTAGAATGGATGGTGTAGTACTTATCCACCTTATCATGGGAAATCAGGCGGTGGGCTAGCTACCTTTATTTTATGTGCCACTCTATCAAAAACCTGTCTAGCCAGCAGCTGCCAAATTCACCTTTTCTAACAGATATTAAAAGTATTTAACATAAAAATAGCTATTTAAAGTAACTTTATGATGGCCTGAAATTTAATATGTTGCCAAATGCATCCACACTTTGCTCTCATCTTTTTTAGAACATAGAACATAGAACATAGAACAATACAGCACAGAACAGGCCCTTCGGCCCACGATGTTGTGCCAAACATCTATCCTAGATTAAGCACCCATCCATGTACCTATCCAATTGCCGCTTAAAGGTCGTCAATAATTCTGACTCTACCACTGCCACGGGCAGCGCATTCCATGCCCCCACCACTCTCTGGGTAAAGAACCCACCCCTGACATCTCCCCTATACCTTCCACCCTTCACCTTAAATTTATGTCCCCTTAAATTTTTCTCTCTCTTCTGAAAGCCTAGATTTCTTATCACATACTGTCCCAATGATGTTATCATACTTTGGCAGCATTCACATGCTGATTATCATTGTGTAAATCTTGATGTTGCTTATCAATGCATTGTTCAAACCAAAAGGGATTAAGGATTTACATGAAATGTGAGTGCAATCCTACAGTTACTTAACATCCCCAGGGTGCACTTCAAGAAATGGCACGAGGACAAATGGGAATCAAATTCCGGTCAGTTTTGTTTCCTCATGCCAATCGCATGGAGAGTCAATTATGGTGTCCCGGCATGCATTCTTGCTCAGATCAATTGGGAATCAAACCCCAGCTGTCTGGGTTTGTAATAACACACTGGTAAAAGTAATTGACTTAACAAGTATGGAAGAGCCTTAAATGTAAATGCTTGAATTACATAGCATTATTTTGGTTAAAGAATTAAATCCCAAGGTTAGCACTGCTAGGTGACACTATAGGAGGTGATCTTGTCTCAAATTTAACATAAAATGAATTGACACAAGCTAAAAATAAATAGCAAGACTAGAAAATGGGCCTGGTTCATTAATAATTCAAGATGATGAAATAAATATCTGGGTTAAGATGTGATGGAGCCTTTAGCAGAGAGTATGTTGTGGTGTTTTGCAAGAACTGTGTATCTTATGCCATTGACCTCTATGCTGCCCTCTCTGTTGGGAGGTATAAATAAAGTTAAGTTCGACAATTGTCTGCAGCTTGAGCTTGTGTTTTATTCCTCATTGCAATATACAATAGAAAGATGATGTTGAGGCAGGGATGGAATTATCTTTCACATTAAATTTCAGTAATTCAGGACTAAAGGACATTGTGACATTTTTTTTAAACCCCTAAAGTTAATTTTGAGGCAGTTTGAACAATTTGAATACATACCCTGCACAACTCATTCAGGTATACACAAGTGAGTCAATGTTGTATGTAATGGAAAAATGAACTGCGATATGAGGACAATGAGAGAGCTTATCCCTAATAAAGAGGACTGGTATTAAGGTTTAAGGTTACAATTTGGATGCAAGTGAATAAAAAGAGATCAGCATAAAGGAAAATTCTCTATGCAGAGATGAGGCCGAACTCTTCCAAGTTAGTGTTTAACCAATGTTGCCTGCAAGATCTCAGATTAATAAAATTGTGAATACATAGCATGAGCAGGAATTAAATTTTACTTAGAGTCACATTTTGTTAAATGGAGTAACTGCCAGATGGGACTGTTGCAGATTAAATTATTGAGTTAAGTTAAAGGAACTCTTTCATCACTCTGGGTAAGATGGGAATGTAGAACTGCACCTTAAATACCTGTTTTCAGGGAAGCCAAACAAGCAACAAAATCCAGGCCAAGTTTTTCAGCTAAGGCAGCAAACTGGTATGGAAAGAGCACTGTAATGGGGTTGCAACCATGGAAAAGGCAGGGGGATACTACAAGTTTCCTACTATTATTAAATGAGGACTTAGCTTCTAAAGCGGAGGAAAATGCGAATTTTAGTTTTCAGTTCTGTGAAGATATTACCTTTCTTAAAGGTCAGAAAATCATTTTGAACATTGAAAAAAATGTTATGTGGTTTCAGATAAATGACCAGCAAGCCATCTGGGGAGATCATTGCTAAAAGTGTTTGCTGAACTGAGTTTTACAGTCATCAGACAGAGAAAGAAGGAGCTAGGTTCATGTAGGGGGTCGAGATCCGTGCCAGAAGAAGTATTCTTCCTCGCAGTCTTCAAGAAGTCATGAGAAGAAAGCTGCAAAAACAGAGGGTCTCAGAAGGAAAGCCATCCTATAGGGTTGAAGACATGAGTTTATTAGACTCATGTTAAGTAATAGCAAGCTGAATTAACAGTATGTTTTTAAGAAAAAAGACACATCATGCTGTGAATGTGCAGCAATTTGCCAAAAGAAAATTGTGTTTGATATGCCAGCTAATGGCTGAAGCCGTTAAAAACTCATTACCTCAAAGACAAGACAGTGGATGAGTTTGTTACTTAATATGGAAGTATGATGTGACATTTTTGGGATAATTGTCATTTTTAAGTCCTGATCCATGTAAAAAAGGTTGTGAGTCACCAATTTGACAGAACTGCTGGAAGAACTTTGGGCAACACTATCAGATAAGGAAAGTATCAGCAGGGAGAAGAAAAAAGGCAAACAAAATCGAGGACTGATGAACTGAATCAGGTTCCCAAAGGCTAAAACTTGCTATACTGTAAAAGCAAAACAAAGGATACTTCACTCCTTTTCAGATTCTGTTCTGCTCATCCACCTGTGGTAGCAATTTCCAAAATGAAACTATAGAAGTCATCAGAGCTGCTGAATTCTGGCCTCAAGCTTTCAACCCCTTTATCATGGAGTCTTGATTTTGTGGACATGGTTACAGAATAAGGGGCCATCCATTCAAAACTGAGAGGCAAAGGAATTCTTTCCTTCTGATGTGGATTGTCTGGAAGTTGCTACCACAGTGCATTGTGGATGTGAGATCATTGATAATATTTAAAGAGGAGGTGGGAAATATCAAGTCGTTGAGGACTATGAAGGGCTGGTACAAAAGAGGAATTGAGGCATGGGGCAGATCAGCCATGATCTTACAGAATGATGAGGCAGGCTTGAGGGGCCAAATGGCCTACTCCTTCTCCTATTTCTTATTTCCTTATGAGGCATGATGTATGAGTCATCAAACCTCAAAAGTTCGGTGCTGAGCAGTTTGTCATGGTGAAAAATCACGAATGTATTGAGAAAGAAGTGATTGGAGTTATGGTAAACAGAGTAGATGGATTCATATTTCGAGTGAAGATTGGAGAAAGACCATTAGTGTTATGTAGATCATTGGCTTGAAAGAGCAAATCTGACAAAATTGCAAGTTAAAATCATAAAGAATCTGAAAGTCACAAAAAAGCTGCAAGTTTGCTGATGTCAGAGAATTCACTGGTAGAGCAGAGTGAGCCAGTGTCCTTGTTTATAACAAATCAATCAGTGTCACAGTCCCAACCATTAAGTTGATGTACTCAAAATCAAATCTCAGGTTTGACAGATGGATTAAAGGTTAGAATTCAGATAGTAGAATGGAAGGAGATACTGAAGTGAAATGAGAATCAATATCTTTGTTAAAGGCATACTGGTATTAAAGAAAAGCATTTTATAAAATGTAAAGTCTGCTGTCAGTGTCAGTCATATGAGTTTTACTTATTATTACAGTAAAAATATGTACAAAACCCAAACCTTTAAATTTTCAAATATTGTTGATGCTGGTTAGGTCATATCATATTCTAGGAATTTAAGTACATATACTATTTTACATTGTTATGAGCAGGTCTTAGATCCCTTCTTTTAATCCCCATCTCAGTTAGTAGCAAGAGCATTTTTTTATGTTTAGCATGTACCTATCACAGTTCACAAACTTAATTAATCAGATGTAAAATGAAGGGGAGTCAATTCCAAGGCTGAAAAAACCTGAGTGCAACTATTTAACTGCTGTCGTGTTTTCTCAATAATGGCAAAGCTACGGATAATGGTGTATTCTCAGAGTTATTATTCTTATTCCAGGTTGTTTTTGATTAGCTAGTGTCTAAGCTTGAAGGAGATTGAGAGATAGCTGAAAGAACTTCCTATAGTCTTGCTGTTGTTACTCCAAGTTGATTTCTCCTTCTGCTTTGTTACTCAACACAAGCTCCTTGTATATTTCAAGTCTAACTCCATGGTCTTTTTCACACTGAACACTCAGCAAATAACCTTTTTGTATCTCCAGTATGTCAAGTTATTATGCATGTGTGAATAAAACAAAAGATGCAAATTTTATCTCACCTCACTGAATCTCATTGTCATTCAATTAAGATCATAATTCCAAGGCAGCTGTTTTCATACATTCCAAATGAGATCCTGGGCTTTTGAGATGATCATATCAGCCATTTTAATCCAAGAAAGTCTCAAATATTTAAATGATGAAAGTATGATATAACAACATTTTAACAGATAATTTTGCTTCAGTGGGGAGGGACTGTATATTGCAAGAGCTCAACATTTATAATATTGCCTTCTTTGCTCCTCTCTTTGTTGGGAGCTTTGAATAAAGCTGACTATGTATACAATACATATGTTCTAAAACGTTAGTGTTGAATTTTGGCTGACTGCACACTGTAATCATGAAGTGTTTAAGGTTCCTTTTGTGCATAAATTTACTTTACTGAATGAGCCACAAAAATATTAACCTGATAGTTTTGAAGGCAGAGTGAGATCCTTTTTAACAGACTGGTGAGGATGTTTAATTCCACAAGAGAAAGCATCCTTTCATGATCTACCTGCCAAGCTCCCACACAACTTTATATGTTTCAATAAGATTGCCTCTCATTCTTTTAAACTCCAAAGGAAAGAGGCCCACCCTATCCAACCCTTCCTCAAAATCTCCTGCAGATATTGATCAGGTGAACTAGTTTGAATTCTATCTAACACAATCTCTCTTTAAATAAGGAGACAAAAACTGTGCACAATACTCCAAATGTAACCTTACCAATGCTCTATACAGCTGTAGCAAAACAGCCCTATTTTTATATGCCATGGCCCTTGCTAGAAATAACAACATTCCATTTGGCTTCTTAATCACTTGCTGTGTCTGTGTACTTTTTTGTGATTCATGCAACAGGATGCCTAGGTCTCTGTATATCTTAGAGTTTGGCAATATCTCTCCATTTAAGTAATATGTTGCTTTTCAATTCTTCCTACCAAAGTGGAAAATTTTAGATTTCCTGCATTGTTAAATCTGCGGGGAAAGTGAGGACTGTAGATGCTGGACCCTGATCTGACCATCACCTTTTCCATCTATTGGCTCCACACACCACCACCCCCCAAATCCACACCCTGCCCTATCACCTTCTCCCTCATCTTCATCTACCTACCGCATTCCCAGCTACTCCCCCCTCAAACCCACCCCCCACCCATTTCTCTCTCAGTCCCTCCTGGCCCACAAGCCTCATTCCTGATGAAGGGTTTTTGCCCGAATCATTGATTCTTCTGCTTCTCGGATGCTGTCTGACCTGCTGTGCTTTTCCAGCAACACACTCTAGACATTGTTAAATCTGAGACAGATACATTTTTGTTAAGTAAAAGTACTAAGAGATTTTGGGCCAAAGACATACGGCGTGAGGCCCAAAGATCAACCATGGTCTCATTGAATGAAAGAACAGACTCGAGCGGCTGAATGGCCTGCTCCTGTTCCTATGTACCTATGCTCTTATTATACTCTGCCATTACTTTTGTCCAATCTCTTGACCTATCTATAACCCTTCACAGTCTTGTTATGTCCTCTTCACAATTTACTTTCCTCTCTATTTTTGTACCATTAGTAAATTTAGCAACCATACATTTTGTCCCTGCATCCAGATTATTGATATGGATTGTAAGCAATTGATGCCCTGTAGCACAATTGAAAAAAGGCCTTTTATGCCCATCCTCTATTTTCTAATCCGATGAAGCTTAGCTTGAATTTAATCTTTGTAAAATTAAAACTGCTCACTAACCCAGTAACTTGTTTAATTAACATGGTAGGATGAAGTCCATCAGGGTGTCATGTTTGGTGAGTACTGTAAAGATCACATCTTTTCATTTTTCATATTTTGGATTGTGTACCAAAATGTTTTAAACCAAAAAGTGTTGTTACACATTTAAAAGAAGTTACCAGAACTCATTGTGAGCTGTGTTTACACTGTTGCTTTGTTAAATCATGGGAGAAGATGGTCAAGACCCAATGTGGGTGTGTGTGCAGTGCAAGCTTTGCTTTCAGACAGACTCCTGATTGGCTTTTCAATTAGGACCAATTGTGTTTGCCAGAGATCATTAGCATGTCAGCTGCTGTCTAGCTCGTGGACAGATTATGTGTAAATAATACAGGGCCAGAGGTTTCCAGACTGCAAGAGACAGTACCTCTCTCTTTCTATCTGCAGTGAGGTAACCAAAAGTTGAAACATATTCTCTCCCATCATAAGCTATTGCCTATAACTGGTGACTAAGAAATTGAACAGTTAATGTGCCAAACATCCGGTGTCTTCAGCAAAGAACTGAAAGGATTTGGTTGTTAAAAGCAGAGATCTGAAGAACTTGGAAGGAGCATAAGGGACATCTCTTCCCATCCTGTGGACCGTGCTGTTGAACTGTATTCTCCTAATTTTTGTTTTCTCCACCCATAACATCTATGTTTGTATGTCTATGTCTGTCTGCATACAAATGTAGCAGTTTAAAAAGGGGTTAGAGTTTCAGCTAATAGTGTTGAATGCGAATAATTCATAATTTTGTTGTCCTGTGATTAGAATTGATTCATTTATAATGAATAGTAGTTCATGTTAAGTACAGAAATTCGATCAGTGTTTTCAGTTAACTTAAGTCCATTGGAAAGGTAATTTTGGGGACTTTGAGTAAAGTAAAAAATTAAATCTTTAACTTTTGCTGTGACACCAAGAGTAGAGGGGCTTGAGTATCAGTGCATTCCCACGTTGGATGTGACAGTATCTAAGAGGATAAATATTGCACCATCAATCTCATTGTTCTGTGAAGTAATGTTATAGTTGAGCTTATGGATAATTAAACTAACTTGGGTAGCAGTGTCTGAAATTTCTTGTTTAACTGCATATGTCAAGGCACCAGAAGTTCCTGTTAAATTTATTCCACACTGATAGCTGTCAGCCATTTCTTTTCTGTAGTTGGAATTCCTCTTCTATCAAAAAAAAGGAAAGTATTTTCTTTATAACTAAAAACCTAACTAACGATATGGTATTCTGACATGTCACATTTCAGAGCTGGCCATTAGTATGTCATTAATCACAAGAGAAGTCAAATTAATCTCTTGTTTCGTCTCTAGATGAATTTTGCACCTTACTTTTTTAAGTTGTTATTGAAAAATAGTAGACATTTTACCTATGCCATTGTTCCCACGTGATCTAAACTAATGAATTCAGTTTATTTGAAGCTGAATGCATTACAAACTTTTTTTTATCATTGCTATTACGCATCCCTGTTACTATTAATTCTATTTGCAGAGTACAGTCCTTTTGATAAACGTGGCTTTCCTGGAGTTAATAGTCAATTGGGAAAATGTGTTCTGGTGAAATTGGATTTACTCCAACAACTGTAATGTATTAGGCTTTGCAAAGTTACACTAAATTAATTTAAGAGAAAGGTTCCTGACTTCAACAGTGACAGTCTTGTAATTTGTGCAGGGTGCGAGTGTTGGTGCAATGTGTGTGTACTAGGAGCTTGAAAAGAGGCTTGAATGTTACTTCCATCAGCTGTTTTGGACAATTTGATGCAAATTCCAAAGGTTTGCTCTTAACATGCCCATTGAAATCCTGCACCCATCACTCACAGCTAAACAACTTAACAGACCCCGTTCCCATTGTAGTGTTTCAAGGACTTGTGATATACTTTTGAACTACAGTACACATCCTGTCAAGATATGAAAGTACTTTGGCTTAATTTTGCAGGTCAGCTGTTGGCCTGACACATTTACTCAGGGAGGCCAGAGGATTGCTTGCTCAAGTCTGGAAGCACTACAGTGAGCTCTGCATCTGCAGTAAAACAAAAGTTGAAACAAAAACTGTAGGAAGCTTTGTGAAAGTGGAACAGAGTAAGAGATCTGCATCAAAGGCTCTAACCACAAGAAGGTCATTCCAGAACTTTAGTGTTAAAATCTGCCAATGGCTGTAAAGGTCACAGTGCTATTGAACTTTTATTCATCCAAATCTTTCCAGGCTGGCATGAGCCAACCCTTGTCAGTACAAATTTGATTCATCCATCTGGAGGTTGGCAGAGGCTGTCTCAGTCTGAAAAGACAAGAAGCTGCAGGATGAGTAGAGACATAACTTTGCCAAGACAGCAAAATTTCTGATTGCGCAGAATATCATCTAATGTGGGCATGTGACTCTTTGAGCCTTCAGCATCAATGGGGAGAGAATGTAACAACAGCAAGGCCTACCACTTAGTAAATATGCAGTGGATATTCAGCAATGCGTCATACCTCATGACTAGCATTCTAGCAACAGTTATGATCCCTTCACTATGATCTAATTTGCTGTTCCCATCATCTTTTCATCTCCAAAAAGAAAAAAGAGAGTGACTGTTTGGAAGCACTGCTACCTGTTCGACCTTTGGCATGTGACTTCATTTCCTTATGAGGGAATCTCATACTTGCAGTCATCAGCTCAAATAATAGTTCTACACTAGATGCTCATCTAGAGTCAGTTTCTGCCTGTGGTGAGTCACTGGTGAATGAGTATAAAAAGGGTCACTATGTGGGGATAGTCACTCTCTGGGGTTGGGATCACTCTGTGCATGTGGCTAGATATAGTAACTAGCTAAGACCAATAATGAAGGGAGCTCTGAAATCCAAGTGGGTAAGTGGGTGAGGTTTGCCAGAGCAACTCAAGCAGGTCCTGACATGGTGCCGGCCTTGGCAAGCAGCAGCAACATTGTTGTGAAAGACTGGGAGAGAGGGAGGATTGTTTCCATGGGGTGGGGCAATGCCCTTGCTTGTGGGGCCACCCATCATAGGCCACAAGATGCCTGATTAAGAATGATTACCTCTTGAGCAATGCAAATGACAACAGGATAAGACCCTTAAGTGATCATCCGTTAGCCACTTAAGGATCTCATCTGTCCTCCAGGTAGGAACATCACCTTCAGAACATCCCAGTTTTTGATTAAATTAGAGTAAATCTGGACACAAGACAGTCTCCAGTCCCCTTCTATTTTCACTCCTAATTTTACACCCACTCCCATTGCTTCTGAGCCTGTTCCTGTGGGCCAGATTAAATTTGGTCCTTGAATTATAAACGTTTATCTTGAAAAACTGATTGTTTTATGGATGGAGTATAGGGTAAAATAACACATTCCTCTGATTCAGCAATGAGCATGAAATCAGGCACTGCTGCAAAAGAATTTGGTAATGTCACTCAGACATGGGACGTGCCAGCTTTGTTCAACAAAGTGTGAAATTATATCAGACAGAATTCAAGTGTTTCGGCACTCTCCTCTTAATTTCACAATAGCTACTTTCTTGGCATACTTACAGAGAACTCAACTGGTGAATTTATTGACTACAGATTACCATAAGCCCTGTTTACATGGAGATTTAGGAAAACATTCAAGTTAAAACTTTTCCTTTTTTTTCCTGATTTCTTTGCTTCATGGTCAGTACCACATAATTCTTCGGAATTATGCTCAGTGGTGCATTTCTCAGCAGTGACAGTTATAAATTTCAAAGTTGATGTGCATCAGAATGGTTGGTACAAGTATTTTCAAGTTACTACTTTGCAGTCTGAAAGCAACAGCCCCCACTGCCCATCCGATTCTTCAATGTATTCATACAAGGTGATGGTAAGGAAACTGCTGCTGTCTGTCAGTGTTGCAAGTGGAGAGAAATACATAGAGCACCAGGGCAGAGAGAGACAACTGCACTTCACAGATGCAGTTCTAGAGGCCTTTGTCTGGGAGGTGAACAGAAGAAGAGACAGAGAGCAGACATCAAGACAAAACTTCTTAAGGGAATATCTAAGTAGCATGAAAGGCCAGGAATCTGGCCCTGAGGACCTGGCAGCAGCACTGGAAGAAGTTCATTAATCTCATATCTGTGGTAAAGGTCAGTGAATACTTTGTCATTAGATGAGCTAGAAAAGAATGGATGAGTCAAGGAAATGGCAACTCCTGTTGAATAGCTTAGCAGCACGGTGGCAGTGAAACAACCTGGAATGTGAGCAACAAATATGGAAGCAATACAACAGTTCATTGAATTTGCCAACCATGTTGCAAAATTCTTGCCTGATTTGTTATCAAAGTTTGAACAATTGCGCCGAGTCATGGCCAGAGAGATGTAATGGTATTTTGGGCATGAGGCAAGAAATGATGTTCACTAAAATAAAACAACTAGTGCAATCGGTAATCAGCAATGCCAAGATGAAATAATATGCTATAACTGTGAAGTCAACCTGTGGTATAGCACTAGTGAATCAAGAGCAACCCATATGCAGTAAGGACAACTGGACATATTTGTATCCAGGGCATAAATATAAATGTAATGATGCAATGGTACAATCAAGAAAATGTATCAGGAGATTGTGAACATTCTCATCCATACCTCAACTTGGAACAGACAGAATTGAATTTGAGTCTGACCACAAGCCACTTCAAAGCTACTTTCCTGAAGCTGGTACAATCCCAATGTCAAGTGTCAACTTGGAACCTGTACAGAGCAGTTAACAGTCTGGTTATATGTGGTGAAAGTGAATAACTCGCTATACCATGAGCATGTACACCCAACTGGAGAATCTGTTCCTCAACTACAGATGTCAAATCAAGAAGATGTGAACTCACCACCTGAAAGTCCACAGATCAACCCTCAGACCCACAGATCTGCAGCACCCAACAACAGTAAGAGGTACCATTGCAAAAGCAAATGATATGAGAATGATATTCCTTGAAGAAGGAACATTACTCTAATGAACAGCCATGACAGAACACGCAAATACCATTAAGATACCAGCACTGTTTACTTACTATGTCTGCAATGCATCTGCAATGAATCTACAGAAATTGATGAGAATAATGAACTGCTCATGCATGAGAAGAGTTATGTGTACAGTGGGTAACTTGAGTAAGTTAAAATGTACATGTTAATGTTTGCAATTATTTTTGTATGAAAAGAGGGTGTTTAGAACAGAATTATACTCTGTTTCTCCTGGCTTCCCATAATCATGTGACCTCTACCGTGAGACACTGACTGGGAGTCGTTTTCTGCCCAGTTTCAATAAAGTCATGTACAGATAAGCCTTTCAAGCTCAAAACAGTAGAGCTTGTCTAAGTTTCTATTTTTCTCAGTAAAACATCCTAAGGTCAAATACTCTTGATTATTAAGATCTCCCCTTTGTCAACAACTCAGGATGGAGATTTTCTGTTCCATTCTGTATTTGTAATGTTTCAATAAGGGGTTTGCTTTTTTTTTCCTCTAAATTGGGAAAGTACTTTAAACGAAGAAATGTACTTTGTTTTTAATTTTTCAAAGTTTGATAAGTTTTAAGGAGGCTTAAGTCTAAGTAAATCTGAAGTTTTATGACTGATAATCTTAAATAGTAGGCCTGTAAGTAGAGGCAAGGCTAGTTCAGTCCTGTCAGATGTGTTGTGCTATGCCTCTCAGCTAGTACACAAGATGCATTTAAGCTAGTTGCTTGTGATATCATCACTGTATCATAGCACTGGACCTGATCATACAAAGGTCTGAGACTCCACCTTGCTGAGTCCACTTGCAGCATGACAACATGAAGGAAGCATTCTACTGTTTACATTCAAATTGCTCAGCTTTAACCCAGTTATGCAAGTGTCTGTGATTGTAATATATGTAGATACTCAGAGCTGTAACAAAAGCCTTTTGAATCCTTCAGTACCACATTGCCCGTCTCTTGTTCTTACATTACGGGAGCTAACATAAGTACATCTTATTCAGGTACAAGTGCCCTGCTGAAGGTAAAAGCCCACCCATCACTGTATGTATGACAGATTGTGAAAATAGAACAGATCTGGGTTAGCAACAGTGGCTGTTTAGAATGAAACGACTCCTGGATTTGAGATATCACATCAAGATGCACATGCTTTGCTGTGCTACAATTGCAGGATACTTCACATATGCAGGAAATATCGCCAGCCAAAGGAGCTTGAGCTCCAGGTTTCAAATTTAAACAGCAGCTGCTGTCACTGTGGTGTTCCATGAGGCTAAATGCTATGCCCATGGCAGGTTGTAGATTTAGACAGGTCACCATAGTGATCACTAGTCAAGGAGGTTCAGGCAAATTGTGCAGGAATCTTCTGAGTAAATCTCATTGTCTGAATACTGATGAGGGTGATGGTTGCTATGTCGAATACAACCACAGGCAAGATCATAGTAGCATGGTGACTCATGGAGTAAAAGAGGAGGTGGATGTCTGGAGAAGAATACTGATCGAAGGTTCAATAATGAGGAAAGCAAACAGACATTTCTGCTACTACAGCTGTGACTCCAAGTTAGTTGTTGCTTTATTGATTTCAGGATCACTGAGCACCTGTGGAACATCAAGGAAAGATGGAAAGAGTCATGCTCCATATTGGTACCAATGACAAATTAAAGAAAGGTCCTGCAGGGAGTCTAGGATATTGTTAAATGTAAGGCCTAAAAAATAGTAATCTTCGATTATCTGTTTGGTGCTACATACTAGTAAGTAAGGAAATCGGAAGCGCTAAACGTGTGGCTGGAGAGATATTGCAGGAGGGAAGGATTTCAGTACCTGGGCCAATGGGATCAGTTTTCACAGAAGAGGGGAATCAAAGCAGACATTGTAGTTGAAATCGTTGTGAATGATGGTCCCTTTAAGAGTAAACCGGCCCTATGTAAAAGATAAAAGGAACAGATGATATTCAGAGCACATTCTAAAGGCAGGTTTTCCCCATTGAGGGGAATTAGTTAGGAAGGGAAGAGAACTGACTGGTGTGTGTGTGTTGAATGATGAAATGCAAATAAACTGTTGTGGAAAACAGACTGACTCCTATTTCAGTAAATGGGTAAGTAACAGTTCAGCAGTAACGAAGCAGAGTGTGGACTATTGGATGGGTTAAATATTGAGAGTACAAATATTAGTGTTCTTGGAATTGAGTAAATCACCAGCATGGTCAAAATGCCTGTTTTTGCAGTCTAGGATACGAGTTAAGAAATAATGGAGGCTCTGACCTTTATTTTGTAATCCTCTCTGACTAAAGTATGATGCAGAGAATTGGAGGGCTGCTAACAAGATACTGATGTTTAACAAGGGAGGAAATGATAGCCTGAGTATTTAAAGGCTAATAAGTCTAACTGCAGCGGTGGGAATTATTTTGGAAAAAAATCAGTATCCCATATAATACATAAATACAGTATAAATATGTCAGATTTGTTAAAGGTAGGTTATTTAAGTAATTTGACTTATTTTTGAGGGAAGAAAGAAGATTGATGGAGGCTGTGGGTTTCAATGTTGTCAAACATGAATTTTAGCAACACTTAACAAAATCAACTGATCAGAAAGTTAAAGTAAATTTGACAGATAAATTTGTTAATTATGGGCGTTTTGAGGACAGGGAGACTTTCTAAGCGGGTTCTATAAAATTCAATGTGGGGTCTTTTGCTAATTGGGATGTAAATGAATGATTTATTCTTAAATGTGAGGGGTGCGGTTAAGAAGTTTGCAGATATGAAAATTGTTGAAGAATGTGGTGCTGGAAAAGTCCAGCCGGTTAGGCAGCATCCAAGCATAAGCTCTTCATGAAATTCCTAATGAAGAGCTCACTCACTTTCTCCATGTATACAATGTTTACTGGGAACTAAGTGCAATACATTGGTTAGGTCCACTGTTTCAGGCTCCTGCAAGTCATGGGACTAATACGTCACAACCTGTTGATTGGTACAATAGCTGAAGTAGTTTAAGATATGGCTTCGTAAAGATGCAAGCACACAATTTCACAAAAACTTGTCTTCATTCCTTGAATACTGCTATTCAAATCCTGAATTATCTGTTGGCCACTAAACATCTTTGATGCCTTTCACAGGGTCTTACCTTCTTTTGTAACCAGCTTACCTTGATATGGTCACTTACCAAAGCTGTTTGTTAACAATAGTTTCTTACCAAATCACCTGTAACTAATGGTTTATTTTCTAATGCATCTAGCATTAGTGTGGAACATTTTTAGATTTCTGTTCTTTCTCTTGCTCTGTTCCTTTGTTTCAGTGACCTCTGTTCATCAAACCATAATTGTCTTTCACTTGTTTCATTTTATGTTCATGAATTTCTTTTAAATTTGAATCCATCTGTTGATAAAACTACCAGACCCCTCACAGGGCAAGTTTTGCTTTATGGGGCATTACATTTCTTTAAGTCCTTCAGTAAAGCAATGAAACTAGTATTCCTTTCCATTTTTTCAAAGATGTAAGGACTAAAATTGTGTTTTGGGATCCCTACTTCAAAATCCAGCTTATTCTATTGCCAGCCTCTCTTGACCAGCATTTTAAGAAAATGTTTAATCAATTTTATTCCCTCTCCTTCCACTCTGAAGAAACATATTTTCATTTGAGCAGCCATTATTTGCCTTGATATTGTCCTGAAGATTCACTCTGAGCAACTTTAAATCTCTGGGAAGTAATGTTATTGAACAACTGCTTAGAGCTGATCATCAGTTTAAACAGTTTATTAGTAAAGTCTAAAACTATCAGCTTCAGCCTTGGACAATAAATACAATGAAGCTAATAGTTTTTTTTACATGTTACCGATTAGCTATAAAAGCTGATGCACAGCAGTGAGCAATTGTTCAATAATGTTACTCAGTGGAATTTTCGGCAGCTGAGCAACTCCCTGCACAGAATTCAGTTGTCGAACTAAATCAAGGGAAAAGGGACTGATTAAGAAAACATGGTAAGGATGAGGAGCTGGGAAGGGGGCTCTTGAGGTGCTGTGGTAGTGTCCCTATTTCTGGACCAGAAGGCCCGGGTTCAAGTCTCAACTGTTTCAGAGCTGAGTAATAGCATCTTTGAAAGGGCTGATTAGAAAATGAAAAGAAACAACCATACCCCCAAACTAAAGAAAAACAGTCAGCCCTTGTGGTGCAGAGGTTTGGTCCCGACTGCTCGGCCAGGTGGCCTGAGTTCAAGTCCTAACTGCTGCAGAGGTTTGTAATAACATGATGAACAGATTAATTAGAAACCGTCGAGGGCTGAGAGGAAAAATGAGTTGACAGCCGATTGAAGTGCTACCCAGTCATAACAATATCAATGAGAAGTTGGATAATTTATCTTTATCTCAGGATGAGCCCATCTCTAGTACCCTGAGGTATGGTGGGTGATCTCTCTGAACCCTTGTAGCCCCTAACATATTGTATCATTGCACAGATTTTGAAAAAGATGGTAACCTTTAATGCTACTAGATGACACACGACACTCTAGTGTAACAGGTCTTACTCTACATTTAGCAAGCAGAGAACGAGCAAGAAGCCAATATGTTAACCAAGTATACTTACATATGTGCAAGTCTGAGATGTCATATTAGTAAACATAGTTAATTGCTCATAAACTTCAAGACATCTGTCTCTGTATGAACCTGACTGTGGTATGTGTTATGTGAGCTAACGTAGAAAACTACATCATATCAGTATAGTCACGTTGTTCTACAGAAGGTCGTCATCACTGTAGACTAGGTGACAAGAAGAAAACTGCAATATATGTGTGAATTCAAGATTGTGATTTCAGGGATGATTTGACATCAGCGATGTTCCTAAGATTTGGCTACTCTTGTCTATCTTGCTGCTAGAAATCACATGGAAAGGACATGTTATCAAAACATATTTGGTGTTTTAAAGGAGATGAGAATATCTGAAGAGTGGAAACAGTGACCAATATTAGTTAATATCAAAGGTAGAGGTGAGTTCAAATTGGACCTATAAAATTCTTTTCATCATAATGCTACTTTGAACTATTATGTGACAGTGCAATCAACTAAATGTATACTTATAATGCAAATATCAATGTCATGCCAAAACCTGATTTGGAGATGCCTGTGTACAAAGTTAAAAATCACACACAATACCAGGTTATAGTCCAACAGGTTTATCTAGAAGCACTCACTTTTGGAGTGCTGCTCCTTCATCATACTCCACAACCACCTGATGAAGAAGCATCGCTCCAAAAGCTAGCGCTTTCAAATAACCTGGTGTTGGACTATAACCTGGTGTTGTGTGATTTTTAACTTTGTATGCCAAAACCTTACTGCACTGGTTCTTTGAAAAGAGGTGATATTGGCAGATTTAAAGATGAGAGGGACAGCATCTCTCTAGACATTGATTTTTGTGCTGCAGTATTGTATTTGTACTAAGGGTACTTAATTGATTAGACTTTATTTTTCCTCCTTACTAACAAAGGGAACCAAAACTGGTGCACTTCTATAACTTAAGGAAGCATGTAAATTTGGCTTTTAGCACTAACTGTAGGAGAGGTACGTACTTCGGTGATCAGGACTTTGAGAGGAATCCTCTGAAAGTAATTATTGCCAAACAGACATTGAGATTGTCAATGGAGAATATGCATAGGTTTAGTCAGAAAAATAATGAGATTCCAAAATTACTCCTCTAAATTATGTGTACATTTGCACAGTACAGTCTATGTTGATACTTATGTAAATGGAGGTGGAGCTGAACACTAGCTGATTTTGTTTTGCATCCCAAAAAGTACACAATTTAAATGCAATCTCTCACAGCAGTAATATGTCAGCACTTCTTTGCTCTGCAATTGTGCTATTTGTAGCATTTTGGGAATTTTACAGTTTTAAGACCATTTAGTCATGGCATATAATTGTGAAATTTTATGCGATATTGTAATGACAATACTGATATCACCAAAAAAAACTCTCTTAGCATAATGTTGGTACAATAAGCCGTCTTCATTTCCTAATTTGGATCAAGTTTACATAACTTATTATTATGCCTTTTATAACGTTTGATAGCAAATCACTATATCTTATGTATTGTTTTAATAAATGAATTGGCAACTATCAATATAAAGTTCTTCAAATAATATTCATAATACGTCACAATATTTTGGAGCCAACCAAAAGTATTGCAATTTAATTTTGAGTTTTTCTGCTTCATGCAATAACACAGTGGTGTCTCCTTGCATTTACATGGAGCTCAGAATGTTTTCCTATTCCCAATCCATTTGTCTTGTCTGTTTTCTGATCCTCTGTAAATTCATTAAAAGATGCAATGTTTGCAGAGTTTTGGCAATTTTCACTCAATGTATAATCTGTTGTTCTGTTGCTAAGGTGTGTCTGTATCCACTTAAACCATGATGTTTAACAGCTATTTATTAAATAAGTAACTTCAGCACTTGAATTATAGAGCCGTAGAGTTGTATAACATGGAAGCAGATCCTTTGGTTGAACTCGTCCATACTGACCAGATAATTTAAATTAATCTAATCCCATTTGCCAGCATTTGGCCCATATTCCTCCAAAGTCTTCCTATTCATATACCCATCCAGATACCTTTTAAATGTTGTTTAGCCTCCAGTACTTCCTTTGGCATCTTATTCTATACATGCACCAGTCTCTGTGTTGAAAAGTTGCCCCTTAGATCCCTTTTATATCTTTCCCTTCACACCTTAAACCTCTGCCCTGTAGTTCTAGACTCCCCTATCTTGGGAAAAAGTCCACGGTTATTCACCCTATCCGTTCTCTCATGACCTTATAAACCTCTATAAGGTCACCCTCAGTGACTAACGCTGCAGGGAAAATAGATCCATCCTATTCAGCTCCTTCCTAAAGCTCAAACTTTCCATTGCTAGCAACATGTTTGTAAATCTGTTCTGAACCCTTTTAAGCTTCACAACATCTTTGATATAGCAGGGAGACCAGAATTGAACGTAGTATTCCAAAAGTGGCTTAACCAAAGTCCTAATAGTTGCAACATGTCCTCCCAACTCCTATACTCAATGCACCGACTGAAAAAGGCAAGTGTATTAAACGCCTTATTCACTATCCTGTTTACCTACGACTCCAACTTCAAGGAACCTGCACCCAAAGCAAAACTCCCCTAGACCCTACCATTAACTATGTAAGTCCTGCCATGCTTTCCAAAATGCAGCATCTCACATTTATCTAAATTAAACTCCATCTGTCAGTCCTCGGCCCATCGGCCCATCTGATCAAGGTCCCATTGTACTCTGAGATAACCTTCTTCACTGTCTATGACAGTGCACCAACAACTTTGGCGTTATCTACAAAACTTATTAACCATTTCTCCTATATTCACACTCAAGTCATTTTATATTCATGACAAAAAGCATTGGACACAGCACTGATCCTTGTGGCACATTGATGGTCATAGGCCTCCAGTCCTAAAAACCTCACTTCATCACCACCTTCTGTCTCCTATCTTCAAGTCAATTTTATATCCAGATTGCTAGCTCTCCTGTGTAATCTAACCTTACTGATCACTCTATCATACGGAACTTTGTTGCTCATTAAAGATGTTATAAGTTGAAAACAGTCCATTGAATATATAACACATGGCAAAAATGAGGGCTACAGATGCTGGAGAGTAGAGTCAAAATTAGAATGGTGCTTTAAATGCACAGCAGGTCAGGCTCCTGCCCAAATCATAGATTTATCTGCTCCTCAGATGCTGCCTGACCTGCTTTGCATTTCCAGCACCACTCTAATCTTGACTGTATAACACATGGATCAGGCACAATCTTACTGGGTATTAAAATGGACCTCCAATTTTTTTTGCTGAGGTTGTTTGCTGAAAGCCAGTAGAATTAAACTGCGATAAGATGTTTTCAGCTTCTAATAAGCTGCTCTATATGATCAAATAAGTTGACTAATGAGAATCCAGTTCCAAAATTATCATCTGAACTTACCAAAAATAACTTTAATTAAGTTGAACATCAAATGCAAATGACATGTTTTATTCTATAGCAGTGTGTACTGATGTTAGGTGAAAATGGAGTGAAATTTAGATCAGAACTCTGAAATGTGCAGCATATTAAAGATATTTGGTAAGAAATATTGTTTCAGTCAGTGCAATGTTAGCATTGGGTCTATTTCCGTTGTGCTGCAGTGCACTGTCATTGAAGAATGTGGTCAGATTAAAATATCTTCCTCCCAATGATTTCAGGAATATCAAATAACATTTTTTTCTACAACTGACTTCTGGTCTTCTCCTGAAGATTTGTGCTGACACGCAGTCAGAATCTTACAATGAAAACAATGGTCATTGGCACAAAACCTGAAGCATATGTGACTAAAATAGCATGAGAAATCTTAGCATGGTTGTATGTGTGGTGTTGGAAGCAAGCTGGGAAGCTGACTCAAGTCACTGAATTCTGGGATCCATTCAGGAAATGGGCAGTTGACAGGATTCGATTTGGATCAAATTTGTAGTATCTTCCTTTGTGGAGGAGGGTCCACAAGTTTGGTAGTGAGCATTGAAGTGAGCATCACTTCTGTTCAGGGCAGGATGGCTTTTCTTCAGTTATTATATATCTCATTATCTATCAATGTGTAAGGAGAACACTTAATCTTATGACAAGGAAGGCAAGAAGCTGATCCCCCTTATGCGATGAAAGTACTGGCACCATATCTAAAGAGTACCCAGACAGACATTTGTTCCCTGAAAGGCTGGTGCATCAGTTTGACTCTCACAGTGGATGTCTTTAGTTAAACATTCTGGACCCTCCTCTCTTCCCCAGTCAGTTAGCCACTTGCCTCCATTTCCAAGACAGAATTCTACTCTTGGCCAGCCTCCATGACCGTATTTATTACACTCCATTCTCCCTTCTTCAGTCATCCTCAGTGGCCCTGCACAACTTAGACTGCCACCATCAGGTCTCAGTCATGGCTTGGCATAGATGAACAGAAGACAATGCAGTAGCTACTTATTCCAGAGTTCAGGAGCATGACTACCTTGTTACATGCCACATATTGGCAACCATGAGAAGTTATCTATTGATCGTTAGTGTAGAAGTTATTTGAGCAGGGAACTTAA
Organism: Hemiscyllium ocellatum; assembly: GCF_020745735.1. Taxonomy (NCBI): domain Eukaryota; kingdom Metazoa; phylum Chordata; class Chondrichthyes; order Orectolobiformes; family Hemiscylliidae; genus Hemiscyllium; species Hemiscyllium ocellatum. Next base: position 45,848,384 of record NC_083415.1, read on the forward strand.
TGCTCACTTTTTAATGAGCATGCAAAACATGCAAAGAAGAAAGATCTTTCCGATGCTTGCCAGCAGGATGTTTAAACCATCTTTAAACTTTGGAGAACTTAATCTTTCATTCTGCTGTAGGGAATCTGAATTTTGACTTTGCCTAATTAAGTTTCCTCCACCAACTTCAGTCCCCAAATGGGATTTTGTTCATTTTGCAAGAACTTCTCATACTGCTTGATGGGAATGTAACAGCTAGTTGGACTTTTCACTTTTCAAATTCTTTCTTTTGTTCATATTATGATGTTCAGAGTTAGTCACATGAAATGTTAAGGCTGTATACACACTGGAAATAGATGAAAGGGTAAGGGAAAAAATGGGAATATAGTATTGAGATAAAGGATCAGCCATGATCGTATTGTATCATGGAGCAGGTGCAAAGGGCTGAATGGCTGGCTCCTCCTAGTTTTTGAATTTCTACGTTAAAAAAAATAGACAGTGGTTGATTTCCACGGCCTTTGAAATTGACGTTAATTTGGATTTAAATGTCTGTAATGGGCAACACCTTCCAAGCAACTGAAGTTAAGTTTAGGTCCGGGATGTAGAAAAGGTCCAATATAAGACAGTTAAATACGATGTTATAAAACAGAGATTGTCCCTCAAAAATTTTGAAAATCTAAAATGCTTTTGACTCCAGTAGAAAGTGGCTGTACTTTAAAGTGCAGCTGTGATCTTCAGTGCTATTGGTGTAGCTTTTATCCAAAGCTGAGGGCAGAAAGTGGTGTATGTGGACCGTAGCTTCTATAATTATGAGAACATGCTTCTGGCACTGCCACTTACTCATGTGCAAGTAGCTGGAATACCTTTTCTAGCTAGACACGTTAATGTCATTGAAGAGCATGATTCCCTTTATAATAGAACTCTTTGTCTTCAAGACAGATCAAGACAGATCTCATGGACTGCTTAGCAATCTCTCCACTTTATCCTCCTGCCCCCTCTCCTCTCCCATTCAGATGTGAACAACACCAGGTCACCAAGTCTCAATAAAATTTCACAAGGAACTATGATGTTTCATGTTTCCTGACTCTGGCCTTGAAAATCTATCAAGAGTCATGGACTGCCACAATGACTGCTCATGTTCTAGTGGTTCAATTTCCTCTGAAGAACCACATTCTTTGGATTGTTGGAAGCTACACTCTGGCACTTATTCATAGACACAACTCCAGCTTTTCAGAAACAGCAACCTTCACCAAACCATTTCTGCCATTGGATTTGTTTCATGCAATCTAAATCCAGCTCAGCTGTTTAAACCTTCACCTAGCTCACAACCATCCTGAACTCTTGAGGGCACATGGTTTTTCTGAGCCTTCACTTTTTTCAGGATATTTCAAGAGCTCAGACTCCAACACTTATCTGCCCACCACCTCCTAAAATGTCTTTGAGTTCTAACAGCACAGAGCCATCCAACTGCTCTTGACTTACCATTAAACTACACCAGCTCCATTCAGTCCCCTTTTCAGCAGTATATTTTGTTTTGCATCAGCTTGCTTTTGTCTGTATGTGTCGTCCTTCTTCAGCTAACTGTGACCCAGGAACTATTTTGAGTGACCTATTGGCAATCTTGCAATAAGCCCTGCAATGCAAAGGAACATTCAAATGTAGCAATCACCAGTGGGACTCAAATATAACAACTTTTTCAGGCTGTTCCCTGATTGCTTCAACAGCATAAAAATGCATACAGAAGTATTATCACAAATATGTTAACTGGTTGTTGATGCAAGAAATTTTGAATTTTGTAGAAATGATATAGAAGTTAAACTTTTCAAACTGCAGGAAGACTCAAAATTTACATCCAGAATCAATGAAAGTTATCCCTACAAACTTAAATGATAACACAAATCAAGTACAAACAATTGTAGTTATGTTGTTTGACTTTTAAGCATTGATAATAAAAACTGATTTATTTACATCAACGGGCAGATTAGTTTCATTATAATTTTGCAAGAAAAACTGAATTGCTTGTTAATCTGTGGTTTTATGCACAAAGTCTGTTGAGTCATATATCAGATGTGATTTTCTTGAATAATGGATCCACTTGATTGACACAATTCTAAGTTTTGGACACAATGGAAGTCTTAGCAATAGGATATCCTGACATGGAGCCTTGCTAGGAGTAAGTGAGTCAGAATGTTGGAACTTGGTGCTGTCACCCTGTGCGCATTCTGTTGTTAGTGAATCATCCTGTCGAGAGTGTGTGTTTGTAACATTACCCCTTAGGAGTCTAATTGCGATGACTACAATTATCATCCAGATTTAAAGGTAAGTATTTTGCGAGGTGAATAGCTAAGATCTTGAATGCAAAACAACTGTTCTGGCCCAATTTCTTACTGTGAATGGCAATCTCGTGAGTTGATAATGTTGTAGCAGTATGTGGTGTTGTTTTAGACATGTTTGTGCAAATGATAACTTTTAAAACAAGTTTGCCATTCAGTTTATGTAACATGATATTTTTCAGTCATTTGGATTTTCAATCTGAGCAACTTTCCAGTCACCTTGAAGCCCCAGCAGCATTATATAACCATTGCATTTTACTGAATACTGTTCAGAGTACATTTTTTAAATTAACATTTCCAAGAATTTATTTTCAGACTGTTAAGATATTGATTGGAATTCTGGCAGAATTTTGCAATATTTAGTTAGCTTGGTTATCAGCTGTGCTTCTTTGATCAAAATGGTCCTGCAACGTCATGTATTCCCCTTGCTGGTGGTTTTTGTGTTTAATGAAAGAATTTGAGTCCATTGACTTACGCATTCAATCTCCGATACAAAACTGAATCATGTAAGTGTGTGGGGCATGCTTGGATAGGTTTCAAGTTGAAAGGAAGATGTAATGTAATTCCAGATAATACAAAAGCTCCGCTTATGATGTTTTTATATCTCTGGGCATTTGAAAGCTGAGAATTACATTTGAATTTAGAAAATTTGTTTCATTCTGGCTAAACTGAAAATATACATGAACTAACATCTATTCCATTCTTAAATAATTGAGACAATCAGTGAACACAACTTCTTACAATATGGTAATGCTCCTCTGTAACTAATTTTGATTGCTGCAGAGCAACAGATTGGATACAAAATTGGCTTGAAGGTAATGATGGTGGAGGGTTGTTTTACAGACTGGAGATCTATGACCAGCAGTGTGCCACAAGGATGAGCGCTGGATCCATTGATTTTCGTCATTTATATAAATGATTTGGATTTGAATATAAGAGGTATGGCAAGTAACTTTGTAGATGACACTAAAATATCTGGTGTAGTGGACAGAGACGAGTATACTTCCGAATACAATGGGACTTTGATCAGATGGGCCACTGAGCTGATAAGTGGCAGATGAAGTTTAATTTAGTTAAATGTGATATGTTGCATTTTGGTAAGGCAAACCAGGACAGGATTTATATAGTTAATGGTAGGGCCCCGGGGTGTGTTGCTGAACAAAGAGACTTAGGAGCGCAGGTGCATAGTTCCTTGAAAGTAGAGTCACAGATAGACAAGGTGTTGAAGAAGACATTTGGCACACTTGTCCTCATTGGTCAATGCACTAAGGTTAGGAGTAGGGATGTCTTGTTGTTGCTGTACAAGACATTTGTTAGGCCACCTTTGGAATACTGTGTACAATTCTGGTTGCCCTTCTATAGGAAGGATATTATTAACCTTGAGGGGATGCAGAACAGATTTACAAGGATGTTATCAGGACTGAGGAGTTTGAGTTATAAGGAAAGGCTGAAAAAGCTAGGGCTTTTTTTTCCTGGAACATTGGAGACTGAGGTCTAACCTTATAGAGGTGAAGAAAATCATGAGGGGCCTAGATAGTGTGCATAGCCAAGGTCTTTTGACCTAAGGTTGGGGAGTCCAGAATTAGAAGACAGAAGTTTAAGATGAGAGAGGAATGACTGAAAAAGGACACAAGGGCAACTTTTCATGCAGAGGGTGAGGTGCCGAAGGATGCAGTAGAGGCTGACACAATTACATTTAAAAGGCACCTGGATGGGTATATGAATAGGATAGGTTTAGAGGGATATGGGCCAGGTACTGGCAAATAGCACTTGGTCAGGTTAGGATGTCTGGTTGGCATGATAAGTAGGACCGAGTAGTCTGCTTCCATGTTATATCACTTGACAACAGATCAAAAGCCACCATCAACTCACTTGAAGTCAATTTGAGTGATCAATCTTTAAACTTAAACCTCAAAATTCTGACACATGCGCACACACACACAGAAATATGATAGGGCATTCAAAAAGATCAACAATTATGAACAAAGCAAGTAAACTTCTGAATAAATTTAATCTCATCTGTCAATACCTTAAGCCAGATGACCATAAGCAGTTCAGTTTTCTCCAAAGAGCATCTCCATTTTATTTTAACCTGTGAGGTTTGTTGGTTTTTCTTCCAATCTTATTTCCTTAGCATGCATCAGCAATACATGAGCTGGCCTTTTCATTGTTTTAATCACTCTACAAATTGGGTTATTTAAACTTTCTACAGGGAAAAGTGATGTTCTATTGACTGTAAGATGAAAAGACATTCCTTTCTGGCAGTTTTACTGCCTATGTTGCTTTCTAGTACTCCCCTTTCTATTACCTAAGTCATCAGATCTGTTATCCAGTCTTGGATAAGCTGCAGTTTTCTCCAGTTAAACCAGGGGAAGACTAAAACCAAAATCTTCAGTCCCAGCCATGCTTGTACCCTCATAACTAATTCCACCCACCTTTTCCAGCCACCATCTTGGGTTGGGCCAGACTATCCACAATCTCCACATCTTATTTGATCCTGTGATGAGTTTCTGAACTCTGAATCATTGAATGCCTACACAGCAGAAAAAGGCCATTTGGCCTATCAAATTTGCAATGACTGCCCGAAGAGCATCCCACTCAGGCCCAGCCCCCACCTCATACCCGTAATCCTACATTTACCATGGTTAACCCCCCCACCTGCCCAATCCTAGACACGATGGGGCAATTTAGCATGGCAATCTATCTAATCTGCACATCTTTGGACAGTGGGAGGAAACTGGTACACATTGAAGAAACCCATGTAGTCATGGGGGGAATGTACAAACTCCACATAAACAGTCATCCTGGATAGAAATAAAACCTGGGTTCCTAGCACTCTAAGGCAGTATTGCTAACCACTAACCCCTAAGCCACTGCACCGCCCTGAAACATCAAATACGGATGTCCAACTTCAGGCCATTTGCTGCCAAAGCTTGTATCAATGGCTTTCTCACATACCTTCAATAATTCCAAAGTCTGAAGTGTTAACCATGGTTCAGTTGATAACAGGTTCCTTCTGAGTCAAAATGTTATGGATTTAAGTTACATCCCAGGACTAAAGTACAAAAATCAAGGCTTACACTTAAGTACAATACTGAGGGAGAGCTGCACTGGTAGAGGTGCCATGTTTCAGTTGAGGTATTAACTTGAGACCCATGTGTCCCCTCAAGCAGAAATAATGGATCTCATCATTGTTTTGAAGAAGAGCAAAAGAATTATACCTTGTGTTCTGACCGCTCAACCTCACCAAAATAATTTATGTAGTCACGATCGCATTGCCATCAGTGGGAGCTTGTCTGAGTCTGCAGTTCAATCCCTTGAGGTTGGAAATGATATTGCAGATACAGGATAGGACAGAATTCCTTGGAGGTTTTCAAAACCAATTGCATAATCACTATTCTCAAGCAGTCACAGCTGTGTTTTGTTTTAAATTATGACTCTTGCCCTGAAAATTTAGAATAAATGCGGATGTCTGTCTCTTCCATGGTTGGCCACTCTCAAAACTCCCAAAACAATTCTTATGCAAAGTTTGATATTTGTAAAAGAACTAACAAATCCATTTCCTCCTTCAAGCATCATGGCTTTTTAAAATGTTTTGTTCTATTTGTTTGTAATTACTACTAAATTTAATGCACGATTTCATTCTATGTATTCAAGCCCAATATCCAAAATCATTTAACTCAGAATTTTAGTAAGAGCTCTTATTTCATTTGCTCTTTTCTCTTTAAATATTTGAAAAAACACTTTCAATTTATTATTGAATTTTTAGTTAACTTCTCTTATATTCTATTTTCCCTTTCCTTGTTGATCTTTTAAAAAAACCCAACAATTTACAATTGGCTTTGTTATCAAGATTCAGTGGAAGAAAAATAATCAAGATTAATTCTTCATATCAGCCTCCAACTCTGCTTTCTGCAGACACTTTGGGCAGAAAGTTTTGCCTGATCAGATATCACTATTTCCTTACTTTATCCATTCACTATCAATTGGTTATCTTTGCTAAAAAGATTCAATTCTCTCATAGATTGTAAACGGCAAAAATCTTTCCTGAACCATAAACTACAGACTTGAGAAAAATAGAGTTCATCCTTCTAAGTGCAGCAACAATTTAAGAGCACAGGACTGAGTTGGATTCTCTCTCACCAACAAGCTCTGTAGTCCTTTTACACGCCAATAATGAAAATGGAACAAATGTTTAATAATACCTTGTTTCTGACATGTTGATGTATTTTTAGTGAATTGGACCTTGCCAATCTGTAGTGGTGTTACCTTGGCTAAGATGTGTTATTGTCATTCAGCTACTGATACAACTGAGGTTTGTGGAGTCAAGTGGGAAGCAGCCAGTGCATTGACAAAGTGGGTTGGAAATATTGACAGAAAGCCATCAGTCTAGGTGTGTGCCAAATATCCCCTTCTGAAAACTGTGAGCCTGTTTGAACAGTAATTCACCTTCAGTATACCTACATTCACCTTCAATATACAAGCACGTGAATTCGGGGCAGGAGTAGACAATCAGACCTTCTGGTCTGCTTCACCATTCATGGGGATAATGGCTGATTGTGGCCACAATGACTCAAAATGCTGACTCTGTTTCACTCTCCAAAGTGCTTTATATTTTGTTCTAATCAAAAATTACAGATATGCAGAAGTATATTGAAATTATTGTACTTGGCTGTAACTAACTGTTCATTCATGATTGATGTAAATACTCTTGGCTGTACAAAGCTTGTGAAAGATTGTTAGAATTATTTTGAGATTTATAAGATGCTTTCAGATGCAGGTTGGAGTCCTAGAGTCCTAGAGATGTACAGCATGGAAACAGACCCTTCTGTCTAACCCGTGCATGCTGACCAGATATCCCAACCCAATCTAGTCCCACCTGACAGCACCCAGCCCATATCCCTCCAAACTCTTCCTATTCATATACCCATCCAAATGCCTCTTAAATGTTGTAATTGTATTAACCTCCACCACTTCCTCTAGCAGCTTATTCCATGCACGTACCACCCTCTGTGAGAAAAAGTTGCACCTTAGGTCACTTTTATATCTTTCCCCTCTCACCCTAAATCTATGCCTCTAGTTCCAGACTCCCCGACCCCAGGGAAAAGACTTTGTCTGTTTATCCTATCCATGACCCTCACAATTTTGTAAACGTCTATAAGGTCACCCCTCAGCCTCTGACACTCCAGGAAAAACAGCCCCAGACTGTTCAGCCTCTCCCTGTAGCTCAGATCCTCCAACCCTACCAACATTCTTGTAAATCTTTTCTGAATCCTTTCAAGTTTCACAACATCTTTCTGATAGAAAGGAGACCAGAATTGAACCCAATATTGCAACAGTGGCCTAACCAATGTCCTGTACAGCCACAACATGACCTCACAACTCCTGTACTCAATACTCTGATCAATAAAAAGAAGCATACCAAACACCTTCTTCACTATCCTATCTACCTGCGGCACCACTTTCAGGAGCTATGAACCTGCACTCCAAGGTCTCTTTGTTCATCAACACTCTCTAGGACCTTACCATTCAGTGTAAAAGTCCTGCTAAGATTTGCTTTCCCAATATGCAGCACCTCACATTTATCTGAATTAAACTCCATCTGCCACTTCTCGGCGCATTGGTCAAGTCCTTTTGTAATCTGAGGTAACCTTCTTCGCTGTTCACTACACCTTCAATTTGGTGTCATCTGCAAACTTACTGACTGTACCTCTTATGCTCGCATCCAAATAATTTATGTAAATGACAAAAAGTAGAGGGCCCAGCACCGATCCTTGTAGCACTCCACTGGTCACAGGCCTCCAGTCTGAAAAACAACCCTCCACCACCAACCTCTGTCTTCTACCTTTGAGCCAGTTCTGTATCCAATTGGCTAGTTCTCCCTGTATTCCATGAGACCTAACCTTATTAACCAGTCTCGCATGGGGAACCTTGTGGAACGCCTTACTGAAGTCCATATAGATCACATCTACAGCTCTGGCCTCATTAATGTTATTTCTTCAAAAAACTCAATCAAGTTTGTGAGACATGATTTCCCATGCACAAAGCCATGTTGACTATCCCTAATCAACCCTTGCCTTTCCAAATACATGTACATCCTGTCCCTCAGGATTCCCTCCAACAACTTGCCCACCATCGACGTCAGGCTCACCAGTCTATAGTTCCCTCGCTTGTCTTTACCGCCCTTCTTAAACAGTGGCACCACGTTAGCCAACCTCCAGTCTTCCGGCACCTCTCCTGTGACTATCGATGATATAAATATCTCAGCAAGAGGCCCAGCAATCACTTCTCTAGCTTCCCACAGAGTTTTTGTGTACTCCTGATCAGGTCCTGGGGATTTATCCACCTTTATGCGTTTCAAGACATCCAGCACTTCCTCCTCTGTAATATGGACATTTTGCAAGGTATCACCATCTATTTCACTACTTTCTATATCTTCCATATCTTTTTCCACAGTAAATACTGATGCAAAATACTCGTTAAGTATCTCTCCCATTTTCTGCGGCTCCACACAAATGGCGCCTTGTTGATCTTTGAGAGGCCCTATTCTTTCCCTAGTTATTCTTTTGTCCTTAATGTAGTTGTAAAAACCCTTTGGATTCTCCTTAATTCTATTTGCCGAAGCTATTTCATGTCCCCATTTTGCCCTCCTGATTTCCTTGTTAAGTATACTCCTACTGCCTTTATACTCTTCTAAGGATTCACTCGACCTATCCTGTCCATATCTTACATATGCTTTTTCTTAACCAAACCTTCAATTTATTTAGTCATCCAGCGTTGCCTACATCCACCAGCCTTTCCTTTCACCCTAACAGGAATATACTTTCTCTGGATTCTCGTTAACTCATTTCTGAAGGCTTCCCATTTTCCAGTCATCCCTTCACTTGTGAACATCTGCCCCCAATCAGCTTTTGAAAGTTCTTGCCTAACATCCTCAAAATTGGCTTTTCTCCAGTTTAGAACTTCAACTATACTTTTCCATCACTATTTTAAATTTAATAGAATTATGGTCACTAGTGCCAAAGTGCTGCCCACTGACACCTCAGTCACTTGCCCTACCTTATTTCCCAAGAGTGGGTCAAGTTTTGCACCTTCTCTAGCAGGTACATACACATACTGAATCAGAAAATTGTCTTGTACGCACTTAACAAATTCCTCTCTATCTAAACCTTTAACACTATGGCAGTTCCATGCTATGCTTGGAAAGTTAAAATCCCCTTCCATAACCATCCTATTATTCTTACAGATAGCTGAGATCTCCTTACAAGTTTGCTTCTCAATTTCCTTCTGATTATTAGGTGGCCTATAATACAATCCCAATTAGGTGATCATCCTTTTCTTATTTCTCAGTTCCACCCAAATAACTTCCCTGGATGTATTTCTGGGAATATCCTCCCTCAGCACAGCTGTAGTGCTATCCCTTATCAAAAACGCCAGTCCCCCTCCTCTCTTGCCTCCTTTTCTATCCTTCCTATAGCATTTGTATCCTGGAACATTAAGCTGCCAGTCCTGCCCATCCTTGAGCCTGTCTTCCCTACTGTTACACCATTGTAGTCTCTTTTCAGGTCCTATAGAGCTTCTCTCTGTGCTCTTCATTCTCAATATTCTTCCTGAGGCCTTTGCACTATTCCTGGATGTTTATTTATTTCCTCCTTCATTGCATCCAAAGCCAATTCCTATTTTAATCATTTGAACATCAACCATGACAAGTCTACCATAGGATTTAGGTTCCATATAAGTTTTTCTCTGTCTGCTAATTTCATTCCATTTATTTTACGGTTCTGTCACAGCTTATTTTTGTCCAAGTGTCTGATATTTCACATTATGTACTGTTAAGTTCCATTTACCACCTGTCTTTTCACTTGGAGAGTCCAAGGAATGTATTGTCAAACCTTTGGCTTATAGGTATATCCAAAGCTTTACATCTGTTGAAGAGGGACCTGGTGCATTTAGGATATTGTGTTTGTTGCAATGAGATTACAAACTACTTTGCTAAAAGTGGATTTGACAAAGATATTGAAGAGAAATAGGACAGTTTTTGAAGAAAGTCCATTTTCTTAAACCTTTTGTGCAATATTGAAATAAATTTAGTTGAAACCTATCAGCTATCTGTAAGAATAATAGGGTAGTTATGGTAGGGGATTTTAATTTTCCCAACATCGACTGGGACTGCCATAGTGTTAAAGGTTTAGATGGAGAGGAATTTCTTAAATGTGTACAAGACAATTTTCTGATTCAGTATGTGGATGTACCTACTACAGAAGGTGCAAAACTTGATCTACTCTTGGGAAATAAGGCAGGGCAGGTGACTGAGGTGTCAGTGGGGGAGTGTTCTGGGGCCAGCGACCATAATTGTACTCATTTTAAAATAGTGATGGAAAAGGATAGACCAGATCTAAAAGTTGAAGTTCTAAGTTGGAGAAAGGCTAATTTTGAGGATATTAGGCAAGAACTTTTGAAAGCTGATTGGAGGCAGATGTTCGCAGGTAAAGGGACGGCTGGAAAATGGGAAGCCTTCAGAAATGAGATAACAAGAATCCAGAGAAAGTATATTCCTGTTAGGGTGAAAGGGAAAGCTGATAGGTATAGGGAATGCTGGATGACTAAAGAAATTGAGGGTTTGGTTAAGAAAAAGAAGGAAGCATATGTCAGGTATAAACAGGATAGATCGAGTGAATCCTTAGAAGAGTATAAAGAAAGTAGGAGTATACTTAAGAGGGAAATCAGGAGGGCAAAAAGAGGACATGAGATAGCTTCGGCAGATAGAATTAAGGAGAATTTAAAGGGTTTTTACAAATATATTAAGGACAAAAGGGTAACTAGGGAGAGAATAGGGCCCCTCAAAGATCAGCAAGGCGGCCTTTGTGTAGAGCCACAGAAAATGGGGGAGATACTAAATGAATATTTTGCATCAGTATTTACTGTGGAAAATGATATGGTAGACATTGACTGTAGGGAAATAGATGGTGACATCTTGCAAAATGCCATATTACAGGGGAGGAAGTGCTGGATGCCTTGAAACGGCTAAAGGTGGATAAATCCCCAGGACCTGATCAGGTGTACCTGAGAACTCTGTGGGAAGCTAGAGAAGTGATTGCTGGGCCTCTTATTGAGATATTTGTATCATCGATAGTCACAGGTAAGATACTGGAAGACTGAAGGTTGGCTAACGTGGTGCCACTATTTAAGAAGGACGGTAAAGACAAGTGAGGGAACAATAAACCGGTGATCCTGACCTCGGTGGTGGGCATGTTGTTGGAGGGAATCCTGAGGAACAGGGTGTACATGTATTTGGAAAGGCAAGGACTGAATAGGGATAGTCAACATGGCTTTGTGCGTGGGACATCATGTCTCACAAACTTGGTTGAGTGTTTTGAAGAAATAACAAAGAAGATTGATGAGGGCAGAGCAGTAGATGTGATCTATATGGACTTCAGTAAGGTGTTCGACCAGGTTCCCATGGGAGACTGATTAGCAAGGTTAGAGCTCATGGAATACAGGGAGAACTAGCCATTTGGATACAGAACTGGCTCAAAGGTAGTAGACAAGGAGGTGGTGGTGAGTTGTTTTTCAGACTGGAGGCCTGTGATCAGTGGAATGCCACAAGGATTGGTGCTGGGTCCTCTACGTTTTGTCATATACATAAATGATTTGAATGCGAGCATAAAAGGTATAGTTAGTAAGTTTGCAGATGACATCAAATTTGGAGGTGTAGTGGACATCGAAGAGGATTACCTCAGATTACAACAGGATCTTGACCAGATGGGCTAATGGGCTGAGAAGTGGCAGATGGAGTTTAATTCAGATAAGTGCGAGGTGCTGCATTTTGGGAAAGCAAAAAACACACCTAGGGAGTGTTGATGAACAAAGAGAACTTGGAGTGCAGGTTCATAGCTCCTTGAAAGTGGAGTCACAGGTAGATAGGATAGTGAAGAAGGCGTTTGGTATGCTTTCCTTTATTGGTCAGAGTATTGAGTACAGGAGTTGGGAGGTCATGTTGCGGCTCTACAGGACATTGGTTAGGCCACTGTTGCAATATTGTGTGCAGTTCTGGTCTCCTTCCTATCGGAAAGATGTTGTGAATCTTGAAAATGTTCAGAAAAGATTTACCACCTCAGCACTCCACCACTAATTCACTACCCCAGCACTCCACCACTAATTCACTACCCCAGCACTCCATCACTAATTCACTACCCCAGTACTCCACCACTAATTCACTACCCCAACACTCCACCACTAATTCACTACCCCAGCACTCCATCACTAATTCACTACCCCAGCACTCCATCACTAATTCACTAACCCAGCACTCCATCACTAATTCACTAACCCAGCACTCCACCACTAATTCACTACCCTGGCACTCCATTACTAATTCACTACCCCAGCACTCCACCCCTTATTCACTAGAGTTGGAGGATCTGAGCTACAGGGAGAGGCTGAACAGGCTGGGGCTGTTTTCCCTGGAGCGTTGGAGGCTGAGGGGTGACCTTATAGAGGTTTACTAAATTGTGAGGGGCAAGGATAGGATAAATAGACAAAGTCTTTTCCCTGGGCTTGGGGAGTCCAGAACTAGAGGGCATAGGTTTAGAGTGAGAGGGGAAAGATATAAAAGAGACCTACGGGGCAACCTTTTCATGCAGAGGGTGGTACGTGTGTGGAATGAACTGCCAGAGGATGTGGTGGAGGCTGGTACAATTGCAACATTTAAGAGGCATTTGGATGGGTATATGAATAGGAAGGGTTTGGAGGGATATGGGCTGAGTGCAGGCAGGTGGGACTAGATTGGGTTGGGATATCTGGTCGGCATGGATGGGTTGGACTGAAGAGTCTGTTTCCATGCTGTTCATCTCTATGACTCTAAATGCTCATCCTATACCAGATTACATCATGTTTTGATGGATAGTCCTTATATCAGTTTATAGAATCATGGGGTCATAGAATCATACAGCATAGAAAAAGACTCTTCGGTCCAACCTGTCCATGGTGACCATAATCCCTCCAAACTTTTCTTATTCATGTACCTATCCAAATGTCTTTGAAATGTTGTAACTGTACCCGCATCCACCACTTTCTCTGGAAGTTCATTCCATACATGAACCACTCTCTGCGTTAAAAAAACGTTGGCCCTCATGAACTTTTTAAATCATTCTCCTTTCACCTAAAAAAAATGCCCCTATTCATGAAATCCCCCACCATAGGGAAACTATACCTGCCATTCTCCTTATCTGCATCCCTCATGATTTTAAAAACCCCTATGAGATCACCTCTGAGCCACCTGTGCACCAGTGAAAAACATCCCAGCCTGTCCAGCCACTCCCAATAACTCTAACATCCATTCCCAGCAATATCCTGCTCAATGTTTTCTGAACCCTCTTAGCCTGGTAATATCCTCCCTATAATAGAGCGACCAGAAATCCAAATGGCTATTAGTTGTCACGAGATACACCGCATGCCTCAGTTTAGGTTGGAGTGTCAATTTTTAACTTGTTCTTAATAATATGTTAGAAATGACAGTATTACTATCAATGAAACTGCTTATTGCCGGACATGCATGGGTTTATCTTCTTACCTATTACACAATAGGCACAGTGGCACAGTGGTTAGCACTGCTGCCTCACAGTGGTTGAACCCGCAGCAGACCCGGGTTCAATTCCTGACTCAGGCGACTGACTGTGTGGAGTTTGCACGTTCTCCCCATGTCTGCGTGGGTTTCCTCTGGGTGCTCCGGTTTCCTCCCACAGTCCAAAGATGTGCGGGTCAGGTGAATTGGCCATGCTAAATTGCCCGTAGTGTTAGGTAAAGGGTATGGGTGGGTTGTGCTTCGGTGGGTCGGTGTGTTGGGCCGAAGGGCCTATTTCCACACTGTAAGTAATCTAAAAAACAACATGAGATCAATGTATATTTTCAAATCCAGATGAATGTGTAAAATTGAAGGTGATTTTGATCCCACTGCAACATTGGTACTCTATATGCAGGCTACCTTCAGTGTTACTGTTGCTTTGATAGCTCATTAGTCAATCAGCGATGGGAAGAGATCCGTTTTCTTTGATAGTTTGCTACAACTGAGCGACTTATTGCCTCAAAGCCACAGCTGTCTAAGTAGATTTTGTGCTAATGATTTTTCCATTAGATGTCTTCATGACTGCCTCTCCCTGTCATATTTAGTTTCTAATAATTCAACAGGAGATTCACTTCTGTGAGGGAGAACTGATTCTGGCAGCTTTATTTCATTTACTCTGCTTCATTTTGATCTTTCCCTCAATCAATGCAAGTTGTTTGGAGAAGGTGGTTCATTGAAATATTAGGGATTATATCCAAACTCATCTGGGCATCATTGTGTGAGACCAGTCTACAAAGACAGAGTGGAGAGTGTGGTGCTAGGAAAGCACAGCCAGTCAGGCAGCATCCAGGGAGCAGGAGAAACGACGTTGCGGGCATAAGGTCTACAAAGACAGCTGAACATCATTGAATGCTCATTGGGTATTTGCCCTGGTGAATCAGATGTAAAGAGGATGTTAGCAGGTAAAACTTGGCAGAATGAAAGCTGCTGTTGAGTAATTTGTGATGGAAAGGAGGACAGGGCCCACTATTAAGAAACATTTTGTTTCTAATCAAGCCACTCATTGATGTTATTGCTCATTTGGATGCAGCTAGGCCTTGAACCCAGGCTTCCTAGTTCATAGGTCAGGGCACTACCACTGCACCACAACAGCCCCTCTGTAAGATTTAATTTTTTTCTTCTTTCTTTTTAAAACTCTGCCTCAGCTTTGAATATATTCAAAAACCAGCCATCACTGCTTTCTGGGATTGAGAATTCCAAAAATCAATAAACATCGAGCGATGAAATCCACCCTCAACTCTATCCTGACTTTGCAAATTATGCTTCTTTATTTCAGATTTCTTCACAAGGAAAACATCTTTTCACCACCTACCTTGTAGGACACTGTCAGAATCTAATATTTTCCTAATCAAACTGTTTAGGCAGCTTGTATGACATACCTCTGGAGCAACTGGGACTTTAATCTTGCCCTACCTGATCCAGAGGTAGTGGCATTAACACTGTGCCAGAAGAGCCCTACCTATTGTCAAGTGTAATATGCATTTATTTTTAATTCTTTTTAAAAGTAAACCAAGTTTTCTAATCAACCTGTTATAGAGTCATAGAGTAATAGTGATGTACAGCATGGAAACAGACCCTTCGGTCCAACCTGTCCATGCCGACTAGGTATCCTACCTCTGGAGTAGGTGGGACTTGAACCTGGGGCTCCCAGTCCAGGAGTCACTGCACCACAATGCACCTACCGTCCAGTTTAATAATTTGCTGTTTAATTGGGTCCAAGTGGTTGGCATTAATTCTTATTTACTTGTGCTTCTGTTTATCACAGACTGAATATGTAGGAGGTATCTATTTGAAGGTGTATTTCGGTCAGCAAGAGCTCATGAAAGTGTGTAGGTTTTAGACTTCAGCTCTCTCATTTAGCTCTATGAGTTCTGGAATAGAAAAAAAACAGGGCTTCAAAGGCCCACATACCCCTGTAAAGTCCAGAGGACCAGATAATGTTCTTTTTAACTGTGATCTGAGCAATGTTTTATCCAAATTTATCATTATTTATTTACTTGTGTGCACTATATCCCATAAATAACATTAAAAATACTATTACCATTCTAAATAACTTAACCTGCATTCAAATTTTCAAGTATTTCTTTGTATTTTAGTCACCCTGTTCATAGATATTTTTACACACCTCATATGCAGATGGGTCTTGAACTGGGACCACCTGGCTCAGAGGTTGGGGCGCTAGCACTGCACCACCTCAAAATGAGGTGACAACATGATGCACCAAGCATAGTCTTCCTTTAAGTTCATCCTGTTTGGATTTTATAAACTCAGATATTTTAATTAGTCATTAGTGTTGGCTTGGATACTGTTTACAGGAGTTTACTCACAAATGTGTTGCATTTGGTGAGGTGAAAATGTTGGTGTCAATCTGTCAACATAACTCTGTCAAACAGTTTGCAGCATGAAATATAACGTTTGAAAATGTTTTTTATAGGACAGCATTTTTTATATCTTACTGATGCCAATTTTCTTTTGGTGGGTGTTGGGGCTGGTGTTATCATGAGTGGTTAATTCAAAGCAGAATACTTGCCCTAAAATTTGAAGTTTGATGTCTGTGTTTTTCTACCTTAAAGAAACACCTTACACTATTAGTCTCCCATTATCTTAGATTAGAAACTCTGCACTGTGCTTTATTTCTCTTTCTAAGCTGCTCTGGAAAATGTAATACTAACACACCTACTTAAGCTGCTCTGTTTCTGAGTTAATTTCCAAGCAAGAAGAGTACAGAACAGCACAAGCTTTGTAAATGACATCAATAAATGGCTTGATTATTTAAAGTTACTTTGTTTGTCACAGTAGGGAATCTCTCCAAAGTCTATTTACTAATAGTCTGTATTGTCGTATAGCACTTGTTTCAGTTCCATTTCAGCCAAGAACATTCTGGTTTGCGTAATTCTGTCATTCTCTTTTATTCTCTTTTGAGCATCTCGTTCATGGGAGCCTAAAATGTATGTTGTGATCAAGATAAGCATCAGAATAATGTTTAATCTGATAGTCTCAATTCCAGGCCGTGTGATCTATAACAGAGTCCTTCTCAAAGATAACTTTCATGCTTCTCAAAGATAACTTTCATGCTTAAATATCACTGCTTGGTGTTGATAGCAAAATTCACCTCTTAAAGATCATTAATATTGGCTACTTTGATCTTTAGCATTAAATTTAATCAGATACTAATATATCCAGATGGATTACTGTCATGATTCCTATGTTTTAGCAGTATGTTTTTCACTAGGAATTGGGTGGCATGGTGGCTCACTGGTTAGCACCGCTGCCTCATAACACCAGGGAGCCAGGTTTGATTCCACCTTTGGAGGACTGTCTGTCTGTGGAGTTTGCATGTTCTCCCCATATTTGATAGGTTTTTTCCAGGTGCTCCAGTTTCCTCTCTCAGTCCAAAGAAGTGCAGGTTAGGTGAATTGGCTATGGGAAATGTAGGGTTGCAGGGCATGGGTAGGAGGATGGGTCTGCGTGTGATGCTCTTTGGAGGGTAGGTATGGATTCAATGAGCCAAATGGCCTGCTTCCACACTGTAGGATTTCTATGAATCAAATTTTTAAATACAAGATAAATAGCGAGAAAGCTAAATTTAAGAAATCAGTAAGAAGCCCTAAAGCCATTCCAATTCAGAAGGTGATCTAAGTTTAATTAGTAAGTTTAGGATTAGAAATGAGAGAACATTAATGGCTGCACCTTGCAGACAGTTCTGAATGGCGTGGATTGTGGTGATGTGTGGCAGAATTGGGTGCCAAGTGCAGCAAGGCCCATCTCGATGTCAGGATAACTCACCCCAACTTGTATACTTTTCGCAAGTGGCATGACAAGATTCTCACTAGGTAGCAGGGCGTTGCCAGTTGATGGGGAGTATTGCTTGTGAAATGCCTTTTCCAACAGCCAATTTGCATCACTCGTTCTTCCCCTCCCATCTTGTCAAACTGAATGTTGGGAAACCCTGACAAGGAAACCAGAGTAATCACTTGGCAATTTGACTTCCACCTCGGAAGTCTTGGGGACACATTCTGTGGAAATGGTCACATGCACCTCACATCCACAGCGACCAGAATGACTAGCACCAACCTCTAAGAACCCTCGTTGTACATCTCCCACACATTTGTAAATCACCCCTACATTGCAATGCTGCACAGCAACTATCATTGTAATATTGTAACAAGGAAACCTTGGGCTCCAGGATGGGGACCTGGCTTCCGGAGTGGACTAGGCGAAAGTGGGGACTGCAGATGCTGGAGATTAGAGTCGAGAGTGTGGTGCTGGAAAAGCACAGCAGATCAGGCAGCATCTGAGGAGCAGGAGAATCGACGTTTCGGGCAAAAGCTCTTCATCAGGAATGAGGCTGTGAGCCGAGGGGGTGGTGAGATAAAAGGGACTGCTCCCGGAGTGGACTAGGCTGCAATTCCATGCTCTTCGCTTGCCCTTATTGTGCTTGCCCTTTTTGAGCCTTACTTGGATGCTCACAGCATCCTTGCTTTGTCTTTTTGCATTTTGCCCCTCAGCCAGAGATGCCAGGCCCAGTGTATTGCTGTCTTGGTCTGCTGTTTATCATGGGCATGTAGCCAGAAAGCTTTTTGTGGTTGTCAGCAAGCGTTTGTCAAGTTAAGGTAGACAGCCTTCATTCAGAGGGGAAGGGATCAGAATGAGGATCCTCTTCTTTGTAAGGGGTGAGGAGCCAAATAACAAGCAGCCCACCACCCACCTCTTTCTGCCCTATTCTCGGCTGTTTGCCTCCTGGAATGAGAGAGGCAATTATTAAAGGGAGATGAAAATAGATGGTGCAGCTACTACTGTGAGTACAGATAAGGAGGTGTCCCGACCAAGTGAGTAAGCAGCAAAGATTGTGTGCAGGTTAGTGATTTTGGGTTTGAGGTGGGTGACTGAGGTGAGGCAGACATTATGGGCAATATTGAGATTGCTAGAGCATGATCCTAGGTGGGAGATGGGTACAGTAGCAGAGAAAGAGTGAATGCAAAATATCAGAGAATCCCTACAGTGTGGAAGCAGCCATTTGGCTTATCAGGTCTGCACTGACCTTCTGAAGTACATCCCACCCAGACCCACCTCCCTGCCCTATCACTATAACCCTGCATTTCCCATGGCTAATCCACCTAGCCTGCACACAATGGGAAATGTAACATGGCCAGTCTACATAACCTGTACACCTTTGGACTGAGGAAAGGAACCAGAGTACCCAAAGGAAACCCACAAAGACATGGGAGAACGTTTAAACTCCACACAGTCACCCAAGGGTAGAATTGAACCAGTGGGTAGGAATAACCACTGAGCCACTGTGTCAGTGAAGATGGTAGCACTTATCCTGGGAGAGCAGAGGAGCTCATTGACCTTCTTCCTACATTACTATGCAATGCTCCAGACACCTGACACTGCACTGACTTGGATGAGAAGCTCGGACCAGATCGGTAGCTTCTGGGGTATTGTAGCCTTTCAGCTGATCTGTGGTGAAAGGGACATTCCAACTCAGCACAACAGGACCTGCAGACCCCTGCCAACAAAGAAAGGTGCCACGTCTCACTTCTTTGCCATGTCTTGGTAAAGTACCAGGAATCACGGAGCGTTATTTGAATCTGTGCTTGGCCTGGAGCTTGGAATAGAATAGTGAGCAAAAGGTTAGGGCAGAATCAGACTAGAGGATACTATAGAGGTGTTGAAGGCTGGTAATGAGCTGGGTTGGGTAAGATTCAGTCAGAAAACACACCAGAAAGAAACCTTGCATAAAAATTAACAAAACTGACATATACTGAAAAATGTCAGATTCAAGTCAGTGTAAACTTTAACGGCCCTCTCTTGGAGAATCCATAAAATGGTCAAAGTGCTGTATAGAATCCTGATTGATAGATAATGCCAGTTTACCAGATTAACAATTACCTAAGCTGTGCAAGAGTAGGAATAGCTGGAATATTAGGTGGTTTTTCATTTTAGTACAGGTTTGAGATTTGGGCAGCATGGTGGCTTAGTGGTTAGCACTGCTGCCTCACAGCACCAGGGCCCTGGGTTCGATTCCTGCCTTGGTTGACTGTGTGGAGTTTGCACATTCTCCCTGTGTCTGCATGAGTTTCCCCCACGTGCTCTGGTTTTCTCCCACAATCCAAAGATGTGCAGGCCAGGTGAATTGGCCAAGCTAAATTGCCTACAGTGTTAGGTGCATTAGTCAGCAGTAAATGTAGGGGAATGGGTCTGGGAGGGTTACTCTTCAGAGAGTCAGTGTGGACTTGTTGGACTGAAGGGCCTGTTTCAACACTATAGGGAATCTAATCTAAAAATACATTACCATGAGGACTGACTCTCTGCAGGCTTCAGTCAGGTCTGGGGCAGAGATCTCACCACATGGATAAGTAGTTTTATAGGTGTTACATAATCTGAGCAAGTTGAGGAGGTGCTTCACAAAATATTATTTTCTCTATTTGCTCTTTTAAGTTTTCTTGCTTTCCCCAGGTCTTGGCTGTGACACACTAGCTATTTGAGTGTGAAATAGTCTTTTGCTGCCCATCATTTTAGTATCTCCATCTGTGTACATGTAGAGCTAAGCACTAGTATGTTGAGGTAAAAGTGGGGTCTGTTCTCAACCACATGAATCTTTCAACAATTAGTATTTGTACCACTCAAGTGCCAAGCAATGACCTTCTCCAATAAGTGATAACCTAAATATCTCCCCAGACATTAAATGGGATTATCATCACTAAATACCCAACTATCATCATCCTGGTGGTTTGCAGAAACAGAACTGGATTAGTCAAACAAATAGTGTGGCTGTAAGAGCAGGTCCAAGGCTAGAAATCCTGGGGTGAATATCGCAACTGACTCCCTAAAGCACATTCACCATCTATAAGGCACAAGTCGTGAGTGTGATAGAATACTCCATGCTTTGCACGTAGTGAGATCTCTGTCCCAGTCAGGAACTCCTTCTTGAGGGAATGTAGAAAGAACATAACAACATGTTCTAGAGACTCTCAGGCCTATGGTGGAAAAACATCTAACATCTGGTCTATCCATACTCTTGCACCATTTTAGCAATCTCCAATTTGGTGTGCAGTGCAAAAAAAATTTAAAACTGAAAGAACTACAGATGTTGGAAATCAAAAACAAAAGCAGAAATTGCTGGAAAATCGTAGCAGGTCTGGCAGCATCTGTGGTGAGAAATCAGTGTTAACATTTTGAGCTCAGTGACTCTTCCTCAGAACTCACTCATTTCTAACTCAACACTATCCAAGCCAAAGTAATGCACTTGACTGGCACCCATCCGTAACCTTTGACCTTGACTCCCTTTGCTATCAACAAACAGTATCAGTAGGGTGTTTCCTCTACAAGATGCACTGCAACCTCTCACTAAGGTTCCTTCAACAGCACCTTACAAACCCATAACCACAACCACCTAGGACAAGGACAGCAGAAATACTAGCACCTGCAAGTTCCCCTCCAAGCCACACACCATCCTAAGTTGGAAATGTATCATTATTTCTTCATCGGTGGGTCAAATTTCTGGAAATTACTGTATCCGTTGCTCCTGATGTGGTCTCCTTGACATTGGGAAGCCTAGTCGCCTACTCGCAGAGCGCTTCAGAGAATGTCTCTGGGACACCCACACCAATCAACCCCACCGTCCCATGGCTGAACATTTCAACTCCCCCTCCCACACTGCCGAGGACATCCAGGTCCTGGGCCTCCTTCACCGCCACTCCCTCATTACCCGAAGCCTGGAGGAAGAACACCTCATCTTCCGCCTTGGGACCCTTCAACCCCATGACATCAATATGGACTTCACCAGTTTCCTCATTTCCCCTTCCCCCACCTTACCCCAGTTCCAACCTTCCAGTTCAACACTGTCCTCATGACCTGTTGATCTGTCAATCTTCCTTCCCACCTATCTGCTCCACTCTCCTCTCCAACTTATCACCTTCACCCCACCTCCATACCTATTGCACTCTCAGTTACCTTCCCCCCCCAGCCCCATCACACCACACCCCCATCCCATTTAACTCTCCACCCCGAAGCTCCCAGCCTCATTCCAGACAAAGGACGTTTGCCCGAAACATTGATTTTCCTGCTCCTTTGATGCTGCCTGACCTGCTATGCTTTTCCAGCACCACTCTATCTTGATGCAAATTTCTGGAACACCTATCCCAGCAGCACTATGAATGTGCCTGTATCCAATACAAGAAGACATCTCACCATCACCTTCTTGAGGGCAGTTTGGGATGGATAAGCAATGCTGTTCTCGCTAATATGTTCATATCCATGAGTACATTTTAAAATAATCCACAGCCAGGAAAATGTTATGGTGTCATTGTAATTATATCTCATTAAAAGTAAACACTTATTAATGTAACATCTAATGTGTGACTTTTGACTTGATTATCTTAAAATATCAAAGAATTTCCCAAACTATCTTGTCAACGGATTTGATTTAGTGAAATGACTGTAGTCACACTTTTGTTTTTGACTGGTCAGCAGTTAATGCATGTATTTTTCAAATATGCATTGAGAACTATCCAATATGCATGTAAAGTAGTTCTTTTGATTTGCAAGACTGCACTGTGAAGATAATAAGAACTTCATGGCAGAAGTGACAAAGAAAATGCATGTCTGTATGGTTAATGTAAATTGCCCAGTAGATAACATGATTATTTCATAAATGATTTTTTTATTATCACAAGTTTGGAAAGAAAATGTTTAACTCATTTGACCAGTGGCACCTTAGGCTATTTTTCAAGTTTAAATATATTCTCTGGTTGATTTATCTGTCTAGTGGAAAATTGGAATTTGGATCAATCAATTTTACAAGTGAATTTTTGCCAGTCTAACATTTGTGCCTTGTGTTTATCTGCTTGAAACATATTGTCAGCATTTTGTGATTCAAAAAAAATTATCAAATCAGATGTATCAGATCAAATAGAGACAAAAGATGATTTTTGAAGTGACCAAGTTATTTTGCCCTTCACAGGTGCAGTTTACTACATTTCATTCAGAACTGAAACCATGACAACAACTTGTGACTTGATGGTTCAAAATTTGGACTGATGCCACTATAAATTCTGCTCCTATTCCAGTGCTGGTGAATATCACAATGCCCCATATTTTGTTTTTGCCAGGAGACTTTTCAAGTTCTGGAGGAAAATTTATCGTGACACTGTGTAAATTAAAATGTCAGATTAGGTATAGTAGTACAGGCCATGATGCATTATTAATGCTTATTAATTTTCAAAAAAATACTTTTCAAGGCAGCAGAGTTCTATACTACATGATTTTAATTGGTATTGGATGTGACTGACTTCTCACATATTGAGAAATGTTCCTCTTTAAAAATGCAGTTTTGCACATTGGTCGTAAGAAACTCCATTTCATTACCATTAGAGTCATGACTGTGAGCTGAAATCTTAGGATCACAAGCTCAGAGGCAGCAGTGGCTGACTTCCTTCATCCTGTTCTTATAGGCCTTCCCCTCTCATCAGCACCATTACACTGTTCACTGAGGGGCTTGTGCAGCCTCTGGTTCCAATCTGCCCAGCTTGCCTCAAGGTTTCCACCCGCATTGAGCTGAAGCGGGGAGAAGGTGTCTTTTATTTTTCAGGTCAGGAAGCTGAGGGTCCCTGACTAGTTGGCTGCTCAGCCCCATGGATTGGGAAGTGATCTTCCCAGGCACTCTGGGAATTTTTCCCAGTAATAGAAATTTGATGGGAAGCTATCGTGATGCAGCTCCCTCTGTTATCCTGGCTGTAGTGTTAAACTTGACATTATGGATTCAGGAAAATTCAGCACTCAATCTCCATTTTTTTTTGCATGGTGCTTAAGTGCTAAATTATATTCAGATATCTATAGGTCACATTTGATTTTGCTAATTTTGGTCAATTACTCTGAATGTTTTCTGCAAGGCAAAATGTCTGCCAGGCCTGAGACTCGTTGTTCCTAGAAAATAAATAGTGTTTTGACTGATAGTCTTATTGATACCTGATGCATTTTGTCAATATCTTCTTTGCTTGCGAATGTTTTTATATAAATCTCCCTGTGGGGGATCTTTTTCTGCCAACACATAGTATTCCACTCGCATATATGAATTGCACAAAAATTACAAAGTGCACCAGCATCACTTTAAATTCTCAATGCTGTGACAAGTGCACCTACTGAATGCACAACTCATTGACCAATACATTTTGTCAGTGTTAGTTTAAAGGAGGAAGCAAGGGGAACCAAGTGTAACATATCACCACATACCTCATAGCTGAGTTTTAGCAAGCAGGAACATTTTGTTTTGTTCCTGTATGGAATGTGATCAATGTTGGCAAGTTCTGATTTTGTTGCCCTTCAACTAATTGGCTGTCTCGGCCATTTCGCAATGATGAGTCAACCGCATTGCTGTGGATCTGGGACTCTCATGTAGGCCAGACCATGTGAGCACAATAAATTTCCTTGCATAAAGGAGTTTTTTTATAGGTATTTTCTCATCAATCTGTTCACACATGTTATTATTCATATGTTTATATGTTTATCATAGTGTTGGTGCTACTTGCTGGCTGATGCTGCAGGATATGGATTTCATGGTAGAGCAGTAATGTGCAAACACAACGGCTTTGGAATCGCACTACCCAAGAAACAGCCAAGTAATTAATCTGTACAAATTAGGTTGCCTGGTACTTTAAGAAGCTGTTAACTTGTTTTAAGTTATAATATTTGCATGATACAAGCTGAAGATCATGATATTTCTTGCAGTCTGGTAAAGTTTGAATGCTGAAGTCGGACATTCATTTGGATGTAGGTTTACTCGCTGAGCTGGAAGATTCATTTCCAGACGTTTTGTCACCCTACTAGGTAACATCTTCAGTGGGCCTCTGGACGAAGTACCTTTCGTATTTCCTGCTTTCTATTTATATGTTTGGGTTTCTTGGGGTGGGTGATGTCATTTCCTGTGATGACATCATTTCATG
This sequence comes from Hemiscyllium ocellatum, assembly GCF_020745735.1. NCBI lineage: Eukaryota > Metazoa > Chordata > Chondrichthyes > Orectolobiformes > Hemiscylliidae > Hemiscyllium > Hemiscyllium ocellatum. The sequence continues at coordinate 45,873,265 of NC_083415.1, forward strand.
TGGCGATGTCACTTCCTGTTCTTTTTCCTAGGGTGGTGGTAATTGGGGTCTAACTCAATGTGTTTGTTGGAATGCCATGCTTCTAGGAACTCTCGTGCATGTCTGTTTGGCTTGTCCTAAAATGAGTGTGTTGTCCCAGTCGAAGTTATGTCCTTCCTTATCTGTATGTAAGGATACTAATGACAGAGGATCATGTCGTTTTGTGGCTACTTGATGTTCAAGTATCCTGGTGGCTAGTTTTCTGCCTCTTTGTCCAATGTAGTGTTTGTTACAGTCCTTGCACAATATTTTGTAAATAACATTAGTTTGCTTCTTGTTTGTATAGGTCTTTCAAACTCAACAGCTGCTGTTTAAGTGTGTTGGTGGTTTTGTGGGCTACCATGATGCCAAGGGGTCTGAGTAGTCTGGCAGTCATTTCCGAGATGACTTTGATGTAGGGAAGAGTGACTAGGGTTTCTGGACGTGTTTTGTCTGCTTGTTTGGGTTTGTTGCTGAGAAATCTGCAGACTGTGTTCATTGGGTACCTGTTCTTTTTTTAATACACTGTATAGGTGATTTTCCTCTGTTCTGCGTAGTTCCTCTGTGCTGCCTTGTGTGGTGGCTTGTTGGAATAATGTTCTGATCCAGCTTCGTTTGTGGATGTTGGGATGACTGCTTCTGTAGTTTAATATTTGGTCCGTATGTGTTGTTTTCCTGTAGATGCTGGTTTGAAGTTCCCTATTGGCTGTTCACTCTACTGTGACATCTAGGAATGGCAGTTTGTTGTTATTTTCCTTCTCTTTAGTGAATTTTATGCCAATAAGGGTATTATTTATGATCTTGATGGTTTCCTCTAATTTGTTTCATTTAGTGATGGCAAAGATGTCATCCATGTAACAGATCCAATGTTTGGGTTGGATGGTTGGCAGAGCTGTTAGTTTGAATCTCTGCATTACTGTCTCTGCTAAGAATCCTGATATTGGAGATCCCATTGTTCCATTGGTTTGTCTATAGGTTTTCTTGTTGAAGGTGAAGTATGTGGTAAGGCGTAGGTCCACTAGCTTGACGATAGTGTCCATGCTGATGAAGTTAATGGTGTTTGGTGTATGTGTCTTTGGGTCTTCTAATAGTGTCGTCTGTGTTTCTTTGGACAGGTTAATGTTGATAGATGTAAACAGGGCTGTTACATCAAAGGAGACCATTATTTCATCTTCTTCTATCTTAGTGTCTTTGATGGTTTTTGAGAATTCTTGGCTGGAATGGATGGAGTGGCGTGAGTTTTCTACTAAGTGTTTTAGTATTTAGTGTAGCTCCTTAGCCAATCTGTAAGTTGGTGTTTCCGGGTAGCGAGACTATGGCTCTGGGGGGGCTCTTGGTTTGTGAATTTTGGGTAAGCTGTAGAAGCTTGGTATGTTGGATCCATCTGGAAGTTGGTCTTATTTATTTCTCCAGATTTCTGAAGTTGTTTTGAGTAGGGCTGTGATTCGGTTCTCTAGTTGTGGGGTCGGGTCTATCATCACTTGTTGGTAAAAGTTAGTACTTGTAAGTAGTGCATTCACTTTTTCAATGTAGTCTGTTTGATTTAGAATGACTGTCACGTGTCCTTTGTCTGCGGGTAGGATAACAATGTTTTTATCCTTTTTTAGTCTTTCCAGTGCTTTCTTTTCTTGTGTATTGTGTGTTTCCTTCCTTTTTTCTGCTTAATGTTGGTGCGACTGTCTATCTGATAGTTTGCTGGGTTTTTTTCTGTGAGTTGGTTGTCTTTTAGTGTTGTTTCTAATGCTGTTAAGAATTCTTTCTTGTCTGCATCCTGGCAGTTGTAATTTAATCCTCTTATTAAGATGTCTTTTTCAGTGTCTGTTAAGGGTTGGTCAGATAAGTTTTTTTGTCCATACTTCTGTGTTGTCAGTGTTGTTACTTTGTGTAAGTCTGTCTAAGTTTTTCTGCAGGAAATGACATCACCAACCCAAAGAAACCCAAACATATAAATAGAAAGCAGGAATTATCATCAGAGCTTTGCCCGCAGCCCACTGAAGATGTTACCTAGTAGGGTGACAAAATGTCTGGAAATGAACCTTCCAGCTTGGTGAGCAAACTTACATCCAGAACCTCAACCTGAGCTACAAATCTTCTCAAAACTCGCTCAGACATTTATAATTTCTACAACACTGCACTTTGCAATTGAGAGAAAACTTCATTTTTCTGTGTTCCAGATGAACTTGTACAATTTAAAGCTGCGGTCAAGAGTGTAGTGCTGGAAAAGCGCAGCAGGTCAGGCAGCATACTAGGAGCAAGAAAATCAATGTTTCAGGCATAAGCCCTTCATCAGGAATGTCCAAAACATGAATTCTCTTGCTCCTTGGATGCTGCCTGATCTGCTGTGCTTTTCCAGCACTATGCTCTCGACTCCAGCATTTGTAGTCCTTGTTTTCTCCCAATTTAAAGCTGAAGTCTGGTTAGCCATTCCACAAATTATAGCTAAAAAGTATGGAATTTATTTAAATGAAAGCAGGCAAAAAGATTTCCATCCATTCTAGGATGAAGAGAATATCTTAAATCATTCCAGTAATATAAATATAAACTAAAAAATAAAACACCTCTGGGTGCTGGAAACCTGAAACAAACATAAAACAGAAGTTGTGGAGCGAAGCTCAGCAGGTCTGATCTAACTTGTGGAGATCCAGTGATAACAAAGGAACAATGGTATAGTTCTGTCAGGATTATGGAGGGGAATTTGGAGGTGCTAAACTTTCAATGTGCATGCTGATCTTGCCTTTTGATACATTTAATCTTGCTGCTTTGAGCGGTACTGACAAAACAGTAAACGTTGGCAATTTGCTGCAATGGATCTTGTTGCTGCAGTTATGGTGTGATAGTGCTGGAGGGACGTAAGGTTTCACATGCTGAATAGAATGCCAAATAAGTGGCTAGTTTGTCTTGGTTGGTGTTGAAACTTCTTCAGTGTTTGTACTCAGCCAAATACATGGACGGTATTTCATCATAATTCTGACTTGTAGGTAGATTTTTGAGGAGTTAAGTGATGAGTTACTTACCATAAAACTCCAAACTATTCTGTAGTTTTAGGTCCAAATCCATATGTTTGGGTTCGAGGCAGGCCAAAGAGAATACACGTCAAGAGCTGTCTTCAAGTTTGCTATTCTTTACAACACTGTTTGCTACATACTAAGACTAAATACTCTAATATAGGTCAATTAGAGATATAATAAACTCAGGGCATAGCATTGTATTATTAGTCATAGAGGGCTTTAGATATGTACAGCACGAAACGGACCCTTCAGTCCAATTCATCCATGCCAACCAGATATTATAAACTCATCTACTCCCATTTGACAGCATTTGGCCCACATCTTTCTCAACCTTTCCTGTTCATGTACCCCTCCAGATGCTTTATTAAAGGCCATAATTGTACCAGCCTCCTACACCACCTCTGGTAGCTCATTCCATCCTTGCACCACCCTCTGCATGAAAGGTTGCCTCTTAGGTCCCATTTAAATCTTTCCCCTCTCATCTTAAACGTATGCTGTCTTTTGAAAGATTATTTCATACACTTTGCTGCCTAATGCCAATCAGTCTGTTCCAATGATTCTCCCTATTTCATCTAACATTGCCTACACTGTACTATTTATGCCCAGTGAGGAAGAGTTTTGTCACTTCGCAATGTTCTTCCAGAGAATCTACAGAGCAGTCACCAAATAATTTGTGGCTGTCCTAGTTTTTTTTTGATCAGTGGTAACTCCCAGGATTTTGATGACAGGCGATTTCTTGGTGATAGTGCCATGGAATGTTGAGGGAGAAATGGGTATACTCTTCTTGGGATGGGCATTGTCTCACTGGCACTTGTTTGGTTCAAATGTTTCTTGCATTAATTCAACCTAAAGCTAAACATAGTACTTTTTTCAAAAGTAAGACAATGAAGAGGCTGACAGTGGAAAATGCGAAACTGTTGAAAAGTACAGAAATGCAGATAAGATAATTTAATCAAAGGGTCATGATTTAATGACAACAAGCTCAGTCTTTAATGACCAATGGATTATAGAATGGAGGCCAAATACTAAAGTGAGCAATTAAAGAAATTTGTTGACTTAGGGAATGAATATAGGAAGTAATATGATGTAATTAGGCGGCATGGTGGTACAGTGGTTAGTACTGCTGCCTCACAGTGCCAGAGACCTGGGTTCAATTCCTGCCTCAGGCGACTCTCTGTGTGGAGTTTGTACATTCTGTGTGGGTTTCCTCCAGGTGCTCTGGTTTCCTCTCACAGTCCAAAGATGTGCAGGTTAGGTAAATTAGCCATGCTAAATTGCCCATAATGTTAGGTGAAAGGGGAATGGGTCTGGGTGGGTTGCGCTTTGGCAGGTTGGTGTGGACTTGTTGGGCTGAAGGGCCTGTTTTCACACTGTAAGTAATCTAATCTAATTTGATTTCAACTTATTAGATATAGACCATAAGTGCAGTGAGAGATTGAATTTATTTGGAAAAAGAAAAATCTGATGATTATGGCAGCATTGATGAAATGCAGAGCAGAAAGATTGAGGGGGAGGGAGAGAAAGAAAGTTTGGAACCTAGATGAGATTTCCCAGAAATGGAAATCTGATTTAAATAGTCAAAGTGGACTTGGCTCTCTGGAGCTTAACAAGAGTTCAAAGTAAATATATATTTTGTACAGTAGACATAGAAGGGTATGACCCTTATTAGTAAGAGAATAAAAGATCCATAAGCTTATTTGGAAGTGAATAATCATTCCAACAATTGTCAAACTCCAACTGTTAATGTGTTTTCTATTTTTATGTTATATAATTGTACATATATTAGTACTTGCAACCACATTCCTAGCTGGATAAAAATAACCTTTGTATGCATCATGCACATTGAGGGATAGAGTAGAAGTGGGATTTGAGTTTGTTATCCTCCCACACTCCATCATTTTAAGTCTCCTCCTGTCATGATACATTCTCTTCGAGTGAAATAATCATGACCAAATTCTGTTTTGACTTGAAGGTGAAAGCAACATAATATTCTCATCAAACATGTATGATGTCACTCCTTCAGTGGTTCACTTAGTAAGTTTGCTGTCACATATGGAATTGGGTCAAATGTGCTAAATGTTCTGTATCCAGCAGCTGATCCCAGCCAAGGCAATGATGAGGGTGCTACAATTGGCTTCCATGCTAATCCATCAGAGAAAGAGAAGGAGTCAGCGAGGGCTTTCTTTCCTGGCTGTTTACCAGTGATCACCACAAGATGTGTGTAGACATCAGTTGATAAGAGGGTAAGGTTTATTTCAGATTCGGCATGATAAATATCATTCACTAGTGAAGCATCAGAGTGGCTAGCTCCTATGCAACTATTCCTCAGTGTAGGTTGCCATGGGAGGGGAGAAAATTAGTGGGAGAGTAAAAGTGATAGAAGCTGCAAGATGTGTTCAATTTGCAGCAGAATTTAGAAACTTGTGAAGTTACTGACCAATCAGTTCCCTATCAAATAAAATATGGTGATGGAATTTTCAGAGTACAATTTGGTGGTTACTTGTAAATTAACAGTTAAAAAGAGTTTCAATCCTAGGTTCATTTAAGTAACTAGAATCTTGATTGACAAGTGGAGAATTCTATCATGTAATTTGGCCAATTTCCAAACCATCATTGACAGTATTCTTTTATTCACTCACGGGATGAGGACTTTGCTGTGTAGGCCAGCATTTATTGCCAATCCTTAATTGTCCAGAGAGCAGTTAAGAGGCAATCACATTACTGTAGGTCTGGAGTCACATGTAGGCCAGGCCAGGTAAGGAAGGTGGCTTCCTTCCCTAAATGACATTTGTAAAACAGATTTTTTTTTGAACAATCAACAATAGATTCATGGACATCATTAGATTCTTAATTCCAGATGTTTATTGAATTCAAATTCCATCATTTTCCAAGGTAGGATTTGAGCCTGCAGCCCCTGAACACTACCTGGGTCTTTAGATTGATATTCCAGTGATAATGCCTGGTCTTTCTGGTGCTAGACATCATGGGTTTGGGAGATACTGTCAAAGGAGCCTTGGTATATGACTGCATAGCATCTTTAAAATGATACCAACCTCTGCCACTATGTGACAATGGAGAAGGGAGTGAATTTTTAATGTGACGGATGGCGTGTTGATCACGTGGATTGCTTTGTCTTAAATTCCTTGAGATTCTTGAATGTTGTTGAAGCCAACTTATCCAGACAAGTGGAAAATATTCCATCACATTCCTGACTTGTGTCTTAAAGATGATGGACAGTATTTAGAGAGTCCAGAGGTGAACTATTCATTGCAGAATTTCCAGCCTTTGACCTGATTTTATAGCTACACTATCTATATGACTAGTCCAGTTCAGTTTCTGGATTTGTGGTGCTAGAAGAGCACAGCAGTTCAGGCAGCATCCAAGGAGCAGCTGTTCCTCAGATGCTGCCTGAACTGCTATGATCTTCCAGCACCACAAATTCAGAATCTGGTTTCCAGCATCTGCAGTCATTGTTTTTACCTAGTTCAGTTTCTGGTCAATGGTAACCCCCGGACATTGATAATGGCGGATTCAGCAAGGGTAGTGTCATTGAATGTGAAACAGTGATGGTCAGATTCTCTCTTAGTGAAGATAATTGCCTGAGACATGTGTAGCATGAATGTTATTTGCCACTTGTTAACCCAACTCTGGTTGTCATCCAGATCTTGCTGTATGGGACTAGACTTCTTTAGTATCTGAGAGTCATGAATGATATTGAACATGGTGAAATCATCAAACAAAACACCCTGGCTTCTGACTTTCTTCATCTTATAATAGAGTGACCAACATTTAGGACAGACATCCAGCTGGAAAGGAGAGTGTCTAAAATCTTGGAAAAGTAAACTATCCCTTAGGAGCAAGATTTGCCTTGCAAATCTGTAAATTCAGATTGAAAGACGTACAAAGGTGTGGCTTATTAGCAAGTATTAAAAGGTGTGACAACAAACATGTGGTCAAATAAAATTACAGTCATAATTATGAAGCACACTAGTGTGCTTTTTATGTGGTACTCACTATAAAATGTGATAATTGCAAAGAACGCATACTGTGATTTGTCCATGGTGCTGAAGAACATTTTAAATTTGAATCTTCACCTGCAGTGGCATAACTATGGCGCTGCATACTGTCCTGCCAAATAATCCTGTAATTAAATTTTGCCTACACAGTTACATCTATTATTATATAATGCCAAAAAAAGTAATTTTTTTTAGTTCAAGTGAATGTAAGAAGAGGTGAATCCTGAAGTATTAATTGAGTTACATTAACTGAACAAATGTCCAGAAATATGTTTTCAAAAGATCAGAAAATTAATACTAAAATGTATTGGAGTAGAATTTGGTCATCCTATCCATTTGTTTGTGCAAAATAATTGTGAAGAGAGGCAGTCCTGAGAACAAATGTCTTTCAGACAGGATGCCTGATATGTTTTATTATTAAAATAAACCTCTTTTAGATGTGGAAATGAGGGCCTGAGTGTTTGTTTTAGGGCCCCTGCTAAGATTTGATGCACCTACTGCACTGTGCAAATGTCACTAAAAGGTCAGAGGATTTTAAGAAAATTACAAACACCCCATTTGAGGACGCAGTCCAGAGTCCCCAATCCCTTCAGGCCCCATCTCACTGCCCTTGGACTTCACTTCATGCCATTCCATGAGAACCAGGCAGAATAAAATTTAGTTTCATCAGGCAGACAAACTCCATGTAAAGGTATGACTGACAGTGGCAGCTCACTTGATTACTGTTAATATGATCTGAGGCCCCATTTCATGGCATTGCCATGCTCCAAATTTGAGCATGAGTTGTGATCACATCACTGTCTTGGAGTCCTGCATCGAGTGCCAGCAATTTTACACCTCACTGTTTCTAAATGTTGTGTTACACAACATTGTTACCAATGCAACATAATGATCTCTAAACAAAAACTGGTTTCTGTGCACAAATACATACTGAGTACCATTTGAGAACAGGGAAATGATAAACCACCAATCCCTCTGCTGAACACCATATTGATTTAGTAAGTATGAGTCATACAATTCTACCAGCCTTTCATTCATACTTTTCATTTACCTAATAAGTAACCTGCTCACATCTGCTGATATTGTAGAACATGATGCCACAGCTGTTTCTCCTGCGTCACTAATGCAGGAAAAATATTACTTGATGTGGAAGCCTAGAACAGGGAGCTGGAAATTATTATTTGTTGCTTCTGACTGAATGCTGTCCTTGAAATGTTAGTGACTGTTTTACTTGGAGAAAAGAAATCATCAAAATACAGAATACAGAATGAGTGGAAACAGGGACAAATATGGACTCAGTGGCATTTGAAATGATTAATCAGAAAAGCAAGCAACTATTTAATTTGAGCATGCTCGGTGACAAATGGTAAAACAACGGTTCCGACGGAGGAGAAAGAGGTCAAAGAGAGACAGACAAGAAAATAAAGATCAAGGTGATTGTCGATTGGCAGAGATATTCATATCTACAATTGAGGTAAATCTAATATTCATAAAATAATGACATAAACATGGAATTCTTCCCATTCAGTTGTCGATGTGCCTATTTTTTTCAGTGGTAATGCTTGAACTGCTCTTGTATTGGAACTGACAAATTTTGTAAGTGCTTCATTATTAAAGAGGTCAATTTTATAAGTCTGTGCTGCCAGCGGAGAGCTGCATTCATTATCAGTCTACCACAGTGGATAGAGAATGAGGTAGTGCACTTCTGACTATCTCGTGTGCTGCTGTGGATGAGACTCCCTCGATAATTTGCCCCAAAGTGTTAATCGTATTAAGTATATTTAAACTTTTTTTTAAATGGGGAGCATTTAAAGAGAATGAATTTGACACGCATATCTGCAGAGAAATTCTATCAATTTAGTTTCCTTCCCTTATTACATTTTTACTACTAAGTTAGCTCATTCTCGGAGACAGCTGAATAGCCTCCTTATATGTCTTAAATAATTTGACGAGCGTGGTCATATATTGGACCTTTATTCAACTTGATCAGCTTTCAGCTGAGAGCCAGGAAAGTAAGTGCAGGTGTGTTATTCAACTGGATGAGGGAGGGAGGGGGGGTGGGGGGTGGATGGGAGTGGCGGGGGTAGTTGATATTCTTAGTCATAAAACAAAAACAGAAATTTCTGGAAAAACTCAACAGGCCTGGTAGAGTGATCCCTCTTCAGAACTGAACCCGAGACGTGAACTCTGTTTTCTCTCCATAGATGCTGCCAGACCCATCGGTGATCTTAGTGGTCAGGAAGGGAAATCCTGGCTGTTTTTACCTTTCTACTTCATTCCTTAATTCATGAACGTGAAAAGTAAATATTCGATGACCCTCGCTACATCAGCTGAAATCTTGACATAAACCAGAGTTTATACTTGGAAATATTCATCAGTTTTAACTTTTGCAATCATATTATTATCTTAACTATGAAAATAAAACTGAGGGATAGACTTTTGTCATTTTGGTATGTCAGTGTATATCTGGAACCTTCATGTTATTATTCTGTAGGAATACAGTCCAGTGTATTATTGATAATCTAATAAATAAGGAAAAGAACTAGAAGCATTTTATTCATTCTTAACTGTAATGGTGGCGTACACATTCAGAAGTATTGCAGTGCCAGAGATACTGCAGTTGTGATTACGTGTGTAAATCATATGAGATTGTATCCGTAATATTCTCTTTCTCATATGTTGGAGTTCTGCATCATGTTGAGGGACGACGTGTTCATTAAATAGATTTAATTGAAGGATACGAGGTAAAATTCTGGAGCTTTTTGTCTTCAAGGTAATCCTTCATTATGTGCAGCACAGGAACATAGAAACTGGAATAGGTCATTCAGCAAGTCAAGCTTGCTGCACTATTTAATACAATCTGACTGACTGAACACTTCAGTGTGTTCTACCCACAGTACCCTGCATAACATTTACATTATTAATAATCAGAAGCAAGCAGTAGCTGACTTCAAAATGGCCAGTAAAGTTGAAATATTTTCTCCATATGAATTGGAGGGCTTTGGGATATATAGTACAACATCAGAGAAATTATTCCAACAGTTGCACTCTATATATATTAACTACTGGATGAAAACCTCATAACTGTTATATAGCTGCAGATTGAAGAGTCTGGTGAAGATCAGTGCAGCATAACAGCACCTACACAAGAGAGTCTGACAGGATAATTTACAGGAAACCAATGAGCAAGGATCTTTATTGTACTTCACTGGTGGTAAGATATATTTTGTTTATATACCTTGAATCTAATTCTTTTATTTGTTTTTATAACGTTGCAAGTGAGATCTCTGCATGTGTTCTTCCTATGTTTAAGTTGTAAACACAGGATTCATGATGCGTCTCAATTACTATTCATTCTTAATGATTGGACTATTGTTTTGTGGAATACTTAGATTATCCCTCTTTAAGTTTAAATTTGAATTAATTCTGGAGTTATGCTCTTGAGCTTTGCTACACAATATCACAAAAAAATCAATTAAACCGTGTCCACATAATGAAGAAGGCTAGAAAATAGAATCTGACCATAAGAAGAAATAGCCAGCATTTCAAGTTCGAATTTTAAATTAGCAAAATCTTTCTGAAACCTCAATGTTGTCATCATATCAATGAATGTTTCTTCTAAAAAATGCAGCAAATATTTTTTAAAAGCCAGTCTTACTCTTATGCTGTTTTTATTATCATGAGCTGAAATCAATAATTTTATACTACCCAATTTAAATATTTGCATTTGCAGCAATACTTAAGGAGGGCTTTCAGCCAGAAGACAATTTTTTTTAGGTGAAAAGAAAGTGTGTGTTTCACCCTGTTAAAGCTGTACATTTATCATCAAAAGTAATATTTTGTGAACAATCACTGAGAGTTTAATCATTGAACTAACCAGTAAATAGGCTGGCCATTAAACCCTGTATTGCTGTCAGTAGAGTAGCTACTGTTTGATGTTTGCTATCTGACTGTTTGAAGAGGAATATAATTGATGACTAAATATATGTTATCAAAATTAACAGCATAAACAAAGTAACTTGTAGCCTGAGTCAAATTGATGAGCAGAATTCAGCTCAACAGCTTCTAATTAAGGTTATGCTTCAGGACCCTTGGTTTTATATTTTCCATCACAACCAAATGGGGGCAGCAGATGGCTCACTTCAGCAAGAAGTGTTTTGCGTATCTTATGAATTTCAGGATGCATTTTACTCATTGGTTGGTACTTTTTCATTGCTTAAGTCTTCCAAAACAGAACCAATTCTGTAAACTCCATTAAAATACTCCACTGTAAGAAAATTGGTTTCCATGAGATTGTGTAACCAATCTTGATGTATATATCTTGATGTATATCATGATGTCATGACAACACGATTATAATTAGTTTTATTGTTTCAATCTATCTACCAATACAGAGCCAGTTACTCTGCCCACTAGAAAACAGAGAAGCAGGTTGCCATTAATGCCTGTGTGCTCAAATTAAACTGGTCACACGCATGAGATCTTTATTCATCTGAAAGTGACTTTTTGCACAAGTTTAAGCAAATACATGTTGGCACGACAATGTCTTGTAGTTCTCTAAAAGTTCCAGGTTGTACATAGCTGGAATAATTTGGCCAGCAAAACTGAAGCAGTACAATTTAGTATGCATGGTTCACATCAGGAAGTTGTTTTACAGAGGTGTGGGAGGTTTATGAGGCATGTCTATTTTGACTGAATCAATCAGTGACTCAGGATTATCTCACTAAACCAGTCAAAAGGCAGCTGAAGAAGTGTCTTCTCTCTCAGGCAGGCATCACAAGTATCATTGTGACATAGTTTTTTTAGTTAATCAAACTTTGTGTGGAATTATATGTGATTGCAGAGGGAATTCAAAAAGGCAGAAGGATGGCAGGTGGGAATCCTTCCAATTTTGTGCAACCCCACCCCCTTATTAAGACTTTAAAGGGAAGGTCAGTGAATGGTCTTGCTTCCCTTAGTGGGGCAGAGCTGACCTGGGAGCTTACCATGTGAGAGGCATAACTGGAAAACCCTGCCGAATTGTTGGTGGGCCCAAGAGGCTGGGAAGCTGGGAGCTTCTTTCATTCCAAGGCAGTACACAGTGACTGATCATGGGAAGATGGCAACCCTGCTAACATTCACCCATGGCTTTTGCTGGTGACTGTTCTCTCCAGCTGCTACTCCAGTAATTACTTCCTCCTGATATCACCTCCCCATCACGCTGCTGTCCAAAAATACTGCTAGTCTCAGAAGTCAGGACATCTGTCCCTAGTGGCCTTGATTCTAACAAGTCCTCATGCTGGTCAGTTGAGTGACTGAGTGGTGTCTAGTTTAAATTCATAAGTCACTTTGTCAATTAGACCCATCTGCCTTGCTTATCCATCAATCAGAAAATATATCACTTATACAATTAGTGATTCACCATTAGATTAAAATAGTGCCTGTGCATGTACAGACATGGACCATGACATGAGGCCAAAGGGACAGAAGTATATATTATCATTCTTTGCCATGCTTGCTCACTGCTGCCACCTTGCCATCATGCTCCCTCCAGTGTCCACTTGCTGCCCAGGAAGGACCTTTCACAGAAATGGACATCATGCTCAGGGTTGCTGTGTATGTTTCCCATCTGGTACTCTCCCTCACTACTGCTTAGCCCAGGTACAAGCTATCCATAGATGGTTGCTGGGACAGTGCCCCCTGCCTGGGCCTCACCACTGGAACCATTCTTTGAAGGCCTCACAGTCTCAACCCCTCACTCTCTCTCACTCCATGCAGGAGCTGATCCAAGTCACCAGGTCCTGGGTCTTGCCCAACTTCTGGCAGTGCCATCTTTGTGGTTGGCTGCTACTCTCTGTTGCTACAGAACGATGGGTACTCTTTGTGTATATGTTCGTTTGTCCAATCTAGAGGTTATGTTTGCAAGACCTGCAATCATATACAATATACGTTTCCTTCTCTCTGTATGCAGGGCACTTGTCTTTTACAAACACTTATTCCAGACAAGTACAGGAGTCTGTTCTATGGCATGCTGTGAAGGACTCCTGAATGAGAGGCAGATGTAGGGCATTTGGCCCTTCCAGCCTTCTCCACCTTTCCATTAAATTATAGCTGATCTGGTTATGTTTCCAAATTCTACATTCCTGTTATCCCCAATAACCTTTTGAATCCCTTGCCACAAGAATTTATCTTATGTTGCCTTTAATTACTCGATGACCCTGCCTTTATTGCCAATGATGCAGACAGTTCCGAGTTTCTTTCCCATCTTGATTCAAACTGATTCGGAATCCTGATCTCCTGAACCAAGGTCATCTCTGACTGTTGCACCAACACCACCTTCGATCAGGAGTGCTATGCTTCTGCTTTCACCTAGCTTCTGCTGCTGCTTTCATATTATGTGCCACTCAATATTCAGAACAGAATCCCTGTCACCCTGTTACCAAAGCTCCACAATGACAGTCAGATCAAATTTTTTTTACATTAATGTGCACTGTCAATTCACTGACTTCGTTACAAATGCTACATGCATTCAGACTAAGATTTTTCTTTTGTTCTTTTCCCTTTGTGGCATCCAGTCTTGACTGGTCTATTCTTTGATTTTATGCCTCTGTACTTTTCTGCCATTCTGTGACCTTCATTTTCCTCAGGAATATTTTGCTCTCCTCTTTCAACTTTATCCCTTGATTTTTCACACTTTACCCAAGCTTGATTCCCTCATTCCCCTGGTTTAGTTTAAAGCCCCTATCTACTTCCCTCGTTATGCAGCTCACAAGAGCACCAGTCCTGGCACAGATCAGGTGCAGATTATTCTCACGATACAGAACCTTTTTTTTCTTTCTTCTGTTCTTGTGCCACTGCCCCACAGAGCTGAATCGACTTCTCCCACACCTGTCTTTAACAGCCTCTAATTTTACTCATTCTGTGCCAGTCTGCAAGTGGCTTAGGCAGTACTCAGAAATACTTATCTTTGAGATTCTGATTTTTAAATTCACGACTTCACAAACTCCTTCAGTATTACCTCTTTCCTAGTTCTACCTATGTTGTCGGTACGATTGTGGACCACGATCATCAGATTTTTTCATCTCACTGGAAGTTCCTTTCCACCCCAGAGCAGATATCCTGAATTCTGGCACAAGGAAGATTGCACAGCTGCCTGGACTCTCACTCTTTTCTCAAGGAAACCACCTCAATCCCCCTGACTATACTGTCAGGAGACAGGATTCACACATTGTGAAGCAGATGGTGTCAGGTTTTTTTCCTCATTTCCTTCCCAAAATTCTATTCCAATAATTTGACTATCTATTACAGGTTACTTCCAGATTGAAGATAAATAGGATAAATTCACAGATTTCAAACAAAAGTACTGGTAGGAATTTTTTAAAAAAACAGATTAAGGACTAAGTAAATAAGTTGTGTGGCCAAGCAATGTTTTGTACCTTCATGGTGTGGGAGCTGGTGGATCCCATTGTTGTTCATAGTGAGCACACCTGTAGCGAGAGTTGGTTGCTTGAGGAGCTCCAGCTCAGAGTTGATGAGCTAGAGTCTGAACTTTGAGCACTGTGACACATCAGGGAAGGGAAGAGTTACTTGGATGCTGTCTTTCCCAAGATAGTTATCCCTTAGACTAGTGGTCAAGGACAAGAGGGTGTGACTACAAGTGGGACATGTAGAGGGATCCAAGAGGTAGTGCTGAAGGAGCCTCAGTCCTTGAGCTTGTCTAATAGATACTTGGTCCCTGTGTGGTTGAGAGTGAGGCTGTAGGGAGGATGAGCAAACTGACCACAGCACCATGGCACAGGGAGCCATTGAAGAGGGTGGAGAAAAGGGAAATGTAGTTTTATACAGAGATAGCATAGTCAATGGAATAGACACTGGTCTCTGTGGCCAGGATCGAGATTCCAAAGGCTTTGTTGCCTGCCAGGTGCCCAGATTTAGACAAAAGGTGGTGGGGGGGAAAGATCCAATTGTTGTGGTCCACATGAAGACAAGTGATCTAGGCAGATTGGGCACTATGAGCACTGAGGGGATAAATTTAAAAAGGAAAAGTAAGGACTGCAGACACTGGAGAGGGGCTTATACCCAAACTGTTGACACTCTTGCTCCTCAGATGCTGCCTGACCTGCTGTACTTTTGTAGCACCTTGTTGCCTTGTTTCATATCCTGCTCATTTAAATATAACATCCTCAGTCTTGTGCTTGCCTTTTGATAGTTGTCCCCTTATCTGCTGTTTGTGAAATTAGGTTCCTGACTATTTCCATACCTTCTGTTCTATTACTTATTCTGGAAAGTTTAATAACCTCTCTGAGCCCTACCCAGCTTTAACTAGTTTAAAATCCTTGTAACTTCAATATACCTTGATTTGTGCCATCTGTTCAACTACCTTATTCCAAATGCTTCATGCATGAATATGCAAAGCCTTCAAGACTGTTCCATTAATAAATTTCCCTACATTTTTATGGTTCCTTGGCACAATGTGATTGCAGACATCCTGTCATTTCCTTTTATTTACTGGTAACAATCAACACCATCACCAACCAGCAATCCTACCTTCTCCTTTACCTTTGATTTTGTATATATATGAACCGATTTGGTTTAAAGCTCCAACCCACAGGCCGAGTTATGTGATTCACCAGGACTCCGGTGCCAGTATGATTCAAGGCCATTCCCCCCTTTGGATAGCTCCTTTCTTCTCCAGTACTGGTGCCAAAGTCCCATTAAAATATAACCATTACTCCAAAACCAACCTTTAAACTACACACTTATCTTGTTGGCCCTATGTCAATTAACTCATGACTCAGGTAGTAATCTGAAGAGTTTATTTTACTCACTAATGGGATGTGTGCATCGCTGGCTAGACCAGCATTTATTGCTCATCCCTAACTGCCAAGAAGGCAGTTAAGTCACCCATATTGCTGTGGTTTGGCATCACATTATAGACCAGAACAGGTAAGGATGGCAGTTTCCTTCACTAAAGGACATTAATGAACCAGATAGGTTTTACTGACAATTGCACTGGATTCATGATCATCATTAGAATCTTAATTCCTGATTTTTTAAAAATTCAATTCAAATTCCACTCATCTGCCATGGTGGGATTGAAACCCAGGTCCCCAGAACATTACATGGGTCTCTGGATTAACTGCCCAACCATAATACCACCAGGTCATCACCTCCCCTTCTTTACTACTTCTTTTATTCTGATTTTTAAATTTAGCATTGAAAAGTGTACTGCTGGAAAAGCACAGCAGATCAGGCAGCATCTGAGGAGCAAGAGAGTCAACACAAGACTGAGGATGTTGTACTTAAATGAGCAGGATATGAAACAAGGCAAGTGAGCTTATTGCACAGATTGAAATTAACAGGTACGATGTTGTGGCCTTCACAGAAATGAGGCTGTGATGGTATACATCCTACTGGGATGACAGGCAGATGTACAGAGCGGGCGGTGTTGTGTTGTTAGTGCGGAATGGAATTAAATCAACAGCAGGAAGTGATATTGGGTCAGAATGAGGAGAACCTGTATGGGTCGAATTGAGGAACCATGAAGGGAAAAAAAAATTGATGTGGGAGTTGTGTACAGGTATGCTAGCAGTAGTCAGGATGTGGGGAAGAAATTAAATCAGGAGATAGAAAGGCACTTTTACAATAATTGTAGAGGATTTCAATTTGCAGTTGGACTAGGAAAATCAGGTTGGTAGTGGATCCCAAGCAATGTCTACCTGTGGAAATGTGGAATGTCTGCTTGGTAGTTTTTTTCAGAACGGTTTACAGTCTAGACCACTAGGCAGTAGGCAGTTCTGGATTTGGTGATGTGTAATGAGGCAAGCTTGATTAAGGAGTTAAGGTGAATGAACCCTTAAGGGTTAGTGGCCATATTATGAGAGAATTAACCTTGCAGTTTGAGAGGGAGAAGATTGAATTGAAAGTAACAGTATTACCATTGAATAAAAGTAAATACAAAGACAAGAGAGAGAAGCTGGCCAGAGTTGAGTGGAAGGGGAGCGGAGCAGAGAAGATGGCAGGCATTTTATCAGGTAATTCCGAAGGTTCAGCAGAAATTCATGTCAAGAAAGAAGAAACATACCACGGGGATGTCAAGGCAACTGTGGCTAACAAGGGAAATCAGACACAGTGTAAAAGCAAAAGAAAAGGAAGCTTTTAAGAATCAGCAGAGGACAACTAAAAAACCAATAGGGGAGGAGAAGATGGAATATGAGGGCAAACTAGCAAATAGTATAAAAGAAGATTGCAGGAATTCTTGAAGATATATAAAAGGTAAGAAAAAAGTAAGAGTGGATGGCATAGTGCTAAGCCCTGTTGCGTCACAGTGCCAGGGAACTGGGTTTGATTCCACCCTTGAGCGACTGTCTGTCTGGAGTTTGCATATTCTTCCCATGAATCTGCCACGTGCTCTGGTTTATACCTAGGTTTCCATTACCAGTCCAGCTGGTGAATGGGCTCAGAAGCATGAACGTTCAACCCTGCTCATGATGTCAGCCGAGAAGGAAGTTAGCCAATCATATTTAAGTATTCTCTCAGCCAGCAAAGCAAGAATTTCAAACCCTGATTAGCCTTTGGTTTTAAATTGTCAAGTCATGAAATAAATGAATGATAGATCGAAGTATTAGCTCAAATATCAAAAAATGTCACAAACAAAACTAAGCATTCATTCCTAATGCTGGTTTTGTCACTATTAAGAAAAAGAACAGTCCACTAAAATACAATTAGATTTTAAGGGCCAGTAAAAGAGTATCAAGAGTAATTACAAACTTAGTATGCTGTCTAAAAACTCAACGAGATAAAATTTAGGCTTATCAAGTATTTTACCAGAAGACTGGCAACAAGTGTGGAGATGTTGTGGTATTGGCCAATTCAGTGATTGTTTAGGCATTGAGCCCTGGGCAGGACCTCAATTGTACTGATAAAGTGTGTAGAAACGCAGGCAAGAACTTGAGGACTTCCACATTATTCTGCATGGGTGTAGGCTAACAATATTGTTTTAGTGGAGTAATATCTGTGAACCCTGGCAGTTTTTCCATCATGACCATCACATATTCCTCACCATGTCAATTGTAATTTAATTGATTTGTGACCTCTGTCATATTGTAGGATTGTGAGTGAAAAATCAATATTTGCAGGTGACAATAACATCAGATAATGCAGTTGTAAATAGCAAATGAGAACCATTTGAAAATTGCAAAATGAAAATCCACTTGAATTTCTTTCTCGCGGTGATGGATTTTCCTGGGGAATTTTCTTGTTTGTCCACTGCAATGTTGACAGTGAGGTGTAAACAGAATTTTTTTGGGGGTTTTGACACTTGTGTCAAATCAGCAGGCTAATGAGAGAACCTCCATGTTCATGACAACCCCCTTATCTTTTTTCATGGGATTTAGTTCTTTTCAATGCATTGTCTCCAAAGTACAAAGTGTCACAGATAACGCAGGTAGTCATAGAAACGGGTTTCTTTCAATTTACACTAACTAGTTATACTTTGGAGCAGTAGTTTAATGTCTGGAGCTGCATTCCCCAATAGCATTATGACAAACAGCTCGCACTTACAGATTAGATTAGATTACACAGTGTGGAAACAGGCCCCTCGGCCCAACAAGTCCACACCGACATTTACTCCTTACCTAACACTATGGGCAATTTAGCATGGCCAATTCACCTGACCCGCACATCTTTGGACTGTGGGAGGAAACCAGAGAACCCAGAGGAAACCCACACAGACACGGGGAGAACATGCAAACTCCGCACAGTCGCCTGAGTCGGGAATTGAACCCGGGTCTCAGGCGCTGTGAGGCAGCAGTGCTAGCCACTGCGCCACCGTGCCGCCCACTCTTAATAAAGATCTAATCAGACAAATTACACTCACTAATATAGGCTATGACCTGAAGTGTGCAATTAACTTAATTACTTTGTTGTCCATCTCTCACTCACTCACAGATGACCACAAGTTGATGATATTTCACTTTTTGAGCTAATTTACTTTCTGGGTTGTTGGTAAAACGGGATGCTAGCTGTAGTTGGTAATTGATAACGGTCTACAAATCTCAAACATTTCAGTGAGTACTACCATTAAAAGTTTTTAACCATTGTTCATAATTTGGAATGTTTTACCCTTATGAAATGTCAAGAGTAGACTACCAACAAGAGTGGGCATGTTCACATTGTGATATAGTGCATAACACAACATCACAATTAAAAATCTAAGGATAAGTTAACTCTTTAACTTGGACACCTGATTTAGTGAGATTTTGTAATTGCTGACCAGAGTTGTACAACAATAGAGCTGAAACTAATTCACACATTCAATATAGTATGCAGTAATGGAAAGATATTCTTGGAAAGTTGATCCTATTATTAGACTTTAGGCTGTGTCATTGTCTGTTGAAAGCTGTTGCTTTGTTCTATATCATTGTTCTTTTGTTGTGTGGTTTAATGCCATGATGAAGTTGGATTTAAAACTGACTGGTTGAGAAGACAAAGTCTACACAATTCAAAGTAACACATTTTTTGTACATTAATGCTGAAAAGTGCTATCTGTGCAAATTAGACTCACCGGGCTCTGACTTATAGTTGAAAACTTGTCTATCTTCTTCTTGAGTTCATGTCCATGTACTCAAGGCACTTGTTCCAGAATGTTTTATCTCCACCCATATTGTGCTGGTAAACTCAGGGCTGTACAGTTCCATGACATCATTTCAAAAATGTTCCAGGGTTCCAAAACCTTTGCACAACAATTACGAGCAACTCTTTTTGTATCTCCTGGACGAGTCAGGGAGTGTGTGAGAGCTGCTTTCTGACAGGTGGACAGATGGCTTGTCAAATATTCCTTTGGGTACACAGTTTTTAAAGCTTGCATTTTTTTTTGAGTCAGACCATAACTGAAAGAAAAATTGAAATTCCAAGTTTCTCAAGAAACTGAAACTATCTGAAACCAGGAAAAGACTGCTATCCTATTTCAAATCACCCAGGAGTGCAGGCAGAAGTAAAACCAAAGCTGAATCAGAAGTTGGCAATAGCAAAAGGTTGCTGCAGCAGATTGTACCACTTAGATTGTATTGTCAAATCAGATAAAAGGAAATACAGGTGGATACACACCATTAATATTATCATGAGCCAAACTGAGGTGGTTACAGAGAAGTGTGCCATTTTGGTGACAATGTTTCCTGTGAAATTCTGGAAGCTGATGTCTAATAAGAACATATGACTAAATCCTTGAAGGAGAAAACTGGAATTCAATTTGAGGAAGATTAGACTTTTGAAGCATTTTATAGCTGAAATGGGGGCCCAAGCAAAATCTGAGAGATTGATCTTCATTGTGTTTGCAATTTAATATATAATTTATATTGACCATAATTTGCATGTTAATGCATTCTTAATTTACATTGATTTTAATTTGATTATTAAAGTAAAGGTTATAAAAGTGAAAACTTGTCCATTGCTTCCATGTTGATGTCGTTCAGTAAATTCAGCTCTTCTGTTTTAGTGATTTCTGCAGGCATCATTACAGCAGTGTCAATCAATCAATAGACTCTGGAGATTTGATGTATCTCCTTCCCCTGAAATTTCTAACTGATGTGCGGATTTGTAATGGCACACATCATGAACATTATTTTTCCATAAAGATTTAGTTAAGTTTTTTTGATATTTACTCAGTGTACCATCTGCCAGTATATGAAACTTGAGTGGCCTCGAAGTTAACTTTTGCATCACGTATAAAACTAAAACACTGGTCTATCTTATGTGTAATTTTGCTCTAATTGGAATATATTTATATGCAGGGATCTGTCTTCTAAAGACAAAAGGAACAATATTCATCCTTGTGTCTATTCAAAATCAAACAAAATGCAAGCAGTAATAGTTCACAATGACAGTGCTTCAACCAATCTATAGGCTTGTTGCCTGCAGTATAAATTGCTACTCCTTTTTAAATTTGGCATTCTTGCATTGTCTTCATGAGTGTGAGAAAGAAAGCCTTGTCATCATCAATCTTTTGTTCAGCCATAGTTAACCTTGCTCGTTAGAGAACTTATAAGCATCAAATGCTAATAAAAGCAAATTACTGCAGATGCTGAAAGTATGAAATAAATATCAAAGTGTGAGAAAAACTCAGCAGGTCAAGCAGTATCTGTGGAGAGAGAAAACAGAGTTAATGTTTAAATCCAGTATACCGTTTTTTTTTGGAATGGAGTTTGAATTCCAAAAAAGACTTGAACTGGGCTCAAAACATTCCCTTCCCACAGATGCTGCCTGATCTGCTGAGTTTTTCCAACACTTTGCTTTTATTTAAGCATCAGGTTCTCTTTTTTTGTCAAACTTGTATTTTGGCTGAAATTTAACTTAATTTTTAATGAATATTCTCATTAATGTCTCCCTGTTTTTATAGAGAACAAATTTGAATCCAGTTGTCTTAACACCTATGAATTGTAATTATGTTCCAATGTAATTCCTTCCATAGGAGAAAGTGAGGACTGCAGATGCTGGAGATCAGAGCTGAAAATGTGTTGCTGGAAAAGCGCAGCAGGTCAGGCAGCATCCAAGGAGCAGGAGAATCGACGTTTCGGGCATGAGCCCTTCTTCAGGAATCCTGAAGAAGGGCTCATGCCTGAAACATCAATTCTCCTGCTCCTTGGATGCTGCCTGACCTGCTGCGCTTTTCCAGCAACACATTTTCAGCTAATTCCTTCCATATGCCGTTTTAAAACAGAAGCTTGACAGATGCACATTGGAAAGAGGATGCATTTATAAAGGAGACATTTTAAGGTTCCTTATTCGTAAGAATGCTCAATTAAAGCAAAAAAGGGTTTATTTTCGCAGTGTAATAATAAGAGGTTACTGATTGCTATTGATTGCAAGTGATGATCATTGCAAGGACTTAAATGACCACTCATTGTAACTGTTAAAGGCCAGAAAATGTTCTGCTTAGTAAAACATGGATCCTAGGTAGTGCAATGTAAAAAGCTTCTATATTGGTAACAATCTTGGTTTGATTTCAGAAAATAATTATCATTGCAGTCACTAAAGGAATTTTACTTGACAATTTTATTATACTGGCTCATCCTTAGTCATCTGCAGTGAAGCTGTTTCATTTTCCAGTCTTGGTAACTGGAACTGATTAAACCGGTTTACACTTCTGTCAACAGCAGAAGCATTTTCTATCTCTATTATTACCTTAGTCACTCCAGCTGTGGCTAACAAATTCATCACCTACTTGACTCACTGCTTCAACTGACATCCTACTTTATTTATTGCAAATTGTAAGTGTTTCTCATTATGTATTCAACAGTTCAGTTTCTGTGCCTTCACTGTGTGTATGTTTGTGTTGTTAACCTTTTTACTGCAGCTGACGAGCATAATTTAAACAATTATTAAGAAGATTATTTTCTTTTGTGGGGAGAACACCAAATCATGTAGTTAAAACTGAAGGATGCAGAAAACTTAAAAACAGCTGGACCCTACATAAACACTTCATAAGACCATAAGACCATAAGACATAGGAGTAGAAGTAAGGCCATTCACCCCATCGAGTTCACTCCGCCATTCAATCATGGCTGATGGGCATTTCAACTCCACTTATCAGCGTTCTCCCTGTAGCCCTTAATTCCTCGAGACAACAAGAATCTATCAATCTCTGCCTTGAAGACATTTAGCGTCCCGGCCTCCACTGCACTCCGTGGCAATGAATTCCACAGGCCCACCACCCTCTGGCTGAAGAAATGTCTCCGCATTTTTGTTTTGAATTGACCCCCTCTAATTCTAAGGCTATGTCCATGGGTCCTAGTCTCCTCGCCTAATGGAAACAATTTCCTAGCATCCACCCTTTCCAAGCCATGTATTATCTTGTACATCTCTATTTAGTCTCCCCTTAATCTTCTAAACTCCAATGAATACAATCCCAGGATCCTCAGCCGTTCCTCATCTGTTAGACCTACCATTCCAGGGATCATCCGTGTGAATCTCCGCTGGACACGTTCCGGTGCCAGTATGTCCTTCCTGAGGTGTGGGGACCAAAACTGGACATAGTACTCCAAATGGGGCCTAACCAGAACTTTATATAGTCTCAGTAGCACATCTTTGCTTTTATATTCCAACCCTCTTGAGATACAAGACAACATTGCATCCACAATGGTTTAAACTGTCTGATCTGTTTTGCTGCATTTTTTAATATGCTATATTTTTATGAGCACGTCAATGTCTAATCTCCCAAAATGAAACCAGTATATGCTGGAGCAGATCATGTAGCATTTGTAGTGTGAGAAGCGAAGTTAACGTTTAAGGTCAAGATAATCTCCCATCAAAACTGATGAAAGAAAAGACCATCTCAGTGGTTACAGCAGACCCATTGAGTCCCTGCCAGCTTTCTGCAAAAGCATTCAACGAGTCCCATTCCACCACCCATTTCCTACAGCCCTGCATTATTTTTGTCTACAGATTCTTCAATTTTCAAAACTTCCATTCCCTTTTGAAAGCTACAGTTGAATCATCCTCCATTACTTTCTTGGCAGTATATTCCAGATCCTAACCACTCATTATTTTTGCTCGTGTTGCTTTTATTTAATTAAAAACCCTTTAAGTGGAATTTCAGCATATGCTTTCTGTGGTTCCAAATTAACTGTTACCATAGATTGGCTTAATATGTAAAAAGCTAAAATTAATTATTGGGTTTTGCTGGCAGAGGAGCAACAAGCCTCAAAAACTCATGTTTTCAGTATATAAAGTTTTTTTCTTTTGGAATTTATTTTAAAATGCATTAAATTAATTAAAATATCTTTGATAGATGTGTAAACTGTTTTTAAAGGCCATAGGCTCAGATCTGTTTACATTCTAAGCTCCATGCATCTGCTGTGTCACTCCGAAATTCCATACACGCTGATCAGATCATCAGCTCCATCCTGATACATTAACATCTGGTTTTGGAAGCTCCTTCCTGACGCATTGACATTTGGTTTTAGAAGTCACTGATGCGCATGAATCTCAGAGGTCGGAAAAACAATTAGATGTAGTATTTGTCCCAACTTCAATTTCACGATTCAAAATGTGGCAGTTCTACAGTAATATACAGACTGGATTGAGATATTAATATTGTATGTTTATCAAAAATTCAGTCCTGTTAAACCTCTGTATGAAAAGTTAATACTTGACTGAGTGCATGAAGACTAATGACTGAGTAGTCAGTGGGAAAGGAAGCAAGGATCTTGTGGGATACAGACCTAAGGCTAGATCCTCTTGGTACATGTTGTCATAAATGTAAAGCTTATTCTCACTGTGTGTCAGTAGTTACCAAGATTCAACTGCATCTTGTTTACATCACGAGATTCTTCTCATTGCATCAGAAAGGGGCAACCTTTCCAAACACTAGGCCACACAAACCCCTAATGAGCACAGGCATTTAGAAGCTTTCATTGCCAGCACACACAATAGATGGCTGCCCTTTACTTCTGATGGTGGTGAGCAATGCTGTTGACATGTTGTTCCTCCGTTGAAATGGAAATCTTGGGATTTGGCCTATAAAGTCAGATCAATGTCAAGATCTTCTGCAGAATTCTTTCTTTACATACACCAGTAAACATTGGTGCAGATGAGATCCAAGATGGCGGCGACTCAGCAAGTCTGAGTCTACAGAGCCCTTCCCAAAACCTGGGTAAAGTGGGTTTCCTGCCCCCACCACACTTGCCAAACCACCCAAAAAATTTCTTTAATCTTAATTAGCTGCTGAATATTATATTTAAATAGTCTAATACTGAGTGGATAATGAGTAAATCAAAGGGACCCCGCAGCTCTCAGAAAACAAAGACCCCTCCCCCACCCTCCTCTCCTCCGGCTGCAGCTGATGTAAAAACAGGCCTTATAGAGATGATTGCCAGATTGGAATCGACACTCGTCAATTTCATCGCAGAATCCAGACAGAGATGGAATGCATTCGAAGAAAAGCTGCAGAAACAGAATCAAACCATGGAGGAGCTGCAGGGCCGAGTGGAGGCGGCGGAACTAAAGGCCACGACCTCCGAGGCTGCAGCTCAAACAGCTGCAGAACAGGTGCAAACCCTCGAGCAGAGAATCAGGGCCTTTGAAATTTACATCGATGATATTGACAACAGAAATCGGAGAAAAAATATTCGGTTGCTGGGCCTTCAAGAGCAAGAAGGGAAAGAACAGTTAGTAGTATTTCTGGAGCGATGGCTGCCCCAGCTTTTAAACCTGGGGGCTGAAACTGACCGGGTAAGGGTGGAGTGGGCCTACCGGGTCGCAGCACGCGGATCTGGCCCAAACCAGCGCCCACGCCCGGTCCTGTTCCGGCTGCAGAGTTATAGGGAGAGGCAGATACTCCTGGATGCCTCCAGAAAGCTTGGAAAGGATCCTAAAGCTATGATTCATGAAGGATCCAAGATTATGTTATTTCAGGACTTCTCCCCGGCTTTGGCACGAAGAAGGAAGGCGTTTGATGAGGTGAAGAAATGTTTAAGGGACTTAGATATTCAATACACCTTACGCTACCCAGCGACGTTATGCTTTACTCACGAAGGATCCGAGTATAATTTTAGATCATCGGAAGAGGCTAAGAAACTTTTAGACTCGGTTAAATAAATCGTAAGAGACAATTTATGTTGGCTTGCCTCTCCCACACTCCGTGGGGAGAAATGGATACTTTATTCTACTTTACTTTTGCCTCTGGGAGCGGGGTTGTCTTCCTTGCTATGTTATCATACTTAACTGTAATCTGTTGGAGTTGTAATTTTATAGTTATGTGTGTTTGTACGTGGCATTGATGCTATTAGATATACTCAGGTATGGGTGGGGAGGGGTGGGGGTGCGGCGCTCACTGTTAGCTCTAGCTCGGTATTATATCTAAATCCTATTAAGGAGCGCCCGGGTCGAGGGTGGGACACTGTTTGGGAGAGGATATGGTGGAACGTTGGAAAGGTAGTAAGGCCCCCTGAGAACAAGGGGGAAGATCTCCATTCAAACATGTTTAATTTTTTTTGTTCTTATTGTTTGGAAATAGCTTCCTTTTTTATCATACTGTTATGAGTGTATTAGAGAACATTTTCTCTTATTTGAAGGATGTAAGCGACTCAACTATACACTCTGGATGATTGTGGATTAGTTGAATTTTGATGATTATATATTTAAGATCTATTTTTATATTAATGTTTGTGCTTGAAAATTCTGCTTATTTTTGTAAATTTGTCAAAATGTTAAATTCCCAATAAAAATATCTATAAAAAAAACATTGGTGCATTTTGCCTCCTATTTTAGTTGCCATGTTATGTCTCATGGTTATTATGCCAGTATAACTTTTAAGAGTTAGAGCATTTCTGTGTATCTTTTCAAAGACACACTGATAGCATCATCACAATTTCATGATACGTGACTTAAGGGGAGAAATATCGTGGACTCCAACTTAATGGAGATCATTTAAAGCATGACATGCCATTGAAAACATGCTGTTCCTTGTTAACCTAATAGCTTGAGAGCATACAAACACATGATCATCCAAACAAGGAGTAGGACCTTTGAGCTTGTTGTGCTGTTTAATAAGATCATGGCTGATCTGATTGTAGCCCAGACACTGATGTGTCAGTGAATGTGAAATTTGTATATACTAATATGTAGTAATAAATATCTGTTGAATTCATCAATACTATGTTATTCATGCCTAGCTTCTTATGTTATGAGGGAAAACATAAAACATGTCTGTAACAGGTAAAATACCTAGTTCACGCCAAAACCTACATTACTTGTTATGTTGCAATCATTGACTTTTTTTTGTTTTACAGTTTTTTTTATGAATAACTTTTCATATTTTTATGCATTGATGTGTAAGAGTCATTGCTGAAAATAATTGTTGTTGATGTCTGAAAATACAGAATGCAAACATTATACCTCTGAAGAGACGTAAAACAGAGGTGCAATGATACTTGAGGCATTCTGTTCATACCCATTATGACCCCAGGATGTCATTTATAACTCCTCTATCTGTAGTTGAGGGAGTGGTTGAGGGAAACCAGTCTTTGTATCCTGCATTTTATAAGACAACAAGGCTGCACTATCTGCCACATGGCTGCACTGTCTGCCACACGGCTGCACTGTCTGAAAACAACACCTGGATTGTGGATGGCAGTTCTTATTAAAAAGAAGGCAACAAGCCATGAAGTATTGTTTTATTGAATCTTTCCAAGTCACCTCAAGGATGGACATCCATGCAAGGCAGGATTCTATGCGCATACATATCAAAAAATTAATAAGTAAGCTTCCATAATTTTGTTACAAGCTTTTGCATTTCTAGCTGTGCAATTGTAAAGGATAGAAAGAAGCCTTTTGTGACTGCTCCAAAAGACCTCAAATTAACCACTACTTTCCCACAGCACTTGAATCTGCTTACCCTTGAAAACAATTCATTCAGATAATCATACCTCACTGAATTGGCCCAGCAAACGTGGAGTTGTGGGTTTTATAGCAACCCATCCAGAATACAGTTGAATATTCTGGTGTGAAAAACAACCTGTGACTTCTATACTCAGGTCCTTGTCCACCAAATCTCTATCCCTGTCACTACCCCTTTAATGCTACGGGCTTCAAGTTGCCCTATAATACTAGCAACAAACTTGCAGAAATTGTTCCGTGGCTGGTTTTTGTCACTGCCCTGGTGGTTTGTCACGACCCCCAGCCTTGATTGCAGCAGGCCAGTCTCAGTGAGCAGACCTTTCCTATGCTTGTGTCTATCCAATTTACTGGAAAGGCTCTCGTTAGGTAATTGGGTCAAGCCAGCATTTTGACATCACCAGAAATGGTGAATGAAGCCCACAGAACTCTATTTTGCTGTGTCCATAAACTCTCACCTTTCTGTTGAACTGCAGAATATACAGAACAAATTATTAAATTGAATCAAGTTGCCAAATAAACATAATATTCATTTGAGTAATATTCTCATTGACACAACAGGAAGATATTGAATTTATGGGCCTGGGAACTTTTACTTTGTGCAGCACAAAGTATTTATTTCTGATCATTGCCCCTCTGTTTTACGTCTCTTCAGAGGTATAATGTTTGCATTCTGTATTTTCAGACACCAACAACAATGTTCATGTGTGTTATTTTCAACAATGACTCTTACACATCAATGCATAAAAATGTGAACCTGTAAAATAAGTACTTTCGTTCAAAATGTTTTACTGTGCACAAAAGGGCTTTAAATTGAATGATTTACAGTTCTGAAAAAGCACTTTACTTACTAAACAATGGTGGTAGAGTAGTACTGGAACCTACTAAATAACCTGGACCACAGCTGCAGTTCATTCTTCCTACCTGAAACTATTGTACATTGAGCATTTAGCACCCCTTTCCTGTTATTGACCAAGGTCACCTGTGAGAAAAAATAAGAATATTTTGAAATGATTTTAATTTCTGTTGATAGGCTGCTAATAACACAGATGAAAGTAAGGACTGCAGATGCTGGAGAACCGAGTCGAGAGTATGGTGCTGGAAAAGCACAGCAGTTCAGGCAGCATCCGAGGAGCAGGAAAATCGATGCTTCGAGCAAAAGCTTTTCATCAGATATGACATTCCTGATGAAGGGCTTTTGCCAAAAACATCAATTTTCCTGCTTCTCGGATGCTGCTTGACCTGCTGTGCTTTTCCAGCACCACACTCTCGACTGCTAATAAAACAGAGCTGCCTGAGTTTCTCCAGTGCTATTTAGAATATTGTGTAGTCAATTCAGGTAATTTGGTTGTGTATGCTAGATTTTGGGGAAATAAGTGCTATTTTCTTTAAATCAAATAACCTTGTTTGGGTTTGCCTCATGTGTTGTTACATGTGCCATATATCACTGAACAGTGAAATTAAAGCTTTGAACAGCAGGAGCTTCCAAATGGATTCATTTTTCAGGATTAAAGGGATTTTATTGTGATAGTTTGCATTGATAAATATTGCAAATACCTAAATGCATGAAATACAGTATGAAATGTTCAAATCTCTAATTATTAAAATAACTCAACCTAAAATAATTACCTTCTTCGCACATGTTCTGGTCAGGTGGAAAGGAATGCAGTTGGTTATGTCTTGTTTTCATGCAGAAAGCGTTTAATGCAATGATCCCTCACGAAGATTGACCTATATTTCAGGGATATTTTGGGAGGCATGTAAGTAACACCAATCATCAAATTGGGTCAGAGTTCTTGGATTAAAGACTTGCAAATTCCAATCACAGGGTAAAATATAGCATGGCTAGATTTCTCAGATGTGAATCCACTTACAAAATTGCTCTTAGCAGCAGGTCCACACTCTAATAGATCTGGTGACTAGGTGAAGGAACATGAAGGAACAATAAAAGGAAATGTCATATTAGGGAAACTAAAACACAGAAGGCCTCTGGAGAGGCTCAGAACACATCACAATGTTTGTCAGAGATGAAGAAAAGACAAGTAAATGGCAGGAACAAAAGGGGAAAGTAAACTTTCAGTAAAGGTATAATTCTGTATATAAACTTCATTACAAAAACAAGGTTTTGTGCCTACTCTGACATGGAGGTTCCTTTCATTTCGGCTAGGCACTCTAACACATTGATTATATGGTTCCTGTTATTATTGTTCATTTATATAACAATCCTGAGGATACTTGCACTTTGGCAGGACCAATGTAATGTAAGAAGTTGTACTTGACAGCAAATTAACTTGGGATTTTAAAAAAAATCATACATGGGATGAGGACGTTGCTGGCTTGGTCAGTATTCATTGTCCATCTGTAATTGCCTGGAAGACAGTTAAGAGTCAACCATATTGCTGTGGATCTGGAGGTTACATGTAGGCCAGACCAGGTTAGAACAGCAGTTTCCTTCCTTGAAGGGCACCAGTGAACCAGATAGATTTTCTCTAACAAGTGACAGTGATTTCTTGGTCATCATCAGATTCTCAATTCCAGGTTTTTATGGAATTTAAATTCTGCTATCTGCCATGGCAGGATTTTATCCCAGGTCCCAGAGCATTACCTAGGTCTCTGGATTAACAGTCCAGTGATAATATCTCTAGGTCGCACCCCCACCCAGTTTCAATGTTTAACAGAGTGTGAATTATATATAGCAGTTTTAAATAGAAGAATAGAAGAATAGGGCGGCACGGTGGCACAGTGGAGGGCGGCACGGTGGCACAGTGGAGGGCGGCACGGTGGCACAGTTAGGGCGGCACGGTGGCACAGTGGTTAGCACTGCTGCCTCACAGCGCCTGTAGACCCGGGTTCAATTCCCGACTCAGGCGACTGACTGTGTGGAGTTTGCACGTTCTCCCCGTGTCTGCGTGGGTTTCCTCCGGGTGCTCCGGTTTCCTCCCACAGTCACAAAGATGTGCGGGTCAGGTGAATTGGCCAAGCTAAATTGCCCGTAGTGTTAGGTAAGGGGTAAATGTAGGGGTATGGGTGGGTGCGCTTCGGCGGGTCGGTGTGGACTTGTTGGGCCGAAGGGCCTGTTTCCACACTGTAAGTCTAATCATTATCATGAATAGTTTGTGATTAGTTAAAAGAAGGATAAATTCCTGATAAGAACATTTTGGTTCAAAAAGCTATTTGTGTGGAAAATTCTTTTGGCTGAGTAAGTTGACACCCAATTGCTATAATGTGACATCAATAAAAAAATCCAACATTTCTGAAATTCCATCAGTAAATGAATGGTAAAGCTTAGGCTCCTACCAATTTATTTGATTTGCTTCAAAAATCAATTATCAATATCAATGAGGAGTTCACGATTACATCACCATTTATTTATCTTGATTTCCATAATTTTTGCAGCCTGGATAGAGTGAACATGGAGAAGATGCCTCCATTAGTAGGAGGGACGAGGATGTGAAGGCACAGCCTCAGAGTGAAGGGATAACTCTTTAGAACTGAGGTGAAGAGTTTCTTTGGCCTGATTGTGATTAATCTGTGGAACTCATTGCTGCAGAAGGCTGTGGAGGCCAAGTCATTGAGTGTATTTAAATCAGAGGTAGATTGTTTCTTGATTAGGAAGGACTCAAAGGTTACAGGGAGAAGACAGGAGAATGGACTTGAGAAACATATTGGCTGTGACTGAATGGTAGAGCAGAGTATTCTGCTGCATATGATTGAGAATGCCATAGATGATTCCTATCAAGTTCAGATAGGGTAAATAGGCAAAGTCTTTTCCCTGGGGTCGGGGAATCCAGAACTAGAGGGCATAGGTTTAGGGTGAGAGGTGAAAGATATAAAAGAGACCTAAGGGGCAACTTTTTTCACGCAGAGGGTGGCGCATGTACGGAATGAGCTGCCAGAGAAAGTGATGGAGGCTGGTAGAGTTTCAACATTTAAGAGGCATTTGGATGGGTATATGAGTATGAAGGGTTTGGAGGGATATGGGCTGGGTGCTGGCAGGTGGGACTAGATTGGGTTGGTATATCTGGTCGGCATGGATGGGTTGGATGGAAGGGTCTGTTTCCATGCTGTACATCTCTATGACTCTATGACTCGATGTGTCGCACAATCAGAAATGGGCTAATTAATATTAAGCTGCTTCTTTCCTCTGCAAACCAGTAGATGTTCTAAACAATATCAGTCAAGTGTTATTCATCTCTGGCAGGTCAAGCAAACTAAGGCATTCAAATAATACAATTTATTGTATGTTTGTATAAATCTATTAATTTTGAAGATGGTTTTGATTTGACATTATGAAGGGGAAATTTATCCTTTGAATCAATATTGAAACTATGAACTTGGCAGAAACCCAATGCTAAAACATTGACAAATTCATTCTAGCAATGAATTTTATTTTCAAACATTCGCAGATCTTGAAGAGAGCAACACTTACTAACGAATTTCAACCAAACCAGTTTGTGGATGTGACGTCTGACAGATAACATCCTACACAAGGTAGGCTGTTTGATTTCATTCAATCTTTGACTTTTTTTTTACAATTACAGCACTACTGATGTTAGATAATTCTAGAATGGTGTGCGTATGAGGTGATGTGGCACGGCCAAATAATTGGCATTATACCCTTTGCCAAAAAAAAGCCTTTGTGCTACTTAATTTCATGTCATTGATGTTTAAGAGAAATAGAACATGATAAACAACAGCATCACAATGTTGTTAACAAGGCAACTCATTTTTGTTTTGTGTCTATTTGAAAGGGGACAATAGCAGAGCTAAAATTGCAATGGGGCACTTATTTTTCCTTAATTACACATTGGCATGCAAACTGCATTGTGATTTTAAAACACCCAAGATGCTCACCAGAAGCAGGTCTCACAAATACATGCAAATTCTAACCCAGCAGTGAATATTCCCAAGAAAAGCTGGTGAAGTAAGTTGATAAGGACCATTGGAGGTAGAATTAATGAAGTCTGTTTCAATAAGATCCATTGCCTCCTGGTCAGTGGTGATAAAATTAGCCATAATCTTAGTTCCTTTACCTCAGGATTGCTCTAAGGTAAGAAGGGGATATGTCCTGCATCTCTTCTTGTTCTCCTGGTGAATGTACTAAATGATTCACAAGTCAAGCCAAAGACATTTCAGTTGCCATTGTCACAAAGTTGCAAGAACTAAAAAGACAGAGTCCTGTTTCATGATTTTAACCAATATTCAGCATGTGGGTGGGTTGCCCTCTTTGTGACAAATTAGGATGGGTAGCTCATCAATCTAATTTTCTTTGGTTTGATAGTTAATGTCATATTAGCCTCGCAGTAAATATGCCAGGTGGCCTTGTTGCTTAGTTTTTCCCCATAGCTGTACCTCCACCCCTACCCAGTTTAAGTGCTCTTGCCAGATTATATTTCTCCCTTTTTGTACTAATTTGAAGCAATTTCATCTTAAGCTGCACAAGTTAAAATTTATGACTGTCAATTGACATGCTACAAACTGACAAGTGAGACACAAATCATTAGCTTTTAGGGATTTGCTCCAACATAGGTTGGACCTTGGCTTAATTCAACCTGTGTTTTCACCTTACCTATCATGTTGGTACTTTTTGCATTGATGTTAAGTTGTACAGTAAATACGTTCTAAATTAGGACTCGGCATCAGATAAGAAAATATTGAAGAGTTTATTTATTTGCATTGTGGTTTCATTCTCTTAGTATTCTTAAAATGAAGTGTGGATTCCGACACTGGTACAAATGTACAATACAAATATGAAATATTGTACTAAGCCTTAACCCATTTGGTTGCAATTCCTTTCTCTATTGCTTTCATGTCTCTGTTAACTTGACATACATGTCTTCTGAGAGGTTGATAAATCACCTTCAGAATCAAAATTACCCATAATTTGTTTTCTCAGTGACATTTCAATATACACATCTTTAATAGTAAATGCAATAAACACAAGTAAAATCTACATCTTGTGATCATACATGGCCAATATATTGGTAATTCTGGCTTGTCTGTTCATGTAAGTGGGATTTATTGAAGGCTGGGCCTGGCTAAAGCTAAAACAATAACTTTTTGAATGAGAGGTCGGGAAGAGAGACCATACCAACATAAAAGTGTAGTTCCTGATTTGAAATGTTCAGATATTGTTTGAATAACATTCACCATTACTAAGAATCATGCTGTCATCGCTAAAGCCAAAGTATCCTTCTCAATTTTATTCCCTTTCGTCATCTTTACACTTAAAGCAGTTTATATTTTCATGCTTTTTTTTTGTCTTGCAATTCCAACATTATTTCACATACACCATCATTTGTTAGTACAGAACCTGAGTATTGCTGAAACAAAGACCCATTTTGTCAAACCTTTTCATCTTCATTCACTCACCTATCAATCAGCATTCTCTTCTCATACAGCAAAAAGTATTGTTCCTCTTTATTGCTATGTGTGGAGATATTCTGATGAATGCAATATAAAAAGCTTTGAATTTTTTTCACAATGCTTAACTATAGTAAACCACTGAAGAAATACAAACATGAGGCACAATATCACAGATGCATACAGAAGGCTTTTATTATGCTTGTTTGGAGCTTTAATTAATCTGATCTCGAACGGTATACTAAGTTTTATCTGTAGTTTGCAAAGGAGGTGTAAGTATCAAGATAATTAAGTTATATGGATTTTTCTAAGATTCAAAATTACAAGACATGAAATTGCTTTTATTGCTGGGCATGATCATTATTGTCAACCCTCAACTTGTGCATTCTCATTTTATGTTTAGATTCATTGAACATCTAACATAGATGGAAAATAGGCATTATCTGCCATCATCAACTTAATTGCTTTACAAAATGAATTTTTAAACACTATAAATGAAGCACAAGTTTTCATTTTAATTAAAAAAAACACAATCAATGAAGGCACTATTTCTTTCATCAACCCAAAGCTATAGAGAGAAAAACTTAATTATGATGATTAAATGTCCGACAGTATGATCAAGAAAAGATTGGGTATTAGCGTATTCATTTGACAGAGCTTAAAACACAAGGTGAACAATCAAAGAAACCTAAGATGTCTCGGTATCTACTGAATTTATTACAAATTCTTTGATATGTACATCTAGTTATAATGTAATTAGAGTTAACTTGTGCACTATAACTCTCTCTCTCTCAGGACTATTAACCCTGGACTTTCCTTCAGCAATTATTTATAGTTTTTGAAGTTAATGACTTCCCTCCATTAATCCCCCAAAAATGTAATTTATTAAATCTACATGTTTGAGGCATAACTCTCCTTTTCTTTCACAATAAATATACTTGTATTCATGAATATATCCAACTTCATAAATGTTTTTGTAAAAATGCATTTAAATCTGACACTGATACATTTACACTTTTTTTAAAATATGGGATTGACAAGTAGGATGATTGTCAACAAAATTGCTTTATCAAAAGGATCAATTTGTCTTGGGTCAGCATGTTAAAGACTCAAAGAATTGTGCATTCAGGAAGAGTTCATTCAGCACATACCTGTGTCATCAATAGATTGTAAGAAAAGGTAGGCAAATGAAGTCAAGGTACAGATCAACCAATATTTAACTAAGGAATAGTGGAGCAGGCTTAAGAATCTAAGTAGCTTACTCCTATTTCATTAACTTCTTGAATTCTTAATTAAGGACTATGAAGTCTTAAATCTATGAGCGATGAAGAATGCAGGTAAAAGTAAACACCTCGTTTTAGAGGCGATCGAATGTGTATAATAATTTTTTTTTGAGAGACAGACCATTGCACAACCCTAAAATCTAGTGTATGACTACAATTATATGGTGCTGAGAATTAATGCATAAGAAGTAATGTCAATGTAGTTTCAAAATAAAGTATCGCAGATTTGAATTCCTGTGGGTGTTCTCTTAATTCTCCACTGCCAATTCAGCAGAAACGCCAGTGAAGCATTGAGAATATTCTCCAAACTCCCACAGAAATTCGGGCATAATCAATTTTATAATTTAATGGCCTAATTTTTCAGTAAGAATAATCATGAAGCTACCAGCATTTATCATTATTCTGTTGTAAATTCTGTTGAAACTGTTGCCTCCGTGTGTAAGAATTTGTTCTTATTTATCCAACTCCTCCACAAGCCAATATAGCTGTAAGTTAAGGAATCATTGGGAAATGGGACTTCATGTGAGCTAAGTCTTAGGCAGCAGATTTTTGGATGATCTCATGTTTACAGAGGATGGAATGTGAAGGATCAAACAGGAAGTCATTGGAGTATTCAACTCTGGAGGTAAAAAAACAGGTAATTTGAAGCAAGCTGAAGTCAAGTGTTGTTCTGAAAGTGAATAAAGGCAGTCTTAATGCTGGCATATATGAGAGGTCAGAACTCATTTCTGGGTGAAAGATGAGAAAGGTGGTGGTGAGGTATTGCCAGCATACATATGAAAACTAACATGTTTTTGGATGATTTTTACTTGGACAGCATGTAGCTGAGAAATCAGAGGGAATGAAGCATTAATTCTTAGGAGAAGTCAGCGAAAATGGTGGAATTTTCCACCACCAAGCCTTTCCAATTGATAGTCTGATGATGATTTTTATTTATTCATTTGTGGGATGTGGGTGTAGCTGGCTGGCCAGCATTTATTGCTCATTCCTAGTTGCCTTGAGAAGGTGGTGGTGAGATACCTTCTCAAAGCTCTACAATCCACATGCTCTGGATTGACCCAGAATGGGAGGCAATTCCAAAAATTAGTGATACTAAATAGCAAGTAAGTTTTTTTTTGTAACTGACAGTAAATCTGAGCCAATAAATGCTGACAATGGTAACTCTAGTATGTAACTGAAAAAAAGGTGTTTCTGCAATAAATATAAGGTGCCTTGAGATCTAACTCTGGTCACTGGCACCATCCAGTGCTGTAATCACTAGCAGGGTGCTGTCACTTTGTGGCTAATCAATGATTACTAGTTTGGCAAAATGATAGTTTGACAAAATAGATTTTAAACCTGAGAGATGACACACATCATAATAACCTGCTGTAGCCATGCTGCTGAACGCTCCCTCAATTTTTCTACTGATCTGTAACCAGTTGCATTGTATGTTAAAAAGACAAGACATCTTATTCATAGCAGCTCATAACCCAATTGCAACTGTGTGTAGGATTACAAGAAAATCACTAATTAGTCCTAAAACATGTGTACCGGAGGTACTTTTGCAGGTACTATATGTCTGTTAAGCTGTTGTGTCTGGTTGCAAAGGTATTAATAATGAATATCACCACAGTTACCACCAGCAGGATGCATGAAACACGCTTTAAATTCAAAATGAATGGTGCTGAGGTGACACATTTCCTTGAATGGAAGCCCACATAAGGTTGATTTTACAAAGCTTTGTAGCCGAAGAATGGTAAAAGCTCATCATCTCTGAGCAGGGACTGGCTGTCTTGTTGTTGCCATCACCAGTTGTTATTCACTTGTGACTGTGCCAGTTAGTGTACCCACCTACCTGAATCATCCTGGATGTACAAGCTTTGGAAAGTCCTTGCTATGGAAGGAGTATGTGATCCAGAGTGTTGGGAAATGTTGTCTTGTTCGATATCATGGGGGCCTTTGCTGACTGTTATGATTCATCTATAGAAACAAAAGGAGGATTCTAACCGCAAGGTACCCCTTCAACATAATGCTAAATTGATTAGTAATGCAGGTTTTGGTGGTTTTACTGCCATATGAATAGTTTGAGCGATTAAATGGAGAAAGGTAGCAAAATGTTTACTCTGAATTCAGGAGCTACAGTTCCACTGAGGCCCATACCCTATAGGTTAGTCACTTACAGGACATTAAATGTGGCATGTTCAAAATGACTTGGTTAAAATTACAAGGCTGTTCTTCTGATACAGTTCACTCTCTTGAACTGGACCAGAAGGGCTTATGCCCAAAACGTCGATTCTTCTGCTCCTTGGATGCTGCCTGACCTACAGTGCTTTCCCTCTCGACTCTAATCTCCAGCATCTGCAGTCCTCACTTTCTCCCAGACTAAACCCCCTCAAATGTATCAAGGAGATAGCCTAGACCCAAATTTTTATCTTATTTAAAAGCACGTGTGAGGTGCTGTGTTTCAGATGTGATACAATTGGTCAAGCTTTTAGGCTTTAAGCAAAACACACTTTATTCTTACATCGCAGTTAAAAAGACAAACGAAAAAAGATTTGGCATAACTTGAACTCTATCAAAATACTTAATAAAATATAATATATTATTTAACTACTACTCATCAACTGTTCCAATTTAGCAGCATCCTATAAACACACCCTTGGCAAAGGCAAATTCAACAAAACAGATTTCCCTCACTTGCTATCTCCCCCAGTCCAGCAGAACCAACACCAACAGAAGGAATCTAGCAAGAGAGAGAAAACTAAAACCCTTAGCAGCAGGAAAGTGACAGCAACTTCAACAGCCGAAAGCTAAATAAAAACTTTAGGTTTGTGTGAGCCTAATTCCATTCACTCATGCTTCTTTTGTCTATTTTTAAAAAAAAAACTCCATGCTATTAACACTGCTTTTCTAGGAGCAGACACCTTCGCATCAGGTTGATAACATGACCCTTCAAGCAAAACAGGACAGAACAAATATGGTCACACTTTCTTATCAAGTCCTGCCTGTCAACAGTCAACACAATTGGGCAAAACTATTGAGATATTGGAAATTAGAAGATTGGTGAAGGATATGACTGAGGGGTTCACTTTTCAGCCCACATTTTGACAGTGAAAGATCTTACTGCCTAAATGGGCTTAGAAAATTAGCTTGTGGACTCAGCTTTCAAAACAGACATGTCACAACAGTTTCCGTTATAATAGGTAATGAGATGTGCCTACTGTATTGCTTAGAAAGTGCTGAATGTGAGAATTAGGTAAAACTAGGTATCTCTCCACTCTGCAGGCACCCAGCCTCTATTCTTAATGAAGGGCTTTTGCCCAAAGCGTCGATTTTCCTGCTCCTCGGATGCTGCCTGACCACTTTAATCTAGACTCTGAATGTGAGAACTGTCTGTCCAGCTTTATTCATGCTCTGGTACTTTTTGTGACCATTGCAAATGCCATTTGCTTTATAGAATGGGAAAAGAGAGGCAGCCTTAATTTGAGTGATTTCCTCAGCCTATTCATTGCTTTCACATCTATTCTGACGTTCATTCATTGTTGCATTGGGGCTCATAGCTCAATGAGTTGGATAGCTAGTTTGTGATAGAGTGACACCGACAGGATGGGTTTAGTTCCTGTTTGGGCTAAGGTGACCATGAAGATCTCCCTTTGATACTTTTGCCCCTCATCTGAGGCAGGGTGACTGTCAGGTTAGAATGTGTTGCTGGTTAAAGCACAGCAGGTCAGGCAGCATCCAAGGAACAGGAAATTCGACGTTTCGGGCCAGAGTCCTTCATCCTGATGAAGGGCTCTGGCCCAAAATGTCGAATTTCCTGTTCCTTGGATGCTGCCTGACCTGCTGTGCTTTAACCAGCAACACATTTTCAGCTCTGATCTCCAGCATCTGCAGACCTCACTTTTTACTCTTTGACTCTCAGGTTAAACCATCACCAGTCATCTCTCTCTAATGAGAGATCAGCCTGATGGTGACTACGGCAACTTTACCTTTTTTATTCCTTGTTACCCCATACCATGCAGACAGAATGGAGCCCCTGTGTTGACAAAATCCTGAGATCTCAAATACATCAACCCTTTGTTGTTGCATTCTTCCCATAAACAGCTTCAAAGCAGCAGCATAAAACCTAGATACTGCGAATCCATAACCAGTACTTTCCAAATTTATGCCCATCAAGAATCAACATGTCTCTTTAAGGTTTGTGCGAAGATTTGTAGCTCGGGTGCTCATTGTTGTGGTTCTGTTCGCCGAGCTGGAAGTTTTTGTTGCAAACATTTCGTCCCCTGGCTAGGCGACATCATCAGTGCTTTGGAGCCTCCTGCGAAGCGCTTCTTTGATGTTTCTTCCGGTGTTTATAGTGGTCTGTCCTTGCCGCTTCCGGGTGTCAGTTTCAGCTGTCCGCTGTAGTGGTTGGTATATTGGGTCCAGGTCGATGTGTTTGTTGATGGAGTTTGTGGATGAATGCCATGCCTCTAGGAATTCCCTGGCTGTTCTCTATCTGGCTTGCCCTATGAGAGTAGTGTTTTCCCAGTCGAATTCATGTTGCTTGTTGTCTGCGTGTGTGGCTACTAGGGATAGCTGGTCGTGTCGTTTCGTGGCTAGTTGATGTTCATGTATGCGGATTGTTAGCTGTCTTCCTGTTTGTCCTATATAGTGTTTTGTGCAGTCCTTGCATGGTATTTTGTAAACTACATTAGTTTTGCTCATGTTGGGTATCGGGTCCTTTGTTCTAGTGAGTTGTTGTCTGAGCGTGGCTGTTGGTTTGTGTGCTGTTATGAGTCCTAAGGGTCGCAGTAGTCTGGCTGTCAGTTCTGAAACGCTCCTGATGTATGGTAGTGTGGCTAGTCCTTTTGGTTGTGGCATGTCCTCATTCCGTGGTCTGTCTCTTAGGCATCTGTTGATAAAGTTGCGCGGGTATCCGTTTTTGGCGAATACCTTGTATAGGTGTTCCTCTTCCTCTTTTTGCAGTTCTGGTGTACTGTAGTGTGTTGTGGCTCTTTTGAATAGTGTCCTGATGCAGCTTCGTTTGTGTGTGTTGGGGTGGTTACTTTCATAGTTTAGGACTTGGTCTGTGTGTGTTGTTTTCCTGTGTACCCTTGTGGTGAATTCTCCGTTCGGTGTTCTCTGTACTATCACGTCTAGGAATGGGAGTTGACTATCCTTTTCTTCTTCTCTCGTGAATCGGATTCCTGTGAGTGTGGCGTTGATGATCCGGTGTGTTTTTTCTATTTCCGTGTTTTTGATGATTACAAACGTGTCATCGACATATCTGACCCAGAGTTTGGGTTGAATTTGTGGTAGGGCTGTTTGTTCTAACCTTTGCATAACTGCCTCTGCTATGAGTCCCGAGATTGGTGATCCCATGGAAAAAAACACACCGGATCATCAACGCCACACTCACAGGAATCCGATTCACGAGAGAAGAAGAAAAGGATAGCCAACTCCCATTCCTAGACGTGATAGTACAGAGAACACAGAACGGAGAATTCACCACAAGGGTACACAGGAAAACAACACACATAGACCAAGTCCTAAACTATGAAAGTAACCACCCCAACATACACAAACGAAGCTGCATCAGGACACTATTCAAAAGAGCCACAACACACTGCAGTACACCAGAACTGCAAAAAGAGGAAGAGGAACACCTATACAAGGTATTCGCCAAAAACGGATACCCGCGCAACTTTATCAACAGATACCTAAGAGACAGACCACGGAACGAGGACATGCCACAACCAAAAGGACTAGCCACACTACCATACATCAGGAGCGTTTCAGAACTGACAGCCAGACTACTGCGACCCTTAGGACTCATAACAGCACACAAACCAACAGCCACGCTCAGACAACAACTCACTAGAACAAAGGACCCGATACCCAACATGAGCAAAACTAATGTAGTTTACAAAATACCATGCAAGGACTGCACAAAACGCTATATAGGACAAACAGGAAGACAACTAACAATCCGCATACATGAACATCAACTAGCCACGAAACGACACGACCAGCTATCCCTAGTAGCCACACACGCAGACAACAAGCAACATGAATTCGACTGGGAAAACACTACTATCATAGGGCAAGCCAGATAGAGAACAGCCAGGGAATTCCTAGAGGCATGGCATTCATCCACAAACTCCATCAACAAACACATCGACCTGGACCCAATATATCAACCACTACAGCGGACAGCTGAAACTGACACCCGGAAGCGGCAAGGACAGACCACTATAAATACCGGAAGAAACATCAAAGAAGCGCTTCGCAGGAGGCTCCAAAGCACTGATGATGTTGCCTAGCCAGGGGACGAAACGTTTGCAACAAAAACTTCCAGCTCGGCGAACAGAACCACAACAATGTCTCCTTAAATTAGTTATTCCAGCTTGATGTAGGCCAGGAGCTCCCCAAGCATCATTAATTAGAACTTTGTGAAATTTAACAAGGTTGAATTCAGCAAGAACAAAACTCACTAATCTCTCGTCTACCAATTTAATTGTTGGAGCTAGGGAAGTTATGAGATCACGAGCAAATGCTCCCAGATAAGTTCTTTAGGAGAGGAAAAATGTTTATCCATTTTCATGGAAATTCAAAACATGTTCCCAATTTTTAAGTACACTGAAATATCCAGGGGATGGAAATGCTAACTGCTATGTACTAAAGGGCATGACAATTGTCTATGTAGATGAACAGATTTTTCTGTATCTTGGCTCTCTCATTGACGCAAGTCCTGAAGGTAGGAACCCACAGTGTGTTGCTAAACATAGCTTACTCCCTGATTGCATTGAACAGTTCTCTCAACTCTTTCTTGCTCCTTATGAGTGTGAGCTCTCTTCAGAGCCCAGTATGTTTCTTCTGCCCTGCCTCTCATATAACCTCTGGCCTGTTAAATGGTCCAAATTTTATTCAAATCTGTGTAATTCAATGTTTAGCCTCTTGCACTATATGGTACAGTGTGTAAAACTATAATGGGTAGGTAAACTATCTGAATTGATAATTCCAGGAGTATTTCTCAAACTTTGAGATATATAGACCATTAGTAACTATGAGCCAGCTTTAAATATTTTAAACTTCTATGTTGAACAATTGTTTATGCTTTGTAATTTATTGTGGGGGGTAGTTTGATTTCAGCTAATCAAATATCATGCAAGTGAATGTCAATCTCTAATACTGACACTAATCACTGTTTTATCTGCTCACAAGTATCAGCATCTTATTGTTAAGGTCTTCTCATAAGTTTATCTTCCATTTATCTGTTGACCAGTCTTTGATCAGCTTTACCAATTAATGTGCTCTCAGTTTAAAAAAAATGATAAAGGAAATCTATGCTATGTTTTGGAAACTAACATCAGATTAGCCCCTTAAGGAATTAAAGGAAGCAGTAAAGAATTTAGACAAGGAATTAAGAGAGCTAAAAGAAGAATTAAGGAGAATTCCAAGGAATTTTATAAGCATATTAGGAGCAAGAGGTTAGGTCCATTCAAAGTTCACGGAGGGAATTTAAGCGTGGAGTTAGAGGAGGTGGATGAGGTTGTCAATGAGTACTTCAGTATTCACCAAGAAGAAAGATATGGGTGATGTAAGATTAAGGAGAGGTATGTTAATATTCAAGGGCATGCCAGTATAAAGAAGGAAGAGGTGTTGGGTGTCTTAGAAAACCATTAATGTAGATAAGTCCCCAGTGACTAATGGGTTCTTTTCCAGGATACTGAGGGAGGCAAAGGAGAGGATTTCTGGGGCCTTGACAGAGACCTATGTAGCCTCTTTGGCCACAGGCAAGGTCTCAGAAGACTGGAAAATAGCTAATCTTGTTCCTTTATTTAAGATGGGCAACAGGGATGACCTAGGAAATTACAGGCCGATGAGCCTTACTTCAGTGGTAAGGAAATTATTAGAGAATATTCTTAGGAATAGGAATTACTTGTGTTTAGCAAAAAATATGTTTGCTAGGGTTAGTCAGCCTGGCTTTGTGTTAGGGAGGTCTCATAATTTTGACTGACTTTTTTGAGTAAGTGACAAAGGCAATTGATGAGGGTAGGGCAGTGGATGTTGCCTGCATGGACTTTACTAAATTTGAACTGGTCCAGAAGCTTAACTCTCATGGGATATACAGTCAGTTGGTAAGTTGGATACAAAATTTCCTGAGTCATACAAGGATAGTTGTAGAAGGATGTTTTTTTTCTGACTGGAGGTCTTTGACCAGTGACAAAGATCAATGCTGAAACCTCTGTTGTTTGTGAAATATAGAAATGATTTGGACAAAAATGCAGGTGGTCTGATCAATAACTTTGCAAGCAACATGAAAACTGATGGAGTTGTGAACAATGAGAAAGATTTTCAAAGAATGCAAAATAATAAAGAGCAGTTGGAAAATTAGTTGGAGAAATGGCAGATGGAATTTATTCCAGACAGGTGTGAAGTTATGCAATTTTGGAGTTCAAATTCAAGGGGAAAATATAAAGTAAATGGCAGGATATCGGAGCATTGATGTACAGAAAATTGCCGAGGAGGTCAATGTTCAACAGTTTTGTCAGTAATTCTCTTTTTGCTTCCACACATACTTCCAGTCTCGCTAAGTACAATACTCAACTTTCCCACTTCTCTTCTCCTTTCACTATTGATCCCACTATTCCCCCTGTTTTTCACATTCTCATACCAACAACTGTGCATCAGCCATAACCTTTTTCAAGAAGGATGGGTTGCACCTAAACTAGAAGTGCACCAATATCCTTGCAGGGAGGTTTGCTAGCGTGACGTGTGAGCGTTTAAACTAGTGTGGTGGGGGTGGGATCCAAAGCAGTAAGTCAGCATGTGGATTCATTGAGGAGAAGGAGGAGAAAGTGAGGACTGCAGATGCTGGAGATCAGAGCTGAAAATGTGTTGCTGGAAAAGCGCAGCAGGTCAGGCAGCATCCAAGGCGCAGGAGAATCGATGTTTCGGGCCTGAGCCCTTCTTCAGGAATTCCTGAAGAAGGTAGAGATAAAGTCAAGTTAGTCTAATAGGAAGAACAGTCAGGGCCAGGTTAATGAACACAGAGAGATTGACAGTCTGAACTGCATTTATTTTGATATAAGGAGTATAACAGGTAGCCAGATGATCTTATAGCCTGGATTAGTGCATGGAACTACAATGTGGTAGCCATTATAGAAACTTGGTTGAGAGAACAGCAGGACTGACAACTCAATGTTCCAGGGTTTAGATGCTTTAGGCATTATAGAGATGGATGTAAATGGGGCGGAGGAGTTATATTATTGAATAAGGAGAATGTCATAATTGTACTGAGAGAGGATATCCTTGAGGGCTCATTCAGTGAGGCAATATGAGTAGAACCTAGGAATAAGAAAGGTGCAATCACTATGATGGGGCCCCCCAACAGTTAGGCACCCAATCACCTTAGGCCCCCAACAGTTAGTGGGAGATGGAGGAAGGGATATGTAGGCAAACCATGGAAAAATAAAAAAAAACATTTGGAGGCGAACTTGCAAGTGGTGAAGTTCCCAACGATATGCTGCCCTTGTCCTTCTAAATGGTCACCCCTTAGTCTCTGACGCTCCAGAGAAAACAATGCAAGTTTGTCTAAACTCTCCTTATAGTTAATACACTTCAATCCAG
This sequence comes from Hemiscyllium ocellatum, assembly GCF_020745735.1. Lineage (NCBI taxonomy): Eukaryota > Metazoa > Chordata > Chondrichthyes > Orectolobiformes > Hemiscylliidae > Hemiscyllium > Hemiscyllium ocellatum. Next base: position 45,917,920 of record NC_083415.1, read on the forward strand.
TCAACATCCTGGTAAACCTCTTTCGCACCTTCTTGAAAGCCTCCACATCCTTCCTATCGTGTGGCAACCTGAACTGAATACAATACTCCAAATGTGGTCAAGCTAAAGTTGAATACACCTGCAACATGACTTGCCAACCTTTATACTCTACGTCCTGACCAATGAAGGCAAGCATACCATATGCTTTCTTGAACACCTTATCCACTTTCATTGCCACTTTCAGGGAGCCTGGACCTGCACTCCAAGATCTTTCTGTATAGGTGTCATCAGGAGGGTTGTCTGTGCTTCTGAGGAGGGGAAAGAGAAGAGGTGTGGCACCAAACCTCTCTCAATTCCAGTCGACCATATGTGTAAGGGCTTACATTAGAGTTTTGATGTTCTGCTTGGAGTCCACACAGATGTTATCGACCTTTGAAATTTTAAATCAGAAAACAACATTCTTTGACCTTTGTACAGATTTATATTTCATAATATATATTTTTGACAAATCAGAGAATTACAGAATTGCCCCATTGCAGAAGAATGTCATTTGACCCATTGTATCTGCATGAACTCTAGCAATAAGCATTATGACTTAGTGTCATTCTACTGCTATGTCCATTCAAATAATTATCCAATGCTTTTTTAATGCTGCATGTGTGTCATGGAGTTTCACGATCAAGTCCAGACTTGGAAGAGACACTGTTGTTTCTTTTTTCATCTGCACTTGTAATCAATACAGTTGTTTAAACAATAAAACCATAAAGAAGAATTATAAGTGTATTTTTAATCAGCCAGTTTCTGATGACTGTGCAAGTTATTCAGGTCTTACTCTGTTCTGGGACCATCAGAATTCTATCAATCAAATTACAGCCAAGTATTCCTGCAAGGCATTTCCTATTAAATTTAATGTATTCTGTTGGGGATATAAATCTGTCAATTTCTGAACAAGAATGACTTGAGACAATTTATGCAGCCAGTGATTTAAACAAAAATGTCTGCAAACAATTTATGGAGCCTGAAAAATTTCATAAAAAGGCCGGAGGCCTTTATGTTCAGAAGTTATTAAGAAAAACCATTTAAATGTTTTATACTAAAGGTTCAAACCAAAAATATGATGAAATGTTACTTATTTGTCCACAGCGGTAGGAAGGTTTCAATCATGAGTAAAAAGCCAAAGCTGGTAATGAAGAAAATCAGAATCTTATGACGAGTACTTTACAGTAGCTTTCTTTATCATTGGAGAGACACAATGGGAGCATGTTGGGCCAGTAACACAGAGGTCAATGCCGCAGGAACCATCCTTTTATATTTACATTCTCAGTAGCACCACAAATAGGTATGTGTCAGAGGACTGCTAGCATTAAAGGGCTGTTGCCGTGCAGTGGTAATGTCCCTACCTCTGGGCCAGAAGACTAATGTTTAAGACCTACTTGCTTCAGAAAAGTGACGTAACATCTGAGCAGGTTGATTCGTTATGCACCAGACCAGAGCCCCTCAAAATATTCTCAGAAGCTAGTCGAGACCCTAACTTTTTCTAATTTTAAAGGCAAAGGTAAAGTGTCTATCCCAGATGTAGTGTGACTAATCAAACTACTTGACGTTAAGGAAAGCACAATCTATCTAACTTAAAGTAAACCAAAGAAAGGAATTGAGAAAAACGGAACCCCATTGGAAAACCTAACCAAATAATAGATACAGTAACTATTACTAATTAACTGTTCCAGTATAGTAATAGTCCATAAACAAACCCCTTGGGGAAAAAAGGAAAATGCAGACACATGCAGTTCTCCAATGCAGGAGGAAAACATCAGCAAAAAATTCAGAGAGAGTAGCAGCCAGGAGACATTCATTCAAGCTTCCAACTATTTTGAGACCCTAATAGCATCTAACGCTACTCAGAACTCCTGATGTATGAGAGCTGTCCACATCCATTCAGGCTGCATCTCTTCAAAAAAAGACAGGACAAAATAACCTCTTAAAGGGACAGCATCATCACAGATTAAAATATCTACAGTGTGTATGCCAATATATAAAATGAGATGTAGTGATGATAACTTAGAACTGAAAGACTGAAGCCAGCAAAATTCAATTTTTGGTGAGTCCAAACATATCTAACTATTCAGGAATACCTCTGCAAGTGTGTAAATCTTGATTTCAAACTAATATCTGTTATTTTCCAGTTTCAACTTGTTGCCAAGAAACCATGGTCCTAATGTTCCTGTAATCATGATTTGACTAGCCATGAAACTGTGCCAGACAATCTGCCAAAAATATTCATTTGAAATTGAAATTGGAATATTGAGTACATTTGAAATTGAGTAATATTGTTCTGTTTAGTTTCATGCTTTCCTTTATTGGTCAGAGTATTGAGTATAGGAGTTGAGAGGTCATGTTGTGGCTGTACAGGATATTAGTTAGGCCACTTTTGGAATATTGCATGCAATTCTGATCTCCTTCCTATCGAAAGGATGCTGTGAAACTTGAAACAGTTCATAAAAGATTTACAAGGATGTTGTCAGTGTTGGAGGATTTGAGCAATCGGGAGAGTTTGAATAGGCTAGGGCTGTTTTCCCTGGAGCGTCGGAGGCTGAGGAGCAACCTTATAGAGATTTATAAAATCATGAGGGGCATGGATAGAGTAAATAGACAAGGTGGTTTCCTGTGGTGGGGGAGTCCAGATCTCGAGGTCATAGGTTTAGGGTGAGAGGGGAAAGATATAAAAGAGACCTAAGGGGCAACATGTTCATGCAGAGGGTGATGTGCGTGCGGCATGGGCTGCTTGAGGAAGTGATGGAAGCTAGTACAATTGCAACATTTTAAAGGCATTTGGATGGGTATTAGAATAGGAAGGGTTTGGAGGGATATGGGCCGGGTGCTGGCACGTGGGACTAGTTTGGGTTGGGATATCTGGTCAGCATGGACAGGTTGGACCGAAGGGTCTGTTTCCGTGCTGCACATCTCTATGATTCTATGACAATGTCAATTCTGTGCCTGAGGGTAAATGTGATGTGAATTTGTGTTCACAACTCGACTAAACAATGGAAATGAAATAAGGTACCAGCAATTGAACTATATTGACAGTTTTATGACCAGATGGTAAACTGAAAATCTAACTGCCTCATCTTTGAGAAGGCTATGAGCACTGGCCCTGCTTCTAGACTTGAACATGATTCAGCCAAACATTTGATATGGAGTCTTCAGTGAGCATTACATTGTTGAAAATGCTGTATTCAGGTACATGATAAACCCAGTGGTTCTGATGGATCAGATGAACATCTCAGACTCTTAATGTCTTCTGAACAAAGTAGATAAAATAGTCAAGCAAAGAGTTCAATTTGAGGTAGCATTCAAGTTTTAAATGAAGATGTCATTGCCGGATATGATTCCAGTTTTATGGATTGCAGTTATTTTAAGGCAACCTGTTTGAATGCATTGGGACACACAATCAGGACAGGTGAGATTTGAACCTGGACCTTTTGATCCAGACGTAGGGACACTATTTCTGCACCACAACATCCTTCAACCGCAGATTGTGATGCCTTTAATTAGCCATACAGATAAATGTGGCCAGACCTTTCAGCGCCAAGGCATGTGGATAGCTGGGAAAAGTAAAATGATAACATTGACAGCTAACTGAAAACACAGGTAACTCCCAAAATTATGTTAGAATCTGAAATGCATCTTCAGTTTGTGTATATTTTCTAATCGACTTGTTCAGAGTTGCTATCTTTTGGGCAAAGTGGAATTTATACCTGGGTCTGCTAGTTCATAGGTAGAGACACTAACACTGTTAAAATGCTCCATTCTGCAAGTTGTTTATTTTTAAATATTCTCATCAACATTTGAACATTACAAACCACACTACACAATCAATCATTACAACACAATCAGCACACTATAACTTGAAGGTATTTTCTAATCAACCTGTTCTAGGATATTATGACATCCTGGAAAAGGTGAAATGTGAACCCAGGCCTCTGGCTCAGAGTTAGGGACACTACAACCATACCATGAGCTTCCCCGTTCTCCTTTTTTTGTTGTTTGAAGGTATTTATTTTGTCTTTAAATACCTTAATGGTCTCCAGCTGTGTTTTAGTAGGAGTGCTTGGCATTTATGTCAGCTTAAAAATTTAGTTGATTAGGCTTCCAGCTTCTTAAGGATTTTTTTTCTCTCATGCTACCATCTCATTTAAGTTTAAAACAGAATGATAGTGATACAGAAATTTTATTATATGAACTTGCCTTACCTTTTGTTCATGACTCACGATGTTTTACAAAACAGATGCATTGTTTTATAAGAACAGGACCCTGTATCCATGAGAGAGGGCTCATAATCTCTCTCTTCATGCTCTCCACAGCTTTCAGCTGCGCCTACTGGCTTCTGTGGCTGCCTTCTTCCTCATTCCACGGGCTACCTTTATAGCCCGCAAAATTACTCCCAGGAATGCTTCCAAGAACTGTTATGACTCTATCAATCTGTGTCCTTGGTAATTGCAGAATGGATCCATTTTGACCCCTTCCAAGGGTCTCTTTAAATCCTGAGGTTTGGATAGTCATGTGTAAATCAGAATCACACACGCCAACTCCAATTAATCAGGAAGCTCTAAGCAGGATGCCACTTGCCAAAGCTGAGATAAAGAACCACTGCAAAACCCTTGTGAATCAAGGGATTAAAATATTGAACTATTTGAGCAGAGTTTTGATATTCTGGATGGATAATATTACTAGAATTCTGTACATATTATTATAATTCTACATAAATGTTAAATTATTAAGCAATAAGCATACAATTAAAATGGAAATAATCTTAATTTATTGTTGATGTTCAGGAGTTTGCTAAATGGACCATTCCTTTGCTTTCCACTTTCCTGTTAAAATGACATAGCACTCTGCATGCAGCTCATGTCTGCTGAAGAGTGCCAGCATTTGGTCTGCATCAGCTGAAATAAAAGACTCAAAATGGTCATCAAGTGATGTGACAGCAGCTGATTATCGGTCCCCTGCCAGTTGAAGCTACCAGCATATCATTTGAGAGTCCTTTGAGCATGTTGTTTGAGATGAGGCAGACTGAACAGCTAGATATACTTCACAGATTGACGACTCATCTATCACTAGAAAACAATATGGGGAATTCATTGTTTTTGGTGGTAAGTCCAGTTTGTCTAACAAGTATACACAATTTCAGTATTTGTGTTTAATAGTGACCTTTTGTCTCCTTGTCATTCAAAAATAAACTGTATTTCCCATGAGGTGCAAATTAGAAAGTTGATGTTTTCCTCCAAAGAAAATTAGATTATTAAATCTGTCCAAGTTTGAAAGATGCTTTGGGAATTGCGAATTTAAGAGATTAGTTTTTGCAAAATGGACTTGAATGCAGCTCTTTTCCTCAAAACCAGGAAGCAAAATTCCTTCTGTCAATAATTTTCGTGATGAAGTCAGTAAGCGTAAAACAAAAGGTTATTTCCTTTCTGCTTGCTAACGTTTTTGGAATTAGTAATGAAAACAGTTTTACATTGTGATTAGATCCCTTATTAATTGTTGATTGTATACCTTACAGACACTGCAAACCAAAACAGCGCATAATATTGTAAAATATCCTTGAAGTCATAGTAAGCTCATATGTAAACATTTATAATAACAAATAGAAAAGTCATAATGTACTGTCTATCAGGTAGATTTACTGAATGTCAGGTTTCTAATCTGAGGACAGTTAGAAAATGGGGCCTTTGGATTTTCATAAAACTCACTCTTTTTAAAAATTTACTTGTCCTCACTCCCTATAAGCAACAGGGAGATGCAATAACTTGGTGAGCCTTGGTCAGAACTCTTTCAGGAGTAGCGAAGGAGTGTTCCTCCATTCTATGTGCAGATAGCTGAAGGGCTCATCATGTCCTCATGGAAATCAACCAAAACAGGTTTGAATAAGGCAAATATGTTTTTGAATATGTATTACATCACTTTCCTCTGCATTATTGTGGTTTGGAGAAGATTTTGTTATTTTACTAATTGAATCAAATTAGTAATAGGCAAATTAGGAGTCATAGGTAGATAGGATAGAGAAGGAGGCATTATTATGCATTCCTTTATTAGTCAGAGCATTCAGTATAGGTGTTGGGAGGTCATATTGTGGCTGTACAGGACATTAGTTAGGCCACCTTTGGAATATTGCATGCAATTCTGTTCTTCTTCCTATTGGAAGGATGCTGTGAAACTTGGAAGGGTTCAGAAAAGATTTACAAAGATGTTGCCAGGGTTGGAGGATTTGAGCTATAGGGAGAAGCTGAGTAAGCTGGAGCTGTTTTCCCTGAAATATTGGAGGCTAAGGGGTGATCTCATAGGGGTTTATAAAATCATGAGGGGCATGGGTAGGATAAATAGACAAAGTCTTTTGCCTGGGGTAGGGGAGTCCCAAACTAATGGGCAGAGGCTCAAGGTGAGAGGGGGAAGATCTAAAAGGGACCTAAGGGGCAACCTTTTCATGCAGGGCGTGGGGTGTGTATGGAATGAGCTGCCAGAGGAAGTGGTGGAGACTGGTACAAGTACAACATTCAAAAGGCACCGGGTGAGTATACGAAAAGGAAGGATTTGGGCCAAGTGCTGTCAATGGGACTAGGTTAGGTTGGGATATCTGGTCAGCATGGATGAGTTGGACAGAAGGGTCTGTTTCCGTGCTGTACATCTCTATGACTCTATGACTCTTAAGTTGATTTGGTGGACAAAATAACCTTTGTATATACCATAGTTTATTTTCCTTTACCTTATATTTGAGAAACTAAATTAGGGACTAACTTATTCCAAGTTGAAACAATGAAACTCAAAGAATTGTAGTTCAGATGTGTAAATAAATTTAGGGTTAAATTGAATAGTGGAGAAAATTTTTGCCCCATTTCGTTGTACCAACATTGCAGTATTGTGTTAAATTAGAAGTGTGTGATGCATTCACATCATCAATGCATATTCTGGTAAATGCTGTGCAGTAGTCGTGATTTTTTAAACTCAGTATTGAGTGAGGAAAGGGGTTAGGGGTATTCCTGCAACTCAATAGTGTGTTAATACTCACTGACAAAACTTACACAGGAATAATAACCAATGATAGTCAATTTTCTCCTTGCCTCTTCTGGTATTGCTGCTATGTGACTGCAGTTCTACAGGTGCTAATTCCACTTCACTATTGCATCTTGGTGACTATCATTCCTGTGTGAGCTTTGTCAGTGAGTATTAACAAACAATCAAGTTGCAGGATATACCACTGACAGTTCTGTCCTTATTCACTATTGTGGTGAAAAATCACAGTTGCTGCATAGCATTTACCAGAATATGCATTGATGTTGTGGATACACACACTTCTAAGTTAACACAATTTACTTACGAGATGCACATTGTGCACATGGAGCCTTTCACATTTCTCAGTCTTTTTTTTCGTGCAGCTGGGCATCAACAATATTGCGTGCTATTGGGAGTAACACAACCTGTTTTTCCAATGGTATGTTTGTGGAATTGCAAGAAGGGCAAGTAGGGATTTCATTGTCTTCAGTATTTCTGCGAGACTACAATCATAAACGTTGGAAATTATTAAAGAATAAGTCCAAACCATACTTGGTCTTTGAGCTAGAATTAAAATAATACACAGTTTATTGATAAACTGATGAATTTATATAAATGTAAATCAATCCAACTGTCGCCTTTCATCAGCTTTACTGCTTCTGTCGTGTGAGCTATCTGCGAGCATCTTTCTCTTCTCAATTTTCTCCCTTGTGCTCCTGATAAAACTGCTTCATTTTGTTGGACTGCAGTTCCACAGATGGTAATTCCCCCTCAGTTCACACCTCAGTGGCCATTATTCCTGTGTGAGCTTTGTCAGTGAGTATTAACAAACTATTGAGCTGCAGGATGTACCACTGACAATCCTGTCCTCACTCAATGTTGTGATGGAAAGTCACGATTGCTGGAACACACAAAGAACTATTGGAAATGAGGTGACTTAACTGGTAGGATACCAGAACTCTTTGTTCTCAACAAATGGAAGCAAATGTTCACTGTATCGGACTTTTACTCGACTCCATGCTAGTACAGAAAAATAAATCTGCAAATCGGTTCCTTTTAACATAGTACATTTCAGACCAGTTCATACACAGAAGTCAATATGAAGTGGCTTATTTAAGTCAATATCATATTTGGGCCAAAATCAAGTTTCAATTTGTTTTGAGAGTATATATCAAGAAGATTAAATTTAGCACTTGCCAGTGAGTCAGAATGTTCCCAGTCCAGGACTTGAGCACAAAAGTCTGACACACCAGTGCTGCACAGTTGAAGATGCCATCTTTCAGATGAATCATTAAACCTTGTCTATCCTGGCAGATAGATGTAAAAGATCACATTGCACAATTTTGGAGAAAAGTCAAGAATGTTATCCCTCGTGCCCTGACCAATAATAAATCTTTAAGCAAATCATCTCAGCACTGTCACATGGCTCTTTGTAGAAGCTTGTTCTATGCAATTTGGCAGCTGTGTCAACTAAATGATAAGAGTATCCACACTTTCATTGGCTTTAAAGCCCTTTGAGATATTCTATAGTCATCACTGTATATTGCAAGTTTTCCTTTCATTTTACTAAGAAAATGTCATGACTATTGTATGGCAATATCAACAATAACCATAGATTAGCAGCTGCTTATGGCTGTAGTGCTACTTCTAATACCACTGTGTCACCAATGTTGATTCTTCAATCTTTTGTTGTTATTCTCATGAACTGGCATTTACCAAATGAACAGAAAGTTTTCCATCTATTGTTGCAGTGACTCATCATTGTTATCATATCACCATTGCTACTATTGCTGTCTATACTGCATATGTGTTTTAGAACAGGTTGTACAGAATGTTTTGCCCCAGATTCTTGAAAGGGTACCAGAAAGCAATTTCACCTTGTATATGATCAGGTAAAACCAAAAACATTGGCCAACAGATCATCTGGAAATTAGGATTTAAACTAACTAATCAGAAACATTAGTTTGAAGAAAAGACATATAGCTGAAATTTGAAGATTCTTTTCTAAGTCATTAGACTTAAACACGGATGCAAAGTTGAAGTTCCTATATTCTGTTGAGCAACTTTGAGATTTTCACTTCTGTCGACTCACAATGGATGCCTTTATCATTGTACACATAGTTTACAATGTCACTTGGACATGCCTGGGAAAGAGAAAGCAAGGAATAATATTGATTGATTTTTATTGAGGTAACAATGTATTTGGAGAGCTGCTAAGAATCTTATATCCTGTAGTTCTGAGGCACGGTGGTAATGTCACTACTCATTCATAGATGATTACTCCTGTTGGTAGCATTTGTGTGTCTGTCCCTTGCTTCTAGTACATATTCAAGTTAAAATATGCATCACTTGAGAAAATCCAACAACTTCTTCACTGCAGCATTTCAAACTGTTCAAAAACATGACAACCATGTAAATGTTCTTCTTTGGATGATTTCTTTCATCTTTCTTCAAGTACTTTCCCTGCCTTGAAAAAAAAAGTAACTCATTGTTGGACTAGGGCCCTGTGTGGGCAGCCCTGATAAGTTGCTCTCGTGGTCATGTGTGAGTTTTGAAACTAACTTAGAGTTGGCTTTTATGAGTCTGGCAGTCATCATGACCAAGTTAATCTTTCTCCCTGTTGTGTCTTGCTATATTGTTTATAACTTTACACTTAAGTCAGAGAGCAAAATACTACTTTAAAAATTCAACAAAGAAATATATTTCTGGCAGATGGACCAATCTCCAACTGAAAGCTGAAGAATCAACATATTTATCAAATTTATGACAGATTTGAGTACTGTCCTCTGCAATCCATTCACTAAAAGTATGTTCATCCATCTAGGAAATTTGTGTCATCGATCATAGGTACTGTGCATCCTTGTGTGGCTGGTGAGCCTGATCCTGCATCTCCAAACAAACATTTGGCAGGTGTTTCCAGAAGGTTGAAGTGATTTTGAGATTGTTGGCATTCCTTTCCGAGTTCCTTTTCCATGCTTCATCTTCCTGATAGGCATTCTCTAAGAGTTGTGTCATGCAGGAGTTTCTTCTGAAGTCAGTTTCTTCTGAAGGACGGTCTCCCATGCAATGACATCCAATTTGCACTTCTTGAGAGAAGTCTTTGAAACACTTCCTTTGTCCTCCACTCATTTAATAATAATCTTTGCCAGACATTAAGTCAATTTCCATGATGCGACAAAAGCATCTTTGTGACTATGTACACTTTTGGGATAGAATTTACTTCAACACTTGTTTTACATCTATGAATATCGTTGACATACATTTTAGTTTGATGTTTTGAAACAGTTGGTTATTTGGAACAAGCTCTATCCATGCAATATTTACTCTTGTATCCATTCTTGGTTAAACCAGGCACTTGGTGAATCCCTCAAGTCACATTCAATTGGGAATTGTACGCACCCTGTGGTAATTCACTTAAAATGTGTCAGTGATGAGAAGCCTGATAAAATTTACATAAAAGCTAGTATGTTTGAGTGCATTTCCATATAACAGTATTATAAAGAAAAGCAACTTTTAGCTGTATTGTGTCTGAGCAAGGCACTACAGACAAGCTAAATCTTGACTAAGAGTCAGTCTGCCTGGGTAGTAATCTGACTGTCATATCCATGTCTTGATTTTTGTGGATTCCCCAAAAGCAAATGATCAGCAATTTTATTTGGCAGGAATAGAGACAGAAAGAGAGAAATGAAGAGTTACATTGTAATGGAATTATTTTTCGCTTTCAAAAAAATCTCTGGAAAATGTAAGACATTACAAAAAGTGAAAGAATAAAATTGACATAAAAGTTTGGGTTGCAATTTTATAGTGCAGTGAGTTAAGCCTTTAGAATGACATAAGAGCAGATGATAGAGATTGTTGGAAAATAAAATACACAAAAATAAAATTGAAATACTCAGGCGAGACAGCAGTTGTCATAGAGTCACAGAGATGTACAGCATGTAAACAGACCCTTCAGTCCAACTTGTCCCTGCCGATCAGATATCCTAGCTTAATCAAATCCCATTTGCCAGCACTTAGCATATATGCCTCTAAACTCTTCCTATTCATAAACCAATCTAGATGCCTTTTAAATGTTGCAATTGTATCAGCCTCCACCACTTCCTCTGGCAACTCATTTCATACACACGCCACCTTCTGCATGAAAACGTTGCCCCTTATGTGTCTTTTACATCTTTCCCCTCTCACATTAAACCTATGCCCTCCAGTTCTGGAATCCCCCACCCTAGGGAAAAGACCTTGTCTATTTATCCCACCAATGTCTCTCATGATTTTATAAACCTCTATAAGGTCACACCTCAACCTCTGACACTCCAGGAAAAAACAGCCCCAGCCTGTTCAGCCCCTCCGTGTAGCTCAAATTATCCAACCCTGGCAACATCCTTGTAAATCTTTTCTGAACCTTTTCAAGTTTCACAACATCCTTCCAATAGGAAGGAGACCACAATTGCATGCAGTATTCCAAAGTGGCCTAACCAACCAGCCGCAATGTGACCTCCCAACTCCTACACTCAATGCTCTGACCAATAAAGGAAAACATACCAAACGCCTTCTTCACTATCCTATCTACCTGCGGCTCTACTTTCAAGGAGCTATGAACCTGAACTCCAAGTTCTCTTTGTTCAGCAACACTCCCTAGGACCTTACCATTAAGTGTATAAGACCTGCTAAGATTTGCTTTCCCAAAATGCAGCACCTCACATTTATCTAAATTAAACTCCACCTGTACCTCCCCAGTCTATTGGTGCATCTGAACAAGATCCCGTTGTAATCTGAGGTAACCTTCTTCGCTGTCCACTACACCTCCAATTTTGGTGTAAGCTGCAAAATTACTAACTGTACTTCCTATGTTCACATTTATATAAATGATTAAAAGCAGTGGACCCAGCACTGATCCTTGTGGCACACCGTTACCATTTCAAGTCACATAACCTGGAAAGGTACCTTGTTTACCAGTCAAAAGGAGAAATCATATACTGAACTGTTCAGAAAAAGTATGTAGTAATATGTACCATACCCTGAGGATGTATAAGAAATGAATGGAATAATTTAGAAAATCAAAGCTGACATAGTGGGGATACACGTGAAAAGATTTGAATTAAAGAGAAATAGCTAGCAAATGGCTATTGGAGTTTGCAGAAGAAGGTCGTAATGTCTAGGTTTTGTGGCGTCTATGAAAAGTATATCTACGATTGATATCCAAGCTCATACTGCCAGCAAGATCACTGTTTTTTTATCATTTACTCCGAATATGAGGAGGAAAGTCAATATGTATTAAACTTTTACAGGATTTAGTAGCATGCTTAAAGGGAAAGCACGGACATAATAATGACCCAACAGACAGTCTTAATTGAACAATGGAATAGCAGAAAGAGTGAGTATAAATTCTTTGAAGAATGCACCATCCTTTCATCAAGTGACTCAACATTCTGATTTTGTGTCCTGTTTCTGAACAAATTCTGTTTGATTTTGCCTGTCTTCCTTAAGGGAAATGCATGATCTCTGCTCAGAATCTTCCAAGGGTGGAATGTGTAAGGTCAAAAATCCATGCTCCCAATTCTCCCTGAAATCCTGTGCCCTACCACGCCACCATTACTGAGTCTTCAATCACCAGCATTAATAAATGCAATATTTTTCAGAGCTGTTCAGTGCACTGGCTAAACACAGTAAAGAGATTGGACAAGAAAACAAGTGTGGTTTATGGTCAATTAGAAAGTAAACATTACTCACGTTAATAACAAGGAAAATGTGCAAAGGTGCTACGTATTTTCTTCTTTTGAAAAACCCCAAAGGTGTGAAATTACATGAATGCTAATGAAGCCTTGTCTCTGATTTCTGAAGTATAACCTACTTGACAAAATTGTGTGATATTATGGGTCATATATTAGCATAATAATTACCAACTGGGGAGAATCACTGCCATTAGTTTTGACTGCTGTTCTGCCAATAACGCAGATGGATCAGTTTAAAAGGTATTTTTATGTTACATATAGCATGGTTAGTGCAATGGTTTCGTTTTCTTAATTAGATGCATTTTGAAAGGGCGGGAATCCATAGGTCAATTTTCTTGTGCTACTTGAAGAAAAATTACTGCCCACTTGACTGTTAGGGTCCCATAATGTGGTAAGAAATGCAAAGTGATCTGCGGGATTCATGACCTTAAAGTGAACTCTGCAATAGAGCTATTATTGCAGCATTTGAAGAGGGACAGAAGAGCCTGTAGAATCCAGAAACGTTTAAGCTTTGTCAGCTTTAGCAATGTTAACTATAGCTCCAAGGTAAATAGCTTAGAGAGAAATTGACTCCTATTAAGTCCTTTTCATAAACTTGAAGCCCAATATTTCCATAGCCTATTGCTACCCTTCATCAAGGCTTGTAGGGAGAAGGGCAAACAGGAGGAAAGTAACTTGGGTCCCAAATATTTACAATTGATATCAATGATTTGGACGTGATGACTAAATGTGATATTTCCGAATTTACTGATGTCACAAAACCAGGTGGCAATGTGAGAAGTGAGAAGGATGCAAGAAGACTTCAAATGGATTTGAACAGGCTAAATGAATACACAAGAACACAGCAGATAGAATATCATATGGAAAGAAGTGAAGTGATTTGCTTTGGGAAGCTGATTATTCCTTCAATTGTAAATATTTGGGAATTATTGATGCCCAAAACGATCTGAGTGTCCTTGTTCATAAAAGTCAGTGAAGACTAACTTAAAAACGCAGAAAGTGGTATGGCCTTTGTTTTTAGGTATGTGAAAGGGAAAAAAATGGTTATGACTAAAATTGGGTCCTTGAAGACAGAAAGAGGGGACTGTATTACGGGGAACAAAGAAATGGCAAAAGAGTTGAATTGATATTTCAGATCTGTGTTCACTGGGGAAGACGCAAGCAATCTCCCTGAGGTAACAGTGGCTGAAGGACCCGAACTGAAGGGAATTTATATTTGCCAGGAATTGGTGTTGGAGAGACTGTTAGGACTGAAGGCCGAGAAGTCCCGGGGCCTGATGGTCTACATCCCAGGGTACTGGATGAGGTGGCTCTAGAAATCATGGATGCGTTGGTGATTATTTTCCAGAGTTCGATAGATTCAGGATCAGTTCCTGTGGATTGGAAAGTGGCTAATGTTGTACCACTTTTTAAGAAAGGAGCGAGAGAGAAAGCAGGAAATTATAGACCAGTTAGTCTGACCTCAGTGGTGGGAAAGATGCTGGAGTCAATTATAAAGGATGAAATTACAACACATCTGGATAGCAGTAACAGGATAGGTCAGAGTCAGCATGGATTTATGAAGAAGAAATCATGCTTGACTAATCTTCTGGAATTTTTTGAGGATGTAACTCTAAAGATAGACAAGGGAGATCCAGTGGATGCAGTGTACTTAGACTTTCAGAAAGCCTTTGATAAAGTCCCACATAGGAGGTTAGTGAGCAAAATTAGAGCGCATGGTATTGGGGGCAAAGTACTGACTTGGATTGAAAATTGGTTGGCTGACAGGAGACAAGTGATAAACGGCTCCCTTTCAGAATTGCAGGCAGTGACCAGTGGGGTACCGCAGTGATCCGTGCTGGGACCACAGCTTTTTACAATATATATTAATGATATAGAAGATGGTATTGATAGTAACATTAGCAAATTTGCTGATGATACAAAGCTGGGTGGCAGGGTGAAATGTGAGGAGGATGTTAGGAGATTACAGGGTGACCTGGACAGGTTAGGTGAGTGAACAGATGCGTGGCAGATGCAGTTTAATGTGGATAAATGTATGGTTATCAACTTTGGTGGCAAGAACAGGAAGGCAGATTACTACCTAAATGGAGTCAAGTTAGGTGAAGGGCCAGTACAAAGAGATCTGGGTGTTCTTGTACACCAGTCAATGAAGGCAAGCATGCAGGTACAGCAGGTAGTGAAGAAAGCTAATAGCATGCTGGCCTTCATAACAAGAGGGATTGAGTATAGAAGCAAAGAGGTTCTTCTGCAGCTGTACAGGGCACTGGTGAGACTGCACCTGGAATATTGTGTGCAGTTCTAGTCTCCAAATTTGAGAAAGACATTCTGGCTATTGAGGGAGTGCAGGGTAGGTTCACAAGGTCAATTCCTGGAATGGCGGGACTATCTTATGTTGAAAGATTGGAGCGACTGGGCTTGTATACCCTTGAGTTTAGAAGACTGAGGAGATCTGATTGAGACATATCAGATTATTAAAGGATTGGACACTCTGGAGGCAGGAAACATGATTCCGCTGATGGGTGAGTCCCGAACCAGAGGACAGAGTTTATAAATAAGGTGTAGGCCATTTTGGACAGAGATGAGGAGAAACTTCTTCACCCAGAGAGTGGTGGGTGTGTGGAATGCTCTGCTCCAGAAGGCAGTGGAGGCCCAGTCTCTGGATTTGTTTAAGAAAGAGTTGGATAGAGCTCTCAAGGATAGTGGAATCAAGGGTTATGGAGATAAGGCAGGAACAGGATACTGATTAAGGATGATCAGCCATAATCATAATGAATGGTTGTGGAGGCTCGATGTGCAGAATGGCCTACTCTTGCACCTATTGTCTATTGTCTATTTTGCAGAAGTATTTGAGTAGAGGAGTTAAATACATTTTTGAACTTAAAATAAATAATTGTACAGAATTTTTTTGTGAGACTGCATCGAGAGTCTCACTCTGTACTGTGTATAGTCTTGGTCTGCTTACTTAAGAAAGAATATAGATATTATAGCGGGAGTGTAAGAAATGTTCACCACTCTATCATTGGGATGGTAGAATCCGCCTATGAAGAGACCTTGAGTCATTATTCCTGAAAGTTCAGAAAAATGCCAGGTGACCACTTGGAAGTATAAAAAAAATTCTTCGAGCTTTTGCAGTGTAGACATAGACTTTGTGCATGGGAAATCAAGTCTCACAAACTTGATTGAGTTTTTTTGAAGAAGTAACAAAGAGGATCGATAAGGGCAGAGTGATAGATGTGATCTATATGGACTTCAGTAAGGCATTCGACAAGGTTCCCCATGGGTAATTGCTTAGCAAGATTAGATCTCATGGAACACAGGGAGAAATAGCCACTTGGATACAGAACTAGCTCAAAGGTAGAAGACAGAGGGTGATGGTGGAGGGTTGTTTTTCAGACTGGAGGCCTGTGACCAGTGGAGTGCCACAAGGATTTGTGCTGGGTCCACTATTTTTCATCATTTATATAAAAGGTTTGGATGTAAGCATAAAAGAAATATTTAGTAAGTTTTCAGATTACACCAAAATTAGAGGTGTAGTGGACAGCAAAGACGTTACCTCAGATTACAATGGGATCTTGATTAGATGGACCAATAGGCTGAGAATTTAATTCAGATAAATGTGTGGTGCTGCATTTTGGGAAAGCAAATCTTGGCAGGACTTATACACTTAATGGTCAGGTGCTGGGGAGTGTTGCTGAACAAAGAGACCTTGGAGTGCAGGTTCATAGCTCCTTAAAAATGGAGTCGCAGGTAGATAGGATAGTGAAGGAGGCATTTGGTATGCTTTCCTTTATTGGTCAGAGTATTGAGTACAGGAGTTGGGAGGTCATGTTGCAGCTGTACAGGACATTGGTTAGGCCACTGTTGGAATATTGCGTGCAATTCTGGTCTCCTTCTTATCAGAAAGATGTTGTGAAATTTGAAAGGGTTGACAAAGATTTACAAGGATGTTGCCATGGTTGGAGGATTTGAGCTGTAGGGAGAGGTTGAACAGGCTGGGGCGGTTTTTCCTGGAGCATCGGAGGCCAAGGGGTAACCCTATTAGAGGTTTATAAAATCATGAGGAGCATGGATATGATAAATAGACAATTTTTTTTTCCCTGGAGTGGGAGAGTCCAGAACTAGAGGGCATAGATTTAGGGTGAGAGAGAAAAGATATAAGGGGCAACTTTTTCATGCAGAGGATGGTACATGTATGGAATGAGCTGCAAGTGGAAGTGGTGGAGGCTGATACAATTGCAACATTTAAAAGGCATCTGGATCAGTATAATTTAAATGGTAGTGAATCTTTAGAATCGTGTACAGTCTCGCATTATAGTAAAGATGTGGAAGCATTGGAAATGGTGCAAAGAAGATTTACCAGGATGTTGCCTGGTATAGAGGGAAGGTCTTCCGTGGAGAGGCTGAAGGATATGAGGCTGTTTTATTCAAGAGAAGAAGATTAAGAGGCGACTTAATAGAAGCATACAAGATGACCAGAGGATTAAGTAGGTTGGGCAGTGAGAACCTTTTTCCTCGGATGGTGATAGCTAGCACGACGGGACATTGCTTTAAGTTGAGGGGTGATAGATACAGGACACATGTCAGAGGTAAGGGTATAGAATGCACTGCCTGCAACCGTAGTAGACTCACTAAGTTTAAGGGTATTTAAATAGTCATTGGATAAACATAAGGATGATACTGGAACAGTGTAGGTTAGATGGATTTCAGATTGGTTTCACAGGTCGGCACAACATCAAGGGCAGAAGAGCCTGCACTGTGCTGTCATGTTTTATGATCTATACTCTAGAATTCTCCACACCAGAGCTGTGCAGGTTCATGTCCTCAAATATATTCAAGTGAGAGTTGGATGAATTTCTAAAAAGCAAAGATTCCAATGGATATGGAGATAATGTGGGGAAAATGGTATTGAGGCATCGTCTCGTTCTGCTCACCATAGGTTTCTTGGAAGTGTGCTCTCCACTACTTGACAAATGGTTCCCAAATTTGTGGACGTTTGGTGTTTTCATTCGTTTATGGGATGTGATTGTCACCGGCAATTTGTCATCTCTCTCTAATTGCCTTTAAAAGGTGCTGGCCTTCTTGAACCGCTGTGGTCGATATCATAACTATATGCCAACTGCTGTTAAACGCTGAGTTCCAATATTTGGAACTGCATTAGAACTCTCAGGTATGTTTGGAAAGGAACTTACAGATATACTGGAATATTCCCCTGTCTCAGGTTTAGAAGGTGCTCTCAAGGGATACCTTTTTATGAGTTGTTCAATGCATCTCCTCAACAAAACACTACTGCCACCAAGTATCACTAGTGAAAGGAGTGAGTATCGAAGGTGGTGTTTGGGTGCTTTTTAAGCATGCTGTTTCCTCCTGAATGGTGGAAAGACTTTTGTGCTATTGGCACTGCACTCATCCAGGCAAGTAGAGAGAATTCCAACATTGCGAGTGTGAGCCAGCAGCAGCAGACTCTTCAAGTTGGCAGCACCAGCAAGGTGACATCTGCAGATGAAGAAGGACTCTTGGCATGACGGCAGTATGGCCTGGCAGCAGAGACGGGACTGCTGGTGGCAATTGGTGCAGAGGATGGACTCCGGATCTGGCAGCGGAGACGGGGACATCTGGTAGCAATAGGCGCAGAGCAGGCACTCCTGTCCTGGCAGCATAACCAGGGACTCTTGGTTGTGGTTGTGGTTGTGGTAGGCCCAGAGCAGGGACTTCTGGTTATTAGTGAGGCAGCAGCAAAGCTGGGGACTACTGGAGGCGGGGCAAGTGTGGGTTCAGCGGCATTGGTGAGGTGGACCCAGTGGCAAAGAGAT
Source organism: Hemiscyllium ocellatum (assembly GCF_020745735.1). Lineage (NCBI taxonomy): Eukaryota > Metazoa > Chordata > Chondrichthyes > Orectolobiformes > Hemiscylliidae > Hemiscyllium > Hemiscyllium ocellatum. The sequence goes on from NC_083415.1 coordinate 45,936,485, forward strand.
GGTGCCTTGAGTGTTGCGACTGCTTTGGTGAGTCCAGCACAGGTGGAGGTGAGGAGTGGAGGTCTCTCTTTCAGTTATTGGAGGCTAGGTGTCAGTGGGACTGGGTTGGAAAGACTGTTATTCCGGATGTTTTATTTCTTTACTTTTCTAATTTTCTTTTTCTGAAGAATTTATTCATAAGAATCTGTGTCTAAGATAGGGCTGTAATGTGGCAACTTGTAAACTTTTCACTGAACTCTTTTGAGTGCAAATGACAATAAAGCTAATCCAATTCAATGTCCAATCCTCACTTCTGATGTTATGGAGTTTTTGTCTCCAAACTTGATAAATAGTCGGAAGAAATGACAACAGCAAAGTCAAACACACAAAATCTTGAGATTACACAATCTTTGTAGGCCTATCTGTTCACGTATGACATATTTTCCAGATCACACTTTTCATTTAGCAGCTATCTTCAATGCCATTGAATCAGGGTGGAAACAAATCCTCCTTGTGGTAAGGAACAGCCTAAGATGGAACAGAAACAGTAAGCAATTTGTTCTTGTGAGTCAGTAAGTGACTCTCAGCTATGATTACTGTATCGTCTTTGATCCCATTTGCCCCTCAGAACTACCAACGCATTTTTGAAAATAGAGTTCAAAAAACAAACAGAGACAAACATTAAGGAAAGATCATGATTGTAACACCAGCTAAATTCTTTCCTAGTAGTGCAGAGGTACTCTAATGCTGACAAAATCTGTAATAATTTTATTGTGTTGCCATTCTAAACAGGAAAATGTATCTGGCTAAAGATTGCAAATTTTATAAATGGTGTGGAGGATGAAAATTCTCCACATGGCAGAAGGGTGTGACTAAGGTAGAAAATCTAACTAATTCACTCTTTAAAAATTGACTAATTACAAATGGAGCTTAATCTGGACAAGTGTCAGGTGGGAGGTCAAATGCAAGAGAAAAGTATTGATTGTCATTATGGCAGATAAGAAAAAAACACAACAAACCTCCAAGAAGGGACCGAAGAAAATCATCAGTGAAGAGCAGCAAAAAGAGAACATTCCAGAACAGAAAGTTACTCCATCTACATCTATGAAGTGTTGAAGCAGGTTCACCCTAAACCAGCATCCTCTCCAAAGCCATGAACATCATGAATTCATTAATCAACAAACATTTGGAGTGCATCATGAGGAAGGCTTCCTGCTTGGTCCCTTATAACAACTCAGCACCATCAGTTCCCAGGAGATTCAGCCTGCCATGTACCTGCTATTGCCCGGGGAGCTGGCCAAGCATGTCCTGTCAGAGGGCATGAAGGCGTTGACCAAATACTCCAGCTCCAAGTAAATCATTTGGAGATACAGTAAGTTGCAGGACTCTTCGGACCATTGATATACAGAGAGACTTTGTGGTGAAAGTCCATAGTTCCTTGAAAGTGGCAACTCAAGTAGCTGAGTAAATAAGGTGTATGGCATTCTTGTCTTCATCAGGCAGGATGTGGAGGTGATGATGTTGGATTGGGGTGGACAAAGTTAAAAATTACGCAATACCAGGTTATAGTCCAACAGGGTTATTTGGAAGTACTAACTTTCAGAGCACTGCTACTTCATCAGATAACTGTGGAGCAGGAGCAGCAGCTGATAGTCAAGTTTGGAACCCTAAGGATGGCCTCAACTGAGACCTTGGGTTCACGTCACAATACAGGTGACCCCACTACACGCACACACACAAGAACACATGCACACACAGCCACTTGCATACTCACACACTCACGCAGACCCTCTCTCAATCACATGCTCTTTCTCAGACACACACATCCCCACACTCACACCCATGCACACACCCTCTCACAGGCTTATACTCGATCACACTCACGTACATACTCTACCAAGCACACACACATGCAAACACACTCTCTCACATGCACACATTTGTGTGCACACACTCATAGTCTCTCCCACACACATACAAACACACCCATGTATGCTGTCTCCCTCACATGCACGCATGCACACACAAGGCTAAGTCTATGGGGTGAATTTGCATTTGCAGAATTGTTATTGCAGATACATTCTATTTAGTTCAAAAAGCGCACACTCTGCAGACAGTCAATGAAAGCAGTCAATCCATGTAACATTTTATAAATTCCTACTTTGGAAATAGACCAGTCTGGCTCAAGATTGAGATACAGACAGACTCCAACCTCACACCTTTAATGCATTGTCTGAGCTGAGATGTCAACTTTTTTTTATAAAACCTTAAGTTATCCCGAGAATGTGACTGGAAAGAAGTTCTGGGATTTACATACTAATGAACCAAAACCTGCAACCCATTCTAAAGATGAAAGACTTAACAGGAATCTAGGTTTGTTCAATATATTGTTTCATTTGCATGACACTGAGATCTTTTGCTATAAATTTTGTGTCTTGTGATCTTGCTCCATAGCTACCTGATGAAGGAGCAGTACTCCGAAAGCTAGTACTTCCAAATAAATCTGTTGGACTCTATCCTGGTGTTGTGTGATTTTTAACTTCATTAGTCAAGGTATTGAATATAAAAGTTGACTAATAATGTTGCAGCTGTATAAAACTTTAGTTCAGCCAAATTTGGATAATTGTGTGCAGTTCTACTCATCACACTGTAGAAAGGATGTGAAGGTTTTGGAGAAGGTGTAAAAGAAGTTTACGAGTGTGTTAGCTATGTGGAGACATTGAACAAACTTAGATTGTTTTTGCTAGAGTGGTGGAGGCTGAGGGATGATCTGATAGATAAATATAAAATTATGAGAGACATGGATAGGGAGGAAAGTCAGAGTCTTTTTCCCAGAGTAAAAATGTCAAATGCCAGAGGGCATAGGTTAAAGTGAGAGGGGGAATGTAAAAGGAGATGTGTGAGGCATTTTTTCTGTACACAGAGGGTGGTAGGTACCCGAAACACATCACCAGAAAAGGTTGCCAAAACAGATCTGATAGCAACATTTATGAGGCACTTAAACAGAGGATACAGGGAAATTGACCGAGTGTGGCAGATGGAATGAGTTTAGAATGGCATCATGGTTGGCACAGATATGGTGGGCCGACGGGTCTGTTCCTGTACTGTACTATTCTATGTTCTAAAAATGATTAATTTGACAAAGAATCTCAGAATTATCATGATGCACAATGCCATTCAGCCCATTGTGTCTGGACTGACTCTGAGCATTTTGACTTAGTGCTAAATCCTGCCTTTTCCCCATAGTCCCACACATCTTTTTCTATTTAAATAATCATCCAGTGCACTCTTGAATATCTGAATGGAACCTGCCTCCATCACACTCCCAAACCCAGACCATTCAATGCATTAGCATTTTTTGCAAAACACTTCCAAACTGACCCCTCTTTTACAAGTGGGAACAACTTCTCCTGATCTACTCTGTGCAGACCCCTCAAGGCTTTAAAAACTTCATCAATGTCCCCTTCAGCCTTTCCTCTCCAAGAAAGCAGTTTCAACTTCTGCAATTATCCTCATTAAACTGAAATTAGTCACCCTAGGAACCATGCTTGTAAGCTTCTTCTGCACTCTCTCCAAAGCATTCATATCCTTCCAGAGGTGTGGCACCTAGAACTGCTCCCACACTCTTATGGTATGATACTTTTTTATCTTCTGTTGTCTCTCCACTTCCTTTGTACCAAAGTGTATCTCCTCACACTTCTCCAAATTAAACTTCATCTGCCACATATTTGTCCACTCCACCAAGTTCTCAATGTCTTTTTGAAATTCTGAACTACCCTCTCTCAGCCTAAAATTCTTCCAAGTTTGTTTTTCATTTGCATACATTGAAATTGTTCCCTGAATGCCAAGATCTAATTCAAATATCTGTCTCTTTTGTCAATCTGGAGCCTTACTGCAGTATACAACATCTAGTGGTGAATTTTGTGTGCATTTCAAATTAATTCTTTATGTTTCAAAGTACCTTTAGATGGTGTTAAAAAATGTGATCAAAGCATTATAGGAAATACAGTACACAATAGGGCCACTTTGCAAGTGATAAGGTATTGCATAAAATTGTTTTGTTCAGCTGAACAGACAGTTCTTCCTCACCCAATTTGATTCAGCTCGGATATTTGTTCTCAATGTGAGATTTCTTCCCAAAGCCCGACAAGCAGCATTAATATTAAGAAAGTTTACCTGTGATTGCTGACTCTACTTTGGGTCAAGCTATGTCTTAAACAATGTCTTCATTTTAAAATTCACATCCTTGCCTTCAAATCTGTCTTTGGCTTTGTCCTTCCCCGTCTCTGTAAACTCCACAGCCCTGCTAAAGTATCCGTGCTATTCTAAATCTGGCATCCATGAATCCCCGATTGAAAATATAAGTTTTGAATGTAAAAGTTCCTGGAATTTCCATAGAAAAATCGCACAACTCTTTGCATTAGTTATTTGCCTCCACCATGTTGTTTGAAAAATAATTGTTAGGCTAATTCATAGAGTAAAAGCAGAAATTCTGGAAAAACACAACTGGTCAGGCAGCATTTGTGGATGGACAGAGAAATAGGGTAAACATATTAGGTTAACCCTTCACCTGAACTGAGGAAAGAGAGAAACTTAGTATTTATTGAACAAATGATAGAGGACAAATGGGAGCAAGAATAAAAGGGAATTTCTGTGATAGTGTGGAGGCCTGGAGAGATTAAATGATAAAAAGTTCATGATCAGCAAAGTAATGATATAAATTATGTACACAAACGAGGGTGAATAGCAGCTATATGAAGGCAGAGCGTTGGACTGACAGAAATTAGGAAAGACTGAAGCAGTTTCTTTCTCCACCTTGTTTCTTTATTTGTATTGTTAGTTCACTTTTGACCAATTTTTCACTTGTTCAGTAACGTATTATATTTCTTTCTTTCCCAGTTTAGCCTGAAATGTTGATTCTGTTTTTCTCCAAAGATGCTGCTTGACCTGCTGAGTATTTCCAGCATTGTCTGCCCTCCTTTCACATTGCCATTCTCTGCAATACATTGCTTTTGCACTAAAAGCCAATATGTCCATTTATTTAATGGATATTTGGTAAAAATGAAATTGAGTAAAAAGAATTTTCTTTTTTAAAAGAAGTCTGATTTAATGTTGGAGCAGCTGCTGAAAAAGCATTCTCATCAGCAGTTGTTGGTATTACTGTTTAATTAGAGAGACCAAATTGTAGAGAGTAACATAGAAATTGTAGAGAGTAAGGGGTCACACCAGTCTGGAAGATAGATTCATCAAAGAAATGGGCTAAAAAGCTTCACCTAGGTAACGAAGAGGAAGTTGCGCATGATAAGTGCAATCTGCTAGTGAATGGTTGCACAGTGGAAGAGTATTTCATTTCCCCATCACACTTGACAGATACAGTTTTTCTAAAAAAAAACCTACAGGCTTCAGCGCGGTGTACACATAGAATGGAACTTCTATTTCGAGGAGAGCAGGATGAGTATGCAACCTAGAGATATAGATTTCCTGGAGGTATAACTGAATTTAATGCCAGGAGTTAATTTAAATTTCTGGGCCATATTCTGGGAATTAAGAGGTTGGCTATCTGGATGAGAGTTAGAAAGACCAGTGGAATCGAGCTGAATTTGCAAGCACCGAAGTGGAGGAGTTTGAGTCCAAGGGGGGCTCAGCTGATCATGGCGGTCCAATCAAGAGAAGCTAATAGATTTGCTAGGTGGTTCAAGAGAGCATTGTCAAGTGAAAGCAATGACACTTGGGGCCATGTTAAATCCAGACGAAATACCCTACCTCTAGTGCTGGGAAAGTGAGTCTCTCAATTGAGTTGCAGATTGGCAGTGTCTGCCAGCTTTTCTGGCACTGGCACAATGACATGGAAGTGGGATAATATTGGGCATGCCACTTGTGCTTTTCTGCTTCAATATTGAAAGCCTTCCCTCCTACCAGCCTATCCCCAAAGCGCTGGTAAAAGTTAATACTATATATCAAATGAAGCATATGTAAGGTTTAGGAAGCTAAAGTTGATCAGGGTCCATAATTTAAAGAATATAAAGAAAGCAGGAAAGAACTCAAGCAGGGAAATAGGAGAGCAAAAAGGGACCATGAAATGACCTTGCCAAGTCAAGTTAAGGACAATCCTAAGGCATTCTTTGCATACATTAAAAGCAAGAGGATAACTAGGGAGAAGTAGGATTACTCAAGGATAAAGGAGGGAACTTGTGCTTGGCGGTAGTGGGTGAGATCCTAAATATGTACCTTGCATTGGTGTTCACCCAGGAGAAGGATATGGAGGATAGTGAGATTAGTGTGGAGCATGCTAATCTGCTACAGCATTTTGAGATCAAGAAAGAAGTGGTGTTGTGTCTCTTGAAGAGCACTGAGGTGGATAAGTCCTGATGGTATTTACCCCAGATTATTGAGAGAGGCAAGAGAGAAGATAGCTGAGGCCTTGGCCCAAATCTTTCTTTTCCTCATTAGCCACTGGAGAGGTCCAGGAGGACTGGCAATGTTGTTCCTCTGTTTAAGAAGGGAAAGAGGGATAATCCAGGAAACTATAGACCAGTGAGTCTCAAATTGTTGGTTGGGAAGCTATTGGAGAGAATTCTTAGTGATAGGATTTACATGCATTTGGAAAAGCATGGCCTAATTAGAGACAGTTAGTTTGGCTTTGTGTGGGGCATGCCATGTCTTACCAGCTTGATTTAAATTTTTGAGCAGGTGACAAAAGTGATCAATGAGGGTAAAGCAGTGGATGTGGTCAACATGGATATTAGTGAGGCTTTTGACAAGGTTCCTCATGGTAAAATCATCCAAAAGATTAAGATGCTAGGGATCCACAGTGCCTTGGCTACGTAGATTTAGAATTGGCTTACCCATAGAAAGCAGAGGGTAGTGGTGGAAGGGTGTGTTTCAGGGTGGGGATCCGTGACTTGTGGTGTTCCACAAGTACTGGGACTACTGCTGTTTATGATAAATGACTTTGGTGAAAATGAAGATGGGTGGGCTAGTAAAATTGCAGACAATATATAGATCAGTGACGCGATAAGTTGTTGAATGGTACAGCTGATAAAGATATGGGTGGAGAACTGGCAGATGGAGTTTAATCTGGATACCTTGAGAGATCAAATGTTAAGGAAAAGTATACAGTTAATGGCATTACCCTGAACAGTAGTGATGTACAGAGGGATCAAGGGGTTCAAGTCCATAGCTCCCTGAAAGTGGCCACACAAGCAGTTAGAGTGGTAAGGAAGGCAAATGGCATGCTTACTTTTATTGGTCAGGGAATTTAGTACAAGAGTCAGGATATTGTGTTGTAGCTTTCTAAGAATTTGGTTAGGCCATACTTAGAACATGGCATTCAATTCGAGGTGCCACATTACAGGAAAGACGTGGAGGCTTTGGAGAGGATGCAGAAGAGGTTTATCAGGATACTTCCTGGATTACAGAGTATAAGCGAGAGAGGAGAGACTAGAAGATCTTCCGTTGTTTTCTATGGAGCGGCAGAGGCTGAGGGAAGATGATTAAAGTCTATAAAATTATGAGATGCGTAGATAGAGTTGACGGTCCAAAGCATTTTCCCAGCATTGGAATGTAATACTAGAGAGCATGCATTTAAGATGAGAGGGGGAAAAGTTCAAAGGAGATAATATGAAGTGCAAATGTTTTACACAGAGAGTGATATAAATCTGGAATGCTGTCGGGGTGGTTTGAGGGGGCAGATGCAATGGGGCACTTAAGGGGCTTTTAGATAAGCACCTGAGTATGTAAGGAATGAAGAGATGTAATTTAATTTGGTATCATGTTTGGCACAACACTGTGGGCTTACAAGGGCGTTCCTGTGCTGTACTGTTTTATATTCCATGTTCTAATTGGGCCTACAGCAGAACTGCTTGACCTTCTTTTCATTTGGAAGCAACCAAAACCATCCTCAGTGACATGTATCAGTGACTTTCCTTATTCCTGAAGAAGGGCTCATGCCCGAAACGTCGATTCTCCTGCTCTTTGGATGCTGTCTGACCTAATGCACTTTTCCAGCAACACATTTTCAGCTCTGATCTCCAGCATCTGCAGTCCTCACTTTCTCCTTAGTGACATGTATCCTCAATAACATGGATGCCTGCAGTAATTTAAACCATTCACTGTCCATGAACAGAAGTATTTATTTGAATAAAGAATTCCATATTTGCTGTGAAGAAAGTGGATGAAAGGTTCCAGTAGCTCCAATTGGAAAATCGAGCTGCCAGGTATTCTACACTGTTGAAGCACTCCCAAGAAGACATCAATGAGAAGTCAATTGACATGATCTTAGCTTCCTCGTTCTATTATTTCTATCCTTATACTAAACCTTGAAAAGGTTATGCCTTATTAAATGAGGTGTAGTTGTGATTGTAACATTGCATTAACTTCATAATTACTCCTTAATGGCCTTACAAGCACCAAAAATGTAGTTTTATATTCATAGAATATCAAATATATCCAGAACAATAAATATCACGTTATATCTTTATTTTAGTTTTATCATAATCTAATAACTGCTTGTTTAACTATATTAAGTGTTTTTAACTTTTGTTTTATGAATTGCTTGTGATATTCTGGGCTAAGAATTGCTGTTAGCGAGATTAACGGACAAACGTTTCTCTCCAGTAAAGGTATGACAATTTATTTATCACCATTTTATGGAAGGTGCCCTGCTTTTTTTCAGGCATAATGCATCATCATAGCATTGTTATTCTTGCGGTATGTCTCAGATTAATATCCATAGCAACTAAATATAATTCTATAGGCAGACTAATTTATTCAGAGCTCAGATCTGAGCATAAAATTTGTGCTGTCCATAGAACGGTTTTTAGTGTTGCTGAGAAGGAACTCTGACGAAATGGCTTCTGTTATTTTATCACAGCCACTTCTGTAATGTTTGAAATCTAATATCCCATTTATGTCAAAGCTATTTAGTTGAATTAATGGTTTATATGATACAAAAAAATGAGTTAGAGAAGAAAGCCATATTGGGAGTCAGTGTAATTAAACCTTAAATCATTGATCTGTTGATATCTCTGCATTATTTGAATACATCTCATTTTTAATACATCTTATTTGAACACATTGTAACAATAGCAATAGCTCTGTATTTCTATGTTCTGGATCAGGTTTGAAAATTTCTCCACAAATTTTGTCAGCGTGAATAAGCCTTCCACACATTGTAACATCTTAATGAACCTTCCATCCTGCTTTACCAGGTGTCTATCCTCTGAGATATGCTGTACTTTCTGTGATGGATTTGATCTGCTCTCCACATGTTGTGTTGGGTCAGTCCGATTAGTTCTGCACATACTGTGCCTAGCTTGATGAACCCTCCACATGCTCTGTGTGGCTGAATAAATCTCTGTGCATTGCACTTGGTCTGATGAACTCTTTTATATTAATCTAATTACCTCTTCTTACCTCTTCATAAACCACATGTCTCTGCAACTCTGTCTTAGTGATTCCAGTTAATTTGCTGATGCCAACTCAGATAAAAATGAAATGTAATCAATATTTTAGATACCTCAGAATAGTAATATCTATGAAGATAATCCCCTGGAAGGCAAAAGGCTCCATTTAGCAAACTGTCCTTGTTAACAAACCTAGCTGTGTGAAAAATGTGCATGTATTTCTTCTGAGTTATCAGAGCTGTTAACAGCATGCTGAGTTAAAGTAAAACAATTAATTGATGGCCACAGTAGGTTTTTCTTATTTAGGTAAGGTACGTTATCTAGTCATCCAGCTTCTTCCAAGACACCAATAATGTCGTTATAAAGTAATCTACTGTCAATAAATATACCACCCACGTAATCCTTTCTTATACACTGACTGCGTCAAATGAAATTCTGACCAATCATGTTTCCTTATTTGATTAATACATGTCCTGAAATTATGATCTTGAGAGTGACTCGTAATGTTTTTATTTATTTTCTCTTTCAGAAGTCTGAAAATCCCTCTATTTACTAAAGAATGTAGCACAGTTTAAACCAAAGGAATATAAACACAAAAATCAAAGAGCATCAATATTAATAATGACTCTATAACCAGTCAGTTACATTAAGATTAGATTAGATTCCCTACGGTACAGAAACAGGCCCTTTGGCCCAACAAGTCTACATTTAACTTACTTAGACCTCATGAAATCTCAAGTCAGATACTTATCAGAAATTGGAAAATTAACTGAGTTGTGTTTCAAACATTTGTACAGTTTTATATTGTGAAGATTTCTTGTGCCTTCTGCTCAGTTCCAGCAAAGTTGTTTCTTCAAACTAACTCTGGACTGAGAGCTCCTGGTCTAACATAGGAATTGCTAGCATTTGAAGTAAGGAATGTGGTTCTGGAAAAGCAAAGCAGGCCAGGCAGTATCTGAGGCGCAGGAGAATCGATATTTCGGGCAAAAGCCCTTCATCAGGAATGAGGTTCATTCCTGATGAAGAGCTTTTGCCCAAAATGTCAATTATAGAGTCATAGAGTCATAGAGATGTACAGCATGGAAACAGACCCTTCGGTCCAATCCGTCCATGCCTACCAGATATCCCAACCCAATCTAGTCGCACCTGCTAGCACCTGGCCCATATCCCTCCAAACCCTACCTATTCATATACCCATCCAGATGCCTCTTAAATGTTGTTATTGTACTAGCCTCCAACACTTCCTCTGGCAGCTTATTCCATATACGTATCACCCCCTGCGTCAAAAAGTTGCCCCTTACATCTCTTTTATACCTTAAACTCCATCTGCCACTTCTCAGCCCATTGGCCCATCTCGTCAAGATCCTGTTGTAATCTGAGGTAACCCTCTTCGCTGTCCACTACACCTCCAAGTTTGGTGTCATCTGCAAACTTACTAACTGTATCTCTTATGCTCGCATCCAAATCATTTATGTAAATGACAAAAAGTAGAGGACCCAGCGCTGATCCTTGTGGCACTACACTGGCCATATGCCTCTAGTCTGAAAAACAACCCTCCACCACCACCCTCTGTCTTCTACCATTCTCATGCTCCTCGGATGCTGCCTGACCTGCTGTACTTTTCCAGCACCAGACTCTCGACTCTGATCTCCATCTTCTATAGTCCTCACTTTCTCCTAGCATCTGAAGTAAAGCCACCTCAGTTTAGAAATCTCTTCATTCTATTGTTCTTGAATTCTGAAGTACTGTATCTAAGAGCACACTTGATTTTCAGCTTTTATATCCCAGAAGTTAAACACACAAAATCCTTTGGTTAATAAGATACTTAAGCCTGTTATTGAGTATTTTAAACCAACATTCAATAAAGGTTTTTCATTCAAACATCCAGCAACCTTTATTTTACACTGATGAGAAGACAATTTCTGCTGGTAAACAGGAGACTTCTCCAACAACAGAGTTTCAAACAGTTTTATACTATTCTAATTGTGTTAGACTCACAGGGCTGCCAACAATAGGACTGATAATATTATGAGGAACAACCATAACACTGACACTGGATAACCACTGCCATGTAGTCTAATTAAGAAGTGGAGGAGGTCATTGCCACAACCAAATGGCCCATGACAATATTCATTCACCCCTGCAACAGAGAGAAATTCTTTTACATAATGATCAGCTTGAGAGCCAGGAATACTTCACCTTGACGAAATGTATTATTTCATTGGTGGGATTGACATCAACACTGAGTGTCTGTCTAGAACAGCTTTGTAGGATTAATGTAGCTGCTACTCACCATTGTCCAGCAGGATGTCCGCAGGAGAGGCGTTTGTGATGTTCACTGGAACAAACCGTGTGACTCTCACTTCAATATTAAATTGTTTTTGGTGTCCAAGAATTGTTTTAACCCACAAGTGCTGTTTGGTTCAAAGGCTCTGTTTCAAATCCACTTAACCAAATACAAAATTTCAATTGAATTCTGCCTGAAAGAGGTGAGGTTTGGAGACAGCTTGTTCTAAAACTAAAGTAAGTACTGCTTGAGAAACAAAACCACGTACATAATCTGATCCACCCCCTGTAATTAGAGCTTGCTGACCCTTTCACATGACTGTTATTTAGTTGCCAGACAACGTGGTCACATGATCAGTTTCTGAAAACAAGAAATCATCAAATCTTACAGTCATAGAGATGTACAGCACAGGAACAGACCCTTTGGTCCAACTCATTCATGCTGACCAGATATCCTAACCTAATCTAGTCATGTTTGCAAACACTTGGCCCATATCCCTCTAAACCCTTCCTATTCATATATCCATCCAGATACTTATTAAATATTATAATTGTATTGGCCCCCACCACTTCCTCTGGCAGCTCATTCCATATATGCACCAACCCCTCCATGAAAAAGTTGCCCGTTAGGTCCCTTTTAAATTTTTCCCCTCTCACCATAAACCTATGCCCTCTAGTTCGGGACTCCCCACCCCAGGGAAAAGACCTTGTCTATTTACCCGAACCATGCCCCTCATGATTTTATGCACCTTAATAAGGTCACCCTTCAGTCTCCGCGCTCCAAGGAAAACAGCTGCAGCCTATTCAGCCTCTTCCTGTTGCTCAAATCCTCCAATCCTGGCAACATCCTTGTAAATCATCTTTCAGAGGAACCTAGTTCTTGATAGGGCCACCAGCCCAATGTGTGCTCAAGGAGAGGCCAACATCTATTGACCAACCTTTAATTACCTCAGGATGGGAGCAATAATTTACCTCTCTGAGTTGCAGCTATGCATGTAGTATAAATATACCCAGAGTGCTGTCAGAAAGGAAGTTATAGAATTTTGCATCAGTGATAGTGAAAGGACAACAATGTTTCTCCGGGGTCAGGATGGGGCTTGACATGGTAGTGGTGGCATTCCCATGACACTATTGACGTTATTGTTCAAGATGGTAAAGTTCTCAAATTGGTGAGCTGTTGTTCAAGAAACCTTAATGAACACCTCTTTCTGGTATTCTTTTTCTTGAAGATCACTCACACTGCTGTCCTGTGCACCAGTCATACAGGAAATGAGCAATTATAATGGTCACTCACATTCCTGGATGTTGTTGAAGATACATTCTACCAGGCTGGGAGTTTTTCTTGCAAACGTTTCGTCCCCTTTCTAGGTGACATCTTCAGTGCTTGGGAGCCTCCTGTGAAGCGCTTCACAGGAGGCTCCCAAGCACTGAAGATGTCACCTAGAAAGGGGACGAAACGTTTGCAAGAAAAACTCCCAGCTCGGCGAACAGAACCACAACAACGAGCACCTGAGCTACAAATCTTTTCACAAACTTTGAACATTCTACCTGTCAAATGAAAACATTGGATCGCCATTTGCAATATTGGACATGTGTCTTGTTAATAGTGAGAAAACGTTGGGAAGTCAGCCTCTGACCTGTTCTTGTTGTCATAAATTATTGCTTTGTGACTGCTCCACTGAAGTTTCTGGTCAATGGTGTTCTGTCCAATAAAACAGATGAAGGAAAGAGACACTAGATCTGTTCTGAATCTATTATATTTAGCATGGTGTTGGTGCCACATAACAGGATAATGGGTGCCCACAGTGTAAAGACAGGACTTCATCTCAACAAGAACTGAAAGATGGTCACTTCTATACCATCATGAAGACATGCGGGTTTGGTAGCTAAACTGGTTAAGGCGAAGTCCTTTTCTCACCACTTACCATAGCCCCTGACTTCTAATATTCAGTCACATTGGTAAAGTAATGCTACTGAACCATTTTTGGTAATGGATGTCAAAATATCTAATCCAGGGTAGATTCTTAAAGAGTTGGCGAAGTGAGGAATGCAGGCCAGATTATGAGGAATGGTCCCTTCTGCAGTTTGAGTAGTGCTATGAGATCTTACAAATCGAACTTCATCCACAAGCTTTCATTGTTTCATTAAAATAACTCACTTAAAACACAGTAAATCAAACACTGAAGCACATTTCAATGCTGAATTCAATGGGCTAATGTCCTAGAGAAGGACAAACTCTTACTCTTTAGCTCAGGCAGGACATCACCAACTGTGCTGAACTGATACTTTTTGAAGAAAAAATGCCTGTTCACAGAATTGCAGATGAACTGCTGGGAACACATCAGCTGATCAGACATATAATTGTTCTAATCCCAGCTGATGGTAATACTGGACCAGTCAGAGTCCAGACTGAAATCTGGATGGACAAACCATATATTAAATTTTGCAGATCATTTTTGTGGTAGTTAGACATTGAAACAAGTCTGCAGATGATCATTAATAATAGAACCAGAGTTTATTTTAAAAAAGCAATGTGTATGAGATACACGTCAGTATATATACATAGGATCTTTCATAGCGTCTGCACTTAAGAAAAATCAAAACAGAGTTTCAAACTGTTTCCCATCACTATCCATTGCAGAAACACACTCCCAGAGAAATATCACTCCTATTTCGACTTTTTAAATAATATTTACTTAAGTGCTTTCCCCAATTTATTTTTTTTTAACTCCTGAGCAAACTTTATCATTCTTTTCAAAGTCAGTTGACATAAACCACTCATAATTCTGATGGCCTAAACTGTATCAGTTCACACACTTTGAAGAATCCTATACAAGCCCTTCTGGCTTGGAAGATCCACAGACTAACAACCTCTTCTGCTGAGGTGACTGGTTTGCCTGAGCTGAATGCTTAGTTCTCCTAGTAAGTGAAAAGCTATTCTTTTTGAATTGAATTCCACGTTTTTCTGAACTCAAGCACTAAACTTTCTATTCTGAAATTCAAACTGAACTAATTATCTTAATGTGTTTACTCTGCCAGTTATAAACACAACAGCATAAACACTTTATGCCTTAACACTTATAGACATTTTCCCAGGCACTTGACTTAAATGATTAAAAGGATCTATTTACATCATTGATTCATAATAGTTATCTTAACCCTACTTTTGAAAAAAGGATTCTCAGGACAAACCAAAATCTAGCAGCCTCTTCTTTTTTAGAAAAGTTCAAATTCAAAAAAATGAATGTAATATATAACATACCTGGCAATAAATATTCATTTAACTTCATTTTAATATTTCTTTTAAATATATATGCTTGAATTGTTTGTCTAAATCTGTGTTTTAGCTTTTGAGCAAAAGGTGGAACTGAAACTTAAGCAAATCCTAAAGATAATGTTTGAATACCATTCATATAGTCTATCAGCATGAAACACCTTTAGGTGTCAGTGACACTGATTAATAGAAAATGCATGTTTATTTTTCCCATAGATGTGAAAGTAATTTATTTTTTTTCTGGGATTCTTTCAATTTTAAGCATTACTAGAATGTACATATTTTACATTTTGTTGGTAGTAATAATTTGTATTTTTAATGTACTGTCACATTAAAATGGAATTAGCCCCACTAGCACCAACAAACTGAATGAAATGGCTGCAACATCATTCAAAATGACCACCTATCCTGCTGATCTAGTCAGTCCTGTCCCTAATTTTAGTCAGCTATTTGGATCCATGCATCAATTAGAGTCAGAGAGTCAGAGAGATGTATAGCATGGAAACAGACCCTTTGGTTGAACTCGTCCATGCCGACCAGATATCCTAACCTAATCTAGACCCATTTGCCAGCACTTGGCCCATATCCCTCTAAACCCTTTCTATTCATATACCCATCCAGATACAATTACAACATTTAAAAGGTATCAGCCTTCACCACTTCCTCTGGCAGCTCATTCCATTCATGCACCACCCTCTGTCTGAAATAGTTGCCCCTTAGGTCCCTTTTATATCTTTCCACTCTCACCCTAAACCTATACGCTCTAGTTCTGGACTCCGCCACACCAGGGAAAAGACCTTGTTTATTTATTCTATCCATGCCCCTCAAGATTTTATAAACCTCTATACGGTCACCCCTCAGCCTCCGATGCTCCAGGGAAAACAGCCCCAACCTATTCAGCCTCTCCCTCTAGCTCAAATCATCCAACCCTGGTGATAGCCTTGTCAATCTTTTCTGAACCCTTTCAAGTTTCCCAACATCCTTCCGATAGGAGGTGAGAATTGCATGCAATATTCCAAAAGTGGCCTAACCAACGTCCTGTACAGCCACAACATGACCTCCCAACTCCTATACTCTACACTCTGCCCAGTTAAGGAAAGCATACCAAATGCCTTCTTCACTATCCTATCTACCTGTGACTCTACTTTCAAAGAGGTCTTTTTGTTCAGCAGCTCTTTTCAGAGCCTTACCATTAAGTGTATAAATCCTACTCTGATTTGCTTTCCCAAAATGCAGCACAGTCACATTTATCTAAATTAAACTCCATCTGCCACTCCTCAGCCCATTGGCCCATCTGATTAAGATCCCGTTGTACTTCGAGGTAACTTTCTTCACTGTCAAGTGCACCTTCAATTTTGGTGTCATCTGCAAAATTATTAACTATACCTCTTTCATTCACATCCAAACCATTTGTATAAATGATGAAAAGTATTGGACTCGGCACCGGTCCTTATGGCACACCACTGGTCGCAGGCCTCCAGTCTGAGAAGCAACCCTCTACCACCACCCTCTGTCATCTACCTTCGATCCAGTTCTGTATCCAAAAGGCTAGTTCTCCCTGTATTTCATGAGATCTAACCTTGCTAAACAGTCTCCCATGAGTAACCTTGTTATGGTCACTGAGATTTCAAGTAAGTGCATCTACATGTCAGCATTCAATTAGCAGAAATAAAATCTGCCAGTTGCCTCTAAAAGGTATACGAACTTAGGAGCCCTAATGTATATCTACAATTTTTCATGTTACTGAAAGGATGGATACATCTTTGAGATTTAAGGAAAACAATAGTCAGATTTTACTTTTATTTGAGTGGTCCTGAAGCTGTTGCAACACAAGCAGCAGTAATTTACTAGGCTATGAATGAGTTTAAATTGCACTCAATCATACCAATCATACCAATTTTGTCCGTTATTCTTCCATGTGTTTATCATCATTAAACAGGACATTACTTGACACTTTGTGATTGCCAATTTCCTGTATATTCTTTGTTAGATACCTCAAGCTACATCCTCAGGGTCCAATTTAAAATCTTTGTTCCAAACCTCTGTTCATAGCACAATATGTATCAGTTGGCAACTCTTATTGAACATATTCCTGAAGGTTTTAGCAAATGACCTCATGCCTATAAGTACGTTGTCCCACATCCCCACTATTAGTCACCTGGCATATGGCACCACCTTCCCAAATAAGTTGTAAAGCAATCAGTCTCTTATACTTGATTCTTCAGTCTAAAGCATTTTTTTTCTGTCAGCAATATTTTTTGAACAGAAGAGCACAATAATCTAAGCAAATGAGAAAGTATAATTTTTGATAATTGTTTTGCATATTTGTTCTTGGCAGTACCATGAAGATTTAATTTCAATTCTTGGCACCTTCAGACAAGTTCCAGCTTCGTGGTTCAATTTAAATGTCCAAGCATTGTTATCCAACTTGCACTGTTCTCCATTCATTATGTGGAAACAAAATCTCACTGTCTACCTCTGTAATAAAACATGTTGAACATGGTGAAGAGGCTATATTTGCTTTATAGATACAGACTAAATTTTACCATGAGAAAAATGTACTTTCTGTAGCAGTGTGAGTACACTCTTAAAGGAATTATAAGTGTTGAATAATTTAAAGAGTTCTTTGGAGCTGAAAATCAACTCTTACAAGTATGGAGTTTTAGTTCTTCAGGCTTTAATTGTTGGAGATTTTGAATTATAAGTTTTAAAAGTAAATTCTTGTATTTTAAAAAAAAATTTTCTCCCTTTTGAGAGTTGTGTTTGTCTGTTATGACCTAGGGAGAGACAAGTAACATTTGTTTTAAGAATCCAAAATCCCAGGTAATTAAGAAATGAAGCCATGAGGTTCACAATTTAGATTAGATTAGGTTAGATTCCCTACAGTGTGGACACAGGCCCTTTGGCCCAACCAGTCCACACTGACCCTCCGAAGAGTAACCCACCCAAGCCCATTTCCCTCTGACTAATGCACCTAACACTATGGGCAATTTAATATGGCCAACTCACCTGACCTGCACATCTTTGGATTATTTAAATAAAAGTAGTTTTCTTACACAAAAATCAAGCAATATGGTACTCTATCTCTAGTAGAAATGATACTGAAAGTACAATGAACATAATTCTGATTTAAGCTAAACTTCATAATTCAACATTATTTCAACCCTTGGTTGATTTGCACCCTGAGAATATAATCAGGTGGTTATTCAAAATTAGAAGACTGTCCACTTGGTCTGAGTACTATTTTAAATATTCCTATATTTAGGAATTTCTTGAGCCTCCCACTTGCTTCTGGCAATGTTGCCATTACAAATCCTCCAAATTCTGTAGATACATGTTCAGCAGAGACTTGGCTTGTGTCTTCAGTTTAAAAACTCTCCTGCTTTTATCCTTTGGTTTTGAAGTCTTTCATCCAAAATTCTCAGTCTTTTGTCTTGACTTGTTTATCCTTCAATATTAGAAGACTTTTAATTAACAAAAGGTCGAAACTGTTTCACATAGCACAGAGAACTTCAAATGAACTCTGCCTAAAAGAGATGTTCTGCAGAACTTAAAGCCTGCTTGAGACCACAGCCACACCATACTCTATTCATCTCTACAATTAATATCTCATTAACTTTTTGCCACTTCATTGCTTCCCTCCCAAGCAATTTGATCTCATGATCAGTAATCAGAAGCCAGGTGCTTTATGTAGAATCATCTCTCAGAGAAAAGTAATTCCTTTAAGTTTTCCCTAAAAGATATAGGCCAAAACACTGAGAGTCATAAAGTCATAGAGATGTACAGCATGGAAACAGACCCTTCGGTCCAACCTGTCCCTGCCGACCAGATATCCCAACCTAATCTACTCCCATTGACAGCACCCGATCCATATCTCTCCAAACCCTTCCTATTCATATACCCATCCAGATGCCTCTTAAATGTTGCAATTGTACCAGTCTCCACCACATCCTTTGGCAGCTCATTCCATACACGTACTACCCTCTGCGTGAAAAAGTCACTCCTTAGGTCTCTTTTATATCTTTCCCCTCTCACCCTAAACCTATGACCTCTAGTTCTGGACTCCCTGACCCCAGGGAAAAGACTTTTCTATTTATCCTATCCATGCCTCTCATAATTTTGTAAACCTCGACAAGGTCACCCCTCAGCCTCCGAAGCTCCAGGGAAAACAGCCCCAGCCTGTTCAACCTCTTCCTATAGCTCAAATCCTCCAACCCTGGCAACAGCTTTGTAAATCTTTTCTCAACCCTATCAAGTTTCACAACATCTTTCCGATAGGAAGGAGACCAGAATTGCACGCAATATTCCAACAGTGGCCTAACTAATGTCCTGTACAGCCGCAACATGACCTCCCAAATCCTGTATTCAATACCCTGACCAATAAAGGAAAGCATACCAAATGCCTCCTTCACTATCCTATTGACCTGTGACTCCACTTCCAAGGAGCTATGAACCTGCACTCCAAGGTCTCTTTGTTCAGCAACACTCCCCAGCACCTGACCATTAAGTGTATAAGTCCTGCTAAGATTTGCTTTCCCAAAATACAGCACCTCGCATTTATCTGAATTAAACCCCATCTGCCACTTCTCAGCCCATTGGCCCATCTGGTCCAGATCCTGTTGTAATCTGAGGTAACCCTCTTCACTGTCCACTACACCTCCAAGTTTGGTGTCATCTGCAAACTTACTAACTGTACCTCTTATGCTCACCTCCAAATCATTCATGTAAATGACAAAAAGTGGATGGCCCAGCAGTGATCCTTGTAGCACTCCACTGGTCACAGGCCTCCAGTCTGAAAAACAACCCTCCACCACCACCCTCTGTCTTCTACCTTTGAGCCAGTTCTGTATCCAAATGGCTAATTCTCCCTGTGTTCCATGAGTTCTAACCTTGCTAATCAGTCTCCCATGGGGAACCTTGTCAATGCCTTACTGAAGTCCATATACATCACATCTACAGCTCTGCCCTCATCAATCTTTGTTACTTCTTCAAAAACTCAATCAAGTTTGTGAGACATGATTTCCCACGCACAAAGCCATGTTGACTATCCCGAATCAGTCCTTGCCTTTCCAAATACATGTACTTCTTTCTTTATTAATCTTCCTAAACTTATTTGCTAGTTAAGTGAATCATTTGAATAAAATCTCCATTCCTTATGATGTTAATCTTCCAATCAATGACATGAACAATTGCTCACCCGACTCAGGTTACAGATGTCCCTTTCCCTTGCTGCAGTATTGTCGCATCTCACTGAACTTTATGTAAACCTCAAATCTGACTCATGCCAGAAATTGTAAAATGCTTTGTTAGAACAAATTATGTTTCAGTCCACCTGATCAAAAGTCGCATGGGCCACTTCCAACCTTAATTGCAAGATAGTTGTTAGAATCAGTGGAACTCGCCAGTTCTTTCCTGACCAAGTTTGGTATAATGAAGCCGATTGTAGAAATTGGCTTGAATTTAAGATTAAGGTTCATGGCCTACCTGGCTAAAACGTTGGTCCCCATCTGACTAGCTCCCCAACACTAGTTCAATGCTAGAAGCAGCATTAATTGCCTTAAGGTGTCACTTTCACTTGTATCATAAGGGAATGAATGCCTTGGAGAGTTCTCGGCCAAATGGGTGGCCAACAGGCTGTATAATGACAGCTTTGGATAGGCCTCTGGGTCTGCCAGCAGAGGAGCATAAAATCCAGTCCATTGTCCCAGCTCTTCCCTTCCCTTTAAAAAAATCAGCATCATTTGGCAAACAGTTGTGGACCATTTTGTTGCTTATGTTCTTCAATATCATATTTTATGATGTCTTTACTGTCAACCATAAGGAAAGAGGTGCCTCAAATATTTAATAGTGTCATATTTATTATAAATGAGTGTAATATATGTACCACTTATATCGCTGATTCAGAGTCAAGGCTAAGACATCGCTAAATGAGCGATTTTAAAAACTCCATTGGAAGTGTGAATAGCTGTGACCTCTATTGGGAATAGGAGACAATTGTAGTATTTGACTTCATTTAAACAGCAAAGCACATTAAAGAGCAGTTATCTTATTAAGGTGGTACAGGAAAAAGAAAATTAACATGAAAAATATTTTGTGCATCAGTGAAAGGGGAGAAAAAAACATTATGCTAATTCTTTTGCTGGAAAATTAGTTTTGGTATTTCAATTAGATTACTTACAGTATGGAAACAGGCCCTTTGGCCCAACAAGTCCATACTGACTTACCGAAGCATAACCCACCCAGACCCATTCTCCAACATCTAACACTATAGGCAATTTAGCGTGGCCAATTCATCTAACCGACATATTTTTTGGATTGTGGGAGGAAACCCACACAGACACAGGGAGAATGTGCAAACTCCACACAGAAAGTTGCCTGAGGTAGGAATTGAACCCCAGCTCTCTGCTGCTGTGAGGCAGCAGTGCTAACCACTGTGCCTCCATGTCGTATGATTCAAGTTGGCGGACCTTTCTGTTATTTAAACTATGACAAAACTGGACTTTTTCAATCAAAAGCAACAGGAAAAAAATAGGTAGTTCAATAATAGATTTTGTTTTTTGCTTTAACATGAAATGGTGCAAAATCTTCAAGTAACTTCTACTAATAATACTCTTGATATATATGACAAAAACATATAATAAAGTATCACGTTTGATCAACTGGGCTGTTTGCCCTACAGCATCAAAAGCTGTGGGGTGACCTAATCGAGATTTATACAATCATGAGGAGCATGGATAGGATAAACCGACAAGGTCTTTTCCCTGTTGCGGGGTGGGGGTTCAAAACTAGAGGGCATAGGTTTTGGGTGAGAGGAGAAAGTTTTAAAAGGGATCTAAAGGGCAACATTTTCACACAGAGGGTGGTACGTGTATGGAATGAGCTGCCACAGGAGGTATTGGAAGCTAGTACAATTGCAACATTTAAAAGGCATCTGGATGGGTATTTGAATCGGAGGGGTACAGAAGGCTAGATTTATATTGGATATTTGTTCAGCAAGGATGAGTCGGATCAAAAGGTCTGTTTCTGTGCTGTACATCTCTATGACTCTAACTTTCACTAAGTATATTCACTCTGCATTCATGAAGGGTAACTTTTTCAAGTTGATCTTGGTGTTGTTAATTTTTGGCATTTTCTACCCCAGACAGTTGTGGACATTCCATTGTGAAGAAATTCAAGGCTAACCTTTGCTCTCTGGGACAATCAAATGATCTGTAGAGTAGGCAGGAAAATTAATTTGAGGCAGATTATCAACCATGATTGAACTGAATAATGGAGTAAGCTTGAGGAGGTGTGTGCTCCACGTAAGCCCCTACTGCTTATGTTATTAGGTTCCTGTGCCTTTTGTTTTTTAGAACAAATGAGGTTAAAAAGGGCAACAAGAAAAATCTCTATCAATCTAATCGTCATTGATTCATTTACAAAACATTATATGCTCAAAACATTCTCTTTGTCTGTGAAGGAGCCTGAGTTCATTGCATGTTGAATTGAAATCAGTAGCAGATTCCTGATTGCTTCCTTACATGTTAACCCTGTAAAATATACTAAAAGGACTTTTGTTGATGTAGATGTCTTGAAGTTTGTTAACAATATTAATGATTTAAATTATAAGATCTCAGACTTGCACAGTCTTGAGTTTAATGTTAAAGAAGAGAGGCTATATACAATAATTACAATAAGAACAGCAATTGATTACTGAAGGTGAGGTGGGTACCATTTTTGCTGGAATGACACATTTTTATGTCATCTACCTCTCTTAAAGGTACCCTTCCTGGAATAATGCAACGTAATGCATTCCTAAAATTCATAAGAACGCAAGAAATAGGAGCAGGATATCTGGCTTCTTGATCCTGCCCTACCATCCAGTAAGATTGTGACTCATCCACCTTATTATTTGCTGCTTACATCTTTAACTCACTTGTAGATCAATATTCTGCCTAATTCTGCCTTGAATAACCAGCTTCACTGCTGTCTAGGGTAGAAAATTCCAAAGACACACCATCTTCTGAGAGAAGAAATTTCTCCTCATCTCTCGTTTAAATTAGAAGGTAATTACTTTGAAACTCTGTCCCCCAGTTCTTGATTTCCCCTATAAGGGGAAACATCCTTTCAGCATCCACCCTGTCAAGTTCTTTCAAAGTCTTCTATGCTGTAACAAGATGACTTTTTATTCTTTTAAACTCAAATGAGGATTGGCCTGACCTGCTGTACTTTTCTTCATAAATCAACACTTTCATCTTGGGAAACAAACCAGTGAAACTTTCTGACACAGTTTCAATGCCAATATCCATTAATAAGGAGAGACCAAAACTGTAAGCAGTACTCAAGGTATGGCATTAGCAAAGACCTGTACAGTTGTAATAAAATTTGATTACTTATACATCTAGTCTCCCTTACAATAAAAGCCAAAATCCATTTGTCCTGTTCTAGCAACATGCTAACAATTTGTAATTCACATCTGAAAAAATCCAGCTCCATCTGCACCTCAACATTTTGCAGCATCTTTCTGTTTCAGTGACATTCTGCTCTTCCTTCCTACTAAAAGTGTACAACTTCATATTTACCTCCTAATTTACCAACTGTTTTCTCCCCCTCACTTATCCTATCTCATTCATTCTTTATGTCCTCCTCACAACTTACTTGAATGATCAGCAAATTTGGCTCAATATAAGGCCCACAAGTGATCACAGTTTGCCAGCCTAAAAATGATGCATGAATTCCAAGTTTCTTGCTCACTAGCAAATCATTTTCCGTGCTGTATATTATATTCAACATTATTGGCATTTCTCAAATGCATTAATCTATTACATGGCACCTCCTTGAATGCTGTTTAGAAACAGTACATAAACTACATTGGTTTACCTCTATCTGCTGTCATTTGCCATTTGCTCTAAATCCCCCAACATGTCCTATTGGGCAGAATGTTTCTACCTCATTATTATCATTTTTCATCAACCTTTCCTGACTGCTAAAATATTCACAATCGGGTCTACTGCTAATCATTCACAGAACGTATGCCTTTTCTTTCGGTTTGATATCACCCTCAATTTGCTTTGCGAGTTTCATTTACATCATCAGACGAGTCTTGTGCTACCACTAGCCACTTGCACCTTTGGAAAATTTAATTATTAGTATGAGGCCTGAGGTCAATTTTCAGGAGGTCGAGGAGGTAGTGACTGAATAAGGCAACAAACAGAATGATTGCAAACAGCATTCCACCTCCTTTTGTCTTGATAGAGATCTTTATTTTAAAATGTAGAAACATTTTCTTTTGTTAGTGACCACAGGGACCCATATCCTTCCCCATACATCAGCAAAGCAATTTGTAGTAAAATCCATCATCAGGAGTTTGGTCCACAATTAATATATTTGAGGGATAATGCCTGTTGTGTGAGCTCTCTGAATTGTTGTTCGTTATAAAGGGGATTTGTTGCCACCATCCTCTTTCATGGTATGCACCTTTAGGGCCTACTTGATTTAGTGTGGTGGACGAAAATCACTTGGTAGATATTTTTAACCAACTTGTTGAAATGTGTGGCAACACATCTTTGGAGCAGTTGGGACTTGAACCCAGGCCTTCCGGCCCAGAGATTAGTACACTATCACTGCATCATAATTGCACGACTAAAACCACTTGGTAGTCTAAGGAGAATAGACTGTTGTCTTAAAGGAGCTGTGGTTTATTTAGTGATAGCATCTAGGTACAAGTTACACTGATGTGCTCAATATTGTGGCTGAAATTATGAAGAAGACTCAGATGATGGTTCATTTCCTTTGAGATCCTAAACTCTGTATTCCTCAAGTCGATATGACATCATCGTAGTTTGTGGCACCCCTTGGCCCTAACCCTTTCAGACCCTTTTATCTTCATACAACAATGTAATTGCCCAGATGCTTAAAAAATAGCCCCAATACTTTAGCAATCTGACCAAAGCTTGTGCAGACTGGCTCCAGCCTGCCCCATTGCTGATTGCAGAGCTTTTTCCCAGCAAAACCCGCTTCCCAAATTCGACCGCCATGAGTTTAAAATAGTGGGAAAAATTGTGTAGTTGAACTCAAACTCTACTCTCACTGCGTCGTTTCATGGGATGACTCATCAGACTGCTCGAAACCTGTTTTTTCAGGCAGCAAATCCACCATTTCTTTCTTTGTGCTGGATGGTGTTATTGTAATCTTGGCTTGATGAAGTATTATTTTTGATGCTGTGTGATATATCATAGAGAGACTTCCTTCAAATCATTGGGTTGCATTTTACCATTTTTAGCCAAAGTATTTGTTCAGTGAGATTCATGGCACTGGGTCCACTGCACCCATGGTAACTTTTCACATGCAATATTTTGCTCTTTATTTTATTCATTATACAGCTGGTCTCTGTGATGCTGAGCTTTGGAATGGTGCAGTAGGAGTAGTTGCCACTGCCAGACTTTTGTTACGTGCAGGCTGTTGGCATCATATTTAAACCGTAGCTGCATACCATGTTGGCTCCAGAATTCATGAACTGCCCTCACACTCTGGTCCTGCACAGTTATACACAAAAAAAGCTGGAAAAGGCAAGTTGGTTCTTCAGTTTGCCAGCAGAGACTTGGAGATACTGATGAATGAGATGGGGAGAGGAAGACACTGTTGTATTCTGCTGAGAAGTAAAAGAGGCCACACCAACAGTCCCAGACAACACAATGGTTCAGTGCTGTGCCCTGGGTAAAACAGAATGCCCAGCAGTACAGGAAGGCAGTCAGTGACCTTCTGCACTCTCTAAGGATGAGTGCCACCATCTTCTCTCATCCACCTCCCCACAGAGGCAACATTCATTCGAACTCTGCCACTACTTGTGCCTCTCACCAAGGTTCATGTGCCATTGCACTCACTATTGCATTCATCATGTCCACTGCATGGCTGCTAACCTTTTCTACCCTCTACACTTTCTACTGACTCATTTGAAACATCTAACCATGGCTCTTGCTCCGATATCATCATTAACTGTTCTTCCATCCACTTCTATCACACTCAATCCTTCCTGTTGTCTCATTACAGGAAATTAATAGTTCACAGCCGGGCCAGGAACAGTAGCAGACACAAGTCTCCTCATGCCATATATGAGAAAAATATTGGATTTGGCCAGGCAAGAGCATGGTTGTTCATGTGGGCACAGCATACCTCCATGGCCAATTAGCCCAGTAAGTCTCATTGTGCTGGGCTGTGCTGCTCTCCCCTTACTAAGAATAGTAGTTCTTTCTTAACCTGAACAAGCTTTTATCCCTCTTAAACAACGAACTCCCTCTCTTCTTTCATGTAGGCACTAGCAGTATCCAGTGAACCCCCCACCTGAAAGGTGTTGGTTCCAGAGTCCCCAAACTACCCCTCCACCTCAGGAGAGGAAGTCCATCAACCCACAGAGGGTTCACCAAGGTTTTCTCCTGCACATCTACCAGCTCAGATTTCCAGTTGTTGAGTACTGCACTTTGATTAGACTCAGAAGCACAATCTGGTGAGCACATCACAAACATATCTCCATCGGAACCAAAGCACAGATAGGCACGTGAACAGCGGGCAGGTTTTTCAGAGATATGGTAAACTGGATTGAAGAATGAGCAAGTCCACCAGTGATATCAGTACAGTGCTGGCTCCATATGCATGTTACTGTCTGTTACCATGGAAACTCCAGTCCTACATTCTGTATCTCCAGGATATATGCGTGGACCAGCAGTCCATCTCTGTAGCACATGCTCAGTTTCAATAGCATGGTGAATAGGAGGGCAAGGACCCTAAACCTCACTTCAGAGAGATAGTATGCTATCAGAAGACACCAAGGGGGAGGAGAAGCAACCACAGGATCCCCAGTGACTGCCTCGCTGGATGCTTCACACGACCTAGCCTCTCTGTCTCTGACCTTTAGATTAGACTTACAGTGTGGAAACAGGCCCTTCGGCCCAACAAGTCCACACCGACCCGCCGAAGCGCAACCCACCCATACCCCTACATTCACCCCTTACCTAACACTATGGGCAATTTAGCATGGCCAATTCACCTGACCCGCACATCTTTGGACTGTGGGAGGAAACCGGAGCACCCGGAGGAAACCCACGCAGACACGGGGAGAACGTGCAAACTCCACACAGTCAGTCGCCTGAGTCGGGAATTGAACCCGGGTCTCAGGCGCTGTGAAGCAGCAGTGCTAACCACTGTGCCACCGTGCCGCCCAGTGATCCCAAAGCCTGCCGAAGCCCAAACCAACCAAATGGGCTGGACACTGTCAGTAGACCTTGGCCTACTCAGTCCAAAATGCTGCTATGATGATTGCCAAGTCCTCCAGTCAACAGAGCTAACTATAAAGCAGGCTCTCTCCACCCCAGCTGCAGAGGCCAGGTCTGCTCTCAGGTGTAGTGCAAGTGAGAGGAAGAAAGAAACCTGAAGGACACAAATGTGGCATGGGTAACACATCAATGTCAATAGTTTTGCACATTGTAAATATATTTTCCTTGCACTCTTAAGTGTCACTTCTGCTGTCTTTGTTGCTATCTGACCTGGTTAAGTTGCACCTATATGAGAGATATGCTGGGACCCATCTTTAAGTAATGGTTCAAATCAATAATGATTGCATGTATCTCGAGAGGCAAAGATTCATTCTGGCTATGAGCCCTTCAGGGGAATGAATGCACTGTCATTCAAGGTTGTGAGTGTACAATAGGCAGTTCACATCTCCACTCTCACCTTACTGTGCAGTGGTCTGCCAAGAGAATCTGCACAAATCTGCTGGCAGAAAACTTCAGAGCAGCTGTAACCTTGACAGACACTGAGATGGGGTTGCAACCCAATCTTTCTGAGTATGGGCTCTGCTCCAGCATACGACATAGTTCAGTGATGCTGGCTCAGGACCTCCTTAATCTGCACTGCATTTGAGAATTGTCGAAAATTACAATGTGGCCTCCAGATGTAGGGTCTCATCATTCTCGTCTGCCTCCCCGGTGGATTTTCATCTGATACTTCTCTCTCTGGAGCTATGCACCTGGAGGTTTCTGTTGTTGTCGGCTTGCTGACAACATTGTAATTGCTATTTCTCTCACATTCTTACAGCTTCATCTTTGATGGAAGACCACAAAAACTTCAGCCATGGCCATACCTGTCTCATATATATGTGAGAAGATAACCAATGAGAAATGATTAAAACAGTATAGCATTTCACTAATGGTAGCTCTAATCCCTCAGATCAGTCACAATGAAGCATCATGTTGCATCTTGATGTGGTGTGGCATGGAGGCATTGTAAGGAGGTCAGTTCCATGGCTCAGTAAAGAGTTCCAAGATCCATAACCTTATGCAATGTATGTTGCATGACCAGAGTACTCAGGTTATATTGAAGGAGTGCAAATCTGGCAGTAAATCATTGTGAGAACTCTCCACGCCCTCTGAAAAAGGCACCCTTGAATGTTACACACCATGCCCTTGTATGTTTATATTTCAGTGTGCAAATGTGCAGCTTCTAAGCATTGTCCTCCAGTGTTAGTGACAAAATGTATTTCAGAAATTCCAAACCCTGGCAACAGCTTTACATTAACATCTGATTACATTTGCTTAGCTAACTCAACATGGAGGCAATTAGTACTCACAATGTAATGGTCATGATTGCTTGAGGTTATAATTTGTAATGTTCATTCTTGACTGACCTGCAGATGAAGTGCAATTTGATGCCAGATGGGTGGCATTATTGAAACAGTAAATGCATGATTAATTCAATTGCCCCTAGAAGGACCTCTACTTCAAATGATTTTATCCATCCCTGAAGGAAAAAATAACAATTTACTCCATGCTCTCTGCATGCAGTAGCAATCATGAAGTATCGTTACTGCCCAATTAACCAGATATTGAAGATGGTAAAGCTTCGAAGCCACCTAAGACTCAGGATAATCCTCTGTATCCTTCATGTTCCCTTTTGTGTTGCAGTCCTTGTGTCCCTAATGAATCTTCATCCTTCCCATGTTTCTATTCAGCCCCTTTATATATCAGCCAATGTCACCAATTTACCTCCCAATCCAATGGCTTTATAAATTGCAACTCCCTTGTTGGTAATTCATTGTCCTCATGTAAAGGCCAGAGTACTGTGTCTTGTGAAAACCTGTCTCCTGAAACTGTGCACCCCATGCATGCTCTGCAATCCCACCCTTATATCTAGAATTGTCCCCTTTCACCATAGTCATTCCCTGAGTCACCCAGTACAATGAAGCCCCTCTCAGATTTGAGTTTCCCACTATCACAGGGTACCATGAACTGTCCCCAATAGTTCCCAACCATTCAAGCCTAAGCCCTAAGGGCTGACCTTGGTGCACTGTGCTTAGGATAGGCTCAACTGAGCATCGCCCAGCTCTCAGGCGATTGGCTCCATGGCAACTGACTGACCAACCTGTAAGTTAATTTAAGATTGGTTGAGCTTGACCTGTTGGACTGATCATGCTGATCCCTGAGCTCTGGTACAATCAACAGGTCAAACTCCCTGTGACCCTTGATGGAAAATGGTGGTATCACTTGACTGTTATCGTTCCCCTTGACCCCACTATGATTGGGTTGATTTTCAAAAATGGCCATTTGGCAGAAGCACATGCAGTATGTTTGCTGTGTAAACTGCTTTAGACGTGATAGTGACATAGCAAGCTACCATGCAGCGGCACATCAACTCTTTTGTCTGTTGAGGGTTCCCAATGTAAAATGCTGTTTATTCTCCTATGCACTAAAAAGGAATGCAAGCTACAGAGGCTACTGAACTCCAAAAGTGTGCAAAGTGAGTGAATGCTAGGAAATTATGCAGGAGCCATGCTATATATCGTGCATGGATACATGAAGTGTGTGTGTGTGTGTGTGTGTGTGTGTGTGTGTCACTGCCCAAAGCCACCTAGGAGAAGCATGCAAGTCCTGTGTGTCCCTGAGCTCCAAACTGAAGTCCTGGAGGACTGAAGGGATGGGAGAAGTTGGTCCAAGTGCAGGCATGATGGTGTGCTGAGGCAGGTGGTTTCCTGATGTCGGCTTGCCTGAATGCAGGGTGAAGGAGGAGAGTATCCAATGGAGCACACAGTGATATTAGATGACAGAATTGGATGAAGGCCTAGGGAAACAAGTGGCCTCCAAGTAACTGCTTTGATTTCAATGTCAGGTCCTGGCACCGTCTGGTTTCTCAGGGGAGAGGGTCTATTATCCCATATTTCTTGCCATTTGCCACACTGTTCAAGAGAGTAGAAAATTCTGCCTGTTGTTTCTTTTAAAAAATATCCTTTGGTTTTTCTTTTCCTGATCCATGATTCTCAAATGATAATGTGAAAAGGAAACAAACAACGTCATTAGTCTCTTAGTGACACATGTTCAACCTATATTAACATTGATCAAATGTTTAAAATGTCTCTCCTTATTGTCTGCAGTTTTGAAACTGAAGATGGATTTATAATTATTTGGCAAGCAGCCAACATACAAAGTAAAAGTGGCTGAAATCCCTTAGTATTACAAATTAATGGGTTGGTTGTTTTGCTTCTTTGATTCAAACCCTTTATGGGTTTGACATCAGATACTCGGACCCACAAGAAGTGTCAGATTTCAGAAGGCTCTTGGTCTCACATTGCTCTGAGAAAAATCAGATAAAATGCAGATATATCACATCACCAACTTACCTTTGGAAGGAATGAATCAAATTGAACAGGAAATAATTCACAACTGTGACTTTGGACGTGGTCCTTATACTGTTTATTAAAATACAAGTTAAACTTTGACATCAAGCAATTTTAAAATGAAAATGAAAATTAATACTGTGCTGTAGAAAACCACTGACATGCAAGAACCAGAATTGCTTTGTTGCAAATAACCATACCATACATTCACAAACTTTTTAAAAAATTCATTACATCATTACGTGATTCTCATAATATAAAGCTCTGAGTTGTCTGTTGATAAACAGTTATTTCCTCACCAGGCTTCCTACCTTGTACATTCTGATAACCTGAGATAATGCCAGCAGTGCAGAGTCACATTCTGCTACTGCAGATGGCTAAAGCTTGTTTCTATGGGAACAATCTTACAATGTGCAGATAGCAACCAGAGCAAACGCCTTTAATGCATGTCATTCCCCCTCTCACCTTGTTGGGCAATGTGACAAGAAACTTAATCTATTGTTAAATATATCTGATCCAAGATTGAAGTCTACAAAGGTAAAGTAAGCATTGAAAAGAATACCAAGCGTTATTTAGTTTTATATAGTGTCTAAGTCACAAATCATCTCCCATACACTGAAATACTTAAATGTTTGGAGGAAAAACTTCAGTGCAGCAAAACTTAGAAGAAAGAAATATTCAATAGAACTATTTTCACGACTATAAATTTCATTCTTTAGAAAAAATGCCCTGTATTACTTAGTCATTGTCAGCACTGTAAGGGTTGAAACTTGACTCCTTTATACCTGAATCAAAAGAAGAGGAGTTTTCATGGCTCAGTTTGAAAATTACATCCATCTATTTTCAGTTGAAACATCCATTGACATATTGCAGGTGCAAACTGATTGCAACCATATGTTCAATTAATTAAATTCTTATGGGACTCGCACCCACCTTTGCCCTCCCTCTTCCACCCTTTCTTTTCTCTAAGTGTTGACGCCTTGCCGAATTAAGAGACCCTGGGTGCCAGATACTCTTCCTTTGCCTCTCTTAAGTCAATACTATTCATGATAACTGGCTTCTGATGTAAAGTTATCAACTTAAAATGTTAACCCTGTTTCCCTCTAACATCTGTTGTTATGATCTCAGGTGATGTAATACTGGACAAGTCAGATCTCAGAGTGAAAGCTGATTTGATAGATCATGAGTTTTATTTTTGCAGTTTGATTCTCGTGGTGGTCAATCACTGAACATATGTATAAGAGACTACCATTGTTCTTTTAACAAAGAACACGGGTTTATAACATTAAAAATATATATGTATGATAATTTAGAAAGAGCTCAGCAGCAAAGTGAAGGATTCATCCCTTTTCCAAGCAATATCCTTTACAATCAGTCAATTCAAATGAAGTAACAGTCCTATCTTAATGACTTAGTTTCTTACATTAATAATTCTTTTTAACCTATGTCCTTGTACTGCTGAGCTGCTTAATTTTTCTTTCCAGCTCTGTTGCCCGAATGGTTTTCTAATTCTGTCAGAGGAGGTTTCCGCAAACTTAAACTCTCATAGTCAGGAGACTTTGACAAACTAAAATCACTGCCGTTCTGTTCAGTTGTCTTCCTCTCACCTGAACTCAACCCACAAGTGGCTTCGGGCTATTTGTCTTTCTATGTATTCATAGAAGTTCGGCATTGTGAACACTTCATCATTAATTCCCAATATAGTTTGATGTTTGAGGTATTTAACTGAGTCATATGTTTTCTTGAATTCATTGCACAAAATAACTTTTTCACTTTTATGAAAAAAAACCTTCAAATAATTGAGAGCTAAAATATAATTTGCTCCATTTTCAGTCCAGGTTGCCAAATAGTAACAATATGCCACAAACCTATATCACAATGCTATCTGTTTTAGTGAGAAATGCCAGTATTTTTTGTTTTTGTTTCAGATTTCCAGCATTGCCAATAGTTACTTTTTTTTTTGTGATTTATACCTTTGAAAGTGAATAGGAGCCAAGTATTTGATTCTGTTCTGAAGAAGGGTCACTTGACCTGAAATGTTAACTCTGATTGCACTCCACAGATGCTGTCATGCCTGCTGAGATTTTCCAGCAATTTCTATTTTTGTTTTGATCCTGTCATTGCCCATTGTTCAAAAACGTCTGTTTTGTTACAATTTGTTACAAAGTCACTGGACCCGAAATGTTAAGTCAGATTTCAGAGTTAACATTTCGGGTCCAGTGACTCTTCTTCAGAATTTTCTCTCTACAGACCTGTTGAGCTTTTCCAGCAATTTCTGTTTTGTTTCCATCTGAACATAGTGTTGATTGAATTCAGATAAGTCCTCATTCTTGCTGCTTCAAGGGCCTTTGACCACAGTCTAAGAGTCACAAAGCAGTGGAGTAGACATGATTACTTTTGATGGGTGGATAAGGTCTCAACATTGCAATTTGATTCTTTTAAAAATCCCCTGCACTTTAAACTTGAAAGATAGGCTTATGCAATTAGTTATAGTAAATACCAACTGCTGGACTCTTTGACTGACAGATCATCAAATGTGATCAGGACAAAATATATTATCTTTTAATTCAGCTTTAATAAAGTTGTTTGCCATTTCCCAAGACAATTTTGCCACAAGCTATAATTATCACAGCAGGGTTTTGCAGTTTGAGGCAATTAATGGATTTTGTCTTCGATATGGGTCTGAATAGAGGTCTGTCCATTTTTATAAGAAATTTAACAATTGAGGAAGATTGAAAACTTTGAATTGTTTTCATGATTGGGAATATTGTTATTATCAATTGTCTATGAATGAGATCTGTGTTAGATTATGAATGTTTCCCTTTTTTTCATCTCAACATGGTATCTGAGGTCTGCCCTTGATAGATGCAAAATGAAAGGCTGTGAATGGAGCAGGAAATATGAAGGATGGTGGGAGAGGGAAGTATTTGGCAGACAATAGTTGGTATGAAGGGTTAACATGGGGTGGATGTGGGGTGAAGGTTGAGAGTTAGCGGGCTGAACAGTTCCTGAAATAATGAAATAAATCCCAGGGACTGTGGTGGGCCTTCTAGCCAGGCTGCCTTATCATCCTTATACTTCCACGGTCACCTATGATTTGTTCTCAAGATAACGGGAATGACTTGATCACTCTTCCAACTCCTATTGAAATACGGCACTTAAAACCAGGGTGAGTCTGCCAAGTTGGAAAATTTCCCAACTCAAACAATCCATGTCAGTAGCGAAAATCTGACCCTAAATGTCAGTCTAGAGTTTGTGCTGATTTCCATATTGAAGCTGACGTTCTTTATCCTTTATGATTCCAAGGCAAGGTTACAAAAAGTAACAGAGCTGAAAATGTGTTGCTGGAAAAGTGCAGCAGGTCAGGCAGCATCCAAGGAACAGAAAATTCGAAGTTTCGGGCATAAGCCCATCTTCAGGAATTGTTACAAAAAGTAACAATCCATACCTAAGTATTTGTGAATTAATCCAAAATTCTAAGCACCTTCATTATGTCCATGGGGCAGAACTTTTTTTCTTATCAAGGAGTAGTGGGAAATAGTTTAATTTGCAAAATTGTAACTCGGTACTTTTCCATGAAAGAGAAAAATTGGAGATCAGGCTGCATTGGGTGTACTGAGTGCACAACTTTGGACATGAATGTGTGGTTCAATAGGTTGAGGAAGGGTAGCATGATGAAAACAAGCATTCAGTAGAGGAGAACTGGAGAGAAAGAAAGAAGTAAACAATTTTACTTGAATCAGGAATTGATTTATCGTTTTAAAGTGATAGCATTTGTTTCATTATAATTCATAGCTTTCCAGTGCACTGCAGAATCCCCAAATCCAATAAATACTATTAGATTTCAAACAAAATTATTCTGATTGAATGTTAAGGACCATTTGTTTATGCACCAGCAGAATCATACCATTGCCTATTGTTACTTGAAAGTTACAAGGCTTTGTACAATGGGAAATGAAGTATATCGTGGAAAGTGTTATAAGGAATAAAAATGACATTTACTGGATAGCATGTTATATTTAATATAGAAAAGACTCTCATTATTGTGATTTAATACTCAAAATACCATTGTTACAATTCTCTGACAAAACTGTGACTCCAGCTAAGCTCAACTATGAATAGAAAATGATCTCCAATCTCAACAAAAGGTGTCATCATCATAATGACAAATACTTATCCCACAAGATTGTAATAATGAGGGTTGATTACATTTGGTTTAGTAAATTTAATGAACTTGTAAACTGAAACCCTAATGGTCCCATTTTAGTCATTAAGTGTAATTAAGCCATTTTGTTTTGACATCCGAAGAGCAAATTGAACACCAAAGGTTTTCCAGTAAATAGCAACTGCTCCTCATCAGACAGGAATGTGGTCTCTTCAGGTCAAAATGAGCCTTATTATTTAAAATGTATACCTGAGAGGCAGCATTTTATGAGTGTCTAACCTATATCATGTCATTGTCACAGGAATATTTAGTTCAGTAATGTGGTATTTCTTAATGTAAAACACAATGTCACACAAAGTTCTCTTTGCTGCTTATACTAGTTTAGTGTTACTTTGTAGTTTATAAACAACATGTTAGAAATATTATGTTTGCATTTTGCAAATAATTATTAATATTGACCTATTGTATTTGCAATAGCCATCTTCTTTATGTATAATTAATGTATAATGTGACAGGAGAAAGTGAGGACTGCAGATGCTGGAGATCAAAATTAAGAGTGTGTGATAAATTATATAAACCAACAGTGCATGTTCTGACCTGCATAGTAATGAGCTAGTGCTGTAAAAGAATTAAAAGATAACTCCAGGGATCAGCTAAAAATACAAATAATTATTTTGTTCATGGTTGCACTATTTTTGTTAAGCTTGCTTTATTTTTAGAAGAGGTAGACCATGCATATTTTTTCATTCCAGATTCCCATCTCACTATGTCAAGGTCGTATCTTGTGTCAGCGATACTGGGTGACCGTCTGTAGGTTTTAACCTTAGCAACACTACATCCAGTGGGAGCAATTCGGGGAGCAACCTAGTTATTGTTCCCCATCTGATTTTCCTCTTCCTCTGCGGGAGATGTTAAACAGAGCCTGAAACTTTCTTTCTTCTACAATTGCATGACTGCAAGCTTATATAAAGATCTACAATAATACAGATTGGACCTATGGAATGGTGGGCTAGAGAGGAAGTGGATTGTTTTCTATAGATCAGAGAATACTGAGCGGGGACATGATTGTGGTGTGTAAGATTATGAGGGGTATGGCTAGGCTGAATAGAGAGCAGCTGTTCCCCATGGTTGAAGAGCCAAACACGATATGACATAATTTTCAGGTAAAGGGCAGGAGATTCAGAGGGGATGTGGGAAAAATGTTTTCATCATCAGATGATGGGAATCTGGAATGCACTGCCTGGGAAGATAGTGGAGCCCAGAAACCTGACACCTCTTAAAAACATTTGGATGAAAATTTTCAAAGATCATAGCATTCAAGGATATCGAACAAGTGCAGGAAATTGGGGTGTGCACACCTTTACTAGTAATTATGTCGGTGTAGACTGGATGGGCTGAAAGGCCTTTTCTATGCTGTATGATACTATGACTCTATGAACATTAGTTTCTTTCCAAGGAGTACACACAGTGTGTTATTCCTTATTAATATTATAAATAATAGATTTAGCCACTTTAAGGACTTTGTTGTCATTAGAATTGATATACCATTATCATCCTGCTGTTGCAATTGTTTGATCAAGTCATTTGAGGCTCCTTTTCATTGTATACATTATATGTGAAACAAAAATGAGAGATGCCTAATAATTGATCAAGATCCACCTATCTATTTAATTAATTTAGTTACAACAGTTCTATAATATGACTTTTAAGTGAATAAGAAACTTTTGAATCAATTATGGATACAAGAAAGTTTGTTTTCCCAGACAATGTGACTCTTGAATACTACATGACTAGTCAACATAGCTTTTTTACGTGTTTAGAAACACTTATGAGGTATTTGATTGGAATACAGTTATTACACTACTTTATTTTTTAAAATATGGCACTGTGTCTTTAATAATCGCACAGCACAATACAGAAATACTCTGGCTCTTTTCTGTCTCAAATATATATGATGTAAGGACTGTGTCTTTTTAATTTGATGTTTTTAAAAATTCTGGATTAAAATGAGAAAGAGCTGTTTTAAAACAGAGTTTGAAACAATTTTGGAAAACAAATAACCTGACAACTCTGAAAAGCATCATTAACAATATTTGAACAAACAGCAAAGGAAGTTTGAGTTGCAGATGATTTGGAGCCAAAGAGGTGTACTGATACAGTTTTGTTGGCATAAGATGCTTTATGGTGTACGGACTAGTGACCAGCTATCAATAACAGAGACCTTCTTCCTTTCCAACAACTGTGTGATTTATTCTTAGGTAACTGAACAGCTTGCAGCTGGGAGCAAGTTACAAAGAGTGACAAGTGTTCAATTCTTGCCTATATGGTATATCCAGATCTCTGCCATTTAAACTCACTGTAAACCTATAGAATATTAGTGTATCTTTCCTGCAGCAGTTGTTGTAAGCGGTAACTTTGAACTGATAAGGCAGATCCTTTTTATCACTGAACCAGCCACATTGTATCACTTACCAGCCATTGGAAACGTCTGGAGAATGATGACTGAAGCAATGTATAGAATAATTTATAAATAGGATCCCCACAGAGTAGAAACAGACCATTTTGCTCAACAAGTCCACACCGACCCTCCAATGAGAATCCCATCCAGACACATTTCCCTAACCTATTACTTTACATTTCCCCTATCTAATGCACCTAACCTACACATCCCTTAACACTATGTGGAATTTAGCATGGCCAGTTCACCTGATTATGGGAGGAAACCTGAGCACCCAGAGGAGACCCACACAGACACAGGGAGAATGTGCAAACTCCACACAGTCAATCACCCACACAGACACAGGGAGAATGTGCAAACTCCACACAGTAAAAAATGAGGTCTGCAGATGCTGGAGATCACAGCTGCAAATGTGTTGCTGGTCAAA
This sequence comes from Hemiscyllium ocellatum, assembly GCF_020745735.1. NCBI lineage: Eukaryota > Metazoa > Chordata > Chondrichthyes > Orectolobiformes > Hemiscylliidae > Hemiscyllium > Hemiscyllium ocellatum. The sequence goes on from NC_083415.1 coordinate 45,974,118, forward strand.
GCACAGCAGGTTAGGCAGCATCTCAGGAATAGAGAATTCGACGTTTCGAGCATAAGCCCTTCATCAGGAATAAGAGAGAGAGAGCCAAGCCGGCTGAGATAAAAGGTAGGGAGGAGGGACTAGGGGGAGGGGCGATGGAGGTGGGATAGGTGGAAGGAGGTCAAGGTGAGGGTGATAGGCCGGAGTGGGGTGGGGGCGGAGAGGTCAGGAAGAGGATTGCAGGTTAGGAGGGCGGTGCTGAGTTGAGGGAACCGACTGAGACAAGGTGGGGGGAGGGGAAATGAGGAAGCTGGAGAAATCTGAATTCATACCTTGTGGTTGGAGGGTTCCCAGGCGGAAGATGAGGCGCTCCTCCTCCAGCCGTCGTGTAGTTGTGTTCTGCCGGTGGAGGAGTCCAAGGACCTGCATGTCCTCGGTGGAGTGGGAGGGGGAGTTAAAGTGTTGAGCCACGGGGTGATTGGGTTGGTTGGTTCGGGCGGCCCAGAGGTGTTCTCTGAAGCGTTCCGCAAGTAAGCGGCCTGTCTCACCAATATAGAGGAGGCCACATCGGGTGCAGCGGATGCAATAGATGATGTGTGTGGAGGTACAGGTGAACTTGTGGCGGATATGGAAGGATCCCTTGGGGCCTTGGAGGGAAGTGAGTGTGGAGGTGTGGGCGCAAGTTTTACATTTCCTGCGGTTGCAGGGGAAGGTGCCGGGGGTGGAGGTTGGGTTGGTGGGGGGTGTGGATCTGACAAGGGAGTCACGAAGGGAGTGGTCCTTGCGGAACGCTGATAGGGGAGGGGAGGGAAATATATCCTTGGTGGTGGGGTCCGTTTGGAGGTGGCGGAAATGGCGGCGGATAATACGTTGTATGCGCAGGTTGGTGGGGTGGTAGGTGAGAACCAGTGGGGTTCTGTCTTGGTGGCGGTTGGAGGAGCGGGGCTCAAGGGCGGAGGAGCGGGAAGTGGAGGAGATGCGGTGGAGGGCATCGTCGATCACGTCTGGGGGGAATCTGCGGTCCTTGAAGAAGGAGGCCATCTGGGTTGTGCGGTGTTGGAATTGGTCCTCCTGGGAGCAGATGCGGCGGAGACGAAGGAATTGGGAATATGGGATGGCGTTTTTACAGGAGGCAGGGTGGGAGGAGGTGTAGTCCAGGTAGCTGTGGGAGTCAGTCGGTTTATAATAGATGTCTGTGTTGAGTCGGTCGCCCGAGATAGAAATGGAAAGGTCTAGGAAGGGGAGGGAGGAGTCTGAGACAGTCCAGGTGAATTTCAGGTCGGGATGGAAGGTGTTAGTAAAGTTGATGAACTGTTCAACCTCCTCGTGGGAGCACGAGGCAGCGCCGATACAGTCATCGATGTAGCGGAGGAAAAGGTGGGGGGTGGTGCCAGTGTAGTTGCGGAAGATGGACTGTTCCACATATCCTACAAAGAGGCAGGCATAGCTGGGGCCCATGCGGGTGCCCATGGCAACTCCTTTAGTTTGGAGGAAGTGGGAGGATTGAAAAGAGAAGTTATTCAGGGTGAGGACCAGTTCAGTCAGTCGAAGGAGGGTGTCAGTGGAAGGGTACTGGTTAGTGCGGCGGGAAAGGAAGAAGCGGAGGGCTTTGAGTCCTTCGTGATGGGGGATGGAGGTGTACAGGGACTGGATGTCCATAGTGAAAATAAGGCGTTGGGGACCGGGGAAGCGAAAATCCTGGAGGAGGTGGAGGGCGTGGGTGGTGTCCCGAACGTAGGTGGGGAGTTCTTGGACTAAAGGGGACAGGACCGTGTCGAGGTATTGGGAGATGAGTTCGGTGGGGCAGGAGCAGGCTGAGTCAATCACCCAAAACTGGAATAGAACTCAGGTCCCTGGCACTGTGAGGCAGCAGTGCTAACCACTGAGCCACCGTGCCACCCTAAAGTGATCATCTCAACAGCAAAATGTTGGTGGAAAGACTGCTGAGCTGCCTTTTTCATATTTTGCCTGTCACCATAAACAGTCTTACCCTGTCTGTTTGTCTGCATACGTAAGTGGGGAGTTCATAAGGTGATTGGACTTTTGATTAGTGGTGCTGTACGCAGGTAATTTATAGCTTTAATTGAACTTAAGTTTAATGACCTGTACTACATATTGATTGTTTTTCAAACAGAAACCGAGTCCATCCTTTCTATTAACCTGGGTCTGAAAGTCACCTATTTTGGGGTACTTTGGATACTTTATGGAATTTTTAACTTTTGTGATGCTTCTTGGAATAACAGTACTCGATTTCCAGTTCACTGGCCCAATGAGAGTGTTACACTGGTCCAATGAGATGTTACACTGGCCTGAGATGTTGCGATGGCCTGAGGAATTACCTTTCTTAGTCATGTTGCACTGTATTAGGAAGATAGATACTCATCCACTTGCAGAGCATTCAGAAACTTTCCAAAATTAACAGAAACACAATACAATTGGTGCTTCAGCAAAACCCCAGTAGACATTAACAAGATTATCTTATGTCTTTAAAGTCTTTGTTTTCTTTAAAAATGTATATTCGTAATTGAAAGAGGCTCCATTTATAATTTAATGAATGTACGTTTATCAAAAATGTCTAAGTGTCTGAAAAATTGATCTCCTTTGGGCCAACTTCTCTCTGTTTAATGATTGTGTTCCCTGGGTTCTGGGCGTGAGGAACAGGAAATTAGAAGAGAAGTATATGATGTTTAGTGGCCATCCTTTTAGCATTTGATAAGCATCCGTCCCTGGCTAAGAACATAGAACATAGAACATTATAGCGCAGTACAGGCCCTTCAGCCCTCGATGTTGCGCCAACCTGCCATACCAATCCGAAGCCCATCTAACCTATACTATTCCATGTACTCCATATGCTTGTTCAATGACGACTTAAATGCACTTAAAGTTGGCAAATCTACTACCATTGCAGGCAAAGCTTTCCACACCCTTACTACTCTCTGAGTAAAGAAACTACCTCTGACATCTGACCTATATCTATCACCCCTCAATTTAAAGCTATGTCCCCTTGTGCTCACCATCACCATTCTTGGAAAAAGGCTCTCCCTGTCCACCCTATCTAACCCTCTGATTATCTTATATGTCTCTATTAAGTCACCTCTCAACCTTCTTCTCTCTAACGAAAACAGCCTTAAGTCCCTCAGCCTTTCCTTGTAAGACCTTCCCTCCATACCAGCAACATCCTAATTAATCTCCTCTGCACCTTTTCCAAAGCTTCCACATCCTTCTTATAATGCGGTGACCAGAACTGTACACAATACTCCAAGTGCGGCCGTACTAAAGTTTTGTATAGCTGTAGCATAACCTCATGGTTCCCGAACTCAATCCCTCTATTAATAAAAGCTAAAGCGCTGTATGCTTTCTTAACAACCTTGTCAACCCTGTAAAGGATCTGTGTACCTGGACATCGAGATCTCTCTGCTCATCTACGCTACCAAGAATCTTACCATTAGCCCAGTACTTTGCATTCCAGTTACTCCGACCAAAGTGAATCACCTCACACTTGTCTGCACTAAACTGTATTTGCCACCTCTCAGCCCAGCTCTGCAGCTTATCTATGTCTCTCTGTAACCTACAACATCCTTCATCACTATCCACATCCACTGCTGAGCCTTTGGCATTGATTTTAAATCATCATTGTCTACAGGAATAGTGCCAGAAGACCGAACTCAGTGTCATCTGCAAATTTACTTACCCACCCTTCTACACCCACATCCAGGTCATTAATAAAAATGACAAACAGCAGTGGACCAACACCGACCTTTGCAGTACACCACTGGTAACTGGACTCCGGATGAACATTTCCCATCAACCACCACCCTCTGACTTCTTTCAGCAAGCCAATTACTAATCCAGGCTGCTATATCTCCCACAATCCCATTCCTCCGCATTTTGTACAATAGCCTACTGTGGGGAACCTTATCGAATGCCTTGCTGAAATCCATATACACCACATCAACTGGTTTACTCTCATTCACCTGTTTGGTAACCTTCTCAAAGAACTCAATATGGTTTGTGAGGCACGATCTACCCTTCACAAAAACATGCTGACTATCCCTAATCAAATTATTCTTTTCTAGATGATTATAAATCCTATCTCTTATAACCTTTGCTAGCATTTTACCATCAACTGAAGAATGGCTCACTGGTCTATAATTACCAGGATTGTCTCTACTCCCCTTCTTGAACAAGGGAACCACATTTGCTATCCTCTAGTCTTCTGGCACTATTCCTGTAGACAATGATGATTTAAAGAATGCCAAAGACTCAGCAATCTCCTCCCTGGCTTCCCAGAGGATCCTAGGATAAATCCCATCTGGCCCAGGGAACTTATCTATTTTCACACTCTGCAGGATTTCTAATACCTCTTCCTTTTGAACCTCAATCACACCTCGTCTAGTAGCCTGTATCTCAGTAATCTCCTCGGCAACATTGTTGTTTTCTAGAGTGAATACTGTTGAAAAATATTCATTTAGTGCTTCCCCTATCTCCTCTGATTCCACACACAACTTCTCACTACTATCTTTGATTGGCCCTAATCTTACTCTTGTCATTCTTTTATTCCTTAAATACCTATAGAAAGCCTTAGGGTTTACCCTGATCCTATCTGACAACGACTTCTCATGTCTCTTCCTGGCTCTTCTGAGCTCGCTCTTTAGGTCTTTCCTGGCTACCTTGTAACCCTCAAATGCCCTAATTGAGCCTTCACATCTCCTCCTAACATAAGCCTTCTTCTTCCTCTTGACCAGAGATTCCATTTCCTTCATAAACCACGGCTCCCGCGCTGTACAGATTCCTCCCTGCCTGACAGGTACATACTTATCTAGGACACACAGGAGCTTTTCCTTGAATAAGCTCCACATTTCTAATATGCCTATCCCCTGCAGTTTCCTTCCCCATCCTTCCTAAATCTTGCCTAATCACTTCGTAATTGCCTTTTCCCCAGCTGTAACTCGTGCCCAGTGGTAAACACCTATCCCTTTCTATCACTAAAGTAAACATAACAGAATTGTAATTGCAATCACCAAAGTGCTCACCTACTTCCAAGTCTAACACCTGGCCAGGCTCATTACCCATACCAAATCTAATGTGGCTTCGCCCCTTGTTGGCCTGTCTACATACTGTGTCAGGAAGCCCTCCTGCACACACTGGACAAAAACTGACCCATCTATAATACTCATACTATAGTGTTTCCAGTCAATATTTGGAAAGTTGAAGTCCCCCATGACAACTACCCTGTCTCTCTCACTCCTATCAAGAATCATCTTTGCTATCCTTTCCTTTACATTTCTGGAACTATTCGGAGGCCTATAGAAAACTCCCAACAGGGTGACCTCCTTTCCTGTTTCTAACTTCAGCCCATCCTACCTCAGTTGACGAGTCCCTAAACATCCTTTCTGCAATTGTAATACTGTCCTTGACCAACAATGCCACACCTCCCCCTCTTTTATTATCTTCTCTGTTCTTACTAAAACATCTAAATCCTGGAACCTGCAACAACCATTCCTGTCCCTGCTCTATCCATGTCTCCGAAATGGCCACAACATCGAAGTCCCAGGTACCAACCCATGCTGCAAGTTCATCCACCTTCCGGATGCTCCTGGCATTGAAGACACACTTCAAACCAATTTCTTGCTTGCCAGTGCCATCTTGCATCCCTGAAACTTGATTTTGGACCTCTCTATTCTCAACCTTTTCTGTACTCGAACTACAGTTTTGGTTCCCATCCCCCTGTTGGATTAGTTTAAACCCACCCTAATAGCCTTAGTAAATTTCCCCCCAGGATATTGGTACCCCTCTGGTTCAGATAAAGACCATCCTGCTTGAAGAGGTCCCACCTACCCCAGAAAGAGCCCCAATTATCCAAGAATCCAAAACCCTCCCTCCTGCATCATCCCTGTAGCCACATGTTCAACTCCTCTCTCTCCCTATTCCTTGCCTCACTAGCACGTGGCACTGGCAACAAACCAGAGACGACAACTCTGTTCATCCTAGCTCTAAGCTTTCATCCTAGCTCCCTGAATTTCTGCCTTAAATCCCCATCTCTCTTCCTACCTATGTCGTTGGTGTCTATCTGGACCACGACTCGGGGCTGCTCCCCCTCCCCCTGAAGGATCCAAAAAACACGATCAGAGACATCAGAAACCCTGGCACCTGGGAAGCATTACACCCAACCGTGAGTCTCGCTCATCCCCACAGAACCTCCTATCTGTCCCCCTAAGTATGATTACTGCTCTGCTCCTCTTCCCCTTTCCCTTCTGAGCAGCAGGGACAGACTCTGTGCCAGAGCCCTGTACCCCACTGCTTTCCCCTGGTAAGTCGTCCCCCCAACAGTATCCAAAACGATATACTTATTGTTGAGGGGAATGGCCACAGGGGATCCCTGCCATGCCTGCCGGTCAAAAACATGATGAGGGAGTGATGTTGAGATGCCTCCTGCAGCATTCTTTCAAGAGCCTATGGAACATCCTCATCCAAATATTTCATGGAAAATGTTTCATCAAGGCATTTCTTTCTCAGAAGATGGTTGTGCTCTGGAATAGCCTCATTATGAAGCTGGAGATCGTTTTCTGACTGTTACTTCCGACTGGTATCTGACAGCTAGCAACCAAATATTGTTTCATGAGATACAAAATTAATTATTTTTCATAATGACCATCATCATAGCAGCTAATTAATTTTTTGAAATTGCTTTCCTTGTCAGATGTAGAGGCCATTTTCAATTTATTTTGAAAAGAATAATAACTTGTTATTAGGCTTTTTTTGTTTTTAAAAGCAAACTGGTATGTTTAGTTATTTCTGGGTCATAGCCAGAAGATGGTGACTTTAATTCTTAAAGGTTTTCTTAATACTTGAAGTTGATCCCTTCCTTCATTGTCAGCTATCATCAGGAGAATTGGAAAGTCACCAGAAGCAAAATCATCCACTTGTATAAGAGAAGTCAGATAGTTCTCTATATCTTGCTTTCATTTTTCCTGTCTAACTGTGCATTACATTTATCTGCAACAATAGAGAGGCTAGAGTTCTAAATTATTCCCTTGAGGTTGTGGCTCAGATGATAACACTGACATCTTAGCATCAGAAAGTATGGGCTCAAAGAAAAGATTAAGAAAAATACTTGATCTTGGCTGGTATACTCTGTACTGAACCATCATCTCTATATCTTGCCCTGGCAGGAGTGCTGAAGTGTCACCCTTACTAATCCACTGATAATAATGCAGTCAGGGACAATGAAGGCATTAAACCCTGATATTTTGATTAGATTAGACTCTCTACAGTATGGAAACAAGCCATTTAGTCTAACAAGTCCACACCGACCCTCTGAAGAGGAATCCATCCAGATCCATTCTCCTATATTTACCCCTGATTAATGCACCTAACACTATGAGCAATTTACCATGGCCAATTCACCTGACCTGCACATCTGTGGATTATGGGAGGAAACCTGAGCACCCGGAGGGAACCCACACAGACACAGGGAGAATGTGTGAACTCCACACAGACAGTTGCCCAAGGCTGGAATGGAACCCAGGTTCCTGGCACTTTAAAGAAGGAACCTCTAGCTTTGTGCAGATATATTTGATGCTTGCTTGGAAGAAGAGCGAAGTATGAAAGATGGCAAAATCCAGGTAGATTGATGTTTTCTGTTGGAGTTTATGTTGGAGGTTTTTTCCAAGTGACAGTGAGTTCCATTATTCATATGAGGTGAATATTGAGATAGGCAGAATAGGAGCTAATAATCAAGAGTGTAGGTATGGACAAAAATATGAACATGCCTATGTATGCAGCACACTGAACTCCAAGCTGAACATTTATCATCTTATATTCTTCAGCACAAAGATCATCTACTTTTCCTTGAACACAGCTTCAGCCTGCCTCAGCCTAACTGCTGCTAAAGCTTGCACCATATCGTTTGCTACCGCTTAATTCAATTATTCATATTTTCTCCTGGTCTCTACCCCACTACCCTCTAAACCTATGCTCAGTGAGTCTGCTACTTCTGTGATATCCAGCACCCAATTCATTCATTAACTCTCGATGTGTCTTTATTGTATTGACTCCCATTCTCCTAATGTCTCTAAATTAAAATTCTAACACTTCTATATGATTCTGTCTGTGATGTTGTATCTCATTATTATAACCATCTTGATCAGATATTTTTTAACTCTCCCAGTGTCCTTACCTTAGTTTGTCATCCATTAGTGAAGTATCCTGTGAACATTTTTCTACATAAAGGAGATAGAAAATGCAAAATACTGTTGACTTGACAGCCTTTTAAAGTTAAAGTTTGCTGTGGACCTGACTGATATTTTTCCAGCATTTGGTGCCATTTGGTTGGTTCATTCATGTCTCTTCTTCAGGTTTGCTAAAACCCAATTTCTCGCTTGTAATTCAAAAAGCTGAATGTGAAATGAAATGTTTAACTGCTATCAAAGAAGAGCAACGTGCAATGACATTCCACTGATATGACTGCTTCAGATCATTCATATTCCTTTTGTGTTCCAACAAACGCTTTTCAGAGTTTTTAATCTGTTCATCATTTATTAAATTTACTTAGCTGCAAGAGAGAAATGGAAATGAGCATTTGGAAAATACTGATTTAAAGTTAGGTCATCAGTGGAGTCACCAGAATTGATAGATGAAAGGCAAATCAAAGCATTTCTGGTTCTTCAGGTAAGGTGGTAAGAAATGCAGCAACATCTTACATAATAAATCATCGTCTGATTCAGATTCATCTTCTGATCTCAAGTGCAGCAGAACTATTGGTGTGGGATGTAATCAGTTGAAAGCTGATGGCCATTCTGAATGTGTAGTTTTAAACCCAAAATTCAAAGAAACAACAGCTGTCAATGGTACAGCTACAAAACAAATTTGAGGAAGAAGTTGGTTTGCAACACATTCACTTTGCTGCTGCAGCTGACATTCAATGCATAGTCACTGACTCCCCTGCCAAAGGCAGGCATCGAATGCCAGCATTTACCTCCAGTCTACATACCAAAGAGGCTGAATGATGGTTGGAGGTCTACTTGCTGAAAGATGTCTCTGATGAACTCTGATGATGTCTCTGATGAACCGAGGTGACATTTTCATTGCCCATTCAAGATTCTTCAATGACTGCAGTCAAAAATAGCAGAAAGATTTTTCTTGAAAATAAAACCATTCCAACTGAGTCAGGTGGAACAAGAGTGCATCTCTGAGTCTACATTAATTGTGATTGCTCCCTCACTTCCATTGGCCTACTTCATGACCATAAATCTAGAACTTACCTGATAATCATTGGCAATGCATCCTACTTTGATTTCTTTGTTCAGTTTAACTGACTTTGAAAGTGTAATTCATGCGGGTAACGCCTGTCCATAAATGCTGACCAGGTCAGTGAACCAATTTTGATCAATCTCCAGGCCTCTTAACTCGGCCATGTTTCAGTCATATGTCGTTGAGTGAGGGTCAGGATCATACCCAGAACAAAGTCAACTCCTTTTCACAAAATGAAGGCAATGTGCAGTGCTGCTTCTCCAGTGGTACTTCCTGAGCCCAGCATTGAGATTACTGAAGCAATGTATACAATTCAAGCTGCAGCTGAAGTAATGTGCATTCATTATACATCTCCTGTTGTTTTTGGACCTTCAGGCTGTTGGCTCAGTCACTCCTGTAAATAAGTTAATGATGTCATGTGCACGCAATGTTTAAAAATAGGCAAGCAGAAATAATTATAAAGCTGTTGAAGAAGGCATATATTTTTATCAGCAGAGGGATATCAGTCACATTGCAAAGAGACACTTTCATCATGGTGGCATTATTCAAAAGTGACCTGGTGAGGTTTCCGTGAGGTGCATTGATATAACCTTAACATCACTCAGTGATGTTGGGTAAAAATAAACTAAATTTGTTGTCAAATACATTTTTCTTTAAATTAAATGTCACTTCAGGGTACAAGTTGTGTGTTTTTTTAACGAATGTCAATTATGGTCACAATCCTTACTACAAGTCTTAGCCCCAAACATTATTTGAATATATGTATATGCAGAAAATATGTTCATGTATCTTGATTATCTGAATGAGTATGGAATATACAAGACTGTTCAAATCATCCTTTAATCTGACCATTTATTTATCCCAGTTTATTTAATCACCATAAAGATGTAAATAACAACAAGTCAAAGCTTAGTCAATAGGGGTTATCCAAATCTCGTCAAACTACAGGCAAAACCTGCTGTTCAATCTTGTTATTATGTAGTTTCATGAGAGATATTATTTACTATAAACAGAATACTGCCATTGAGACAAAAAGATGTTCTGTCTACCACAGAATGAATGAATAATGTGATATGTGAATTTCATTGCCAGTGTGATGCTATGAATGAATGCCGTTTGATCCAAAGACTGGTAGACCAAATCAAACAGCACATCCCTTCAGCTGTTTGCAATAGCAGAGAGCTATCTGTACTCATCTAGTGCATGCTTGCAAAACACTCAACATATTACTCAATATTAGACATGATCCTGCAATTATAAAGCACTTACTGAACAATCCTGGGTCTGCCAAAAACTACACTAACAACCAATTTAAGTCACAATATGATAAGCTGTTTTCTGGAAATTACATGTATTCCTACACAGGGCCCAATCCTCTGCAGGTAAAATAATTTGCTCAGGGATTGTTCCTTTGCAATTAAATAAAAACTTGAGATCATCTGTTCCCTGGTGCACTCTCCATGGCATGGCTGGCCAATCAGAATTAATTTGCCTTTTCTGAATTTAAAGGAAAGGGATTTTTTTGGATTGCTGGTCCTTGGTGCATTCTCCATGGCAATGCCTCAATAAATCTGATTACACTTGCCAATCAATCAGCATTCTGTTTCTCATGATGGATAAATTGTTTTTCCTTTATACATATGGTCGTCCTGTGTCTGTCCTACTAAGTCCAAGATGAAAAGCTTTGACAGATATTTAAGGAGGAAAGCATGAACCTGAAATGTTCCAGAAGAGGTTGCAGAGGATGTGACTAAGATATCTATGTCTGACACCAAGTAAGGAAAAGTATGATGAAGGAAAAAAACATCCTGTGCCAGTTAACTTGGGACAAAGGGTGGAGAAAAGCCAGGAGATAATTTCAGGGGTAAGATGCGGTAGGATTCTGAAAGTATTTAATGCTTTGGGAGACTGGTTGAGGTACACTAAGTTGAAAAGAAAAGAACAAAGAAAATTTACAGCCCACGAACTGGCCCTTCGGCCCTCCAAGCCTGAGCTGATCCAAATCCACTGTCTAAACCTGTCACCCATTTCCTAAGCATCTGTACGCCTCTGCTCCCCACCTTCTCATGCATCTGTCCTGATGCATCTTAAATGAACCTACTGTGCCTGCCTCTACCACCTCTGCTGGCAACGCATTCCAGGCGCCTACCACCCTCTGTGTAAAGTACTTGCTGCGTGTATCCCCCTTAAACTTTTCACCTCTCACCTTGAAAGCGTGATCTCTCATTATTGAATCCTTTACGCTGGGAAAAAGCTTATCTCTATCTACCTATCTATATCCTTCATGATTTTGTAGATCTCAATCAGGTCGCCCCTCAATCTCCTTTTTTCTAATAAAAACAAACCTAACCTACTCAACCTCTCTTCATAGTTAGCACCTTCCATATCAGGCAACATACCAGGCGTGTAAACCTTCTCTGCACCCTCTCCAAAGCGTCCACATCCTTTTGGTAATGTGGTGACCAGAACTGTATACAGTATTCTAAATGCGCCCAAAGCAATGTTGTGTACAATTTTAACATGACCTGCCAGCTCTTATACTCAATACTCTGTCCGATGAAGGCAAGCATACCATATGCCTTCTTGACCACTCTATCCACCTGTGCAGCAAACTTCAGGGTACAATGGACCTGAACTCCTGGATCTCTCTGCTCATCAGCTTTTCTCAAGGCTCTTCCGTTTACTGTATAATTGGCTCTAGACTTAGACTTGCCTAAATGCATCACCTCACAGTTGCCTGGATTGAACTCCATCTGCCACTTCTCAGTCCAACTCTCCAGTTTATTTATATTCTCCTGTATTCTTTGACAGTCCCCTATACTTTCTGCTACTCTACCAATCTTCATGTAATTTACAAGCTTTCTCATCATACCAACAGTATCCTCTTCCAGATCATTTATGTATATCACAAACAACAGTGGCCCCAGCACTGATCCCTGTGGAACACCTCTGGTCACCTTTCTCCATTTTGAGAAACTCCCTTCAACTACTAAACTGTCTCTTGTTGCTCAACCAGTTCTTTATCCACCTAGCTAGCACACCCTGCACACCATGTGACTTCACTTTTTCTATTAGTTTACCATGGGGAACCTTATCAAACGCCTTACTAAAGTCCATGTATATGACATCAACAGCTCTTCCTTCATCTATCAACTTGGTCACTTCCTCAAAGAACTCTATTAAGTTGGTAAGGCACGATCTCCCCCCCCCCCACACCAAACCATGTTGCCTATCACTGATAAGTCCATTCTTTTCCAAAAATAAATAGATTTTATCCCTCAGTACTTTCTCCAGCAAGTTATCGATGTTTATCTTATGATTCCATTCCAAATACTTTTCTTTTAAAATGCTTACAATTACTCTTAATGGCCCTACTTATACTTAATTTTGCACAATGCCTTTCAATAAGATTCTGATCAACTTCAGTGAACTGTTGTTTTTATATTTATGTAAATGCACAGTCATTGTTCTGCATTTCAAGATTGAAGTTTCCTTTTTTTTCGTTTTGAAAAGAAGGTTTATTTCAGTGTATTAAATTATCATGTATTTGCTCTAAATGGTTCAAGAATGAAACTGTTAGGGAATCATTTATTTAGTCAGCTTAATGAATCCCTGTAGCGGATTTCTTTGTACCAAGCAAATTTCAAGTGTCTCATTTGGCATCATGAACAAATGTCTGGACTGAGAGCAATAGTCCTTCAGTTAAATTTCAATTGTGAAAGAAAGGTTATGAGTTGTTTCAGGTTATGAAGTCATGTTTCAGCACTTTTTGACTATTTTTATGCAATAAATACAATGGAAGCAAATTATGTTCACACAAGCTAAAATATTATTATATGTAGCTATGATTGTAACATAAGGATATGATGAAATGGTGATATACAGCATGATGTAATACTGACATCAGCAGTCACATGCTAGAAATGGTGACGAAGGGATGGAATTACATGTATTGGAAATAACATGTATTACAGAGATTAGTATTATGTAGTTCTGAAATACAGATACTGCCAGACCTGCTGAGTTCCTCCAGCAATATATTTTTGTTTGTTTCAGTACTGTATGTAGCAGTATAAATAAAGGAGCTACTGAAACATTAGAGGTAATCAGTGATCACTCACAAGGGAGGGATTAAGATCAAGCAGAAGAGAAGATAATAGCCTGAGATAGATACCTTTCCAAATACAGGCTAGAGTACTGAACTTTATGGCAGCTTAAACCATGAAGACACATCAAACTAGTGATCTTAACTTACATCATTTTCTTTATAATTTGCTTATGAAATGGAATCTTTTTCAGCATTAGTCTCATTCTGTTCTAAATACTTTAATTCCATTTCATGGTTATGTTGAAGCAATGGATCAAACGTTGAGTTGGAGATAAGCTTTAGAAGAGTAAGAATCAAAAGACAACTTTTAAGTGCAGAAGTAAATAGAGTCATACAGCACAGAAACAGACCCTTCAGTCCAACTTATTCATGCCTGCCAGACGAATCTGACCTCTTTCCAGTTGCCAGCATTTGGCCTATATCCCTCTAAGCCCTTCCTATTCATATACCAATTCAAACCCTGAGATATTATCCAGTTCCAGTCCAGTAAGTTCACCCCTGACATGCAGAAGCTTGAGTAGTTATTTATTTTGTATTAGTACACAGAAATAAGATACTTATACTGAAATAACTCAGATCATCACTGTATATTCACTACAATATAAAACAATCTGGTTATCAATTTAAAACCGAAAGAACTGCAGATGCTGTAAATCAGAAACAAAAACAGAAGCTGCTGGAAAAGCTCAGCAGACCTGGCAGCAGCTGTGAAGGGAAATCAAAGTTAATGTTTCGTGTCTGGTGACTTTTCTTCAGTTGTTAACTTTGATTTTTTTCACAGATGCTCCCAGACCTGCTGAGCTTTTCCAGAAACTTCTGTTTTTGTGTCAATTTATATCTGACCTCACAGAGCGTAGCACACAGGAACAGGAGTAGTTCATTCAAACTGTTAAGTTTTTCCCAAAGAGGGGAAGCATCTTACCTGCATTACCCTCCCTTTAAGTACTTTATAGGTTTCAATGTGATCATGAGGCACAAACTTAATGGGTCAAAGAACTTATTCTCTGCTGTAGACCTCAATGATTCTGACACCGCTCATTCTTCGAAGCTCTTGACAATACAGATCAAGTTTGTATAGCCTCTCTTTGTAGGAGAGACCTACATCCCAGGAACGGATCTGGTGAGTATTCATTATACTCCTTCTATGGCACTCCTTCTATAATATATTTCCTGAGATAAAGAAACAAAACTGCATACAGTACTTAAAGTCGGCCCAGCCAAGTTCTTATCTCACTAAGGTTTGAACAATTTATCTACAGAAAGATGGATGAAACATGAGCATTACACATAAAAATGCAGACTTTTTTTATTTCAAAAATATACTTTATTCGTAAAATATTCATAAAATAATTTGATGGACTGTACATTAGGCAATGCCATGCATATTTCCACATTTACGTACACAGCTCAGAATTATCATTATTACATACAGGTCTGTGCATTTCTCGCTCATATGCCCATATATTGAGCTGAGGTGTCAGCAGATCCCAAATGACTGCATGGGCCCCCTGTTCTTCTTTAGGCAGGCAGATGTTAAACGGTGGTCTTTCCCCACCGCGCCTTGGCGGCAGCTGCCCCAAGCTTCAGCACGTCCCTCAACACGTAGTCCTGGACCTTGGAATGTGCCAGTCTGCAACACTCAGTCGGGGTCAACTCCTTCAGCTGGAAGATCAACAGGTTTCGGACCACCCAGAGAGCGTCCTTCACCGAGTTGATGATCCTCCAGACACAGTTGATGTTCGTCTCGGTGTGCGTCCCGGGAACAGGCCGTAGAGCACGGAGTCCCACGTCACGGTGCTGCTCGGGACGAACCTCGACAAACACCACTGCATTCCTCTCCAGACTTCCTCTGCATAGGCACATTCCAGAAGGAGGTGTGTGACAGTCTCGTCCCCCCCGCAGCCGCTTCGAGGGCAGCATGCGGTGCGGCTGAGAGTCCAGGCGTGCATAAATGATCTCACAGGTAGAGCCCTTCTCACCACCAGCCAAGCCATGTCTTGGTGCTTGTTGGAAAGTTCTGGCGATGAGGCATTCTGCCAAATTGCTTTGACAGTCTGCTCAGGGAACCACTCGACAGGATCCGCTCTCTCCTTTTCCCAAAGGGTCTCAAGGATGCTACGTGCTGACCACTCCCTGATGGACTTGTGGTCAAAGGTGTTTTTCTTCAAAAATTTCTCCACGAAGGACAGGTGGTACGGAACGGTCCAACTACTCGGAGCGTTCCGCGGCAGCGAGGCCAGGCCCATCCTTCGCAACACCGGGGACAGGTAGAACCTCAGTACGTAGTGACACTTGGTGTTTGCGTACCGGGGATCCACGCACAGCTTGATGCAGCCACACACAAAGGTGGCCATCAGGGTGAGGGTGGCATTGGGTGTATTTTTCCCCCATTGCCCAGATCTTTGTATAGTGAGTCCCTTTGGACCCGGTCCATCTTTGAACTCCATATAAACTGGAAGATGGCCCGGGTGACTGCAGCGGCGCAGGTTCTGGGAATAGGCCAGACCTGTGCCACGTACAACAGCAATGACAGTGCCTCACATCTGATGACCAGGTTTTTTCCCGTGATGGAGAGCGACCGTAGCCTCCATCTGCCCAGTTTCTGCCTCACTTTACTTTACGCTCCTCCCAAGACTTGGCGCACACCCCAGCCCCCCCGAGCCAAATACCGAGCACCATCAGGTGGTCGGTCCTGATGGTGAAGGGGATCGAGGATTGGTCGGCCCACTTCCCGAAGAGCATGGCCTCGCTCTTGCCTCGGTTTACCTTGGCCCCCGAGGCCCATTCGAACTGGTCACAAATGCACATGAGTCTGCACACGGACAGCGGATCCGAGCAGAAAATGGCGATGTCATCCATGTACAGGGAGACCTTAACCTGCAGGCCCCCGCTGCCCAGAATAGTCACCCCTCTCAGGCTCACATCCTTCCTGATGGACTCGGCAAATGGCTCTGTGCAGCACACAAACAAGGCAGGAGAGAGAGGGCAGCCCTGCCTGACTCCAGATCTGACTGGGAAACTATCTGATTCCCACCCATTGATTGAGACTGCACTGACGATGTTGGTGTAGAGCAGTCTGATCCAATTGCAGATTCCCTCCACAAAGCCCATTTTGGAGAGAACATCTCTCATATACCTGTGTGATATCCTGTCAAAGGCTTTATCCTGGTCCAAGCTGATCAGGCAGGCGTCCAACCCTCTGTCCTGCACGTAGGCGATCGTATCCCTGAGGAGTGCGAGACTCTCAGCGATCTTCCTGCCCGGCACAGCACAGGTTTGGTCAGGGTGAATCACCGACCCCAGAGCAGACCTGACCCGGTTGGCGATTACCTTTGACAGGAGTTTGTAATCCGCATTCAACAGTGTGATCGGTCTCCAATTTTTGAGTTCCTCCCTCTCCCCCTTCTGCTTGTAGATGAGGGTGATGATGCCTTTCCTCATGGATTCGCTCATGGTACCCGCCTGAAGCATACTGACATACACCTCCAGCAGGTCCTGGCCAATCAAGTCCCACAGAGCGGAATAGAGCTCGACCGGTAAGCCGTCGCTTCCGGGAGTTTTATTCTTTTCGAAGGACTCGAGGGTCTTGGTCAGCTCGTCCAGAGATAGCGGCTGGTCCAGCCTCTCTTGTGTTCTGTCGTCTAAGACCTCCGTGATAGACGACAGGAACGACTGGGAGGCCGCGCTGTCGGTCGGCTTCGCATCATACAGACTGGCATAGAAGGATTTACTGATCCTCATGACGTCGGCCTGAGATGACGTTATCGAGCCGTCTTCTTCCTTCAGGCTGCTGAGCACAGAGCTCTCTTTGTGCACCTTCTGGAAGAAGAAACGTGAGCACGTCTCGTCCTGCTCCACCGAGCAGACCCTGGACCGGAAGATTATCTTGGAGGCCTCCGAGGAAAAGAGCGAGGCTTGCTGGCCCTTCACCTCCTTGAGGTCCTCCGTGACATCGACCCCCAACGTCTGCAGCAGGAGCAGGTTCTGCATACTTTCCTGGAGCTGGGATAGTTTTCCCTGCCTCTCTCTCGCCTCCTGAACACCTTTGAGGATGAAGAACCTCTTGATGTTCCCTTTAACTGTTTCCCACCAGTCTGCTGGAGACTCAAAGAGGGGCTTCACGGTTCTCCAACCTGCGTAGTCCCTCTTGAGCTCCTCAATGTTTCCCGGGGTCAACAGCTTAGTGTTCAGATTCCACGTTCCCTTACCCGCCCGCTGCTCGTCCTGTAGGTGACAGTCAGCCAGCTGGAGGCAGTGGTAAGAGAAGAACACCGGCTTGACGTTGGTGGATCTGACCAAGAGCGTTCAGGACACAAACAGGTAATCTATCCTTGAGCAGATAGACCCGTCTGCCCGTGACCAGGTGTATCTACGCTGCGCTCCGTCTGCAGGGGTGCTGAAGACGTCATGCAGCTTGGCATTACACATGAAAATGTAGATCACAAGTGTAACAGCTTGGGTTATTGTGTTCTTCAGATAAGTATGGGGTAAACAATACTCTCCAAAGCAAGCTGCTCAGACCACTTTCATGTGAGACTAACTTACTGATCCTATATCAGAAGACGAACTTACAGCAAGCATGCAAACGAGCAAGCATCATTAGTAGTATTAGTGCACATGCTATGTCAAAGGATAATCTGAGATTGATTGGAATCACTTGTAGCATGAAAGGCACCATCTCATAATTGAAAGGGAAGGAAAATGAACAGTAAGTAACCTTCATACCACACAAGTGCCAGGCAATGACTATCTCCCAACAGGAGACAGTCAGAAGCCACATGATTCCAGGTTATAATCCAACAGGTTTATTTGAAATCACAAATGTTTGAAGTGATATTCCTTTGTGAGGTGAAGACTCCACCTCACGAATGACCTGCGCTCAGAAAGCTTGTGATTTCAAATAAACCTGTTGAACTATAACTTGGAGTCATATGGCTCCTGATTTTGTCCACCCAGTCCAACATTGGCACCTCCATGTCATCCAACAGGAGAGATTTTAGCTATCTCCCCTCAACGTTCAAGGGCACTACCATCACGGTCAATATTCTGGATGTTTCCATTATGTAAATAGTGTGCTTGTAATCAGATTTCATTATCCCATAAGACAAGACAAATGTATAAATTATCACGTGAATCACTAGAATGGTTAATTTTCATATTTTGACCACTGTCTAAAACAAAAGAAACTAACATCAGATTTCATGATTCAACAAGAAGCAAAATTTGGTTATTATAGAAAACCTATCCTTTAACAAGTGACAAAATGGATTATTGACAACATATTGACTGTGAAATCCTAAACCATATCCCCTTTAAACCAAACATGCACATAGTTAATCACAGGACAGAAAAGACAGAAAATTCTGCAGAAATATTATGGTGGAAAACATAGGCAAAAAAAAAGTTCTGTTAATCAAGAGTGCAAATCAAAGTATGGAATAAGGGTGATTTCTCTCAGTTCTTTTAGTTTTAGCAATGATATCACATTGTCAACCACACAACTCCTCATTCAATATGCAGTCACTTGGACTTAGGTCTTTGCTTGAGCTGAAAGTTCTTATTTTCAGAGAGCAATCTGATTATTTTCACTCAGGAGGACAAAAGAGAGAGAGCTTTCAGTTTAGACTTTCTGGTGGTCTGATTACAACTGACTCACTTCTGTGGCAAACTGCAATGTAACTAATGAAAAGTTGTTCCTAGGCAGTTTTTCAACCCACAGGCTCATGATGCGGTTTGTCTCTCAAAAGTGTCAAATCCTGTAAGTTACAAGATGTAACATAATCAATAATTGAGTGCCACACATTTCTAGGTTTGACTTTTTGAATTGTTTTTTTAAAAACACTGGTTCATTGTTTGCAAGATAGTTAGGTCCAAACTTAAATTTTTCCCAATTTAAATTTACAAAAATAAAAATGTAGTCCTTACATCATTCATCAAAAACTGAAATGGACCAGCCATATAAATACTCGTGGGTACAACAGTAAGTCAGAGTAACTCATCTGCTAACTCCACAAAGCATTGATGAGGGACAAGTCGAGAGTGAAATGGAATACTCGCAACTTGCCTGATGAATGCAGCTCCAACAATATTCAAGAAGCTTGACATTATTCAAAGATGGAGATAAATATTCAAACCACATTAAGAATGCATTAAAAAGTTAATTATTAAGGAGCTGTACCCACAGGCTATGGATTACAGAATTCAGATGGCTAACAGATTTACCATAATTTTCTGAAAATCTTTGTAAGTAGGTCCGGGTGACTAGCTGGTGGCAAATATCATATCCTTTTTGAACGAAGGGGATAAAATCAAGCTAGGTGGCCCTATTTAATTGTATTGAACTTCTGAGAGTCAATTTTGACATCACCCTACTAGTCTTGAGGTTTACCGACTCAGATCAGGAATGAAGGCACTGATACCTGTGGTTTCCCAAGATATGATCCTCATTGGAAACATGCAGTCAGACTATCAAATACGAAAGTAAAAACAATGACTGCAGATGCTGGAAACCATATTCTGGATTAGTGGTGTTGGAAAAGCACAGCAGTTCAGGTAGCATCCGAGGAGCAGCGAAATCGACTTTTCGGGCAAAAGCCCTTCATCAGGAATAAAGGCAGAGAGCCTGAAGCATGGAGAGATAAGCTAGAGGAGGGTGGGGTGGGGAGAAAGTAGCATAGAGTACAATAGGTGACTGGGCGCCTTCTAGCAGAGCGCTTTTGGGAACATCTCCGGGACACCCGCACCAATCAACCACACCGCCCCGTGGCCCAACATTTCAACTCCCCCTCCCACTCTGCCAAGGACATGGAGGTCTTGGGCCTCCTTCACCGCCGCTCCCTCACCACCAGACGCCTGGAGGAAGAATGCCTCATCTTCCGCCTCGGAACACTTCAACCCCAGGGCATCAATGTGGACTTCAACAGTTTCCTCATTTCCCCTTCCCCCACCTCACCCTAGTTCCAACCTTCCAGCTCAGCACCGTCCCATGACTTGTCCGGACTTGTCCTACCTGCCTATCTCCTTTTCCACCTATCCACTCCACCCTCTCCTCCCTGACCTATCACCTTCATCCCCTCTCCCACTCACCTATTGTACTCTATGCTACTTTCTCCCCATCCCCACTCTCCTTTATTTTATCTCTCCACACTTCAGGCTCTCTGCCTTTATTCCTGATGAAGGGCTTTTGCTCAAAACGTTGATTTTGCTGCTCCTTGGATGCTGCCTGAACTGCTGTGCTCTTCCAGCACCATTAATCCAGAATCAAATATGAAAGTTAATATAAGGGCTGAAATGTTTGTATGCTGAGTTATGAGAAATTAGGGACAGACTGGTAAAGTGCAGGATTTCCTTGATTAGATCATTTAATAGAGGGAAATACAAGATGCATGCACAAAAGGAAAGCATTACATATTGTAATTTGCTTTCTGGACTTGCAATCTGTTATTTGTGTTACATCACAGGAATCAGCGATCTGATTTATTTTATTTCCTATGATACAAGTGATTTGGAGATAGGTTCAGATACAGTTCTAAGAGGAATGAATGGACACTGTTGGACCGACCAGCAATCCTTGAGGAAGAAGATTAATGGAGCCCTGATTTCAAAGTCAGTCTGGAATTTTGGATCAGCCTAACAGGCAGACTTCTGCCAGGGGAGGGGACAGACATTGTGGACAGAGTTTGAGAGAGCAGTGGGCAAGGATAAATAGAAGGTTTGATCTTGAGAATGGGGTCTTATTTGATGATACCAAGGACTCCTACAAAGGAAGTGTCAGTGCACACTGCCAGGCTACCTCTTTGTCTTTATCACCCCTACACTCCCTTCCCCTGCCTCAAGTAAAACAGAGATAGAAGTGACATCAGGACCTGAAGGATAGATGGAAGAACTTGGCATTGCTCTCTTTGGAGAGAAGAAGACTGAGAGGAGATTTGATACAAAATCATGTGGAGACTGAACAGAATAGATGGAGGGAAGGTGGAGGGAAAGAACAAGAACATGAGGGCATACATTTAAAATGATGTGCAAAAGGAGCAAGTGTGGGGAAAAATGTGTTTACACAGCCAGCTGTTAGGTTATGGAATGCTCTGCCTGGAAAGTTGATGGAGGCAGGTTTCTTATTGAGCATTCAAAAAGATGTTGGATGTTTGTTTTGGATATAAATAGTGTATGGGGATACGGGGAAAGCAGGAAATTGTCAATAGGTAAGATAGCCAGTGTAGGTATGATGGGCTGAGTGGCTTCTTTCCGTGCCAGACAATTCCGAGGTTCTGAAGTTACCATTATTTGGTGATTTAAGGACTTCAGTAGGTCTAAAGACAGCCTAGCTGTCTAAACCCTTTCCACAATTATATGGGAGACAAAGTGGGGGTTGGCCTTGAGGTGGGGGGAGAGCTCCCCCAAACCCCATCCTTTAGTGTATGAGTCCACCTGCTACAAATACTCTGGTCGGGAGCCATAAAATCCTTCCTCACAAAATCATCAGATATGATGAAGGAAAATTGTTCCAACTGAGAAAAGTAATTTATTTGAAGGAAAATAGGGATCAAAGGTGCAGATGAACTGTATTTGTTGTTGTCAGAATTGCTTCAAGTGAACAGACCCAATCCATCCTCAAGGCTATGGCAAATGGGAGATTAGGACAGTTATTCGTATTCCAGCATAGTTTTATAAGTTGAAATCTTAGTAAAAGTCAACACTCGTCCGAATTAGAAAGTGTTTTCTGAGTGTTTGTGCGCATTCAGAAAGAGCCTAAGGTAGATGTCCTGATACCAGCCTCAGTGTAATGGTTTGAGAAATGTTACATTTTCGCAAAATGCTAAAGCAAATGTTTTCTCAATTTAAAGGTGATAAACATCAAAATATCCAGAAGCAAAACACTGGGAGATGTTGAAAGTCTGAAATACAAACCGATAGCACGGAAAATACATGGTAGGTCCCGAAGCAAAGTGGAAAAAGCATAGTTAACTGGGTGAACTTTCCCCAGGGTTTGAGACTCCAATGGGTGACCAAATGGTGGTCGAGACGCTGCACCAGAACCCACATAGCGATATTGATAAGATGAACACATAATTGGTGAGTTTTGAACTGTCTGTCCAATTGACAACAAACAGCCTCCTTTTTTGGCCGTAAGTTTGGAATGTTTGGTAGCTCCACTGGGAAAGCTGGGTGCTGGAGTGTTATGGACCAGGCCAGCACCCCTCAAAGCATTTCAAGAAGATAGCCCAGACTCTAACTTTGCTTGTTGTTTTAAGCAGGTGCATAGTGGATATTCCAGGAGAGATGCAGTTGGTCAAATCACTTAGTTTTAAACTAAACAGAATTTATTTACAAGTTTACCAAATGAAGCACAAACAAAAGAGAACAGAGTATAGAATAACTTAACATACCAGAAAACCCAAAAGATTATCCCAACTAAATGACGCTGTTCCAAATAATTGTAGCAATCTCCATAAACACCCGTTTGCAAAAAAAGGAAATATCCAACACAGGGTCTTACAGGAGAAAGAGAGATGACAGAGAGATTCAGTATGGAGCACCTTCTTCCATGTAGCTGTTTCTTTAATGTGCGGCCTCAAAACTTACTGACTGAAGAGCCAGACTGCCAAAACCAAACTAAACCAAACCAGAGAAAAGCTGAGCTGGGAGAATTGGCCACTCCCTTTTCATTGTGCAAGTTTTTTTTAAAACTTGAAACTGTTTTGCCTGATCTGTTAGCTATTATTAAATTGGCCCAAAAACCCTTCAAACCTAGACTTTTCAGAATCACAGCCTTTACACCCTCTCTGAAAGAAAAAGCCAAGGTCAGCATAACCTTGTTACAGGAGCAGCATCGTCACAGGAAATTGCAGGTGGTGAGTGAGGTGGAGGTGCATTTAAGAGTAGCCAAGCAGTCAGGTGCTCTGATTGGAGGGCAATCCTTCTAATAGATCATTGTGGCTCCAATGTCCTCCAGTACTATTGTAAGAAAGTTATCTGCGTGGAGTTTGTGACATCCCCATTCAGCTAGGTACCACTGCACTGTTGGCAAAATGCCAGTGGGACATCTAAATTGCCCCTTAAATGCCCACCTCCTTTTCAGCAATCCAATCTTATTTCCAGGCCATCACTGGAAAGTATCTCTGATGGTGGTAATGTGTTGGGGGCTGGGCCAAAGTGACTACCTGCAACTTTTCCATTCCTCTGCTCCCTCCTTCTTCACCAACTCTGCTCCCTCCGCCTTGTGATGGGTAAATCCCAACCAATGTTTCAGGACCTTTGGTCAGAACTGGAAGAAATTACAGCAAGAGAAAAAGGGAAGGTGAATAAATGAGAAAGGTTACAATAGGGTGAAGGGGCTAAAGGGATTCAATGATACGTGGATCTCTTAATGCAATGCCAATGGAGTGTCATCACAAAGGAGAGCACGGGTGGGCAAGGAACCGCAGAGTGACTCGTACCTTGATCTCAAGCACCGATAAGCCAGAAAGGAGGGGCAATATGGTGGCTCAGTTGTTCGCAAAGCTTCCTTACAGTACTAGGTATGCAAATTCAATTCAAGCCATGGGTGACTGTGTGGAGTTTGCATGTTGTCCTTGTGGAGTTCCACTGAGTGCTCTCATTTCCTCCCACACTTCAAAGATGTGCTGGTTAGGTTGATTTTTGCATGGTCAATTGCCCCATTGTGTCCAGGGATGTGTAGGCTAGGTAGAGTAGCCATGGTTAATCTCGGGTTATGGGGATAGGGTGAGGAAGTGGATCTGGGTGGTACGTTCTTTGTAGGGTCAGTGCAGACTTGATGGGCCAAGTGGCCTCTCTCTCTGCACTGTAGCGATTCTGCAACTTTGGAAGAGTATCAGCATATTGATTGATGTGTGCTCTGGGATGAAAAGGAAGATTGATCATAATCTGAAAAAGCTAATCAAAACAGAGGATTGGGAGTGAAGAGTCATTGGGAAAGCAGACTTGTGAAATAATGGGAGAGGTATAGATTTGGGACAGAGTGTGGTTGTTGATTTTGTGGATAATGGAGGAAGCCTGAACCTCATCTCAGCAAGCAAGTTCATGTAAAAAAAAAACTTGTGGAAATTCAACTATGAGAGACCTTGCATCTTGCTGAGAACCAATTACACTTTAAAACATTGTGACCATTTAGGCCAGGCCAGATGGAGACAGGAGACCATCAATCAGAGATTGAGTTCATTACAATCTGTAGTGGTATAAGGCATTAGTCTGGAGCAAAAGTTTGCATACCAGGGAGTGCATGTCAGAATTTGCAGCAGGTGAGGAATTACATTTAATTTTGGAGTACATGTGTAAGAATAAATAATCTTTTTCAATTTTAAACTCTCAAAAACTTGCTGTTATAGTTATTAGTTGGGTCCCACACTTCAAGGGTATACAAAACATACACCTCTCTAATTATTAAAAAATAAACAATGTTCTTTCCAGTCATGCCTCCAAGTTATTAAACATATACATTTTTTAATATGTATTGTAATGGCATTATTCTAAGATTTATAATCTCATAACATGCAGGTGAGATTTTAATTTTTATGATGCCAAGCTATTATCTATTTTGTAATTATAAGTTAAAGTTTAAGTAATGCACTCTTGTTTTCACATCTCTGGAACTGACCTACTTAGGTGTGGGGCTATCAGCTGATGTAGTTTAAATTCACTTGCTGGGACATAAGTGCATAAATAGTCAAATTTTTATTATTTCATTTAGAATTTAGACTGAATAACGTAAACTGTCTCTAATTCTAGCTACCTGTCATCAGTTACACCTGGAGTCCACTCTTCCTTCACTCCCATCAACCTTCTTCCCCACACCCCCAAAATAAAGCTCCATGACACTTTGCCCTGGAAAACAAATGGTAGAACGGTGGCTCAGTGGTTAGCACTGCTACCTCACAGCACCAGGGACTGGGTTTGATTCCAGCCTCAAGTGACTGAGTGGAGTTTGCACACATACCCTCTGTGGCTGTGTGGGTTTCCTCTGGGTGCTCCGGTTTCCTCCCACAACCCAAAGATGTGCAGGCCAGGTGAATTGGCCACACTAAATTGCCCGTAGTGTTAGGTGCATTAGTCAGGGTAAATATAGGGTAGGGGAATGAGTCTGGATGGGTGACTCTTCGGAGGGTCGGTGTGGACTTGTTGGGTCGAAGGGCCTGTTTCTTCGTTGTAGGGATTCTAATTCTTTTTAAAAAAACATCAATTACTTCAGATAGTTATTATGACAATTAATTATTATTAACATTCCTGATAGATTTTGTGAGGGAAAATTTGAAATGATTATCATTGATATCATAAGATGTGCATAGAATTTTCAGAAGCCCTTCATCAGGATTCCTGCTGGAAAGGCACAACTGGTCAGGATTCCTGATGAATGGCTTATGCCCGAAATGTTGATTCTCCTGCTTCTCGGATACCACCTGACCTGTTGTGCCTTTCTAGCACTACACTCCCGAGTCTGATCTCCAGCATCTGCAGTCCTCACTTTCTCCTAGCTTTCTGTAAGTGCACCTTTTTTCCTATCTGAAAAAATATCCCATGAAATCTGCAAATCTAGGCTCTTGCAAATTATCCTAGATTGCAAGTCATTGTAACACTTGACTCGAGGGTCCCTGTGTTCACAAAAGAATCATAGAATCCCTACAGTGCAGAAACAGGCCATTTGGTCCAACAAGTCCATGCTGACCCTCCAAAGAGTAATCTACCCAATATTTACCCCTGACCAATGGACATAACCTCTGCATCCCTGAATACTATGGGCAATTTAGCACAGCCAGTTCACCCAACCTGCACATCTTTTGGATTGTGGGAGGAAACCAGAACACTTAGAGGAAACCCACACAGACATGAGGAGTATATGCAAACTCCAAACAGACAATTGCCCGAGACTGGATTGAACCCAGGTCCCTGGTGCTGTGAGGTAGCAGTGCTAACCACTGAGCCACCATGCTGTCCTTGCAAAAGGCTTGCACTTATGACTAACATAGTGAAAAAGATAACCACATATCAGAGAAGGTGAAATTCTGATGACAAACCATAGAAAAGTTAGTTGTGTGAGTAAGATTAAATAGTTTCTTCTGAAGATGACAAAGTTCAGTGTATAATCTCCAGTACTATGTTCTCAACATTATGAGAAAACAAGATGGTCAGAAAAGGATTTTCAAAAGCTACCACCACATTTATGCATTGGAGAAGCAGATTCTCAAGGATTTTGGGGCCTTTGTCATTTATAATAACCTTAAGCAATGAAATAGAAATGACCTTGCTCTTTCCTAGAATTCTACTGTTACTTTCAAAGAGTTATTATAACTATGTTTGATAATTCTTTAACATTCATTTACAAATCCACATACTACCCATTGTCAATTACTAATAATTCCCATCAGCAGCTATTCATTCCCCCAGGCTGACCTTTAACCACTGCTTTGTCTGATCAACAGTTTTTCTCTTTCTTTGTGTTCGCCAATATTTCCAACATTTGTTTACTCTCCCCTCCCCCCCCATCTCATCTCTATATAACAACCATTCTTTCCTCAGCTACTGTCTGTTCTGAAGAAAAGTCACTGGATCAGAAATGTTAACTCTTGATTTTTCTTCACAGATGCTGTCAGACCTGCTGAGATTTTCCAGTAACTTGTGTTTTTATTTACAATCCTTGCTCTTTCACATTAAAAACAGTTTGCAACTCAAAAGGGAATTCAGAAGAAAATTAATTACTAATAGAGTTGGTAATATTATAATTCCTGACAAAAAGGAAACTGTCCTTTGCTTTATTTCCAGGGTTCAGTGAGCTAGTTAAATCTTGTCAGAAATATCTTGTTATGTTTTTCATCATACAAAGTCTACAACAAGAATGTTAAATTATGAAAGGTACCACATACTAGATTTTTGAGTTATGACTATAGCCTGAGCATATGGAGTCAGAGGATAAATAATAGAATGACAAATTGAGTTCAAAACAGATTATGGAAAGTAATGACTCAGACTATCAGGATATAGTAATTGATGTTTGTGAAGTTTCATTGCTGGAACCACTAGTTTCTACTCTTTTTTAAAAAATGGTTGAGAACTTGGAAATTAAAAGTATATCAAAATTCAGGCTACAATTATACCAAGTAAGCTTAAAAAAATACAAGCAAATATTAACAAGCTTGTAGATGGCAAGTCAGGTCAGGCAGCATTCGAGGAGCAGGAGAATCAATGTTTCGGGCATAAGCCCTTCGTCATTTCCTTATGAAGGGCTTATTTCCGAAACGCGATTCTCCTGCTCCTTGGATGCTGCCTGACCTGCTGTGCCTTTCCATACTACACTCTCAAACCTCATCTCCAGCATCTGCAGTCCTCACTTTCTCCTAGATGGCAAGTCAGTTTTAATATAGATAGACAGTAATTGATGCATTTTAGGTGGGAAGAATGAAGAGTTCACTTGACCCTTGCAAAATAAGATTCCAAATGGGGTAAGGGCATAACGGAATTTAGGGTATGAGTTCACAAGTCATTAAAAGTAGCAATACAGTTTAAAATGCCATGAAAAGTACAAATGAATTATTGCTATTCATTTTATCAAGAGTTTAAAGGAGGAGAAAATATGTTAAACATAAATAGAACCTTGACTGGATTATATGGAGTGCTGTGAATAGTTCTGGTCACTATATTGCAAAGAAAAGAATATAGAAACACAAGAAAAAGTGGAAAAATGTTTACAAGGTTGATGCCAGAGCTGAGAGAATGTAATATCAGGAAAGACTGAACAGACTGAGTCTGTTTTCGACAGGAAAATAGATGTCTGAGAGATGGACTAATCATGCTCTTTAAAATGGTGAAGGAGTTTGATTAGCTGATGCAGTGATGGTGTTTCCACTTGTACAGTTCATAGCCTGGGGCAATAAATCTGAAATTGGCAGTAATCACTTCAAAAGGGAATTCAGGAGAAAATTAATTACAAACAGAGTAGTTAATATTATAATCCCCATGGGTAAACCATAGATCAAAATAACCAAATCTTTGTGCTGACCACCTTCGGCCAGCTCACCTCTGCATCTTCCAGCCATGCAACTTTTAATTTTAACTTCCTATTGGTACTGTTATCAGTACTACTTATTGGGGGTTGGTCAACTCAACGTGTTGGCAGGTTTGCAATTCAGAATAATGCCAACAGAATGGGTTCAATTCCCGTAATGGTTGAGGATACCATGAAGGACCCATTTTCTCAACCTCCCCTAAGGTGTGGTGACCCTCAGGTTAAACTCACTGCTAGCCATCTCTTTCTGAATGTCCTCTGCGACAATGGTGACTTTACCTGCACCTACTTATTATCCAAGATTGTTACAATTGATCCCTTTGTAGTTGATGCAAACTCTTAAAATATGTCTGTAAACATTCTTTAAAATCAACTTCATAGATATTTTAAAGGAATTCTTAATTTTCCTTTCAAGTCAAAAGTTTCAGTTAATATGTGACATTTCCATCGCATGGAGTAGCACAATTAGCATCATGATTTAGAGATGCCGGTGTTGGACTGGGGTGTACAAAGTTAAAAATCACACAATGCCAGGTTATAGTCCAACAGATTTAATTGAAAGCACTAGCTTTCGGAGTGCCACTCCCACAACCACCTGATGAAGGAGCGGCGCTCTGAAAGCTAATGTGCTTCCAATTAAACCTGTTGGACTATAACCTGGTGTTGTGTGATTTTTAACAATTAGCGGTGCATCATTATTGGAAACATGAAAGTACATGAGGGACAAATAACTAAAGGAATATATAATAAAATCAAATTAAGTAGTTTGGAGAAATTTGTGTAGAGGATATACACATCTTGACCTTTTGAAATGAATGCCTTGAATCCATGCTGTGAATTCTAAAAAATGTAACTCTGTGTATGTCTTTGGAATAATTTAATGTGTAATTACTTTTGTGTTTCTTCAAAATTAGTTTTGTTAAGGTTCAAACCATTTTTATTCTGTGACCTATCGCTGGAGTTAAAGAAAAGCTGAACAAACAGTTAAACCTTCCTCTTCTTCACATCCATGTAGTGACCTAGAAGCTTATGCTATTGAGAATCATTGGTGTGGAACATTCTGTGACTCACTGTGTATCAAAGAGCCTGCTTTGGCCTGTTTGAGCCTGCTGTACATCTCTTGAAAAGCTCTTTCAATTCAGTTAAACCATCACTTTCAAGATGTGCTGATTGGTTTTCCGCAGTGCTTCTCTCAGCATTTTACCACACATGTTCTCTTCAAAGAATAGTCTGTCCTCAAACAGGTCAATGGCAGGATTAGACCTGGGCTGATGTCCGTAATCATCATATCCAATCATTATCAATTGTATCAAAGCAGTCCAGCTCCAGAATCTTTCAGCTGTTTTAACACTGCAGTGCAGTCTACATCCTACAATTCCTTGATCTCTGCCATCTGTGCTTTCCATTTCTTTTGGTGTCTCTTGGATTGAAAGCACCATCTGTTTTTGCATACAAGTAAATCCGCTATATATAGAGAAACTATTTCTGTCAATCTGCACCACTTCTAAACCAGTGATCTAGTCCTCACTGCAAATATTGCAAGTAACAGGAAATATTGCCTGCACTGTAATTTATATAATTTTACATTTATATACTAACAACATGGTATGTATTTTTCTAACAGTATTCGCATAACACATGTTGTTATCATTTTGCCAACTGTACCATTCTTCAATGAAAACAGAAAATGCCAGAAATACTCAGCAGCTTATGCAGCATTTATAGCATTTTCTGTATTTATATCAAATTTCTAGAGCATTCTGCTTTTCAATGCATATAATTCTTCACTTTTGCAATTGACTTGAAAAAAGATGATTTTTATCAATACTGATAAAATTGCTTAAATAATCTACGGCTCAACTTGCAGAATTATTGACATAGCTTTGGATTAATGATGTCTGGGACAAAGTGAGGACTGCAGATGCTGGAAAGTCAGAGTTGAAAAGCATGGCACTGGAAAAGCACAGCTGGTCAGGCAGCATCCAAGGAACAGGAGAGTCAACGTTTCGGGCATAAGCCATTCATCAGGAATGTTAGTCTGACCAAGTGGTGTTCTAAAAGCCAGGTTATATAGTTTTATTCTCAAATGGTGCATGTGGTTGCAGAACCATTTGTATTGTAGGTTATCTTTTTGTTCCTCCCTTATCACTATAAATTGTGACCAATGCAAAATGTTAGCGATGTAAGGCCATGTCTTCTCATTTCACTTTTCAAGCCAAACTGTGATATCTGTGACTTGATGCATATTTTAAATTAATATGATGCAAACGATCATAGTGCAGCCATTCTCAAACATTTTACATTATTAACAATTAAATTATCTTGAAGTAAATTATTTTGGTACTATTCTTTTGCATTTCCTTTCAACAGTGACAAATAAATCAAATGTTTTGCATCTGTCAAGCATTCCTATCTGTCACAATTAGTCCAATATTACACATTTCCATTTCCCCTGATGCACCATGAGAGCTACCACAACCATGGCTCAGTTGCTAGCAATCTCTTCTCGAAGTTGCAGAGTTCTGAGTTTAGGTCTTACAGTGAGGAAATGATCCAATGCATCAATCTAGATTGCACGCTAGTGCAGGACGAAGGAAGAGTTGCATTGACCGCGGCATTGTCTTTTGGATGAAGAGTGAAATCAAGACCCTGTCGGGCCTTTCAACTGACATTGTTTCAAGAGGAGCAAAGGAGTTAGCCCCATAATTTCCTGGTCAGTATTCGCCCCTCAATCAAAATCTGAAAAACAGATTATCTGCTCACTTATGATATTTTTGTTTGTGTGAATTTGCTGTGTTCAAATTGGCTGTCCCATTTGAGTGAAGGTATGACATCAAAAAACGAAATGCTTAAATTGCTGTAAAGCACTTTGGGATTTCTAGTGGTCATGAAAGGTCTTATATAAATTCAAGCATTTCTTTTGTTTAAATGTAGATTTAAAGATGTGGCCCAGGGTGATCTCATAAATATATTTAAATTGTGAAAATAATAGAAGAGGTAAAACTAAATTATGAGTTAATTTGAAATTTCAAGTGTAAGAACAAACCACAATGAACAAACACACATTTGAGTTTAATATCAGAAATTATTTTTCAAATACAAAATAATCAGTGCATGTGATGGACTCCAAAATGAAGTAGTAGAGGTGCAAACTAATGAATTGCATAAAAAGAATGAAATGCTGGAGACAGTTGGATTGAAAGAAGAGTTAATTAAGATACAAATGACAACAACTTGAATTTACTTAGCTCCTTTAAAACAGATGCAGGTGGGGGGTGATTGTGATAGGTCGGAGCAGAGGGTGGACAGATAGGTGGGAAGGAAGATGGATGGGTGGGACAGGTCAAGAGGGTGATGTGAGCCGGAGGGTTGAATCTGGAATGAGTTGGAGGGAAGGCGAGATTTGGAAACAAGTGAATTTAAGGTTGATGCCATGTGGTTGAAGGATCCCAAGGTGGAAGATGAGGCGTTCTTCCTCTAGTCATTGGGTGGCTTGGATTTGGCAATGGAGAAGGCCCAGGACTTGTATGTCCTTGGTGGAGTGGGAGGGGGAGTTGGACGTAGGTAAGAAGTAAGGATATTTGCCAATGATTGCACAATGTTCAGTAACTCTTCAAGTACTGAAGGAGTCCAACAAGATCTGGAAAACGTTCAAACAGTGAAAAGTGGAAAGAAAACTCATTCCACCCAAATGGCAAGCACTGACCATCCCCAATAATAGGAAATTTAATCATCTGCATTTGACCTTCAGTGTCATTGTCATTACTGAATCCCACTCTATCATAATCCTGGGGAGGGGGGGGGGCGTGGTTTACCGTTGACCAGAAACCAAATTTCACCAGCCATGTAAAAACTGTGATGTCAACAGGTCAGATCCTGTGCAATTCTGAGGTGAGTATCATTACAGCCATGAGTGTGATGGAATGCTCCCCACTTGCTTGGATGTGTGCCATTCCAACACAACTCAAAAAATTCAATTCCATTCAATTCAATTCCATACTCCAGGTCAACATATTGTTCAACTTAAACATTCATTCCAACAATTAATAGACAGTGGCAAAAGTTTGTATTGTGCGCGAGACGCTCTACAGTAACTCGCTTAGGCTTCTTTGACAGCATGTTCCTCTAACACCTGGAAGGGCAAGAACAGCAGATGTATGGGAAGACTGCAACCTGCATGTTCCCTTCTGAGCCACACATTGTCTTGACAGAAGACTGTATCAATGATCCTTCATTGATGTGGGGATCAACATTCTGGAAAGTACTTCCCACACACCCCCCCCGCCCCCAAAAGAAAAATCAATTGATTATAGTATTTCAACAAGCTAAGTCACCATCACCACCATTCTAAGGGTGATTAGTGTTGGGCGACAAATACTGACCTTGGAGCATTGCCCACATTACCATAGTTGTGAAAAAATGCACATTATAAAATGCAATTTATAAAACTGTCAAATCCCTGCTGGGGTGTTATTTATTTTCTATTGATTAAATAAATATATGTAGCGCACATCTTCTTCAGTGTTCACGTCTCTTTCCTCAAGATTTTCAAAGGGAATGGAACAGTTGAGAATTAACTTGGGAATGATCATTTAATCTTTCTGATCTTTGAGTGCTTAGGTTTATGGTTTAAAGTATATTGGAATCAGATTTTATCTTTAAGCACAAAATGAAAGGACTTTGAAATTCAAATTCTGAAGACCTAAATGCTGATCTCTTTTATTCTGCAGTTATGATGATATTTATCACAAAATATTCTCTTTTTTTTGAAGATTATGTTACATACAGTGGAATAAATACAATGCCATTATTTTTGGAAAAAGCAGAATAGAATGAAATCTCCTTTATCTTTCAATTCTATGATAAAGACTTTAAAAGGTAATTGTTGGGAGCATTTCTAAAATCACACATTTAGGCATCAATACTTTCACTTCCCATACAAATTTATTTCAAGAAAACTGTTCCAACTAGAATATTTGAAGTAAATACCAGTTAAAAATCAGATTTACTGACAGTGTAAAAGTTTCACCGAATCATTATAAAACTGTTCTTCTGGGTATTTCTTGTGGTTTTGAAATAATTCTAAATCTCTAAATAATCCAGAAAAAAAAATCACTACATTGGTCATTCACATTTTTTTCTTTGAAAAAGCACCCTATTCAACTGTTTTGAATGAAGAAGTAGTCAAAGAATACCACGGTATTAGTATTGTTGGGACACTGATGAATGTGTGATTTGTTCAGAAATTCAGACTCCCCTGTCCACTATTTTAACAAGAGACATTTATTCTAAAATGAAGGAAAGAGTTTCAATTCAACACATTGAACATTGTGATTATAGGACCAGAGATAAAATAGAATGGGATTTTTTTCTATTCTTGTGAATCCTGGTTTGAAAAGTTAATTTCAAATCTTATGACTTTTTATTTTCTTCTTTAGTAATATTTTCCCATACAACACTAATTAGCTTTAATACAATAGTTCCATGATGATAATAAACAAAATGACCTACAAACCTCCTTATCGGCATGTCTGTTGACATCTCCTAGCTATGATCAAGGACATTAATTTTGTACAGCAGAGTCAGCAGTTGAGGGTCCAACCCATCACAGTAGCCTCTTTCTTTCACTCTAAGTGGAACAGTAGTTTGTCACAATAATGACTTCCATAGGTAACAGGATTACCTGAAATATTTACTTCTCTGCATCCGAGTTTCCAGAAAGGCAATAGCAGATAATGCATTGTTAAGAGATATTTATTTCAACTATTTTCCTGGCGCACATTTGTACTGTGGATAAAACTAATCTTCAATCAGAACAACATTCCTTTTGAAAATGTAAAATGTATTTTCGCCCTCCTCCCAAAGAAATTGCATAAGATTAAAGTATGTATCAGAAGAAGGAAGGCAGTCAGGTGTAATGGCAGTGATGTAAGGAATCATCAGACATGTTAAATAAGTACTTGGTATGGAATTTTGCGCTCTCTGGTTTGGCAAGAGTAACAGTGAGGGCAGTGACAAAACAGTGAGAATGGAAAATCAGATCCTCAACATTGAGAAAAACGTTCCACATTTTCTATTTAAGCCTTGGATGGTATAGTGATTGGAACAAGGTTGACCTCTTTGAATATGAGACCGTTGAATGGGTTTGTTAACCTGGGCAAATCAGGGAAGCTGACTAATATAACCAAGAGATTAGAATCTCCTCAGTTCAGGCAACTGACTCCAAGCTAGCTGCCCACGGCCATTGTACAGTGCACAAGTAAGTAAAGGGAGACTTGGTGATGGGATACTGGCTTCAGTGCAGTTATTTCAGGTGGCAACTTCAGAATTTTACTGTTGAACAGTGACTATCTTATTTTGCATTGTACTTGTCTTACTTCTTGCACTTGTGTCTCACTAACATCGAAACTCACCCTGTTTACATCCCACTTCTAATATTCCAACCCTCACTGTTAAACTACATTGTCCAAATTGCAGATAACTAAACAAAGCAGGCACTTACATTATACCCAAGGTAAAGTTCCCTAATTAATAATGATTCTAGACAGGATACCATAAATCATTTATTTCCTGGGTGAGGAGGGATGAACTAGCTTCCCTATTTGATTCCCCCATCTCTTTGGTTGGTCACAACAAAATTCGTTTAAAAATGGATCCCTTCTCCTGCACCTAAAATTATTCATGTTTTAAAAGGAACTAATTTAACCAAGTTATTTCAAATTAATCAAAAAGCATGAGATTTTTGATTATTAAATGTGAGAAGAATTAATCATGCAACATGCATGTACACAGACGAGAAATAAGAGGTGGGCCCAAGAAGGTAGACATTTAAAAAACAGTTCTTGTAGATCAGTTTCCAAGTAGTTTGTAATGAGCATATAAAGTGATGCTGTAGATTTTATCTATTGTGTCATAGCATTGGCATTGGCTGTTGGACAGTTACATTTCTTGAGATTCTTTGTTTTACAGATTGGTTTTGGTGGATTGAAGTCCAAGGTGAGGGAGAGTCCCGCCTAGTTCCTTTTATCATGTTTGTAGGACTTGAAGTGAGAAAGAGTCTTCACCTTTATCACATAGGTAACCAAACACCTGTTTGTCTTTTGCTTCCTCAGTCAGAGATAACATGAATTTCCTTGCTGTTTAGTGCAAATGCAAGGCTTGTCATAGTTGTCAGCAGTTTCCATTCACTTCAAGGGGAGACAGTCTCAGGGGTTCCTAGCACAGCAAGTCAAGGATAGGCTCCAATACCAATCCAGGGAGTCAGACCGGCATTTGGTACAATCAGGGTCAGGGTCTTCTCCTCTTAAGAGGTGAAGAACAGAATGTCAGACTGCTCACCACCCATCTTTGCTCCATTTTCCAAACTGTGGTCTGTTTTCCACTGGAATGGGAGAAAGAG
Organism: Hemiscyllium ocellatum; assembly: GCF_020745735.1. NCBI lineage: Eukaryota > Metazoa > Chordata > Chondrichthyes > Orectolobiformes > Hemiscylliidae > Hemiscyllium > Hemiscyllium ocellatum. Next base: position 46,009,869 of record NC_083415.1, read on the forward strand.
CAAGATGAAAATGGGTGGTAGAATGCAGGCGGGGAAAAATGGAAACTTGTCCTGAATGAGTGACTAGACAGCACAGAGGATGTGCAGGGTTTCTGATGCTGGCTGTTGGGGTGAGTGAAATCAAGTGAAGAAACGTATTACATAGAGTCACAGGCCCTTCTGCTCAACTTGCCCATGTCGCCTAGTTTTCATAATTTAAACTAATCCTATTTGCCTGTGGTCAGTCCATATCCCTCAATACCTAACCCATCCATGTACCTGTCTAAATTCTTCTTATATGTCAAAGTTGCACTCACTTCCACCACAACATCTGGCAGTCCATTCCAGATCCTCACCACTTTCTATGGGGAAGCAAAATGCCCCTCTGGACCATTTTGTATCTCTCATGCCCTCTGGTTTTAGACTCCCTGACCATAGGGAAAAGCTGTCATCCGTGCCTCCCATGATTTTATAGACCTCTATAAGGTCACCCCTCAGTTTCTTGCGCTCCAGGGAATAAAGTCCTAGCCTATCCAACCTCACCTTATAACTTAAACTTTCCAGTCCATGTAGCATCTGACTAGATCTTTTCTGCATTCTTTCTGGTTTAATAATGTCCTTTCTATAATCAGGAAACCAGAACTGCATGCAATACTCCAACTGTGACCTCACCAACGTCTTGTAGAGCTCCTGTACTCAGTGCTCTGACTGATGATATCAAGCGTGCTGAAAGCCTTCTTCACCACCCTGTCTACCTATGGCTCCATTTTCAATGAGCTATGAACCTGCACCCCTAGATCTCTTTGTTCTGTAACACTCCGCAGGACCCTACCATTGACTATGTAAGTCTTGCCCTAGTTTGCCTTATCAAAATACAACACCTTGCATTTATCGAAGTTAAACTCCACTAGCCATTCCTCAGCCCACTGGCCCAGTTGATGAAGATCTCGCTGCATTCCCAGGTAACTTTCTTTACTGACCTTTGGACCACCAATCTTGGTGTCATCTGCAAACTTACTAACCATACCTCCTAAATTCTCATCCTAATCATGTATATAATTGACAATTAACAGAGGACCCAGCACCGATCCCTGTGGCACACCGCTGGTCAGAGGCCTGCAGTCTGAAATATGATTTTCTACCACATCCACTCCCCCACCTGCCCAACTTCTACCATCAAGCCAATTTGCTAGCTGTTCCTGTTTTCTGTGAGAGTTAACTGCCCTCAGTTACTGTCTTAGTCACCACTTCAAAAAACGTAAGCAAGTTAATGTGACACAATTTCCAATGCACGAAGTCATGCTGTTTATCCCAAATGAGTCCTTGCCTCTTCAAATGCCTGCAGATCCTGTCTCTTAGAATCCTCTGTAACAACTTACCCAACATGAACATTAGGCTCACTGGTTTGTAGTTCCCAGGAACTTTCCCACAGTCTTTCTTGAATAATGGCACAACATTAGGCACCCTCCAATCTTCGGGCACTTCACCTGTGGCGATTAATGATACAAATATCTCTGTTAGGGGCCCTGCAATTTCCTCTCTAGCTTCCCACATAGTCCTTGGATACATTTCATCAGGTCCCCGGCGATTTATCTACCTTAATATGGTTTAAGATTTCCAACATCTCTTTTTTGGTAATGTGGACACTCTTGAAGACATTGCTAGCATCCATGCCTTTCTTGATGGAAAATACTGATGAGAAATATTCATTTTGGATCTCACCCACCGCTTGTGGCTCTGCATACAGATGACCCTGGTGATCTTTAAGTCGCCCTCTTCTCTCCCTAGTTACTCTTTTGCCCTTTGTGTACTTGTAGAATCTCTTTGAATTCTTGTTTTCCTTAGCAGCCAAAGCCATCTTGTGTCCCCTTTTAACATGAAAAGGTTAGGGTGATAAGGCATGAGACTTGGTGGGAGATATGCTCAGGAACAGGGTGAAAGTGGTGGCTCCTATTCTGGCAGAGTGCAAAGGATTTTCAGGTCACTGATCAACTTCTACACTGCTGGCACACCTTTAGGTGGCTGAGATTGGTCTGACCTGTGTGGTACCCTTGAACTGATCTGGTAGAGTTAGTTAAATGAGATGAATTTGGGATGATATGGTGAAAAATTACACTGAGTCTTGAGGAGAGAAACCTTCTGTGAAACTCAACAAACTTGACACTTAGCCAAAACATGAGAACCTTCAACTCACTATTTTAGATTTAAAGGATCAAGGTAAAGATTAAGCTGCCATTGTATTACCAGGTCACTGTTATCAGAGAGTGAAGACTAGCTTAACCTGAGAGTCACCACACCTCAGGTGAGGGGAGAGAATGAAGAGGAGAGTTCTTCATGGTAATCTCAGCCCTCAGTGCGGAAATTGAACCCATGGTGTTAGTGTCACTTAGAACCACTGATACTAAATTACATTTTTTGTACAGAGACTTTGTTTATTATCTATCAAGAAAAATTGATTTATTGCCTCCAATTCTCAATTACTTTGTGATCGCAAGTGAAGCTGGAAAGTAGGGTACTGTCTGTGTTTTGGAACAGCAAACATAGCTGTTCTAAATTCTCGCCCTCGATTCTACAATCTGTGAGTGAGCAATGAAACTATGGCTTTGTGCTTGCATTGCTATTAAAATTCTGGTTGTGATGCATTAGAGCATGCTATGTTATGACAATATAAACATTTAATAGTTCCCGGAAAATTGAACTTTAAATGCAGTGGTTTTATCATTATGCATTGAAGAGTAAGCAGTATATTTTCTGAGAAAATGGTTTACTTAATTGGTGCGATGACTATGCTAACAACAGGAAGGTTTTAACAGAGAAAATGGTCCAATTACCATCCGAATGCTGTGCTTGGGATTTGTATTAAATTGCAACACAGAAATTACCATCACTTTACCTCTGTGAAAGTGGTACAGCGGCTCCTTAATTCAATTGACAATATTGAGTGACTGCTTCTTAATGTTCAACATTATTGCAATACTGTTCATTAACCATATCAGGAGCCAATGGAGGATAAAAGACATAAACGTGTTAAGCAGTAGGAAGTGGCATCTCAGGAGAAGAACAAGCAAAAAAATCAACCAGTCGTCATTTTATGACTTTTTGTGAACAAAAGCTTGAGTGTTGAGAAAGACTCAGAGGGGAAAGTGGAAACCCTTAATCTCAAAATGGATGCTGAATCTTTTAATGCAGAGGTAAGTATATTTTTGATTACCACGGTGATGAAAGATTATCAGAACATGCATGAATGTAGAGTTCAGGTTAAAATCAGACCAGCAATGATCTTATTGAATTGCAGAACAGACTTGAAGGGTTGGCCTAATTCTGTTCCTTGTTTATATGTTCACATAGAAAGGTGTACTTGAAAGGTTTAGGACAAGAAATGTTAGATCAACTCTGTAGGGTCTGATCATTTCCATCCAATATTGCCAGTGAATTTTCATAAGAGAAATTCCCTGACAGCTTTACAGAATTCATTAGAATCAGATGATGGGCCAAACTTCCATATGTTTGGAAAAGCTGCGTCGAACTTTAAAAATTGCAGATGGGATCCAGATGTGGAAATCCCACCTCCGTTTCCAACAGCTCCAACTTTTGTTGGCAAGGGGAAGAAAGGCAGTGTATGAATCACAGAGGTAGGATTGCTGAACTCAGCATAACCACTGAACTCTGTGTTGAGTTCAAACAGATGCAATTTTAGCTGTTGCAAGACCTTAACCTGCGGTGTAGGAGTCATAAATTGATGGTGTACACATCCAAGCTTGAGAAGATTACACAATTGATTTTAAAATACGGTAAATTGTTTTTCTTTAGAAAACACATAGCGAAAGAGATGATTAATGTACTATTTTTTGCTAAGAATGTAAACAACAATCAGTTTATTTGCTTATGACAGTTATTAATGAACAACTCATCGTTATTGTGTTGGGAAATATCAGGTGTCAAGTACTCAGCGGGGGATATAATACAAGGCTTCTCTTATGCTATGAACATGGAGCTATTGTAAACAGTGACACAAATAGGTAGTCATATTTTTAAAACAGAAAGGTATGAGGTTAACCTTTGGCCAGTCTCACAAGGAGAATGGAGAAGTTTGGTTATGAGTTTCTTCATTTGAATCAAACATCATCTGCAGCACTCCTGCAGTGTATAATTGTTACCAAGAGGTGTGATTTTATTTAAGTTAAAATGGCTTTCCTACTTGATTGCCATCCAGGGTCGTGCTCCATTGAAGGAGTGCTGTCGTGAGCCTGGAATGCACTACATTAGCAACCTGCATACAGTAAGATGGCTGCTGTCCAACTGAATAACTGGGAGATGCCAGAAAAATCGGGGAAGTCAATGGGCTCAATTTAATATTTTATTGGTGCCTTGTCCAGTTATTGGAGAACCAGTGGGAATCCTGTCTTACTTCCAAAGGCAGCAATCTCATCTGCTGAGAATGGTTTGTGATTTTGAGGTGCAACGTTTTTTTGTCAACCATGTAACAACTTACCTGGGACTGCACAGAAAATCTATTTTTGGGAAGTGCTTGTCACTGTATATGGTTCAGATTACAAGAGTACTCTTATTTGGTCATCTGTGTGCACCCAAATTTTCCACTCCTATGACTCTCACCATTTATGCATTTCACAATTGTAATCTTGACCATTGCTGTTCATGTCTTCAGCCTCTTTTTTTGAAATTCCCCCACATTGGTAAAGCCAATACAAACCCACCGTTATCCCCAGCTTTTGTTGACATCTATTCTATTTTGGTTACGTCTTGGTGAAGTTTCTCTAAAAGATTTTTTATGTTAAAACCATTAATATGACCTGTGGTGATTTCACTATACTTCCAATCTTGATATGGTACAAATGGGGTTACTGCTTTCTAATTTTATGCAGTATTTTGTTTTTTGGCCCAGTGTACTTCAAAACAATAATCATAACAATTACTTTGACAATTATGTTGGTGCCAAAAAGGAAGTGGTGAAATAAAATAGCAATTCATCAATGTATTTTGTCTGGCGTCATCTGTAGAGTGACAAACATTAATGTTAACTCCATTTGTCTCTCCAACAATGCTGCCAGGCCCACCAGGCTTCTCCAGCATTTGCTATGTTTGTTTCAGATTTACAGAAACTGCAGTGTTTTGCTTTTATTGTAACAATACAATTTCTTGTATCCTGTCTATCTTTGGTAACTCTGAGCAGAGCTGTATTTTTATTGATGATGAAATGGTTATCTTAATTATGTCATATTCTTGATTTGCATAGGATAACTCTAAGCCATAATAAATATCATATGTAAGATTCTGGGCTGGGTAACATATCCTAATGTTCCTTTTGGAAAATTGGAATGTGGTGGATCTATTTCTGAGAAAAATAGAAATTGTTGGGGAAACTGAACAGGTCTGGCAGTGTCTGTGGAGAGAGAAAGAGAGTTAATGTTTTGAGTCCAGTGACCCTTCTTCAGCATTATATTTAGAATTAGAGTTCTGAAGAAGGGACATTAGACTTGAAACGTTAATTAAACTTCTCTCTTCACAGACCTGCTGATTGTCTCCAACAATTTCTGTTTTTGTTTCCGATTTCCAGCATCTACACTTCTTTATTTAACCTATTTGTGACAATAGCCAGATGTCAGGTTAATTCATGAGACTTAAGCAAACCTGACAAGTTACAAAAATAAGGAAGGAAAATCAGAAAAATAGAAACAGAAGGTTAAGGCACTTTGTTTTAGAAAGATACAAGGAGAGGGGAGAGAAATATCAGGAAACAAGTAAGATTTAATCATAAGATCATTTCCATAATTATCAATCAGTTTATAAGGACTTCCAAGTAAATTCATATTTCATCAAATTTGGCTGAGGATAGGTTAAATTTTAGCTTGTAAAATTGGTTCTGATAATTGCATGGAGTTAGGAATATTTTACGTAGCTAAAATGAAAAGCTCTGCAATGCGAATGTACAAAAGAACACGACGTTGAATCATTCTCATTGAAATAAGTCTTTCATAAGTATGGCCCTCTAAACTTTGAAATTATAGTGCTATAGTTCATTTGTGCTGTTATAATTTTCTTGTTTTCATAAATTAAATATTCTACTTCGTTAAATTCATGCTTTTTCCAGTTTTTATCAGTGATCTAGATTTCATGTATTTTACATTTATGATTATTTGAATTAATATTTAGCTTGTTGTAAGTGCCTCTCAGTAAGGTTTAGGAAGGTTCTGAAAATTCAATAGTGTTTGGGTTAGGGTGAAGTAACTTGTAAAAATAAGTACATTATGAAAACTAAAGTATCAAACCTAATTTATATTGACAACCATTAATTTTGTTGGTAGAGTTTTCCCAAAAACTTGAGTTACTGAAGTATTAATATATGATAGTGATAATTCTTTGAGAACGTAATCATGATCAGATGGGCCAATGAGCTGAGGAGTGGCAGATGGAGTTTAATTTAGGTAAATATGAGGTGCTGCATTTTGGAAAAACAAATCAAAGCAGAACTTATATACTTACTGAGAAAGTTCGAGTGAGTGTTGCTGAACAAAGAGACCTTGGAGTGCAGGTTCATTATTCCTTGAAAGTAGAGTCACAGGTAGATAAGATAATGAAGAAGTCATTTGGTTTGCTTTCTTTTATTGGTCAGAGTATTTCATATGGGGTTGGGAGGTCATATCACGGCTGTGCAGGACATTGGTTAGGCCACTTTTGGAACATTGCATGCAATTCTGGTCTCCTTCCTCTCTCAAGGATTTTGTGAAACTTGAAAGGGTTCAGAAAAGATCTACAAGGATATTGCCAGGTTTTGGAGGATTTGAGCTATGGGGAGAGGCTGAACAGGGTGGGGCTGTTTTCCTTGGAGCATTGGAGGTTGAGGGCTGACCTTATAGAGGCTTATAAAATCATGAATGGCATAGATAGGATAAATAGACAAAGTCTTTTCCTTTGGGTGCGGAGTCCAGAACTAGAGTGCATAGGTTTAGGGTGAGAGAGGAAAGATATAAAATGGACCTAAGGGCTGAATTTTTCAAACAGAAGGTGGCACGTGTATGGAATGAGCTGCCTGAGGAAGTGGTGGAGGCTGGTACAATTGCAGCATTTAAAAGGCATCTGGATGGGTATATGAATAGGAAGGGTTTAGAGAGATATGGGCCAAGTGCTGGCAAATGGAACTAGATTAGGCATGGACGAGTTGGACTGAAGGGTCTATTTCTGTGCAGTGCTTCTCTATGCCTCTACACCTAAAAATGTTGTTTCACCAATGTTTTGTCAATGAATCCTGAAAGCATACATTATTCATTTGCTACCCTTGTTTCTGAGATTGTGTGTAGCAGCATCAAAGATTCATCATTTTGAACTAAATGGTTATTTCGACAACGGCTGTTACAGAAACATCTCCTTTAGAAAGAAAACATGGTCAGTTTTCACTTCTATCACATGAAGGTAACAGCTTTAAAATGAAGTCAGTAGCTTCACCATCTCATTTCTATCGACAAAGAGGCTGATGGTATTTTGAAAGGACTGTTGTTGGGTGCCCAGTTTGCCCATCTTTATTGGGTTTTGGGAACATTGAAACATATAAATGTGCTCAGTTTTACAAATGATTTATCTGAAGAGATTTAGCCAAGATAGGTTTTGATTATTTCTTTGGGGTCCAGAGGAACAAGAATGCATATGAGAAAACCATTAAGATGACATTTGATAACTGAAAACTTATCTACCTAATCTTATTGCATTTGTATTCATTGAATAGTAATATTCTAAATTGTTCCACAGTAGCAACTTTATTTACGTTATTAAAATGTTCAATATAGTATAAATCATAGTAAAATATACTTACTTCAAAGAAACACTAGCAAACAAAATTTGGCAGGAAGCCTTGAAAAGAGGTATTATAGCAAAAGACTTAATTCTTCAAGGAAACAATAAGTCCACACTGACCCTCAGAAGAGTATCCCACACAAACCCATTACTCTACATTTATCCCTGACTAATACACCAAATCTACACATCCCTGAACACTATGGGCATTTAGCATGGCCAACTCACCTAATCTCCATATCTTTGAACTGTGGGAGGAAACCAGAGCACCTGGAGGAAGCTCGTGCAGATGTAGGGAGACTATGCAAACTCTACACAGACAGTCACCTGAGGCTGGAATCGAACCAGAGTCCCTAGCGCTGTGAGGCAGCAGCACTAACCACTGAGCCAGTATGCCATCATTTTTATGAACATCTGAAATGAGGAAGGAAAACAGGAGAAGCATAGAGGTACAGACAGGGTTTTTCAGAGCCTTAGCATTGAAGGCAAAACTACCAATAGTGGAGTGATTAAAATGGGGTTGTTGAGAAGTTTAGAATTGGAGTAATGCAGACCTCTCAACATTGCGGACTAAGGGGTCTGGAGAGACAAGGAGAGGTAGATTCGCCAACAAGGATGTGAATTTTAAAACTGAGAACTGGGGAAGTGAGGCATCGCTTAACTAAACCAATGTTTGTCAACTAACACAAGATTCAGGCCTGCATGGGACTTAGTGCTCATAAAGACTTGGGGCAATATTTTTGGAGGGTAGAATATGGGAAATTGCCCTAACATGTCTCAAAATAGTTAATCTAGAGCCATAAGACCCATAAATGAGATGTGTTCTTAGTTGTTAATGTGAAACCTGCATTGATAAAAGCCTGATTGAATTACACATGAACTCCTGTATTATTTTTTATCTGACAGAAAATGGAGCAAAAATGTGCAAATTTACAGAGGATTTAGTCATCTATAAGCTTGTGCCAGCAACGTTACTTTGAAGGCCACATATTAAAATTTTCCAACAGCATCATCAATATCCTACAAGAATACCCGAAGGGCTGATCGGACTTTGGTGACTTTACCTTTACTTTTCCACACAATTCCAATTGCACAATATGATACATTGGAGAATTTCTCATGTCAAAAGAAACAGAGAGGTTGGGGTTGGCTTAGAGGTTAAAGTATTAAAAGTTGGAATGCTCATACTCAATCTGCCCACTTGCAGCTTTAATGGAGGTGAAATGGATGCTGCAACAATCACAGATTGTGCTTTCAAATTGAATGAGATTGTGTGCCTCATATTATCCAGAATTTACACTTTGGCTTTGACCAGCCACAATTCTTGAATATCAGAAAAACAACCTTCTCCTGTTTCTGCTAACTGCTGAATATATATTATTTCAATTGAATATCACTGTCCGCATTGAAAAGCACATACTGTTCTCTGGTGGGAAACTTCAGGGCTGAGGAACACCAGCACTCATCAAGCTGGCTGAATCTGAAGACCATAGCTTTCTGACTGAGCCAAAGTGAGCTGACGAAGGAACCTTGATGAGGAACTCGTCGACTTTGAGTTTTCTTTTACCGGTCTACAAATCATAAACAAATCTATTCATGATAACATCAGTCACTGCATTCCTCTAAAGGTCATATTGCACTGAGATTACTTTCCATTATATACTGTACCATCACTGTCGTGCTAAGTGGAATAAACTTAGATATCCAGTCGTTGGGTCTTGGATATATTTAACAGACAAGGTTTGTGTTACCTTATGGTTCGATGTCATATCAAATCCTATATCAGCATCAGGCTGAGAGCTTGGCAATGGTTCAATGGAGAGCATCAGGGTGCAGAAACAGCACCTGTCATGCTCCAAGGAAGACTATTGAAGCTACAGCAGACAGCAACGTCCTCAGCCCAATAATCTTTGACTGCTTCACCACTGATTTCACCTCTGTCGTAATGAAGCACAGGGGCTGTGTATTGATCATCCCATAGGGCTCACCTCCATTCATAACTCCATCATAATGAAGCAACCCTGTCAGGCTACACCAACACAGACACAATATCCATGCTCTGTCATTGGTTGCAGTTGTCACACACAAATGTCAAGAAATAACTCACTTAAAAAGGAAAATGTCCAATCTTGATTTTTAATAGCATAATCATTGACATATTCTCACCGTCAAAATCCTGAGGGTAACCACTGAAGAGAAGTTTAGCTGAACCAGGAATGTGGTTGCAAGAACAGGGTATATTACACTAAATGGACCACATTGATACTCAAAACCTTCCTCCCATTTACACAGCTCCAATCAGGAATTTTATGGAATATGCATTGCTCATAGATCCACCTGCAACAAAGCAGAAGAAACTTAAACCAACATAGGGAAATGCAAATAACTGGATCTTCCATTGCCACTTCCACCAATATGAACAGTCGCACTATGTATTCAAAAATAAAACATAGAACTGGGGATGCTGAAGATCAGAACCAAAAACAGAAATTGTTGGAGAAAGGTCTGGCAACATCTATGGAGAGATAGCACTGGACTTTAAATGCTAACTCTGCTTTCTGTCCACACATGCTACCAGACCTGCAGAGTTTCTCCAACAATTTATCTTTTTGTGTGGCTACTCGGAAGAAAAGGTTTGTTGTGATCTGAATATGTCTAAAATCTATAAAATGCCCTTACCTCTTTATCACTCAATTCTGTCTTATTACTAATGGAAAAACAAAATCAAAAACATTCATCAGTTGTAATAACAACAGAGATGATAGTGAGGGATCATTAATTTAGCAATTCTTGAAATATGTTCAGTATCAGATGTGGAAGTGGGTCTTTGAAATTATGGTATGTGCTTGAACCAGAACTGTCAAGCTTCATTTTTATTCTAATGATAACCTCTTTCTGTTACAGAGTTGTATATTACCAGCTCCATTTAAATCTGTACGCTTAACAACTGCATTGCTGTGTTACCATAAAAAGAGATTTTGAAGTCGTCAGAAGTCAGTCTTTCCAATATTGCTTGAATATTTTGAACATTCAGCTATGAAAGTAACCAATACATGCTTGAAAAATTTGCACTTTAGAAACAGTGTCCCCAATTCACCAGTCCATTATAGCGAATTCTCATTAATAAAAGTGCGTTATAGCAGAACAATCTGTAGTAACATGTTTTTTAAGACTGAGATTTTATAAGATTATTATGTTTTAGGGCATTATTCAGGGTAAAATGGAACATTGGACAGGGTTTTGCGATTGGTGATGAGTTCTACCTGAGACCAAACCTGGTTACCGTGGGGACAGGAAGACCCAATTTAAAACTTGCTAAGTAAGGTTCAGAGTTCTCATTCCAGGAAACAAAGGCAGGAGTGTCTGCTCAGACTTTTTGTCTCCAGCATTTTGGTCAGAAGTGCTGCAGCCAGTGTGGTCCTGCAGAGAGTAGGGGGGCAGTGGGGGCGGTGTCATCTTTCTGTGGACAACTAGGGAGGATGTCAGAGGGATCAAGGCCTCTGGTGAAATAGGTGTATCCCACAGCAATCAAAAGATTCCAGCACATTCATCCCTGAGTCACAGCAGGAAAGAAGCTCCAGAGTGAACTGTTACTTGTAGTAGACGTTTTGGGACTTCACAAGAAACTGAGAAACATTTTTTTATAGTAACTCAAAATTACAATTTGTCAAAATGGGCAGAACTGAACCCTTTGGAAACTGAGTGTGATGTTGGACTAGTTGCTATGAAAACTGCAATTGCTGTAGAAAACATGCAATAAAACATAACTGGCGTGGTTTTTATCAGCTGTGTTGAAACCAAAAGGGTTAGATCTCTTCTGGAATTTTTTTCAGTTCTAATTACCTATATATCGTGCTAGTCAAAGTTTTTAGTTTGTTTGTTACAGTGAAAGCCTTAAACCTGAAGTGATTTTGTGCTGTTCCTTTAAATCTATCTTTGGGACTTCCAACATCTTTTCAAAAGTTATTAATCTTTACAGGAATCCTAGCAATACTTTCTTTTGGCAGTTGTATATCTGACAAATACAGAAACCTATTACTGTATTTTTAAATATCTAATTCAAGTCAATGAGAAATTTGGTTGTTGACTTTCTGGTTTCCCAATATGCAGTGCCCATATGTTTCATATAGTAACTTATCTCACTTACCTAAGGCCAGACAGACTTGGTGCCAGACCTATAGCAAGACCTGTATTGTAATGTCAGCCTGTATGCATGAGTAATACATAAGCAAGCAGAACAAAGCACTGGTTTTCCATTATTTCCCTCGGGAGGACCAGCCTAAAACAATAAATGTTTGGTCATTATCTCGGTGAGAAGATCGATCCCTTTAATATATTATCTCTTTCCTTTTCACGAATGGGAGAGTCCAGTTAATTAATTTCAGCAATGCTTTAGAATACGGTCTATTTGAACTATGGAATTCCCAGGTTTTGTTTTAGGGGGTTAACTTCTATTGCTTAATATGACATCTTGGCAGACTTCCTTGGGAACAGGAAGAGGCCACTTATTAGATTAGATTACTTACAGTGTGGAAACAGGCCCTTCGGCCCAACAAGTCCACACCGACCCACCGAAGCGCAACCCACCCATACCCCTACATTTACCCCTTACCTAACACTACGGGCAATTTAGCTTGGCCAATTCACCTGACCTGCACATCTTTGGACTGTGGGAGGAAACCGGAGCACCCGGAGGAAACCCACGCGGACATAGGGAGAACATGCAAACTCCACACAGTCAGTCGCCTGAGTCAGGAATTGAACCCGGGTCTCTGGCGCTGTGAGGCAGCAGTGCTAACCACTGTGCCACCGTGCCGCCCACTATCTCAACCTGTTCCAACAGTCAATGAGAACATTGCTGATCGGCAACCTAATTCTATGTCTCTATCTTTATCTTAAATTCCCTTTTACCTTTCAGTAACAAAAATATCTTGATCTCCATTTTAAAGGTATCATCTTAGAGCTACCTCAACTCCAAACAAAGTCTGCTGGCCTTTCCTATCCTGAGTAATATATCAACTAGTTGGTTGCTGGACAATTGTCAAGAGTAGCTTTTAGCTTCTATTTAGTGAAAGTTCCATGTATCCTGGTGAACAGCAATACACAATTTTTGATCATATGAAGTTCAGCAATTGATGTTCTCTCCGCAACCCAATTATGGCGGGTAATTTAGAAAGCATTAGGTTGAAATTTTCATTTATTGGATGCCAGGCTGGAACAGTAACACCTACTGTTATTAATCAAGAGTAAAATACTGCAGTTGCTGAAAATCCGAAATGAAAACAGTAAGTGCTGGAACCAACCTCATCAGGTAGTACCTGTAAAGAAAGACGGTAAGCATTTTGGGTCAATAACCTTTTCATCAAAACAAATGAAGCTAGTTTGTTGGCTGTCATCAACAGTACAAACAATTCCAAATAACACTTACAACCTCAGAGGACAGTATAGTATTAAGAACAATGAAACCATTGTCCTAGGGAGACCTGGAGTGACTATCTTGATGTCCCTTTGTCCCTTTTTTTCTTGCTATTTGATAATTCACAGCCTTAGTGGGTTCCCTAAGATACTACAGTGTCCTTTTATTCTCTTCTCAAGTTTGTTGTGTCTTTCTTTTGCATTTTCCACTGGGTTGTCATGTACCTTGTCATGAAAGGACCTTCTCTGCTCTTGTTGAGAATTTACTCAAGAAATTAATATGTAATTTTAATTTACTCAAGTTTAAAAATTAGAAGTGTTTAGATTAAAGAATTCTGTTTCTTCTCTAAAACTGAATTTTAATAATTTTATAGGTAAAAGGCAATTTTAGTTAGCCTTCTGATGGTGCTAACTGCAAATTAAACTAAATTTCTGTGCATTGATGGTACAATTACTCTTAACTATCTGAAAAAAAGTCTTTGCTATTTTTACTCTATTTAAGGGAAATGTTCCACATATCTCCAGACTGTTCATTTAATACATTTTCCTTAAGAGGAGTACTGATTTCCATTTCAGGAATATTTTTCAAGTTTCTATCTATACTATATTCTGAACTTGAACCCATCATTTACCACAGAGAAAATGATCCGTAAAAACATGCCTTGATTTACAAAGTAGTTCACATTTTCAGCTTCTTGTAAAAAAATTTGCTTCTTGTCAGCTGTCAAAGTGAAACAACTTTCCAGTAGATCTTTCCTTTCACTCTGGACATGAATTCACACTCTGGTGCCTTTACAATGGGAAATCTAAAGGTTAGTTGAGTTGAAGGTTAAATTATGATAAAGGAATGTTGCTTTGCACTGCAGTAAAAGTCAGAGCTTGTCAGTGTACTGTATTCACATTTTCTGTGTAACAGAACAAAAGTAGCTGTTTTTTTAAAGAAGAAAATCATTTCAAAGGGAGAGCAGATTTTAAAAGTGAGAGAATTGTACTTGCCTAGAATTAATAGTTGCCCCGGTTTTTGTTTATTTTCCTGAGCCTGCCTCACTTTACTTGCTCTCCTGTTGTGTAAAACCTAATTTTAAAAAAAGTTGGACACTGCATTGCATCACCTGTACAGCTGATGTTGATTAAATGCTGCAGAATATTGCCACATTTAATTCAAGCTTTGAGTAGTAAAAACTGCAACTTCTGTCAACTACTCCAACATATTACTGGATGAGATGGTTTTCCGTTATTAACTTTGTTATTTTTCTTTTCTTGTCTTTTCTTTTTGCCATTTCAAATGTAACGACCTTAATTAAAATTATTTGCCAAATAAGTAGAATACTGCGAAATTGGTGCTGCAATATCTTGAGTATAATGAAAACCAGTTGCACACCATCAGATTGGCATCTGAATGGATGTAAATTTTTCTAGTTCATAAAGTGTGTTTCAACTTCAATTTCAACTAATGCCATTTATAGAACAAATTATTTAGTCATGATCAATCTCCTCTGTGTGATATCTTGCTGCACATAAATTGACTACCATATTTCTTACAACACAAAAATGACTTCACTTCAAAAGTACTGGGGTCTGTAAAGCACTCAAGAAGTCCCAAGGGACAATGCTCTTGTGTGTGTTTTTGCATAATTCAATCATTTGACTTTGAACTTTAACAGTCTTAAATTGCAAAATTTTTTTTATATGTAGCTGAGTTTTGTTTTCTAATTTCACCTAACTCTTTTGGAAAGGAACAAAACAGAATAATAGTATTATCAACAAACTGATTAAAGCTGCCTTTGGCAGTGCAATGAAAGTGACTTAATCAGCACTCACTGATGCTCAGTTGGATTTTATGTCCACTTGATTCCAGACATCATTGAAGCCTGGGTCTATACATGGACAAGTGGACGTAATTCCAGAGATAAGGTGATCAGACTATCTTTGACATCAAGACAACAATATGTATTAGGCTGGGGAAACCTAGCAAAATTCAAGTTTATAAAATTCAGGGGAAAAACTCTTCACTGAAGCCAAAGAAACATTATTGCGGTTGTTGCCAATCATTTCATGCCCAGGACATTTCTGCAGGTGTTCCTCAAGATAGTGTCCTCAGTCCAACTATATTCAGCTGCGAATCAATGACCTTTCCTTCATCATAAAGACAAACCTGGGAACATTTATTGATAATTGCGCTGTCTTCAGCACCATTCACAATTTGGATATTAAAACAGCCCATTTCCACATGCAGCAAATGTTCAGACATGCTCTGATAAGTGGAAAATGATGTTGATGCAACACAATTCCAACAAAGGAGAACCAAGAAACTGATGAGGAGAGAATAGAATGTGATTGTAACCTAGCAGAAACATAAAAATGGACTGTAATTGTGAAAGAGGAAATTTTTGGCCCGTTACTGGCACAGGCAGGAGGATTAATAATGGGGAAAAGAGAAATGCAGGGAAGCTAAATTATTATTTTGCATCTGTTTTCACAGGGGAAAATACAAGAAATGTCCCAGACTTGCAGATTCAAGCAGCTAAGGAGAATGAGGAGTTGAAGGATATAGGTTTGATGAAAAAGATTGTACTAGAGAAATTAATGGGGTTGGAAGTTGATAAATCCCAAGGATGTGGTGGTCTACATTGTAGAGTGTTGAAGTAGGTGTCTGTCAGGATGCATTGATGATTAACTTGCAAAGTTCGAAACATTCCAAAATAATTTGTGTGGATTGGATGGCATGGAAACAAATTCATTTCACTATTTAAGAAGGGACCACTCCCTATGGAATGTCCTTTGTGTCATATGCCATCTTGTTTTAGAATTGTATTGCAATTTCTTCAATGTCATTGGTTTGGAAACTTGGAATTCCCTCCCTAACACCTCTACTAGTATACCTAACCATGAGAACCATCACTGATCAACAAAGCCTCTTAATAACCCCTCCTGGGGGCAATTAGGAAGAATTTATTGTTTATCCCAAGAATTAATTGTCCAAAAATGAATGCTAGGTGAATATTAGTGAATAGATGCTTAATGTTTGCTTAGTTTGAATGAGATCTAATAACTGCATTAAAACAGTGGATCAAAGGATTTTATACTTTGAATAATTTTGCTTTAAAATTGCAAGATGTCATTTCAAGGTTGTTACATTCAACAAGACTTTGGTTGTTATGGCAATGTGATAGCTGCTCTTGTTTCTGACACTCTGGAACATTCCCTATGCTTGCAGCATTCGGTATTGGAGACCCTGGACTGTCAATAGAACAATATGCTTGCGTTCATCAGATGGCACTCTTGTGTTCAATTAGTAATGTTCGAGTATTGCTGGCCGATGTTTAAAGTTAAATAAATAAAACTGTTCCTTTAACTCCACAAGATGCTGCAGGAATCTGTATATGCAGCTTTACGTTTTTGAAACCGTTTAAATAAAGCAAGCGAATGCTGAAATCATCTATTATTGAGATGCGGAAATGAAATTATAGCATAGAATGTAGGCCAACTGAAGGCATGCAACTAAGTTTTTGAGAGGTTTGTTAAGTGGGGCAAGGTGAATGATGCAAATTTGATTCCTACGAAAGAAATGTTTTGATAAAAGGAATCATTTTAATTTTATTTTGAACAACAGAAGTACTGTAGAAAGAAGGATCTAGAGTAAACATCCAGTTTAGCTTGTTCTTGAGCTTGGAAATAAGTGGTACATTGGCAGTCCATACCAAAAACCTGAGGTTCATCCAAAACTGGATCTCACAGGTGTACTTCTGGCAAATTGTGGATAACAATTAGGCATCGAGACAAAGCTTGCCGGTAACAAGGGACAAAGCCAGACCAACTGTCTCCCTGCCATAAACATTTTGTGGGATGTTGATAGAAGACAGAATTCAAATTTAAAATATGGCTACAAAAATGACAGGGTAGACTTTAAATGACTTAATCCCTATATTCGTCTGCACTTGAAGTGACCTCTTTATGGAAATGTACCAATGCTTAACAGGATACATCTGAAATGTTTTTATTTGCTATCTTTTACAGAAATATTAACCAGGTTGAAGAACCAACACAGAGACAAATTTCAGGTAAACACTGAATTCTTTCTAAGCAAATGTCCCGGTTGTAATTTGAAGAATAGTCTTTCAATACTTGTGCTTCCAGATATTTGAATTATAAAGTGGGGAAAAAAACGAATTCACAGTCATATTTTCAAATCCACCAACACCTAGTCCAACATAATTTTAGCAAAGAAACTTTAATCCCTCCTCAATATGCAGTACTTTAACAGAAACAAAGACTCCTCCCACTCTGATTATAATCTCTTCCAAACTCTTCCATCAGGCAGAATATACAATAGCTTAAACACAAGTAACAACAGATTCAAGAATAGCTTCTTCCCCACTGTTATTAGACTGCTAAATGGACCTCTCAAATTTTAAATTTAGTGTTGATCTCGCTCTTTCTGCACCTTCTCTGCAGCCGTAACATTGTAATCCTCGCTGTGTTCTGCTACTTTAATTCACTTTGTGATCTGCAAGTACTGCATGCAAACAAACAAAACTTTTCATGTGCCTGGACATGTGGCAATAACAAATCAAATGAACAATATGTTAAGAGTCAAGTAAGTTGGATTTAAAAATTAAAATATTAATCTAATCATCCAGCATAAATTTATATTGTTATTTTGATATTTGGTTTTACAGACTCTTGGCCTCTTCTGGCACCACGTGCCTGCTTTGCTCAGTTAGACGTGCTTTTGGAGGCATTGCAGTTTTACATTGAAGATTCCTGCCAGAGTAACCCAGCGTGGCCAGCAGGAAAGCTTGCTACCAGTGTTGCAACTCATCAGGTAAGTGCAAGTGTGCTCCTTTGCCTGTGTAGCCAACCATACTGCCATTCTGAACAGACTTATTCTCCCTGAAGCAACAATTTGGCAGACACAGTGCTCCGATGTGCACAGGTGATGATCACAAAATGAAACAAGTGGTTCAGTTCTGGTTGACTGATCTTGATTTGCTGCTGAGCCATGAGGAGTGATGTAGAAATAGTGATATAATCGATCTAAATTCTACCTGGTCTGTTGAATCTGATGTACCATTCCACATCACATCTATAAGAAGTTGTGTAAGATTGTGCATGATGTGTTTGTAATGGTGTCTGCAGGGAGTATCAGTAAATTCTGTTCGCAATAAATGCTTTTAAGCACAGGTGAGTGTATTTTGGTCTGGTGCACTGTCCAATATTGCCTGTCACTAAGACTAAATTGAAAGGCTTCTTATACACATCAGACAGTACATATAAATCTGTTGTATTTCCTTATAAATCCAACTGGAATATATTTTCGTCACTAGTGTTTCAACAGCAGTCCTTTTGCACTTACCTGATGAGTTGAAACACTGTTAGCAAACTTTTCTGCTGGCTATGCAGGCTTACTGCATCAGGAATCTTCAATGTACAACTGCTGTTCCATTTAAAGCCCATTGATCTCCCCTGCGCCGGCAGCTGTGCCTGAACTATCCTGTACTAATCAGGGATACAGGAGGCTTTGTTGAAATTCAATGTTCTATAATTCTGACCCACTTGTGCTTTTCTCTGGTGCATGTGCATCGTAGTAATTATTTAATATTCTTTGTGATTCTCACACTGATTGATCATGTTAAAAAGAACCATCCACTCGTTTCTACGTGCTACACTGATGCTACCTGCAGAAACCACAGAATTTTGTTCCCCACTTTCTCTTCAACTTAAATCCTCATGTGGCTCCATAGCTGAGAAACATAATAAGTAATTGCACCTTATTGAAATGCAAACAATCCATTGTGCAAACTGTTTCAGTCTGAAATAGCTGATGCAGTTAACACTGCAAGGGGCAACTTTGTAATCAACAGTAATGCACTATTTGCTGATCTAATTTTGGGCAGTTTAAAGTGATGGGATTTTATTTTAAGTGATAGTTAAATTGCTTTGCGCTTTTTTTGTTAAATAAATAAACTGTCAAAAAGCATCTAAACGTGCAGAGTTTACTCTCTCATGCTGTCAAAGCATAACAGTGATTGATCAAAAAACATACGTGAAAATGTTACCAGGTGGGCAGTGACAAATGGGGGGATAACACAAAAGGCTTCAAGCTTGAGTCAACTATGAGAATGATGCGACAAACCATATCTGAATTGAGAGCAGAGAAAATCAATATGGGCTTGCATGCCCAGAGCAACTGGACCAAGACAGATGCCAAGCTAAAAAAATGGCAAGACATTGGAAAAAGATGTAACTGACAAATATATTGAAGTCTATATTTGATGTCAAAGTAAGATATGGATAGAGGGCACATTATATTGAGTACCTTAATAGGGGGTTAACCTACATTGATCTCAACGCTTGCTACAGTAAAACAATGTGAAAGTAAAGAAGACAGCTAAATATTCGCCAACTAGGATACGTAAAAGGCAATTACCTGATATTGTGAGTGACTAAAACGAAGCAGATACTGAAATAATCCACATTTTTTTGCTTTTGCTTTAGTTGTTTTGGCGTTAAAGACTTATATTCTTGTGTTGACACATTTTTGTGGCAAGTGTTAACTAAATGTTCTGTTATTCCTGAGAATGAAAAGAAAATAAAGGGAACTCTAAAGATGAGGTTTGAAATGATGAAGCTGTGACTATTTCCTTTGACAGCTGGTTCCATTGTGCGAGTGTCCTTCTAAAATGAGCTTGTTGATTCACTGATCATTTCTTGGAAATAAATGACTTTTATAGATTCTGTGGCTGACAACCTTTGTGTTGTATCATTGTCAGAGAAGATCAGATACATGTTTCTACCTCTCCATTCCGTATTTGTTAGACTATGGTCAGTCGGCTATTTTTCCTGGTTTTGCTGTAATGCTTCCAAACTCCAAATCTTTTGATCAGGGTGTGATGTTGCTCTGTTTCTCACATTGATTTGTTAAATTGTGAAGCTTGTCTTTGGATTGTTTCAATCTTGCTTATATTATTTTTCAGACTGTGTAAGATTCACACACAGGTGGATACTCTAGAATGTGAAAATGTTTGATAAGCCATAACTCTCACATTTTTATTGTAATACCAGTGTTTCCACTTCAGAAATCCAGAAACCCTTTTTGTTTTGGATATAATCATCTGAAAGTGGAATCACCGTTGCAATATGCTGTCACTCTGAGTCCCCATGTGAGTTTTCTATTTACCAATTGGAAAATTTTGCTACAGAACTTAAAACATTCTCATAGAATTACTACAGAGTGGAAACAGGCCATTTGGCCCAACAAGTCCACACCAACCCTCTGCAGTGTAACCCACACAGACCCGTTCCCCTACCCTATTACTCTACACTTATACCTGACCAATGCGCCTAACCTACACATCACTGAACACTATAGGTAATTTAGCATGGCTAATTCATCTAACCTACACATCTTTGGATTGTGGGAGGAAACCCATGCAGAAGCAGGGAGAATGTGCAAACTCCACATAGACGGTCGCCCGAGGCTGGAATCAAACCCGGGTCTTGGTGCTGTGAGGCAGCAGGGCTAACCGCTGAGCCATCTAGCTGCCACATTCTGCTACTGGACCCTTTTTTGTTGTTAAATATTTTCTTTATTGGGCAGATCATTGTTAGAATTTTGATCTGCTTGTGATACACTTATTTTGCTGTCTTGTATTTTTAGTTGATTAAAGTTAATGTTGAATCTTTGTTGTTGTAAAGATTGTTGTGTGCTTAAACTGAGAGTTTCTGCTATTCTAAATGCAGTTTCTGTTGTGAAGTGCAGCTTTCCTTTACCAATATGGTGCCTTCATAGGGATGAGTGAAACCTTAAACCAACAGCCAAAAGCCAATTAACTTCACATCTGTCATTGGAAATATGTTAGAGCCTATTATAAAGGATGCAATAGTAGAACAAGCAGAAATACACAATATGATTAAGCAGACTTACCGTGGCTTTTTGAAAGGGATATTATGCCTGACAAATTTATTGGAGTTTATTGAGGTAGTAACAATCAGGATAGATAAAAGGAAAACAGTGGATTTAATATATTTGGACTTCCAAAAGACATTTGTTAATGTACCAGACATAAAGCTACTTAATAATGTAAGAGTCCATGGTGTTGAGGTTAGTATATTAGTGTGGATAGCGGATTAGCTACCAATAGAAGACAGTGTTCAGATAAAGTAGTTATTTTCAGAATGGTGACCTCTGACTACGGGTGTGCCTATACGTATGAATGTCTTGAATGAGGGAACTGAACATACTGTCACCTAGTTTGCAGAAGACACAAAAATAAGTGAGAAGGCAAGTCGTAAGGAAGATACAACAAGTCTGCAGAGGAATATAGACTGATTAAGTGAATGGGCAAAAGAGCTTGGTAGATGGATTACAGTATGGGAAAATATGGGGTTATGCACTTTGTCAGGAAGAGTAGTAAATGGAGAAAGACTGCAGTTGGGTTGCAGCACAGAGAAATTTAAGGATCCCCATGCATGAATCACGAAGATCTTGAGCCATGTTCAGCAGCAAATAGGAAAGGCAAATAAGAATGAGAGGAAACATATTGAAACATAAAGGATTCTTAGAGGTCTTGGTGGGGTAGATGTGGAGAGGTTGTCTCCCCTTGTGAAAAAGGGGCATAATCTAAGAAAAAGGGATCACACATTTAAGGCAGATGAGGAAGAATTGTTTTACCTGACAGTAATGAATCTGTTCAATGCTTTACTATAGAAGGCTATCAAGGCTGTCATTAAGTCAATTCAAGACTGAAATAGCCAAATTTTTAATTAGTAAGGGAATTGAGGATTGTTGGATCAGCCACGATCTCATTAAATGGTAGGGCACACTCAATGGGTTGAATGGACTGCTTCTGTTCCTATAAATTATGGATTAATGGTATTTATTGCCTATATCAAAGATGACTGCTGTGTTGTCATTCTTGCCATTTTTTCTGTGTCTAAAGTATTTTCAACACCATGTGATCAAGATCGTTCTCTTTTACTTTATCACTGCTTTTCCACAAGTAAAATTGATAAAATTGATAAATCTTCTTACTTGTCGAAGAAAGCTTATATTTCTCACTCAAACTGTCAAAATGACAAAGATTTAACTAACTTCCCTGTTACAGTTGTGAAAAATCAATTTCCAGTAAACAACTTCTACTTCTTTTTGTTTTCAAGCAATTTAGAATCATAGATTCGCTATCGTGCAGATAGAGGCCATTCAGCCTATCAAGTCTGCACTGACACTGTAAGGAGCATCCCATCCAGATCCAGCCCCCTTGCCTATCCTATCAATGTAACCCCACATTTACCATGGCTAACCCACCTATGCTGCACATCCCTGGACACTACAGGACAATTTAGTGTGGCCAATTCACCTCATCTGCACATCTTTAGACTATGGGAGGAAACCAGAGCACCCAGCACAAACTCACGCATACACATGGAGAATGTGCAAACTCCAAGCAGACAGTGACCAGAGGCTGGAATTGAACCCAGATCTCTGGTGCTGTGAGGCAGCAGTGCTAACCACTGTACCACATTTAGATTAGATTGGATTATTTACAATGTGGAAACAGGCCCTTTGGCCCACAAGTCCACACTGACCCTCCACAGAGCAATGCACCCAGACCCATTCTCCTAAATTTACCCCTTCATCTAACACTACAGGCAATTTAACATGGCCAATTCACCTAACCTGCACATTTTTGGACTGTGGGAGGAAACCGGAGCACCCAGAGGAAACTCACGCAGACACGGGGAGAATGTGCAAACTCCACACTGTTGCCTTTAGTTTCAGCATTGTTCTGAAGAAATTTCTGAAATTGCCTGTTGCTAACTTGTTCATTGTATATGTACTTTAGAAATGGTTAAATCACTATTAGGACTCAACTCTGTTCCCTGATTTGGTTTTCCAAGTGGAAACAATTTTTTTCTTTCTTCCTTGGAAATCAGATCTGCTGGTAGTTGGTCTGTTTTCTTGGGAGATTGATCCAGATTTATCCCCTTAACTGTTTCGGTTGCTCTTGTTCTTTATTTTGAACAAAGCTTGTCTCACCTATTATTATCTGTAAAAGGCTTTTATACAGATTTAGTGTTGTTTTTGATTGTTCCTCTGCAGGAATTTTCTGTTCGGAGACATTTCCTTCACAGCAGCTTTTTTGTGGTGAGCTAAGTCAGCATTTATTGCCCATCCATAGTTACCCAGAAGGCAATTAAAGGGCAACCACATTGCTGTGGGCCTGGAGTCACATGAAGTAGATCAGATGAAGTAAGGATGGCAATGTTTTTCCTTGAAGGACATGAATGAACTTGCTCGGTTTTGCCCGACAAGCAGCAACAGTTTCATGGTTGTAATCAACAAGGTAAAAACAATGACTGCAGATGCTGGAAACCAGATTCTGGATTAGTGGTGCTGGAAGAGCACAGCAGTTCAGGGAGCATCCGCTGCACTTTGGATGCTGCCTGAACTGCTGTGCTCTTCCAGCACCACTAATCCAGAAACAGTTTCATGCAACACTTAATACCAGACTTTCTTTTGTTGATTTTGAATTTCACCATCTGCCATGGCAGGATTAGAACCCAGGTCACAAGAATGTTACTTGGATTTCTGGATGAACAGTCCAGTCATAATACCACTAATATCACCTCCACATCTCATTCAGTTCTGTGGCTTTTCAGACTGCTGGCTGGTCTTAAGGCTGTATTTATGTTTTAGTTTTAAGGACATTCTTATTGAGTTCTTCTTTCAAGCACTTATAGATCTGTTTCTTCATCTTTGGATGCTGCCATGATTTTCTATACAGTGGATCCCATTACTGCAACCATCTTTTGTTGTGTGGTTTTATGCCCACAACCATGAGTCTAGGTTCAAGACACACCATTTAAGGAGAACACAGGGTCAAGAACTGTCTTCAGGCTTTGGCTTCATAAATTTACATTGCTAATTACCTATTATGACTAAATTCCACTAGACATCAGGAATGTACTAGACTGAATGTACTATTCACTAGGCTTTGATATTACTGTTGCAATGCTGAGAGACAGTTCTATAATCTCTATTACCCAATGCTAGTCAGTCTACTCAGTGTGCTTCTCTGCATATGTTCCTATTCACATGGCCAGACTTCAGGCTTATGCCTGCTGTCTGAGATTTTCTCTCTTCCTTTTTAACTCTATCTATACTGTGCTATATATGCCAGTAAGGAGCCCTTGAGTTTTTAGAAAACACTCTGCAGATGAGAACCTTGTGACAAAATTCTCCAAGGCAGAATCTACAATCAATGACAAAAGAAGTTAAAATCTTCAAGGAGTCATGCAGCAGCGAAAGTGAGCTAGAAATTTCATGAATCTGGAACACTTGCCTCACACCAAGGAGGGAAGGAACGTGGAGTTTTTGTGAGTAAAAATGAAATCCTTTATGGGCAGTGGAACACTTTAAAGACCAAAGATACAGTTTACAATCTTGCAAAGCAAGAAGTCAGAAAAAAATAATTAATGGTTCATCTTAAAGACTGACAAAGCCTGTGAACTATTAATTGCAGCAATATTCATTTGGCAAAGCTATTAAGAGAACAGATTCATTTATTAAGGTTATGACTAGGGGCATTCTTCTTGGGAAGCCATAACAATCATCCATTTTACTTGCAAAATATATCATGTTGACCATATAAACAAAATTCGTGCTAGACAGAAATACAATCAGTAGCAACAGTGTTATACTATGCAACGGAAAGATATTAAAGCAGGGAATTAGGAGGTCATGTCAACAGAAATAATATTGCCAGGAAGATTTAATTTCAATAATGGGCCAAATAAAACACAGAATTGGACCTCCTGGAGAAAATAGTTTTTAAGATGTTGAATTACTTTGAAACTCAGAAGCTGAACAAGTAAATACATTTTTTTGTATTTGATTGGATCTTTACCTAATGGAGTTATGGCTTACTTAGGGGTAAAAGAAGCAATATATTTCTGATGAAGTTTCATAAGCTTTTAACAATTATATTCTATCTCAGAATGGATAACATTCTTGAAAGAGCACAATTAAGTAGAATGATTCAGCATCATGGGAAATCCACAGATAATTGCTTAATGATCTAGCCAGATTAGTAGATAGAAATGAGTATGGAGGTTTGTCAGATTTATTCCAGTTTGTTAGGACGGTTCTACCGTCCCCGTGTTCGTTTCGGAGGAATGAGACACCGGGTCAGATTCTAAGAAACAGACTGCTTTATTCGAGAGAGAATCGAGTTACAGCAAGGTATCAGGCTTGCTGGAGAAGGCGTTCTGAAATATTTCCAAAAACCCCTGCTTGATATATTGTTCGCTAAGCTAACACTACGTAATCACTCACACACGTGATCTCTCAAAGACAAAGGCCTCGGCCTTGGCAGGTATCCACGAGATGGTCTGTCTCGTAAACAAGGTCTCCGAGTAAAGGCTGCCATTGTATTGGTCTGACCTTGGTAGTCCAACTGCACAGGCAGTTTCGGTAAACAGTCCAAACAACAGCTCCGCAGCGCCCCCCGATTTCCCAAGAAGTAACTACATCTCTACCCTCCCTAGGCCTATGATATATCCATCCCAACAAGTTAAAAGAAGAATTGACTTTCGAGAAAGCCATTCAGATGAAGAGTGAGGCAGAAGTTCAGAAGCAGTACATATCAATCTTAAACAGAGAGAAACAACCTTATTGCAGGAGATCTGTAGAATATATTTAATTGCTTGGGTACAAACTCATGAGATGCTATTACAAAGACGAGGGCAGACACCACATATTAAAAGTCAATGTCAGTGCTGTGAAGCAAGGAAATCTCAAAGGCACAAACAGTGACCAACAATTTGAGAAAAATACTATCTGTAACAAATTTGTTGAAGTAGGACATAGTCACTGAGCAGCAAGAAGACAAATAGCTACTCACATGGAGAAGTTAATGAGTTAGTAAAAAATGTCAAAGGCATTCCTAAAGAAAATAGGTGAGTCAAACTTAATGGAGAGGCATTTAACTCTCTATGCTTCATTAAACCTTCACTCTCCAAATGGATGTTACTCCCCTCAATCTTCTTTCAAACATTTCCCTACTACTGACGTTAGACTAACTACCCAATAGTTACCTCATTCATCCCTATCAGCTTTGTTGAATAATGATACCACATTAACTGCCTGCAGTTCTTTGGCATCTCTTCATCTCTCCAAAAATTAATGTCAGGGAACCTGCAGTCTCCTCTCTTGCCTCCCATAATATCTTGTTTAAGATAACTCTCTCCTATTTTTAGACTATCAGACTTGTTCTTCCCCCACCTCACTAGAGCAAACCCTGTCAATCACTATGAGTCAAGAGGATGGCAGCAATAGATCTACCCAGATGCATCTTACACTGTATTCAGGTGTGGTATGGATTTACTAGCTAGTTTTCAGAATGTTGTGAGCTTCAGAGTGCTTCATGACTTGACATTACGCAATGTTTCCAAACAATTTGCAAATGACACTGTCAGAAGGCCGACAGAGTCCTTTCTTGGACATTAATTTTATTTATGTATGCCAAAAAGCCTTTTAAGAGGTAATGTGGTATGAATGAGGAGCTTGTCAGTGTATCTTTATTCAGCTATAGAGCTCTCCCACTCTGACTAGTTGGTTATCACTCAGTTCTACGCACAAGTAAACTTGAGTAATGTTATAAGTTAAAAATCACACAACACTAGGTTATAGGCAGCAGGTTTATGTGAAAGTACAAGCTTTTGGAGCACTTCAAAAGCTAATGCTTCGAAATAAACCTGTTGGATTATAACCTCGTATTGTGTAATTTTTAACTTTGTCCATCCCAGTCCAACACCAGCGCCTCTACATCATGAGTAATAATTGACAGTGCTGTTTCACTAGTCAGAAGTGAAACATGCTGTAGATGGCACAAAAGGTCCTGATCACCACTTGTAAGTATAGCTGAACGCTAGTTCAATCACATATGATTTGTACTTTAATAGTAGATATAACTGAGCCAGGTTTGCTTGCCTATTCCATTGCTCTGGGTTTATCATGACAACATCCAAACCTGTACTGTAAAAAAAAAAGTTTTGCAACAGATCTAAAATAAAATTGAAAATAAAGTTGGAATAAGAAAAGAACCCCAATGTTAAGATAAAAGTTATATTTTGCTAAATGCATGGGCAGGTTCTGGACTTCAGCAAGATTGATGGTTAGATAAGTAAATCTTGGCAGAGTACAAGATTAGGGATATCTGATCTAGAGTTCTTACGTTAAGCATTTTCAATTTGTGATAGAGGGTCAATGTGTAAGCAGTTGCTTCTATAGAAAATATTTTTGGTCCCTGTTTCTTTTGAATGTGCTTGTTTTGAGAGAATGTAATATAGAAAGCAATTTTCATAAACAAGTATAACCGAATTTTCAGCCCTAATGGTAGACGTAGAACTGAATCTCTTTGACAACTGGTCTTCAATGTATATCTAGTTTCATATGACAGCTGTAGTCCTGACATTACCTATATGGCCTTAATAAAAGGATGTCAGTTCCAATTTAATGTGTAAAAACACAAAGGTCATGGTTTTCTCATATAAAGTGGCTAATAGCTTTCAAACTGCTTTTTGCACCAAGTCACAAAGTAAAACAAATTCAACCTGACCTGATTACAAAATAGACTGACACTCCCAAGCTTTCTTTGAAAGCCAACCAATTTGTATGTATCTTTAAAATGTGCTCGTTTTGAAAACTTCATTACTTTTGTTGATGGTTATTCACATAGACAAAGAACAAAGCCTTCATTGTCTTTGTGAATTTATGTTAAATTTATGCAGTAGAAAACATTCAAACAACAGACATGTGTTATTCAGTATAAAGCATTACAGACTGAAAGGAGCTGAGCAAATCAGAAATAATGTGTTTTCAGTATATCAGGAGTACAATAACAGAAAAGATCCAAAGTGTTGAATGTATTCAGGGAAATATCCTATTTTGGACTCACTGGTTATTTGTGGTAGATGCTATTCCAAGTGTGAAATCTGTTTAAGAGCAGTAATTGTGCATTTTGAAGCAAAATCGGCAAGACCTTAATTATACGAGGGGAGATATTCTTCTTCAGTCCCTAGATAGTAACCTGGCAAGGGAGATTGATTATGCATTCTAAAACCAACCCTCATTTTTATTCCATTGATTCCAGGGCAATCCTTTTGAATAGATTATTGCTGAGGTGACAGAAATAAAAAATACCCAATGATGTACTGTGAATAATAACACTTTTGAAATCCAGATGTTTAACATCAATGTGCAACCAAAATATAACATCAGTGTTAATTTGTAAAATGTGTGCAAAACCCCAATTTCACTTTGAAGCAGACGGTGACACATCAACGCAGATCCAGATTCTGGCTACATCATGATAATTGCCTGGTGTAAATGTACTCATTTCAGTCTGATATCAGGAGACAGTTCTGCATGAATACTTGTATGCATACGCCAAACATTGCACTTAGTGACTGCTCTTTAATTTTGAGGTACTGTGAAGTTTATAAACAAGCAGACCTAGTTAGATCTAGCAGACTGCTGAAATGTTAATAACCCCAAACCCACATGAGAATGAGATTGTATTTCACAGTGCTGAGCACAAATAGCATGTGAGAGTCTCCGACAGGATGCCCCACATCATGTAGTTTCAGTACTTTCAGCAGTCCTGTTTATGATGTTGTGCTGTTACTTTCATGTTTGTGATACACATTAACAGGAAAGTAATCACCATAAATCGGAGAGTTCATGCAATTAAATCACTTTGTTAGTTGTGTTGCCATCCATTAAACCTGCTGAAAGCTGCTAATTTTATGTAATTATGCCTTTTTCACTAACTTGCCAGCTGGTCATCTTTGAATGAATTCGCAATGATAATTTGTATCAGCTTTTATATGGCATCTTCTTCTTGCTGTTTAAATCTCCAACCATTTGAAAAATGTTTTATCTTCCCTTTCCACTGAATCAAACTGAAAATATATTCAGTCTCTTACAGTCAATGCTGAAATAATTGTAGAATGTACAGTAAGTATATTGAAGTAAGTTGAATAAATGGCATATTTTCCTGTACAACATAGTATTGTTTTGGTTGACAGTAATTCAGATAGTCAATGTCCATCAACTGAAGCTATTCTATTTTTGCCAATGGGTCTAGAATCAGTATAATATTTCTTAGAGTTATAGAGGTGTTACAACACGGAAACAGACCCTTCGGTCGAAATCGTCCTTGCCAAACCAATATCCTAACCTAATCTAATCCCATTTGCCAGCATTTGGCCCATATTCCTCAAAACTCTTCCTATTCATATACCCATCCAGATGCCTTTTAAATGTTGCAGCCTCTACCATTTCTTCTGACAGCTCATTCCATATACACACCACCCTCTGTGTGAAAAAGTTGCCCCTTAGGTCTCTTTTAAACCTATCTTGTGTAGACACCTTGCAGTTAAAGAGTCAAAACATAAATGGAATTTATTTTAACATTAAACAAAAACAGGGAAATCAGGGAACACCTTTCTTTATGATTGGTGGATAATGAATCTGCAGCTAATGAAATACCAACTGGAGATTTTTGCTGTCCCAGCTGACCACAGAAATGATATCAGGTTGGTGTGTGCTGGAGTAATATTACACATTACTTGATGTATTTATCAAAGTCAAAGTTCTTACAAATGCTAACCTATAACCACATTTTGCCCAACTGGGAACTTTTTGTCACCCTTTCTCAACAACATGGGGAAGGCATACTGTTTATGTGTATTATCTTCAACATTTGTCTATCTTTAACACTGATATTTTTTCTGCATTTTTCTTTGGCTAAGTTATTACAGGAGTCTACAGCTTGTTAGAAATCTGGTAGAGAAACTAAAACCTTCCCTATTGATGTGAGATTGAAGTGAAGAAGAGTAACCAACTGCATTTATATTCAATCTATTTCCTGATTACAATACAGTTAATGATGTACAAAAGCTGTTGATTACTATCAACCATTGTTCCACCACAAATTAGCGATATACTTTACTTGAGATTTTGAGATGATCTACAAACAAAGAATCAGTATCTGAGGAAATATTTCAGTGAACATAGTAAAATTCTTATCTGCTTTTGGACCGAAAAGCCCTCTGGAAATAGGCAAAAAATAAAAAAAGCAATTTATTCTATAATAAATGTTTCATTCTTGCATTTTGATCCACAAACTAGCCAGGTTATTATTAATATTGTTTTTATATCATAAGAGTTTCTACATTCCAATATATGGTCATGTGTGCCTTTGGAAGTGAAAATTAAATACTACATTGACATGGTGCTACTTATAATGTTCTTGTAAGTTTTCTAAAGGAACCCATTACAGAAGCCTTAAGTGTGAAAAACATTCATTCCCTTCACAAAATAGACAGAAATAATCCTTTGCTACTTAATTATTCTAGGATCAACATGTAAAGTCTCCATACAAGCAAACTATAATTAATATTATGCTTAGAAAAGGAAAGTAATGTCCAGAGAATTATAATTATTGATCCTAAAGCTCTGAAATAATAATACTGTAAGAATTACCTGCCTTATCATAATGTGCATGAACTCCACTACAAAGGTTATACTGAGATTCCTACCTGTGCCCAGGCATTGATACGAATGATGGTATGTAGGCAGGCAAACAGGGTTCAGTTTCTGTCCTCTGATTTTTTTTAACACTACTGCTCCATTCCCATCTAAAAATGAGATGGATCTTATCCCAATGTGGTACAGATACATTTAAAACCTGAATCAGCTGGATGTGGTAGATCATCTCCCTTACAAAACACATTTTCAACTCGGGAAACTGTAACATCATAAATATCTTCTGACTTTTAAAAATAAAGCACAGCAATAGGATGAATTGGAAAGTGCGCTACTCTGTGTTGCACAAGAATGATGAAATAATCTGTACCGGGAGTCAAAAGAAGTCTTGGGGCTAGAAATTTGTCTCAGGCAGTAACTCAAGTGAGCAGTATTGAATTAGCGCCTGACATCCAATACCATTTCAATCCATGATCTTTTCATAGTTAGAATGAAAAGACCTGTTGGAACTATTTTATCATTAGGAGTAAGTGAACAAAACTGTTAACATTTTTGACTAAGTCTTACTGCAGCCATTTGTGAACACACAGAAGTTTATAGCATGAAAAGCCTGAGACAATTGAATCTCACTAGTTTGAGTCAATGTACATTTGGTCTTGGAAAATAAAGTTTTGAAATTATTTTTGACATAAACAAAGTGTTCCAATTGCTGAGGTGCAAAATGATATTTGTAACTAGACCATGGATTTGATAGGGGCGACTAAGGACTGCAGATACTGGAGATCAGAAACAAAAGTGTGGTGCTGGAAAAGCTAAGCCGGTCAGGCAGCATCTGAGGTGCAAGAGAGTCGACATCTCGAGCATAAGTTGAGTTGAGTTGAGCTGAATTTATTGTCACATGTACCGAGGCACAGTGAAAAGCTTTATCTTGTGAGCAATACAGGCAGATCACAGAGTTAACTAGCATAGATAGTAAAGAATAGGTAAACAGCGGCAACAACAAAAACACAGGTACAGGCGAATGTGAAGAGTTTGTGGGTCTATTCAGTATTCTAACAACAGTAGGGTAGAAACTGTTACAAAATTGGCTGGTGCATGTTTTCAGGCTTCTGTATCTTCTCCCTGCTCATTGAGGTTGTAGAAAAACATTACCAGGGTGGGATGGAGTTTGAAGAATGCTGGCGGCCTTTCCTTGACAGCGGGCCTGGTAGATAGATTCTATAGATGGGAGGTTGACTTTTGTAATTGTCCAGGCCGAGTTCACCACTCTCTGTCACCGTTTCCGATCTTGAATGGTACAGTTTGCATACCAGGTAGTGATATATCCAGACAGAATGCTCTCGATGGCGTACCTATAAAAGTTAGCAAGGGTATTCACCATCATGCCAAATTTCCTCAGCTGCCTGAGGAAGAAGAGATGTTGTTGGGCCTTTGTAACCAATGCAGCTACATGAAGAGTCCAAGAAAGCTTGTTGTGGATGACCACTCCCTAGAGCTTGACACTCTCCATCATTCCACCTCTGTGCTGTTAATGTGTAGGGGGGGTATGAGTAACATCCCGCCGAAAGTCAATAATGAGTTCCTTGGTTTTGCTGGCATTGAGAGCTAGGTTGTTCTCAGTGCACCATTTTTGCAGGTTTTCCATCTCCCGTCTGTAGCCTGTTTCATTGCCATCTGAGATTTGACCGACTATAGAGTGTCATCAGTGAACTTGTAAATGGCATTAGTGTGGTATTTGGCAATGCAGTCATGGGTATACAGTGAGTACAGTAGGGGGCTGACTATGCACCCCTGGGGGGTCCCAGTGTTGAGTGTTAGTGATGATGAAATATTGTCCCCAATCTTCACTGATTGTGGCCTGTGGGTCAGCAAATTGAGGATCCAGTGGCAGAGAGTGGGGCTTAGTCTGAGATCACTAAGTTTAGTTATCAGTCTTGAGGGGATAACAGTGTTGAAGGCTAAACTGTAGTCAATGAGTAGGATTCTTACTTGGTGTTCTTGGTGTCAAGATGGTCTAGAGAGGAGTGAAGGTCAAGTGATATAGCATCTGACATGGATCTGTTGGTCCGATAGGCAAATTGGAGTGGGTCAGGGGAAGTGGGGAGGTTGGAGTTGATTAACGCCATGACCAACCTTTCAAAGCATTTCATGACCACCGAAATTAAGGCCACTAGGCGGTAATCATTGAGACATGCTGCATGAACCTTCTTAGGCACAGGGATGATGTTGGCACTCATGAAACAGGCAGGGACAGTGGCCTGCTGCAGGGAGAGGTTGAAGATGTCCGAGAAGACCTCTGCCAGTTGATCTGCACATGCTGAATGCACAGCTTGGTACTCTGCCTGGTCCCATCGCTTTCCTTGGATTCACATGAAGGAAAACTGATCTGACCTCTGATGCAGTGACTGTTGGGATAGGTTCATCAGGACTAGTCGGAATAGGTGTTACCTCTCCACCGAAATAGTGCTCAAAGCGAGCATAGAAGGTGTTGAGACGATCTGGGAGGGGTATGTCATCATCTGCTATCCTGCGCTGTCTCTTTTTAGAACCTGTAATGTCATTCAGTCCTTGCCATAGTTGCCAAGTGTCTGTCTGGATCAGCATTGGTCCTTGGCTGTCTTAATGGCTTATATTTGAATAGGTTTCCTGATCTGAAGGCCTCATGATTGGTTTTTAGCAGGTTCTGTATGTCCTGATTCATCCAATGTTTCATATTGGGGAACATATAGTTTGACTTCTGTGGTATGCCTGATTGTATTTGTATTGTTGGGAGATAATTGTAGAGAATTAACAAAAGGCTCTCGCCAGCTCTTCAAGTGGTTGGTGAAGTGGGTGTTATAGCCTGTCTCACAAATTTAATTTTATTGATGGTTTCCACTTGCTTCTGTCATCATTCTCACCTTCATTGTTCTATGATTGGCTGAGGTATTTTCCAGAATTTAATGTTTTTTTTCTTGGTAAAAGTTTTTTCTAATATTCCAACATTTCTTTCTTAACATGCATTATAAAACTGTAATGAACATGACCAATGTCTACAGTAATATTGTTATGTTCCTCTCTCCTCAGGTACTTTCCCTCTTTTCCCCAGAATTATGGCTCTTGATCCCACTTCTTCCAAACTATTGTTCCATTATTAATCACCACTTGCTCAGAAAAACACTTCAAACATAGTGTTGCCGCTGAAATTTCTGCCTTATTATTTTCCAACCCCACGTGTGAATCATTCCAAACAAGTTTCTGCCCCTAGTATAGTACCACAAATGTTCTCCCCAAACTTACATGATATCCTGTGTGACCATGACAGAGGTAAATTGTCACTCCTCTTCCTTTTTGATCCACCACAGACCTAACCCTTCTCCTCAACATCTGCCTGAGGTCAAACCCACAGTCTTGGTGTTATATTTGGTCATATATCTATGGCCATTATTAATGCTACTTATTTTGTAACATCACATGACTCAGCTCTAACTCAACTAATCTGCTGCAGAATCCTTTAAACAGGACTTGGTTACTTCTCGATTTGACAAGTTTAATGCCTTTTTAGCTGGTTTCCCGAGTTCTATCCTGCATTAACTTAGGCTTGTCAAGAACTCAAATAAACAGGGAGAAAGCCATGGAACAGTTTGAAAATAAGGATGAGGATTCTAAAATGTAAGTCGTTGTGTAACTGGGAAGAAGTGCAAATTAGTGAACCCAACAGTGACGGCGTGAACAAGGGCATAAGTAGTGATGTAATAGTAATGTCTCTGCACTTGTAATCCAGACATAAAGGATAATCATCTGGGGATGTAGCTTCAAATCCCATAACGGCAGCTACTGGAATTGAATTCACGTAATAAAAATGTGGACGTTTTGTGGAAGAAAAGAATTACTTCCAATAAGGTTGGACATGATACTACTGTTGCTTTTCATAAAATGGTCTTTAAGATTATGTGACAATGCAGGGAAAGCAAGCCAAACCAAATCAGCCACACCATCACTTGATTCACAACACAGTGAACATAAAACATGCAATGATCCTCAAAATTGCTCAATTTTTCCTTACCATACTTTTAGATATCAAGTTTATAATGTAAACAAAAACCAAACATGTTTTATTAAATTAATGATTAAGTTATTTGTTATTAAATTATGAAATTTTAGCAGAATGCACATGAAAAACAAAGCATTCTAATTAATATATATAGTCAATCTTCTCTGATTACAAACCGCCACTCTCACATTGACAGACAAACAGACACAGTTAAACAATGAACTTTTTTCAAAAATAAAAGACTCATAACTTACCAGTTTGCTAATCGTCTCAATAATGAATACCAGGTCTTCATGAAATCTTTGGATGATGGATTGTATTACAGGCATGCAAAACTATATACCTTGCTTGAAGTGATGCAAATAAATTTTGCAGACTTTTAGAGAATTTGTACTCATTTTTTACAGATTAGCGTCCTTTTCACAAAATTGTAAACAAACTAAGAACTGGGCAAGTCAGAGAAAAATCAAAAAACCCAACCAGATCCAGCAGCTTCCAATGGAAAAAATGCCTCCTGCCCAAAACCTAGTCAAAGCCAGTTCATTCTTCATTTATTTTCCTCGTTGACATTTTTTACGGTTGGTTAGCCAGCACTGTTCCTGCCTTGATTGATCAATTCAACATCCATTCATCTGCCAATTCCCAACATAACAACATCTTGGTGCTGCTTCATGTATACAGAACAACCTCGATTATCCGAACAAGACGGGCAGGGAGTATTTTGTTCAGATAACTGATTGTTCGGATAACTATTTGGATAACTGATTGTTTGGATAATGAATAATGTTTTTACAGGATCTTGAGCTCTTGTTCGGATAATCCAAAATTTGGGTAATTGATGTTCAGATAACCAAGGTTGTTCTGTAGTGATATTAGAGCTGTAATTTACTTCCATTAGCTTTCTAAGCCAGTTCCCAACTGCAAACACCAGTGTTTTATTTTCTTTTTAAAACAAGTTAAATTCTGAACTGCAACTCTCAGTTCCAAACCAAAAATTTTTTAAAATGTGTAAAACAGTGATGGTCTCAACAATGGAACAGAATCTACCATCATTGTGTGGTCCAGCCCAGATGATGCTTGAAACCCATAGCTGTGTGATTGAACTGAACTCAAACCATTTTGTACCATAGGGTGAAAGGAAAGTCAAAAAGGAATTGAACCAGATAGATCACCCAGCATCGACCAAGTGGATTAGAAACAACAACTATACACCCAACTGGAAAGTTGCCCTTAATAAAGCTGGGAGATCTGTCCCACAGATTAGTCAAGTTACAGCCTGACATTGTCTTACTCCATGAATCAAGTCATGCAGCCAGTGTCCCAGATACCATTATCATCCCTGACACCATTATCATCCCTGACTCTGTCCTGTTGGAATGACAAGACAGGGCCACCAGAGGTGGTGGTATATTGGTACACGAAAAATATGAACCATATAGGCCATGAAGCCCCTCCAACCTGCCCCATCATTCTATAAAATCTAGGTATTAACTGCCCTGAGCCTTAATTCCTCTTCCATGCCAGCTCAATATAACTGTCAATGTGAGTGTACCTGCACCATTCTTCTTTAATGTTCTATTACAGGCATTTGGCATGCTTATCTTCATTGGTCAGAGCATTGAGTGGAGGAGTTGGGACGTCATGTTGTGGCTGTAAGAACATTGGTGAGGCCACTTTTGGAGTACTGCGCATAGTTCTGGTCACCCTGCTACAGGAAGGATGATATTAAATTGAAGAGGGTGCAGAAAAAATTACAAGAATGTTACCGGGACTGGAGGGTTTGAGTTATAAGGAGAGGCTGGATAGGCTGGGACTTATTCCCTGGAACATAGAAGGTTGAGGGGTGACATTATAGAGGTTTATAAAATCTGGAGTGGCATAGCTAAGGTAAATAGTAAAGGTCTTTTTCACTAGAGTAGGTGAGTTCAAAACTAGATGGCATAGGTTTATGGTGAGAGGGAAATATTTAAAAAGGAGCTGAGGGTCAACGTTTTCACAAAGACAGTGATGCATATATGTAATGAACTTCCAGAGGAAGTGATAGATGCAGATACAGTTATAACATTTAAAAGACATTTAGGCACATACATGAATGGGAAAGGTTTAGAGGGATATGGGTCAAATGTGGGAAAAAGGGACTAGTTTACTCTGGGAAACCTGGTCAGCATGGACTGAAAGGTCAGTTTATGTGTTGCATGACTCCATGACTCTTTAACTCTTTGATATTTCAAAAATCTATCACTTCTTTCACTAATTCCAGTGATCTAGCCACCACAAGTCTCCAGGATAGAGAATTCCAGACATTCACTTCATCCTAGAAGACATACCTTCATGTTACAGTTTACATGAGTATCACGTTAATTTGTAACTATTTCCCCTAGTCTGAGACTTTCACACTAGTGTAAACATCTGCTCAACATCTACTCTGTCCAAGATCCCTTAAAATTTTGCATGTGTCAAGAAGACCACCCGTCATTTTTTGAAACTGAAGTGATTAAAGCTTTTGGCCTGTTTGGATGTTAAGTCAACTGCTTCATCCTGGGAATCACCTGGTGAATTGCTTTAGGATATCTCCAATGCCAGTATATCCTTTTTTTAAATTCAGGCACCAAAAGTGTACATATTACTCTAGGTCCAGCCTCACCAACATCATGTATCAAGACCTCCCAATTTTTAAAACTCCAACCCCACAGCTATAAAGGTCAAAGTTCAATTTACCTCCTTAATTACTTGCTGCATGTGCATTCCGATCTTTTGTATTGTCAAGATCCCTCTGCTCTACACCTTTTGCAGTTTCCATTGAAAAAGTAGTCTGTTTTCCCATTCTTTCAACCAAAATGCACGAGCTCATACTTTCCTACATTCAAGCTATCAAGTACAGTGGGAATGGCCTGGAGTCCCAGTATTGACTCTGGGCTCCACAGAATCTATAATGAATTCAATTTTTTTGTTGTATCCATTTGATTAATGTAGTATCTAACAATCTTTCAATTGTAACACTTCGGGAACTCTGAGGGGTTGCCAAATCTGACTGTTGGGTTTCCGACTTCACACTTATCTAGCATGAGGGGCAGGGCTTGTTGCAGAAATTTTGAATAAGTCACACAAACAGCTGAAAGGCCACTGAAGAGCAGTTCAAGGGACAGAGGCCATTGAAGATTACAGTTTGTGGGAGAGAGGCTTGAAGATGCAGGCTTCGCATTCACCAAAGCTTTTCATTTGTAAAACTGCCAGGAAGACAATTGAACTCCACTGAGCTGTTGTGTTCGACGTCAGGACAAGTCTGTGCCATTAGAACTCAGGAGTTCTAGGAGTTGCATGATGCAACTGGGCAAGGTTAGAGGTAACATGAAATCCCAGTGGCATGCTTGAAGATGTCAACTGGATGTAAGTTGCTGGAGTTGCTGCCTGTATGTACGACAGTGCTGGTACCAATCCATGATGGAGCTTCAAGGCCAGTCGTCAAAAGTGAGGAATTGTAATCCCTTGTGAAGTTTTAAAAAAGTTTAATGACTCACTTTTTTTCTTTATTCTTTCATGAAATCTGCACTTTGCTGTCAAGGTCCATATTTCTGCCCATCCCCAACTGTTCTTAAATTGAGAGTTTCTAAGCCATACAGAGAGTAATTGAGAGTTAAACATATTGGTCTGAATCTATGGTCACACGTAGACCAGACCAGGTAAGAACAGTAAATTTCCTTTCCCAGATGATATTAGTGAACCAGATGGATTTTACAAATATGAAAAAATGATTATTTCATGTTTACCATTACTGAAATTGGTTTTAATTCCAGATTCCATTAATTGAATTTAAATTTGAATACCTGCCATGGCTGAATTTGAACCAGTGTCCTCAGACCATTATCCTGGGTCTCTGGATTATGTGTCCAGTGACTTTGGCATTATGTTACCTTCACTCCCTTGAAAAGGGAGAATGAGGAATATGCGAGACACTGAGAGAGGGAATCATAGGACCACCAGCTCTCAGAGGCAGGAGTCAAATCTCCTCTGATCTGAATAGTGCAGGGTCTTATCTGCATGCCCATTGTCATTTCCTGGTTGTAACTCGGGAAGAGAGAACTGCCAGTATGTTGGAACAGAATGGCTGAAGGAAGAAGCCACCAAAACTTAGATTAGATGGCGGTGTCAAACCATTACATTGAACCAACACGGTCAAATCGTACAACATACTCAGAACATATGTAGAAATTCATATACCTGTATCTTTAAATAAGTTGTCCAATTGATATGTGACCAAACACTCGAACATAGGAAAATTATATGTTATGGAATGGAGTTAGATTGGTGTCAGCAACTTCTACTTCATTTGAAAATAAGAATTTCTTTTCATTTGTATTTTATACAAGATTTAAACCTTTAAGCATATATGCATAAACCTTCTGCATTTTTAAAACCTGTTAATTGAAATGTTGTTTGTTTCACTCTGTTTATTATCAGAATTATATCCTCATTATATATAAAACCCAGTAATTTGAAGATACAATACTGTACAGATTTGTGAAGGACAAGGATTTGACTATTTTATAATTACATCAGTGCTGATTTGGTCTTGCTTTAATGGAGGACATAAATTGGGCTTCTGATTAAAAATGAAATGCTGATAGATTCATATACCACTTAATGCTTGTTTTTGTTTGATAACATACTCTGAGAACACAACACACTGTAAAACAGCTGTCAGTCTTCAGTTCTGGAGCAAAGCAGATTATCAACAGCCTGCTTTTTGACCCTGCACCAATTACTGTCAGGCCATGATTGCAGTTGTTTCCTGAGTACCATCATTGACTACATCAAACTGCAGCCTCCCTGACTTGGTTGATCAAATGTTCAAAGCATGTTGATTTCTGATGAATACTTTTGAAAAATACCTGCAACAGTTAAAGAATTAAAAGTGACCAATATAATTTTCTTAAGTGGAAATTGCAAATCGTTGCAACCATCTGGTCACAATATGGATTAGTGTTTTGTTTTCAGCTTTACAGTAGTCTCCATCTGGTCTTTGGCAAGCAAGCTTGCGGTACAATTCCCTGAGACTGATATGTACCAAGTCACAAAGGACAACTTAAAAATGGAATTTAAATGAAGGTAGAAAATATTGCCATGTCACTCACATAATATTTGGCATATTTAATTCAAAACCCATATCCCAGTGGTTTTCTTCTCTCAGCTGTATAAATGAGATCTTATTAAAATTGCAGCTCTTTGATAACTTGCTGAGAGATTTTAATAATTGAAACTGTGCTTGAAAATACCTTTTTCCATAGATCTTAACATTTCTGGAATTGTAGAAAGAATCCTATGTATTAAAACCAAAACAAAACCTACTTTGCATGCATCTGTTTACTGTGTCTTTCGGCTTCTCATGCAATTTCAATGCTGTGGGTAAAGGTAGCTTTTATTTTTTTTAGTACTTTTATTACCTAATATGTTGGCTAGATACTTTGATGTGAACATTGTTGAGGTAAACAATTCAATATTAATTGTTTGCAATATTGTTTTTCTATGCCACCAGAAGCAGGTATTATATCATATCTCTTTAATGCAATATCTTTGCTTTTATTAAGTGGAAGAGTAAGGTTTGTTTCAGTTGGCCATTATGAATATCCTTGAGAAGAAATGGTTTAACTGATGTAGTGAGCTGAAATTTGCAGGACGAAAATCTCAGTGCAGTGTGTGACTTCTTTACAGAGACAAAGATTTATGATCCCTGAATGGTTCCATCTGAAGAGAGAGAAATTACTGACCTGCAACTTTAATCAGAGTCAGGTCAGATCCTATCATTAAGAATCAACAACCACTATCCCACGCAGCCTTTTGCTTTTTGACTCCAAATCACTGCCACCTGGGCCACTTCATTTATTTTCAAAAAGCCACTTAAGAAATATTTCTCCAGAATTGCTAACTGCAGCAGGTTAGGCATTCGTTCTCACAAACTGAACAGATACTTACTTTTATATGAAAGTGAATCATGTGTGGCTGGCTTTGTGATTAGATGTTCACTTGCTTCAAATTCTTCATCATCATGACATTGACACCCAGTGGTCCTGAATATTCACTCTGCCAACCATATGGTTTCCTTTGTCAGTTTTTTGGCTGCCCAGTTGATAGAATCTCCTGTGTCTGGGAAATAAAATAATCACACAGTTCATCTGCTACTGAAGTCAACATCATCCTCGCAGCTGAGCCCTATGGTAGTATCAATCGTGAAGGTCACAAAGGTGCTGAGCATGGTTGCATTTTCTGCTCACTGAAGTTGTATACGTTGGATTACAACCAGGGAAGAATAAAGGAGAAGTAGAAAACATTGACTAGATTTATGATCTCATGACGTAAACTACATTATAGTGCAATCTATATTCACACCACGTAGCAACTTCCTTTTTTTACTATCAATCTTCACTTTGTTGGCAGCACCTTTGTTTATGATTCATC
The DNA here is from genome assembly GCF_020745735.1 of Hemiscyllium ocellatum. NCBI lineage: Eukaryota > Metazoa > Chordata > Chondrichthyes > Orectolobiformes > Hemiscylliidae > Hemiscyllium > Hemiscyllium ocellatum. Next base: position 46,051,109 of record NC_083415.1, read on the forward strand.
AAAGTTAGTGGTTCAAGTTCAATTATAATATTTCAGCACACAAATTAAGACTGACATTCCACAGCAGTACAGAAAGTGTGCTGCATGGTCAAAAGTGTCATCTTTTCAATGACAGATTAACTGAAAATCTGTCTGGTAGCTTGGTTCGGTGTGAAGCCTCGCATGGTATATTTCAAAGAAAGAAGGGGTAGTTATCCCCTGGTTAATATTCATTCATTGAAGAGCATCACAAAAAGAGATTATCTGATCTTTATCCTATTGCTGTCTGTGGGAGTTTGCTGTGCACAAATTGATTACCATGATTCCTAAATCACAACACTGTCTACACCAAAAAATAAAAGTAGGTTATTGGTTGTAAAGTAAGATTCTGGTGGTGATAATTAAGTACATAATTGCAATGCAGACCTGTTGTTTTAAAAATCTTTAACATTTGACCCATGTAGCCTGTTCTTCCTGTATGAGCCTGGACTGTGAGTACCATCAGATTATCCAGGTTGGGAGCAAATCACCATGGACCAATTCTAACGACAAAAATATTTCAGAGCTTTGCTGAACAGAAAACAGCATTTTCTGCTTAGAGCACTTGGGAGTTAAACAGGAGTCTTGTAAAGATAATTGAATGATGTATTGGGGATTGAGACTTTTAGGCTTGCTTTGGTCAGCAGTGTATCCTCAGTATCATCAAAAGAGTCTACTGAACAATCTTTACATCAAGGAGATGCTGGAAGAAATCTGAAAGAAAAATTAAGGTCTGACAGCATCTATGGAGAGCAAGTACAGTTAATGTTCCAAGTCCAAGTTTTCTGAATACTTCCAGATCATTAATAAGCCAGTTCAAATCCATTATATCTCAGCCTTCTGCAATTCTGTGGTAGGTCAGGGATTAAATGGGACTGAGTGCCTGATTGAGGGATCTGATGTCAGGAATATAAGCTAGTGAAAGACACCTACATCCTTGCCTCTGACACGCCACCACTCTCTGACCCCTCTCCCCCACTCCACACCTTGTGATCCCCATCCTACCCTCACTCATCTTTAACCTAGGATCTCTTGGCAGACTTGGGCCTCTGGTGAATGCATGCCAGCAGCTTCAGTTGCTCCTGTTGGTGCTGTTGGCAATGAAGAACTGTTTACCTCCAATTAGCTGGCCTCTCTTAGCAAATGGGATATGGGTGAGCCCAACAGTGGCCTCTGGGACACAATGCCGGCCAGCCCTTCCACTGAAAAGGTTTCTTCTCTCGTTCTTCCAACAATGAGCAAGACTTTCACCAGCTAGATTAAATCCTGCGTATTAGAAATCAGAGTCTTGTTTAGAAATCAGTTCCACGTAAGATCCTTTCTCAGAGGGAAATACCAAGTAATAAAACAAAACTTGGAATTGAATGTTCTGGTCATGTGGAGCACTGATCTGAAATATAGAAAACAAGGCAGACCAGTATGTATCATCTGCAAATTTTACTAGCTTTTCCTTGTGAGGTATCTTTGGACCACTATTTAATATTTGTTCCACTAATAATGAAGCAGCATATGTGCAAAGTAAATTGAATTGGCTGCAAACAATTTTAATGTATCCTGAGGTTGTGAAAGGCTGTTTATAAGTGTAAATCTTTCTTTGTTTCAGGCAACTATTCTCCCTTAAAAAATGAAAGGGATGCACATTAACTCATTTTTCTTTGCATGAAAAATAAGTTGTCATAAAATGGAAATCAAAGATGCAAAGAGTATGTATTTAAGATAAAATATAAATAACTTGAAGCAGTTCAAAAAGACTGATATACTGTCAGAATGTAAAAGAAAGGGGGAGAAAGGTGAATGATAAATGTTACAAATAAGTGTGAAAGGATTAAAGGATTAACTGAATGATCACAGCAGAGTGACCACATGCTCATCTATTGCCAGAGATGATAAACTAATTCACAGTTAGGCTAAATACAATTTAAAGAGATTTTTATGTGTTTCATTAACATTGCATTTATACCAATAGCTAGAGGCTCCTTTGGATGTGGAGCATGTATTTGATTCTATGAACATTTACATTCTGTGATTCAAACTACTATGGAACTCATCTATGGCAAGTTTTATAACTATGTATTTTGAAAAGCATCTGTAAATAATCATGCTGCATGGTATGTTTGTGAATTTATCACCAAATCATAAAATTCTCTCTCTCTCCAATGTTTTGTTTTCTTTCTCTTGTCAGTTAGAGATGAAAAGGAAAAGGTTTTCTCCATGAAATGAGAATTTCTGTCAACAGTGCTGCAATAGTTTGGAACCAGAAATTCTTGTGGAAACCTTACGAAAAGATACTTGGACTCATAGTTTGAAATTAAATCCATTTTCATTTTAGCACATTTCAGTCTTGGAAAGTATGCCTGGCCCCTCTTTCTGTCCATGACTTCGAAAATTATGAAATGTTATTTCTGTACTGGAGCTCTTTGTCCCAGGCACCCACTACCTGCTCTGTAAAAAACTTACCATGCACATCTCCCTTAAACCTTTCCCCTCTCACCTTGAATTCATGACCCCTAATAACTGAGTCCCCTACTCTGGGAAAATGTTTCTTGTTATCCACCCTGTCTATATCTCTCATGATTTTGTAGACCTCAATCAAAACTCCCCTTAACCTATGTCTTTCTAATGAAAATAATCCTAATCTACTCAACCTCCCCACATAGCTAGAACCCTCCATAACAGGCAACATTTTGGTGAACCTCCTCTGTACCCTCTCCAAAACAGCCATATCCTTTTGGTAATGTGACCAGAACTGTGATGCAGTATTCCAAATGTGGCCGAACCAAAGTCTTATTCAACAGTAACATGACCTGCAAACTCTTGTACTCAATATCCCGTCCGATGAAGGAAAGCATGCCACATGCCTTCTTGACCACTCTGTCAACCTGCGTTGCCACCTTCAGAGTACAATGGGCATGAACACCCAGATCTCTCTGGACATCAGTTTTCCACAGAGATTTTCCATTTACTGTATAGTTCATTCTTGAATCGGATCTTCCAAAAGGCATCTCCTCACATTTGCCCGGATTGAACTCCACCTGCCATTCCTCTGCCCAATTCTCCAATCTATCTATATTCTGCTATATTCTCTGACAGTCCCCATTACTATCTGCTGCTCCAGCAATCTTACTGTCATCTGCAAGCTTGCTCATCAGACTACCTATACCTTCCTCCAGATCATACATATATATATATATATACATACATACATACATAAATCACAAACAACAGTGGTCTCAGCACGGATTCCTGTCGAGCACCACTTGTCACAGTTTTCCATTTTGAGAAACTCCCTTCCACTACTACTCTCTGTCTCCTGTTGCCCAGCCTGTTCTTTATCCATCTAGTTAGTATACCCTGGACCCCATGCGATTTCCCTCTCTCCATCAGCCTCCCATGGGGAACCTTATTAAATGCCTTACTGAAGTCTATGTGTGTGACATCTACAGCCCTTCCCTCATCAATCAATGTTGTCACTTCCACAAAGAATTTTATTAAGTTGGTAAGACATGACCTCCCCTGCACAAAACCATGTTGCCTGTCACTCTATCACTGAAAAGTCCATTTTCTTCGAAATGGAAATAGATCCTATCCCTCAGTATTTTCTCCAGCAGTTTCCCTACTACTGAGTCAGGCTCACATGTCTATAATTATCTGGATTATCCCTGCTACACTTCTTAAACAAGGGGACAACATAAGCAATTCTCCAGTCCTCTAGGACCTCACCCATGTTCCAAGATTCTGCAAAGATATCTGTTAAGGCCCCAGCTATTTCCTCTCTCACTTCCATCAGTAACCTGAGTTAGATCCCATCCGGACCTGGGAACTTGTTCACTTTAATGCCTTTTAAAGTACTCAACACTTTCTCCCTCATTATGCTGACTTGACTCAGAATAACCAAACGTTTACCCCTAACCTCAACATCCGTCATGTCCCTCTCTTCAGTGAATACTGATGCAAAGTACTCATTAAGAATCTCACCCATTTTCTCTGACTCCATGCTTAACTTTCCTCCTTTGTCCTCGTGTCTTCATCAACCATTCCATGATATTCTTTTCTCCAATTTCCTCTTCCAGTCCAACTTCATATTTTTCTCCTCCTATAGGCTTTCTCCACTCCACAAGTGGAAACTAGCAGTTTTTCTCTATCCTGTCTCTTCTCCCACTTCACACGTCATTCTTTTGTCCATTTCAAATTTGTTCTTTCTTTTTCCCACAAACTCTCTGCCCATTTCTGCTATTTCTCCACCACTGGACTCCTACAACCTGCTAGAGCAAATTATTTTCCTTCCCCTTCATTCCCAACACTTGGTCATTCATTATTATCCATTTCTGTCCACTTGGTAAACCTTGTCAATAATCTAGGGTATATCACTATAAAGATAGAAGGATCTATTTACTAGTAGCCAGATAAAGAAGAACAGGACTGAAGGAGATTGGCTAGACCATGAGAATTTATTAGCCAGACCCCTGAAAGAGTAACCACAAATATGAATTGCACCCCATGTATTTTCAGGAGGCCAGTGTGCACTAACAAGACCTTACCGTATCTTATTGACAATGTTTGGGGTCCAGCAACACTGCACAACTGGAACTCTATATTATACATATGGTCAATGCAAAAAAGATCCAGTGCAATCTTTTAATTATTCATTCATGAGATGTAGTCGCACTACCTGAGCTAGCATTTCGTGCCATTCCAGGTTGCCCTGAAGAAAGTGCTGGTAGTTATTCTGAATTATCTAAATTTGAAATAGGAAAAGAAAGTTGAATCAGCCGACTAGACCAACTTGGCAGTATACCCATAAATATTCATTCTGTTCACCGTCAGCAGCAGTGGTGTGTACCATTCTGCAAAACTGCAGAAATTCACCACTTTCCAACACAACACTTGCCAAACACATGACCGCTTCCCCTAGAAGGAACAGGGCAGCAGATATTTGGGAACACTACCACCTGCAAATTCCCCTCCAGGTCACTCACCATCCTAACTTGAAAATATGTAATCTTTCCTTCAATGTAACTCGGCCAAAACCCTGAAACCCCCCCACTCCCCAACCCCAATGGCATTGTAGACATATGTAGGCCAGTAGTTCAAGAAGGCAGCTCACAGCCACTTTCTCAAGGGATGAGGAATAAATGTTGGCGCAGCCAATGATGTCCACATCCCATGAATAAATGTTTTAAAAGTGGCTTTATTTTGTTTCAGCAATTTGGGTTTTCATTTATTATTCCGAGCGTATTATAAATGTGCAATGAACACAAGAAATGTAGTTCTGCAAGAACAAAATGTGAGAAAAATAGATTTCCAGACAAAAGTTCAAAAGACGTTCCACATTATTTGTTGAACACATAAACAATTCAACCTGTGTGCATACTTACACCATTGCTCAGCAGAAAATTAGAATTTTGACAGTCACTGCAGATATTATCATGTTCATTATAAAATCAAAATACCCACTTTTGAATTTGTTACCTGGACACGTGTTTCATCAAATGAAAGCTCTACTCCTTCAGGCCATCTCAGGGAAATATTTTTCAAACTCAGGAGAGAAATCGGTTCTTCAACCAGTTCTCGATGCGACTTAACTCCTCATCGTAATCACCCATACAATTCTTCTTTTAACTTTCATTAGGTAATGGGCCAAACAATGCCTGAAACCAAATTGTTTTTGTCAGCTTGAGGTCTGAGCCATTGTGAGGACTAAAGCTCAGTTACATATCAGAGCCATGCCAACACTAAACAAATGTCCACCTTAAATAGGATCTGCAGCATAAATGGCTTGTCGGGGTTGGTGACCTTGTCTCATGTTGAAGTGCTGGGTGTAATCGCTCAGACAGACCTGCACTATTCAATCCATTGCGGAGCTCGAAAGATTCCTGCTCCATTAATAAAAATGACAATTCCCTGAGATGTCTTGCTAATGGTTCATAGTTATTCCCTATTGAGGATAATCAGTTGTGCTGCCCAACAACTGGGAAAAACAGGTTAATGTCTCAGATGCACACTCCACCCCTTTGTACCTTAGAACTGCAATCAAGTTTTGATGGTGTGTATCTCACAAGGAATCTCCCAACTGGAAAGGTGGACACAATGTTCACTCATCTTCAGGTCCTACCCAAGATGCTAGCCACTAAAGAAATGGGGCATTTGGGATGGAGAGTGACCTGATAATCATTTCACTCTGAGAGGAGGGTGTTAAATCATACTTTCGACTATCCTTAAATGTGTTGCTAACCTAATTAAGAGTTTGGTGCTTCAACAAGGTTTCGCGTTTAAAAAAGCATTCCAACCCCTGGGAAAAGCCATTAAAAATCAGTAATACTAGAAAATGAATATATTGGCCATACTGGAGTACTGTACAGAGGTACATAAAATAAATCGGACTAGTATATATCATTCACACGTTTCACTGGTTTTTGCTTCTGGGAAATTACTAGAAGGAAATATTCAACAGAGTACAAATTGTCTTTTATATTTGATCGTGGGTATTCTTTGGGTATTGATATAATCTCAGGCCAGATGTCTTTGTACCTATTGGCGTGATGTTTATTATTTTGTACATGATGGCAGAAGGCCTCATGAATACTGAGCAGGAGGTTCCATACTGTACAGGGTCCAAATTCTTACTAAACACATGGCCTCTAGATTTACAGTGACATTAGTGCTTACCTCAGAGGCCCATTCACATAGTCATCAAACCCTATCACTGCATCTCCTCTGAAGTACGTTTCCAGTTTACAACTAAAAATACTTTAACATTATCTTTTGAAACATCTAATTAAAGATATTCTCAACAAGAATGAATGTGTTTTCAACCCCAATTTCTTCACAGATTCAAATATTGAGAAGATTTCACAATTCTCCCTGAACTTGTCATTTGAAATGGCTTAAGCCAACAATAGCAGGTAGACTGTCCTGAAAATCTGCTTTCAGGAGGTCAAACAGCAGCAATAACCCAAAAATCATACATATAAAGAACTAGTGGCCAGTTAGATGCTGCATCAGGCTAAAGATAGGCAAATACTCATTCAAAGGGTACCAGTTACATTTATATCTTTCACAGTAACTTGTATTGAAGAAAAGATCTCAAAATGAAAGATGATTGAATGGTGAAGGAATATGCCAAGACACCATTCGATTGCAATAGCAGGACAGCAGTTATCTTGAGATTCCATGCATATATTTTGTGCATATTTTCAGCATGAGGGTGAAGAGATAACTGAACCTTTGGGAAAACTACATGCTTTCAAGGATTCAAGGACTGCAAAAACAAATCCATGAGATCTTCTGAGATTGTTGCTTTCACTGGACGAGTCTCAGTCAATACTGGTGGAACTGTGCCTGGAGTTGCCACAAAATATTCTGTACAAAAAGTAAAAATAAAAGAAACATGTGGCTTCTTACTGTAACAACTGACAGTGTCTCTATGTGAACAGATGAAGACAAAGAATTGTCTGGGCTCTCATACAGAACTGGAACATCTTTCTCATGCTGCTGAATTGCTTCAGGAGTTTTGTGCACATGCGGAGTTTTGGTTTTCCTTGTGGTCTTGTACAACGTCATCAGGCACATTCTGTGTGCTGCCAAAGTAAACCACTGTGTGAAACCACCACAACCCCAATCCAAACTCCCTTAAAGCTGGAACTCCTGCAACATCCATCACATCAGCAAAAATTGCTGGCAAAATTCAGCAGGTCTAACAACATCAATGAAGAGAAGGCAGAGTTAATGTTTCAGATCCAGTAAAACAATCAGTAGAACTGATTGTAGCTAGGAAAAGGTTGCTGGGTATGCAATAGATGGGGTGGGGGAGGGTGTTAGGAGTAAACAACTGGTGGGGATAAGCCCTCAGAAGAAAAAACAGTAAGACAGACAAAGCAGTGGATAAAGTTCAGAATGAATAGCTGCTAATGGGGACATCAATGGCTGAACAATGGGTTGTTTATGGTAGTGGCCCAGGTGATGACAAGATCTGATGTGACTACACTGGGGTAGGGACATGGAAGAAGGTGCTGAACTGAGCTTTCCTTTAGCTTGGGGATATCATCTGAGGATTATCTTGCCTTACAGTTCAACCTGCTTTGTGGTTCTTCAAATTATTGTGACAAACACAGTCACATCGCTGTTTATAAAATCATGAGGGGCATGGATAGGGCAAACAGCCAACGTATTTTTTCCCAGGGTAGGGGAGTCCAAAATGAGAGGGCATAGTTGAAGATAAGTGAAAATATTTAAAAAGGATCTGAGGGGCAACTTTTTCACACAGAGGGTGGTGTATGTATATAGCAAACTGCAGGAGGAGGTGGTGGAGCCTGGTACGATTACAACATTTAAAAGACACGTAGATGGGTATATGAATAGGAAAGGTTTAGATGGATATGGGCCAAATGCCAGCAAATGGGACTAGATCAGTTTAGGATATCTGGTTGGTATAGTCGAGTTGAACCAAAGGGTCTGTTTCCATGCTGTACATCTCTATGACACACTGCTTACCTGAAAGGCCAACTTAAATAATCATCAAATTATATCACTGCATTCTATAATTAGAATTAGATTTATTGCCATATGTATTCAAATAAATACAGTGAAAAGTGTGCAAGTCACTGCTAATGGCACCATCTTTGATATAAAGGTCCCTAGATACAGTTATAGGGCTTGGAAAAAGAGAAGTAAATTATAAAGTAGAGAAAAAAGTACAGAGAAACCATCTTCTGTCCCAGTCCGTGTTGACATTTAGACTCCAGTCCTTGATCCAACCACGCCTGGCTTCACCTCAGGGGTCACAAGGCCAAGAGATCACTCTGGTATACCTTGAGTCCATGCAGAGAAACTAGCCGAAAACCGTCATGCTGGGCAACTGGGAGATCACCACAACAGGCCGAGAGAACATCACACCGGACAGAGTTGAGCTAAAAGAATATCACGCTGAACCAGCAAATTGCCACGCTAGTCCAAGAAACCGCCATACTAGGCTGAGAGGTCACCTTGTCAGGTTTGTGTGGGTCTGTACTGAGGTCAGGAGGTCCAAGGGTGAGAGTTCTGTGGCTGGGAGTTACGAGGCTGTGGAAGTCTGAGGCCAGGAAGAGAGAACAGGAGGGGAAAAAGGACAAAAGAAGAAGAAAAAGAGAAAATAAATGAATACCAGCTGATGGAGTGGACGATCTCTAGCTGAAGCATCCTACTCCATTGTCATCTTGTCTGTGCACTTTCAAGAATTTAACTTGCAAGGGGAGGTTCTCCCTGTTCCTCCGACCTACAAGAAATTCTCAAACACATTCATAGAACATTGTGGAAAGATAAAACTCAGATAATGGTAATTGTTTTCAACAGTTACATTTGTGGAATAATTTATAAATATCAGGAGACAAAACTTGAAAAAGAGAGTGTTTAAAAGCAAACTGCACATGCCAGTTATTACAGTAAATATTTTTTGTACCTTACAGAATGAAACAATTGATTGCATTAACCCAAGTGCATTTGTCAGTTCATCCAGCTGATTTAAGAGTTCATGTAAGGTAACAGGTGAAGTATAAGAAACAACAGACAACTGATGAACAGCCAAAGTTTACCATTGATAAGTTCCTCTGTTGATATATAGCAGAGATTAGAAGAACTAATTGAAAAGGTAAATCAGATGTTGAAATTAATTAATTACTAGAAAGAGAGAAAAATTTCCAGAAATATCCTTATAGTGAATAATATGAGCAGAGAACAAGTAAATAAAATTTGATGGTTAGATAGTTTAATGGCATCAGATTAATGAAAGGACGCAAAAAGTAAAAGGATAACAATTCCTAAGGAGGTATTAAGCAACCTCCTGAACAATAGTAATCAGCCTGATGATTTTAAAAAATGCTCAATTATATAAAAGGCAAAGATTTAAAATGTTGCTGACATCCATTGCCTCTGAACATATTTCATCAATCCAATTATTTTTTCAAGCAAAATGAGACTAATGTTTTTAGTCATAGAAAAAGGTGCCTTAATTCCAGAGGATAATGAGGCTGCTCTCTTATTAGAGAGAAGTGGCTGAAGGTGGTTTAAGCTGAGGGTCACCTCGAGTCAGACAAGGAGCGAGCTTGGGAAGGAAGCACCTTCATGGGAACCTTAATCACTGCATGAATTGAACCTACACTGCTGACATCACTCAACATCACACTGGGAGGTCAATTAGCTTAGTTAGCTGGATGCCTAGTCTGCAAAGTGATGCTAACATCATGGGTTCAACTCATACACCAGCTTAGGTCACCATGGAGGTCTCACCTGCTCAAATGTGTCCCTTGCTTGAGGTGTGGTGACCTCAATCACCACTCATCTCTCTCTAATAAGAGTCAGCAGCCCTATTGTTCTCAGGATTATGGTGATTTGACCCAAAAATTATATCCTTCAAGCTGGTTAAGTGGCACCAATAGATGTTATCTCACCTGTGCAGTATAAGTAAATGTAGACAACTGAGAAAAGCATCACATGTGCAAAGATTTCGGATTGATTTATCTTATTTGCACCTCCACGGAACCAGAAACTAAATTGCAAATTAATGTGTGGAATCAGTGACCCAGCAGATTACCACTACCATGTGACCCTCTCAGAACCAGGAAGAACGCAATAGAAGCTACCCACTCACTTGTAGCAGTTAACCAATGAGGCCCATTAATGATGATCCTCCTCACAGTTCACAGGGATACCCATTGAGTCTGGAACCATCAGGCAACTGGAGGTGGCCTCCATTGGGAGGCCAGGATTGTGATTGGGAGCTATTGATGGCCCAATGGATTATCTAATCACAGATACGGCCAGGTGCTGTGAAAAAGATCCCCTTCCGTAATGACGGCCTGATAGCTGTGGCCCTGAGTAGTTTACATTTTTCAGATTATCCAAACACGGCAGAGTGGCTCCATTTTGATGTTCCTTGTGGCTTCTTCTCTGCGTCAACTGTGATTACTACTGCAGGTAGACATTTTTAGTTTTTTAAAATTATTCGTGGGATGTGGGTGTCACTAGCTGACCCACATTTATTGTTCATCCCTAGTTGCTCTTCAGAAACTGTCTTCTTGGACTGCTATAGCTTATGTGCTACAGGTTGACCCATAGGCCCATAGGGAGGGACGTCCAGGATTTTGACCCAGTGACACCGAAGGAACAGCAGTATTTCCAGGTCAGGATGGTGAGAGGCTTGGAGGGGAACTTTCAGGTGGTGGCATTCCCATGTGTCTACTGCTCTTGTCCTTCTAGATGGAAGTGGTCATGGGTTTGAAAGTGCTGCCTCAGGACCTTTGGTGAATTTCTGCGGTGCATCTTGTGGATCATATCACTGCTGCTACTGAGCATCGGTGGTAGAGGGAATGTGAATGTTTGTGGATGTAGTGCCATTCAAGTGGGCTACTTTGTCCTGAATGATGTCAAGCTTCTTGAGTATTGTTGGAGCTGCACCCATCCAGACAAGTGGGGAGTATTGCATCACACTCCTTGTAGAGAATGGACAGGCTTTGGTGAGTCAGGGAGTGATGTCCTGCAGTATTCCTAGTCTCTGACCTGCTCTTGTGGCACTGTGTTCATGTGCTAGTCCAGTTGAGTTTCTGGTCAATGGTACTCCCAAGGAGAGTGGGGCATTCAGTGATGGTAACACCATTCAAAGTCCTGGGGAAGTGTGTTGTGTCTTATTGAAGATGGTCATTGCCTGGCATTGTATGGCATGAATGTTACTTGCCACTTGTCAGCCCAAGCCTCACTGTCCAGATCTTGTTCCATTTGAACATGGCTTACTTCAGTGTCTGAGGAGTCGCGAATGGTGCTGAACATTGGCGAACATCCCCACTTCTAACTTTGTGATGGAGGGAAAGTCATTGAAGAAGCAGCTGAAGATGGTTGGGCCTAGGTCACTACGCTGAGGAACTCCTGCAGAGCTGTACTGGAACTGAGATGACTGACCTCCAACAACTAAAAACAACTTCTTCTGTGCTGTATGACTCCAACCAGCAGAGAGTTTGCTGCCTGATATTCATTGATTCTAGTTTTGTTAGGGCTCCTTGATGCCAGACTTGGTCAAATGCAACCTTGATGTAGAGGACTGCCTCTCTGACCTCACCTCTGGGATTCAGTTCTTTTGTCCATGTTTGAACCAAGGCTGTAATGAGGTCAGGAGCTGAGTCACCCTGGCAGAACACATACTGGGCATCACTGAGCTGGTTATTGCTGAGCAGGTGCTGCCTGATAGCACTGTCAATGACATCTTCCATCACTTTACTGATGTTCAAGAGTATACTGATGGGGCAGCGATTGGCCGGATTTGAATTGTTCTACTTATTGTGTCGAGGACACACCTGGGTAATTTTCCAGAGCTTGGCTAAGGAGTGGCAAGTTCTGGAGAACAAGTTTGCTGGAATGTTGTCAGGAGCTGTAGCCTTTGCACTATCCAGTGTCTCCAACTTTTTCTTGATATCACGTGGAGAGAATTGAATTGGTTGAAGACTGTTATCTACAATGCTGGGGACCACTGGAGGATGCCGAGGTGAATCATCCAATTGGCACTTCTGCCCAAAGATTGCTGTGAATACCTTTCACAACGATTTGTTGGACTTTTCCATTATTGAAGTTGGTGCTCCTTTGTGGAGATTTCTCCTCCAATGAGTTGTTTAGTTGTGCACCACCATTCACAACTGGATGTGGCAGGACTGTAGCATTTGGATCTTATCTGTTGGTTGTGGAATCGCTTAGCTCTGTCTATCACTTACTGTCTTATGCTGTTTGGCATGCAGGTAGTCTTTTTTGGTAGCTTTATCAGGTTGACATCTCATTATTAGATATGCCCAGTGCTGCCCTTGACATGCCCTCCCACACTCTCCATTGAACCACAGTTGATTCCCTGGCTTGGTGGTAATGGTTGAGTGGGGGAAATGCTGGGCCATGAGGTTACAGATTGCGCTGGAGTACAATTCTGCTGCTGTTGATTGGTACAGCTCTTCATCGATGCCCAGAGTTGAGGTGCTCGAATCGGTTTGAATTATGTACCATTTAACACCTTCACAATGGAGGGTGTACTCAATGTGAAGGTGAGACTGTCTCCACAAGGACTGTACGATGTTCACTCTCTTGGACAGATGCACCTGCAGATTGGTAAGGATGAGATCAAGCGTGTTTTTCTCTCTTGTTGGCTCTTTTAATGGAATGTTGTTGCAGCTTCCTATTGGCTTTCTGCTTCCAATGGTCTGTCTGCAAACTTAAAATGGACAGGAGGTCCAAAGGCAGCCAATTAAGAAGCCACCTTCAGATCAGCATACTATCACAACCACTTCCAGGTTACTGAAACAGAATGAAGGCCAAACAACATTTCCCAACCCAACCAGGCATATTCATCCCTTCATCTCTATCCTTGACAATCTGCAGCTAATAAGGAACATTGTGACACTAAATCCATACTTTAATATCTGAAAGACATTGAATGTTGAACAGTACAGCACAGGTACAGGCTCTCCAGCTCACAAGTCTGTGCCAACCATGATGCCATTCTCAACTAATCTCATCTACCTGAACGTGGTCCATAACTCACTATTCCCTACCTGTTCATGTATCCATCTAATTATTTCTTAAACACTGTCATCGTATCTGCTTCTGCTACTTCCCCTGGCAGTGTGTACCAAGCACCTACCATGCTCTCCATTTAAAAAAAGCTTGCCTTGCACATCTCCTTTAAATTTTTTTCCTCTCACTTTAAATCTTTTCCATCTTGGAAAACAGAGTCAACTATCCACCCGATGCACGCCTCTCTTAACTTTTTTATTACTTAAATCAGGTCACCCCTCAATCTCTAATGCTCTTATGAAAACAATCCAAGTTTTTCATAATTTCATTGCTAATGATGCAGTAACTTCAGCACTGTAAAACTATAGTGCTAATATTTATGTATTTGTTTCATATGTGCAATGACAGATAGCTTAAAGTGAGGAGAGAGAGTTGCCATTTAAGTATCACAGCACTTGAGGAATAGAGCCAATTCTTTCAGCTGTAGCTGCCAAGTACTGCTGTGCTCTATCAATGTAGCAAGTAATGTCTAATCATAAAATTTGAGTTATAATCATGAATCTAGGATCTGTAAGGTCACCTCAAGAGATACAAATATTAAGATCAATGTCTCACTATGTCAACCAACTAGCCTAACTTAGATTTCCACTGTTTGGCTATGTAACTTTCAGAACTAGACATAACTCTTATATACACTGTTATAATCATTCTCCCAACCCTTTTTGCATGTGCTTATGAAAAATAAATAATTGCAAATTCTTGAAGCCTATAATGAAAAAAAAGTGCTGTGCAATATACACAGCAAGGTGGACAAGATTTGTGATAGGAAGAGATAGTTTGATGTATTTAAATTTTGTGAAACATACACAGTTAAACAATTAACTTTATTACGTTAATATTTTAATACATTAACTGATCATGTGTGAGTTTCCAGCATTTTCTGTTTTTATTCAATTCCAGTGAGTGTGGCATGCTTGGAGGAACAGCTATCTGGATGGCTGGTTCCCAAAGCTCTCCAGCACCAGGTTCTTCCTTGCCTCATGTCTACAACTACTGCAGATGAATTGATAGAAATTGATTTGCAGCCATTTCATTATTGTTGTACCATGAAACTACCAGGATGACAGAAGATACATTAAGGAATATTAGTTTTTTTTTGTCTAGCGATTCATAAGAACCATCTTGGCACCCAATGGGTGACATAACTCCAACTAAAAAGGTGACTGTGATATGAACTCACTATAACAACATCAACAAGCGCTTGTGTAAATCATAATAAACCTTCCAATATGAATCACTGATGTGTAATGGAATAAAATGTGACTTTGTACAAAAGAAGGAGATGTTAGGGTTAATGACTAAAAGCTTAATCAAAGGTTAATATACAAAGAAACACATTAAAGGAAGGATAAGAGCTGGTGGATTTAAGGGGGATGATTCCAGTGGCTGGGACCTAGGCAACTAAAGACATATCTGCCAACAATTCAGCTATTATGAATCAAGAATGGACAAGAGGCCAGAATTAGTGGAAGGCAGATACATTAGGATGGTTTGAGGAGTGAAGGAGATCACTGTGATAAGGAGAGATGATGGAAGTAGTGAGGACAGGGTAAGAATCTTGAAATTGAGGCATTACTTAACTAGAAACCAGTGCATGTCAATGAGATGAAGGGCGATAGGAGGCCAACAAGGCAGTGCAACAGTGTACTCTTCCATGCTGATGTGCCCAGTGTCAAGATAGTTATCTCAAAACCAGCTCCACTGGGCAAGAAATGTTGTTTATATGTCTGACACCAAACTTATGAACCAACAGCTGAACATGGAACTTAATTACTGTAGGAGAAAATTTAAGAATGCAATCCAAGCGTCTCTGAAGAGGTCATAATAGCCACCAAATTATGGGAGAACCTTGCTCGTGACCAACCAAAATGAAGAATGCTTATTCAGAAAGGCAGTGAAAATATTGAGAGAATTTGTCAGGAATATGCAAAGGTGAAGTCAAGGTGTTGCAGTAGGGCACAAGCCCCCGGTCAAACTGTTTACCCAAAGATTCATGAGGTGACATTAGGCAGAGTCTGCAGCTCACACACTGGATTTACCACCTTTTGTAGACTCATCAAACATGAGTGGAAGCAAGTCATTCTTGACCCTGAGGGACTACCTAAGAAGAGGAAAGATAGATGAATGAGTCCTTGTGCAAATTAGGATACGGTTCCAAGAGGATTTGATGACCTCAGGGTGATGGAGAGTAATATATGTTGTTGGATTAAGCCAAACTAAAATTTGCACATAGTTGAGGGTTTCCACAGCAGATGAGCTGAGGTAGTGGAGTTGAAAATAAATGTGGTTGGAAAATCTAAGCAGGCATAGCCATAAAATGTCTCATTCAGTCTCAGACTATTGCCAGGAAAAGTGATACAGTTGGTGGTTGGGAAACATACTTTTTGACAGAGAGTCAAGTCATTGAATTTGGTGTTCTCAATATTGAGAGAAATTTCTGATTTGTACATCAGATATGCAGTTCAAAAGGGTTGAGATAATGGAAGACCCAAGAGACCTTTAGTGAGATAGAGCTGGATATCATTGATTACGCAGGGAAAATGTTTTCAAAAGACTTTGTCAAGTGGTTAGCATGCAGAAGTGAAACAAGAGAAAGAAGAAAAGGAAATATAATTGAGAAATAAAAAGCTAGGTCCTTGGATGACGCACCAATATGAAAGGTGCAGGAGTGAGAATGGAAGCCACTGCAGGTATTTCTCCAGCTATGCTTGGATAGTGTAAAAGCGTGATGATGGTGGGGAATATCAAAGTACTTGGTATAGTCAGCCATGTCAAAGACTGTGGACAATTCAAGAAGAATGAGAAGGAATAGTTTACAGTCATAGAGGATGCCTTTTGTTACTTTAATAAGAAATGATTTGTGCTGTGGCTAGAGCAGACCCTGGTTGGGGGCATTCAGCATTGGATTCTCAGAATGACAGGCATGAATATTGGAGGTAACAGCATGTTCCAGAATTTTGGAAAGGAAAGGGAGATTGGGGATGGATCAGTAATTTGGAAGCTTGTGCAGGTTATATTTTCAGACAATGTATAATAATGACAGATTTGATTGAGAAAGGTACAGCAAGTGAAGAGAACAAATTGTCAGCTAACATGAGACACTGGAAGGGAAATTGGGTTAGTTAGATGGGAATGTGTCGAATAAGGTCACATTCATAGCAGCTAGTGAAAAACAACTTGGCTTTCTACTGACAGGCAAGTAAACAAGTTCAGGTGGTCTTAACAATATTTGAGATGATTTCTGCAAGAAATATTTAGAAATATTTATATTGGTTCTTTTAAAAATTGGTGTTAAACTGGGGATAGTGAGCAATTAGACAAAACTTAAGATTGTATGCCTGCTTGTTGAAATGGCCATTATTTTCATGATTGAATAAGCAATAACAGAAAGCAGCCCCACACAGATAAACACCAAACAATCATAGATACAATTGAAATCTAATTCAGAGACAATGAAAAAAATAACAGTGGAAAGATGAAAAATATTAAAGAGAAAGACATCAAGAGAGAGAGTACTTATCTGAATTTGACGCAAAGAGACTATCTCTTAGTATTGCCTTGCACCATATCTGTCCCCTTGGATTTAGTTGATTTGATTTAGTGAATTTTATGATCATGGAAGTGAAGAATAGCATGAGATTTAATTGCTCTCTTGGAACTCTTTCCAGCAGCCGTCATTCCCAAGTTATAAATCACCTGGAGCTACTGTTGGGCTTCTGTGGTTCAGTCAGCATTCTTAATGTGTGATTTGTATTACAGTAGGTTTGCAATGTGCTCCAAAATCACTCTTACCAAGGCTGCTGCACTGACATTTTTGCAGTTATTGTGCAGAGGAGTAAGTATGTGGTAATAATGTTCATAGCGACAATTCAGCAGCACATCAAAATACAATTGCACTCTTTAGTGACAAAAAGTTTCAAATTGATCCATCAGAATTTTCCATCTTCATTTAAAAAGTTGACTTTCTTCAGAAACATATTTTGAGATCCCCAGAGAGAACGTGGAAGAACTTGGCAAAAGATCTGCAAGATGTTTACGTATTTAGTTTATGATCGTGGAAGTGAGTCTACTGTTGCAGGAATAAGCAAAGTAAGTTGCAAAGCGCACAGGATCATCACAAGCCTCAAGATAAGGTCTATCATGACAGGAAGAATCTGCAAATTGACACGCCAAAGTTCTGAAAGTGGATTGAATTTAGAAGTGAGATCTTGGATGGTGTAATTTTCAATAAGATTGTTAATGATCAGTAATCTAATAGTCACATATACTGCCTCATTGACCCAGTAAGTTGGATGATGAGGCATGCTTACCTGTTCAAAATAGAGAAATGCAACCACTGCTTTCATTTTACTGGCTGACTTCAAGTACAGCAGACTAATAATAATGTCCCATCACAAACAGTTTTGAAATCATTGACATTTATATGAGACAATTATTTACAAATGTTCCATGAAATGTTCTCCCAGAGAGATTCTTGGACAAATTTGTGATGATAACAGGGCTCCAACTTTGCATCCAAAAGTGGGGGTTGGTAAAACCTGCTTAGGCCATTATCAGGACCCAGGGCCCAGGACCCCACCTTGGCAATGGTGGCATTTATAAAATGGCTGCCCACAGCCAAGAGTGGCCAGCAAATTGGATATCAAATGTACAGTCCAGCTTGCCTTACAATGAAGCAATTCATTGGGGCACATAGGTATTTTCCACCTGTGAATTATTTGATTTTTTAATCATTCTTGCCAACCAAACTGATTCCACATTACGATCTATTACATAAATATCACAAATTCACTACCACACTAATACCTTCTTTTATTAATAATGGTTTCCCATCTCATTTTCCTTTCTGTCCATTTTTCAGTAATGCCAAATATATTTGAATATCATTCTGATAATCCTGCACCCATATCTCCGTTATAGCTAGCATTTGTTTCTATTCGTGTCATCAACTCATCTATCTTGCTACAAATTCTGTGTATACTCAGATCAAAATCCTTAAGCTTTGACTTTCCACCATTATACTTTTTCTGGTTATAATTCCTGCTGCACTCTTCTGATTATATTTTCTGCCCTTCTGTGACAGTTTGATTAACATTCACCTCTTGACCACCTTGAATTTCTGTTCTGTCATCTTTTTGATTTTTTTAAACTTCCCTTCAATTGGACCATCCCCTATCAATTATTTTGAAGCTCTCCATGTTCAAGTACAGCAAGGTTTGCACAATATCTCGGCTTGTGCTGAAGAGTAGCAAGTAACCTTCGTGCCTCACAATGCCAGTATTGCAATGTCCATCTGTAATAACGGCCAATGTTATTCACTACTCCTTAAATATTCAATAACAGCACCATCACTGGATACCTCACTATCAACATCTTTGGTGTTACCCTCGATCAGAAACCCAACTGAACTCACGATTTTAATACAGAGGCTACAAGAGCAGGTAGGGGTAATGAATACTGCAGCAAGTAACTCACCTCCTGAAGTGTGTCCACCACTTACAAGGCACAAGTGAGGAATGTGTTTCTCTCTTTTCTTGATCAGTGTAGCTCTAACAACACTCATGAAGCTTCACACTTCTGAGGACAAAGCAGCCTGTTTGATGGAACTAAATCCTTAAAGATTCATTCACTCCACCATCAATGTTAAGTAGCAGCAGGGCGTACTATCTACAAGGTGCACTGCAAACATTTGTCAAAGATCCTTAGACAGCACCTTCCAAACCCACAATCACTACCATCAAGAAGGGCAAGGGCAGCAGATATATGGCAAGAGTAAAGATCTTGGAATTCCCTCCCAAATGACATTGTTGGTCTACCTAGAGCGCATGGATAATAGCAGTTCAAGAAGGCAGCTCGCCATCACCTTCTAAAGGACAACTAGGGATAAGCAATAGGAGATTCTAGAAGTAGAACAACTTATGGAAGAGAGTTCCAAAGCTCTCTGACCTGTTGTGTATAGAAATGCTTCCTAACAACTCCTATGTAGACAAGCAGGAGGCTGGAAGAACACAACAAGCCAGGCAGCATCAGAAAGTGGAGAAGTCAACGTTTTAGGTGTAACCCTCCTCCACCTAATTTTCAGACCATGCCCCCTAGTTCTAGAATCCCCAACCGGTAGAATTAGTTTATCTTTATCTGTCCTGTCTTTTCCTGTTAATAACTTGATAACTTTGATCAAATCACCCAAACATTCTAATTTCTAGAGAAATCAGGACTAATTTGGATAATCTGTTCTCATAACTTAACCACTGAAATCCAGATATCATGCTTGTTAGCCTATGTTGCACTCTCTCTGGTGCTAATATGTCCTTCTGAATGTGTGGTGCCCAGATCTGCTCACAAATGGGATCTGATATGGGTGTTCAAATATTTGCTGGCCTTCTGGTCCAGGACACTGCAGAGGTATCACATTCTTATGGACCATGCAACATTCATTCAGTTGTACACAAGTAGGTTTTGACTATATATTTTATCTATACATTTTATCTCAGAGCAAGGCAATGGTAATTCCAGCACTGTATCCAAAGGGTTTATATGTAGAACTCTCATAGAGTCATAGAGTCACACAGCAAGGAAACAGACCTTTTGGTCCAACCAGTGCATGTCGAACATAATCCCAAGCTAAACTAGTCCCACTGCTTGCTTCTGGTCCATATCCTCCAAACCTTTCCTATTCATGCATTATCCAAATGTCTTAGAACTTACTTAAGTTTAAGTGCACATACGGTCTTCGTAGGGAGTACTAAATCTTTTTGAAATCTTGTGTATGTATTTGTGGAGTCAGTCATTTGACTCTGTTACTCCACCCACTTAGGCAATCAAGCACAATTACATATATCAGTGAACAAATCAATGTCATCAAACACAAATGAGATACCATTAAACAAACAGTACATTTGGAGAGGAAACAAGCTCTCAGAGTTGGGGTAGTGGTTTCCAAGGGCACAGAGAAGTCAAAGGAAGATTCAATGAGATGGGAATTATGTTTGAAAAAGAAGTCGATAGTACTTAGAAGGAACCACTTACAATTATTGTATTCACCAATTGTGCACATCTCCAAAAAAATCAATTAATTTGTCAAGCATTAATGAACCCCTCTATATGCAATCCATACAATTTAAAGGTCCTTGATTCAGAATATTAGAATAAAATTTATCAATCATACATTCTTATGCATTCTTTTATAGAATCTTAGCATTGTAAGAGGAATAGACAAAGTACAATATTAGCCAGCCAAGAAACAGGAGCAGTCTCAGTATATAACTATTGGCCGTGAGTCAGGTTTTTCTTGTATCCCGCCTGAATTAGAAAATAAATCTGTTTGACTTATTGCGAAACACCTTCAATTCAGATATTTTAGTTTCATAGCACAGGCTCCATTGAAGAATATCCCCACAATTATCAATGTCCTGAATATTTCCTCTCGTTCTAAGGGTAGATAAATTGTTCATAACTTATGCACTGTTAGAATTTTGTTGAAAAACAGACAACATCTATTTAAATTCACTCTGCCAAACATTTTTATTTATCTGAATTTGTAGCTTCAGAAATGTAGAACAATGACTACAAACTATAAATGGAAGTGTGTTTATTTTAAAAGTTTTTAGAAATAAGGACTAAGCAAATACTTATACAAAAAGAATAGGTCATTTTAGCCCATTGGGTCCTTCAAGTCTATCTGACCTTAAGGTGCTGCATGGCCCCAATCTCTGAAAAGGCTTGGGCCAAACCACTGCAGGACATTCAGCTCAAATTCTGGGAAATTCCTCCCCAATTCCTCAGCCCAATCAAATAAGACATGCAGGACCCGATCACATTTGATAATACAAGTTTCTCAGAGGCATAACAATTCATTAACCAGCTCTCTAATGTCCAGATCTTGTTCTAAATTTCTCTACTTCTCTCTGTTCTTCTTCAAAAGACTCCTTAAAATTACATCTTTGACTAAGATTTGTATTTTCATAAATATTTTTAAAGAAATAGGAGTGGGTAAGCCATCCAACCCATTAAGCTTGTTCTGCACTTCAGTAAGATGATGGCTAATTTGATTATGGCATTAATTCCATTTTCTTGTCTGCCCTCCAACAATCTAAACTCCCATTTATCAAAAATCCAACATACACTTGAATATATTGTGTGATGCAATCTCCACAGCTTTCTGTGGAAAAGCATTCCAAAATCTAAGGACACTTTGAGATGAGGAGTTTTCTTCCTCTCAGTCATAAATTGGAGATCCCTTATTTTATATAGTCATAGCGTTATGGAGATGTACAGAACGGAAACAACTCGTTCCAACTTCGGTTCAACTAGTCCATGCCGACCAGATATCCCAACCCAAACTGGTCCCATTTGCCAGCACTTGGCCTTTGTCCCTCCAAATCCTTCCTATTCACGTGCCCATTCAGATGCCTTTTAAATGTTGTAAATGTATCAGCCTCCATCACTTCCTCTGGCAGCTCGTTCCATACATACACACTCTCAGGTGAAAAATTTGCCCTTTAGGTCCCTTTTAAATCTTTGCTCTCTTACCTAAACTTACGCCCTCTAGTCTGGACTCCCTCACCCCAGGGAAAAGAGCTGGTTTATTTAACCTAACCATACTCCTCATGATTTTATAAACTTCCATAAGGTCACCCCTCAACTTCCGACTTGATAGGGAAAATAGCTCGGATTATTCAGCTTCTCCCTATAGCTTAAGCCCTTCAACCCTGACAACATCCCTGTAATTTTTTTTTAACCCTTTCAGGTTTCATAACCTCCTTCCTTAAGGAGGGAGACCAGAATTGCATGCAATATTCCAAATGTGGCCTAACCGTGTCCTGCACAACTGCAACATGGCATCCCAATTCCTATACTCAGTAAAGGAAAGCATACCAAATGCCTTCTTCACTATACTATCTACCTGAGACTCCACTTTCAAGGAACTATGAATCTGCACTCTAAGATTTCTTTGTTCATCAACACTCACCAGGACCTTACCATTAAGTCATGCCCTGATTTGCAAAATGCCACACCTCATATTTTTTTCTAAATAAAAGTCCATTAGCCACTCCTCGGCCCATTCGCCCAGCTGATCAAGATCCTGTTGTAATCTAAGGTAACCTTCTTCGCTGTCCATTACACCTCCAATTTTGGTGCCACCTGAAAACTTACTAACTATCCCTCCTATTTTCACATCCAAATAATTTATATATATATATATATATATATATATATATATAATGAAAAGCAATGGGCCTGGCACCTGATCCTTGTGGCAGCTCCACTGGTCACAGGCCTCCAGTCTGAAAAACAACCCTCCACCACCACCCTCTGTCTTCTACCTTTGAGCCAGCTCTGTATCCAAATGGCTAGTTCTCCCTGTATTCTGTGAGATCTAACCTTGCTAACCAGTCTACCACGAGGAACCTTGTTGAGTGCCTTACTGAAGTCCATATAGATCACGTCCATTGCTCTGACCTCGCCAAGCCTCTTTGTTACTTCTTCAAATATGATCCAAAAATGTGAATCCTTCTCCCCTGCGATAGCTCCTCAGCTATGCATTCATCTGCTTTATCCTCCTTTTCCTACCCTCACTAGCTTGTAGCACCAGGAGTACTCCAGATATTGCTACCTTCGAGGACATCCTTTTTAAATTCCTGCCTAACTTCCTATATTCTCCCTTCAGAATCTCATCTTTTTCCCTTCCTAAGTCATTAGTTCCAATGTATACAATGGCCCCACTGCCCCTTGAGAGCATTCTGCACTCTCTCCAAGATACCCATCATCCTGGCGCCAGGGCGACAACACACCATTCTGATTTCTTGCTGTTGGCTGCAGAAACATCTTTCTGTGCCTCTGAATAGAGAGTCGCCTATCACAATTGATCGCTTGGAACTTGATGTACCCCTCATTACGTACCAGAAACATAGCTGTTCATTCTACATTCCCTGAGAGATGTGGATAGCCACAGGAGACTCCCTTTCCTGACAGTAACCCATCTACCTGACTGTATTTGCAGTTTTTCTCCCTTCCTATAAATGCCATCCATCACACACCCTAGCTCCTGTAAATTCCTCATTGCCTCTAACTGCTACTCCAACCAATCCATGTGATCTGGTAGGATTCACAACCAACCACACTGCAGACACAATCATTGGTGACGTGCAAACTCTCCCTAATCTCCCACATCTGACAAGAAGAGCACATCACTCTATTAAAGGTCATCTTTGCATCTTAACAATCTACAGAAGATTGAAAGTGTTCCCTTAATCCCAAGCAACATTTCACTTGCTTTTCTCATTAATTGCTGTACCTACATTCTAATTTTTTGTGCTTCACTTATGTAGTCACCCAAATCCCTGCCTCATTCTGCTGTCTCTCTCTCTCCATTTAGATAAAAAATATACTTTCTAATTCTTCCTGCTAAAAATGAACCTGAAATTTATCCATCATATATTTCATCTTCCAATATTCTGCTTAGTAACCTCAACTAACTGTTTCCCGTTGTTTTAAAAACTGTATCCTCCTCATAACTTGCTTTTTAAGCTTCATATTATCAGCAAATTTGGCTCCAAAACTGACTGTTCCTCCATCCATTTAATTAATATCGATCATAAATGGTTAAGGCTCCATTACTGATTCCTGAAATACTCCACTATTTACAGTGTGCAAACTTAATTGTGTCCCATTTATTTCAAATTTTGAAACCTTTTTGATTAGCCAATCTTTTATCCATACTAATACATTACTCATAATCCACAAACTCTCATCTTGTGCAATAACCTTTTATGTGATATCTTAATAAATGCTTTACCAAAACCCAAATAATCAATATCTACTTTTCAAAACAGTGGAGATGATGTCATTTAGTATTTTCAAGGTTATGTTAGACAGATTTTTATCAATGCTTGTTACATCCTTGAATAACTCTTAATAAATTGTTTATCTCCATGGCTTAGTGTTAGAATTTATATGAAAAACCTTGGAATATTTTATTACAATAAAGGTGCTGTATATAAATGCAAGCTATTATTGAGTCTGTAGTCAAGAAGATGATGACTTCACAAGGGTAAATTCTTCCTGGCATCTAAAGTTACTCTTTAGCCATTGGTTTTATACATACGTCCTTCAGTCCTACTGTACCTATCTGTCCAATATAGCCTATTCTACCCTCCCATATCAAAACCTTTGAAACTCAATAATTTCTTCTGTGTTTTACTGAATAATCACAAAACATATTCTGTGCATTAATTTTCAGCTGCTTCTCTACAACCAATATCAGAGTCACAGGCTTCCACTTCACAAGGTCTTATTTTACATAGAGTTGCAGCACAGAAACAAGTCATTCCACCCAATAGGACTATGCCGGTGTATTTATGCATCAAACAAATTACCCCCCACCTTACTGTATCTCTAACACTACCTGTATTCTTTTTTCCACCTGTACTTTCCTAGTCTTCTTAAATACATCTAAACTCCTGTGGCAGTGAGTTACCTGTCAATGTGAGCTCTAAATAAACTCACTGAATTTACTAGCAGCCACCTTTTCCTACAGTTCCTAGTTTGGACTCCCCATTAGTGGAAAGATCTTCTCCATACATTGGCCTCTTCCATTATTTTAAAGACCTCTGTCAGCCTGCCACTCACTTTTTTCTATTTTCTCTTTTCTGGAGAAGTACTCCAACTTGTGCACGATGTTAGAAATACCATGTTTATAAGATTGTTTCAGGACTGTCACTTTAAGGTAAAATTTAGGCAGGAAGGGGTCCTGTTCTGCATCTGTTCCTGCAACAAGCTTGGTAATTGAACGTTAAAGAGGTACCCATAGTGTTGAATTGGGAAGGGGTAAGATATTCAGACCTGTCAACAATGGCAAGATCTATATTGACCCTAGGTCACCGGGTCTCATAGGAAGGTTTAAGGAATGTCATATTTTCAATACATTTATTCTTTACTCGCCCATTTAATTTAAATTTCGAATGGTGTTGGAGTCTAAAGCATAATGAATTAGCATTGCTGTCAGACAACAAGAGCCACATTTCTCCTGTGTTTTACTGAATAATCACAAAACATATTCTGTGCATTAATTTTCAGCTGCTTCTCTACAACCAATTGCCAAGGAGATGGGTTTTGAATGGGCAAGTATCCATGGGATGCCATTGTAGGATTGGGTTGCAAGTTTTCCTAAGATCATCTCGAAATGTATACTGTAGACAACTAGCCTGTAAGAAGCTGAGCATGATATTTAATAGAGGTGATGAAGGTCTCACCCACTAACTGGCAAGTCAGCGAAAGCCCTTTGCCTCTTTTTTTTTCAGAAAGGCTTGGTGCTTTAAGTAAAAAGTGACGTCTGCAGATGCTGGAGATCAGAGCTGAAAATGTGTTGCTGGTTAAAGCACAGCAGGTTAGGCAGCATCCAAGGAACAGGAAATTCAACGTTTCGGGCCAGAGCCCTTCATCAGGAATGAGGAGAGGGTGCCAGACAGGCTAAGATAAAAGGTAGGGAGGAGGGACTTGGGGGAGGGGCGATGGAGATGTGATAGGTGGAAGGAGGTCAAGGTGAGGGTGATAGGCCGGAGTGGGGTGGGGGCAGAGAGGTCAGGAAGAGGATTGCAGGTTAGGAGGGCGGTGCTGTGTTCAAGGGAATCGACTGAGACAAGGTGGGGGGAGGGGAAATGAGGAAACTGGAGAAATCCGAGTTCATCCCTTGTGGCTGGAGGGTTCCCAGGCGGAAGATGAGGCGCTCTTCCTCCAGCCATCGTGTTGTTATGTTCTGGCGATGGAGGAGTCCAAGGACCTGCATGTCTTCGGTGGAGTGGGAGGGAGAGTTAAAGTGTTGAGCCACGGGGTGGTTGGGTTGGTTGGTTCGGGCGTCCCAGAGGTGTTCCCTGAAGCGTTCTGCAAGTAGGTGGCCTGTCTCCCCAATGTAGAGGAGGCCACATCGGGTGCAGCGGATGCAATAGATGATGTGTGTGGAGGTGCAGGTGAATTTGTGGCGGATATGGAAGGATTCCTTGGGGCCTTGGAGAGAAGTAAGGGAGGAGGTGTGGGCGCAAGTTTTGCATTTCCTACGGTTGCAGGGGAAGGTGCCGGGAGTGGAGGTTGGGTTGGTGGGGGGTGTGGACCTGACGAGGGAGTCACGAAGGGAGTGGTCTTTGCCGAACGCTGATAGGGGAGGGGAGGGAAATATATCCCTGGTAGCGGGGTCCATTTGGAGTTGGTGGAAATGACGGCGGATGATACGCTGTATACGGAGGTTGGTGGGGTGGTAGGTGAGAACCAGTGGGGTTCTGTCTTGGTGGCGGTTGGAGGGGCGGGGCTCAAGGGCGGAGGAGCGGGAAGTGGAGGAGATGCGGTGGAGGGCATCATCGATCACGTCTGGGGGGAATCTGCCGTCCTTGAAGAAGGAGGCCATCTGGGGTGTACGGTATTGGAACTGGTCCTCCTGGGAGCGGATGCGGCGGAGACGAAGGAATTGGGAATATGGGATGGAGTTTTTACAGGGGGCAGGGTGGGAGGCGGTGTAGTCCAGGTAGCTGTGGGAGTCAGTCGGTTTATAGTAGATGTCTGTGTTGAGTCGGTCGCCCGAGATAGAAATGGAAAGGTCTAGGAAGGGGAGGGAGGAGTCTGAGACAGTCCAGGTGAATTTGAGGTCGGGATGGAAGGTGTTGGTAAAGATGATGAACTGTTCAACCTCCTCGTGGGAGCACGAGGCAGCGCCGATACAGTCATTGATGTAGCGGAGGAAAAGGTGGGGGGTGGTGCCAGTGTCAACTCCTTTAGTTTGGAGGAAGTGGGAGGATTGGAAAGAGAAGTTATTCAGGGTGAGGACCAGTTCAGTCAGTCGAAGGAGGGTGTCAGTGGAAGGGTACTGGTTGGTGCGGCGGGAAAGGAAGAAGCGGAGGGCTTTGAGTCCTTCGTGATGGGGAATGGAGGTGTACAGGGACTGGATGTCCATCATGAAGATAAGGCGTTGGGGACCGGGGAAGCGAAAATCATGGAGGAGATGGAGGGCGTGGGTGATGTCCTGAACGTAGGTGGGGAGTTCTTGGACTAAAGGGGACAGAACCGTGTCGAGGTACATGGAGATGAGTTCGGTGGGGCAGGAGCAGGCTGAGACAATGGGTCGGCCGGGGCAGTCAGGTTTGTGGATTTTGGGCAGGAGGTAGAAACGGGCGGTGCGGGGTTGTGGGACTATGAGGTTGGAGGCGGTGGATGGGAGATCCCCTGAGGTGATGAGGTTATGGATGGTCTGGGAGATGGTGGTTTGGTGGTGGGAGGTGGGGTCATGGTCAAGGGGGCAATAGGAGGAGGCGTCCACGAGCTGGCGTTTGGCCTCAGCGGTATAAAGGTCGGTGCGCCAAACTACAACCGCGCCTCCCTTGTCTGCCGGTTTGATGGTGAGGTTGGGGTTGGAGCGGAGGGAGTGGAGGGCTGCACGTTCTGAGGGTGAGAGGTTGGAGTGGGTGAGAGGGGTGGACAGGTCGAGTCGGTTAATGTCGCGGCGGCAGTTGGCTATAAATAGATCGAGGGCGGGTAAGAGGCCAGCACGGGGTGTCCAGGTGGATGAGGTGTGTTGGAGGTGGGAGAAGGGGTCGTCAGAGGGTGGGTGGGAGTCTTGGTTGTAAAAGTAGGCACGGAGGCGAAGGCGGCGGACGAATTGTTCAATATCTCGCCGCGTGTTGAACGTGGTGCTTTAAGTAGCAATCAGATAGTTAACTGGGCAAAGACTGGTCTTCACTGAGATCAAAGACCTGTGGGTGGATACCCAGCCTGTGGGAGCTGAAAGTTAGTTAGAAACCAGCAACTGTTCATTGATTGGCAGCTTCACTTGAGATCCAGCATCACCATGGACCCAGGCACAGAATTGAAAATCCCCCTCTACAGTTACACTTTACTCAGATTCTTAAGTGGATACTTTGTTCTCCAGAAACCAGGTCAAAGCTATTCTCAATTCCAGATGGCTTGTCCCTTTAGTTTATTTTTCCAGCCAGATAACAGCTAATCCCTGAACTGATTTTAATGATGAAGGATTCCTCCCTCTAGGCAAAGCTAGGTACATCTTCCAGGCCAAGAAAATATTGTCAACTTATGAGAAAATATTAAGATTGAGAAGGAGAATGCAATAGATAATCCAAACAACAGTTGTGTGGAGATGAGCAAAATAGAGATGTGGAATATCAAGAGAAAGAAAATAACACACAATCAGGTCACAATAACATAGTAATCATATTCTCAGATTTAGCATGAAAGAAAATAATAATTGTACAATTGAACAACATAAATGCACTACAATTGGATTTTAAATATTTCATATATATATATATATATATTTACATATGAGTAATCACATCAAAAGCATTTATATACTAATTGGGTCTATTTTGTTTTCACTCCATGGATGATAATATGTTCAAGTTAATTGCCAACCTTTTTAGAATCTTCCTAATGTTTATTCCATTGATGTTAAGGGTATCATAATCGTGTGGATACTATGAAACAGATAATTTACTTGCCCCATCCAGTGAAAATGAAAACTTATCTTTAAGTGTTTTTTGATATTCCAAGAAATTGTAAGTGTTTGTATTCCACTCTTTGCTGCTTTATATTCCTCCAGGATATTTTGTTTCACTGACTAGTGACTCTTCACGTTCTCTCTATTTCATTTGTTGTCATCATCATTCACTTTCCCTCCACATCAGTTCAGTGGATGAAGAATTAAGGGATAATTTTTTCAGTTTTTCTGGTCACTGTTGTAACTTTGGAGGAAACCAGATTTAAATGTATGAAGGGGGTTTACGCCAAACTTGAACTGAAGTTATGGTGGCCAAGTAAAAGTAACCAGAGACGTGTACTTGAAAGAAAGGGATTGTGTGGGGAAAATATGGAGCAAGAGAATATAGTCTGCATTTATTTTGGGTCAGCTTTTCTTTTTAAGTTGGAACAGTACATTTTCTCCCTTGTTGTGTTTTGTTCCAATTCCAATTTGGACTTAGGTGTCTGATTTTTCTTATGATTTATTCTAAATCTTGGACAGGTTCATCCTGACTATATTTATGAGTGAATTAAATGCCTAAATAAATATTTCTGACACATATTTCTTTGGTCCACTGAGGAAAAAAAAATCAATAAGTCAATAACAGCACTGAAACTGGGGAGACATTTCTAGTTCCTGGTCAAGATAAAATCCAATTGTTTAAAGAGAAAATAATAAGTATAATTGTGGTAAAAGTAATTATCAGAAGATGTGATACAAACAAATGCATTCTATGACCACTCAATAAAATTGATTGCATCCAATCATTAGTTGTAGCCTGAAGACGATTTAGAACCATTGTCAGTCAGAGAGTTTTTGGCTAGTTATAAAATGAAAGGACATTTCACGTGCAGCCAGACAATTATATAGTGTGTGCTGTCTTCCGTTATCATTCTTAAATTTGTGCTCATGCCAAGGTTTATGCTGCTTTTGCCTCTGAAACACTAATGAGTAAACAGTAAAAGTAGAACATGCTCTAGGTAGTGTTTTCTCTTGACTTGGAGTAAGTGACTTTGAACATTAACAACATCTGAAAGATAGTCTTAATAGGGAAAAAAATAAGTCCTGTAATGGAAACACCATCATTAAGACGTCTCTCTCTCTCACACAGCTAAGGATCATTATCAAAATCAAACTATAAAATCATACCATGTGAATAGTAAAAGGGTGAAAAACAAAAATCCCACTCCATACCCCCCAGAGCAAAGCTGAACCATGTTGCTCATATAAAATGTAACCACTGCCAATAAAGTAATCAGTCACTAGAATTTTATGGGAAGCCTACTTAAGAGTGATCTTACACCCCGTCTGGCATTTTATCCACAGATTAGTTAAATCTCTTAAATTAGGCTTCTACTCCTGAATTACCCCTTATCAAAGTCACATATGACATAATTTTTTTACTGTCACCATGATAAATTACCTCTCTTTGAGTTCACAATGAACTAGCTGACAATATTTTCCATCACTACTCAGGGGAGCTTCTGTTGCATGATTCTGTCCTTAACTGCTGGATCATAATTTGAGCATCTTGAATAATGCATTCACCTGCCAGGTATATACCATTACTCCCTGAATCCCTCAGGATCTTACTTTGGTCCTTTTCACTTCCCTCCATTGTTAGGCTGAATTAGATTGACTGCCTCCTGTTCAACCCACACTCTGTTTCTCCATGCTTTGGAGTTACCTCATTGAACTCCCTTGTCCCTCTGTCTCCTTTCTCTTCTTAAAGACCCTCCATAAAATTTGTCTATCTGACCCTTTTAATATCTTTTCCTTTGGTTGAGTGTCCATGTTTTGCTCATGATTCTTTGAAGTATGTTGCAACTGAGGATGCAAAGTTTGAGACAGATTCTTCCAAACACATTTTGACATGACACCAGATTGGCAAGCTTGCCTATGCATCAGACATCTTCACCTGCACGTACATCTGTGTTCTCTTGAGGTCAGTCCATCAAAATTCTGTGAAACAATTCAACTGTGACTTCACCCTCTAGGAAACTGTCAAACCAGCGATTCCTTCCCCCAGCCTGATGAAAACCCACTCATGCCTTAATACTTGCTGATCTCAAAACTCTACACCCCTCTAAGATACCCACCTTGGCAGCTGAAACCATCAGTGGCTAAGCTTCTTTAAGAGGTGTTGCATGTCTATTGTCTCTCCTCACGAGACTTAAGTGGCTGACCACACAACAGTTCTTGGATATCTACAGTAAAAATCTGGAAGGGAGCAGCTAGTGTGTTGGGACATAATGCAGTTGGTCCACATGTAAAATATCAGCAACTTGCATTTTATGCCAGATAGCAAAAAGAAGGTGAGGTGGGAGTTCAGAAAGGCCATAAGGCCAGAAAGAACTATCATCTTCATCAGAACATTCTATATATTTTCAATGATGCCAAATACAATAGGTTCTGTCAGGCAGTTGAAAGATGCTGAACACCATTTCCTCCAGCAACCTTAGAAGATGCAGACATTCTGTTCCCCTCTGATTCTACTCTGCTCCCTGTGGTTATGGATTACCTTGCCTTGCAATAAAGAGAGAAGAACATCAGTGAGTTCATTGCAATGTGTTTGACTGATCTGCCTGTCATTCCTGAGGAGATGGAGGAAGCTGTGAGAGATCAGGGAGAGCCTAGTATCATTGGTCGATACGTGAGGATGATGTGGTGCAACTGAATATTTGTCCAGAGACTTGTAGGGATTACTGATGGATCAATGATGGGGATGTGGTGCATTGAACAGTGTGAGAGCTCAATGATATAGTGTTTAGGAAATGTTGCCTGAAGATACATTTACTGACATCGATAACCTGCATTAGGTCATTGAACTTCTGCAGCACAGAGAGCAGATTTTTCAGGCTAGATTTTTAGAATTAAGTCTACTGGCTATTTGCTCCTGTTCCCTTCTCAAGACCATCTTCTTGATGGTCTCCTGTCCCAACAGCAACATAGCCTCTTTCCTTATTCAGAAAGCTTGCCAGTACTACCGATGAAAACTTGGGAACTTTCTTTCAAGCCACTTACTTCAATTGGTGACTTTACAGCCACTTGCACTGCAGGCTGTCAGCAGTACATTCTGTGCAAACAATGTAATTCCCTTTTAAAAGGGGCAAGCTACCTTTTAGAGATACAGGTTATCTGAAGCATGTATTATTCATGCATGCTGCTGGGGTTCATAGTGAGCATTCAACTATCCAACAATATGTTTGCATTCTCCCTTACTCAACA
Organism: Hemiscyllium ocellatum; assembly: GCF_020745735.1. Classification (NCBI taxonomy): domain Eukaryota; kingdom Metazoa; phylum Chordata; class Chondrichthyes; order Orectolobiformes; family Hemiscylliidae; genus Hemiscyllium; species Hemiscyllium ocellatum. The sequence continues at coordinate 46,083,447 of NC_083415.1, forward strand.
GGACTGAGAGCTGAGAGAGACTGAGAGTCTTAGGTCCTCATACTCAAAAATGGGAGTAATCCAACTATTACAGATGTAAGGAGAAGAACTTATAATAGGAAATAGAGAAATGGCAGAAAGGTTAAATAAGTCCTATGCCTCCCAGTTCACAGAGGGAGACTAATGCCGCCCCAAAATAATTAAGATCCAATAGATGAGTGATAGTGTGTAAGAAAAATAAATTAGTATTAGTAAAGCAGGAACATTGGAGAAATTAATTTGGATTTAAAGTTGACAAATCCCTGAGAAGCAATAACCTTGACTGTAGAATGTTGAAAGAGATTGCTACCGAGATAATGAATGCATTCATGATCATCTTTCAAAATTCTATTAATTCTCCAATTATTCAGTCCTGCCAATTGGAAGGATGCAAATGTAATTCCACTATTTAAGAAAGGGGGTGGAGAGAGAAAATGGAGAACTACAGACCTGTTAATGTGACATCAATAGCAGGGAAAACCCTTGAGTCTTTTACTGGATACTTAGCAAATAATTGTCTTATTGGGCAGAGTCAATGTGGATTTATGAAGGGGAAATCATGTTTGACAAATCTGTAGAATTGTTACCAGTAGACTCAATCAGGGGGAACCAGTGGATATGTTGTGTTTGGAGTTTTGAAAATCTTTTGGTAAAGTACTGCACAGGAGGATAGTTAACAAAATTAAAGTTCATGGAATTGGGGATAATATACTAGCATGGATTGTTAATAGGCAGAAAGAAGAAAACCATTCACAGATAGGCAGGCTGTGACTAGTGGTTTAGATCAGATTCCCTACAGTGTGGAAACTGGTCCTTCAGCCCAACAAGTTCACACCGACCCTTCGAAGAGTAAACCACCCGCACTCATTTCCCTACATCAACTCCCAACTAATGCACCTTGTCTGTAAGACGCTGCTAACAAGCATCCAAGTGCAGTAAGTGATTCCAAAGGCAAAAGGTGTTGTAGCCTTACCACAAAAAGCAAGGGAGTAAAGAATCTTGCTTCAATTGTGTAGAACACTGGATGGATCACACTTTGCAAGTTGCATGTGGTTCTGGTCCCCTTGCCTAAGGAAGGATGTACTTATGTAGAGAATGCAGTTGAAGCTCACCAGACTGATTGCTGGGATAGTGGAAATGTCCAAGAGGAGATTTTGAGGAGACCGGGCCTGTATACTGTGGAGTTTGGAATAATGAGACGTGACCGCAGATGCATACAGAATTCTTAAATGGATGGACTCAGTTTATGTAGACAGGAAGTTTCTCCTGATTGAGGGGCCCTAGTACGAGGCAACACAGTCTCAGATTAACACTCAATTCATTTGGGACTGAGATGAGAAGGAATTTCTTCACTGAGAGTGTAGTGAATGTTTGGAATTCACACCCTCAGACAATTTAGCTACTAGGTAAGGTCAACATAGAGATTCATAGATTTCTAATTACTAATGTCATCAAGAGATATGGAGATTATACAGGAATATGGCATTGGGATAAATGATCAGTCATAATGAGGAATGGTGGAGCAGGTTTGAGGGAATGAGTGGCCTATTCATGTTCATATTCCTGATTTATTTTCCACAAGAGAGACGTGACATTAATTCAAGTTGTTGTTGAATTTCCTTTGAGCAATATGTAAAAGCGTTCAATGTGATCACACTCCCATATCTTCTAGTTTTAGTATGGACACAATAGTCAGAGTGATCTGTAATGGGCAGCTGATCCATAATCAGCTCTTTTATACTCATAAAGAAAATCAAAATTATCCTCATTGTGTCCTTAAATGATCTAATGACCTGCCTTTGCTTTGCACAACTGCATTGTTATCTTCAGTTGATCTCCTCCAGGCACACTTTGGTCATAATTTTTAAGTGAAAGACACGTTGACTTTCCATGATTTAATGGCTTCATGATAAGTTAGAGATAAATGTGCTGTTGAGAAGTGGTTTTGAATTGACTAGGTATGCTGCTCTGCTAGTGTCCCTTTGATGATACCTTACACTCTCATATCTCAACAAAAGCAGTTGCAACCTTCAATTATTTAGAGCTTTAAATATACCAAAATATCCCAAGGTGGTTGAGTGGGATATAAGAAACAAAGACTTTAGCAAAGAAGTAAAGAAAAAAATAGTTGAAATCGTTAAGGCTTACAGAAAGTTGTGAATTTCAATCATGGTCCTGAAAGGGGAGGTAAATAGATTTCGAGAAGGTTGCAGTCATCAGAGGATGAATACCAGGGCTGGGAAATGCTGGATGCCAGAAAACCTGAAGGGAACGTATGAAGTTACTGAGACAGATTGTGCCAGACAACAGAATTTAAAAATAAGTGAAAGGAAGCATAGACAGAAGAGAATGAGAGAATCCTCAGAAGAGTATAAAGGCAGTAGGTGTACACTTAGGAGGGAAATCAGGAGGGCAAAAAGAGGACATGAGATAGCTTTGGCAAATAGGGTTAAAGAGAATCCAAAGGGTTCGTATAAATACATTAAGGATAAAAGGGTAACTAGGAAGAGAATAAGACCCCTCAAAGATCAGCAAGGCGGCCTTTGTGTGGAGCTGCAAGAGATGGGGGTGATACTAAACGAGTATTTTGCATTGGTGTTTACTGTGGAGAAGGACATGGGAAATATAGAATGGGGAAATTGATAGTGGCATCTTGAAAGATGTCCATATTACAAATGAAGAGGTGCTGGATGTCTTGAAACACATAAAGGTGGATAAATACCCAGGGTCTGATCAGGTGTACCCTAGAAATCTATGGGAAGCTAGGGAAGTGATTGCTAGGCCCTTTACTGAGATATTTGTATCATTCATAGTTGCAGTGAGGTGCCAGAATACTGGAGGTTGGCTAACATGGTGCCATTATTTAAGAAAGGTGGTAAGGAAAAGCCAGGGAACTATATAGAATGGTGAGCCTGACATCAGTGGTTGACAAATTGTTGGAGAGAATCTCGAAGGACAGAATTTACATGTATTTGGAAAGGCAAGGACTGATTAAGGATAGTCAACAAGACTATCAACATGTGGGAAATCATGTCTCACTAACTTAGCTGAGTTTTTTGAAGAAGTAACGAAGAGGATTGATGAGGGCAGAACAATAGACGTGATCTATATGGACTTCAGTAAGGGACTCAACAAGGTTCTTCATGGTACACTGCTTAGCAAGGTTAGATCTCATGGAATACATGGAGAACTAGCCATTTGGATGCAGAACTGGCTTTAAGGTAGAAGACAGTATGGTGGTGAAGGGTCACTTTTCAGACTGGAGGCCTGTGACTACTGGAGTGCCACAATAATTGTTGCTGCATCCACCATTTTTCATCATTTATATAAATAATTTGGATGTGAGCATTAGAGATATATTTAGTAAGTTTGCAGATGGCTCCAAAATTGAAAGTGTAGTGGGCAGCAAAGAAGATTACAACAGGATCTTGATCAGATGGGCCAATGAGAAGTGACAGATGGTGTTTAATTTAGATAAATGTGAGGTGCTGTATTTTGGAAAAGCAAATCAGAGCAGGGCTTAGACACCTAATGGGGAGTTCCTCGGAAGTGTTGCTGAACACAGAGACCTTGGAGTGCAGGTTTATAGTTCCCTGAAAGTAGAATCACAGGTAGATAGAATAGTGAAGAAGGTTTTTGATATGCTTTCCTTTGTTGATCAGAGCATTGAGTGTAGGAGTTGGGAGGTCATGTCCTGTACAAGATGTTGATTCAGCCACTTCTGGAGTATTGCAATTCTGGTCTCCTTCCTATCGGAAGGATGTTATGAAACTTGAAATGGTTCAGAAAAGATTCACAAGGATGTTGTCAGGATTGGAACATTTGAGCCACACGGAGAGGCTGAATAGACTTGGACTGTTTTCCCTGGAGCATTGGAGGCTGAGGGGTGACCTTATACAGGTTTATAAAATCATGAGGGGCATGGATAGGGTAAATAGACAAGGTTTTTTTCCCTTAAATGGGGGAGTCCAGAACTAGAGGGCATAGGTTTAGGGTGAGAGAGGAAAAATATAAAAGGGGCCTAAGGGGCAAACTTTTCACGCAGACGGTGGTGCATGTATGGAATGAGCTGCCAGAGGAAATGGTGGAGGCTGGTACTGTTGAAACATTTAAAAGACATCTGGAAGGGTATATGAATAGGTTGGGTGTGGAGGGATATGGGCCAAGTGCTGACAAATGGGACTAGATTAGGTTCAGATATCTGGTCGGCATGGACGAGTTGGACCGAAGGGTCTGTTTCCATGCTGTACTTCTCTATAACTCTCTGACTCTATTTCGCACCTGAGGTGCTGACCCAATGTTGGTCAATGCAAGTAGGGCGATAAGTGAGTGGAATTTGGAGCAGGTTTGAGTAATATCAGTAGAATTACAACATGCACTTAACAATCTATGCATTCTGGAAGTGAAAATTATTTTAGAGAAGACTTTTTGCTGCTTTTTCCTGTGACAAGCTCCAAGTAGATTCTTTGTAAAGTCTACCTGGAAACATCAGGTCAATTTTGCCTCGATTAGTTTTAGGTACTGTTAAGGTTTTGCTCTGCACCTCCATTCTCCATCGTTTTCATGAGATGAATTGGTGAAATGAATATTCAAAATAAGACCATGCATCAGTGACGTGTATTCTGGCACGTTAAGTGCATTCATTACTGGAACAATTTGTTTGATTAGTTTAATTTGGGTTGCATCATTTTGCAGTAAATTATATTGGAAAATCCAAATAGTCTTGAGAAAATGTTGTTTTTCAATTAGCTCAAAATAAATCCCCAAAATTAGTTTCAAGTACATCAAAAAATAACTTAAGGATTATCATTAAAAGGATTGAACACTACTTATAGTTGCAAGGAAAGTTCCAGGTAAACTGCTTTGAAGCATCTGCTGCTACATTGAAGCAACTAAGGTAGTATCAAATTCAACAGGATAGCTTCAGACAAACAATAGTTCCAGTTTTACCATATGTCTCACAAAGAAACTAATGTGCATTATACATTGCATCACATGTCACATAATGAACATTAAAAGCAAAGTATAAAGGAGCTCGGGACTTCTTCTTGGCAGGTTCCCAGCTAGCAACTGAAGTCAGATGAGTAGGAAATTTGAAATCACTTTGATTTTGAAGGTGACCTGTATTGCATTAGTGAAATTCTATAGGCTGCTATATGGAGCATTTTGGTATATAAAAAACTCAAGCAGAATAGCAGTGACACTAAAGGCTCCCACCATTACAAATGTGCAAATTGTATGGCAATTTGAGTCCAGGGAAAGATGTCAGTAATGAATGTTTACTCTCTAAGGGATGCATTAACCATTCACCTCATGTTGGCAATAACTGAAAGTCATTAGTTTACTGTGTTTGGCTGAAGATCTGAACTGAACTTGTAGAGAAAGGTGAATTTTGTCATTTGCTCCATGAGTGCACATTTAATAAGTAGAGGTCATCTCCATGGCTTCCCTCCCCCCCCCCCCCCCCCCCCCGCCCCACTGATATTTTCCACACCTTCAGGCTGGTAAAGGTTGACCCATCTGCCCCAGGGCCAGCTGGGGTCTGCAAGCAGTCAATTCGCTCATTTCTTAAGGACCTTTTTCTGCTACCTCTGATATTTTATCAGCAGCAGGATGTTTCCATGGAATGAAGTGAGGTAAGATCTGCCAACCTTTTTAGCAGGTTGAGGGGAGAATCTCTCCTATTTGGGTGCCTCCCACCACTTTATTCTCACTCCCATTCTCCTGAGCCTGCCAGACTAGATGCAACATACTGCTCATCTGACTTCGTCAGTATCAGTGAGTCGAGCTGTTGTTTTCTGATCACGTTGCTGGAGCAAGAAAGCTGTCAGTTGTCTGATTGACCAACAACTCTCAGATTTGGACTTCTTCCAAGATGGGTGCAGAGATCACTCCCCAAACCACCCAGGAGAGACAGAAAGCCTTAAAACTGATGAGTGTGACAATCTGGTCTGACTTAATTAAAAGTAAAATACTGCAGCTGCTGGACACTGGAATAAAAAGAGAAATGCTAGAGGAACTCAGCTGGTCTGATGCTATCTGTGGAGAGAGAATTTCCACAGTACATCTTGTAAATGGTGCACACTGATTCAGCAGGGAGTGAATGTTTGTAGGAGTGGTGCCAATCAAGTGGGATGCTTTGTCCTGGGTGGCATCATTCCATCACACTCCTGACTTGTGCTTTGTAGATGGTGCTCAGGCTAGAAGGATGTTGGTAGTGGGGAATGCAGTGAAGATTATGCTATTGAGAGTCAAGGGCAATAGTTGGATTCGGTCTTGTTGGAAATGGTCATTGCCTAGCACTTGGATAATGTGAATGTTACATGGCACTGGTCAGCCCAAGCTTGCATGTTGTCCAGATCATGCTGCTAGTGGGGTAAGACTGCTCAGTACCTAAGGAGTCACAAGTCGTACTGGACACTCGACAATCATCAACATTTCTGACCTTAAGATGGAGGGAAGGTGATTGCTGAAGCTGAAAATAGTTGGACAAGAACACTGCCCTGAGGAATTCACACAGTGATTTTCTAAAGTTGTAATAACTGCCTTTCAACAACCACTGCCGCCTTCCTTTTGTGTTAGGCATAATTCCAACCTGCAGAGAGATGTTTTTTCTCTCCTGGTTTCCATTGAATCTAGTTTTGCTAGGGCTATACCCACAGTCAAATACTGCCTTCATGGTCAAGGGCAATCGCTCTCACCTCACCTCCATGTCATGCCATTATCATCCTCCCAGGCATCCTTTCACCTCCTTTCAGTGTGATTCCCCCCATTCCCTCCTGTGCAGTACTCCCTTCTGTATCCCTGCACACCTTCCTGTGGTCACTGTGTCCCCTAACCTCTGCCCTATCTCATCCCCACAATGTCCCCTCGTCACACTCCCGTGGTATCTTTTTGCCATCCATCCAGCCAGAGTAGTTTTGTTGTGGACTCCTGTTAGGTTCTGCTGTTTTTCTCCCCATCACGCACGCCGCGTCGCCTCCACCAGCAAACATTGTCAGCAATAAGGTGCCTCACATTCTCTATTTGATACTACTTCTGACCAGCCAGGCTTTCGAAGACCAACAACGCACTAATACTCACAGAAAAGGAAGAGTTATGTTTTTGACTGGGGATGAGAGTGGACAGCTCTGAGCCCTGCTCCTCTCAATTTCTGATGTCATGGTCTAAATTCATCAGAAGAAGTTGAAGTATCTCCCATCTGCAGGGCTGCATGTAGTGAGGATGGAGGGTGAGACAAAGGGAAGAGAGAAGGAAAAAATTGGAGGGCCCATTTTGTTATTGTTCAATATGCCTGGTACATTTTGTGTTGGAGTGAAATGTTACATTTATTTAGCTAAATAGTATTGGATCAGCATCCAACCAATTAGGAGGACACATAGAGAGCAAAACTGCATATTATAGTAATTATAATTACTATAAATATTCAATCCTTGCAATTTGTTGGCTACATGGTTATTCCTACATCATGAAATATTTTCGTCATTGCACAGTCACCCAAAACCAATTCCATTTATGCTATGAAAGCTTTGTTAAACCAGTATTCTTTGCCTATAAATAAATCATCTACCTAAGTTATTAAAAGTTTAATGATGTGTAATATAGCCTTTCAGTGATGCGGATTAAAGATTATCTGGTGATGATGCCCTGAGCAGCTTCTGCCAATCCATAACTGTCGGTGAGCTCTGGAAATATTTTTTGTTAGTTTCCTTTCTTATATGCCACTCTCAAAGCAACTGATACATCCTCAGAATATTAGACCTATGAAAATTTTGTAAATCAATGTACCAATGTAGATTCACAATATTTCCTGTGCATGTACAATTGGGATGAATCAAGGATGAATCATGCTGGATGCTGCAGTTATTTTATGGCTCACTTAGTTGTCATTGCTGTTTATGCTTCAGGCTAGTAGCTCTTTGCTCAGCTTCTGTATGTAAGAGAGAAGGCAGGGCCATTATGCAGTTACTGAAGAAGAACTAGACTTGTGACACTGCACTGAAGGTTGAACTGCCTCCATTGAAGTATACCTCATGAAAAACTAACTAATACTTATACCTCGAAGTCAGATTTATTCAAAATCCTAAAGGCTTGACCTAAATGTAACCCTGCCTCTTTGTTCACAAACTGACAAACTGATAACTAGTAGAAGAATTTATTTGGACGTATGATTGGTGTGTATAATTCCCGACTGTTTGTGATGGAGTATTCTGCAGTGCAGGTAGATAATGGCAAGAAACAAGAATATGTGCCAAAACACCGATAAAAATTCTGCAGCCCTTCTTTGAAAAACCTCCTTGGAAATTTTTCGACATTCATTCAACAAGAAAGATGGCCCTTGAATAAAGGTGCATAAAATGTGCATAGATAATGCTGCACATCCTGACCCCTGCATTGAGAAGATTCGGTATTGCAGTCTCCAGAATGGGAATTCAGCCCACTGCCTTCTGAATTAGAAGCAAGAGGGCAAATAAATGAAGCAAACCAACAATTTCAGGAGGTGAGGTGAACTGAAATAACTTTACAGGGGCTGATATCCCGTCGCCAAGTCACGGAGGTGAGGTGGGATGCTCTTTGGAGAGCCAATGTGGACTCAATGGGCCAGGTGGCCTGCTTCCATACTGTAGGGATTCTATGCAGATGCTGAAACTATGATCTGTGAGCACTAACTACGCATTTCACAAAGATCAAACATCTCCGATTTATCAACACTACTCCTTCTTTGATAGATGAGTATGTTGCTTTCAATTTTATAAAATGTATATTTAGCTTGCAAGACTTCATCATAGAGACTCAAATTCCCCATGGATATAAAATGAACACTTTGGTTTTTTTTAACCCGTTTTCATTATTTGAGCCCTTTCGTAAATTCACATCACACCACACTCACATTCTTAATTTTTTTTCCCCATGTTTTACATGAGGTCATTGGGGCTGAATCTTAAGAAGAAGATAAAAAGTATTCAGAACATGATCCCAGGAGATTAATCAAAATTCTGAAGTCCAATCTAATAAAACATAAATTAACACATTCAGTGAAATCAGTCCTGTGAAGCTGGGCTAAAATCATGTTTTCTTTTCAAGCGTACATTGATTTTTCTTTGACCTGTCAGATTCTTTGTGAGTTGTGTCAACTTTTTGTCAGCTTTTTAAAATTTTATAGCTTGGCAGGTGTACAGTTGGGCTCACTGCTTGGCTGTTCATAGGATTTGTCACATAGGAACCAACTAGTTTCAACTTTCCCTTGCAGTATTTTTACACAGAGCCAGCTTGCGCTTACTAAAGTATATTCTTAATGGTTAATCCATGAGTAATAACCTTTTCAATCAAAGGGTGTACCTGATGATTGGAGCAAGTAAAGTACATTTTTCTATTTTATGAAGGGTGGTGTGGTGAAAAATATTCAAATGTGCCTTTGAGCATAGTCTCCATAGTGCTTCGTGTGTAATGTACCATTCACATCAAATGAATTTTATTGTGAAATTATAGTTGTTGCATGGTTAAACATGGCAGAAATTTATCACACAGCAAGTGCTTGCACACAGCAAAGAGCTGAAGGATCAGTTGGTTTGTTTTTGATACTGATGATTCAGGGAGGAACAGATTATGTGCTCAGGTTCTGGAGTAGAGTTTGAACCTTCTGATGCAGCCTCTAGACCTGCCAAGCTGCAGTGTGTGATGCTTTTGGAAAGGAGGAAGTATTTTCAGGATCATGTTGTAATGAAAAGTATTCCTTTCTGTTCCCCAACATGATGATTTGTGATCAAATGTGCCCCAGCAACCTGAGAACTGAAGATTTATACACAACCTAAGTAAAAACTGTCAAGTTACTGCTTCCTCAATTTTATAAATTACACGAAATAAACTGGAATGGAAATGAGACTATTGAATTTTATTCTTACAAGACATTTGTTCAGTCTCAGGTTGTTTCAGTAAGCAGAGTATCATTTTGTAGCATCTGTTATGTTGCATCAATACAGAATAGTTATGTTTCTGTTTCACATTAACTCATGCACAACTATAGCACAACTACTTAACCGAGTGTGTAAAAGCAAATTACTGCGGATGCTGGAATCTGAAACCAAAGAGAAAATGCTGGAAAATCTCAGCAGGTCTGGCAACATCTTTGGCAAAGGGTCAGTTAGACTCAAAACATCAGCGCTTTTCTCTCCTTACAGATGCTGCCAGACCTGCTGAGATTTTCCAGCATTTTCTCTTTTGATTTACCAAGTGTGTGTTGGCTGAAACACCTCGAGTAAGTAAACAAACAAAGCAGAATTTTTTGGAAAACCCGAGCATGCCTGACAGCATCTGGAAAGAGATTTTTAGTCCAGTGACCTTTCAGAAAAGGGTCTCAAACCATTTCAATTTTTTTCCTCAGATCTCCAGTTTATACAGGTCTTTGTTTTATTTTATTATATTGCCTTGAGGAAGTAGTTTCACATTCACAATTTTATACCAAGTGTAATACAACCTGATGCAAAGATGCTTTTAAAACGCTATCCGAATAATCCACTGGACAGTTGGGATAATAAAGACAAATAAATAGACCACTCAGTGTGTGAACATTCAAACCCATGCCTTCAAGCATTAATAATTTACCAGCCAGAAAACAAAGTGTATCGAAGGTACAAAAATTATGGCTTGCAGTATAACTGCAGGGTACACATCGTATAGCAGCAGCCTAAGAAAAATACTCATTCCATTTTATTTGAACAGCAGCATAGTTTTTGTAATATATTGTGTGACTGATAGGCATCAACTGACCATTAACATTCTGTTCAGCTGCATTAAATAAAGCAGGGATTGAATTCATTTCAGAATGAAACTGAATCCACAGATAAGGTTTAAAACATGTAAAACCACAGCTCACAAGCATGATAATCCTCAGTTCTGGCATATTGAATGCCCCTGATGGAGTTATCAAACTGGAACACTGGTAGCAATCTGTACAAGTTTAATTGAATTGGACGGATCATTTAAAATGAGCCATTAAATTACAAGGAGCTCACGCATTAAAAGAACTGAGATTGGATAGGAAAAGATAACAGGGACGCTTTAAACAGTTAAAATCCTCCATTAGTGCAAAGCAGTACTTAGGTCCATATTACAAATAGAGACAAAATGTGCAGAATATGATTCAGAATAGTGGTAAGACCTGAAAAATATTTGAAAATGGAATCGTCATTGTGGTTATTACATGAATATCATGAAGGTGATTATTTAGTATTAAATGTTTCAAAAGTGTTGCCAGTCAAAAAACATGATAAATGATCAGAGAAAACCATTATTGTATAGGTCACATGCTTCCATTTTGATCTCAGGCCACTGTTACTCTTTCATAACATCGTAGAGTCATAGAGATGTACAGCTTGGAAACAGACCCTTCAATCCTACTCATCCATGCTGATATCCTAAATTCATCTAATCCCATTTTCCTGCACTTGGCCCATATCCTTCGAAAGAGGAAAAAGTGAAGTCTGCAGATGCTGGAGATCCTGGAGATCCTGATGAAGGGCTTATGCCCGAAACGTCGAATTTCCTGTTCCTTGGATGCTGCCTAACCTGCTGCGCTTTTCCAGCAACACATTTTCAGCCCATATCCTTCTAAACTCTTCCTATTCATGTACCCATCCCGATGCCTTGTAAATGTTGTAATTGTACCAGCCTCCACCCCTTCCTCTGGAAGCTTAATCTATACATGCACCACCCTTTGCATGAAAAAGTTGCCCCTTAGGTCCCTTTTAAATCTTTCCCCTCTCACCCTAAACCTATGCCCTCTCGTTCACTACACTAGTGATCCAATTATCATGAGATAAGCTCAATGAGCTGGACTGCTGATTTGTCATGGAGGGTGATGTACATAAGTTCAATTCCTGCACTGGCTAAGGTTTCATGAAGAATTCTCCTTCACAACCTCTCCCCTCTCCTGAGGTGTGGCAGCCCTCAGGTCAAACCATCGCCAATCATCTTTCTAGTAAGAGAGAAACTTTATGGTCTGTTAAAACTATGATGGCTTTGCCTTTACTTTCATGTTGAGTTTCATTTCATTAAATTATAACGTATTTTTGGTATGGTAAGTAATCTTTTCTTGCTTATTTTTTAAGACATGCTAGGTATGTGAGTATAGGATTATCTCTTTCTCTTGTCACTTCAATTTAACAATTAATCTTAGCCTTGTCAGTGACGCCCACACTCTATGAATGATTTCTTAAAAATGTTTTGGTTTAATTCAGAATATGATCATAAATTCCTCTTTTGTGCCATTCATTCTTGTTTACAGATGGTTCTTTCTGATTGTGTATTGATTGTTGGAAGAATTAAAGAAATTACATTTGCAGGGAGAAATGCAGCCCATTATTTAAGAAAGCAGACTGGTTTATATTTTACCGACCAGCTTGTGGCATCTTTCAAATGACAGGATTCTATCCACCTCTAAATACACCAGTTACCTACCTAATATCTAATCAATCAGTGGTAAATCTTTGCAGTTCTTTGTCTAAATGGGCAGAGCAATCAAAATCTGCTCTGAACTGCAGTTGTAGACTCTGCAGAAACTGACCTGCTTATTTGTTAGTGTTGTCATTAGGCAGTCTTTTATTTTCAGTACCGTATTAAAGAAAGCCCTGGTTGTGTGAATGGCTAAAATGTCTCCATTTGGTTAAAAAAAATTCCCAATAAAACAGCTTATGGCACTTCTAGATGTCTATTATGATTTGTCAGCATCTAAAAGAAATCAAAACATTGTAAACCACATTAATTATCAATGAGGCATTATCATGATCCAAAAAAAATGAACAATGGGTTTCAAGGTCCATTCGCTCAGTTGGCTGGATGGCTGGTTTGTGATGTGGAGTGATACCAACAGTTTGGGTTCAATTCCCACACTGGCTGAGGTCATCATGAAGGTCCCACCTTCCCTCTTCAATGAGAGGCCATAGTTTTAGGATAAGGAGTAGCAGATTTGAAACGGAAATCAGAAGAAATTACTTCTATCGAGGGATCGTGAATCTGTGGAGTTCACTCTCCAGAATACAGTGGATGCCGAGACATCGAGTAATTTAAGGAGAAGATGGTTGGATTTTTAATTAGCAATGTGTTGAAAGATTATGGAGAGCAGGCAGGAAAGTGGAGTTAAGGCCAAGATGAGATCAGCCATGATCATATTGAATGGCTTTGCAGGCTGGAGGGGCTGAATTATCAACTCCTGCTCCTCATTCTATGTTTAATCAACTTCTCTCTGATGGCATGATGACCCTCAGGTAAAACCACCATCAATTGTCTCTCTCTAATAAGAAAACAGCTATGTGGTCTTCTGGGAATATGATGGTTCTCAGTGCATTTCAAACATCTCTATATTTGAAGTCAGAAGTAACTGGTTTGACATGTGAAAGATTAAAAAGATAATTTCACCAAAAATGGTCTTATCGATTTCAGAGCATTTCAAGGAGGGTTTCTCACATAATTCTTCACTGCTTACCTATCTTGTCCTCACCAGTGGTAGAAGTCTTGCCTTGCTCTCCCTCATAAACCTATCAACTGTTTTATTTACCTGCTCATTTTTTCATTTTACCTCATGAGCTCCAGGCTTGCAGCTTGGTCATGATAACCATCTGAAAATGTGTTGCTGGTTAAAGCACAGCAGGTTAGGCAGCATCCAAGGAATAGGAAATTCGACGTTTCGGGCATAAGCCCTTCGTCATGATAACCATCATGCTGCACTGTCTCAACACTGAAGCCAGAATGGGGATGACCATCAATAACATTGTCTGCACTCCCATGCTGCATTGTCTCCTCATCCCCTTAGTAAGTTTGCAGATGACATAAAGATTTGGGGAGATGGAGATAGTGAGGAGGATTATCAAACGATACAGCAGGATATTGATAAGCCAGAGACTTGGGCAGAGAAATGGTAAATGGAGTTTAATCCAGACAAATGCGAAGTAATGCATTTTGGAAGGACTTATCCATGACGGAAGTATACAGTAAAGGGCAGTTAGAAGCATCAACATACAAAAAGGATCTAGGTGTAAAGGTCCACAGTTCCCTGAGAGTGGCAACTGGTGGATTAGGTGGTCAAAAAGGCATCTGGCATGCTTGCCTTCATTGGTCATGTTATACAGTGTAAACATTGGTGAGTTAGATTGCAATCGTCTAGAACTTTAGTTGGGCCATATTTGGAATATTGTGTTAGGTACTGGTAACCACACTATCAGAAGGATGGTGAGACTTTGGAGAGGATGCAGAAAACATTTATGAGGATGTTACCCAATTTGAAGGGTAATAGCTTTGTTGAGAGATTGGATAAACTTGATTTGGTTTCACTTGAATGTCAAAGGTTGAGGGGTGATCTGGTAGAAGTTTACAAAATTATGAGAGTCATGGATAGAGAGGATAGTCAGAGTCCTTTTTTTCCCAGAATAGAAACGTCATTTACGAGAGGACATGGGTTTAAGATAAAAGTGGGCAAGTTTAAAGAGATGTAAGAGGCAGGTCTTTTCACCAGAAGGTGGTAAAAGCTTGGAATGTGCTGCCAGAAGCGGTGTTAGAAGCAGATACATACAAGAGCCACCTTGACAGATACATGAATAGGTAAGGAATAGGGTGATACGGATGGCATAGAGTCAAAAGGTTTTTAGTTGAGAAAGGCTTCATATGTCAGTGCAGCTTTTGTGGGCTGAAGGGCCTGTTCCTGTGCAGTGCTGTTCTTTGCTCTTATATGTTGAGTTGCCACCCATTTTGTAATTATTGTCCCCTCTGCACCCTAACATGCTGTCTTCATTATGCACAATTTGGGGTTATGGGGATAGGATGGGAGCAGGATGGGTCAGGTGTGATGCTCTTCAGAAGACCAGTGCAGACTCAATGAGCCAAATAGCCTCTGTCTGCTCTGTAGGGATTCATTCAATGAATTGATGACCCCAGCAGCTCCAACACAGTACTCCCCCTATAAATTCTATTTGATTTTGAGTGACCAGATCCTCGGGCCTACAATGGCCCACCTAACAGACTGAAAAGATTGCCCCAACTGGTGAGTAACCAAAGCTTTCAGTGATTATCATGTAGTTCCCCAACTGGCATACTGCTCATCACTGGACTGGTTGCATTGGATTTGTGGGACTTGACCATAGCCTATCCCCAGGACTGCAGTGATATGGACTTCCTGACTCTGGTCCAACACCTGGACTGGGCAGAGGTGGTACCCCCTGACTGACAACTGTCCCCTCCAACTTGACTGGGGATGACCCCCTTAGCCTTACGACAGTGCCATCTGGTTGAAACACATGCGGTGTGTTTGTCACATGAGCTGACTGCACATGATGTGGGAGAAAGGTTGATGTAGCTAAGGCTTCATCTATGTGTGCATCTATGTAGGCACAAAATGATTTCAAACTTAAAAGAGCAAGTTAAGTACACCGAGCTGCACCTTGCTCCAATCCATGTGTTGTGTGCCTCTCCCTACATGCAAATGGCCTGGCAACAGCATTACCCTGCAAGGTGATGTTGCACTCCAAAGGGCAGCATTGAAGTGGAGAACTGCATTCTAAGTGAGCCAGATGCTCCGTGAAGATGCCTGAGACTCGTGCATGTCTGATGCCAACCTCTGTGGATGAAGGTTACAGGCAGTTGGTACCCACGGAATGTGCTCTGAGATAGCTCTGCTCTGCCAAGCAAGGTGAAGGGCCAGCAGTGAGCTAAAACCGTCAGGAATCCACTCAAACTTTCATATCAGAGATTGTCGCTGTCTTATTTCTCTCGCCACGTGTGAGAATAGCAAATAACATATAAATGAGGTAAGAACAAGTAACAGTGAATCGTAATGCATACAAATAGGCTTCATGCTACTCACCAGCAGGATTCTCATCTCACTGTTAAAGCCATGGGTGAAAACTTTTGTTCCTTGACATCGGCAATCTCATTTTTCCGATCTCACTATATTTTGCCTCCAGATTCAACAATACTCACATCATTTGGGCGGTTGGGGAATTCCACCCAATATAAGTAATACAAATTCTAATTAAATTTAAAGGACTTTAATTGTACTATAAATAGGATTTTCAAGCAGATTTAGGGTAGTATTTTTATGTAGTTTTTATATGAATTTCTCAAACTTTTTCCTTTTGCTGTAAACTGCTCTGTTGTAAACTGGTATAACTCTTCTCAGTTGTGGGATGGTTTAAGAAGATGAGAGGCCTTATTTTTTAGTGTTTTCTTTCTTTTTCATTTTCTTTTTCTTGATTGGCATACACCATGTATGAATATAACTGAATGTTGAGCCAAAACTATCCGAACCAAACACTGGGTTTTGGGCAATTTTCATCTTGGATGATTATATCTCTAAAGAGGGATGATTAGCTCAATTGGTTAGCTGGCTAGTTTGCAATGCTGTCATGAGATACACTAGGACTCCACTTGGCATTTTTCACTATCGGCTCAGGAGTGAGGGGTATGGAGAGGGGACCTGGAATGGAGAACACAACAAAACTAGAAAGGTTGGATTCTGGGAAGAAGGTGGGTGAGGTGCGTGTGGTGTGGAGATATCTGATTGGCTGTTTGGGGTGAATTGCATCACGATTCGCCAGTCATTTTTTTTATAGCACCATCACTAATAGCAACAGTCATAATTTCAGAAGCAGCTTCAGAAATAATGAAGGCAACATCTCTATCCTCCATAGGTAGCTAGAATAAAAGAGGCAGTTTTCATTTAGTACCTGTAAAGATATAGGGATTGCTGTCTCTTTAGGCCATCTTTCAGCTAAGGAGCTTGCTGCAAACTAATGGTGTTTCCCCTTATGCTGCAGAAGGTACAGCTTACAGCTGTGTTTAAAATAACTACATATCTGCCAATTTTTCTATTACCAGTCTGGGGTCCACCATACAATAAAGAAGCAACGGTTCCCATAGCATTACCCATCTGATGGGTGGAGAGATATACAATGGAAATGTGTTCAAACTAAATCTGTAAAACCTAAATTTGATTAATTTGAGTTCCTCTACAGAGCTAGCATCACATTAAAGAGCAATCCATTCGTGGAAAAATTACAAAGCATATACTTATAAAAGATGCATGATTGTAAAAAAATGCAAATATAGTCAGCGCCAAGTAAATACTGCAAATCCCATTAGTCTATCAAATTAGGATTTTTCCAGATTTCAGCTGCCTGAATCCAATTACCATGATTCGTCCATACAGTGCTCATCCAAGTGAAATATATGATGCCTCTTAAAGATCATACCCAAGTGAAAAATGTTTATATTCTATGACAGAGATGTGTGAATGGAGTTGTACATGAATGACTCATTTACCACACTTAATTTCTCACCTTCATTTGAAAGTAATTTATCTGGGATAAAATCTGTATATTTCGCAGATGGCTGTGGCACTATAGAGCTGTTATCTGAACATATTAATTACTGATTAAGTTCCCCTCCCCCCCCCACCAACCATGTTCAATATACCAGCAACCACTGAAATCGCAATTTCTCTTCTAAATCTGACTTAACTGTCTCTGTTGCAGATGACTATTTCAAATTGAATGCCATTTTATTAGCATTTATATAGTAGCAATAGTCATAGGAAGCATAGAAAGCAATTATATCTGGGAGTCGCTCATACTGAATGTTCTCTATTTGCTAAACCAATGATCACAAACCAAAATAAAATTTGAAAAAGTGACATGCAGCAAACAGAGTAGGAGTTCTGAGAATGAGTCAACTGGATGAGTGAACAGTAAAATTTGATTTTTTTAAACAAAAGCTTTCCATCTGATTTGAATTCCGGCTATCAAAAACACAAGCAAATTTTAAAAGACTGGAGATGGTCAGATGGTCTATGTCTTGAGACTGTTTAAATGTGAATTTGTGGACAACAAGACTACCCAGGCTTCCAATATATGCAGCATATGTTATTGTCTTGATTCTCTCCAGCTCAATCATTGAGCTGGAGTGAGAGTCAAAGCCACTCTGAAACGTAAATGGAATTTCTGTATAATTTGATCCGAAGGCAGTCCTGGCTCAGAGGACAGTGTTGGCTCTGGAAGGGGAGCCTTTCAGTGTTAGGTGTCCAAGTAGATGCGACTTTGGAACCATTAGGAAGGAGGTTCATAAATACTGGCCCTTTCTAACAACCACACTGTTCTCAGTATCTCTGAGGACAAGGAAAAGATTACAGAGAAGACAACCACAATTCGGAGTAAAAGCTGGCCAAGAGAGCTGTCTGGGTGCAGAGTTGAAATGTATTCTTGACAGCAGATTCCATAATTAGAGGTCACAAACAAGAGTTTTAAAGGATGTAAACCCTACTCCATGCCAGGGTAGGTGATATCTCAAGGCAGTTGGTCAGTAGTTTAGAAAGGGAAGGGATGCTTTCAGATGTTGTGATCCATGTTGAAATAAACAATATGATTGTACAGGTCCTGATGTGAATGTGAGAGGAATTAAGGCCTAAATTAATCTTCATATATGCTCGAAATTATAGCAATGTAAACAGTGAATAGGATCTTGTGCCTTATCATGTGATATTTTTAGTGGTGGGGGACATTTAATTGACAGGAAGGGGGAGTCTGTTGAGAACCACCCTTATGCCCTTGCTCCCTATGTCCCTCCACACCAATTCAGTGATAAAATTAGGACACTGAAAGCATCTGTCTGGTGGCAATGCAGTTCAATAAAGCTGCTGGCCTCTGATCAGTTTTGACCCTCAAATGGAGCGAAAACATTAGCAGGGGCTGGTTTGGCAGATGTCTACTTCTGAATGCTTCTATATAATTCTACATCATTCAAAGTTTTTGGTATGAAGCTCACTAATTTAAACAGGATCCCTCCCTTACAGAGTTGGCTCAGAATGTTGCACAGATGACAACATACTTTACCCTTTCTTCAACCTTGTTTCATTTATCACTTTTGGTATGCTTTGCTTTATTGGTCAGAGTATTGAGTATAGGAGTTGTGAAGTCATGTTGAGGCTGTACAGGACATTAGCTAGGCCACTTTTGGAATATTGCGTGTAATTCTAGTCTCCTTCCTATCAGAAAGATGTTGTGAAACTTGAAAGGGTTCAGAAAAGATTAACAAGGATGTTTCCAGGGTTGGAGGATTTGAGCTGTAAGGAGAGATTGAATAGACTGGGGCGCCAGAGGCTGAGAGGTGTTCTTAGAGAGGTTTATAAAATCATGAGGGGCATGGATAGGATAAATAGACAAAGTCTTTTCTCTGAGGTGGGTGAGTCCAGAACTAGAAGGCATAGGTTTAGAGTGAGAGAGGAAAGATATTAAAGGGACCAAAGGGTCAACCTTTTCATGCAGGGAGTGGTGCATGTATAGAATGAGCTGCCAGAGGAAGTGGTGATGACTGGTACAATTGCAGCATTTAAAAAGCATCTGATGGGTATGTAAATAGGAAGGGTTTGGAGGGGTATGGGCCGGATGCTGGCAAATGGGATTACATTGGGTTGGGATACCTGATCGGCAAGGATGAGTTGGACCGAAGGGTCTGTTTCTGTGCTGTACACCTCTATGTCTCTATGGCTCTATGACTTGATCTAAATCATACGGAGATATATCTTGTCCAAATGAATATTCTTTATTTTTGTGCCTTTTCATCAAATGTCAGTAGATCATTCAAGTAGGGCTATGGAATACTATGATCACAACCTGACAAGTATGCATAAGCAGTTTGAATTATCAATGTAGATTTAGGAATTTAGAATCACAGAATAAACCAAAGACAATGATAAAAAGTGGATTTAGTCTGCACTTCTTGCTCCTTGACTTTGTTTCACTGCTCTTGTTGAACATTCATGCAGACTGACCTGTACACTCTTCCCTATGTGAAGGGTTTTCACAGAACAGTGCTGTTGGAAAGCTATAAGTGATTCAAATAGTTTGGTGAGTCTTTTTACATATGCAAGCTTCAACCATACATCTGTGCCCTCACCCAAATTACATTTCCTGCCAGTCCTTTGCCAACTTTGAGTTGTCGTTGACCAATAGATAAATTGATCAGTCCCTCTTTATAACTGTAACAATTCCAGATCTGACTTTTGCAGGTTGGTAGCCTGCCAGCCCTAGCCCAAACCGTAACCTTTCTCCTGCTGCCTGACTGATACTGTGTTTTACTATTCATCTCCATACCTGTCCCCGGCACCCACCATCCACCTCTTTTCACTCTTGTACCTTTCTTTACCTTTATCAGCTGATTTGCCCGACACAGCTCCCTTTCCTGTTGCTAACCTTCTGTCTGCCTCATTGGCACCTCTGAAGAGACTGGAATCATAAATGTCACTATTAGCTGTGCTCAAATAAAGAAAAAAGCCACTTTTAAATGAATGTTTTGAATCCGTTTGCGTGATAATTCCCCCTCCCATTAGCCACCTTTCTCACTTTGTTCCCTCATGACACATCTTTCTCCTTCTCTTCCCATCTTCCCTGCTTTACCCTTTCCCCGTCTTTCACTTACTCCCAGTTGCTGTGGTCGCTGCCATCCACCTTCACCTATCCTTGTTTCTCTCATCAATTTGTCACTTCTGTCTCGCTCAGTCCCATATTTCACTGCCTTCTGTTCCTCTCCTTGTCTTCAATTCTTTCCCATTGACTGTTCCCCCAATACCATTATTCCTTTATCTCATCATTTCTCCTCTTCCTTGCATCTCATTGATCCAGTCCATCTCCCTCACCCATCATATTATTTCCCTTACACTTGCCTCTCACCCAAACACCTAATTCTCCATTCCCCATTCCCCATATTACCAAAGGATCTACAATCCCATTTCTGCTACATCCAGATTTATAAAGTTATTTCAGTGATGGAAGTGGTGTCACCTTTCTCTGAACTCCATAGCCACCCTTCCCTATCCCTGTACCCCTGCTAATCCAATTGTGAATCCATCTAGCTTGTCCATCCCTGGACACTATGGGCAATTCAGCAAAGCCAATCCATCTAACCTGCACATCTTTGGACTGTGGGGGGAAACTGTTGCACCCGGTGATAACCCACGCAGCCACGGAGAAAATGTGCAAAATCCACACAGCCAGTGGCCCAAGGGTGAAATCAAACCGGGGTCCCTGGCACTGCGAGGCAGCAGTGCTAATCACTGAGTCTCATGAAACTGTTCTTGCCATGCTTCTCCTAAGTACAATGTTATTAGTAACTGACCAATAAGTGGTACTTCCTACTGCTCCATACATAAGAATACTCAGTGTTTATTTGCTTTTCTATTTCAATAGAGTGAGAACTAAATGCTCCATAAAAGTATAAATAAGAGACAATGTCAATTTAATTTAAATTAATTCAAACCTCCTTTGTTATAATTTTATATTGTCATAAATCTGTAGTATTTTCCAAAACCGAGTAAAGCACAAAAGCAAATGATCCCAATGGCTGCAAGTATCATTGGGCCTGCCCTAGTTTCTCTGCAGGACACTGTAACGTGGCTTTCCATATGAAAAGACCCATTTTCTGGTAGAGAACATTATGATTTTGAAAAAAAAACCTGTGCCTTTTTTTACATTCTGGTTGAAAAATGATGAAAGCAAAACAAAGAAAATGTAAGCTAGACCAATCAAAAGTATATTTTCAAACAATACTGCAACTTGCAACTGCCAATGTAATAGAAATTCATTGTTACTGAAGGAGAAAAATAAAACATTTCAATCTGGAAGGGAAGATTTTAATCATTTGCTTTATGTTGATGTCCATTCCATTTGTTCTAACTTCTGTGCATCATCTGTGAGATACATGTGGAAATGTGGGTTTTATCCTTACACGAATGATCCTCCAGTATTGACAGGCACTACAATTTTCCAAACATATCATTTAATACCTCACTGGAATCAAATGCATAGCTAACAAAAAGCAGGATAAATAGTCAGGTTTAAGTTTAACCATGCCAGATAGTATTGAATATGAAGATATGTAAATGTCAAACAAATTGAGATACTGAGAAAATATGATTTTCACTATCAGCACAAATCAAACAATTTAATAATTCTTTATTACATACACAGTCAATAATTATTTAATAGCTATATCAACATTTATGTCAATCTTATTTTGCTATTTTTCATCAAATAAGTTTGAAAAATCTTCCAAATTAAACATTTAGAATCCCTACAGTGTGGAAATAGGCCCTTCAGCCCAACAAGTCAACACCAACCCTCTGAAGAGTATCCCAACCAAACCCATTCTCCTATATTTACCCCTGACTAATGCAGAGTCTAGATTAGAGTAGTGCTGGAAAAGCACAGCAGGTCAGGCAGCATCCGAGGAGCAGGAAAATCGATGTTTCGGGCAAAAGCCCTTCATCAGGAGGGCACCTAATGCACCTTAGGGCATAATGCACCTAATCTACACATCCCTGAACACTATACGCATTTTAGCGTGGCCAATTCACCTAACCTGCATATATTTGGATTGTAGGAGGAAATCAGAGCACCCGGAGGAAACCCAGGCAGACACAGGGGGAACGTGCAAACTCCACACAGACAGTCGCCCAAGGCTAGGATCGAACCTGGGTTCCTGGTGCTGTTAGCTACCATGCCACCCCTTTTGATAAAGTCTGTCAAACTTTGAAGAAATCACGTATTGAAACTTGATCAAAAATTGGGCCACAAGTATATACTTTGTTATTACATCTTGTATTTACATGAGAATATCTAACGATCCAAAACTGATATGCTAAGCAGGAACAGTTCTTTGTTAAACTGTGATCAATTCAATATTGATTTGTAGTGTCAACTGCTAAGTATCATTAGGAATTTTATCATTAACTGGCATACCAATTAGTAATAGTTCCACAATTAGCCTGCTAACCGTTCAATTGCTCAATAGTTCTGTAGTTCCATGGTCATCATGGTTCAGGATTTTTTTATCCTTTTCCTGATTAGAGAGGTTTTATTAATGAGTTGTAACTCATGCAATATCTTTAAGATTACTACTTATATGTTCAAGGGGTATCAGGTGTATCTGTTCAGGGAAGCCATTATTGTCTATCATTAACTGCCCCAGAGAAGGTGGTAGTGAGCTGACTTCTTAAACTACCGCAGTGCTTCAGCTGTATGGAAGCTTACAAAGGGAGTTCCAGAATGTTGACAAAACAACAGTGAAAGAACAGGAATAAAATATTTCAAAGTCAGAATGGTGTGTGGCTTTGAGAAAAAACTTGGAGTGGTGGTTTTCCCATGCATCTGATGTCTTTGTGCATAGTGTTCAGGGATGTGTAGGTTAGGTGCATCATGCCCTAAGGTGCATCAGGTGCCCTCCTGATGAAGGGCTTTTGCCCAAAACATCGATTTTCCTGCTCCTCGGATGCTGCCTGACCTGCTGTGCTTTTCCAGCACTACTCTAATCTAGAGGGTAGAGGTCCTGTCTTTGGAAAGTACTGCTGGAGGAGTCTTGGTGACTTTCCTGCAGCGTGTCTTGTATATGATAAACTGTTGTTACTCTGCATCAGTGGTGAAGGGAAAAAATGTCAAAGCATTGAACAGGGTACCAGAAGAGCAGACCACTTTGTTCCTGGATGGTTTCAAGGTTGAAGAAAGAAGAAGTAAACTAGACCAATCAAAAACATATTTTCAAAAGATACTGCAACTTGAAACTGCCAATGTAATAGAAATTCATTGTTACTGAAGGAGAAAAATAAAACACTTCAAGTGAAAGGGAAGATTTTGATTTATGTTGATTTCCATAACAACATTTGTTCTAACTTCTGTGCATCATCTGTGAGATCTGTGTAGAAATGTGGGCTTTATCCTTACACGAATGATCCTCCAGTATTGACAGGCACTACAATTTTCCAAATATATCATTTAATACCTCACTGGCAACAAATGCATAGCTAACAAAAACCAGGATAAATATTCAGTTGGATGCAGACATCCAATATTCCATGACACTTCTGATTTTAGATTAGATTACTTAGAGTGTGGAAACAGGCCCTTCGGCCCAACAATCCACACTGACCCGCCGAAACACAACCCACCCATACCCCTACATTTACCCCTTACCTAACACTACGGGCAATTTAGCATGGCCAATTCACCTGACCCGCACATCTTTGGACTGTGGAAGGAAACTGGAGGAAACCCACGCAGACACAGGGAGAACGTGCAAACTCCACACAGTCAGTCGCCTGAGGCGGGAATTGAACCCGGGTCTCTGCCGCTGTGAGGCAGCAGTGCTAACCACTGTGCCACCGTGCCGCCCACATTTATGCTTTGATGATGGTGGACAGGCCATTCTGTTACTTGCCATTCACAATCTCGAACCTATTCTTGTAGTCACAGCATTTATATGAATGGTCCAGTTCAGTTTCTAGTCATTGGTAGCCCCAGAATTTGCATTGTGAGGGATTCAGCAATGGTATTGCAATTGATCGTCAAGAGATGATGGTTAAATTCTCTCTTGTTGGAGATGGTCACTGCCTGCTACTAATGTGGCTTTAATGTAACTTGCAACTTGTCAGCCCAAGTCTGGATGTTGGCCAAGTCTTGCTGCACAATGACTACTTCAGTATTTGAGACATTGTGCAGGGTGCCTCACATTGTGAAATCTGCAGTTATCCCCACTTCTGACCTTCTGTTGGAGGGATGGTCATTAATGAAGCAGCAGATGATGGTTGTGCGTAGGACACTACCCTGAGGAACTCCTAAAGTGATGCCATGGGAATGAGATAATTGACCTCTAACAAGCAAAGCCATATTGATTTTTTTGCTTGATATGACTTTGACCAGCAGACAGTTTTCTCCCTAATTCCCATTGACTCAATTTTTGTCGGGGCACCATGGTGTCATTTTTGGCTAAAAGCTACATCAATGTCAAGTAAGTCACTGTCAACAACCTTAGCAGTTAAGCTTTTTTGTCTGTGTTGGGCCCCAGGCTTAATGAAGTCAGGACCTGAGGGCGGCACAGTGGCTCAGTGGTTAGTACTGCTGTCTCATAGCACCAGGGTTCCCAGGTTTGATTCCAGCCTGGGGCAACTGTCTGTCTGGAGTTTGCACATTCTCCCCATGTCTGCATGGGTTTCCTCCCACAGTCCAAAGGTGTGCAGTCAGGTGAATTGGCCAAGCTAAGTTGCCCATAGTGTTAGGTGCATGAGTCAGAGGGAAATGGGTCTGGGTGGGTTACTCTTCGGAGGGTCGGTGTGGACTTGTTGGGCCGAAGGGCCTGTTTCCACACTGTAGGGAATCTAATCGAATCAGTGAGCTGGTTCCTCTTTTGTGCAAGTGCTGTTTGATAACAGCTATTTTTTTATTATTTTAGAAAGCCATAAACTTTACTCATTGAAACAAGGGTGAGAAGAGGGAGAGAGAGAGAGAGAGAAGAGCTTGTTGTCTTAATGAACCATCTGTCTATTGATGATCATTAGAGGCTGCAGAAGAATTTCCCAGAACTTTGTTTTTCCTGAAATAAAAAATGGAAGTGTTAGAAATGCTCAACAAATCTGTCAACATCTGTGAAGAAAAAAAAAAGTTCCGATTTTGTGATGAGTATGATTTTTCTTCGTTGCTTAAACTAGCTAAGTGTATTCCAAGCTGTGATGTTCCTCTCCAGGAAAATGCAGTGCCGAGAGCAGGGTTACCCAGGATTGTTTTTGCATGACAGGCCAAATTTCAACTTTCTCATTCAAAGAGCCATTGAGCAAAGGTCAGAAAGAAAATATTTGGCACAACATTTAACGTGCATTTCAAAATTAAAGTGGAGGATTGAAGAAAACATAACTGGGTTCAATTAAAAAATCAAAATGGAAGTACCTTGTTAGTTATGTTTAAAAATGATTAATTGATTCAGAGTTGATTTATAAAGTACTGAGTGGCAAAGCTAGCGACTAAAACCATTGGTGCTTTTTCCCTTGAGGAGCAGAGCTCAAGATCCCAGGGAAGCTCTGGTTACAAGGGAGGAGCAAAAGGCTGAACTAAGGAGTTGGTTCTAACCACCAGCAACTTTGGGTTCTCTTCTGCTGGTATACAAAGTAGTCTGTGGCAGCATTCATATGAGAGTCGGCAGTGGGTGGTACGAAACAGGGATTCAGACTTGCCTTTCCATTTATCCCAGCCCCATTGGTGAATTGGGAGGGAGCAGGAGAAGGGGACATATATATGAGTGTTTATCTCTTTCCATCTCTCTCCCTAGCTCTCTGAATCACTCCCACATTGTCTCTCTCTTTCACTCCTACCCCACACATTCCATTCTGCCATCTTGACTGCAGTCCTTCAGAGGTGAGAGCTTTGTCTCCCTCACTCCACCCACATTTCACCATGTTCTGGCATTTCTGTCTCTACCCCGGACTGCCCAACCCCAATACAACCGTATCACACTGTTGCAGACTCACTGTCATGCTCCAGTGCTCTGGAAACTGAAAACTGGTATCTGATATTTATCCTTTCTGCTTCACACTACTGGTCGAATCACAGGCAGTTTACTGCCTATATTTCACTCGTGAGCCTATCAGCAGCAAACGTTAGTGAAAAAACAACCTGTGTTTGGACGAGCAGCCCCACAGCAATTGAAAAATCTTCTTGCCAGCTCTTCCACCTATCTGACAAAATCCAGTGAGTTGTACGACAGCCTCCCTTCTGGCTCACAAGACACCTGTTGGACAAGCTTGTAGACAAGTCTTAGAAATTGCTTATAAAAGGAGACTTTAATTGGTAAAAGTTGAAAACATGAAGTTCAACTCCTTTAATTTGCGCACTGGAACATCTGGTTTATCGTTGATTCCCTTCACCTTGATGAATTTATGAGGGAGCCTCAGTGGTCAACATTATATTTTATTCAAGGATGACCTCAGAAAAATGAAAGTTTCTGCCAGTATGCAATGGAATTCATGGAATTCACTGCTACAGAAAGTGCTTGAGGCCAAAACATTGTGTTTTCAAGAAAGAGGTCGAGATAGCTCATGTGGCTAAAGGGACAGTTGGGTTATGTGGAGAAGGTGAGATTGATCTCGATAATCAACCATGATCATATTGAAAGATGGAGCAGGTTTGAAGGGTCAAATGACCAATTCCTGCTCCAATCTTCTATGTTTCTGTGCAATGCAAGCATCAGATTCATATTGTTGATTGATAAAATATAGCCTAACAAATTTTGGAGTCAAATTTGATATTTGGGAGACTCTGACTGTCCACACTTCATCATACCTCTGCCTTTGCCCACCACCACAGAAATCTCAAGAACTGTGAATGCTACAAATCAGAAACAAAAACAAAGGTTGCTGGAAAAGCTCAGCAGTCTGGCAGCATATGTGGAGAGAAATAAGACTTAACATGTCAGGTTCAGTGACCCTTGTTCAGAACTGTTAGAACTCTCCACACATGCTGCCAGATCTTATGAGCTTTTCCAGCAACTTATGTATTTTTACCATAGAAACGTCCCTCCATTTGCTGAATTCCTGACCCTGCTAGGTTCTCTCTTCCTTCGATAATCCTGTCTCCATCAGCTTTCCCCACCTCATCCTTCTCATCCCACACTCCTTTATAGACTTCAACCCCTCATCCTCCCTTCACCAGATATCCCTCCTCTACACTCCTCACTCCCTGAGTTTTCGTTAACTTACCCATTGTGTCCTAATAAAAAAAAAGAGGAATTGGAATTTCTTACTGTCCTCTTGCATGTAGGTTTCCCCGCAACACTTTGTGGTAATGGTTTCTCACTCAAGATAGTTATATTACATCTACTGACAGAAAAACTGTTCAAGAATGAAAAGGAAGTTAAAATACAATCTCAGCATAATGCTGCATTCACTACCAGTTGATTAGACTAAATGAGCTTAATGAGCTTTGCCATATTCCATAGTATTTCTGCTCTGATGGTCTTCTAATTAATTTTAACAATAATGGTTCTCTGGAATATTGTTTGTTGTTGTTATTGTCATCACTCTCACTAAATAGGCTTCTCTGCGACAGACCAACATCTTATCATTTTTATGTGTTTCAATTTTGGGCAAGAGATTCCAATTACGCAAAAACAAAATGAAGATGGAATGATTCTTGGTGAAATAACTTCTATGATTCTGAGGTGACAGTAAGATTAGAGAAATATGGTATCATTTTCTTAAACTGAAATTTTCACTTACACAATAAAAGCACCACACTGCAACAGTACTAATTAGTATATAGGGGATACTACCTTTTGTACATCACTTATATGTCGCACATTATTTATCAATTTCAGCTCATCGGATGATAAAAAGCTAATACCTTTAGTCAGGCTTACCTTTCAATAACACACACAGCTTCACACAGATCTATCATTGTCACTTCACTAGAGAACTGCAGGCTGTCAAAAATTGTCTGAATATAACTTTGTCTTTTACAGCGCTCTGAATGTCAACCTTGACAACATTGTTGCTCATCAACCCCATACTGCAATGGAGGAGTTTGCATCTGGAGCCGGCTAACATTTTTTCTTTATTTTCCACATATAACTATTGATTGTCTAACTTCATGGGAGTGCATCTGACACATTGGGCTGGATTTAATGGAAGTGACAAGGGCCTTGCCAGCCAGCAGATCAACACATCACCTCATTAAGATAAGTCATCCTGAATTAAATGACAATTAAGTTCTCAGCTGGGGCTGAACAGTGGTGGCCCTTCCCCACAATAAAGGACCATCCCTTGGCATACGTTCCGCCTACTAAGAGTTACTGGACAATCAGAGGCCGGAAACAATCCTGAAGACTGATGGTTGCTGCTCATCGTATGCACATGTAAGACTTGGGATTCATGGAATCTCAGGCCCAGCTGACAGACAGCAGGAGCAGTATGGTAGGATAAATGAAAGAGGGGGTTGGCAGCCAGTGCAGGAGATTGGCTCTTTGCAGGGACCACCGCCACTTCATGATGCTTGTTCTCTCAATCGGGTGCTGCATGTCCTTCTGTTCTGTGAGACAAACATCCAAGAAAACAGTTGCTTAGATTGTTAGATAATGATCTTGTAATTTGCTGTATTTTTTAAAGGATAATGCAATCATTATAGATAAGAATATCTATTTGGGGCAGCACGGTGGCACAGTGGTTAGCACTGCTGCCTCACAGCGCCTGTAGACCCGGGTTCAATTCCCGACTCAGGCAACTGACTGTGTGGAGTTTGCACGTTCTCCCCGTGTCTGCGTGGGTTTCCTCCGGGTGCTCCGGTTTCCTCCCACAGTCACAAAGATGTGCGGGTCAGGTGAATTGGCCAAGCTAAATTGCCCGTAGTGTTAGGTAAGGGGTAAATGTAGGGGTATGGGTGGGTTGCGCTTCGGTGGGTCGGTGTGGACTTGTTGGGCCGAAGGGCCTGTTTCCACACTGTAAGTCTAATCTAATCTAATCTAATCAATTTATATATTTCTCCTGTAATATAATTTACCATTTTCACTGAACATGTTACAGTCACCTCCACACTAGAACCCTGCCCCCTAGGAGCCCATGAGTGAATCCACGCATCACTGGGGGGAGATAATTTAGTGGGCCTCATTAATTGGCTGCTGAGGAGTCTCAATTGGTATTGGGGTGGGAAGGCTGTCCATGGGTCTTCCTACTTTAAATTTAATCAAAGTGGAGGTGGGAAAGTGGCCAAATTCCCATCTGCCATCCTCCCTCCTGATTTAGCACCCCACCATCACCTCAGGGGAGGCCATTAAATTACAATCAAATACATCTAGTGTTGATGCCATGCAGACTTCCCTCTAACCTCTGCACCTTTGTACCTGGTCATTCATCACTAACCTAACCTCCAGAGCACATTTACTACCAAACTCATAAGCTGGTGCTTGTTAGCTTGCCAGTGTGGGTTCCTCAATGAGCAGAACTGTCTTCGCATTATCAACACTGGTCATGAAAGAGAGGAACAGGGTTGGTTTTTTGAGCACAGAGAGAGAGAGTAGGGAAAATTCAGTGGCTCATGAAACCAGCTCAGTTTGTTGCACAGTTTCTGAATCATGAAGAACAGAAGTTGTGGATGGCCCTGCCAGTGATGCCATGATCCCATGAATGAATGCATTTTGAAAGAGTTGATATGTGAATAAATACTGTGTGATTCCACCTTTGATAGCAGCCTCCTGTCTTGAGTCATTGATGACCTGCTCCTGTAACATCTAAAAGGAAATTCACTCGTGACAGTTTTAAACTGTTTGTATAGTGTGGCTATTATGTATGCAGTATGTAAGGTGTATAGGGTAGTGAAGATTACAGTGGTGATGAGCAGGGGGAGTGGCGTGTAAAATGAGATGTGCTTTAATGACTGTCAAAGAGTGAAGGGAAGTGTAAAAGGAGAATATTACAAATTTTGAGGCTGGAGGTGAGAGAAGAGAATAAGTGTTCTTACCTTAACCATGCTGGGGAGATTGTTAGATTTATCTTGGCATGCAAGCATATCCTTGAAGCTGAGCTACTGGCATTGATCTCCTCTGCAACTTTATCCCCCAGCAGTGGAAGTGTTACCAAGGGGGAATGAAGTTCACAGATGCAGGCAATGCGCAACCTATTTCTTGCATGCTGATCTTTGAAGCTTGATCCAATTTCTAGGAAATTAACTTTGATATCAGATAGGATGATATATCATTGAAACTTAGAATACCATCTCTAGAGACTCCAGACCATCATTTGATGGTTATTACTTCTAGCCATTTTCCCGTATAGTAATATTAATGAATCAAGGTACATAAAGTTTTGTTGTTATACATGGCCAGCCCTAGTTTGAGGTTGATACAACCTTTATATTTGCAATGTCTGTTGTCAACATTACCCATATAGCTGTTCTCAGCTGCATTAAAATCATTTTTTTAAACAAGAAACATTTTTGAGTAGCTTAAACCATTCAATACTTTGTCAAGGGCATATGATTATCCATAAAAATAGATTATGACTTGTATAATATATGATCAATAAGATTATTGAGTTAAGTATCACATGATGGATATCAGTTTGATTCCAAACTGTTCTGTGAGACAAACATCCAAGAAAATAGTTGCTTAGATTGTTAGATAATGATCTTGTAATTTGCTGTATTTTTTAAAGGATAATGCAATCATTATAGATAAGAATATTAATTTATATATTTCTCCTGTAATATAATTTACCATTTTCACTGAACATGTTACAGTCACCTCCACACTAGAAAGACAAAGTACAAATCACCACATTGTTGAACATCTTTATCCAATTCGTAACTCTCAAACTGCTGGCAGAGGCTTGAACA
Source organism: Hemiscyllium ocellatum (assembly GCF_020745735.1). Lineage (NCBI taxonomy): Eukaryota > Metazoa > Chordata > Chondrichthyes > Orectolobiformes > Hemiscylliidae > Hemiscyllium > Hemiscyllium ocellatum. The sequence goes on from NC_083415.1 coordinate 46,114,643, forward strand.
TCTTCTGAATCATTTGACAATCTTGTAAAGTATGACTTTCAACTCCCTATCATGACATTTTAGTTTTGCATCATAGACTCTCTTTGATCTGTTTGTTTTTGGCTTTCTACTCTGTCCCAAAGGGATTCCATGCTATTTCCAAAAGAAGTAGTACATCTTTACATTCTGAAGTTTTCTAGTCTTAATATGGACTCAGTTAAGTATAAGATGTTGTTAATCTTGAGAGTGTGCAGAAAAGATTTACAAGTATGTTGCCAGGGCTGCAGGGCTATAGGGAGAGGCTGATTAGGCTGGGCTATTTCCCTGGAGCGTCAGAGGCTGAGGAGTGACATGGATATAGTTAATAGCCAAGGTCTTTTTCCCAGGGTAGAGGAGTCCAAAACTAGAGAGCATAAGTTTAGGGTGAGCGGAAAAAGATATAAAAGGGACCTAAGGAGCAACTATTTTATGCAGAGGGTGGTGCATATATGGAATGAACTGCCAGAGGAAGTGGTGGAGGTTGATACAATTGCAGCATTTAAAAGGCATCTGGATGGGTATATAAATAGGAAGGGTTTAGAGGGATTTGGGCCAAGTGCTGGCATTTGGGTCTAGATTAATTTTGGATATTTAGTCATAGAAGAGTTGAAACAAAGGTTCTGTACAATTCTGCGGCTCTATAAAACTTGCACTTTTCTTATGATTGAGAATGATGTAATGATCAGTGGATAATGGGGTAAAGTGGATTTGTGCTTGAGGGTACTTTCCTTTGAGAATAACCTCCATGCTGAAAGGGAGGATATCCATTTGCTGCAGGTCTGTTTGCATTTTCCTCCTTAGGCTTTTGCATCCCACTGTGTTGGGCTGGGTTCCTTTTCAACATCAGGCTATTTACCTCACGCTGCCTCACATATTCACACATATTGCTTGCTTCCCTTATTTCTTTCATACTGCTTCCAATTATGTGGTGCCATCTCAGCATCTAACCATCTCCTGTTTATTTTTTTTAAACTGATCACAGGTCATTCTGCTGATACTGCTTGTCTTACGTATATATTCTCTTTTATGTTCCTTTTATTGTTCCTTTCATTTTTCCAATTCTGCTGCAGGATTTCAAACATCATTGTTCTCTCTGCAGTTGCTGGCTGACTGACCTGTGCTGTTTTTGCAGCACTTTCTGTCTTTGCTTCAGATTTTCAGCATTTGTCACATTTTATTCCACCACAATGCACAGTGGCATTTGGAAAATCAGTGGAACGCTTTATATCCCATATCTTATCTCAGTGACAGCACATTTTACTGCATTCTAATTTCAAGTGCCAGTTTATTTAACAGTGTAGGATGATGTTTCGCTAGTTATTTGAACAGCAGTGATTCATAAATTAGAACAGTATTAAAGCACACTTAGGAATGGTGATGGAGAAAGCCTTGGATCACTGAAATGATGCAATGTCTCTGCCAACAATTTCAAACACACCTGCATTCTAAGTTTCTACTTGGATTTGACAACCTCGTCAGAGCTGGACATGACTCCATATCAAGTTCCAATGCATTCTCTCTATCCTGTTCTCTTCAGTCTCTGGGGAAGGAGCCTTTACCATTGTCTGAGGGCCTCAGGAAATGAAAGACAACTCTCTTGCACACTGCTGTGGCCAACCTTTGAGAAGAATCGTAAGGACATCGAAAACACATAAGTGTTTTCTTTAGTGTTTTTGTAGGACATTTTTGTTCACTAGCAATGCAAATATTGAGTAAGAAGTTGTTTCATCTTGGTTAGAAGTCACATAATGAAAACTCCAGGAATACGTTCCATCAGACCATTAAAAAAAAATTACATCTGCATGTTTCTTTTCATTATCATTTGACTTTCTGTCATCACATTTTGTTAATTTTATTTACTAAATTGTAACATGGCCGTACGTGTCATTGGGTTTGCTCATGTGAACCTGATGGTTCTTTGCTGCATGAATTCTATTTCACTCCCAGGGGTGGAACTGCAATCCTTGTTTTTTGATTCTTAGCTGTTGCATCCTCATTGCCATGTGACTGCCACTTCTCAATTCAATGTTTCCTCTCTGAAGACCTTAAAGTGGTTGTTTCTGAGATTGTTGTTTTTTTTCTCACATCTTCACATTTGAATCACTGAAATTGGCTTTCACTCGTTACATGCTTTCCACTGGGGTCATCATCTGGAGACATGAGGTCAGGTTCCACATTTTAATGACCAGACCCAGCTCCAACTCTCTCATCTCTCTTTCTGCCCATTGACAGTCTCGGCACATTCAGACTGCTTTTCCAATGTAACCTTCCAATGAGGTACAATTTCTATGCATTGAATAATGTGAAGGCTTGAGTCACCTCCCATCTGCCACGTTCAGTAAAATTCAGCTCTTTTCAAATCCTGTTCGTTGCATCCTCGCCCACTGATCTGTGCTGATCTCAGTAAGTTCAAAGTTCCACCAACAGCCCCGTGTTAAAAATTATCAGGATTTTGAAAGGTCCCTATCACCTCCCAAGCCCGACAGAAACCCTAAGAACACTCTATACCTCTGTTTGTAATCTTGGATATCTCTCCTTTATCTATCCCGTCAATGGCAGCTATGATTCAGCTGCCAACGTCACACATTCTGGAATTCTCTCCCAGCACCCTTCACCTTTCCATCATTCTCTCCTCGTTTAAGTGTACGTCAGTGACCAAACAGTTGAGTGCTCTACCATAATGTCCTGCCTTGCTTCCGTGTTCCAGTTTGTCTGTTTCATTTTGTCACATTAAAGGCTTTTCATAAATGTAAGATAATTTGCATATTGTAGAAACTTTCACTGCAGATATGTTAGGGAATATTTACTGAATCCACACTATTGGCATGAAGCCTCACCCAACAAGATTACAATTTGATTAGTCGGGGCACGCTTAACAATTTGCCCACAGTTTATTTGAAGCTTGTGCACACTGCATTCCCGAGTTACTGATTTGCAAGGCTTGATGAGCAACACTGCCATCAACAGCACAGATCTGGAAAATTAGCCCTTTTTAAAACTTAAGCTTCATCAATAAATCCAGTCATTTTGTTTTCGACAGGCGAGAATTTAACTGCAAGTGTTTTGGAAAAATTCTACAATTCATCAAAACTTTCTGGCCTATAAAACATGACTCCATTTACTATGACCAGCTGCTACTTTGAGGTTAGAATCTTATGGCCTCTTTCATAGTGTGAAAGTAGAAGGGGCAATGAAATAGGCAGAATGGTGACGTATCTGAACCCCAACTCTGCCACAGAGGAAAGGTCCAGTCTCAGACTTCTTACCCCTCAACTTTTTGATGCCCTTAACTGGGCAAGCAATGACCACTTATGGACCTCATCTCATTAGCTGTGGTATGACTGCTGTGGCGGACAAGATTATTGACATGTGGCAAGTGAAACTGTGCAGCCTACTTGTGGACAGTCAGGGAGATGGATCACTTTTACAAATGCACTGTTTGAGGGACATAACATGGCAAGGGGAGGAAGCCCAGTGAGAGCCACTCCTATCCTTGCTGTCGACACATCTTTGTATTCCAACTCCTTGCGGCACCCATTGTGAAACCTATGTACTTAACTGCAGCCGGCACCACTCCTTGCCATGTTAGCAATCATTTCAAAAGACTTGGAATACGAGAGCAGAGATGTACTGCTGAGTCTGTGTAAGGCACTGGTCAGACCATATTTGGAATGTTTTGAGCAGTTTCGGGCCCCATATCTAAGCAAGGACATACCGGTATTGGAGGAATCTGAAGGATGTTTACAAAAATGGTTCTGGGAATGAAGAGGTTGTCACATGAGAATGGTTGTGGACTCTGAGTCTGTACTCCATGGAGTTTAGACCAATGAGGGAGGATCTGATCAAAATTTATAGAATACTGAGAGGCCTGCATTGAGCAGACGTGGAGACAATGTTTCCGCTAGTAGGAGAAATTAGGACCTGGAGGCACAGCCTCAGGGTGAAAGGATGACCCTTTAGAACTAAAATGATGAGGATTTTTTTTTCAACCAGAGGAAGTGAATATGTGCCACATCATTGCCACAGAAGGCTGTACAGTAGATGGGCAGGAGGCTGGAAAGTTGATGTTTCGGGTGTAACCCTTCTTTAGGATCCTTCTCCACCTCTTGATACTGCCTGGCTTGCTGAGTTCTTCCAGCCTCCTGCCTGTCTACTTTGGATTCCAGTATCTGCAATTTTTTTTGTCTCTAACACAAGACTTTGGAGGCCATCACTGAATGCATCTAAGAGAGAGAGAGATTCTTGATTAATAAGAGGATCAAGGGCTACAGGGAGAAGGCAAGAGAATGGGTTGAGAAACCTGTCAGTATGATTGAATGGTGAAGCAGATTTGATGGGCCAAATGGCCCAATACTGCTCCAATATCTTGTGGTCTTAAGGTCAGAGGCCTCTATAGCTATCATTTCAGTGGCAGTCACAGATGCCCCAGTGGCACTGCTGTTGAAAAGGGTTGTTACCCTGTCCTTCACTGGCTGCCCCTATAAACCTGACAGCTTTGGGAGGGTCGTTGGCCCCCATGTCCATGAATCCAGGGGAGGCCCGCTGCTGGTCATGTATATACTAGATACCAATGGTCTTCTTCGAAGCAACATCAGTCTCTTACTGGTTGTCTAGCAGATTGCATAATCTCTAATGCCTGCAAAACAAAGTAGTCCACATTTAATACGAGACCTGGTTTATTTTAATATCTAAAAATATTTAAGGAGCGATTTTATTGTAAACTACCTAATCACTTTCAAATGCACTTAGTAAACTAAAAGTTGTGTGGAAAGGAAAGCCAAATTCTCAGAGATTTACCATACAGAAAGAGTTGAAAGAATTTTAGGATTGGGAATAAGAGAATGAAAAATAGGAACAATTTTATAAAGGAAAATGTGAACATCATTCTCTCTCCCTGCAGTATGCAACTAATATAAAAAGAGATAAAGCTGTCAATAAAATGACACTGGCACAGAGCATGGATACTTTACCACAAACATCATCTTTTTGAATGAGAGAGTGCATGATATTGCTAAGGATTCATGAGTGAAGGTCAAAACAAACTGTAAAGAATGAAGGTGCTATCCCATCAGTCATTGGTAAAGATCTATAAGGCAGCTGACCCAGAAGTATTTTATTTTTATATACAAGGTGAATGGCTTCAGTTTTCTAATGATGTCACTGGAGTCTCGTTATAAAGTCTAATGTTTTTTCCACCATGACTGATGAACTCTTTCAGCTGACATATTGAACTGAAATCGTGTCTGCTCTCCCAGTTAGCTTTAAATGATCCCATGGCACTAATGGAAAAAGAGCAGCTGTGCGATGACCAACATTTATCTCACAACCAACATTGCTGCAACGGATTGTCTGACTACTTTGCTCATGGCTGATTGTGGGACCTTGTCAAACAGAGACCCACTGCCATGCTCCTCCACGTTTCACCAATGCATGAAAAACACTTCATTGACTGAGACATATTTTGGAAATGCAGAGGACTTCAAAAATGCCTGTTCGTTCTTGCTTTAAGTTGGCCACTACATACCCCATGCACCGAATAGTTTAAAACTAGATTCATAGCAATATTGTTGCAATAATTGTCTGCCAAAAAATGGGTCGTTAGAAAAAAAAAGATTTAATGAGGCAGATTGGGAAAGTGAATGTATTTTGGAAGTTTTCTTTCTCCTTGAAGTAAAAGCTATGACATTAGCAATAATTCTTGTTCAATGCAGGGTAAAGCCAGTGAACCCTTTCCAGTAAATGAGACATGTATTAAAAAGAATGATGATGTGCTGTGTGAAATCTGCACAACTCACCTGAGTCATCTTGCTGATATAATCTGAGTAAGACTCCCAATTTAATGCCAGTGATATTTATGGAGAGGTTTTTCTATGATGCAGGTTAGTACAATAAAACAGGCCAAATTAAAGATGGTCACTTTGCCCTCCTATTTTTGAAGCAGTCACTCTAACATTAATAACTATGGCCTATATAATAGAAAATCGTATTGCTACCATTGTCAGGGACATTACGAATGGACCAGCTATTATGCCTAATGAGTGCACAATATTAATTTCACTGAAATTGTACACTTGCAACATAAAGATGAGGAAAATATGTCACAATTAATGTTAGAATAGTAAATTCTGTATGCTGGATATATTTCAAATATTATTGTTTTGTTCTGTGTCACCTATGTCAATGAAAGGAAATGTATACCATATTGTTTTGGGTTGGATTTCAGATTGTGGTGAGAGGCGGGGGGAAGTTTTACATGGAGAAGTGACTGAGATTGAATGCAGGTGGGTTGTGATACAGGCACAACAGTGGAAGCATTTTTGAAAGCCAACATCAACCGAAGAAGTCTAGCCTTTATTCAGTCGTGCTAACAGATGAGTTGGCAATTTAAATCACTAATGAGGCTGAAGGATGTAACTGCAACTGGCTGGGCTCCTCACACCTTGGGAAGTCCATCAGCTGCAGCAAGACAAGGACAAACTCAGAGACCAGTCTTTGTGGATCAGGAGAAGGAATGCTAACTCTCAACAGTCCAAGCTGCACACTCATGACAGCTCAATCCTGGGTCAGGATTCTAAATTCCCTGCAGGCTCAAAGCTAGCCCCTCCCCAGGGTCAAAATTCAGACTTCCTCTGCAGTGTCTGAAGATGATTGATCTGAATTTAATTATGTTAATGTGGTCACTGATCTGTATAATTGTGCTTGATTGCTTAAACCAAGTGACTGAACACACACACACACACACCTGAGATGTTTAAAGTTCCATAAAGAAATTAGTTGAATTGAGAAATGAAGCCATTCCTGCATTACTTTGAGAGAAATCTGCTAAAACATATGCAGCTATGCAGTGACTACAAAACAAATGGTGATGAAGATATTGAACAACAGTTTAAATTTACATGAACATATATTTCTGCACCAGCGGAACCTCCTACGTTCTTGGAGCAATGATTTCATGGCTAGTGACTTAATGTCCTATTAGAGAAACAGTCTTGAGTGTAGCAGTAAGAAAATTATATTTGAACATTGTCTTGATCTAGAAGGCCTTCAAATATTTGAGTAGCTCAGAGAAGATGTGTCTACGTTTAATAGCAGTAAGACCTAACTTTGGAAAAAGACATGACCTTAGTAATCCAGAAGGAACCTACCATGTTAGATCGCAAGCAGTTACACAGGAAACTCATAGTCACAGATGCAACCTGCCCCAATTACTTCATGTACAAGGATTATGGACAAGGAGAGCTCAACCATTTGTTCCGCATATACCATCTCTTGGTCCATTCAAAAAAAATGTCCACATTATGTAAATGCTTATTAAGTCACAGAATCCCTTTAGTGTGGAAGCAGGCCATTCAGCCCATTGAAGAGCATTCCACCAGATCACACACTGCCGCCACAATTCATCCACCTATTGTGCATATCCCTGGACACTGCAGGACAATTTAGCATGGCCAATTCACCTAACTTGCACATCTTTGGACTATGGGAGGAAACTGAGGCACCAGAGGAAAACCACACAGACACAAGCAGAATGTGAAAACTCCACACAGGCAGTCACCAAGGGTGGAATCAAATCAAGATCCCTGGTGCAGTGAGGCAGCAGTGCTAATCACTGAGACACCGTGTCGCAATTTGTGTCCACCTCACATAGGGAAGTGCAGCTAATGATTAAAGTAGAACCATTTTTCAAAGGTGTGTAGAATAACAAAGAAGAAGACTTCATCAGTTTGACATGTGAAAGAATCTTTCCCTGAGACTGAAGGGCAACATATCTATAGCATCATAAAACGTGTGGCAGGAGGTTGTCTTAAAGGTTGCAACCTAACAGAAAAGAATTTGCTCACATAACTGCATATAAGAGCCACAAAAAGGCACAATTAGAGGAGAGATTTTTGCAGAATGAGGTTTCCAGCCTCACTTTCCAATACAGAGACATCTGATATGCAACAGAACTTTCAAAAGTGATCAGATGATATGCTGGATGTGGAAACGCTGTTTCCTCTTGTGGGAGAAACTAGAGTTAGGGCTCACTGTTCAAAAAGGAGGGATTGCCCATTTAATATAAACATGAGAAGATTTTTTATTCCCACAGGGATGGAGAGTCTTTGGAATTCTGGTTCCATCACCTTTCAGAGGAGTGAGTCCTTGAATGTTTTTAAGGCAGAAATAAATAGTTTCTTAATAAGTAAGAGGATGAATAGTTATCAGAGGTAGACAGGAATTCACAGTAACCCAATCAGCTTTGAGCTTGTTGATTGGAGGAGCAGGGTGCAGGGGTAGCCTGCCCCTGCTTTAATTTATATGTTTCTATGTATCTGTGTGATGAAGACTTTGAGACTCATGCTGTGCTTAAGAGACATAAAAAGCTACATACTGGAGAGGAGATGTCTTTGTGCTGTGGCCAGAAGTCCCCCAGCAATGGAAGTGTAATAAATATCCTACTATCAGCAAAATTGACAACTTAAAGGAACGTATTAAGATGGTAAAGGTAAAGTCATCACAGTCCTACCAGACCACAAGGTTGTGTTCTCTCATTAGAGAGAGAGAGAGACCACAGATATTTTGAGGACAGGAGTGATGACCAGGAAGGGGAGAGGGTTGAGATTGGACCAAGAAGGAGGCGGAGACAGAATGGATGTGTGGCGGGCATGCAGAGTACACCAACTGTGGAAGATGGGGCAGAAAAGTACTTTTACATTTCCTCTGAATGACATCCATCTATTGATGTCACAGAATCATAACATGAGATTTGTTGATCTAATCATAAACATCAGAGACCTTTGAATATCAAGGATCATTTCATTATGTAGAGGTAACAGACAAGTTGAACAAGAAATGATTGATGGGGAAACTATTGGCATGTGGCAATGTCACTGGAGTGGTCAGCCAGTATGCAGGCTAATGATCGCGTGATATGGGTTCAAATACCACTGTAACATCGTGGCATTTAAATTCAATTAATAATTCTGAAATTAAAAGCTTGTCTTTGTTGTGATCACTGTGAAGCTATTGTCAGTTGTTTAATAACAAAGGAAGTCCAATGTCCTTACCTGGCTGGGTTTACAAGTGGTTCCATGTAAAGGACTTAATGGACCTCTGAGATGGCCTGGCAAGCTGCTTCGTTCAAAGGCAATCAGGGATGGACAACATGTGCAGTCCTTGTTGGTTTCACCTATATTTGATGAAAGAATAAAATAGGTTGTTAGTTAGAATGAATTAATTGAAATGATGAAAAAAGGGGGAAAAGGTGTAGTGTTTGATAGTAATTTATCTGGATCAGGTTTTGGGTGGTAGAAGAGTTTGGACCCAAATGGCCTCAACACCCACCCGTTTTCTCTCCCAGTTTGAGTTCTGTTCTCACCCCTCACACACCCATTCTGTCTCCCCCTCCTTCTCGGTCCAATCTGTACCCTCTCCCCTTCCAGGTCCATTCTCCTACCCCCTTTCCCTTCCCCTCACATGCACCATCCCTTCTAATCCCTCCAGTCTTTCACACATAATGCATGATGGAACTGTGCAAACATGGTGTTTACTGTGTGAGTGCATATAAACAGTCCTCCCAAAGTTTCCAGTGTCACCCAATACTGTCACTGACTTCACACAGAAAGACTTGGGCGTCCTGCAAAAACCATATGTGTGTTGAAATTTGTTCAAATGTTAAGATATTTAGAGTTCTGCAAATAAACTGTTTGAATTTAGAATTAGAATCATCTATGCATTGCTCTGAGATGAATCAGGTAAATAAGACATTTGGTGACCCAGCGAATATATAACGAATGCCAAGGAGAATACACAATACTTCTAGTTAATAATGTGAGATGCCTAGCGTGCAGAGGAACCCATACATTCAGGTTTACATTGGATATATGGCCTCTCTCTTCTGGTCAGTCGAAAAGTAACAACTCCAGCTCCTGCTACTCTTTCTCAATGGGAAAGGGTAATGAGCCAAATAGAGTTGCCAATCATCTCAAATAGCTTTGGAATCTCCAGCAATTAGAATTTTTTTTTTCCCTTGATGCATCATGAATAAGACCAGTAATTGTTTTCCATCCCTAATTGCCTTTGAACTGAATGACTTGCCAGGCCATTTCAGAGGGCACTAAAATTGGACTTCTAATTGAAAATATTGGCAAAGTACCACTCCAGACTCCCACTATCAACCAGTGTGGAATTAGTTCCCATTTTCAACCACAAAGCTTGGACTTGATCATAACTGAAAAGGTTCAGCCAATAAAAATCACAAGCAGATCAGCCATGAATTTATTAAATGGTGGAGCTGGCTTGAACAACTGAACAGTCTCCCACTTCTACTTTGTATGTTGGTCTAATCTTCACTGGAATAAATGTACTGCAGCAAAGCTTCTATGTACTATCCTGAGGTGTCAGTGTTTTATTCAGCTCTTTTGAAACACAAGAATGTGTTCAACGTTTTGTCGCAAAGTAGCCATCCCAGATGTCACTTCAGTGCATACTTCTGGGTATTCTGATCCATAATTAATGGCTGATTAGTTATTGAAAAACTCTTTTATCACAGGACTCCACAGTTTCACAGAGTTTATCACAATTGATTTTTTCTGATATGGGGTGTCATTGATGTGGGTGGAATTTGTCACTTGTTCCTAATTATCCTTGAACTGAGTCGCATGCTAGGTCACTTCAGAGGAAAGTTAATAGTCAACCATATTTCTGTCAGTCTGGAGCCTCATGAAGGTCAGAGCAGGTAAGGATTTTCTTCCCTAAAAGACATTGGTGTAATACATGGGTCTTTACATTAATTGATGATCATCTCAACATTAGGATTATCTTTAATTCAGATTTTGTTAGTTGAATTTAAATTCTACATCCCTGAGGATTAACTGGCCTCAGGATTACAAATCTAGTGACTTTACCACCTCACCACAATCTTCCCTTGACAATAGTTGTTCATACAAGAAAGCTACAATTTTAGTAAAGCTAAACAATTATTCTACGTCTTCTTTTGTAAAGAAGGCAGTCTGTATTTGTACATAATCTTATCAATGTAGCAAAGTCTTACTTTAAACTAGTTCGTACAAAGTCAACAACCAAGTCTTTGAGAATGTATTTTGCATTCATTGGAAGGCTTCTGCCAGAACTTCTGGGAACCATCTTTCCATTTAATACACAGATCACTCACCCTCAACAGCAGTGTGGCTGCTGTGTTACTATTATCTGTTAGCAGAAGAGATTGGAAATGAATGGAATTTACTGGGTAAATTAGGGCATTTACTTAGCAAATTTGAATGTATTAGATTTGCAATTTGCATATCTGGAATAAATTATTTGAAATAGATTGTTTGGGATCATTGCCAATTGCATACTTACATTTGGTGTTCAGAGGTGGAATTTCTGAAGTTTGCTTTGTATCATATCAACAACATGAGCTGTGCTGAATACGAATCCCCATAGAGATCCATCTGGACAATAAAAACATAATTTGCTTAGTCTTTTGAGTTTAGATGAAGCAGCAACTGTTAAGAGCAGCTGTTTCTGTTACAGTTTGTGACCACTGGTGGGAAATCAAGTACATCAGCGGACGGTCATGCATCTTAATCATCTCCCAACCAGCCTTGCACGTTTGGTTCAGGCCATCATCTTAGACACGTTGACATTGGCCATTCTGCAATGCTGTTGTCATCCTCAACTAAAAGCAGAATTTCTGAATGAAATGCAACAAAGGCTGTATGCCTCATGCACTGTTAAGTTGACAGAGCGACCCCTGTATCCACGGGATCGTTTTCCGTGGTTTCACTTACCCACGGTTTACCATAGCCCGAACACGTTATGGGGAATGTGCCAGCATTGGGGACCGGAGGCTGCTGGGTGGGTTCATTTCCCATTTAAATGAATGGGTTTGCTCCTATCTGTGGTTTCGCACTTCTGCAGTAGGTCCTGGAACGTAACCCCATTGGGACTACTGTATATATTTTGTCATATATTGGACAAAGGAACTATAGTCCTCATTGATTGGTCTGCAGGCTGAAGTGACTACACTTTTATGGGCCAGCAATGTATTTTTGGAATAAAATCCAAAAGTGGAAAGAGAAACAGACTTAACATCTTGTGTCGTAGAAACAGCATTTTTGAATTATTGAGCTGTACAGGTCCTCTCCCAGGCCTTGGGAATAGCCACTGGCCAAGATGACAAGTTCGCACCTGAACAGAAGAATAAAAGTCAGTCAAGAAGATATGATGCTTGCCTGATTTTTGACGATGAGTGATTTTTACTAAATTTACTGGACAACATGAGCTATTAGTTTTTATACAGCTGAAGCAGGTTCCTTTTTATGTTGGGAAAAAAACATCATTAATAGATTATTCAGCCTGCTCAAGAGATGTTATTACTTGGACCGGGGACTTGAACCTAGGCTGAGGGGTAGGGACACTATCACTGCATCACAAGGTCTCCAAAACGTCATTGATATAAATTAGGTTTAAACTGAAATCCTCCCCCACTTGTTTCTGAGAAAGGAGTAATAGGATGTGGAATTACTTTTGCCCATGTAATTAGTTCCTTGCTTTAGCTGTGCGAATAAAGTGGTGCTGAGCACAAGTCAAACAACAGAAAAGATGAAAGAATTTAGGGCAGATGGCAACAGACCGGTTGCTGCACTATCTCCCAGTGGATAGTTGCAGTTCACATGTAGCACAGATCTGGGAGAGAACTTGCACATGTTTGTAGCTGTTCAGCAGTATTGCAGATACTGTACAGGCTTTCTTCCAGGGTAGATACTGCAAACACACAGCCACATGAAAAATATTTAATACCTCTGCACTTTGAAAAGACCTGCTGTACACATCAGATTTTACAGTGAATATTGCTTGATAGAGGGACACTTTGCAGACTTTGGCTTGGATCATCCATGATGATTGCAATGTCATTGCACTCTGCCATTTGGTATCTTTAAAAGTCCATTGTGAATGTTCATGAATGAGTCAATGATTGGATGAATGGATGAGTGAATGAAACAGTAAGTGAGTATGTGAGTGAGTAAGATTGAAAGGAATTACGTGGGTGAAAAGTAGGGGTTTGAGAGGTTAGATAGGCAAGATGACTAGGTGGGTGAGGTGAATAACTGAGAATGGGGTTAATGAGTGAGGAGGGTAGGCTGTAAGGGATTAGAATGTAGGGGTGTAGATGGGTGAATGAGTACTCAGATCAGGAATTAGGTGGGTTGGACTGGGATGTTAGTATGTGTTCAGTAGGGAAAGTCAGGTTGGGAGTAGTCAGGTCAGGTAGTCAGACAGCAGGAACAGGTTAGGAATATAGTCTGGTGTTGGTGTGGCCAGGCAATAGTTTGGTCAGGTGTTGGTCATGCGTTCGTCAGATGGTCAAAGGGTGGTCAAGTCAAAGATAGTCAGGTCAGACAGGACGATAGTCAGGTCATTGAGGAGAGAGCTGGGTGAGGAATGCATTTGGATAGGATAGCGAGATCAAGGGAATAGAGAATGGATAGTCAATATGGGTTGAGGGTTAGTGGAATGTTAGTCTTATGGGGTGGCATTTGAAATGGTCTTTGCTTTCCACTAGGACTATCCAAGGGGAGAAGGAGGTTTGAGCCTCATTCCAAAAACCGTAGGCTGAATGGCCTCTTTCAGCACTGAAATCATGCTTTAGGAGGTTGGATTAATAACAGATGATTAAAATGTTGTGCCACCTCTGTGAGCTAAGGAGTGGCCATAAACAAGATGCCCCAGCCTACAACTGGTTAGGAAACTGCCAATAATAGGAGGTGGGATTTGGTTTTTAAATGAGCCCCTAATTGGCACAACTTGCTGCCAGTCGGAGTCCATGCTGTAAAAGGTTGTGCCAGCAGAAAAATCTCAGACTCCCATACTTTGCATTGCCCTTTAACCAACCTTTCCATCTCCCAACCTATCTCCTGAGGGCTGGTAACATTCAGCCCTTCATGTCTCTGATGTGGCATCATCACTGTGCACAGTAAAAGCCAAAATATTGCAAAAGCAAATAGGGGCATTGCTAACCAGCCTCACCTTTTGCAGCTATTGAGCAGACCTGTGGGTTGAAGAAGAATTTAGAAAGATTCTCACAAAACCCTGTTTATAGACCACAATGGCATCTCACCAACAGGTCAAATGAAATGTGGATTCCCAGTTTACCCAGAAGTTAATCAGACCTTTGGCATCTCCTGCAGTGGAATCCTCAGAGCTTTCTCGACAGCTGAAATAGCTCCTCCCATGACAATTAGTTCAAGGAAAATTGCTACTCATTCCATTCTAAAAACTACGGCTGATACTAAGTGACCAATAGCTGAGGAGCAACAGTTTCCTAACTTCTCTGAAAGCTAAGCAAGAATTCTCTGAAGTGCAAGGTCTCATCAACACCACTCATTGACCATACTGGCTCAGTCACATATCAAAATATGTGACAGTGTGACCAAGGAGAAATTATATTGTTGCATGTTTCAAGAATTATGAAATAAGTTGAATTCAGCATAAGCCCTTAGATCCATTCAAATCAGCTGAAGAAAGAGTAAGACTTTTGGGGCTTTGTTGAGGTATTATAGAAAGCAATCATATCAAATATTTATAACAGTGGCTTCATGTGATTGGGGAAGGGGAGATAGTTAGTACAAGGTTGATGGTCTACTAAAGTGGTGACATTGGGGATGATGGGTATTAGCCAGGAGCCCACAACTTGGAAGACAATAATGGGTTTTATAAAACTCCAATATGTGCAGTTCTGGGAAAAATCTGTGGTGGAATCTTAAGCTTCTGGTCAAATTGAAAATCTGGCTAAATCTGGAGTTGAAGTTAGAAGGTGAAATCTTGAAGACTAATTTTAGATCTATTTGTTACCGATGAAAACATTAGCTTATTGGTGCAGTGTGATCAGTTACTTTCCATGTTATGAAGTTGATTGAAGTTCACCAGTTATTATCTGCTTGTTCAGACATTATGTGAAACAAAATCAATTTGTTAGTTTGCAATTCAGTTTGTTTCACTTCATATATTTAACAAAGTGCCAGGGACCTTGGTCTGATCCCTCAATGCCTAATAAGAAAACAAGAGGATGGGTAGTATTGTGTGAGACATTGGAGAGTTGTGGAGAAAAACATCCAGCAGAAAGAAGAGCAAATGACTTTCAAAAAAATATGACCTGCATGTAAAAGCAGTTGAACACATTTAAAATTCCAGGTCTCTGACCTTCTCACACAAAGGCTTTCATTAAAGCAATTTGAATGCCGAGTCTTGCTTTTCTTTAATTCATTGCCCTGTACCTGGGAAAGAAATGAGACAGTGTGATACAACTTTGGTTTCGCAGTACAGATAAACATAGTAGCAAGTCACCTGTGTAATAGTTTCTAATTTAATCATTGTATTAACCTGCACTTGACATTTAAATAACATTGTTCTTCACCTCAGTGAAATTTAGAATTGCTGGAGCATCAATGTTGAGATGCAATTAATATATGTTGCTGAATGTTAACACCTACTTTCCTTTCCTGTGGAGTATTTTTCTATTTCCATAATTATGCAACAGTTACCTTGATTTAAGAAACTATTTTATAACTTAACATTAACTAAAGACAATGAAAATGAATGAACTGTGAAACATGAAGGGAATAAAATGTCTGAAATTTTAATGGTGTTATGAGAAAGTTAAGGTTGGCCATTCAACTTATTTTCTTTGTTGTTGCCCTTACCTGCAGGCTCACCTGGAAGACTGCCACCTATTCCTAAAACTAGAGTTATGATATTTGAACAAAGACAGCCATGAAAGGGTTAGGAGGCAATCGAAGCCGTCACCTTTCTGACAACTGTGAACCTACAAGTGACCAAATGTATCCAACCACTACCCCAGAAAGGAATCCCTATCTGCTGAGTCCAGCAGATACATATCAAATGGAACATCATCGCTTCCCAACTACCAGCACTCTGCAGGGAGACTGCCTCCTTCCGTTGAACAATCAGATTGCCAGTAGCACCTTCCCCAGGATCCATTATAACTCACACTTTGACCTGCAAGATGATTGTAGTTTCACCCCCAATACTTCTACAAGCAAAATCAATCGCATTCCTGCTAACCTGCTGGACCAGTTTGAGAAGCAGCTGCCTATTCACAGGGACGGATTCCACACTTTGCAATTCCAGAGGGGCGATAACAAGCACCGGGCTGAAAGTCCTGGACGGATACGCCATCTCATGCACTCTGTGCAAAAGCTCTTTGCAAAGTCTCAGTCCCTTGAGGCCACCGGCAAAGGAAGTGTGAATGGGAGCAAATATGGTTCAGACGACTCCAAGCAGAGCAAGAGAAGCAAGAGCAAGGACCGAAAATTGGAGTCAAAACGCAGAACAAGAACAAATATATCAGGCTGGTGGAGTTCAGATGATAACCTGGATAATGACAACATAAACTACCGGAATCCGATGAGTTTAATGACACTTGGGAGACGCACTGACCACGGTCCTGCCAAATACTTCATGAATGCATATAACACAATCAGTGAACATACTCTTAAAGCTTCAAAGAGCAATAATGACTTGAAATGTTCACCTTGTGTGAATATACCAATAAATGCTGACTCAAAGTACATAAAGAGGGGTTCCTGGTCCACACTGACCTTAAGCCAGTCTCGAGAAGTTTGCCAAAAATCATCTGCTACAATGGACAAGGCACTATTGAAATCCAAGTCATATCATCATGATCTTGCTTCCCAGTACTTGAAGGTAGGTGACATGTTTTGAAGGGTGAGGTCTATTTCAAATCTTCCACAAGCAAATTCCACAATATCTTTTATTCATTTCGCAAATATCAAATTACAGCTTTACGACTCTTAGCAGTACTTTATACTATATTATATATTTCACTTAGGATCTAAGAAATGCCATGAATATTAATCTAAAGACTGTCAAACACCATCCAATCTTTAGTGTGCACCTCTCATCTGACAAATATATGGAATAATCAGCTAAGACTGTACTCAGAACAATACACAGTAGTGTGGTTTCAGGGGATCGATGTTGCCATTTAGTGGAATTTCTTCCACATTCCACAGTTTCTCAAACATAACTATGCACCGATCCCATTTAATCCAGTTAATAGACCATTCAGTGGCAAATTAAAGATTTCATTAAAAATGTGCAAAAATAATATTAACATGCCATGTTACAAGAGTGACAATTTGTCCTCTGAAATAACTTCTTACCTGCATACCACTGAAGGATGACATAGGTCTGCCTCCCTCATGATGATTTCCTCAATTTTATTACCGAAATATATCAGGGACAATCTTCCCACAAAAAACAAAAACTTTATTTCAAAAGGAAGACTCTGCCAAATGTTATGGGCCATCAGACATTTAATTCTCTTGGATGTTAGGGAGGGAGGATGTCCTGCTTTCAATCAAAAGGCCAGCAGTTCTCGACTCTATTAGGAACAGTGACTGGAACTGCAGCCAGTATCCAAGCAAGTGTGTCAATGGGAGTTATTAGGCCAAGTAAGTGAAGTATCCACACAGAGGCCAGACAAGCAGACCTTGGCAAGAGAGCAGAAATTGCAAAGCCAGAAGTAAGGTGTTCAAGAGGAGGTGGCTCTTTCTGCCGGGCAAAGAATTCCCAAACAGGAATACCACGACTCTCCACCAATCGTAAAGTCAGCAGGATTTAACTGAAAGTCTAGCCAGGTGGCATGGGCAGTGCTCGTTATTCATGTATCACCTCAACCGGCTAAGGGAAGTGGGCTGCCACCCTGCCTCTGATAAAATCTCAATAGCGGCAGGTAGACACTGGGCATGTTGGGCTCCCTGGTAGCCTACCCAATTTTATGCTACCCCTCCACCACCCAACTCGGAGAGGGATAAAATTCCAGCTTTCAAATCCAAGAGTTTCCTTCTGTATTTAGAAAATGGTGGAAGCTGGTGGTAATAGACAAACTGGCTATTATACAACCCATTCACTTTCCCATTTTGCTAATTTCAGACAATCTGTAATGGCTAGTTTTGTGCACATACCCTGAATTGAAAATTACCTCCCAAGGTAGTTAGCATTCACATTCTATAAGATTGCTCGCTCTGGTTGGACATCTCCCTTATTGTGCAATATTTGAAATTGTAGCACATGCCTTCAATTGCGAAAGACATTGCGTTTATCTTATAGAGATTGTGTCCCCTGTAGTTCAATGATTTTGTGCTGATTTTACACGAGCTGCTATAAAAGTCCTGAAAACCAGGAGGCCACCTATGAAGTAAAGAAGGTACACAGGCGTAAAATTCATACAGTGCTGTATGCATTATCACTAAAGCAATTGATTTCACATTGATATAATTTGAACAAAGCAGATGTATAATCTCAGTATTAATTTCTCCAGTCCAGTGGGAAACTTTTATGTAAAAATAGTATTTATGCATCAATTGCTGCAACTCAATCAAGGTGCTCTAAAACATAAACCTTCATAATCTTAACTCAGCCATTATCTTTGCACCTGAAGTAGTAACATGGCTGGCCAATGAAATTCAGACTACCATGTGTTTGCTGCAGGCTGTTAATTATTAATTGCTTGATGAATGAATATTTATGATATTTTTCTGTTGCTTGAGAAAATATTTAATATTTCAGTAAATGCAGAGGGTAGGATAAGGTCTAAATTATTTGTTCGTTTTAACTTATTTTCTTTTTCCACTGATAGTTTTGGAAAGTAGGATTTTTCTGGGCAAGAGGAGAAAAAGATCTCCAAGGTCCCAGATTTACAAAGTTATATTTACCTGTCATAAAATTATCAATATTTACAGTGCATAAGCAGACCATTCTGCTCATCATCTCTCTGATTTTTCTCTGAAGCAACAATTTCTTAATGCCGAATCCCTGTCATTTCCCTGCAGCAATGCAGATATTTTCCTCTTAGATAATGATTCAAATCCCTTTTGAAAGCTTCAATTGACACTTTCTCCACCACACTCTCAAGTAGTGCATTCCATATCCTGACTACTCTTTCTGTAATAACATTTTTCCTTATATCACTATTCCTGCTTTTGACAAGGAATTTAAGTCTGTGCTTTTTGGTTCTGAATCCTTCCACCAATAAGAACAGTTTCTCCCCATCCACTCTGTCTAATTCCCTCACAGTTTTGAATACTTTTGTCAAATCTCCTCTCAATGTACATTTTTTCCATGGAGAACATTTCCAAATTCTTCTATCTTTCCATGCAATTGAAATTCCTCATCCCTGGAAATGTTCAGCACCCTCGCTAAAATCCCAGGACGTGATCAGGTGTACCCTAGAACTCTGTGGGAAGCTAGAGAAGTGATTGCTGGGCCTCTTGCTGAGATATTTGTATCATCGATAGTCACAGGTAAGGTGCCGGAAGACTAGAGGTTGGCTAACATGGTTTCACTGTTAAAGAAGGGTGCTAAGGACAAGCCAGGCAACTATAAACATGTGAGCCTGACATCGGTGGTGGGTAAGATGTTGGAGGGAATCCTAAGGGACGGGATGTACATGCATTTGGAAAGGCAAGGACTGATTAGGGATAGTCAATATGGCTTTGTGCGTGGGAAATCATGTCTCATAAACTTGACTGAGTTTTTTGAAGAAGTACTATAGAGGATTGATGAGGGCAGAGCAGTAGATGTGATTTATATGGACTTCAGTAAGGTGTTCAACAAGGTTTCCCATGGGAGACTGATTAGCAAGGATAGTTGTCATGGAATACAGAGAGAACTAGCCATTGGGATACAGGATTGGCTCAAAGGCAGAAGACAGAGGGTGGTGGTGGAGGGTTGTTTTTCAAACTGGAGGCCTATGACCAGTGGAGTGCCACAAGGATCGTTGCTGGGTCCTCTACTTTTTGTCATTTACATAAATAATTTGGATGTGAGCACAAGAGGTATAGTTAGTAAGTTTGCAGATGACAGCAAAATTGGAGGTGTAGTGGACAGCGAAGAGGGGTACCTCAGATTACAACAGGATCTTGACCAGATGGACCAATGGGCTGAGAAGTGGCAGATGGAGTTTAATTCAGATAAATGTGGGCTGCTGCTTTTGGGAAAGCAATTCTTAGCAGGACTTATGCATTTAATGGTAAGATCCTCAGCAGTGTTGCTGAACAAAGAGACCTTGGAGTGCAGGTTCACAGCTCCTTGAAAGAGGAGTCACAGGTAGATAGGATAGTGAAGAAGGCGTTTGGTATGCTTTCTTTTATTTGTCAGGGTATTGAGTACAGGAGTTGCGAGGTCATGTTGCGGCTGTACAGGACATTGGTTAGGCCACTGTTGGAATATTACTTGCAATTCTGGTCTCCTTCCTATCGGAAAGATGTTGCGAATCTTGAAAGGGTTCAGAAAAGATTTACAAGGATGTTGCCAGGGTTGGAGGATTTGAGCTATAGGGAGAGGCTGAATGGGCTGGGGCTGTTTTTCCTGGAGTGTCAAATTTTGAGGGGTGACCTTATAGAGGTTTACAAAATTATGAGGGGATGGATAGGGTAAATAGGCAAAGTCTTTTCCCTGTTTAAAGTC
Organism: Hemiscyllium ocellatum; assembly: GCF_020745735.1. Classification (NCBI taxonomy): domain Eukaryota; kingdom Metazoa; phylum Chordata; class Chondrichthyes; order Orectolobiformes; family Hemiscylliidae; genus Hemiscyllium; species Hemiscyllium ocellatum. The sequence continues at coordinate 46,135,154 of NC_083415.1, forward strand.
TGGTTGAAGATTTGTAGCTCGGGTGTCCGTTGTTGTGGTTCTGTTCGCCGAGCTGGAAGTTTTTGCTGCAAACGTTTCGTTCCCTGGCTAGGGAACATCATCAGTGCTATTGGAGCCTCCTGTGAAGCGCTGCTTTGATGTTTCTTCCGGTATTTATAGTGGTTTGTTCTTGCCGCTTCCAGGTGTCAGTTTCAGCTGTAGTAGTTTGTATGTGGGGTCCAGGTCGATGTGTCTGTTGATGGATGTTCTTGCCGTTTCCGGGTGTCAGTTTCAGCTGTAGTGGTTTGTATATGGTGTCCAGGTCTATGTGTCTGTTAATGGAGTTTGTGGATGAATGCCATGCCTCTAGGAATTCCCTGGCTGTTCTCTGTCTGGCTTGTCCTATGATGGTAGTGTTTTCCCAGTCAAATTCATGTTCCTGGTTGTCTGAGTGTATGGCTACTAGGGATAGCTGGTCGTGTCGTTTTGTGGCTAGCTGATGTTCATGGATGCGGATTGTTAGCTGTCTTCCTGTTTGTCCTATATAGTGTTTTGTGCAGTCCTTGCATGGTATTTTGTAAACTACGTTAGTTTGGCTCGTGCTGGCTATTGGGTCCTTTGTTCTAGTGAGTTGTTGTCTGAGTGTGGAAGTTGGCTTGTGTGCTGTTATGAGTCCTAAGGGTCGCAGTAGTCTGCCTGTCAGTTCTGAGACGCTCCTGACGTATGGTAGTGTGGCTAATCCTTTTGGTTGTGGCATGTCCTCGTTCCGTGGTCTATCTCTTAGGCATCTGGTGATAAAGTTGCGTGGGTATCTGTTTTTGGCGAATACCTTGTATAGGTGTTCCTCTTCCTCTTTTAGCAGTTCTGGTGTACTGCAGTGTGTTGTGGCTCTTTTGAATAGTGTCCTGATGCAGCTTCGTTTGTGTGTGTTGGGGTGGTTACTTTCATAGTTTAGGACTTGGTCTGTGTGTGTTGGTTTCCTGTGTACCCTTGTGGTGAATTCTCCGTTGGGTGTTCTCTCTACTAACACGTCTAGGAATGGGAGTTAGCTATCCTTGTCCTCTTCTCTCGTGAATCGTATTCCTGTGAGTGTGGCGTTGATCATTCGGTGTGTTTTTTCTATTTCTGTGTTTTTGATGATTACAAAGGTGTCATCGACGTATCTGATCCAGAGTTTGGGTTGGATTTGTGGTAGGGCTGTATGTTCTAACCTTTGCATAACTGCCTCTGCTATGAGTCCCGAGATTGGTGATCCCATGGGTGTTCCGTTGATTTGTTCGTATATCTGATTGTTGAATGTAAAGTGTGTGGTGAGGCACAGGTCTAGTAGTTTAAGTATGCCGTCCTTGTTGATAGGTTCGGCCTCCTGTGTTCTGTTATGTATGTCCAGTAGGTTGGCTATTGTTTCTCTGGCTAGGGTTTTGTCAATTGATGTGAACAGTGCCGTCACGTCGAATGATACCATAGTTTCTTCTTTGTCTATGTGTGTATTCCTGATGATGTCCAAGAATTCCTGTGTTGATTGTATGGAGTGTTTGGATCCGCTGACTAGGTGTTTCAGTTTTTGTTGTAGTTCTTTGGCCAGTTTTCCCTGTGGTCAGGGAGTGCAGAACTAGAGGGCATAGGTTTAGGGTGAGAGGGGAAAGATATAAAAGAGACCTACGGGGCAACCTTTTCACACAGAGTGTGGTAAGGGTATGGAATGAGCTGCCAGAGGAAGTGGTAGAGGCTGGTACAATTGCAACATTTAAAAGGCATCTGGATTGGTATATGAATAGGAAGGGTTTAGAGGGATATGGGCCGGGTGCTGGCACCTGGGTCTAGATTGAGTTGGAATATCTGGTCAGCATTGACTGGTTGAACCGAAGGGTCTGTTTTCATGCTGTACATCTCTATGACTCTATGACTCTAATGCCTTCACGTTTTCCCTCAAATGTGTTGTCCATATCAGACTCAGTTTTCCAGCTGAAGCTGAATAAATATTTTGTTAATGTTTAATGTGACTTCCTTGCTTTTCTACTCTTTGCTTCAATGGATAAAGCTTCCAAATACCAAATATTTTAAAATGTCACCGGTATTCTGCCACCTTCAATGCTGTGCCTAAAATCACACCCAGATCCCTCTGCTTCTGCACTCATTTTGGAATTGCATCCTTTATTTTGTATTGTCTCTCCATATGCTTCCTAAGCATCAAATTCCCCTCTGCATTAAATTTCAGTTGACAGTTGTCATGGAGTCATAAAGTCATAGAGATGGAAACAAACCTTTCGGTCCAACTTGTCCAAGCTGACCAGATATCCTAAATTAGTCTAGTCCCATTTGCCAGCACTTGGTCCATAACCCTCTGAACCCTTCCTATTCATATACCCATTCAGATGCCTTTTAAATGTTGCAATTGTGCCAGCCCCTACCACTTCCTCTGGCAGCTCATTCCATACATGCACCATCCTCTGCGTGAAAAAGTTGCCCCTCAGATCTTTTAAATCTTTCTCCTCTGACCCTAAACCTATGCCCTCTAGTTTGGACTCCCCCACCCCTCTGTCCACTCCACCAACATGTCTGTGTTATTTTTAAAGTTGTATACTACCGTCCTCGTGGTTCACGACACTTTGAAGTTTCGTATCATCTATAATTTTTGATAATGTGCCCTGCACACTGAAGTCATTTGTATGGATCAGGAAAAGGAGGGGTTCTCACACTTGGAGAATTCTACTGTAAAACTTTCTCCTGTCTGCAAAAACGTTGGCTGTAACTTATCCGTTTCCTATTCCTGAACAAATTTTGTGTTCATGTTGCTACTGTCCCTTTTATTGCATAAGTTTGAAATTGTCTGTTCTTCTAAGTGAGCTTTTTTCAAGTATCTTCTGCAAGTCCATCTGAATCACCACAATAGCATTACCCTCATTGATCCACCCTATTACCACAAATTATTAAATCATTGTTCTTTGATTAAGAAAAAGTAGCTTAATAAGACTTAATAAGCACAACAGAACAAGGCACAATTGTTAGTTTGGAAAATAATTTTAAACTCGCACAAAACATTGATAAGGCCAACAGAGTATTGTGTACATTTTATCTCCACATTGTAAAATGGAAGCAGAGGCACTGGACAAGTACAAAAGTGATTCATAATATGATCGAAGTACCTAGAGGGTTTATCTATCAAGAAAGGTCGAACGGACAAGACCTGTTCTCATAGGAAGAAAAGGCTGAGGAATGTCATGCTAGAGGTGTAAAATTATGGGGAGGTTTGATAATGTAGACATGGAGAAAGTATGCACTTTGTATAGACTGTAAAAGCAGGTGTAACAAATTTAATTGCTAATAAATTGAGCAAGAAATTCAAGAAAATCATGTTTACCTGAAGAGTACTAGAAAATGGATTTGCTACCACATGGAAAATGTGCAGTGAATAACATACTTGTGTTTCGGAGAAAACTGGGTGCATCCATGAGAAAAAGAAATGTAAATAGGTTATGGGAGTGGGCAACAAATTGGCAGATGGAGTGTGATGTGGGAAGCCACCTTGACAATAAGAATAGAAAAGCAGAACACTTATTAAAAGGTGTGAAACTTGTTAATGTTCAGAGGAACTTGGGTGTCGTTGCATAAGAAACATAAAATGTTAACAAGTAGGTATATCAAACAGTTAGGAATTCATGGGGCATATAGATCTTCATTGTAAGTGGACTGCAATAAGGAAGTCTTGAAATATTTATATTCAGTTACCGCATACCTGTGCACTTTCGATCTCCTTTTCCAAGGAAAGGTGTGCTTGCCTTGCAGACATGACAGGGATAATTCACCATTTTGGTTCCTGGGATTAGAGGGATGTCCTGTAATGGGTGACTAAGTAAATTAGGCCTGTACTCATTAGAGTTCAGAAGAATGAGGAGTAATCTCTTTGAAACTTACAAGATACTGAATTGTCACTGAGAGGTTAATTGCCCTGCTCCAGATACATCGAACATGGGGGTACAGTCTTAGGGGAAAAGGTCAATGATTTAGAAGTGAAACGAGAATTCTTGTATCACACAAATATTGTGGAGGTTCTTGAGATTGTGAGATTTGGAATAGGAGAATGGATCAGATGAATGTGTAGGTGGAGAAATGGTGTAGGAGGGGATGTTTTAGAGTCCTAAGGCATTAAGGTTAATTGTAGGGAAGATGAAATCTATATAAGCTGGATGTGTTGCACCCCTGCCACAACACGACCAATATTTTCACAAGAGAATTCACTTGTATGGTGACAATAGATTTAAACTAGAATGGGAGGGGTGGAAACCTGAGTGGGGAGACACAAGATGGGGAAACAAATATGTAAATGAAAGGTAGAGGAGGCAGCATTCACACTATATTTGGTGGGGTATGAGGGTGGTGGAGTGTAGAATGCTGGGGAGAAAGGACGTTGATAGTTCAGATTAAATGATTGGAATGTGAGAATGGCAGAACAATGGTATGTCCAACTTCCTGAATGGAAAGAGCAAGCAGTCCCACTGGGGTGGGGGGAAGGGAGAAGGAACACGGTTACAGAGAATGGAACAAGTAAAGCTAATAGAAAGGGAAGGAATGGGAGTTGATTCACAATTTGAAGGTTGAACTCAGTATTAAGTCCAGAAGGCTGTCATGTGCCTGGTCTGAAGATGAGATGTTATTCCTCCAGTTTGATTCACTGGAGCACTGCAGCATGCCGAGGGCAGACAAATGGGCATGCGAGCAGGATGCTGTGTTAAAATGACCAGCTATGGGAAGATCAGGCCCATGCTTGTGCACAACCCAAACTGTTCTGCAAAAGTGGACACCCATTCTGCACTTGGTTTCTCCAATGTAGAGTAGGCTATGTTGGGTATAGCAAATACAATACACAGGATTAGAGGAGGTGCAGGTGAAATGGTGCTTCAACTGTTTAGGCCCTTGGAGGTGAAGGGGCAGGGGTTGCACCTTCTGCGAAGGTGCCATGGGAAGGGGGGAGGTGGTGTTGATGGTCATGGAATGGACTAGGGTGTGCTGGAGGGAACGATCCCTGTGAAATGCAGACAGGGGACGTGAAGGGAAGATATGTTTGGTGGTTGTGTTCGGCTGGAGAATGGTACTTTGAATACAAAAGCTGGTGGCATGAAAAGTGAGGACAATGGGAACCCGATCACCCTGCGAGTGATGGGAAAGAACAAGGGCAGAAGCATGGATGATGGTATGGATGCTGTTGAGTGTCCTGTCAACTACAGTTGTGGAGGAGCCATGATTATGGGAGAAAATTACCTGGATGTCCTTGAATATCAGCCATTGAGATCGAGCATGCAGATTCAGCAAGCAGTGAGGAAGGCATGGAGTTGAGGCAGCAGATCTTTCACAATCATATTGAAGGGCTCAGGGGTCTGAAGAATCCACTCCTGTGGCTATTTCTTATGCTTTTGTCTTCTTTTGATATATTGATCTCCATATTTCACTTTCATAGGTGAAGAAGAGTGAGGAGATGATTGGGTCAAGTACTCTGTTTCTATGCTGTAACATTTATGTGAAACAATATCCAGCTAATATGCACACTCTTCAGCAACAGACTATTTTGGTGCTACTCTGAATCCAGTTGCCAGGAGCTGTTGAACAGCAGTACCAGCTCACTGTGATTTTGTCAAAATACTGTCTCCTCCTGTATTAGAAGTGCAATCCTGTGAAATTCTATTCAGGGAGTTCCAGTGCACATTGGTAGCTTGCAACCATTCATTAAACACCTTGAATTATTTATTTTAGTCCAGGGAAATATGGGCCATATGTGTAGTGTACCACTTCACCCAGTGAATAGGGAGGTGCAACCCTGCAATTTTATTTAGCCCTTTGATCAGGCTCAAAGAGAAACTCTTCTGTCGACAAACCTTTTACATCAACAAAATATATTATCATAACAAAATGCTGCAAAGGTTTTGTCGAATGGGTATTTTTCTGCTCAGCATTTCTGTTGCAGACAAATCCACGCTGCTGCCAGTGAAATATCATATGCGTTCATGACGGTTCAATACGTTTGACAGCGGAGTGTAAAACTAAAACAGGCATTGCAGGCAAGCTCTTTTGAACAGTGCTTTAAATTCTATTTAATTCGGCTAAAGCAGAGCCTTGATAAGAATTCTTGCAGATACTCCTGTACCTTCAAACCCCACAGCCTTTCTCACTCAAAGCCTATAAACTAAAATAGTAAACTAAGAAAAACCAGGCACCTGATTTTCAAGACCGATAGATGAGAATTAGGAGACAGAAGTAATCCCACCATAATGATCCTACCTCAGTCTTGCGACTGCTGGCAGACGGGACTTTCCTTGTTCCATGCACAGATTAGAAAATTGGCCTTCCACTGGAGGAAACAGGTGCGAGGCAGAATTGAAGAGGTGGGTTAGGTCCAGAGTGGGCAGATTAATAGATACCCAGAAAAAAATTCTCAATTTTGTGCTTCTATAGAGTTGGATCATAGAATCATACAGTATACAAGGAAACCATTCAACCCATTGTGTCTGTACCAGCCGCTGAAAGAGCGACCAAGCTGATCCCATTCTCCAGCCATATCTCCATAGCCCTTGAAATTCCCCTTTGAAATCTCCTATCAAATCTGCCTCCACCACTCTCCCAGGCAACACATTCCAAATCCTCTGAGTAGGACATTTCTCCTCATCTCACTCCAAGCATCCTATCTGGATGCATCACAACGTGGTATGGCAACTGATCTACTCAGGGCTATAAGAAACTACAGAGAGTTGTGAACACAGCCCAGTCCACCATACAAGCCAATCTTCCATCCATTGACTCTATCTATACTTCTCGCTGTCTCAGGAAGGCAGCCAACATCACCAAAGACCCCTCCCACCTCGGTGATAATCTCTTCCAAACTCTTCTTTCAGGGAGAAGATACAGAATCTTAAGTAAGTACCAACAGATTCAAGAACAGCTTCTTCCCTGCTATTATTAGACTTGTGAATAGACCTCTCAAATTTTAAATTTAATGTTGATCTCACTCTCTGTGCACCTTCTGTGCAGCCATAACATTGCATCTTTTGCTGTGCTCTATTGCCCCAATGCACTTTGTATGGTATGATCTGCCTGTACGGCACGCAAAACAAAACTTTACCTTCACTGTACCACTGTACGTAAATAAATCAAAATAAACTCTCCTGCTGACAATTTTATGACCCCTAGTTATTGACATGCTAACTAGTGGAAACAGAATATCCTTCTTTACCCTGTCAAAATTGTTCATAATTTTTAAAACCTCAATAAGGTAACCTCTTAATTTTCTCTATTCCAAGGAGAATAAGCCCAGTGTCTCTAATCTTTGCTTCGATCTAAAATCCCTCGTTCCTTTTACTAGACAGTTTTCCACTTACCAGAAGTAACAAATTGACAAGCATATTGATTAAGGGTAATTTGCACCTTCCAATCACAGCACTGTCACAGTTCACCTTAATGAACATTGATGCTATACATGGTACAGCATTTCAGGATGAATTGTAAAGGAGATTATCTCACCTTTTGAACTCTTTCTGTTTCCAATCTATGTTTTACACCTCTGTGCTGTTGGTGAAAAACCCCACAATCAGTCCAGTGATATTTTAAGAAACAAACCTGGAGCATGCCCCCAAAGAGCCCACAGCATGATCGCTACTCCCATTCATAGGAGTAGGTGGAGTCTTGGGCATATTTCTTTCCCAAACTGATCTCTATTTGGAGAGACCAGACTGAGACCATGAGAATCCCAGAGATGAGAAACACTGATATACTTTCCTTGTACACAGAATTGCTAGAATAAAAATAAGCTTCTAGCTCCATGTCAACTAATTGTTAAACCAGAAGCAGCCAAATGTCATTGTGTATAAAGATGAATTTGTGTCTGGTTATGAAATTACACATAAATTATTAGATTTGTGTTTCCTCTGAATCAAAATTTCAATAGAAAAATAAAATAAGCAGTTACAATTTTTTCCAAAATAAATAAATCATGACAATATTACACTCAACACTTTGTGCAACCTGTTCTCTTGAACAGTTCTGTACTTACTGGCAAATTTACAGTAATAAAAATAGCAAGAAGCCCAACCTTGGTCTTTTCCAAATATTTAACATTCCAATTTGCATCACAGCATTGTAGATGAATAAATTAACAAGCTGTTCAGACTGAAACATTCATTCCAAATTAAGTGCCCAAATGGAAAATGCATCTGGTGGTTTTTGATTTTTGAGATTTTTCAAAGTAAAAGAACATTTTCTATTTGCACACCCAAGACTTTTTCAACATCATTAAATATAAATTTACTTCAAATGCTGAAAAAGCAATATTCTATGAGCTACTGTTCACTGAAATTTAAATAGATTGCATTACATACTAAAAAGAACAAGGTTTTTACTTGCAAATTTTGTGAGCAGAGGCTGTCGCTGAAAAATACAAGTTCATTTACAAATTCATTTCAACTCAAAAATTAATTTATCCTTTGTCCTTTCCTTTCCTCAAACATTTAATTCCATTCCCTTGCCAACTATGTTGCCTTAAACAAAGCTGAATTTAAAAAGCAATAAAAATTACTGGAGGTTTATTCCTCAATCAATGCCTTGATTTCAGACACTGTACGACATATGCCAGCAATGTAGACAATAGTGTGAAGCACAAAGCATGCTTTGAAAGAAAGAGACTTGCATTTATATAACATTTTTCTTGACCATCCAATATGTCAAAGCACTTTACAGCCAATGAAGTATTTCCTGAAAAGTAGTCACTGTGTAATGTAGGAAACACAGCAGACGATATGCACATAACAAACTCGCATAAACAGCATTGTGACAATGACCAGATATTGCTTTCGTTATGATATTGATCAAGAAATATATTTTGGCTAGGACTCCAGGAATAACTCCTCTGATGCTCTTCAGGTAAAGCATCTCATTTGAAAGATGGCACCTCCAACAATAATTTCACAGCTCTGCACTCGAATGTCAGTCTTGACTATTATGCTGTCAAGGTGTGAAGTGGGACTTGAACCCAAAATTTGTCATTCAGAGGCAAACATGCAACTGAACCAGCATTGAAGTTGCAAGCAATGCAATTGTTATTGGCTGCAGATAGTGCTGTCACTATTCCCAGATAGAATAGAAAATATTTGGCTGATTTTCCTGTCAATCAAAACTGGCGTTTTTAGTCACTGTGATTAAGTTTATTTATAGACATAACTTGTATGTAACTGTCCTCTACTCATCACATTTTGATGGAACTACTATCTTGTTTTCCTTGAAAGATGTTGTTGCAATTTCAGTCATCAGCTCTGATTTCTGTATTTGTTAGAGCTGTTGGGTATTGCCTAAACAGCCTCTGTTGTTCTATTTGTCTGCCTGCTGATGGGAATCAATAGAGTTGTTTGATTTCTGCCATATTTCTGCCTCACCTTCAAGTCATTATCCCACGCAGGGTAACTCAATGACTGGCACAATGGTTTCAAGGCTTAAATGTTCAAGACACTCAACTTCAACTCCACCCATTCACACCACTACCATCACCATTATCCCAGGTTGTGACATCCATGCTCTTGCTCTCTGACCAGAGATGGCAAACTAGAGGTCATAGTAAACTCCAAAAATATACACAGCAACAGCAGTAGTCATGAGAGCAGCTTTACTGACCTCCCACAACTGCTCATAGAAGTACCGAGAGATTGATCCTCTATTTTTGGAAATTCACAAACAACACAGAGTATAAGTTTGCTATGTGACTATACGACAGTTGATTTGGATCCTGTCCTCACTCAAAGATATTTATTTTTGCAGAGATCACTGGCTAATTGACCAGAAAAATGAACCCTAGTTTATATTCCTCCTTTAAAGTAACAATATTGTCCAATGATAATGAACATTCCAACTGGAATTAAATCCACTTAAAGAGAATATCAAAGGATGCTTAGAGAGTTGTTGCAGTGCATCTTGTAGGTGGTACTTACTGCTGCTAATGTGCATTAATGTGCATTGATGGTGAAGGGAGTGGGCTACTTTGTCCTGGATAGCATCAAGTTTCTTGAATGTTGTTGGCACTAGACCCATCCAGATAAGTTGAAAGAATCCCATCATACTTCTGACTCATATCTTGTGGATGGTGACAGACACTAAAGAGACAGAAGGTGAGTTAATTGCCACAGAATTCCCTCGGTTACAATATTTACATGGATGGTCCATTGCAGTTTCTGGTCAATGATACCCCTGAGGATGTTGACAGTGGGGGATTCTGTGAGGATGCCACTGAATATGAATTCTTATTGGAGATAGTTATTGACTGGCACTTGTGTAACATGAATGGTACTAGCTAGTTATCAGCAACTCAATATTGCCCAAGTCTTGCTGTACATAGACACTGACTGCTTCATTATTTGGAGATGTCATAAATGGTGCTAAATATGGTACAATCATCAGCACAATCCCCACTTATGACCTTATGAAGGTTAATGATGAAGCAACTGAAGATGATTAAGTCTAAGGCATAACCTGAGGAAAACCTGCAGCACTTTTGGATTATTGTATGCAATTCTGGTCTCCTTCCTATCAGAAGGATGTTGTGAAACTTGAAAGGGTTCAGAAAAGATTTACAAGGATGTTGCCAGGGTTGGAGGATTTGGGCTATTGGGACAAGCTGAGTAAGTTGGGGATGTTTTCTCTGGAGCATCAGAGGCTGAGGGGTGACTTTATAGAGGTTTATAAAATCATGAGGGGCACGGATGGAATAAATAGATAAAGTATTTTCCCTGAGATGGGGGAGTCAAGAACTAAAGGGCATAGGTTTAGAATGAGAGGGGAAAGATATAAGAGGGACCTAATGGTCAACATTTTCACACAGAGAGTGATGCGTGTATGGAATGAGCTGCCAGAGGAAGTAGTAGAGGCTGGTACAATTGCAACATTTAAAAGGCATCCCGTTGGGTGTATGAATAGGAAGCGTTTAGAGGGATATGGGCCAAGTGCTGGCAAATGGGACTAGATTAGGTTAGGATATTTGTTTGGCATGGACGAGTTGGACTGAAGGGTCTTTTTCCGGGGCGTACATCTCTATGACTCTACTGTTCTCGGACTGAGATGATTGACCTCCAGGAAATGCCACCATCACCATTTGTGCAGGTTTTGTCTCCAACTGTCAGAGATTTTTCACCATGATTTGCATTGACTGCATTTTTCCTGAGATTCTGAAATGCCATACTTTGGATGTCAAGGGCTGTGACTCTCACCTCACCTCTGGAATTTTGTTCTTTCTTCCAAATTTGGACCAAAGCTACGATGAAGTCAGGAGCCGAGTGCCCCTGATAGAATCCAAACTGAGAATCAGTGAGCAGGTTACTCTTTTATCAAGTGCTGCTTCATAACCCTTCCATCATTTTGCTGATGATCAGGAGTTGACTTATAAGATGGTAATCGGCCTGGTTGGATTTTCCCAGCCTTTTGTGTGCAGAGAAACCTAGGCAATTTTTCGCATTGTTGGCGAGCTGACAGTGATGTGGATGTGCTGGAACTGCATGGCCAAGTGCACAGCTAGTCTGAAACATGTTTTCAGAATTATTGCCAGAATGTTGTCATGGCTCAAGCTTTTGCTGTAATGAGTGCCTTCAGCCATTTCATGATGTCATGTTGAGTGAATCAAATCAGCTGAAAGCTGGCAACTGGGACTTCAGGCGGAAGCCAAATCTTCCACTTGGCATTTCTGGCAGAAAGTCTCTAAAACTCAACATTCTATTTAGCTTTCCAACCTCTTATCATCCCAGAGCTAAAGAATTACCTCTAAACCATTAATGTGAACCATAAACTGGATATTCACAATATTGATATTACCTGTTGCCAATATGTATGTCAGTTGCTTCACAATTATAACAAGGACATAATGAAAGAGCACAATAACTTGGAGCAGTGGTAGACCATATGGCCCAAATCACATCAGCCATTCAATATAATGCATCTTTAGCCTAAGCTTCACCTCCTGCTCACTGCCCCACATCTTGGTTCCTTAAGAATGAAAAAAATCTTTTCTATCCCCAGCCTGAATCACTGTGCCATATGTTTTGTGATTTTTTTTGAATGTGCTTCATAATAGAGCATTCACAACTTTTTGAGATGGAGTATTCCAAACATTCAATTTCTCCTCATCTCAGTCCTAAATATGAAACCTGGGACCCTAAGGCTGTAGCTCTGTGTTCTAGGTTCCACAGTCAGAGGAAACAACTATCAAGCTCCTTCAGAATCTTGTGTGTTTCAATGAGATCATCTCTCATTCTTCCAAACTTGAACAAGGATGGAACTGATTTACTTATCCTCTAATGTAGCACACTGAGCATGAAGTAACTGCTAATTGTAAACTTTAATAAGTGTCTTAACAATACTGAGTGAAACTCTTAAAGCATGTAGAAGACACATTAGCAGACACTTCTATGTACTGTTATTAAGAACTATCAGCTTTGCTGCAAACCAACCGATTCCAAAAAGGAAACAAATCACAGCTACAGGAATAAGGGATGCCATATTTTGTCAATTCAGAGCTTAAGAGTCAGAACCTTCTGGGAAAATGACCATACAGCTCCTGCACACACCATTACTAATGTGGAAGTAACCCACTGACTTGTGGCAAGGAAGAGATCCTCTCCTGAAGAGTTTCAATTGTCACAAATTGCTGAATGATTTGTGCTGCTTCAACATTGTAGCTTTGCTAAACAGGAACTTGTCTTCAATCTCCCCATGAGTTTCAAAAAATTGATGCCCCTCCACTGATCGAAGCAACTAAATTCACTGAAGGAAGTTCAAAGATTTATTAGTAACATAAACAGCCTATGGATGATGAGAACTAAATTCCTTTATTGCCACTCAACCACTAAAAGCTACTAAAATTGTACAGGTTGCAGGCAATCGAGTCTAAATCTGATAATCTTTGCTTTGGTAATGCTGCCTACAGCTGTACAGAAAGACATAGGACTGCAAGCAACCCCAGGAGCCATCTAATCACCATCAAATCCTGCATGACCCAACCCCCAGGGAAAACATCCATCATCAGGAGGCTAATCTCCACAGGAGTACCTCAACGCCAAATCATTGACTGCCCAATTCCTTTCCACTCACAGCACAAGTGCCAATTGCAGCAATACCAAAAGCTACTGCCATATTACTGCCCTTTAAATGTTTGCAAAGTCATGATCCTACTCCCACTCCTTCTCCATCCCATCTGTGTTCCTTTACTGCTTCCTTAAAAAATGCAAAGGGACAAGTCAAATCAGGCTCAGTTGCTTCCTCTATACCCTTAACTGTCTTTCAATTACTCATTTAGGGATCGTGTCTGGCACCCCCATGTTGCTATTTGCTGCTTGCAACATTCTAACCTGGTGTGATAACATCAGGAGCCCAACCCTGACACTGTCCCAAACAATTGTATGACTCGCCCAGTCTCCATTGCTCTCTGTTACTGCACCTTAAAATCCTGGCCTCTGTTTGTCATCCTGTCCTCAAATCTCGTTTATTCAGGTCCATCGATCAGCAATCTCCCAGATGCTTCATTACCCTTGCCAGACTGACAACAATTTACATATTCCAGCAAATTGTATTGCAAAAATGCTGCGAGCTGAAGGTGAGGAGAATTAATCTCAGTCACATGCATGCCTTGAGGTGGCCCCAGTCCATCAATTCAAGTTCCGAATTGTATATTCCAATTCTGAATTCTGATGTTCTAGTCTGCTCAAATTACAAGCATTCTGCTTGACAATAAAAATTATCAGCCTTAAACCTCCATCAAATGCAAATCAATTCAATCCTAAGCTTTTCACTTGTTCATGTAAAATATTTATTGAGGCACAGTGCTAGAATTGACAACAAAATGTTTACAGCACATTTTCACAACAGAACTTGCAAGTATGACCTCAAGATTTTGATAGCATAAAACTCAAGAAGTCAACAAATCCTTCCTTAATTGTCAGATATATTTTATGGGCAGTATTTTATAGGCGATTAACAAGTTAAAATGATTGGTGACAAATAACTGTTTAGAAACTGGCAATGTCAATTCATAGATTGTTATATATTCTGAATGAATCTGTATAAATTGCAGACGTCTTGTTTGCATATTCGCTCAAAGAGAATTGGCAGCTTCAGTCGCCATTCTGTTACTTAACCATTGACAGAACCTTTCACTATCTATGGATACAGAATAGTTGTCAAGCATGTTTTTAAAAGGAAAATTCTAAAAATCCCTTGATTTGGTGGGAGGAGGGAGTACACGTTGAGAATTGATTTTAGCTGTTGGTCACCGATTGACTTAGATGCAGATAGGTGGATGGATTAGTAAATTTGCAGACGACACTAAAGTCGGTGGAGTAGTGGACAGTTTGGAAGAATGTTACAGGTTGCATGGGGACTTGGATACACTGCAGAATTGGGCTGAGAGGTGGCAAATGGAGTTCAATGCAGCTAAATGTGAGATGATGCACTTTGGGAAGAATAACAGGAAGGCAGAGTACTGGGTCAATGGAAATATTCTTGGTAGTGTGGATGTGCAAAGGGATCTTGGAGTCTATGTACATAGATTCCAGCAAGTTGCCACCCAGGTGGATAGTGCTGTTAAGAAGGCATACAGTGTGTTAGGTTTTATTCATAGATGGATTGAGTTCCAGGGCTGCAATATCATGCTGCTACTGTACAAAACACTGGTGTGACCACACTTGGAATATTGTGTACATTTGCAAATTCTCCCTGTGTCTGCGTGGGTTTCCTCCGGGTGCTCCGGTTTCCTCCCACAGTCCAAATATGTGCAGGTTTGGTGAATTGGCCATGCTAAATTGCCTGTAGTGTTAGGTAAAGAGGTAAATGTAGGGGAATGGGTCTAGGTGGGTTGCTCTTCGGAGAGCCGGTGTGGATTTGCTGGGCCGAAGGGCCTGTTTCCACACTGTAAGTAATCTAAAATCTAAAAATCAGTAAGTAATCTAAAATCTAAATCAGATGTGGAAGCATCGGAAAAGGTGCAGAGGATATTTACCAGGATGTTGCCTAATCTGGAGGGAAGGTCTTATGGGGAAAGGCTGAGAGACTTAGGTCTGTTCTCAGTGGAAAGAAGAAGGCTAAGAGGGGATTTGATAGAGACATAGAAGATGATCAGAGGATTAGATAGGGTAGACAGTGAAAGTCTTTTTCCTAGGATGATGACATCAGCTTGTACGAGGGGGCATAGCTACAAATTGTGGGGTGATAGATTTAAGACAGATGTCAGAGGCAGGTTCTTTACTCAGAGAATGGTAAGGGCGTGGAATGCCCTACCTGCCAATGTAGTTAACTCAGCCACATTAGGGAGGTTTAAAAAATCCTTGGATAAGCACATGGATGATGATGGCATAGTGTAGGGGGACGAACTGAGAATAGTTCACAGGTCAGCGCAACATCTAGGGCCGAAGGGCCTGTTCTGCACTGTATTGTTCTGTGTTCTATGAACTTAAAATTTACAGTAGTAATTCACCATTGTTTGGATTTCATTTTCATTCCATCAGCAAACATTAGAAAATGATTAGGTGCATAAAAATCTAATGAAAATAGTTATTCATTTCTTCTTGTTAAGCTGTGTTCATCCATTGTCGGTTATAGTTCTCCTCATACCTTTGTCCAAGAGGGATTTCTCTGATACACTGATGCATTCACAAGGTGTGTTGTCAACAACAGCTGGCTGAGAATCTCTCCCATTCTCACCCCTTCTAATGGGATTATTGGAAGGATTAGAAGACTGATTATCAACCTGCTTGGTTGTGTTGTGAATACTCCCCCTGTGACCAACTAGTCCTGGATAGGAACTTAAACCTGGAGCTCCTGGTGCAAAAGTAGAGGCATAATCTACTCGCTCACAAGATCTCCTCAATTATCAATTTACCATTTCACAATTAAATAATGTATTCCGAAATGACTTTGACAATACACATAATCAGAGAAAGAGCTCAGCCAGCCTTGCCTGTACTGGCTCTTTGCAAAAACTATCCAAATCATTCACATGCAGGAAAAATACAGTGGATGCCATTGTAATGAATATTATGTCAATTGCATAATTTAATATTAAAAAGTATTACTTCATTCAAGTTTTCATGAATGTGTTGTCACATTCATGGGGTTGGTTTAAAACAGCTGGCTGGAAGACTGGCACACAACAGTGTGGGGTCAATTCCCATACAAGATGAGGTTTTTCAGGACTCTCCTTCTCAACCTCTCTCCTCACCTAAACATGGTGAGTCTCAGTTGTCTCTAATGAGAGAGCAGCTCTCTGATCTGGCAAGACTACCTTTACCTTAAGTGTCAGCCATTTAGCTGTTACCTCACGTCTGCAGAAAACTTGTGTAGGCTGATGGTTTTTGTGTTCGGAAGTATGTCAGGTTTTTTAAAAAAACACATTTGTTATGTTGCCGTTGTCTTATGCCAATTTCAATAGTATAGTGTCTGGAGACTTAATCCTTTCCTGTGTTGAGACTTAATGTTAATAATTTAATAAAGCAGCAATGATTACTAGGTATATTGATGAATACTTCAAATTTTGCTTTCTGCAGTCTTGATTCCTGAAATGGCAGGATTAACATATGAAGAGAGACTAGATTGGTTCGGATTTTATTCATTAGAGTTCTGAATAATAAGACCATAAGACATAGGAGTGGAAGTAAGGCCATTTGGCCCATTGAGTCCACTCCGCCATTCAATCATGGCTGATGGGCATTTCAACTCCACTTACCAGCGTTCTCCCCATAGCCCTTAATTCCTCGAGAAACAAGAATCTATCAATCTCTGCCTCGAAGACATTTAGCGTCCCGGCCTCCACAGCACTCCGTGGCAATGGATTCCACAGGCCCACCACTCTCTTGCTGAAGAAATGTCTCCGCATTTCTGTTCTGAATTGACCCCCTCTAATTCTAAGGCTGTGTCCACGGGTCCTAGTCTCTTCACCTAATGGAAACAATTTCCTAGTGTCCACCCTTTCCAAGCCATGTATTATCTTGTACGTCTCTATTAAGTCTCCCCTTAATCTTCTAAACTCCAATGAATACAATCCCAGGATCCTCAGCCGCTCCTTGTATGTTAGACCTGCCATTCCAGGGATCATCCGTGTGAATCTCCGCTGGACACGTTCCAGTGCCAGTATGTTCTTTCTGAGGTGTGGGGACAAAACTGGACACAGTACTCCAAATGAGGCCTAACCAGAACTTTATAAAGTCTCAGTAGCACATCTCTGCTTTTATATTCCAACCCTCTTGAGGTAAGAGACAACATTGCATTCGCTTTCTTAATCACGGACTCAACCTGCATGTTTACCTTTAGAGAATCCTTGACTAGCACTCCCAGATCCCTTTGTACTTTGGCTTTACTAATTTTCTCACCATTTAGAAAGTGGTCTATGCTTTTATTCTTTTTGCCAAAGTGCAAGACCTCGCACTTGCTCACGTTAAATTCCATCAGCCAATTCCTGGACCACTCTCCCAATGGGGAGTAATCTCATAGAAACCTATAAAATTCCAGCAGGATTAGACAGAGTAAACACAGGAAGGATGTTCCTGACACAGGGGATACCAAAACAAGGGGTCGCAGTCAAAGTAAGAATACAGTGAGCCACTTAGGACTGAGATGAGGAAAAATGTCTTTATTCAGAGTATGATGAGCTTGCTTCCACAGAAAGCAATTGAGGCCTTAGCATTGAATGTTTTTAGGAAGGAGTTGGATGCAGTTCTTAGGTCTAAAGAGATCAATGCATATGTCAAGAAAGCAGGAACAGGATTCTGAATTGGATGATCAGCTACAATCATACTGAATGGTATTACAGGCTCAAAGGGCTGAATGGCCTATTCTTGCCAATATTTCTGATGTTCCTATGTTTCTGTATAAGTCCAAGTTCTCAAATATCAACAAAGGCTTTGTTACTCAGTGATTGCATCACCTAATGACAGAGCTAGTGAGATTGAAAAAGGAGCCCCTAAAAATGAAAGGTAGCTCAAATATTGAACTGGGTGGAATGCATATACTCGCCAAGCAACAATCATGATACTTATGTACTGAGATACTCCCAGTTGCCAGGGATGTTCTGTAGTCTAGCTTCCTTCAATGTCAAAGGATACTCCGAGGAGATGACAAATGATCCCATTCTGAAATATGCATACTGACCCACTGAGGATGTCCAACTGGGCCAGGCCATCAGCCTGCTGAAAATAGGATTTTGATGTTTGGACCAGTTAGGTGGCAGTCTTCAATTTTCTCCTGCTCAAGTCTCGGTTATGGTCCTGATATACTGTGCATTGTTCTTTACTACCTAGCAAGGGTCTTGAATAGTTCAGTACAAGCATAATAGGGAGTGAGATTTGAAGCAAGCTTAATCTGCTGCTACTACAAGAAATCAAGGGATTTCAAAGTTAAAGTTTTGTGCTTCTAATCTCCAGTCTCTAGAACATGAATTCTGCTGCAGAGGCCATTAAGCTGGGTCTCTTTAAATGAGTGTGCATGTCCCTTCTATTCCTGTATGTCCCACCTTTCACCCAGTTGGGTTTGTTGCCTATCATTGCATTCTGCTGGTTACCTATTTTCATGTTGTAAAGGATTGGGGCAGGAGTCAGCAATCTGTGCGCCTCTCTTTCAGAATCTCACAAGAGACACATAAAATTCACTCCCATGCCTCTATTTGAAAAGCTAAGGATCCATTAATCATTAATCATTAATCCATTAATCCCTCCTGATGAAGGGCTTATGCCCGAAACGTCGAATTTCCTGTTCCTTGGATGCTGCCTGACCTGCTGTGCTTTAACCAGCAACACATTTTCAGCTGTGATCTCCAGCATCTGCAGACCTCATTTTTTACCCGATCCATTAATCAGGCAACAAAATAAAATAAAAGCTTCAGCTCAACGATGGCCAGGAGGAGAGGAGAATCTTTTACTGGCTGTGCTGTAATATCTGCACTTCATCCCCTCCTTCAAGTCATTCCTGGTATTTTGAATTATGCTTCACGTTTGAAATGACATAAATGGTGCTTGAGCATTATGAATCCTTCACAAGTGCATATGTTTATAGGTCAACTGCAAGTTGATTTGCATCCAGGAATGATTACCAACACATTACTCCCTTCTAAAAGAAACAAGTCTAGAGGACTATCTTTTGGTACTTAAATATTAAATCTTAGATATGTCACACGCTTTTAAGACTTCAGTTTCTACTCCGCAATCTGCACAGAAATCAACAGAGACTGAAACATTACATTACAATCTCAATTTTAAGCTCTTCCATTCTAACAATTGCTATGATTAGGGGAGGACATGGGAAAATCTTGCAGAAAACAGCACATCAAATTAACTGCTACAAGATGTTGATTATTGGATAGAAGATCACAATTGACTGAAGTCACGGTTCATTGAACATTTTGTCACATTAGTCAGCCATTTGTTTTGACTCTCTGAAAGCATGAAAGGAGGTCACTGTGATGCAAGGTCTGCTGGTACATTTGGATTGATGTATACTGATCTATTTTTCTACTCCACAGAGGTAGCACAAGCAGTGCACTGGAGCCTCATGATCAATTAAGTGGAATAAACTCCATGTTAAATTGAAGGTGGAGCTTTATAAATAAAACAGAAATCCTACAGTTCTTAACCAGAGTAAACAGGATCTTGATCACTTGGACCAATGGGCTGAGGAATGTCAGGTGGAATTTAATTTAGATAAATGTGAGGTGCTGCTTTTTGGAAAAGCAAATCAGAGCAGGACTTATGCACTTATTGGTAAGATCCTGGGGAGCGTTACTAAACAAAGAGACCTTGGAGTGCATGTTCATAGTTCCTTGAAAGTGGCGTTTCAGGTAGATAGGATAGTGAAGGAGATATTTGGTATGTTTTCCTTTATTGTTCAAAGCATCGAATACAGGAGTTGGAAGGTCATGTTGCAACTGTACAGGACATTGGTTAGACCACTTTTGGAATACTGTGTGCAATTCTAATTTCCCACCTAATAGAAGGAAGTTGTGAAACTTGGAAGGA
Organism: Hemiscyllium ocellatum; assembly: GCF_020745735.1. NCBI lineage: Eukaryota > Metazoa > Chordata > Chondrichthyes > Orectolobiformes > Hemiscylliidae > Hemiscyllium > Hemiscyllium ocellatum. The sequence goes on from NC_083415.1 coordinate 46,155,145, forward strand.
TTTAGAAAAGATTTACAAGGATGTTGCCAGGGTTGGAGAGTTTGAGCTATAGGGAGAGGCTGAACAGGCTGAGGCTATTTTCCCTGGAGCATCGAAGGCTGAGGGTTGACCTTATATCATGAGGGGCATGGATAGGATAAATAGATAAGGTCGCTTTCCTGTGATGGGGAAGTCCAGAACTAGAGGGCATAGGTTTAGGGTGAGAGGGGAAAGATTTAAAAGGGACCTAAAGGACAACATTTACACTCAGAGCATGTATGGAATAAGCTGCCAGAGGAAGTGGTGGAGGCTGGTACAATTAGAACATTTAAAGGGCATGTGGATATCGGTAGGAAGGGTTCAGAGGGATATGGACCAAGTTCTGGGATACGGGAGTAGATGCGTTTTGGGATGCTGGTTAGCATCGATGAGTTGGACCAAAATGTCTGTGTCCGTGCTGTATATCTTTATGACTCTGTGACTCTGTATGCTTTAGTAACAAGTATTCAATTTGGAGTTTTTGCTATTACAATTACCTGATATTATGCACTTTCATTTTTAACAGTTAATTGGTAAGTTCCCTTCCAGCATAAATAATTTCATTATCATAGGATGATAGAGGTTTACAGCATGGAAACAGGCCCTTCAGCCAACTTGTCCACTCTGCACAGTTGTTTACAATTAAGCTAATCACAGTTATCTGTGTTTGGTCCATATCCTTCCATATCTATCCCATCTGTTTACCTCTCCAAATGTTTCTTCAATGACAAAATTGTACTCACCTCCTCCACTACTCTGGCAGCCTGATCCAGACATTATGTTTCAAACAAATGACCCTCTGGACCCTTATGTATCTTTCCCCTTTTACCTTAAACCTTTGCCCTCTAGTTTTAGACTCCCCTACCGGGGGAAAAGCTGTTGGCTTTATCAAACCAACCTTATCAAACCAAGCTTTGACTACAAGATACTTTACATAAATATCAATAATAATGAAGAATCTTAATAATATTCATAATCAAGTGTCTTGATGTTCTGTTTGCCTGATTTCTTTTCTACAATCCTATGGTTTAATTTAGGAAGAAAGAAATGGCATTCAGATGGCACCTTTCATAAGCTCAAGAATGTCCAAAGCCTGTTGGGATGTATATCTAATACGCCTAGGGAGGGTAGACCTGTAATTGCTGCTTGGGAAATCGGGGGGCGCTGCGGAGCTGCTGTTTGGACTGTTTACCGAAACTGCCTGTGCAGCTGGACTACCAAGGTCAGACCAATACAATGGCAGCCTTTACTCGGAGACCTTGTTTACAAGACAGACCATCTCGTGGATACCTGCCAAGGCCGAGGCCTGTTCACAGGAAGCCTTTGTCTGTGAGAGATCACGTGTGTGAGTGATTACGTAGCGTTAGCTTAGCAAACAATATATCAAGCAGGGGTTTTTGGAAAGATTTCAGAAGGCGCTTTCTCCAGTGAGCAGTAAACATCTCACTGTATTTTTGTGTACGTCTCTCTCTCAGTAAAAAGCTTATATTTTGAATCAGATCCAGTGTTTCTCTCCTTCAAACGAACACGGGGACGGTAGCTCCGTCCTAACAAGCCCTTTACAGACAATGAAGTGTAGTCTCTGTTGTGACATAGAAAAGTTCTGCAAATAATTTACACAAGCCAGTTACAAAAATTAGTGAGAGAAATTACTAATTAAACTTGCTCACATGTTGTTTAAGAGGTAATTGTTAGATGAAGGTTTTCTTTGAATCGTCTGATGTGACCTTTTACATCAATATGCACAGAGGTGTGGGCACATGTTGTGCTTAGGTAGGACTTCAACCAACATCCTTTTGACTGAGCAACACGAGCCAAGCTTAGAACCAAGGACAGTATCATTTGTATTTCAAAATTCAGCATGATTCCACAGCATTTCAAATCTAGGAACGAAGATTATTGCTACTTCTCCTCATTGAATATCCCCTTCTGCCTGAGCACTGATCACTTTATCAACTAATTTAAATTCAAATCCAACAAGTCCAATGTGATTGGTGAGAACCTTTCTATGGGCAAAAAGGAGAAAGTGAGGACTGCAGACACTGGAATTTGGAATCGAAGAGTGTGGTGCTGGAAAAGCACAGCAGGTCCGAGGAGCAGGAGAGTCGACGTTCCAAACATGAACTTTTCATCTGATCAGAAGACAAAATGTACTGAGAAAACTTCAGAGACTAAAATCCAACTAAAATTGCCTAATGTTTTCAAGAATGCTTTTAAAAAAAAGATACTAAGAAGATACAGGAACTGCAGGTTAGCAAGCCTAACATTAGTTATTGCAAAAATTAATAAAAAAGGAAGTTTTAACAATTCCTTTTGGAAATCATAGTAGCATTACAACAAGTCACCACAGTTTTATTATAGGAAAATTCTGTTTGAAGAAGTTAGAGTCACATAGTCGTAGAGATGCACAGCACGGAAACAAACCCTTCGGTCCAACTCGTCCATGCCAACCAGATATCCAAACCCAATCTAGTCTCACCTGCCAGCACCCGGCGCATATTCTTCCAAACCCTTCCTATTCATATACCCATTCAGATGCCTTTTAAATGTTGTAATTGTACTAGCCCCCACCACTTCCTCTGGCAGCTCATTCCACATATGCACCACGCTCTGCGTGAAAAAGTTGACCCTTAGCTCTCTTTTATATCTTTCCCCTCTCACCCTAAATTTATGGCGTCTAGTTCTGGACTCCCCAACTCCAGGGAAAAGACTTTGCCTATTTATCCTATCCATGCCCCTCATGATTTTATAAACGTCTTTCAGATCACCCCTCAGCCTCTGACATTCTAGAGAAAAGAGTCCTAGCCTATTCAACCTCTCCCTATAGCTCAAATCCTCCAACCTTGGAAACATCCTTGTAAATCGTTTCTGAACCCTTTCAAGTTTCACAATATCTTTCTGATAAGAACGAGACCAGAATGGCATGCAATATTCCAACAGTAGCCTAACCAATGTCCTGTACAGTCGCAGCATGACCTCCTGACTCCTGTACTCAATACTCTGACCAAACACCTTCTTCACTATCCTATCTACCTGTGATTCCACTTTCAATGAGCTATGAACCTGCACTCCAAGGTCTCTTTGTTCAGCAACACTCCCTAGGACCTTAACATTAAGTGTATAAGTCCTGCTAAGATTTGCTTTCCCAAAATGCAGCACCTTGCATTCATCTAAATTACACTCCATCTGTCACTCCTCAGCCCATTGGCCTATCTGACCACGTTCCCGTTGTAATCTGAGGTAACTTTCTTTGCTGTCCACTACATCTCCAATTTTGGTGTCATCTGCAAACATACTGACTATATGTGTACAAGATGATTAGGGGTTTAGATAGGGTTGACAATGAGAACCTTTTTCCACGTATGGAGTCAGCTATTATGAGGGGGAATAGCTTTAAATTAAGGGGTGGTAAGTATAGGACAGATGTTAGGAGTAGATTCTTTACTCAGAGAGTCATGAGTTCATGGAATGCCCTGCCAGTAGCAGTGGTGGACTCTCCCTCTTTATGGGCATTTAAACGGGCATTGGTTAGGCATATGGAGGATAGTGGGCTAGTGTAGGTTAGGTGGGCTTGGATTGGCACAACATCAAGGGCCAAAGGGCCTGTACTGCGTTGTATTTTTCTATGTTCTATGTTCTATGTTCTATACCTCTTATGCTCACATCCAATCATTTATATAATTGGTGAAAAGTAATGGACCCACACCGATCCTTTTAGCACTCCACTGGTCACAAATCTCAAATCAGAAAAACAACCCTCCACAACCACCCTCTGTCTTCTACCTTTGAGCCAGTTCTGTATCCCAATGGCTAGTTCTCTCTGTATTCCATGACAACTAACCTTGCTAATCAGTTTCCCATAGGAAACCATTGCCAAACGTCTTACTGAAGTCCATATAGATCACGTCTACTGCTCTGCCCTCATCAATCCTCTTTGCTACTTCTTCAAAAAAACTCAATCAAGTTTGTGAGACATGATTTCCCACTCACAAAGCCATGTTGACTATCCCTAATCAGTCCTGGCCTTTCCAAATATGTGTACATCCTGTCCCTCGGGATTCCCTCCAACAACTTGCCCACCACCAACATCAGGCTCACTGGTTTATAGTTCCCTGGCTTGTCCTTATCACCTTGCTTAAATAGTGGCACCACGTTAGCCAACCTTCAGTCTTTCAGCACCTCACCTGTGACTATCGATGATACAAATATCTCAGCAAGCGGCCCAGCAATAACGTTCCTAGCTTCCCACAGAGTTCTAGGGTAGACCTAATCAGGTCTTGGGGACTTATCCACTTTTATGCGTTTCAAGACATCCAGCATCTCCTCCTCTGTAATATGGACATTTTGCAACATGTCACCACCTATTTCCCTACCTTCTGTATTTTCCATATCCTTTTCCACAGTAAATACTGATGCAAAATATTCACTTAGTATCTCCCCCATTTTTTTTGGCTCCACACAAAGGCCGTCTTGCTGATTTTTGAGGGGCCCTATTCTCTCCCTAGTTACCCTTTTGTCCTTAATGTATTTGTAAAACCCCCTTGGATTCTCCTTAACTGTATTTGCCAAAGCTAACTCATGTCTCCTTTTTGCCCTCCTGATTTCTGTCTTAAGTATACTCCTGCTGCCTTTATACTCTTCTAAGGATTCGCTTGGGAGGAAGTCAGGACTGCAGAGATCAGAGTTGTGAGGTGTTGCTGGGAAAGCACAGCAGGTCACATCAGGAATCAAGTCTTGATGAAGCACTTAGGCCCGAAATGTTGATGCCCCTGCTCCTCAGATGCTGTCTGATCTGCTGTGCTTTCTCAGCAACACACTCTCAACTAAGGATTCGCTTGGTCTATCCTGTCTATACCTGACATATGCTTCCTTCTTTTTCTTAACCAAACCCTCAATTTCTTTGTTCATCCAGCATTCTCTATACCTACCAGCCTTTCTTTTCACCCTAACAGGAATATACGGTCTTTTCACTCTTGCACTTTATCTGTGAACACCTGCACCCAGTCAGTTTTTGAAAGTTATTGCCTAATAACGTCAAAATTAGCCTTTCTCCAATTTAGAACTTCAACTTTTAGATCTGGTCTATCTTTTTGCATCACTGTTTTAAAACTAATAGAATTATGGTCGCTGGTCCCAAAGTGCTCCCCCATTGGCATCTCAGTCACCTGCCCTGCCTTATTTCCCAAGAGTCAGTCAAGTTTTGCACCTTCTCTAGTAGGTATATCCACATATTGAATCAGTTGTTGGAGTTCTTTTGATTAATAATTAGTAGTGTAGATAAAGACTATCTAATAGATGTAGTGTATCTGGATTTCCAAACGTAATTCAATAAAATGCCATGCAACAGAGTAACAGGGAAGATAAGGACTGATGGAGTTAGGGGTGATATACTTGCATGAATAGAGGACTGGTTAATAAAGCAAACAGTGGGCATACATGAAGCATTTTCAAGTTGAGAAGCAGTGAATAGTGGACTGTCACAAGGATCACTGCGAGCTCCTTGGCTACATACATAAATGATGTAATTAATGCAGATGAAAGTACAGAATAATGTATCCACATTGCTGATGATACAAAGCTAGTTGGAAAGGAAAGCTGTGAGGAGGCCACAGAAGCATCGAAAGATATAGACAGGTTATGTGGGTGGGTAGCATGATGGTAGATGGACTACTATAAAAGACCATGAAGTTACTTTTCTTGGAACTATAACCTGAAATGGAAGCTATACTGCTATAACTGGAACACCAAGAAATGCTTGCAACTTGAAAATCAACTATTGCACATTGTTAAGCTATGCTTTGTCACAGTAAGAGCGAGAATTTGAGATTGAGCACCCATCGTAATCTTTTGAGTTAAGGATATTCTGCCTGACAACAAACCACTGATTGGTTCAGCTTCAAAGTGTTAAATAGCAGTAAGTGCTGAGAGCAGAAGAAACCAGAGCCTTTCTCTTTTTACATTTGGGGAAAAGACAGAAAAAACAAGAACACTTAACGAATTCGTACAGGAAATAATATGTAAGTTTACCTGACCTACAATGAAATTAAAGGACAACCATCATTCTACAGACAATACCAGCTCATCATTGCAAAAAAATCAAAGGACTGTGAGGAAAGTAAGTTTCTCCCTTGTGGCCTGGACTGTTGATATTCAGAATTCTGCCTCTCCTGTCTATTTTCTTCTTCAAAGTGTGTATTTCTCTTTTGTCTGTCTTAATGGTGATTGAATGTCAGTGTGCATTTGGAACCTCTGAAGGGTGTAAGTTGCATAAATTCAAAATCCTTTCTTTTCACTGCACCTGTTAAAGTTAAGTGTGTTACAATAAATAGAGTTATTGTTTTCTATAACTGAAGCGGCATGGTGTGAATTGCTTTTGTTGCGGGTAGCAGTCAATCAGGAAAACTGTTCATTTCGGTGGTCTCAGTAGGATTTTACACATTTTGTGCCAGCTTATGCGACAGTAGAGCATGACTATCAGCGCTTTCTTCCCAGTTAAGTTATGACGGGAACATTCTTCCCAGTTAAGTCGTGACAGTATAATATAGGAAAGTGTGAAGTTATTCAGTTTGGTCGTAAGAATAGAAAAGTAGAGTATTTCTGAAAAGGTGACAACCTCATAAATATTGATATTCAAAGAGATTTGGTTGGCTCACACAATTAAGACAAAGGTAGCAGCAAGCATTGAAGAAAGCACGTTGCACATTGGTCTTTATTGCAGGGGGAATGGAGTACAGTGATTAAGGAGTTGTTGTTACAATTGTACAGACCTGGACTGTGTATGCAGTTTTGGTCTCCACATTTGTGAAAGGATATATTTGTGTCGGAGATGGTACAGTGAAGATTCACTAAATTGATTCCTGGAATGAAAGGTTTGTCTCATAATGAGAAGATGAATAAATTGAGTATGTATCGCATTGAAACCTCTCCGGTTCTGAAGTAGTTTGAATGGGTAGCAACTTTCTGTTAGTGATTAAGTTTCCATTATGGGGGAGTAATAAGGGGTAGAAACATTCAGATTGAAATGAGGAGAGATAAGGATTGTACATCTTTTGAATTTTCTATCCAAGAGGTTTGTGGCTGCTTCATCATTTGGGATAGAGAAATGTTTTTGTCTCTTGGAAAACTGAGCAATAGTTTGAGTGGGCATGAATGTGGGGTTGAAGCACAGGGTCAGCAATGATTGTGTTGAGGGTCGAGCAGGCTCAACAGACCATATAGGCTGCTCTGCCTATTTCTTGTATTGTGTTCTGGTTTCTTGATCAGGTTTCATGCAGTTTACCATGCAGAAATGACAGGACGTTTCAGATGGTTTTAATCAGCCTGTTCAGATGTGTTATGACTTCCTCCAGAATAGGTGGGACTGGAATCCTGACCTCCTGACTCAGAGATAGGAACACTACAACCTGTGCTGTAAGAGCCCTTAATGGGATGTTTTATTTTCGAATCCAGAAGTATTATCGACACAACCAAACAGCGTTTTGTCCCACCATCAAACCACCCATGTTACTTCTTATTTCTTATTCACCATCATTTAAAAGTTTCCAATTAATCAAATGACATCCACTGCTCAGCATAAGCAACACAGACCATCAAAGGTGAGGGAGAATTAGGGAGGGAGGGAAGGCCTAAATCTAAAGGGCTAGATAGGGAGGAGGGAGGGGCTAAATCTAAATAGAATTGGAAGAAATTCAGAACATCTCTTTATATGCACTGTATTTCTAATTATAGTCATAGAGTCATAAAGATGTACAACACAGAAAAAAGCCTTCGGTCCAACCCAATCATGCCAAACAGATAGCGTAAATTAATCTAGTCCCATTTGCCAGCACTTAGTTCATATCCCTTTAAACCCATCCAAATGCCTTTTAAATGCTGTAAATGTACCTGCCTCTACCACTTCCTTTGGCAACTCATTCCATAAATGCACCACACTCTGCATGAAAAAGTTATCCCTTAGGTCCCTTTTAAATCTTTCCCCTCTCATCCTAACCTACGCCGTCGATTCTGAACTCCCACACTGCATGGAAAAGACCTTGTCGATGTACCCCATCCATGCCTCTCATGATTTTATGAACCTCTGTAAGTTCACCTCTCAGTCTCTGACGCTCCAGGGAAAACAGCCCCAACCTATTCAACCTCTCCTGATAGCTCAAATCCTCCAACCCTGGCAATATCCTTATAAATCCTTTCTCAACCCTTTCAAGTTTCACTATAAAAGGGAGACCAGAATTGCACACAATATTCCAAAAATGGTCTACCAATGTCCTGTAAAGCTACAACATGACTTCCCAACTTCTATATTCAATGCTGTATCAATAAAGGAAAGCATACCAAATGCCTTCTTCACTATCCTATCCACCTGCGACTTCACTTTCAAGGAACTATGAACCTGCACTCCAAGGTCTATTTATTCAGCAACACTCCCCAGAACATTACCATTAAGTGTTTAAGTTCTGCCCTGATTTGCCTTTCTAAAATGCAGCACATCACATTTGTCTAAATTAAACTCCATCTGCCACGCCTTGACTATTGGCCTTTTTGTTCAAGATCCCATTGTACTCTGAGATAACCTTCTTCATTGTCCAGTTCAGAGATGTTATGACATGCCTGTGGACCAGGTAGGACTTGAACCTGCACCTCTTGTCCCAGAAGTAAGGACACTCTCACTGCATTATAAGAACCTACAGATATTGTCTTAATTACCCTGTTTGAATTTGTTATGATTCAACTCTGGAGCAGGTCATCAACCCAGGGCACCTGTTTCAGAGGTAGGCACCTTACCATTGCAAGACAAGAGTTCTCCAGAATGTTTTATTTTTTTTTTCTTAAGTGATAAATTACATGTAGAGAGAATTCCTGGCATTCAGATGATCCCTCACAGCTTTCCTGCTCTTCTGTAGCTCTCCTGCAATCCACTCACTGAGCAGCGACTTGTCTTACCTGCATACATCAAAGTGAGAATCACTGGGGAAGCAGCTTCATGTTTCTGAGGGTTAGGCTGCAGTTACATTTGAGGGTAAGTTACACTGAGTTCAATGAAATGCACCAAAGTGCAAATGGAGAGGTCCTGACACACAAGAATCTGGTGATGTTCAGTACAGATCTGTACAGTAAGTCTTGTTTGGTTATTCTGCCAACGAATGTAAGAATAAGAAAAGTTCTCCATAATGGTCATTTGACCTGAACACATTACAGATATTAAATGCCATAAATATGTCAAGCTTGTTTAACAGAAATAATTAAAGTATGAATATGCTGGAAGTGTGCACATCTGGTAGTTGGAATTTCCTTTCTGTTTTGTTTCGGAAGTAGATTTTTTAGTTTCAAATGGTTTGAATAATTCCAGCAGTCCTTGAACAGCCAGACTATCATCTTTAGCTATTTTGTCAGCTATATCCTAGGCCCAACCATCTTCAGCTGCTTCAACAATGGCTCTCCCTCCATCATAAAGTCAGAAGTGGGGATGTTCACTCAAAGATCAGCAAGGCGACCTTTGTGTGGAGCTGCAGAAAATGGGGGAAATACTAAATTAGTATTTTGCATCAGTATTTATTGTGGAAAAGGATATGGAAGATATAAACTGGAGGGAAATATATAGTGACATCTTGCAAAATGTCCATATTACAGGGGAGGAAGTGCTGGGTGTCTTTAAACGCGTTAAGGTGGATAAATCCCCAGGACCTGATCAGGTGTACCTGAGAACTCTGTGGGAAGCTAAAGAAGTGATTGCTGGGCCTCTTGCTGAGATATTTGTATCATCAATAGTCACAGGTGAGGTACTGGAGGTTGGCAAATGTGGTGCCACTGTTTAAGAAGGGTGGTAAAGACAAGCCAGGGAACTATAGACCAGAGAGCTTGACGTCAGTGGTGGGCAAGTCATTGGAGGGAATCCTGAGGGACAGGATGTACATGTATTTAGAAAAGCAAGGACTAATTAGGGATAGTCAATATGGCTTTGTGCGTGGGAAATCATGTCTCACAAACTTGATTGAGTTTTTTGAAGAAGTACCAAAGAAGATTGATGAAGGCAGAGCAGTAAATGTGATCTATATGGACTTCAGTAAGGTGTTCAACAAGGTTCCCCATGGGAGACTGATTAGCAAAGTTAGATCGCATTGAATACAGGGAGAACCAGCCATTTGGATACAAAACTGGCTCAAAGGTAGAAGACAGAGGGTGGTGGAGGGTTGTTTTTCAAACTGGAGGCCTGTGACCAGTGGAGTGTTACAAGGATCGGTGCTGGGTCCTCTACTTTTGCAGCGTCAGAGGCTATGGGGTGACCTTATAGAGGTTTACAAAATTATGAAGGGCATGGATAGGGTAAATAGGCAAAGTCTTTTCCCTGGGGTCAGGGAGTATAGAAAAAGAGGGCATAGGTTTAGGGTGGGAGGGGAAAGATATAAAAGAGACCTACGGGGCAACCTTTTCACACAGAGGGTGGTACGTGTGTAGAATAAGCTGCCAGAGGAAGTGATGAAGGCTGGTACAATTGCAACATTTAAGAGGCATTTGGATGGGTATATGAATAGGAAGGGTTTGGAAGGATATGGGCCTGGTGCTGGCAGGTGGGACTAGATTAGTTTGGGATATCTGGTCAGCATGGATGGGTTGGACCGAAGGGTCTGTTTCCATGCTGTACATCTCTATGACTCTATGATTGGACAATGTTCAGCACCATTCATGACTCCTCAGACACTGAAGCAGTCTGTGACCAGTTGCAACAAGATCTGGACAATGTCCAGGTCTAAGCTGACAAGTGGCAAGTAACATTTGCACCACACAAATGCCAGATAAGAGACAATCTAACCACCACCCTTGACATTATAGCCCACGATCAACATCCTGGGAGTTTTTGTTGATCCAAAACTCAACTGGACTCACCACATAAATGCAGTGGCAAAAAGAACAGGGCAGAGGCTTGGAATACAGCAGCGAGAAACTCACCTCCTGACTCCTGAAAGCCAGTCCACATCTACAAGGCACAAGTCAGGCATGTGGTGGACTAATCGCCACTTGCCTGAATGAGTTCAGCCCCAACAACACTCAAGAAGCTTGACACCATGCAGGACAAAGCAACCCGCTTGATTGGCATCACATCCACAAGTATTCACTCCCTCCACCACTGACGCTCAGTAGCAGCAGTGTGTACTATCTACACGATGCACTGCAGAAATTCCCTGAAGATCCTCAGACAGCACCTTTCAAACCCATTACAAGGGCAGCAGATATATCAGTACACCACTGCCTTCAAGTTCCCCTCCAAGACACTCACCATCCTGAGTTGGAAATATATTGCCAGTCTTTCACTGTCGCTGAGTCAAAATCCTGGAATTCCCTCCTTAACGGCATTATGGGTCAACCCACAGCACTGGACTGCAGCAGTTCAAGAAGACAGCTTACCACCACCTTCTCAAGGGCAGCCAAGGATGGGCAATAAATGGTGACCTACCAGCAACACCCATATCTCACTAAAAAATGAATACATTTTTTTCAAATCCATATTTCAGACTTGGTCAAACCTATCCCCTCTGCTCTCAGGATCAATGCTGTCTCCACAATCAGAACAACTTAAGGACATTTTCATTGGGTATACTCTTGTATATTATTTCATTGATGAGAAACAGTACCCTAAGATGGGATATAAGAGGCTTGGGTAACATTTACTGAGGGAGATGTTCAGAACATGCCATCACTGAAGCCTTCTTTTCTTTGGCAGAGCATTTATCTTTGTCACCACAACATTAGCTCTTTCTCCCTTGTGTTCAAGTTAATGGACATTCCCCTGTTCACTGTTGCAGTATGCAATATGTTGAACTAAATTCCTGGGATGGCTTTTCTTCTTTTAGTTTTCCCATAGGTGGATTTTCCTCTAAGATCTTGTCTGAAAACAGTCAGATCGACAGGGAAAGTAGTAAGAAAACAGTTGTCAACCTCTTGCAACCTAATCACTACTTGCGTGATTTGCTCTCTGCTGCTTCTCCAGTACCAGTGCTGTATTCTTCCTCCCTACTCATTGCCAGTGTTGGTGACTGACCCAGGGGAGCTGTTTCCTGTGGATTCATTTTTTCTCTCTCTCAGTGATATTGGCAGCTGATCCCAGAAAATGGTGAGAATTGCTTAGAGGTGCCTTTATTGTGGCAAAGGACCATATAACCACTTCCTAACTCCCATTTTGTGTCAAATATCCAAACCTTAAAAGGCCCCGATCTTTACAGAAATCTTTAGCTGTTTAATTTCTATCCTTCACAGTGTTTCAGCCCCGTTGAAGGCCATAACTTAATGACCTGGTGCTGCAGCAACACTTTCATTGCAACGCCACCAAAATTGTCCACCTAAGCGCTGGTGGATATTCACTCAAGGCTACGGATCCTGTCAGGACCTAAATCAGAGCTGAATGGATTCAGAGGGCTAGGCAGAAGAGTAAATATTAGATTTCTTGGTATTTAAATTATCTGTTCTTCCCTCCTCACATCTTCAAAGAGATGTATAATGAAATAATTTATAATTTTTAAATTAATATGAAATGAAATTAGCAAATATCACAATGCACTACACAAAATGGCTTCAAGTGCCCTTGTACAGTTATTGATTATCTGTCTTTTCTGATATACTGCTCAATTTGAAGCCTCTTAAAAATGAATTTTTGAGCAAATAAAAGGATAAGACATTTGGTTCAATACTTAATTATCCATTTCTAAATGAATTATCAATGATAAGAGTCACAAACTAATTACATCTTCCCAATTATTTCTTCCAGCCTGATCTTTGTATATTGGATCTGTGATTCTACAATTTAGTTAAATTGCTTTGATCCGTATTATTCTTGTCTAAATTTATCATGTGCCAGTTACAGTTTAGAACAGAATGTATCTTTCACTGCAGGCTATCTTTCCAGAGAAGTTAAATTGTGCAGCAGTCAGCATGGTTCCTGTAATGTGTTGTTTGTCAAGACTGGATGTGAATGACAGCAGAAAATGCGGTTGAAGTGATCACAATTTTGAATTGACAGTTATGAACATTTTGGTGAATATGTCTTTGCCAAAAATAAACAACAATGATTGATGAACTATAAAGTTGTACTGGAAAAACAAGGCAAAGCGCAGAGTATGGGATGTTACAAAGCTGTAACATACATTGTGATTAAGGTATCTTTACCAAGGAGTGTGAAACCCAGGGGATATAATAACATAAAATCAATTGGAGCCCTGTCCCGGTACCATCCAGGATCCACAGGACATAAGAGCAGGAGTAGGTGGTAAAGCTCATTGAGTTTACTATGCAATTTTTGGCTGATCTGATCATCCTCTGCTTTTTCTGCTTTTTGCCCATGACATTTGATTTCCTTACTGATTGAAAATCTGTCCATCTCAACTTTGAATGTATAACCCAGTCTCAACTGTGCTCAGTAGTAAAAAGATTCCACAGGCTCGCTCCCTTTTGAAAGCAGAAATTCCTCAACTCTATATTAAATTTGTGATCTCTTATTCTGAGATTATGTCCTCTGCTTCTAGACTGTTCCACAAAGAGAATCAACCTTTCCTCAACTACCCTGTCAAGTCCATCAATAATCTTATATATTTCAATGAGTTTGTTTCTGATTTTTCTAAATTCCAATGAGTACACGCCCAACCAGCTCAGCCTCTCTTTATAAGATAATCTCTCCATACCTGACATCACAACATTAAACCTTCTCTGGACTGCATCCAATGCCAGTATATCTTTCCTTATATAAGGAGGTCAAATCTGCTCCCAGTATCCCAACTATGATCTGACTTGTGCTAGTTTTAACAAAACCTCACTACTTTTATACTCCATTTCCTTGGAAAGAAAAGCCAACATTCCATTTGTCTTTCCCATTCCTACTGAACTTAGATGCTAGCTTTTTGTGAATCATGGTGGAGGATTCCCAAATTCTTTTGCTGTCTTTTTCCATTTAAATAATATTTTTCACTTTTTTTCTTACAGCCAAATTTCATAATCTCATATTTCCCCATATTATGTTCCATCTGCCAAGTTTTTGCCCCCTCGTTCAGCCTGACTATATTCCACTATAGACTTTGTGTCATCCTTATCACCTACCTTCCCATCTATTTTTGTTTCATCCACAAACATAACCATAATACATTCCCTTTCTTCATTCAAGTCATTACTATATATATTGTAAGTAATTCTGTACCCGGAGCTGATCTCTGTGGTCTACCACACATTACAGTTACCATCCTGAAAATGCTGCCCTTATCCCAGCTTGCTGTCTTCTCTAAACTGGCTTATTCTCTATCCATACTAATGTATTTTCTCCAACTACAAATTCTTATTAATGTGTGATGTTTTATCAACACCTTCTGAAAATCCAAACATACCATATCCACTACCTCCTCTGTATCTAACCTGTTTGTTAACCCCGAAGAGTTGTAGTAAATTTGTCACATATCATTTCCCCTTCATGAAGCTGTGCTAACTCTGCTCAATCATATAATGTATTTCTAAATGTTTTCCTGTTACTTCTTTGGTGACATACTCTGTTTTCCCAATAACAGACGTTAAGCTAACTGGCCTATACTTACCTATTTTTTGTCTTTTTTTTTACATAAACGTGTTACATTGGCAGTTTTCTAATCCTTTGGACTATTACAAACTCTAAAGATTTCTGGAAGATAATTACCAGGGCATCCACTATCCCTATAGTTACTTCCTTTACTATCCTATCTGCATCTCAGTGGACTTATTGGTCTATCACCTCATTAATTCCCTCGCATTTTATCATCAATGATAGTTATAGTATTCATTTCCTTTTCTCTTTTTGCTTCTTGAATATTTAGTAATTTTGGAATGCTATTAGTATCTTCGACTATGAAGACTGATGCAATGCATTGATTCAACTCTTCTGCCATCTCTTGGTTCCAATTACTATTTTCCCAGCCTCATTCTCTGAGGAGCCTTTCATTTTGGCTTGTCACTTTGAGTACATTTAAAGAAGCTCATTAAACTACTTGTCAAATAAAAGTACTCAAGTTTATTTAACTCAGGCTACAAATTTCCCAAGGCAACAGTAACCATAACATGGTAGAATTTAGCATTCAGTTTGAAAGGTAAGAGGTTAGGTTGGAAACAATTGGGCTAAGCCTAACTAAGGATAATCAAATAAAGGCAGTACTGGCTGGAGTGGACTGGAAAAGGAGCTTAGCAGTAAAGATGGTTGAAGAACAAGGGCAGACCTTTAAGAAAGTAGCTAATGTCTGACAGCATATACTTAGTGAAGAAGAAGCAAGTGGATAAGGCAACCATGGATGATCAGAGAAATTAAGGCTAGCATCAATTTGAAAGAATTTCAGGAATAATGTGGCACAAAAACAATGATTTGAATACAATTTGGATTTCCATTGTCTTGTTACCACCTTTATGCATTGCCCAAAAAGATTCCCCAGCAGTGAATTGTTTTCCAAACCATGTAAATAATTGCACATGAGAAAAAGAGTATGACTGCTCGTTCAACAATAACCAGAAAGAAAACGAATCCTGGGAGAAGTGTTGATTTATTTATTGTTATTATTCAACTGGAATGTTAATTTGTGCTCGCATCCATTCACACCAGTTACATTCAATGCAGGTTATCCTTTGCTTTAA
Organism: Hemiscyllium ocellatum; assembly: GCF_020745735.1. Taxonomy (NCBI): domain Eukaryota; kingdom Metazoa; phylum Chordata; class Chondrichthyes; order Orectolobiformes; family Hemiscylliidae; genus Hemiscyllium; species Hemiscyllium ocellatum. Next base: position 46,170,787 of record NC_083415.1, read on the forward strand.
AACCACAATTAATATGGTAGCATTATAACTTGTATAATTCTGAACTGAAAAACTATTGTCTTTATGTGAGAAAATAAAATAAAGAGCTATAGACACAAATTATTCCCTGGGTCCAGGTTCTAACTCTCTGTAATGCTGTTCATTAGAGCCACTATCCTGCTCCAGTCAGCAATTTCTGCAATATTTATACCTTCAACCAGAAATTTATCTTTCACCTTCTAACTTCTTTGTGACTCAGTTAGTGTTACTTTCAGATGGTGTTGTATCCTGAAGTGATTTTAATTCAGAGAGAAATTACAATTTTATGTCCACTTAGACATGCGTGGTATTTACAACAGAATCAAAATGTGTGGCATTTCTTAACAATTCGTCACTTCCTCCTCAGTTACAAAATTGTCTCCATGTGCAATACTATCCCACCTTTAGCAATGGTGGGGCAAGTGATGGGAAAGGTAAATAATCGTTAGCAATTAGCTGGTCGGCAATGACAAAATTCCTAACCACACCACCATCTGCCCCCTACTGCTATCTCAGCAAATTAAGTTCTGACCGTTAAGTCCATGGAAAACCTTTCAAACCTTCGACTAATTAGAACAGTTAAAGCACTGAATTAATAGCAGCCCAAACCTTAACTTCCAATTACCTGTCTTCCCAGCATGTGAGAAAGATAGTTGCCTTCCTGACTGAGAAACCAGGATTGCCTAACTGCTGGACTGGGTGGGGTTGTTGCTCGAAACTGGAGGCAAAATGGGTATAAGTGGGGAGCAAAGAGATGGCTGCTGAAAGCCACTCTCCTGCAATTGCCACCAACTGCACCCCCCTCTTCCTCCCCCCCCATCCCCGAAACCTCTCTCCACATCCTGCGATCCACTTAAATAAAAAAATCATTCCTCTTTCTTACTTCTCCTCCATGACAATACATTTGGGCCTCCAGCATACATTCTAACTTCCAGAGTTTTCAGTCTCTGATTGGCTAGCAGCTTCTAGGCAGGATGGGATATTAGTACTGTGGCTCATGATAGGCTAAGACACCCAGCAGTCAGCCCTGAATTCCTGACTGTGTTGGATTCAACAGGCTTTCTCGCTGAGGGGCAGGGTTTAATTTCCCCTGAAGACACCTGCTGTCAGACAACACTAAATCTCATCCTATATTTTATATATATTAGGTCTGATGACAGAACCTTAAAGGTTTTCAATATTTCTAGGGTGGCACTGTGGATCAGTGGTTAGTACTGCTGCCTCATAACACCAGAGACTCAGGTTTGATTCGAGCGTTGGGTGACTATCTGTGTGGAATTTGTACCTTCTCCCTGTGTCTGCGTGGGTTTCCTCTGGTTGCTCCAGTTTCCTCTAGGAATGTGCAGGCTAGATGGGTTAGCCATTGGAAATGCAGGGTTACAGGGATGGGGTGGGTCTGGGTGGAATGCAATTGGAGGGTCGGTGTGGACCTGATGGGCTGAATGGCTGCTTTAATACTATAGGGATTGTATGACTTTAAGAGTGTAAATGAATAGTTGATTCTGCTGAATCCCATATCATATGGTTTTCTTTTCTCGAACAAAGAGAAAGGCTCACTAACCCACTCTGCAAAAGCAGTGCAAACATGCCAACCAAATTGAATTTGACAAGTGACATGTGGCTGAACTGCGATGAGCACGTTGTCGGACAGCTGAAGATTTCCGATATTAGCTGTCACTGACCTGCATTTCTTGCGGATGTGTGAGCTGTGCTGCTTTTATCATTGAAATGTACATGATTGTGCATTCATAACAGGGCAACTGTCAGTGAAGCTTTTCAGCATAGAGTAAATCAAATAAATATCCATCTGGATCCACTGTCAACTTTCAAACACTCTGAGGCTTTTCTGAAAACCTGTCAGATAAATGAGTTCAGATTCTGGACTACAAAATCTTGAATAAGAAATTAGGTACCTGACAAAAATATTGTTAGGAAATTTAATAGATCTTGTCACAGAATCTTCATAACCACAAAATGAAATTTATTTTATTCTTTCTCACAGATTTTAACCTTGAAACTTACAGATTTTCTTTTTGGCTAAGAAAGTTTAATAGCTTTGATCTAAGGTTATTCAGTAAAGCTGCATCTTTGCACTTACCAACTGTCACACCAGTACTTGTGTGACAATATTATGAATCTTCAGTGCTATATTTTAAAGTAACATTTTCTTAAAAATGATTAATTCAAGATGCTTCCAAGGACTTTCAGAACTTTTTTTTTAGATTGAGTGATCTTATCTTTCTCAAGGAAAAGGACAAATTTATCTTATTTGAATGATGACTCATTCTGGCTTTGACTAGAAGATAAACAAAGTCCCATGATATTTCAGCTGTAAAAGTCCAGATCTATCTTGTCATAAACAAGGATGGGTGGATTGAGGGCTGGTTTGGCCACTTGAAACTCCAGTTGGGACATGGATAAAAGGCAGCTATTTGAATTACACAACACCTTGTTGTGCCCTTGATTCCACACTGGTTGCAAGTCACATGGGTAGGCAGACCATCTTTGATCCCTGCTAAAGATATAGCAGAAAGGTTCAAGAATTCAATCAAAAACAAAGAGAGAGTCCAGCAAAGCCGTCTGACCACTGCACTCAACTAAGCAACCAATGTGCCCATACACAGTACCTTTAAAGAAAAATAAAGATACTTCCTCCTGTAAGTTGTTCCATTTTCAACTTTACCTGAGAAAACAATCCTAGGGCCAAACAACTATTGAAACCATTGCAGCTACTGAGAAATCTTTGCATTTTCAAGGTCTTCACCTCACTTCAACCAATGTAACAACTGAAATAAGGAACATCAGGTCTGCTCTGAGCAATAGACTGAGTTAAATTTCATTTTAAGAATTTGTTTTTATTTGATCTTCACCAGTATCTATTCCTTACGTGTGTGTGATAGTGTGGGTGAGCTGTGTAAGTGAGACTTTATGGTTCCCTTAACCTTCAAGCCAAGCGTGTGGGCAACAAAATAATCTTAATTTTAAATGCACAAAAACTTGTTCGTGGATTAATAAATGAACAATTCAAGATACAAATATACGCATGATCACAGGCTAATAAAATGAAATGCCTTAAAATTGTCCATGACAAACATGATTTGGAATCTGTTGAAAGATGATGACTAGAATGTTATTATCTCTAATATTGTAGGCTGCAGTTTGTCATGGTGGGGGAATATGGCCTTACGTGGCATTTCAAATAAATCCCTCGGAAATGTTGCAGTAGAAGTTAGCCCACTATTTTAACATGAGCATGTTCAACTGATGGTAGTATAATATTTATTTCTGCATAAAGAACACAGTTGATGATAAGGTATAACTAAGTATCCCTCTCAGTAAAACAAACAATTGAATTACTAAATTACAATATTGCACAACTGCCTGCTCAGACGAAGTAAAGCCATTGCCGTCCTTTAGAAGGAAGTAAATATGATACAAAGCACCAGGGTCCCAATATCGATTCCAGCCTCAAGTGACTGTCTGTGGAGTTTGCACATTCTCCCCATGTCTGCGTGGGTTTCCTCCATGTACTCTGGTTTCCTCCCACAGTCCAAAGATGTGCAGGTCAGGTGAATTAGCCATGCTAAATTGCCCATAGTGTTAGGTGCATTAGTCAGAGGGAAATGGGACTGGGTTGGTTACTCTTCAGAGCGTCGGTGTGGACTTGTTGGGCCAAAGGGCCTGTTTCCACACTTAGCGAATCTAATATTTTAAAACACTGGTCTCCATCATACATTCCTATGACAACAGGAATGCCTTATGATCCTGGGCATATCATCAGTAAACATAAAATATGCAGGTTGACATACAGTCATAGAGTCATAGAGATGTACAGCACGGAAACAGACCCTTTGGTCCAACCCATCCATGCCAACCAGATATCCCAACCCAACCTAGTTCCACCTGCCAGCATCTGGCCCATATCTCTCCAAACCCTTCCTGTTCATATACACATCCAGATGCCTTTTAAATGTTGTAATTGTACTAGCATCCATCACTTCCTCTGGCAGCACATTCCATACAAATACCACCCTCTGAGTGAAAAAGCTGCTCCTTAGGTCTCTTTTATATCTTTCCACTCGCACCATAAACCTATGCCCTCTCATTCTGGACTCCCCGACCCAAAGGAAAAGACTTTGTTTATTTATCCTATCCATGCCCCTCATGATTTTATAAACCTCTATAAGGTCACCTCTCAGCCTCCGACGCTCCAGGGAAAATAGCCCTACCCTATTCAACCTCTCCCTACTGCTGAAATCCTCCAATGCTGGCAATATCCTTATAAATCTTTTCTGAACCCTTTCAGGTTTCAAAACATCTTTCCGATAGGAAGGAGACCAGAATTGCACGCAATATTCCACCAGTGGCCTTACCAATGTCCTGTACAGCCACAACATGACCTCCCAACTCCTGTAACCAATACTCTGACCAATAACGTGATGGTTGAACCATTGTAAAATAAGAATTTAGTGGTGTCCTTACACCAAATGCTGCATGCATTTTCCAGTCCTGTAACTCTGGGTTTCTCATCATCCCTTATTTCTTATAATCCACCATTGAGCAAACGTTTGCTTTGTATGTGCTCCTGCTTTCTGGAACTTTGCCACGACCCTATTTCCCTGAATCCTCTCAGCTATGTTTTTCACCAATGTCTTTGTTTCCCTATGTTTGCCTTTCTATCCTAATCACCTTTCTCAATGTTGCTACTATAATGTTTACTATTGTTAGATGTCTGCAAATATAGTAAGGAGTCTTAAGTAATGAAAGTTGCTGTTAATCCCTCAACAACATTTGTCAGTATCTAATAGTTATGTAAAGCTGACAATATTTCATGACAGTATTTCATGACAATAATTAACTTACTTTCATGTCCTGAACGGTGAAGTTTGCAGTCTTCAGATGTTCACAGTGCTGTATTTATATCACATAAAGACAAGGGTGGGAAGATGCCAAGAAGTGAGCTACTTCCACTTATTGGGTCTGAAATCGCTGTCTCATTATTTGGGCTGAATCTTCCTCTGGGCTCAGGAAAATCTGATCTGCACACTTTCAGAAACCTGCCCAGGACGACAATATCGTCTGCTGTGCCAATATATCCAGATACATTCTCAATAATTCTCTCCATGAGCTGCTGAAGTATGTCTTAGCTAGCTGAAAACCCAAGTGGCAACTGACAAACATTGTACCATCCAAACAGTATCCTACATTTTGTAAGCTTTTGGAATTCTCTTGCTAAATGGACAGGCCAGTAACGATGCTCAGCAGCTAATCTTGGAACCCGTCTGGTTTTGGGAAATTTAGGATTTAATTCCTCCAACATTGGTACTTTGTTGTGTATATCTGAAGTGAAAGCTTGTGGTGCTGTGGCTTGAGGTATGCGCTTATGGTACCACCATTGTTCAAAATATATTTAGTGAGAGCTACAATAATTTTGTGGGGGTGGTGGGTTGAATTTACAAATTCTACTCATTTAGTTTTGCTCAAAGCTCCTCCTGAATAAGTGTACTGCACAGTCTTGAAAGATAAATGAATGGAGTAACAGAATCCTAAGATGTGCAAAGAACAATACAACACAAGACGAGGCCCTTCAGCTCTCCAAGATTCTAGATTAGCGTGGTGCTGGAAAAGCACAGCAATTCAGGCAGCAGGAAAATCGACGTTTCGGGCAAAGGCCCTTCATCAGGAATAGAGGCAGAGTGCCTGCAGGGTGGAGAGATAAATGAGAGGACGGTGCGGGTGGGGAGAAAGTAGCATCGAGTACAAGGAGGTAGAATCGGGCAGTGCAGGGTTCCCAGACTATGAGGTTGGAAGCAATGAGTGGGAGATCTCCTGAGGTGATGAGGTTCTGTATGGTCTGGGAGATGATGGATTGGTGATGGGGGGGTGGGGTCATGGTCGAGGGGACGGTAGGAAGAGGTGTCTTCGAGTTGACGTCTGGCTTCAGCGGTGTAGAGGTCAGTGCGCCAGACTACCACTACGCCCCCTTTATCTGCTGGCTTGATGGTGAGGTCGGGATTGGAGCAGAGGGAGTGGAGGGCTGCACGGTTGTGAGGGTGAGAGGTTGGAGTGGGGGAGGGGGGTAGACAGGTTGAGACGGTTAATGTCCTGGCAGCAGTTGAAAATGACAAAGTCGAGGGTGGGTAATAGGCCAGCATGGGGTGTCCAGGGTGATGGAGTGTGTTGGAGGCGGGCAAAGGGGTCCTCGGAGGGTGGGCAGGAGTCCTGATTGTAAAAGGAAGCTCGGAGGCGGAGGTGGCGGAAGGAGTGTTCGATGTCACGGTGTGTATTAAATTCCTTGATGCGTGGGCGAAGGGGGATGAAGGTGAGTCCTTTGCTGAGGACTGATCATTCGTCCTCAGTGAGGGGGAGGTCTGGAGGGATGGTGAAAACTCAGCAGGGCTGGGAGCTGGGATCTGGTGTAGATGTGGAGCTTGGAATGGGGGCAGAGCCTGTAACGAGTCGACGCGGTGGTGGGGGGAATGGGGTGGAGTCATGAGCAGGGGTGGTGTTCCCCTCAGGGTTCTGGGGGCGGAGATGGTGACAGTGGGTTCTGTGGGGGGGGGCATGTCAGCAGAATGCAGGTGATTGAGGAGTGCTGGTTATGGAGGTGGGTAGATAAAAGTTTTTGCACTTACTGTTTTTGATATTTGAGATGGTGTTGAAATACTGTTTGTTGAGAGTATGAACTCTCCTGAGAATATAGTAAAGGAGGGGTCCTTTGCAGTTCTTAGAGAGTGTGGCCCTCAGTTGAGGCAGAGCTGACTGTAGAGAGGTTAGGTGCCAGCACATTGCTGCGAGCGTGGAGCGGAGGATCTTGAAGGAGAACCATTGCTGGTGTTTTTGAATCTGTAGTCTATACTGTTTGTCCTGTTCTGTTCCAAACTCTGCTGCTTTAAAGGTGGTCCGGAGTCCATGTGGAATGAATTACTTACGGAGGCAGGTACTGAGGAAGCAAATGTGGCTGTGGTAGCGAGTCTGTTTCAGGATATGGGCTTTTTCAGCACCACTCTAATCTAGAATCTGGTTTCCAGCATCTGCAGTCCTTGTTTTTACCTTTGGCTCTCCAAACATTTGCCACCCCATTTTGCCCTTCCATGCTTAAACTGTCTTGACTGACAGGATCTGTATCCCTCTATTTCATTCCTATTCATATATTCATCCAGGTATTTCTGGAATGCTCCTATTGTGTCTGCTTCCGCTATTTCCTCTGGCAATGCATTCCAGGCACTCACCACCCTTTGCATGAAAAACTTGCCTCACACATCTCTTTTAAACTTCCCCCTCATACCTTGAACCTGTGTCCCATGGTAATTGACCCCTCCACCCGAGTGAAAAGCCTCATACTTTCCACTCTATCCATGCCATTCACAATCCATGAACTTCTTCCAGGTTGCCCCTCAACTGCCTGCTTCCAATGAAAACAAACCCAATCTATCCAAATGTTCTTCATAGCTAAAATCCCCCATCCCAGTCAACAACCTGGTAAAGCTTTTCTGGGACCTCTCCAAAATATCCACATTCTTCTGGGAGTATGGTGGCCAGAACTGTAGGCAATATTCCAAGTGTGGCCTAACTAAAGTTCTATAAAGTGCAACATAACTTGCCTATCCTTACACTCAGTGCATCTTTCAATGAAGGTAAGCATGCCATGAGCCTTTTTTACTACCTTATCCACCTGCACTGCCACCTTCAGTGATCTGTGGACTTCACACCCAGATCCCTCTGCATATCAATAATCTTAAGGGCTCTGCCATTCACTGTATAATTCCCACCTGTACTTGATCTTCCAAAATAAATCATCTCACATTTGTCTGCATTAAACTCCATCTGCCATTTTCCTGCCCATGCCTCCAATTGATCTATATCCTTATTTATCCTCTGACAATCCTCCCCATGCATCATTCTTAACATTGCAGATCGTGTCCAATCTGTCCAGGTACAGGTGTTTGAGATCATTAATTGATACAATTACAACAAGTGTGGTCTGTTTCTCCACAATGGCTGTGTTTTAAATCCCATGAATTTTGACTGTACTGAGATTTATGCATCCTTGTAGTTTTGCTGCAGCTGGATAACTGATACTGACGAGGCAGAATATTTCAGGAAACCAAGATGAACTTTTAGTACTACAGTGTGATACTGCCACTGCACAAAATTGATCCATTATATAGTGTAAAATGGTCTCTAGTTGGGTATGTCATGAAGCAATTCTTGCTGAGTTATATGTCTTCCATAACCATAGTGGTGATATCTTGTCACTAGCTCCCTGTTGACTTTAGCTTATATTATGTGTTGTCCAGCCATCTCAGCTCACATATTATTGGTAGTGAAAGTTTTTGATCACTTTACATAATTGGCATAATGTGTGAGATTAATAATATGAAAACCTTGGTAATAGACTGAAATTTGTTGTTGATGCTGAATCTCATTAATGTGTTTCTGTTTGTGCTTCATCTTAACACTTTCTTTGCTGCTAGTGTTGTGATGTTGTTTAATTTGTTGGTGATCTGTGTTATGTTATGGGGTCTGGTTCGGTCTCTGGAGCCAAATTTCCTGAATGTGTGTCCAATATTCTCTTATATCACATGTTTTACAGATATCAAATAAAGCTGAACAGCTTTTGGGTAGGTGCAGCAAGCTGCATCTGTTGCAATATTTGTTGGTTTGGTATACTTTGTTAAATGTAGCAATAGTCTTCGCTGCATCTACCATATTATCCATACGTGAATCCATCCCCAAGTCATGCTGAAATGATGTGTCCCTTTTTCTGGCCCAAAATATAGTTCCTAAAGGCTCGCTAGGTCAAGAAGCAAAGACTAATTCAAAGAATCTTATCTGACAATTCCTCTTCAGAAAAGTCACAACTGTGCCCTTTTCCATGGCATCTTCCATTGCATCCACGATTATTCGACTCTTGACATTGCTGTCTGTGTGACAAGAGTTGAGGTCTGTTAGTCCTGAAGTTAATCTTTATGTTGAGCTGAGCTTCAAGAAACTTTCAGATACTTCCTGAATGTTTCTGATGGTCCAAAATACTGGGTGCGTGAATTCTGTGAAGCCCCACCTTGCCAATGGAAAGCTAGATTTTTAGAGCTCTTTTCTCATGATTATTTATTGATTTATCTGTAAAATTAGAACTGTGTTGTTTAAACTATTGTAATTCAGTAAGTGTGTTACTAGATGCCAAAAACGTAATGGGGTTCTGCAATCCATGATCCTTCCTTAAAATGTTGGTCTACATCATCATACACTTTATCCCTGACTTAGCGTTATTGTAAAATTAAGACATTTTTTAAAGAGCACATATTCTGCAGCTACTGTTCTGCGAAACCACTATTCCTATATTGACTAACAACAGGAATAAAGCATTCTTCCAACTTTCATGTTGTGACAGTATGTGCCTTTAAGAGGGAGTTGTTTCGTACTATGTCTCTTGAGCAGAAGCATCGTTAATCCAGTGGTGGGGATCTGTTCCATGGAAGGCAGAGTAAAAAGCTTTGGGAATTTTTTAAAGTAGTCAAAAGATGCATGAGTGGGTGGACTCAGGCTCACACAGACCCAGGGTTTTAATTTTGCTTTCAGGTGTTGAAGTGGAGGGTTTTGGAGTTGAAACTGCTAGATACAATTCTTTTTCTGTTGCACCAAAAAGCTTGAGTTCTATCTATACTGAAAGAGTCATTCAGTCTGTCAGTGATCCTCCTCTGGGACTGGAGGAGATAACATGTGTGGGAAATCTGATTTGTTAAATTTGCCTTTGCCAAGGGTGTGATTATGGGATTCTGCTATATTGCAATTGTTGACAAGCAGTACTTAAAAATATATATTACTTTGTTAAGTATTTTGATTGAGTTAAAGCTGTGCCAAACCTTTTCTTTTGTTTGAATTTTAAAGGTGGCATAAGATTAAAGTGTGTTTTGCTAAAAGCCAAGTAATTTGACCAACTGAATCACACCTGAAACACAGCACCCTACACTTTCTTTTATATAAGATAAAAGGTGGGGTCTATGCTGTCTCGTTGATATTTTTGAGAGGTTTGTAATAGTACTGTATTACATGGCCTTTGTGCTGCCGCTCAAAGATGCACCAAATCCATTTTTCTCCTTTCTTTTAACTAAGGACAATCTTTCAATTTTTTTGATCTTGAAAGAATTTCTAATCTATTTAAAAACAAAAGCTGTTTTCTTAGTGGTTAATGCACTATCTGAAGATCTGCACAGTTGTCTAGAGATTGTTGCTGCTTAGGGGTGGAGAACTCTTGCTTTGCATGAATTCAAAGCTGTTATCAAGTTGGTCTTCAATTAGTTTTTCAAACATCTGATTTAAAGATATAGATTGTTTTTTCAATGGACAGCAGTCACTCCTCACATGACATGAGTTTGTCTCCAACAGGGTGTTTTACCTGATGTAACAATGCTTATATTATCTTCAATAACATACAAAACGGAGCATTGTTATTATGGCATTAAAAAAACCAACAGATATTTATTATAATTGACAATTATGTACCTCAGGCACACAGATAACTAGACTAATATTAAGATATCAGTTTTCAGCAGAGGAGCATGCTTCTAGTAGATTGTCATGTCTTAAGTGATCTGTGGTAAGATGGGGTATAAAAACCTTATACCCTCAGGTCACTTGCCATGATGCCGTAATGATGTTATCAGGATCTGGCTTAAAGGTGTATTGACATACTGACCAGGAGACCTAGAACAGATGCAACTAAAGAGATCGTCACCATCCAATAGGAGTTGTTAAGGAGCAAAATGGATAGGGATACTGGTCTGCTGCATGCAAAGTAATGTGATATGATGGGTGTGTACAGAAGGAAGGATGAAATTTCACAGAGATTTCTCACCCTTGGCCCAATTTATATTTGGCAAAAAAGGAAAGGATGAAAACTGGGATGCTGGACTTTTGTTTTGGTAATTCTTGCAACGCTGATGCATTTAATACAAGTAATACTGGGTGTGTCCCAGCAAAACCAGAAAACTGGACACCCAAGATAGATATTAAGTATTTTTTCCACCTCAAAAAATGATGAAAACTTATGACAGGTCCACTATTTCCAATTTGCTGACTGGTAGAGAAAATGGCAATGAAAATCAACCTCTGATTCTCAGGCCCTCTTCTCAAGTTTAGCTTGCTGAAACAAACTAGGCTACTGCATTAATTAGGGCTAAGATAAAAGGTAAGGAGGAGGGACTTGGAGGAGGGGTGATGGAGATGTGATAGGTGGAAGAAGCTATCACCCTCACCTTGACCTCCTTCCACCTATCGCATCTCCATTGCCCCTCCCCCAAGTCCCTCCTCCCTACCTTTTATCTTAGCCTGCTGGACACACTTTCCTCATTCCTGAAGAAGGGCTTATGCCCGAAACATCGAATTTCCTGTTCCTTGGATGCTGCCTGACCTGCTGCGCTTTTCCAGCAACACATTTTCAGCTCTGATCTCCAGCATCTGCAGACCTCACTTTCTTCCTACTGCACTAATTAGGCTAGATAATGCAAGGCCACCTCAGTCTAAACATGGTTTCCCTGTGAATTATTCATGAATCACATGCCAGATTTGAAATTTAGATATGCATGCAGAAAATAAGCACAATTAATGCTAGGATATATGAAATGGGATTGTGAATGGATAGTCTTCCCTTGTACAAATCCAAACCCTTGGATTTCACTTCACTTAGCAATAGTTCAGTGTTGTTTGTTCATGCATATAATTGCTATCATACATTTAGCTTTGGGGTTCATTTAGTAATACATTTATCACCGAAGACTATCGCTCTTGTAGTGCACCAGCAGCATCCTGACTTTAGATTACATTAGATTAGATTAGACTTACAGTGTGGAAACAGGCCCTTCGGCCCAACAAGTCCACACCGATCCGCCGAAGTGCAACCCACCCATACCCCTACATTTACCCCTTACCTAACACTAGGGGCAATTTAGCATGGCCAATTCACTTGACCCGCACATCTTTGGACTGTGGGAGGAAACCGGAGCACCCGGAGGAAACCCACGCAGACACAGGGAGAACGTGCAAACACAACACAGTCAGTCGCCTGAGTCGGGAATTGAACCGGGGTCTCAGGCGCTGTGAGGCAGCAGTGCTAACCACTGTGCCACCGTGCCGCCCACTTCTGGGCCAAAAGACCAAAATTCAAGTCCTTCCTTCTCCAGTGGTGTGACAAAACAGAATTAAACAGATTGCCTAAAAATATCTACAGTCTATCTATATTTAATAGATTTTCCTAATTGCAGTTTGTTGCAAGTAATACATATATCTCTCCTCCACCCAAACCCTAGTTCAACAATGCAAGCAATATGGATTTTTTTTTAAACAACTATAACTCAGTGTGACAGACTTTATTTTCAAAGGCACATTATGGAACACTGGATAGCTAATGAAATTTAATATTAGGGCTTCCTGACAACATGGGATTAGGCAGATACAGTATTGTGAAAGTACATTGTCACTGATTAATCATTAATCTCCTTTGTAATAGTGAATAATGACGGTGAGCAATGTGAAGGAAGTGCTGTATTTAAATGTAAACAAGAGACATTAACACCTCCATAGTTTTTGGTTGATAAAAAGCAACTCCCACACCTCAATTAATTAGCGAACCCTCGAGAGCTGCTGTAACTAAACATGCTACCATTGCAATTGTCATTAGCCAACAGCATCGAATTAGTTATGAAAAATATTTACATTACGATAAAAGGATAAGCACTTTATTGGTGGTCACTAATTTCTTTGGTTTAATGAACCTTGAATCCCAATTTTCACTCACTCATCATGGAAGTCCATGCTATGGTGAAAATGCTGAACTTTGTACAGAATTGTATTTCTCACCCATGAAGCCAGCGTATCTCATTTTTTCAGGGGTGGAATTTGCTGTCCTTGATTCACACATGCATGGGCCGTTAAAGTGACCAGCTGCCTCCACTGAAACAGGAATTTGACATTCAGGGGGTATGGGATGCAGAGCATAGCGGATCATCCAAGTGAGAGCAAGTCTGTTCTTAATGTATTTCTTTTGGATAGCCAGGGTAATGTTTTGAGAACTGAGGTACACTCTCAGTCATGGTCCCAGGACTAATTGAGAGTGAGGTTCAAGAATCCTTTATGAGGGAGGATGGGAGTGATTAGATCAGGGATAATTTCAGGGGAGGTCAGGTGCCCTTTGAAGATAGTTAGCTGAACAGAATTGTGAGTGGATGGTGTATAAACCTCTTGGAATTGTCAAAGCCTGTCAATTTGTCAATAAGGGTCAAGAAGTCTGAAAATGTCAGTTTACCATTGACCAGAAACTGAACTGGATCAGCCATACAGTTGTTCTGCTGCACAACTAGGTCAGTGGCTAGGAGTTCTGTGCTGATAATTCATTTCCTTTCTCCTCAAGATGGATATACCAACTACAAAGTGCAAATTAGGAGTCTCATGAAATAAAATCTCCACTTGTCTGGATGAATTCAACTACTGCGATTTGCCACTTTTCCACACACTCAACCAAACCATCAATATCATCCTGAAGTCGACAGCTGTCATTTTTCACTATCAACTGATGACCAATTTTTGTGTCATCTGAAAATTCCCCACTCAAACCTCCCACGTTTTAAGTCTAAATCATCAATAAATATGACAAATAGCAAAGAACCCAATGCTGAGCGCATGGGACGTTGCTGCATATCACTTGGATTTGCAAGAACATCCATCAGTCATTATTTTTTGTTTCCTATCAATCAGCTAATTTTAATCCAACTCACCAGATTCCACTGCATCTCATGTGGTTTAATTTTGCTGACTTGTACGTCATATGGGATTGTTCCAGTTACCTCACAAGAATTCAAGTAGATAACATCTCCCTGTTGCTGTGATGAAAATTTCAATGAAATTAGTAAGAGATAAACATCCCTATTTACGATGACATAACCAATAAACTACAGAAGAACCTTGATTATACGAAGGACACATACAGGGAGTATTTTGCTTGGTTAATCGAATTCCAGATAATTGAATGCTGGATAACATAGTTTAGTCGAGCATCAGAACATTGCGATCTTGCTGATAATCTGATATTTGGATAATCAAATGCCGGATAATCAAGATTCTTCTGTATTAACTTTATTTTCTGCATGATGGCTCAGGATTAATGCCCATGTTGTATAATAGCTGAGTTGGTATGAGGAGGGAAGGTAAAGGGTGGTGAGTGGGAGATGACTTGTTACTGAATTGGAATATGGGCTCTAAAGGGCTATGGGATAATTGGGGCAATTAGCAATGTGGTACCATGTGAATTGTGCTTAGGGTGATACAAGAAGACCATGAAGAACCATAGCTATGGGTACAAGGACATAAATTCAACAGATATTCATATGTTGGCACATGGGATATGAGAGAACATAACAATTGTACATGGGTATAAGCTGGTAAAGGTACTTGGGTCATGGGAGGTGAGTGGGCATATGTGATGCAATAGGGATAGTTGCAAGAGCAAAGTTTGGCATTGATGAGACATAGAGATTGAGAGGTGAGAGCAGGATCAATATTTTCTGTTTCAATCTTTATTTTTGAAATGTATGTACAGTACTGAGGTTCCCAGGCAGCTTTTCCATCAGTTCAGGAAGCGGGCAGCCTGTTCAAGGCCTGATTTGCAGTCCAGCTACAGCTCTGGATCAAAACTCCAAAGTGCAGGTGGCTATTTAAAGGTTGAGATCACGAAGGTGAGATTTCTTCTAACCCATGCCTGATCCCAGAACAAAATCAAGGCCAAAGTTTACCTGCACATTTCCGAACAGTCACCATTTTCAGCGAGTTTTGTTGATTAAATTAGCAGTTAAAATCATAACTGTGCATTAGAAATCAACTAAATAACTAAAAATGATCTTTCAGATTCTTGATCCCAAATAAGCATTGAAGTGCTATACACACACAAGTTTTCACTGTGACTGAAATCTGAAAGGAATGCCAGGAGTTTTTGTAATTCATCCAATACATGTTCAGTGTTTTGTGCAATATCTCCGTTCAAGTCACCCTTACCCTCCTAGTCTGGAAAATATCCAACGTTCATAGAATTACATAGAACTTACTCTTTGACCCAACTACTTCATGCTTACATTTATTTTCAACATGAGTAACCCTAATCCTGAGTGCTGTATGAAGAGTCTTTGACCTGAAGCATCGATTGGCTTAATTTTGTCTAAAACTTTGAGCATTTCCAGCTTTTTCTGTTGCCCTTAAGTGAGGGCAGATGGTCACATGTTGGTAATGTCACTGGAGATGTTAACACTAATGGAGACCATGGAACATTATTGTAAAACTTCATCTAGTTCACTAATATCCTTTACCTGTGATTCTTGACTGTCTTCTAAGATGACTCCAGGGAACAAATCAGTTCAAGGACATCCAAGGATGGGCAACAAATGCCAGCCTTTAGCAGTGATCCACACACACTATCGAAAGAATAAAGAAAAAGATGTGCCCTCCTCCTGCTGCTTTTTGTTCCCTCTTCATTCAAATGAACTTATTCTGAAGGTGGTTAAGGTATTGTTCCAGGGCTAATTGATATTCCCTTGTGGCATATTTCGTGGATTTACAATCTGATGTATTAAAAATGTTTCTTCCACTTGCTGCCTTAGATACATTTTAACTGTATATCCATGATTTTTTTTTTACAATGTTCAGACACAGTGTTTTATATCCTATCTTAGCTCCTCAGAATATTAAGCATTTTTGTGAATTCATCCTGTAAAGTACTTCACCCTAACAGCCATCAGGCCTATTGCTTCAAGTCACTGTTGAATCAGAACGAATCAATGCTCTACCGTATCCATTCCCTCAATCTCTTTCTGATACAGTAGAGTGCATGCTGTAAACTGTACTCCAAGTGTGACCCAATAAGACTGTGAAAATGTATAATTACATCTCCAATTTTATTCCTCTGTCTCATGCAGAGAGACTTTGTGTTCTAATGCCATCTTACAGCCTTATTTCCTTAAGGTTGTTTGTTAAGCCTTGGTGAATATAAACCTCTAATCGTCTTTCCTTCTATCATTTAAAGTACAATTATTAATTAATTTTGTTCTACCTAAATGTACCATTTTACATTTATGAACATTGAATTGCATTTAATATTTTTATTGCCCGTTCTACCACATTGGAGTCATAGAGTCATAGAGATGTATAGCATGGAAACAGAGCCTTCGGTCCAATCCATCCATGCCAACCAGATATCCCAACCCAATACGTTTGCAGATTCTTTTTGTCTTCAGACCAGTGTCATTATCTGAAATTGTGGACATCACACTCTCGAGACTTTCATCTAAATTGTTGACGTACATAGTAAACAGATGCAGTCCTAAAATGAAAAACCATGATCAACAATATTGAGAAAATGTCTTTAACTCCTATGTTTTCCCTTTTAAACCTTACGCTCTGGCACTTCTACAAACAAATATATTCATGTGCCCTCAAGGGGAGGCCAACGCACAGTCATGAGTAATAAGTGATGAGTAACAACATAGGCCAGGTAGGTAAATTCTGCGTGCACAAGTCATAGTACTTGAAATATAAGAAGGTTCAAGGTTCAAACAAGTGTGGAAAAGTAACATGATTGAAATACAATAAGAAGAGAAGTGAGCTAACAGAGGTGAGGCAAAAGAGTAATTTTTTTGTTCATCAGCAACAGGGTATATTCCAGAAGGAGATTAGAACTCTGTGTCACTTCTCTTAATTGCATACGTCTTAATCTTCTCAAACAATATCCACTCCTACCAAGGCTTGGAAATACTCAGGGAACACAAATGTAGCACGCAGATAAAATATACAATTAAGATGACAAATAATTGTTGTCCTTTTACGGAGTAGATTTTAGTACGAGAAATTTCCCTGCAATTGCATGGGGCTTTATTAAGAATGCCACTGGACCACTGTGTACGGTGTCTGGTCCCTGTATTTTAGGAAATATGTACTTGCTTTAGAATGTAGATTTGTCTTCATTTCAAAGCTGGTATCTCTCAGATTACCATATGCAGTTGTATATGATGTGACAGGCAATGAGTTCCATAGAAACCAAATAACATTGGTAGCATAACAGCAAGAATTCTCCAAACTGGTTTCCGGAATGAGAAGGTATCCTTTGATAAGAGGCTAAGTAAATTGAGTCCATATGGATTTTGTTTTAATGGGAAGTGATCTCAATGAAACATACAAGATTCTGAAGGAAATGTTCAAGAAGTTGTTTCCCTGGCAAGGAACATTTAGAAGATCAGGGAGCAGTTTCTCATTTAGGGGTAAGAGTAAGGACCTGAATGAGAAATTTCTTCATTCAAAGGGTTGTGAATTTTTGTTACTTCTTTATCCCATAGAATTGTGGATGCTCCATTGGTGAATATATTCAAGATCGGAACAGACATTTTTAAGGTGTCTCAGGGAATTGAGGGCTGTGAGGACTGTGCGGAAAACTTAAAAGAAATTGAAACCAATGATCAGCCATAGTAATCGGAGTAAATGGCAAAGCCAGCTCAAGAGCCATATTGTCTACTCGTGCTCCTATTATGGTGTTTTAATATTTGCTATTGTAACATGTTGCACATAGATTTATAGACATCTGTGTTTCGACAAAATCATGCCTTAAATAGCAGCTGCCAGCTGATTTATGGATTGGCTTCAGAGCCATATCTCAGAGTTTCGGTTCAAGACAGACCGGTTGAGGAGATGGCAGGGTCAAAAACAGTTATTTGGTTACTGTGGAACTAAGTTTATTGTCTGTTCACTCCATATACAATTATATATGGTAATCAGAGATATACGAGTTTCAGAACGTATTATAATATTGTAAAAAGACTGTTATCAACATTCTAATGTTCTTCCGTCTTTAACCTATTTACTTTCTATCAGACCAACCTATGCTGCCCTATTCACACCATGTGCGAAGCAGCTCAGCAATATCATTGTATGGTTTATCCAGAGTCTTGCAGCTTCTATGCAACACTGGCTTGTCCATACAATGCAGTTGAACAGAATGCAAGCACTCTTCCTATTTGTACCTTACAGTTCAGGTGTTATGGGGGCCATAGGATCTCATTTTGCTTATTATTATTATAGACAAGCGGTCTGAATGCCCATCTGTTGGCTATGGTGATTTTCTCTGAATCTTCTTTTTGTCCTTTTATCAAAGCTGCATGAGCATGATAGATGTTGATAAAATAGATCAAATATGCCTGCTTCTTCAGTTTTAATTTTGTTTCTGGGTTTTCTGTTTACCTAGAGCAGTCTGAAACTTGAAATTGTTTTATTTTAAGTTGCATGTATTTATTTGGAAACTTTGCCAACTCCTCTTTAAAAATGTTCCATTGCTGATCAACAGATTTCTTTTTGCCAATTTGTCTTTCCGCCTTACCGGTTAGCTCACTCCTCATCTGTCATATTCTAATCTTGTTATTGTACCAGCTGTTACCCTTGCAGCTTTGACCCTGAACCTGATCATGTTGCAATTACTGCTCCCTAGCTACTAGTTCACATTTACTCATTTCCTTTGTCTGGTTACATGTAATTTGATTGTGTAACATCTTTCCCTTTTTATTTGGGATGGGAGTATTCCATTTATAGGAAGTACCTGAATCAACCGTTTAACGAAGAGCTATGGAAAAATTAATCAAGAGTGTGACTGCAAAGCTATTTCCTTCCCTGCACTTTTACTAAGCATTTATAAAGCTACAGAGCAGCTAACTGCTGCCCAGTGTGATGCACAAATCTGGCAGCTCAAGCAGAGGTAAATAACTGCAGGATCATATTCACGGCCTTACAAAAATGTTTCATCTGAACATGGTGTTTGCACAAGTGCATATATCTTTGTAAGACTTTACTAATACAATAATCTCATTATGACGATCAAAATCCAAACTTCAGAGTAACGAAGCAACAGCCTTGATAATGAATGACTGTACAGCCAGCACAGAGATCTGAGAATTGGTGATGAAGTTGTGGTGCTTCCAAATTCTTTCCTATTAAAATCAGAAAAATGTGAGACTATTCCAGGAATGGAGTCTCTGCCTAATTCTGCACTTTGCAGTTCTCAAAAAATAAAAGATACAAAATTGAACTCTTAAGTACCACTGATTTCAATGCTATTGGAAGCGAAAGCTGCTGTAAGTAATAGCTGATCAACTTCCAAGTGCCTCCATGGCGCATCATGATCAGTCCGGCTTAATTGCAGACATGCACTGGGTGGGTGCCCCAAAGCACAAATAGTGGGCAGATTGTGATAGGACCAAATTAGTGTTGATGCTGGCATCTGCTCGGAAATCAAAAAATGCCAGAAATTACAGCAGGTCAGGCAGGATCCATGGTGAGACAGCAAGCTAATGTTTCAAATCTAGACGACTCTTCATTAGACATGAAGGGTGGAGGGGGCAGCATTTATGTAATGCTGAGGGGGGAGGTGGAGGTGGAGTGCTGGGGGAGAAAGGGTGTTAATAGTGCAGACCAAGTGATCAGATTGTGAGAATGGCAGAACAATGGTGTGTCTAACTGCCAGACTAAAAAGAAAGATTGCGTTAGAGTGGTGCTGGAAAAGCATAGCAGGTCAGGCAGCATCCAAGGAGCAGGAATATCGATGTTTCGGGCAAAAGCCCTTCATCAGGAATGAAGGGCTTTTGCCCAAAACGTCGATTTTCCTGCTCCTTGGATCCTACCTGACCTGCTGTGCTTTTCCAGCACCACTCTAAACCAGACTCAGGTTTCCAGCATCAGCAGTCCTCGTTTTTACCCTGAAAAGAAAGACTGCCCCACTGGAGTGGGGTATTGGGAAACAGGGCACGGTGGCAGAGAATATAGCAAGTTGTTGTGTCACCATAGTTGAACTGGTGGTGATTTAACCTGAGGACCACCAGACCTCAGGCAAGGGAAGAAAGGTTGAGAAGGAGAGTCCTTTATGGTAAACTCAAACCACTGATGGGAATTGAACCCACACTGTTGGTATCACATTGCTCCGGAAATCAACAATCCAGCCAACTGAGCTAAACCAGTTCTCAAACAACCAGTAAAGCAAAAAGATAGGGAAGAATGGGAGTGGGTTCACAATCTGAAGGTGTTGAACTCAATATTAAGTCCAGAAGGTTGTAAAGTGCCCAGTCTGAAGATGAGATGTTGTTCCTCCAGTTTGCATTGTGATTCACTGGAGCATTGCAGCATGCTGAGGACAGACAGAGGGCATGCGAGCAGAACCGCCCACAGGAAGGTTGGGGTCATGCTTGCCATACGTTTTCAGATTGTGATGTTGTTCAGAATCTAATACTGACTCGGGACCCAGTCTGCCTGTTACAGTCTTTTTGTGCTGAACATGTATTCATTTGTACAAGGGACTTGTGGCTGGTGTCATTTAAACTCATTAGCATGAGAGTTTCAGGTGAAGTGCTATTAACTATCCTTTGTTTCGAAGGTTCAATTTTATTGGAAGAACTCTAAAAGTTTGTTGGAGTCAAAGGGAAGTGGTGCTGGATATTTCCAAGTAGTTCAATGGATTTTGAAGGATCTTGAGCAGAACATTTGCACTTCCTCACAGAGACCAACAGTTGTAGTGCCCTTGAGCTGTAGCACAACAGGCTTTCTTACGTAGTAGAATAGGGAAGCTCAACCAAGAAGGACCTCGGCTCTTAACAAAAGACTATACCCATTTAAGGTTTTGAGAGAACATTTCAAACTCTGCCTCAGCCACAAGTAATGTTTAAAGGCAGTTAAAGTGTACAGAGTTGAGAGTAAGGTGCTGGAAAATCACAGCAGGTCAGGTAGCATCCGAGGAGCAGACGAATCGACATTTCGGGCATAAGCCCTTCAGCAGGAATGAGGCTTGTGGGGGGAGCTGAGAAATAAATGGGGGTTGGGGGGCTGTGGAGTGTGGGGGAGGAAGGGGGTTGCTGGGGGAAGGTAACTGGGGATGCAGTAGGCAGATGTAGGTTGAGAAGAAGGTCATAGGTCAGAGAGGAGGGTGGTGCGGATAGATGGAAAAGACAATGGACGGGCCAAGAGGGCGGTGGCAAATTGGAGGCTTAGGACTTGGATAAGGTGGGAGGAGGGGAAATGATGAAATCCACATTAATCCCTTGGAGTTGCAGGGTCCCAAAGCGGGTCGTTCCAGAGAACATCTCTGGGACACCTGCACCAACCAACCCCACTGCCCCATGGCTGAAGAGTTCAACTCCCCCTCCCACTCCACCAAGGACATCTATCCGCACCAACCCCCTCTCCATAACTATCATCTTCTCCCCCACCTTCATCTGCCTATTGCATTCTCAGCTACCTTCCCCCACAGCTCCACCCCCTGCTCATTTATCTGTCAGCACCCCCGGCCCATAGGCCTCATTTCTTGTGCCCTAAATATCGATTCTTCTGCTCCTTGGATGCTGCCTGACCTGCTGTAATTTTCCAGCACCACACTCTCAACCCCAACCTGAAAAACACTCATTAATATCAACTCTCTGCCTTCTGTGTAGTAACTGAATCTCAATCCATGCTCGTGCATTAAACCCCAATACCATTAACTCCTTTCTTGTGCAGTAACCTTCATGTGACACCTTATCAAATATTTTTTGGACATAAGCACTCAGAGCTCTTCTTGAACCTTGAATCTCTTGCATATTTATTAATTACATAACCCAAAGTGAGAATCATGCACCTGGACTGAAGAACCAGTTGCTGAAGATGCTGATTGCAGTGATCTTGCACACAGCTGGTGAAATGATTCATCGCATTGTTCACTCCAAGGAGCTTAAGGAGATACATCTGTGCCTACCCTTGCCAGTGCGCTCATTCACCCTCCTGTTATGTATAACCTTGTGCTGCAAGAGGAAGTGAAGAATGCCAATGAGTTTGTTGCAAAGTTATTGAGAGTATGCCTGTGATGTCTGAATAGCTGAAAGATGTGGAGGCTGTGACATTGGAGTATGTGACGTGCATCTCTTGTTAAGTGTGTGAAGGTGAAATGGAGCTTCATGAGTCCTAATTGCTAGAGCTTGTTGATGGAGCATGGTGGATTAGGGAGGAAAAAAGCATGACTTGTAGATGTGACAAATTACCTTAACTGTTAACATTCAAAGTCAATAGCATGAAATAAAGTATGGATGATCCGAAATGAGTGGAACGAAGTTTGTAAACGAGTGGTCTGAAAATTAGGATAAATTAAGTTAAATGCGATTGATACAGGTTTTCACACTGCAGTGGCAACACTGTTGCTTCTGTTCATGTGACTGTGTGTGCTAGCTGACTGTACTTAGAGCACATGATCATATATTAATATGACATGCAATGGTACAGGAGAGCTGAAATGTTCTGAGTAGCATTCCGATCGTACCAAGATTAAGTCACAATGAATTGGTACCAACATCAACTGATATGGATGGAAGTGATTTGCTTAGCAATCTTTCATTTGAAGAAGTTTTGATGAGTGCGGTTATGAGTGCTTTTGAAGCAGACCTTTTGATTTAAACCTGTACGAAGATAAAAGAGAAAAATGTATATGGTTCTAGAGTAACAGCAGCGGTATGGAGTAAATTAAATAGCTCTTTCAAAGAACTGCCATATCATAATCGGCCAAATTTCGTTCCTTCTGTGAGTCATGTTCATAGAAATTGCAATTTTCTAGCCAACAGAATCGGCAGGTTCAATAGTTGGTCATGATTTCCTTTACAAACTCTTTTTATGAGATTTCTTAGTAGAGAAATTCAAAAATTTGGCCTGAAAATTGATCTTAATAATGTTCTTAAACTGCAAGCTGAGCAGAGTTATCGAGAGTTCTGTAAATAGGCTACAGCCTTTTTTGTGCAAAGCAAAGTCTATTGGGAATGGCATTCATGAATATTATTGGTTCCTTAAAGTCCTGAATACCGAGGAAATATAAGAAAAATATTTTGATGGCTTACTTATACATCTGAATGTTAAATCCTGTCTTTTATCCTGGATACAAGCAACTAATAAAGCTTCAAGCATTTTCGATACTGATATCATATAGGCAAAAATAAAGCTAACAAAATAAAATGTTAGGAAGTATGGAAGTGACTGGGCTCATATTGATTATCACAAAGTTCTAACTGGTGATAAATCTAATCAGAACCTTGAAATTATATTAAAACAGTGTTATTTTTCCTTTATGTTGCTTGAATTGATGCAGCTCACTATGACGACTATTGATAGTCTGCTGAAGTGATGATATTGTGAATTCATGTCACAGCAGAGTACAAATACTAGCTGTCATGATGAATGTTCTCAGGTATATTAAGATAAGTCCACTATTAAAAAAATTTTGATTGCTGTCATAAAAGCAAGTTAAAACCATCTGTATTTTATTGCAAAGTGGAAATAATTTCCTTAGAATAACACTGTGCTGTTACTTTTTCATTATTATTGAAATAAATGAAGTGGAAAAGCTTCTGATCTAATAAAGAGTCCTCTATATTGAACAGGTTCCTCTTCATGAAGATTGGAGCAGTACTCTTTCACGTGGAAAGGTGGGAGAAATTCCCTGCCGGCGAATGCGTAGTGGCAGCTATATTAAAGCAATGGGAGATGATGACAGCGAGGACTCTGAAATGAGCCCCAAACCATCCCCGAAGACTGCAGCAAGACGTCAAAGTTATCTCAAAGCCACACAACAATCACTCAGTGAGCAGATTAGTCAGCGGAAGTAAGTTTCTCTGTTACTTCTTCTATGGATCCTGGTGTTTTGATACAGAAAATGCATTGTTTTTATTTTATGCTAGGTAGTGTTATGCTATAGTATCATGGCTTTCATATTCCTTTTGGAAATCACTAAATTATTAAGTATTCTTTGTAATTCAGGATTTGTGAGCTGCTAATGCTTGGCTCAGGAAACTGTCTGTTAATAACAACGAGAAAGTCATCTTGCTTTAGCAAAACACATTCAATGGAAGCAAGATTTTATTCATTCTATGATTTTTTATTTGTCATGGAATTCACAAATAAATTTATTGCTTGACAGTTCAAATAGATCAAGATCTGTACTTTCCATCAACTGGTCTCATTGGAAACCAGCTCAGAAATGGACAATTAAAGCAGCACCTTGTAGGACATGTCTCACCTTGCTGGCCATTTAAAATGTTTTAGTGGACAATAAGTGTTGTGTGCTACTTCCATTGTGACAACTGTAACATTGGTTCTTTTTTAAAAAAACATTAAGCAGCCCAGATCTGTAGCCCAGAATAATACTTGCATTTGTGGCATCTCATGATAGTGTCAGTTGCTGCCATAGAGATTCTAATATTTCTGATAATAACTGGGAATAAAAATATAAGTTAATTACACACACACACACACACACACACACACACACACACACACACACACACACACACACGAACATTCTAATTATTAACACAGTCCATTGTAATATCTATTATATTAAAATGTAATGGATTCAATTATTTACTTAACAATTCTCTTTCACGCCAACTCAAAGCACCAAGGAACAGGACATTGAAATGAGTTTTCTGAGGCTGCTAATACCTTATTTGTAATATCAGGATGTGAAAGCATGTTCACAGTGCATCATTATTTTTTCATCTGTTATCAGCAGTCATCCATCATGTATGCTTGCCAAAAGGCAGTCCCTTGCCTCATTATCTATTTCATCTTGAGCTACTTCTAGTGGTGGTTTCCCATTGGATTCCATTTCCAAATGCAGGATGAGGAGGCAGGTTTGTAGACTATCTCAGCTGGGACAAGAATCAAACACATGCTGCTGATGTTATTCTGGACTATGTATTAGCTATCTAGCTAACTCAGCTGACCAATTTCCCATTGCCAGTAGTGCCCAAATTTAAGCAGCATGGGTAGTCCCACTTTTGCTCATTGAATTTTTCTGAACCTGCCAAATGAATCAATATAGTTAAACCTCACAACAATGCCATTTATAATTGAACCATGAAACGATTGTACAATTTAAAAACACAATAAAGTTCTGTCTAAAATATCACAACATTATAAGAAATTAATACTTCACTGTGTTTATGATAGAACAGAGAATTATAAATATATATGAAGGTTGTACCACCAAGGCTCTCCAACAATATTTCAAAACAAATCAACTCATTTTTATTGACAGTTTAAATGTTGCAACCCAAAAATTAAATAAACAAAGTGAAGCTTTAAAGATGCATCACCTTTGTGAGAATTTTTTTTTGTAATTTGCTTCACACCCACATTACATTGAGCTGCCAGTGATATTCTCACATAATTAGAAATTGGCTTTGATAACTAAGCTTCTTTGTTTCCAAGAAAAATCAACACTACAAATTGAGGCTTCCCATGAAGCCAGAGGCTAGAGAATGAGACACATAGTGCATGTTTTTCAGGTACCAACCATCCTCCTGAGCCTCCAACCTGGTGGACAGGTATGAATCCCCAGCCAGAATGCCAGCCACCATGCACAATAGGGTAGATGCATTGGCAGCATGAATGCATGTCAGGAACATGTAAAGGTGAGACAATTCATTTCAAATTAGAGTTCTTTGTAATTCACAGGTTTTCCAAATAACCCAGCATTTCATTCACCATGTCACAGAATCATAGCCATAGAGTCTTAGAGACATACAGCACAGAAGCAGACCAAATCATTCATGCTGACCAGATATCTGAAATCAATCTAACCCTATTTGCAGGCATTGAGCCCATATCTTTTTAAACCTTTCGTATTCATATACCCAACCAGATGCCTTTTAAATGTTATAATTCTACCAGCCTCCACCACTTCATCTGGCAGTTCATTGAATGCATACACCACCCTTTGCATGAAAGATTTCCCCTGAGGTCCCTTTTAAATCCTCCCCCTCTCACCTTAAACCTGGCCCTCTAATCTTGGTTTCCTGTACCCTGCGGAAAACACCTTGACTACTCACCTTATCCATGCCCCTCATGATTTTATAAACATCTCTCAGATCACCCCTCAGCTTCTGATGCTCGAGAGAAAATGGCTCCTGGCTATTCAGTCTCTCCCGATAGCTCAAACCCTCCAACCCTGGCAACATTCTTGTGCATTTCTTTTCTGAATCCTTTCAAATTTAACAACCTAACAACACACGGTAAGGCACAATAACCTGACCACTTGGTGAGGTAGTCATTTTCACTAATTTTCCAAATTCATACAAATTTACATTTCTGAATTAAATCTAAATGGACCCGATTTTGTTTTTATATTTAATTCAGAGTTCTTCCCTGGTAATACTGCATTTTCTAAGCTGTCGCTTTAATTCCCAACTTATTGAATCCATATTGAGTTAGGTTCCCCCTCAATTGCAAGTACCAGATTGTACTACCGATGCGTTGTCTGCTCAAGTACTTCACTTGATTCCTGCCCCCTACCATTTCATGTGAACCTAATGCTGAATCTATGTTGCTAGTAGCCTACCAAAGTGATGACAATCTGAAAAATTGCTCATTCAATAACAACGTATCCCCCTTTGGAACTGTAAATCTTGCTGTCGAAGACACGACTTATTTAGTGGAGACTACATCATTTATGTATCTGGACATAGTTACTTTAATAACTCAAGTTATCTTTTTTTACAAACTAAATGTACCAACTTTGAATTCAGAACTCTGAATATTAAAGGCAACCAGGGGACCAAATCCATAAGGACTAAAGCCAAACTGGCACATCATTTGTGAATCTGAAATGCTAGTTTTGTTCCAACAGAGAGCAATAAATAGCTATGTTTATTCAAGTCATGGAATTACGACACACACTGGAGTATTAGTCCTTGTGTCAATTCCTCCTGTTGCAGAAGGCACAACTGTGGTTACTTTGAATTTGAAAACTTAAAATTTGTTGCAATTTCATTTAAATCTTTGGTCTTTTGGATGAGACATTACATCGAGGTCCACTCAGGACTGTTTGTCCCTCAGACAATATCACACAAAAAAAATCATCTGTTATTATCATATTGCTGCCTGTGTGAGATTGCTGTGCAAATATTGGCTGCAGTGTTTGCTCCAAACAACAGTGCCAAACTTCAAAAGTACTTAATTATCAGCTGGGTATCCTGGAATAGTGACAGGTGCTATGCAATTGCATGCCTTCCTTTTCAAATGTATTTGAAGAATCCTGAATTTAAAAGGAATTTTAGATTTGCATTATTTGTGTTTCTTCTGCACATAAGTGTCTTTCAGACTACAGGGCTGATCCAACAACAGACAGAGCCAGGACTGTGTTGCTTGGCAATCCACTAGAAAATTGGCCCTAAAAGGACAATGTCAGCTCAACTCAATCACAATTAGTCACATTTCATAGCCCAGACAATCATGCCTTACGGCTCCTTTGCAAATCTGTGACTGACCACTGAGAAACTGCAGAGCACATTCTGTAGTCTGGAAGGGAACGCCTCCATCATTTATTTTAAGAGACTGTAATGTCCTGATATTGATGAAACCATTTGCGTAGACTAACCTTAATTATCAACTGTGTGCTAATACAACATGCACATCAATACAATGAAAAGTTCACTCTCACTGCTGTTTACTTGATTTTCAGATTCATTCACAATTAACTATTCTCAATTTAATGCTGAGAGTCATTATTTGGCTATGGTAATAACTTTGTATGACATGTACAAGAAATGGACAATGTTGAATATCCATTGGTTAGATTGATAAATATTCCACAGCCTTGTATTCAATATTTCCCTATGGTCTATTGATGGTTCATGATGGTTACATCATAGTTCACCCTTCATGTAAGATAATTCTTCAGTCCCTTCTAAAAAGATTCAGCACAGAAAGAGCACATTTTGTAGGTCAAGAACATGTCTTTAGCCAAGTGCCAAAATTTGAAAAACCCTTGTGCCAATGAAGATTACTGTGGAAATTCAGCACATTTCTGGCATTCTTTTTCACATGTGAACTGGAATCCAGCTAGATAATGAATCAATTTCAGGATTTTGCTTCATTACAAAACCTGAAAGTTGGTTCTGCACAGTGATAACCTTTTTGTGAAGGTATATCTGGCCCAAAGTGGACATCTCACCTTTTTGCCCTCTTCAACTATCGAATCAGCTCACTTCAGATTTACTACACTATATATCTATAAAATATCCAGTAATACTATAACTTCATTGTTGCCTGTTTTTAAAGTAGACACAATTGTTTGTTAATTCATCTCATACTCTGCAATCAATGTTTAAGTCTTTATATAATTAGCAATTGATTTCATGATGCAGCTGGCACAACTCTTCAAATCCATGCATTGCAATTATCTAACATGTGAGGAAATGGAGTGGAGCTGTAGGTAATTGGAAATTAATTAGATTCTCTATAGTGTGGAAACAGGCCATTTGGCCCAACAAGTCCACACTGACCCTTCAAAGAGTAACCCACCCAAACCCATTTCCCCATATTTACCCCTGACTAATGCACCTAGCACTATGGGCAATTTAGCATTGCCAATTCACCTGACCTGCACATCCTTGGAATTGTGCAGCAATGTGAACACAAGTTGTCAATATTTGAAACAAATAGCTCAGGAAGCTAATAAACACATTTTAACAATGATCTATCTATTTGCTTTCTAACAATGATCTACCCTTGCCTTCCTTCTGTTTCTTAACTACATGCTGTCCCTGGGTGATCTCATCCAGTTGCATATAGCATCAGTGAACAAAGATACTTCAGAGAATAACCTGCAGTAATTTCTCTCTTGTTCCTGCATCATTAACTTTGGATTCTCCTATGGATCCATACTTGGCCTTTTCCTCACATTTCTCATCTACTTCCTCCCCTTGGTAGCATCATCTAAGTACAGTCACACTTACCTCTAGTTCATTGCCAACACTTTAGATCCCAAAACTGGATGAGCAGAAACTTTTTCCAACTAAATATTAGGGAGATTGAAATCATTGTCTTTGGTCCCCACTGTGAACTTTGTTCCCTGACAATCACTTCCATTCCTCACCTTGATAACTCTCTGAAGTTGAGCCAGACTTTTCCTGACATCAGTGTTGTATTTGACCTTGAGCTAAATTTTGATCAATGTATCTGCACCATCACAAAGCTGCCTATTTCCATCACTGTAATGTCTCTCTGCCTCAGACAATCTACTGTGGACCCCAGTAAACTTGAGCTTCTGAAATCTCTACTTCACATATAATCTGGCTTGTACAAATCTTGTTTAATTATTACACTTGTGTTTGCTGACTTTCATTAACTCCCAGTAAGATAATGGCCCCTTTTTCCAGTCCTCATCCCTATTTCCAAATCCTTTCATGGCCTCATCCTACCATATCTTAATAATCTCCTCCAGCCCCACAAGCTTTTGTGATCCCTGCAATTTTCCAATTCTATCTCCCTGTACATATTTGATTGCAGTCATCTAAATTTCCCTCTCTCAACTTTCCAGAGTCCACACTCGACTCTTCCCCTTTAGGGATTGACCTCAAAAGAAGGAGACAATAGGATAGTGGTAATGTCACTGGATGGCCTTCTAGAACAACAAGCCAAAGTTCTCCGGAAATGGGTTCGAATACTACCTTGGCAGATGATGAAATTTGAATTCAATAAACTGAGGGATGGGGAGCAAGCCTAATGCAGCTATATAACCATTATCAATTCTGGTAAAAACCCATCTGGTTTACTAATGTCCTTTAGGGAAGGACATCCTTACTTAGTCTGTCTGACATGTGACTCCAGACCACAGCAACTTGGTTGCCTCTGAACTGTCTAGCCAGCGATACCCACATCCTGTGAACAAATAATGAAAAAGAATTCCTTTTTGAACAAGGATTGGTCATCTGCCCTGATGCCTCCTTATGTGGCTTGGCATCAAAATCTTTATTGATAACAGCCTTGTCAATCACCTTACTATATTTTGTCAAATTTAAAATGCAATGTAAATACACATTATAGTTACTTTCAAGTTCCTTAAAATATCATTTAATCAAGTTAGTTTCTCATTATGGTCACATTAGCCAACTGGAAATAATGGGTCAAATCTTCCAGTTTTCAAAGCATCACATATTGGGCACACATTCAAGACTGCACATTATCATCTTTTCAAGTCCTGATACAAAGGCCCACATGGGAATTGCCAGGGAAGTTTCAATTTCCATTGGCTAATTCTGCTGTTTCTTGGGACCTTCTGTGAATGTACCCAGTCTTGAGCTCGAGCTGGGGACCACAGACAGGTCTGTGATACCTGGCTGGGTAAGACAGAGTAAAATCTGGTCTACCATCTGGATTGGCACATAACTGACCACCACACTGACAGTCCACACTCTGACAATATCTCTTCTGACCATCTGACTGCCTACCACTCACCTATCCATTTACCAACTTGCCTACATACTCAGTTTCCTATCTATACACTTACCCACCTGTTCACTTCATCCATCTCCCTCCCTACACACTAACTACTTGAATTCACTTACCCATTTACTCACCCAGTTACTAATATTGAAACTGAGCCAATAAATTTGCTTTACAGCAACTTGTGTCCAGTCTTCCCTAATTTAATCCACTATAACAGAGTTCCCCAAACGATGCTGCACTGCAATATCCTGTGCAAGCCAACCTTACAAAAATCTCAGTAGAAAAACCCAGCAGCACCAAGTCGGGCAAATTATGAGCACTGTAACAATCCAACAAGAAACCATCATCAGTGGCTTCACCAATGAGCTTCCCTCCATCAGATGGTCATAATGTTCACTGGTGATTACGTAATGATCAGCACCAATCACAAATCCTCAAATACTGAAGCAGTCCATGTTCAAATGCAGCACAACCTGGACAATATCCAACTTTGGGGCTGACAAGAGGCAAGTAACATTCAGGCCACACAAGTGCCAAACAATGACCATCTCCAACAAGAAAATCAAACCATCAACCTTAACATTCAGAGGCATAACTATCACTGAATGCCCCAGTATCAACATCCTAGGGGGCACCATTGACCAGAAACTGAACAGGACCACCATATAAATACAGTGGCTGCAAGACCAGGTCAGAGGCTAGGAATACACTAGGGTGGTACATTGGCTCAGTGGTTAGCACTGCTGCCTCACAGCACCAGGGACCTGGGTTCAATTCCAACCTCGGGTGACTGTCTGTGTGGAGTTTGCACATTTTCCCCGTGTTTGTGTGGATTTCCTCCCATAGTCCAAAGATATGCAGGTTAGGTGAATTGCCCATCGTGTTTAGGGATGTGTAGGCTAGGTGCATTCGTCAGGGGTAAATATAAAGTAATAGGGTAGGGGAATAGGTCTGGGTGGATTACTTTTCGGAGAGTCTTATTGGGCCAAATGGCCTGTTTCCACACTGTAGGGATTCTGTGATTCTATATGCTTCTATGGTACTGCAGAGAGTGACTCACTACCTGATTCTCCAAAGCCTGTCCACCATCTACAAGGTATAAGTCAGGAGTGTGATGCAATACTCCCACTTGCCTGGATGGGTGCTGCTCCAACAATACTCAAGAAGCTCAATACCATCCAGGACAAAGTAGCCTGCTTGATTGGGACCACATCTGCAAGCATTCACTCCCTCCACCACAAACCCTGAGCAACAGCATCTACAAGATGCACTGCAAAAACTCACCAAGACTCCTTAGACAGCACTTTCCAAACCCACAGCCACTACCATTTGAATGACAAGGGCAGCAAATACATTGGATGTATACATACCACCACCTGTAAGTTCCCCTCCAAGTCACTCACCATCCTGACTAGTAAATCACCATTCCCCTGGTGTCATTGGGTTAAATTCCTGGAACTCCCTCCTGTCCAGCATTGTGGATGCGCCTATAGCAAATGGACTGCAGCAATCAGAGAAGGCAGCTCACTACCATCTTCTCAAGGGCAACTAGAGATGGGAAATAAATGTTGGCCTAGCTGGCAATGTCTATATCCTAAATCATTCCCACTGCTCAGAACATCCAGGTATTATTTGAATGCTTATACCTTTTACAGTGTATTATAAAAAAAACCTGAAGCCAGCACCAAAAGATTACCATTAAACTTTGAAATATATTTGTAGTATAGAAAACTGCACAAAGCAGGCTGAAAAAACTAGTAGTCTAACTTGATATTAAGAACAATGGAGTTGTGCAGCCACTGTCCTGACGATAAGAGATATTTCCACCTGCTGGTTGATAAATTTATAACAAGTATGCAGCCTTCAAAGACCAAAGTACATTCAAGATGTAGTCACTTCAATGATCCCCCACATCTCAGTACGCTGCAGTTGTTCTCCATTTAAATAATCCTCTCCTTTTTTTAACCTTTTTGCCAAGGTGAACTATTTTATGTTTTCTAAAGAAGGACTTTAAACATAACTCTGTTTTCTCTGTTTTGGTACCAGACCTGCTTAGTTTCTCAAGCAATTTCTATTTTTATTTGTTACTTTACATTTTTCCACATTACACTCAATCTACCTGATTATTGCTCATCCTTTTAACTCATCTATAATTTTATGTCCCCTTCTCAACATACTTCCCTACTTTGCACCCTCAGCAAATATAGGTATCAGGCCTGCATTCCCTTTCACACAAATTGTAAAATGTTAAGACCAACAACATAGTCTCCAATAGGACCACAATCATCAAATCCTGCCAATCGAACAAAGACCCATTTATGCGACTTCTCTTTTCTGCCAGCAGCCAATTGTCTGTCCATTTTAACCTATAGCATGACCTCTTACATTGTGCAATAATCTTTTATATGATACCTAGTCAAATGCTTTCTGGAATCCAAGTGCAAATTTCCATAAGTTTCCTTTCATCCACAGTCTCTGCTAATTAGAACAAAGAACAAAGAAAATTTACAGTCCAGGAACAGGCCCTTTGGCCCTCCAAACCTGAGCCGATCCAAATGTACAGTCTAAACCTGTCGGTCAATCCCTAAGCATTTGTATCCCTCTGCTCCACCTACTCATGCATCTGTCCAGATGAATCTACCGTGCCTGCCTTTATCACCTCTGCTGATTCCAGCACCCACCACCCTCTGTGTGAAGTACTTGCTGCGTGTATCCCCCTTAAACTTTCCACCTCTCACCTTGAAAGCGTGACCTCTCGTTATTGAATCCTTCACCCTAGGAAAAAGCTTGTCTCTATCTACCCTGTCTATAACCCTTCATGATTTTGTAAACCTCAATCAGGTCTCCCCTCAAACTCCTTTTTTCTAGTGAAAATAAACCTAACCTACTCAACCTCTCTTCATAGCTAGCACCTTCCATACAAGGCAACATCCTCACAAACCTTCTCTGCACCCTCTCCAAAGCATCCACATCCTTTTGGTAATTATTTAAAGAACTCCAATAAATAGATTAAACATGATTTCCTTTTCACAAAACCATGCTGACTCTTCCCACTTGCTTAGACGTTTTCTAATTGTGCAGCTGTAACCTCTTTAATGATTGATTTCACACTTTATCACAACAGATACAAAAGCAGAAATTGCTAGAAAAGCTCTTCAGGTCTGACAGTATCTGTGGAGAGAAATCAGAGTGAACGTTTTGGGTCCAGTGAACCTTCCTCAGAACTGACTTCAAGTTAACTAACCTACTGTTCTCTTTTTCTGCATCCTTCATTTCTTGAGCAGAGGGATAATATTTACTACTTTACAATGTAATGACTCAGAAATTGTGAAAAAAAATTCATTCAGCACATGGAGTCATTGAGTCATATAGCTGTACAGCATGGAAACAAACCCTTCAGTCCAACTCATCCATGCCGACCTAATATTCTCAATTAATCTTGTTCCATTTGCCAGCATATGGTCATATCTTTCTAAACCCTTCCTATTCATATACCCCTCCAGGTGCCTTTTAAATATTGTAATTGTACCAGCCTCCACCACTTCCTCTGGCAGCTTTATTCCAGATTTGGAGATAAAGAGTAAGGAAAATAATTAGATCAAGAAACAAAAAGTCAGAAGAAAAAGAGTCTTTTTTTTAGGTTTAATATTTGACGTCTTTAAAATGTCCAACCAGTTGACAGTGACTGATAGCACTTGCAATTGTAATGACAAAAGTTAGCTTTCTTTGATGAGTTTGGTTGGTATCTATCAGGCTAATCTACCAGATTCATGCCATTCAATAAATTTCAGTGGTGAGGCAGTGAATGAGCTGCAGTTTTTATTAAAAGCTGACAACACAATAATGCAACTTAAACAGTAAGAACAGGATTTCCCTCCAGGCTTCCAAATCCCACTGTCAGCCACAAATGTAGGTTGAAAAGCCCACATGGTGAAGCAGTCACACATTGTGAATTTCATGGGGACAGCCAATTACTGGCCAGAGAGCAGGCATGCCAAAAACAAAGGGCAGGGGCAAGGCTTTTAAACCTGGAGAGCTACTGAACAGCCTTCCTCCTTGGAAGGAGCAACACACTGTAATAAAGGGAAAGGATGTTTCAAAATGTTGATGTTCTCCCTCTCTCACTCTCTTTCTGTCGTGCTCTCTGTCAAGATTTGGACATTTAAATTTTAAAGTGGCTTTTGTACCCAGTCCTCCACTCTTGGCTGATAGGGTAAGAATGTCTCTACATGGTGGCCTGTAGCTGCTACAATGCTCAGACAGGCAATACATCCAGAACTGTCCTGGAGTACCAGTCCTTCAGTCTGCAGCCAGGAGGCTTTCTCCAGGCAGTTAAACAGAGAGCCATTGTCTTCAGAGATTCGGAAGGTCAACTATAAAATCCTAGCTAGCCTCCTCCTCTTGCACTTCTGCAAAAAATGGCTCCTGAGGCGAGATGGTGCCAGAAAACTGGCATGCTGCCCAGTCAAGCTATTTTTAGTGCCACCATCTCTAATCCCAGCCCTGGTGGCATCTTAAAATCAAGCCCCAACTTTTGAACCTTGTCATTTAACAATGCATTTAATCCTAGCCAGCTGTTACTGTAACATTTTTGCATAAGTAAGTTAGTGCATTAACCTCCCTGTCATTTTGATAGGAAAATCTAGCACCTTGTTTCAGAAATGAGATACTGTACCAAAGCACATGCTATGTTTATCCCTAGACATAGTAAGACCAATTGAAACTTTGGGAAGAGATTGGCAGTTGTAATCACTTTATCTGCAATATCCTTGCCAACCATTTAAGTGGTTGAACCTTATATTGTCGACTGCAACAAAGGCTGAACTAGTGACAGAGGCAACTTACCATTCAGTTGAGAAGCATGCAGGAAGTCCAACAGCTTTGGTGTAGAGCTGAAGTGGGAGCAAAGAATTAAAGACAATTACAAGAAGTGGTTAGCTTATTTGTTTTTGTGTGGGGCCGGGGGAATACTTGTACTCCATCTTGTCCCACAAAAATCTTTTATTTTAAACCATTACTCTCAGTAACCTTAAAGGACAACTGGTTAGGCTTCTTTAAGCTTACTGAAGCTCAGTCTGTGCCCAGAGGTAAATCAAAACTCTGTTGGGGGTCCTAAGTAATTTTACAATTTTTGTGTTACAAGATTAGATTCCCTACAATGTGGAAATAGACCCTTCGGCCCAACCAGTCCACACCAACCCTCCAAAGAATAACCCAACCAGAACCATTTCCCTCTGACTAATGCACCTAACACCATGGGCAATTTAACATGACCAATTCACCTGACCTGTGGGAGAAAACACACAGTGACATGCGGAGAATATGCAAATTCCACACAATCAGTTGCCCAAGACTGGAATCGAACCTGGGTCCCTGATGCTGTGAGGTAACAGTGCTAACCACTGAGCCACCGTGACAGTTGCTAATATTACTCACCCTTCCCGCCCAATAAAAAGTATGAAAATCAGCCTCAATGTTTTGACAAAGATTATTCTCAGGAGTCAAGCAAAAATGTATAAAACATTACCAGAATAATGGAAATTTAAGCGATTTTTGTTTGTGACAATACCGGATCTCCGGAATATTCCTCCAGAGCAGCTTAACGTTGCTAAAACTTGCTGCTTCTAGTTATTGTATGGTGATGCGTCCAAAGATAATATTTCCTTTGTGCAAAAACTGCACTTAAAGTTTCAATAAACCTTGCAAAATATCTCAGGATTTTTCACAAAATGTATCAGACTTAGGCAAAAGTTCCCACAATTTGCAGTGATGTTATCACAGATATACTTACAGAATGCTTTGGATAGTTATTTCAGATTCAGCACTCCCTTACCTCCAAAACCACAAGATATTCGCTGAAGAAAATAATACGTTTCTTGTGATTGCATTTTTCTTTCCCTTCTTTTCTTTACTAACTATCAGCCTTAGCTTTGTGGCAGAATTTTTGTTTGGGAATCAGAGGATCATGGATCAAGCTCCAACTTCAGCATGAATGCACAGTCTAGTCTAAGATTTCACTGTTACATTTGAAGGATGCTCTTGTGTCAGAGGTGCTGTTTTTTGAATGGGACATTAAAATGGGGATTCCGTGCAGTTTTTCAGGAATACTTAGATCTTTTCACAGCAGAGAGATCAGCAAAAATTGTTTGCAGCTCCTTTCACCAATTTGATCCCATTAATATGAAAAAAGCCAAAAAAAAGTATGTAAAAACAAAGACATATAGAGAAACTCAGCAAGCCTGACAGCATTTGTAGAGAGAGAAACATAGTTAACATTTTCAGACGCATATGACTCCTCTTCTGAAGAAGAAACATATCAAGCTCAAAACTTTAACTCTGCTTGGATATTTGGATAGATACATGAATAGGCAAGGTTTGTAGAGATATGAGATATGTGGGACTAGTTTCATATCGGATTATGCTCAGCACGGACTGATTGGACCAAAGGGTCTGATTCAGTGCTGTATGACTATAACTCTATGACTGTCTCCATAGTTACTGCCAGACCTGCTGAACTTCTCCAGCATTCTCTGTGTTTGTTTCAAATTTCCAGCATCTGCTTTTAAGTATCATATTAGCATTGTGTGGCTGTATCATTATTTCCACTTCATGGTTTCATTTTATTATTTTAATGCCAAATATCACTGTGCTTGAATTTAATTTGTGGATAGTATAGCTGCACCATGGTTTAGATAGTTTTGGTTTGAGAAACATAGTTGCAAACATTATTTTCTATAATGTAGTTGACATGATAAATGATCTTGAATGTGCTTCTACCAAAGCTTTTTTTTTATTACGAGACTCCATAGTTAAGAAATTGGCCTAATTATATGGATCTGTTTTAAAGCTGACTTTACTGACATAATTACAGTTAAAAAGAATCATAAGAATTTAGTATTAGGTCAGATATAATTTTGATCTTTTTCCTGTTGATATTAAAGATATATTTATTTATTTTATATATGAATTATGCCTTCTAGCAGAGATACTTGGCAATTTCATTTCAAAATGTTGAATTTCATTTTGTGGCTCCAGTAGGTGTTATTTTAGGGTTTTTTTTTAAAACCTCTAAACCTCTTCAAGAAAATAAATTGCTAACCACTGCCATGGCACATTGCAAATAATAACACAGTTCTCTCGATATCCTGCCTTATGTCTCCCTAAGCCAAACAACAAAGACGTCATTGTTGGATCATTCATTCATACTTTGTGGGAGCTCACTTTGAGTAAATTGTATTTGCCTAGCTGATAACAGTAGCTTTATTTCAAACAAAATCAATTCTGTTGGGAATTGATTTGGGGCATTTGAAGATATGACAAGGTATTCTAAAACATAGGATTCTCTATAATATGTTCAGACAATCACCAAGCTCAGGGGTAAGTGTTTACGATCATGGAGAAAGAAAGGAATGCTACAAAAAAAGAGAGCTGATGATAATAAGACTTGGGCAAATGAGCTATTGAAGGCCATTTTCCTTTACCTGCATACAAGTTGTGGTGTACATAGTAGTTTCATGATTGCTAGGGTAAAGAGCAGCTGATTCATATTTGAATTACAACTTCAATGTCTATACAAACCAAGGTATAAAAGGTTCATTCACAAAGCAATTCTTGAAATCACTGAGCCTGCCAATATAGTTACAAAGGGCTTTTCTTTCTGCACATCACCTGCAGCAGTTTAGTCATCACTAGAATTAGCAAAGAGTAAGGCTACCTAAAGACAAAAGACAAGAATCAATGTTAACCCTTTAGTTAGTCCCACCATTAGAATACTCTCCTGGTATAGATAATTAATTCTTATATCTAAACCTATGAACAGAACAAAATATGTGCCTCAGTTTGTTGTTGTGACTGTATCTTCCTTAAAGAGGCATTGGACTTACTAAAATGAGCTTAAAACCTCTTTCTATTTACCTACAGACAAACTGAGAATTAAATTGTTGAAAACTTGCTGCACACTTGCATTTTTATAATGAACCTGATGCTTCAATGTTGTTCTCTCCAGCGCCAACAGAACACAACTACTTCTTTGAAGAAAAGTGTAGTCTATCTCCAAGTATATTACAGTTTCCTGAAACATACAATTTATTTTGTTCCACTATTGAAGTAAAATTTCCACTGCATGTTTTATTTTTCACCCTGTGAGAAGTATTATCTTAAAATAAGAATCAGACAGAAATGTAGAAAAACAAAGTGGAACAAATTCAGAGCTTTTAGTTTTAAGGTCACCTTGAAGGTACATCTCGTGTACTTCACCAACAGTATTGAACTTGGTTGCCCTCTGGTGGATTTGATGTTGAATATTTAAATGGAGGATTCCCGCACTGCTGTCTCTTGCAGTACTCTCCGTGTAATAAATAGGATCACAGGATTGTTGCAAAGCACAATCAAGACTTATTGTAATCTAATAAGGACAGCACCTGTTATCACAACAAGCTTACTTTAGGAAGATATTGCCTAGCATGGTTAATGTCTTTGAGAAAATAATACAAATAATCCTGCAGCATTGTTGTACTATGTAGTTTGATCATTAGAAGTCCTACCTTCTATTTCATTTAAAACTTGGTGTGTTGCTGACTTAACCACATTCATGTTGAAAACTTTTTTTTATTATCAGTAAGCCTGGAAGCTAGGCGCTTCAAAAGATAGGAGACAGTGAAGTCCGCAGATGCTGGAGATCAGATTTCAGAATGTTTTGCTGGAAAAGCACAGCAGATCAGGCAGCATCAGGGGCGCAGGAAGTTCTGACG
Source organism: Hemiscyllium ocellatum (assembly GCF_020745735.1). Taxonomy (NCBI): domain Eukaryota; kingdom Metazoa; phylum Chordata; class Chondrichthyes; order Orectolobiformes; family Hemiscylliidae; genus Hemiscyllium; species Hemiscyllium ocellatum. The sequence continues at coordinate 46,209,867 of NC_083415.1, forward strand.
AAGGGCTCCGGCTTGAAACATCGATTTTCCTGCTCCTCGGATGCTGCCTGACCTGCCCTGTTTCAAAAGATAGGCAATATTGTTGCCTTTAATGAAATATGACCGTTCAGTTCCTTATTTCCTGCTTGAAAGGGGACCCATAAATGTTAAATTTGACCATTACTACCATGTCCAGCACTCCAGTATATCTGATTTACCGTATCAATGACTTAACTTTACTATTAAATGTGGATAGCAATATCTAAGCATAGACTAACAGATGGAAGAACATTTTTCTCTGTTCTAACAAGAACAAGATCTTCACAAGCTAGAAGTTTGGAAATAGATAAATTTTCAATCCAGCAGAAGAAGCTGATGGATTTGGTAGAAGCCAATGAGTATCATGATATGTCTCAATGCCATTACCTGTCCACTGACAAGAATCTGAATACTTAGGCCAAGTCTGAATATACATTGGCAACTGTATAAAAGTATCCTGTCTTATATCATCTGGCTTCTTTTGAATCTCTCAGTGCCATCAATTTCATCAGACATAAATACATATCAGTTGAAACGTTCATCAAATGTTCTATGTACATGTACGTATGTATCATCTTGGATATGCCCATGGCTACATTCTGTAGCTTCTTCAAAATCGTCCAAAGACACTATTGAGGCACCTGTTCTTGCCTACATAAGAGAAGCAACCAAACAGCCCAACTTGATAACAGGATTCACATTTGATTTATACTACCACAGTCCCAGTCAGACTTGTACAGAAATGAACAATCACAGCCTCCTCCACAACCAAAGTCTTTGTCATTGCTTGATTATTGTCAATGGTTACTTTGACATCCTGGCTTCAAGGGGGAGCATCTTGTGATATGAGATTGTATTGCTATTATACTGAGAGACAAAGTCAGTAAGATATTCATACTGGTGTACAGGAACTTTTTGTGAGATATATACATATTATACAAGCAAACAGCATTGGTTCAATCCCTGTTCATGGATGTCTACCTCCTCACCTTCCCACACTCTGGTGGACTTGATACCTTCAAACTATATAGGACCAATTGTCTCTTTCTCTCTTTCTCTCTAAAGAATGGAGATGTTTACGGTCCTACATGGATTATGGTTCCCTACCATACTATATGGAGATTGAGAGGAGAGGACATTTGTAGAAATTTGTTGGTTTGTGTTATAGGAAAAACTTGTCTTCAAGAGTATTTACCTTTAAAGACTCTGTTTACACACAGCACACAATGTTCCAATTCGACCTGGCGAATAGTCTGTTTGGTTTTGGAAGCTCCATTATCAGTTCTATGCTGTAATAAAACAGAATGTGATGAAGAAAACAGATCAGACTGAACACATTAGCTCTCTTTGTTTCTATACAAACTGCTAGACTACCTAAGTATTTCCAGCACTTCCAGTTTTGATTTCAGATTTCCTGCATCTGCAGTATTTTGCTTTCATTTGGTTACTGTCATATCTGTTTTATAACTTGTAGTGTGTTTTATAGTTTTAATTAAACTAACCCATGAAGTTAATCAATCATCATTGAATGATTGATTATTAGAACATAACCATTAATATGACAGCTTGATTCTAGTTCTGGATATATGTCTGGATGCATTATGGAACTTCACCATTAACTTATATCTCATCCTTTACTTAACATACTCATGGAGAAAGTGAGGATTGTAGACGTTGGAGATCAGAGTCAAATGGTGTGGTGCTGGAGTAGTACAGCTGGTCAGGCAGCATCAGAAGAGCAGGAGAGTCAATGTTTTGAGCATAAGCTCTTCATTAGGAACGTGAGGGTGGCCCAAGGGGGCTGAGAGTTAAATGGAAGGGGAGTGGGTGTGGGGGCAAGGTAGCTAGCAATGTGATTGGTAGATGAAGATGGGGGTGATGGTAATAGGTTGGAGTGGATGGTGGAGCAGATAGATGGGAAGGATGATGGACAGGTAGAACAGTTCAGGAGGGTGGTCCCAAATTGGAAGGTTGGAACTGGAATAAGGTGCAGGGAAGGGAAATGAGAAAACTGGTGAAATCGATACTGAGTTCATGAGGTTGGAGGGCCCCAAGGCGAAAGATGAGGTGCTCTTCCTCCAGGTGGCTAGGGTTTGGCGGTGGAGGAGGCCCAGGACTTGCATGTCCTTAGCGGAGTGGGAGGGGGAGTTAAAGTGTTCGGCCATGGGGCGATGGAGTTGTTTAGTACATGTGTCCCAGAGATATTTTCTGAAATGTTCTGCAAGTTGGTGTCCTGTCTCACCAGTGTAAAGGTGACCACATAGAGACCACAAGGACAGAACTCCCCAGTCCTCACCTTCCAACTCATCAACTTTCGGATACAATTCATCATCCTCTGCCATTTCTGTAACCTACAATCAGACCTCACCACCAGAGGCATATTTCCCTCCCATTTCAGCATTCTGCAGAGAATATTCCCTCCATGACTCCCTCATTAGATCCATGCCCCCCGCCCACCAACCCATCCTCCACTCCTGACACCTTCCCTTGCCACTGCAAGAGGTGTAAATTTGAGCTCACACCTCTCCCCTCACCTCCATCCTCATCCGGCAGAGATTTCCCTGCACCTCCAAACATGTCATCTACTGTGTCCATTGCTCTCAATATTGTCCCCTCTACACTGGGGAGACAAGACACCAACTTGCAGATCGTTTTGGAGAACATCTCTGGGACATGCACTAAGCAACCTGACCACTTTAACACCCCTTCCCACTCCACCAACGACATGCAAGATCTGGGCTGCCTCCACTCCCAAATCTTAGCCACCTGATGATTGGAGGAAGAACACCTCATCTTCTGCCTTGGGACCCTCGAACCACACGGAATCAATGTTGATCTCACCAGTTTCCTCATCTCACCTCCCATCAGCTTATCCCAGATCTAAACCTCCAAATTGGCACTGCCGTCTTCAACTGTCCTACCTCTTCACCTTCCTTCTCACCAATCCGCTCCACCCTCCACTCTGACCTATCACCATCACCCCCACCTTCATCCTCCTATTGCACTCCTAGCTATCTTCCCACTAGCCCCACCCCCTCTCATTTATCTCTCAGCTCCCTTGGGCTACCCTCACATTCCTGATGAAGAGCTTATGCTCCTTGGATGCTGTCTGACATGCTGTGCTTTTCCAGAGCCACACTTTTTAACGCTTAACACCTCCAAGACAGGATGTATTTTCCATCACCAGCTCAACCTAATCTATCATAAAGATTGTGTGGCCTTTATCAGTTACCAAATCTTTAACAACTGCTATGCCATTCTTTCAAGCACATCTTACCCCTTAAAATGTTTATTCCTTTTCACCTCACCAGAAATGTCTAGTGAAATGCTTTCCCTTCTTTGCTCTTGAAATGTTTTCTCTAAATGATCCATCATTTCATTAACATTAATCTTCAACTCAACACGCATTAGCTTGTTTCTTATGATTCATTGGCTTCCTGTCTTACCCACATCTTTCGTTTTGTATAAACCTTCCCATATTTATAGCTACTATATTGATTTTGCCAACTTACACAGCCAGTTTAAAATAAGTTTAAAAACTGTGGAGCTGGAGATCTAAAACATAAACAGAAATTGCTGGAGAGAACTCAGCAGATCAGGAAGCAGCTGTGGGAAGAAAACAGAGTTAACAGTTTGAGTCCAGTGACTCAGGATGTCTTGGACTCAAATGATCGGTCCTGGTTTCATTTTTCCATAATGAACTCCCTCCTCAAATCCTTAATTGCTGCGTCTAACACACTCCTGTGAAAAAACAAGGAGCTCAAGGAATTTTGTTTTGTCACTTTGATTGGCTAAATCCACTCAGTTTCCATTGCCACTTCCTGAACTTTCCCTTTCCAAATGATACCTCTTTCCAGATTCCCCTCTTTCTGAGCCAGGAAACAATAACCCAAAACGCCCGAAGCAAGATCACAAAATAAGAGTGGAAGGTGTATTAAATCTGCTCACCTTCTTCTGCACTGCTCCCTCTTCAGCCTCACCATGAAGCCCACACCTTTGCCATTAATTCCATACCACTCCATGGCGACTGCTTCAAATTGAACCTCGTTGCCTGCAATTTCAGTGTACTGTTTGACTGAGAACTGATCTTCCACTTCTATATCCTCTCCTTCACAATGTCTGTCTACTCCTAGCTTTACAATAATGCCTGCACCACTACCCTCTTAGTTCATTTGTTTCTGAAACTCGATTGATGTCATTGTCTGTTCCATACTCAACTGTTCCACTGCTCTTCTGGATGGTCACCCATCCTTTACTTATTGCAATTGTAAGTTTCTCCAAAGCATGACTGCCAAGGTCCCATCCTCTAATCAGTCCTATTCCCTCAGGACCTTAATCCTCACCAATCAACTTGATTCCTGGGTCCTCTGGCATCTCAATTTTGAATTTCTCATTCTTTAATTTGAATTATTTCATGACCTTGCCCAATTGAATTCTGTGACCTTTTTCACCCAATGGATTCTCCTCCAAGTCAACTCTGGCTTTTCCCCTCACCTCCACCTGGTGAACACTTTATTTGGCATCCCGTCAATAACTCCAGAGGATTAAAAACAGTTAATGTGACACACCTGTTCAAAACAAAAAGGGGAAAACAAAAAAGCTGATAAGGGCTGATTAGTCAGGATCGTAGAGTCATAGAGCTAATGTCTATTGTTGGAAATGGATTGGAATCAATTATTAATGAAGTAATAGAAGCACATTTGGAAAATCATAATCTAATGAAGCAGAGTCAGCATGGTTTTGTGAAAGGGAAATTGTGGTCTGACTATTTTATTAGAGTTTTTCAAGGAAGCCTCAAACAGAATGGAAAGAGGAACCAGTGCTGTATTTGGATTTCCAGAAAGCATTCAACAAGGAACCTAGCAACAGATGAAGTCATAAGAGCTCACAGTATTGGAGGTAGTATATTTAAATGGAGAATTGGCTTATGGGCAGGAAACAGCAAGTGAAGATAAGGGGTTATTTTTTCAGTTTGGTGACCACTGGGGTTCTGCAAAGATCAGTGGTGGAACTGCAACTGTTTACAATATGTGGTAATGACTTGGAGGAAGCTAGTGCATGTACTGTAAAAATAATTTGCAGATCACACAAAGGCATGGGGTAAGAGAGATACAGTTTACGGAGAGATATTGTTAGGTTAAGTAAGAGGCAAAAGGCTGACCATTTGGTAGTATAATGTGGGGAAATTTGAAGTTGTTCATTTTGGAAAGGAAAAAAAAAATAAAGGAATTTGTGGAGTGTCGACGAGTTGGCTTTTTGGAGCAGCTTGTGGTGGAGCCCACGAGGGAATGGGAAAAGCCGGATTTAGTGTTGTTCAATGAGACAGATTTGATAAAGGATCTTAAGATGAAGGAGGCCTTAGGAGGCAGTGATCATAATTACTCTGAAATTTGAGAGGGAGAAGATAGAATCAGAGGTAACGGTATTACAGCTGAATAAAGGCAACTACAGATGAATGAGGAAGGAGCTGGGTAGAATTGACTAGGAAAGGAGCCTAGCAGGAAAGATAGTGGAACAATAATGGCAGGAGCTTCTGGGAGTAATTCAAGAGACACACCAGAGATTCATCCCGAGAAAAAAGAAGCATGGTCCAGAGAGGATGAGGGAAGTCCTGGAGAGCATAAAAGCAAAAGAGAAAGCATATAATGTCGCGAAGGGCAGTGGGAAATCAGACGATTGGGAATCTTACAAAGACCAACACAGGGCAACGAAGAAAGAAATATGGAGGGAGAAGATTAAATATGAGCGTAAGCTATCCAGCAATATAAAGGAAGACTGTAAGAGTTCCTTTAGATATATAAAGGGAAAAGAGAGGCAAAAGTGGACAGTGGGCCATTGGAAAATTAGTGGGCGGCACGGTGGCACAGTGGTTAGCACTGCTGCCTCACAGCGCCTGAGATCTGGGTTCAATTCCCGACTCAGGCGACTGACTGTGTGGAGTTTACACGTTCTCCCCGTGTCTGCGTGGGTTTCCTCCGGGTGCTCCGGTTTCCTCCCACAGTCCAAAGATGTGCAGGTTAGGTGAATTGGCCATGCTAAATTGCCCGTAGTGTTAGGTAAGGGGTAAATGTAGGGGTATGGGTGGGTTGCGCTTCGGCGGGTCGGTGTGGACTTGTTGGGCCGAAGGGCCTGTTTCCACACTGTAAGTAATCTAATCTAATCTAATAAAATTATGTTGGAAAGATATTAGTGGGGAAGAAGAAAATGGCAGAAGAACTGAATAATTACTTTGTGATGGCCTCCACATTGGAAGACATGAGTAACATCCCAAAAATTAAAGAGAGTGAGGGGGCATGTCTGAGTATGTGGTCATCACCAAGGAGAAGGTGCTAGAAAGACTTAATGGCCTGAAGGTGGATAAATACCTGGACCAGATGGACTACACCCCAGAGTTCTAAGGGAGATAGCTAAAGAGATTGTGGAGGCATTAATGGTAATCTTTCAGGAATCCCTAGAATTAGGGAGGGTCCCAGAGAAGTAGAAAATTGCTAATGTGACACCCCTGTTTAAAAAAGGAGTAAGGCAAAAGTTGGAAAATTATAGACCGATTAGGTTAACCTCAGTCATGGGTATGATCCTGGAATCCATTGTGAAGGATGAGATTTCAGAATACTTGGAAGCATTTGGTGAAATAGGGCAATGTCAGCATGGTTTCATCAGGGGGAGGCCATGCCTGACAAATCTTCTAGAGTTTTTTAAGGAAGTAATGAGCAGGTTAGAACAAGGAGAACCAATGGATGTTGTCTACCTGGACTTCAAGAAGACCTTTGACAAGGTGCCGCACAGGAGGCTACTGAGTAAGATCGGGTCTCATGGTGTCAGAGGCAAGGTGCTAGCATGGATAGAAGCTTGGCTGTCTGGCAGAAAGCAGAAAGCGGGGATAAAAGGATCCTTCTCAGGATGGCAGCCAGTAATAAGTGGTGTTCCGCAAGGCTCAGGGTTGAGACCACAACTTTTCATTTTATACATTAATGATCTAGATGAAAGAACTGAGTCACTCTGTCTAAGTTTGCAGATGATATAATGATAGGTAGAGGGACAGGTCGCATTGAGGAGGCAGGCTGGAGTGGGATTTGGACAGGTTAGGAGAGTGGGCAAAGTAGTGGCTGATGGAGTACAATGTGGGAAACTGTGAGATCATACACCTTGGTAGGAAGAATGGAAGCATGGAATATTTTCTAAATGGGGAGAAAATTCAGAAGTCTGAAGTCAAAGAGACTTGAGAGTTCTAGTCCAGAATTCTCTCAAGGTAAACTTACAGGTTGGGTCAATAGTTAGGAAGGCAAATGCAATGATGGTTATTGAGAGGATATTTTGAGACAACTTGAATATAAAAGCAGGGATGTACTTCTGAGGCTCTATGAGGCTCTGGTCAGGCCACATTTGGAGTGTCGTGTGCAGTTTTAGGTCCCATATCTCAGGAAGGATGTACTGGAGTGTGTTCAGAGGAGGTTCATGAGAATGGTCCCAGGAATGAAAAGCTTAACATATGAGGAATATTTGAGGACTCTAGTTCTATACTCGATGGAGTTTAGAAGGATGAGGGAGGTTCTAATTGAAACATACAGAATACTGAATGGCCTGGACAGAGTGGATGTTGGGAAGATGTTTCCTTGGGAGGAGAGACTAGGATCCAAGGGCATAGCCTTGAGTAAAGGAAAAACTTTTTAGAACAGAGATAAGGAGAAACTTCTTCACCCGAGAGTGGTAAATATATGGAATTCCTTGCCACAGAAAGCTGTTGAGGCCAGGTCATTGATTATTTTTAAGACTGAGATAGATATGTTCTTGAGTATCCAGGGGGATCAAGGATTACAGCGAGAAAGCAGGAGAAATGTCTCAGTCATGATTGAATGGCAGAGCAGACTTGATGGGCTGAATGGCCTAATTTCTACTCTTATGTCTTAACTTAGACAGAGTCTTAGTTAAATGGAGAAAAACTGCACAAAGTTGCAACACGAAGAGATTTGGAGACATTTGTGCATGAAACACAGAAGCTAGCACACAGGTGCAACAGGTAATCAGGAAGGCTAATGGAGTGTTGGTCCTCATTTCAAGGGGGCTGGAGTATAAGAGTAGTGAGGTCTTCGAGCAACTATACAAGGTGGTGATGAGACCACATATGGAACACTGAGAGCAGTTTTGGTTCACTTATTTAAGAAAAAAACATAATTTCATTAGAGGCAGTTCAGAGAATGTTTACTAGGATGATCCCTGGTATTGAGGGATTGCCTTATGAGCTAAAGCTAAACAGTTTGGAACTCACTGGAGTTTAGAAGGATGAACGATGACTCATTGCAACATTTGGGTTCTGGAGAGGCTTGACAGGTTAAATGCTGAGAGGATGTTTCTCCTAATAGGAGAGTCTAGGACAAGAGGGCATCATCTCAGAATAAAAGGATACCAATTCAAGACTGAGGTGAGGAGGAATTTCCTCTCTCAGAGGGTTATGAATCTTTGGAATGCCTTTCCACAGAGAGCTGCAGTGTCTGAGTCCTTATGTATATTTAAAGTTGCGATAGATTTGGGGTGGCACGGTGGCTCAGTGGTTAGCACTGCTGCCTCACAACACCAGGGAACCAGGTTCAATCCCAACCTTGGGTGACAGTACGTGTGGAGTTTGTTCACTCTCCCTGTGTCTGTGTGGGTTTCCTCCCACAATCCAAGATGTGCAGGTCAGGTGAGTTAGCCATGCTAAATTGCCTGTAGTGTTCAGGGATGTGTAGCTGCATTAGTCAGAGGTAAATGTAGAATAATGGGTTTGGATGGAATACTCTTCAGAGACCTATTTCCACACTGTAGGGATTCTAAGAGATAGATAGATTCTCAATCCATAAGAAAATCAGGATTATGGGGAGCATGTAGGAAAGTGGATGCATAGAAATATTGGATCAGTCATGATCCTATTAAGTGGCAGAGCAGGTTCAAGGGATCTACTTCATCAGTTCTTATGACCTCTTCTTTGGCTTGGCATACACTCTTTTCACAGAATTTGAAGCACCATAATATTACTAGTCTATATTCAAATTACTGTATAAGTACAAGTTGTTGTTTGTACTGATTGGTATTAGTAATATTGCAAGTTTTAAAAGAAGGAAATGTGCATGGCAAGTCGAAAACCACTGTATCATTAGAACCAATTGGAGGTGAATTGAGATGGTATCACTTCAACAAATAAGCTTACAGCAGCTTTTCCTTCTTTACAGCATGTTGTGTCTCCTGTAGGAGTATTATTTCTGCCTTCTTTAAGCACTTGTTACACGGATTAATGGATCAGTCATGAAGAAAGTATTCTACCTTTATCACTCTGTAACCTCAATTTGTGATCACAGCCATTTTGGCATCACCTTGATGCAATTGACATGAAGTAACTGCATCTTAGAAAAATACAATTTGGATTAGCTTTTTTTTTATATTTCTTTCTATTCTTTTCTGCAATATAGCTGGTTGGTGTACTTTCCTTTAACATTGGAAATATTCTGCATGTGCACTCCCTTTAGTAATTAGATCTGCTGACTGAAGCAAATCCCTCAATGAGACTAAAGACAGAAAAGCAACTCCTCACTCTTTTATTAGGTTACTAAGTTATTAATTTTACATAAAATGAGAGTAAAAACTACTGCCCATGATATCACCTATAATAACACAGCATTGCTCAGTATATTACAATTTGCATTTGCTCAACTCCCATCTATAAACCTAACAAGTTCTGTGATCCTGAAAACATCAAGAGAAACAGATAGCCTGAGATGGAGGTCACACAGTTAGAACTTACTTTGAACGATAGTAAGGACACAACAGAAGGCAATAAGATGAGGTACCAGTGAAGTCTCTAATTATCTCTAATTGCCAGTCTTATTTACCTGTTTCCTGCACTGGTCAACTCAGTAGTATTGAAATTCAAATACCTCAGGCTTCAGATCAGTGCCTTTAGGAACTGTGCAGACAGCTTTTTAAGTTGAGAATATCAATGTGTAGGAACTTTCAAATGAATGCTGTAAGTGTATAAAGTGTTGCCGCTTAACTTTCATTAGTTTAACAAGAAATCCTTTATTCAACTTGACTTTATCCAAACATCAGATAAACTAAGAGCTGGATTTTACAGGGAACCATATCCTTTGTTTCCTACCCCAGTTAAAATCCAGGAGAGATTCTGACAGCATATCTGTTGCATTTTAAGACTTGGAGCAGTGTTAGTTGTTTTCAGGCAAAACTCTCATCCCATCCAAGCAGGAAATTCTACCTTTGAGAGCTGCTGGCCAAGTGGTTCCGTAGTTCAAGGAAGTCATGGCCAGTCCTGGGACTACAGGGAATCCCACCAAGCCGAGAAGCCAAGATTAGCCCCGGATGGGGACTTTAGCAAGGAGTGGAGATGGTTGAGAGAGTCATGCTTAAGAGGGAGGAGGAGGATGAAAGAGGCAGTGAGTTTGGTGAGGTACATCCGGTGGACCTAGGGGGCTCACAATGGAGGTCTTCCGCCCTTGATCTGACACCCACCCACGTAGCAAAAGCTGATGAGGTCCCTACATGGAATGAGCTTCCCCCTGCTGTGTGTGGAAATAGAATAGGGCCCACAAATAAGCTTCTGAGGGGCTTCAGTAGGCCGTGGATGGATGTGTTGCTCAATCTTTAGGCAACTTTTTCTTTAAGTCATGAAACAGAATATTCCTTGTTTCTTTTTGTATAACCAGAAGCACAATTAATTCTCCTAGAGGTAGCGTGGTGGCTCACAACACCAAGGATCCAGGTTCAATGCCAGCCTCGGGCAACTGTCTGTGTGGAGTTTGCATATTCTCCCTGTGTCTGTGTGGATTTCCTCCGGGTGCTCCGGTTTCCTCCCATAGTCCAAAGATGTGCAGGTTAGGTGTGTGGGCCATGTTGAATTGTCCATTGTGTTCGGGTGTATGTAGGCTGGGTGGATTAGCCATGGTAATTATGGGGTTAGGGTGGAGGTGGGTTTGGGAGGTGTGTTTGATGAGATGGGCGAAGTAGCCTGTTTCTGCACTGCAGGGATTCTAGAATCAGATTGGGTGATCCATTTTACCTTAAGAATGTCATATCAAAACATCATAATTTTATGAATCCCATAACAAAACTAAGGCCAATTGTAGATCCTAGTTGAAGTCTGCATAATCATTATAGACTAGGAATTAAATAGGCTTTAGGTACAAGGTTTCAGGTGGAAATACATTCTCTGTTTGCCTTTGACTTCACTGCCCCATTCATTTTTTGGTAGGCCTCCCCCCACTATCTCCAATATCAGTAAATGCTTAGTCAAAATGAACAAGTTGCCCCGAAGGGTCTGTTTTGGTGCTGTATGTCTCTTTGACTCTAAGTCTATGACAGCACAGTGCATGCAAATCATGATTCAGGAGAAAGGAATCTAGATAACCCCCAATGATCATATCATTAAGTTTCCTAAATTCTGAATGTGAATGTCATTAATCATTGAAAGGATTAATATGGTCAGGGTCCCTCAACTGATATTAACATACAATTATATTACTAAAAGAGGTTATCTTACCAGTGAAATGTGCTCAGTTAAGCTTTCTTAATTTGAAAGACAAAAAATCTGTATAGCATTTTTACTGTGATGAAGACACCTGTGAATTTCAAAATAATTCTTCATGTTGTCAATTTGTAAGTAGACCAAATGCATGTAAAAACATTCATGCACTGACTAGAGACTACCACCAGGGGTCATGGGGCCGTGGAAAGCAAGGGAGTGCCAATTTGTGAATGTGAATTATTTTAAGGACTTGAGATATGTATAGCTAATAATTGTGCAGCCTTTGTATGCAACAGAATTCCCGTGATTCTGCTACTGGGAAATTTCTGCTGCAGAGACAGTGAACTGACATTCATTTCCAGTCTCCGGAAACCCTCAGCTCTATTTTGCAGGTTTACTAGTTTCACTTGAACATCAGAACAAAAGAAATGGGAACAGGAGTAGATTGTAAAGCCACCTCAAGAATTCAAAACAATTATGGCAGAACTTCCACCATTCCTTTTCTCTTTCCATACTCCCTAATTCTCTAAGAGTCTAAAAATCTGTACATTCAAGCCTTAATTTTGAAAATTTGTAACCCTCTGAAGGAAAAAAATCTGTTCTCATCCCAGTTCTGAATGATCAACTTATTATCCTGAGACAGTACCCCTATATTGTTGATATGCCAACCAGGAAAATGACCTCTCAGCATCTACCCTACCATTCCTATTCAGAATCAGGTATATTTCAATTAGGTTAGTTCTTATTACTAGCTAATTTGGAATATAAACTTCACTTACTCAGTCTGTCATCATAGGACAACTCTTTTATCCCACAGAGCAATCCAGAGCACCTTTACTGTGCCATCTTCATTGCAAGTATGCCTTTCCTTAAGTATGACCATCAAAGCTGCACATTGTGTTCATTGTATGATTGCACCAAAAACCTATGCAATTGTAGCAAGACTTCTTTGTTCTTCTACTCCAGTCCCCTTAAAAAAAGCCTGCCATTTGCTTTCCTTTTGCAAGCTATTTTTGCATTCTAATATTTTGAGTTCCCAAGTCTCTCTGGACATCAACAATGAAAACTTACATGTCTTTATGAAGTATTCAGCTTTTCTATTCTTACTACCTAAGCAAGAAGTCTCACGTTTTCCATGAACTACCACTTTAATTCTCGTTTACTCAAATGTGTACTTCTTTACAATCTCTTTGTACCCTCCTCACAGCTTACCTAGTGTTGTATCATCAACAAAACTGAATACGTTACATTACTCTTGGATTTTTTATTTCAGTAATCAATATTAATTGTAAATCGCACTGAGACTCCAGGACTGATCTTTGCAACATTACTTCCAGACCAGGCAGCATCCTCAGATGCTGCCTGGCCTGCTGTGTTTTTCCAGCACCACATTTTTCAACGCTGGTAATCCAGCATCTGCAGTCCTCACTTTCTCCTAGCATTACTTCCAGCCTGCTGACTTGAAAATACCCCATTCATCCCTCCATTCTGCTTCCTGTCCGTTACAATATTTTCTTTCCATGCTGTAATGACCAGAAATCAAGAACAGAAATCTTGTTTCTTTGTAAACAAAAAATCTATTTATGATTCTCCTGTGTAACCTTTGGTCAACACTGCTGGTTTCTAAGACATGGCTAAATTCAACTAAAACCCTCCAGAAGTTTCTGCAAGTTGAAGCCAGTGAAACAGGGCTAAACTAATCTCTAGCTCCTGCAAACTTGGTCAACCACCTATTGTGACTATAAAGTGCCTAAAGGTCTCCCACAGTGGTTCGCACCACTGCCTCAGTGTTCAGAATCTGGATTTGATTTCTCCCTGAGGTGAATGTCTGTGCAGTGTTTATACATCCTCCCCCTGTCTGTGTGGGCTTTCTCCGGGTGCTCCTGTTTACACCACAGTCCAAAGATGTGCAGGTTAGGAAGATCACAAAAGAATTCCAAATTATTACTGTCCGTTCCTAAAATGGTAACATTTCAATTTAACACTGACTTGAACCAACAGCATCTTTTCATCTTATAATGGGCATTTTTGATAAGGTCAGTCAAAGTACCTCATTTCTCTGAATGGCTTAGCAGAAAGCATCTTGTCAGATATCTGAAATCTGTGCTTATTGAATTGTGTAAGCATACAGTTTTGACTTCTAACTTCAATCACTGTCTTAGGATCATGAGAAGAGAGCTCCAGGCCTTAGCAGATAAAAGGCCTGTTCTCATCTAACACACACACACACACACACACACACACACACACACACACACACACCCCTCCCACAAAAAGAATTGCAACAAGATCGGCCAACAAAAAAAACTCACAATTAGATATTACATTATTGCATACAAAACCACCAGAACTGATACCAACATCTTTCATTTTTTAGAAATTCAGCTTTTGTAACTTTGTTCCCTTTCTCTTCTCTAACTTGTATGCTCGTGCATAAATAAAGTAGTAAAGTCATATCCCTGTGTTTTGAATGTCTTGTTAAGAAACCTCATCTTTGATTTCACCTTAAAGGTTTTTGATGTGGGTTTATTTCAAAATTGGAATCCAAACACCAGAGTTTGGAGAACACTCTTTGACCTATCAATAATGGACAGAAGTGAAAAAAGAAGGGAGTAAATCAAACTATACCTCGCTGTCATGGACTTAAGAGGGGAAGCAATCAAATTTTAAATTCAAACCCAATTCCCCTTTGTCTGTGACAATGCTAATGTATTTCTCCTAACCCCATAGCCTTGTCTAAGTAAAAACGTTTTGAGTAATACTTCATCTTTTGGAAATCAAAGAATTCCACATCTACTGGATCTCCTTTATCCACTCTACTGGTCACATCTTCAAGGAACACTAACAATGTTTAAAAGGTGATTTCTCTTTCATTAAACCATGTTAACTCTCTGTCGGTTGGACTATGATTTTCGAAGTGCATTTTCAGTAATATATTCCAACATTTTCCTTATGACGTTTGTCTTCACAGCTGTATAAGCTTCCTTTTTAAACTAGCAATATCCTTAACTTTCTGAATATGCCACAGATGGATCTTTGCCACAGAATTGTCATTTCTAAATGCAATGTGTATTTTTAATTCTGAATCAATTCTTTAAACATTTACTTACCACTATACCTTTTCATTTCTTTAAGCAGTTTTAACCTTCTACCTGTGTAGTGACATTTTTAAAATTATTTTCAAACCTAATATGCAATTCAGTTGTACTACGATCACTTTCTTTCCATAGCGATTCTTTTATTCTGAGATTACTAATTAATCCTGCCTGAATACATAATACTAGATTTAAAATATTTATTTCAGATCATTAAAAGTTTGTTAGCTTCCACAATATACCCTGTATTCTCCCAGGGAGTTGTCACAATTGCATTCTGGAATCTCTTCTTCCAAACAATGTTTTACCTTGAGATTTGTCAAGGTTATATGAAGGTTGGAGTGCTGCATGATTATTATTAAGCTCTAGTTCCTTCTTGTTTAATGCAATGGTGCAACATTGCTAGAGAGCTGATAAACTACTCCCACCTGCATACTGAGGGTGGTTAGGCAAAGGCTTTTGTGAAGAAGGTGGTTTATGCTGGGAAACAGTTCGACAGACAGTGGTAGCAGTCCAGCGACTCTTTCCATTTGTTATTGCAGGCAATGAAGTTAGCAATTGACTCAAATACGTGGAAAAATAAAACCAAGGCTATTGATGTCTTCAGCTGTTATGCCAGCAAGCATCGCTGCACAGCAAGCAGAACTGGGAACACTCGCCAATGGTGACCTTACAAAGCCCTGGAAAATTAATGCCATTTGTAGCATCATTCCACAAGAAAATAGTGATTTAACACAGACCAAGAATGAAATACTGTGAAGTAATTCTATTCAAGAGAATTGTAATCTAATCACTGCCAGAGAGACCTAAGCAACCACTTTCATGACCTAATGTGTTAATTGCTCTAAAACATTTCACCAAATTAAAATACGAAAATGTAAATTTGTTTACAGTTCATACTGTCAAAAGATGTCACTGTCAGCAGTAAAAGATTTCCTTTCACAAGGCCAACTATGATTAAATTGTGAGTTGATCTAGTCCTTTCAAAAATTTTCATCTGTTCTCACAGGTGCTCATGACTAGATTGTATGAAACTGATAAAACAGAAAATTGTGGAACGGCAAATCAGGGCAGGACTTATCCACTTGATGGTAAGGTCCTGTGGAGTGTTGCTGAACAAAGAGACCTTGAAGTGCAGGTCCATAGTTCCTTGAAAGTAGGGCCACAGTATTGATAGAATAATGAAGAAGGCTTTTGGTATGTTTTCCTTTACTGGTCAGTGCATTGAGTATAGGAGTTGGGAGGTCATGTTATGGCTGGATAGAATATTTGTTAGGCCATTTTTGGAATACTGTGTGCAATTCTGGTCTTACTGTTATAGGAAGGATGTTGTGAAACTTGAAAGGGTTCAGAAAAGAGTTGCAAGGATGTTGGAGCATTTGAACTATAAGGAGGGGCTGATTAGGCTGGGGCTATTTTCCCTGGAGCATCGGAAGCTGAGGGGTGACCTTACAGAGGTTTACAAAATTATGAGGGGCATGGATAGGATAAATAGACATAGTCTTTTCCCTGGGGTGGGGGAAGTCCAAAACTAGAGGGCATAGGTTTAAGCTGAGAGGGGAAAGATATAAAAGAGACGTAAGGGGCAACCTTTTCATGCAAAGGATGGTGCGTGTATGGAATGAGCTTCCAAAGAAACTGGTAGAGGCTGGTACACTTACAACATTTAAAAGGCATCTGGATGGGTATATGAACAGGAAGGGTTTAGAGGGATATGGCCAAATGCTGGCAAATGGACGAGAGTAGGTTAGGATATCTGTTGGATCCTTGGATCTGTTGGACGAGTTGGATCCAAGGGTCTGTTTTCATGCTGTACAGCTCTATGAATGTAAGAGGCATGTGAGGAGAATGCAGTTGTAACACTTATCTGTATTACATATAGATATTCGCAAACATGTGTATTCTTGGTTTTCTTTTAAGATTTCATGAATCGCCTTAAACAGGAAGAACCAACCTGTCGCTGAATGTCATTCTGTCTCACTGAGACAACGCCACATAACAAGAAACATTAACACCACTTAAAAATAGAAAACAAATGCTTTATCATTTTAAAAGATAAGATCTATGATGCGAAATAATAGTTGACTGAATACTGCAATGTTGACATTCAAATGACATTTAAAAACAACTCTTGACTTTTCTCTCCTAATGTAATGCAATCTGAGCCTTCATTATGTTCAAGCTCAAAACTGATCCAAACTATCTCGGTGAATAGCTAACATTTATCTTTCGAAATTTATCACTCAAGATTTTCCCTGAGTCTTCCTTCAGGCCCTAGCCAATAGGAGACAATGTTGACAATACCTCTTCCACAGAAGAAAAAGTTTACAATTTCATTGAATATCTAAAGCTAATAACTGCCTTGATTTATGTCTGAATGTCCCTTTCCATTTCATAAGCAGATTGAATTGTTGCAGATTGCGCACAGAAAATCCCTGTAGCTTTTTTTTAGGTTCTAAGTAAGGCCTGTCAGCAATTCCTGCATTAATAATTTAAGAAGAACATTTGGCAGATCTGCTCCTGATAATTAATTTTCTGTATTTATTTCATTCTTTTATGAACTCTCTGTTTCAGTCATTTACAAATCTTATGAGCATGGAAATAAAACCCAATTAAATTAATAAAACATTCAGTGCTGCTATTACTACATTTGATGACGTTCAGTATCACATTCTCCAAATTCTTCTACCTGAAGCAAATATTTTAATAGAAACACCACATCAACTGTCATGTTGCATCATGGAACTTTGTATTTTAGGTAGAGGAAATGGCACTTACCAAGGATGCATTTTCTCAACAGATTAAATTCTGAATTTTAGCTATTTTAATTTTTGTGAGTATTTTGATACCTCTGTTGGAGGGTCTTTCATTATAATCAAAGACAATCAATTTTCCTCTAACAGCTGACGTTCAGTGGTTCTGAAAGTACAACAATGAGCTTTCATAAATCACTGGGCATTCAACAGCAGCTGAAAGAAAATCTGTTGAACCCAGGCAATGCATGCTTAAGACAAAGGTCACTCTTTGTTGACATATGCCACACCTTGCTCATGTTTTTGTGTCTCACATAATAAACCATTAAACAGGTTTTAAAGTGAATGCTTTCTGCTTACTAACAACAATCACTAACTGTTCGCCAAATGTTAGCTTCCTTCCAGTATACACTTTTGTAAAGTCTTTTCAGAGGAGTTCATTGCTGCTGTTATAATATTAAAAATAAATTACAAGAGAGATAAAGTCCATTTTACCCTGTTTTTCCTCTGTCTATGCTTTAATTCTATATTAACATTTTGTTCCAATAGTTCTGTATTATTTTCCCTTCATCCTCCTATGTAGCCAATTCACTATTAGCCCTGATTTCCTGCAAAGCCTCACTGTTCAAGGGAACAGTACACCATTAAGACTGTTTTAATCTTTTGTCAAAATGCAAAAATCACCTGTCTGTTGTGTATGTTCTAGGGGTTGAAAGATCATTCTTGAAGTGGAGGGAAATTGAAACTCTATGCAACTTGCATGATGCCAGTACTTCAAGGCATTACACCACTGTGCTGTCCATGAGCTGCATTTTAATGTGAAACAGAATGATGCAAGATATGACAATAGACTTGTAAAATATAATCGCAACAAAGTCAGATATATTCTCATTTTTTCACAAACATATGTAGGAAATGACAAAAACAGAAATCGTTCGAAAAGCTCAGTGGGTTTGCAGCATCTGTGGAGGGAAATCGGAACTGAGGAAGGGTCACTGGATCCAAAATGTTAACTCTGATTTCTCTCCACAGGTGCTGCCAGACCTGCTGACCTTTTCCAGTAGAGAAAGAGAAGGAGAACAAGAGCTAACAGTACTTATTCCTGGAAATTTTATAAATGCTAAAACAGCCTTTTCAGTGTTTGCCACAGTAGCGCTATATGACTAAATAGCCCAGTAAAATAATGGGTAAAAAATGAGGTCTGCAGATGCTGGAGATCACAGCTGCAAATGTGTTGCTGGTCAAAGCACAGCAGGCCAGGCAGCATCTCAGGAATAGAGAATTCGACGTTTCGAGCATAAGCCCTTCATCAGGAATAAGAGAGAGTAGCCAAGCAGGCTAAGATAAAAGGTAGGGAGGAGGGACTAGGGGGAGGGGCGATGGAGGTGGGATAGGTGGAAGGAGGTCAAGGTGAGGGTGATAGGCCGGAGTGGGGTGGGGGCGGAGAGGTCAGGAAGAGGATTGCAGGTTAGGAGGGCGGTGCTGAGTTGAGGGAACCGACTGAGACAAGGTGGGGGGAGGGGAAATGAGGAAACTGGAGAAATCTGAATTCATACCTTGTGGTTGGAGGGTTCCCAGGCGGAAGATGAGGCGCTCCTCCTCCAGCCGTCGTGTTGTTATGTTCTGCCGGTGGAGGAGTCCAAGGACCTGCATGTCCTCGGTGGAGTGGGAGGGAGAGTTAAAGTGTTGAGCCACGGGGTGATTGGGTTGGTTGGTTCGGGCGGCCCGGAGGTGTTCTCTGAAGCGTTCCGCAAGTAAGCGGCCTGTCTCACCAATATAGAGGAGGCCACATCGGGTGCAGCGGATGCAATAGATGATGTGTGTGGAGGTACAGGTGAACTTGTGGCGGATATGGAAGGATCCCTTGGGGCCTTGGAGGGAAGTGAGTGTGGAGGTGTGGGCGCAAGTTTTACATTGCCTCACCTTCATTCCCCTACGCCCTCGGATTAATGAGTTCAACACGCGGCGAGATATTGAACAATTCTTCCGCCGCCTTCGCCTCCGTGCCTACTTTCACAACCAAGACTCCCGCCCACCCTCTGACGACCCCTTCTACCGCCTCCAACACACCCCATCCACCTGGACACCCCGTGCTGGCCTCCTACCCGCCCTCGACCTCTTTATAGCCAACTGCCGCCGTGACATTAACCGACTCAACCTGTCCACCCCTCTCACCCACTCCAACCTCTCACCCTCAGAACGTGCAGCCCTCCACTCCCTCCGCTCCAATCCCAACCTCACCATCAAACCCGCAGACAAGGGAGGCGCGGTGGTAGTTTGGCGCACTGACCTGTATACCACTGAAGCCAAACGCCAGCTCGCGGACGCCTCCTCTTATCGCCCCCTTGACCACGACCCCACCTCCCACCACCAAACCATCATCTCCCAGACCATCCAGGACCTCATCACCTCAGGGGATCTCCCATCCACCGCCTCCAACCTCATAGTCCCACAACCCCGCACCGCCCGTTTCTACCTCCTGCCCAAAATCCACAAACCTGCCTGCCCCGGCCGACCCATTGTCTCAGCCTGCTCCTGCCCCACCGAACTCATCTCCCAATACCTCGACACGGTCCTGTCCCCTTTAGTCCAAGAACTCCCCACCTACGTTCGGGACACCACCCACGCCCTCCACCTCCTCCAGGATTTTCGCTTCCCCAGTCCCCAACGCCTTATTTTCACTATGGACATCCAGTCCCTGTACACCTCCATCCCCCATCACGAAGGACTCAAAGCCCTCCGCTTCTTCCTTTCCCGCCGCACCAACCAGGACCCTTCCACTGACACCCTCCTTCGACTGACTGAACTGGTCCTCACGCTGAATAACTTCTCTTTTCAATCCTCCCACTTCCTCCAAACTAAAGGAGTTGCCATGGGCACCCGCATGGGCCCCAGCTATGCCTGCCTCTTCGTAGGATATGTGGAACAGTCCATCTTCCGCAACTACACTGGCACCACCCCCCACCTTTTCCTCCGCTACATCGATGACTGTATCGGCGCTGCCTCGTGCTCCCACGAGGAGGTTGAACAGTTCATCAACTTTACTAACACCTTCCATCCCGACCTGAAATTCACCTGGACTGTCTCAGACTCCTCCCTCCCCTTCCTAGACCTTTCCATCTCTATCTCGAGCGACCAACTCAACACAGATATCTATTATAAACCGACTGACTCCCACAGCTACCTGGACTACACCTCCTCCCACCCTGCCCCCTGTAAAAACGCCATCCCATATTCCCAATTCCTTCGTCTCCACCGCATCTGCTCCCAGGAGGACCAATTCCAACACCGCACAGCCCAGATGGCCTCCTTCTTCAAGGACCGCAGATTCCCCCCAGACGTGATCGACGATGCCCTCCACCGCATCTCCTCCACTTCCCGCTCCTCCGCCCTTGAGCCCCGCTCCTCCAACCGCCACCAAGACAGAACCCCACTGGTTCTCACCTACCACCCCACCAACCTCCGCATACAACGTATCATCCGCCGCCATTTCCGCCACCTCCAAACGGACCCCACCACCAGGGATATATTTCCCTCCCCTCCCTTATCAGCGTTCCGCAAGGACCACTCCCTTCGTGACTCCCTCGTCAGATCCACACCCCCCACCAACCCAACCTCCACCCCCGGCACCTTCCCCTGCAACCGCAGGAAATGTAAAACTTGCGCCCACACCTCCACACTCACTTCCCTCCAAGGCCCCAAGGGATCCTTCCATATCCGCCACAAGTTCACCTGTACCTCCACACACATCATCTATTGCATCCGCTGCACCCGATGTGGCCTCCTCTATATTGGTGAGACAGGCCGCTTACTTGCGGAATGCTTCAGAGAACACCTCCGGGCCGCCCGAACCAACCAACCCAATCACCCCGTGGCTCAACACTTTAACTCTCCCTCCCACTCCACCGAGGACATGCAGGTCCTTGGACTCCTCCACCGGCAGAACATAACAACACGACGGCTGGAGGAGGAGCGCCTCATCTTCCGCCTGGGAACCCTCCAACCACAAGGTATGAATTCAGATTTCTCCAGTTTCCTCATTTCCCCTCCCCCCACCTTGTCTCAGTCGGTTCCCTCAACTCAGCACCGCCCTCCTAACCTGCAATCCTCTTCCTGACCTCTCCGCCCCCACCCCACTCCGGCCTATCACCCTCACCTTGACCTCCTTCCACCTATCCCACCTCCATCACCCCTCCCCCTAGTCCCTCCTCCCTACCTTTTATCTTAGCCTGCTTGGTTACTCTCTCTTATTCCTGATGAAGGGCTTATGCTCGAAACGTCGAATTCTCTATTCCTGAGATGCTGCCTGGCCTGCTGTGCTTTGACCAGCAACACATTTGCAGCAGTAAAATAATGAAGCAATTTTGGTATCAACATTGTTTTGCAGCCAGATATGTTGCCACTCTAATTACGGCATATAGGCTTTTCCCTGGAACTGTGGTGCTGGAAAAGCATAGCAGGTCAGGCAGCATCTGAGGAGGAGGAGAATCTTTTGGGCGAAAGCCCTTCATCAGAAATTGTTGGAAAAGCTCAGCAGGTCTGGCAGCACCTATGGAGAGAAATCAGAGTTAACAGAGTTGTGGGTGGCACAGTGGCACAGTGGTTAGCACTGCTGCCTCACAGTGCCATAGACCTGGGTTCAATTCCCGACTCAGGCGACTGACTGTGTGGAGTTTGCACATTCCCCCCTGTATCTGCGTGGATTTTCTCTGGGTTTCCTCCCACAGTCCAAAGATGTGCTAGTAAATTGCCTGTAGCGTTAGGTAAAGGGGTAAATGTAGGGGAATGGGTGGGCTGCGGGTCGGTGTGGACTTGTTGGTCCAAAGGGCCTGTTTCCACACTGTAAGTAATCTAATCTAACACTTTGGGTCCAGTGACCCTTTCTCAGTTCTGATTTCTCTCACAGATGCTGCCAGATCTGCTGAGTTTTTCCAACAATTCCTGATGAAGGGCTTTTGCCCGAAATATCCAATCTCCTTCTCCTCAGATGCTGCATGACCTGCTATGCTTTTCCACCACCATAGCCTCGACTCTGATCTCCAGCATCTACAGCCCTCATTTTCTCCCTTTTTCCTGGATCTGCCAGGTTACTTCAAGAAAGCAAATATTTTGAGGTTTGCATCCGATGTTCATTCTCCTCTTTTTCTAATACTTGCCAGCAACTTGTTCTATTCAACCTGCTATAGGAGCAGTGTGGACCTGAAAATTTGTGCGTTCCTATATTGTTCTGATGTCCTCTCCTCTTTTGATTAGCTCACCTTGTTCTAGCAACATTCCCTATCCTAAAATATTGTTATTGAGTCCCTCCCTCAGCTTTTACATTGGACAGCAGTTTACCCCCAGTGATTACGACTTCTATCTCATCACATTTTATCTTCTTGTTGTGGTTCTATTCGCCGAGCTGGGAATTTGTGTTGCAGATGTTTCGTCCCCTGTCTAGGTGACATCCTCAGTGCTTGGGAGCCTCCTGTGAAGCACTTCTGTGATCCTTCCTCCGGCATTTGTAGTGGTTTGAATCTGCCGCTTCTGGTTGTCAGTTCCAGCTGTCCGCTGCAGTGGCCGGTATATTGAGTCCAGGTCGATGTGCTTGTTGGTTGATTCAGTGGATGAGTGCCATGCCTCTAGGAATTCCCTGGCTGTTTTCTGTTTGGCTTGTCCTATAGTAGTAATGTTGTCCCAGTCAAACTCATGTTGCTTGTCAACTGTGTGTGTGGCTACTAAGGATAGCTGGTCGTGTTGTTTTGTGGCTAGTTGGTGTTCATGGATGCGGATCGTTAGCTGTCTTCCTGTTTGTACTATGTAGTGTTTTGTGCAGTCCTTGCATGGGATTTTGTACACGACATTGGTTTTGCTCATGCTGGGTATCGGGTCCTTTGTCCTGGTGAGCTGTTGTCTGAGAGTGGCAGTTGATTTGTGTGCTGTTATGAGTCCTACTGGTCCCAGCTCGGCGAACAGAACCACAACAATGAGCACCTAAGCTACAAATCTTCGCACAAACCTTGATTTTATCTTCTCTTTCCTGATAATGATGTTTTTCAAGTCCTCCTTAAACTCTTGTCCCATTATTCACAGCAAGCTATCTATCTTCGGGTAAAAAATGAGGTCTGCAGATGCTGGAGATCACAGTTGAAAATGTGTTGCTGGTTAAAGCACAGCAGGTTAGGCAGCATCCAAGGAATAGGAAATTCGACATTTCGGGCATAAGCCCTTCATCAGCCCTTCCTGATGAAGGGCTTATGCCCGAAACGTCGAATTTCCTATTCCTTGGATGCTGCCTAACCTGCTGTGCTTTAACCAGCAACACATTTTCAAGCTATCTATCTTGCCTGGCATTAATTCCCATGGTCTTGACCATAAACAAAGCCATCTCCAAGCATTGTCCTGTTAGTCCAGTTTGTAGTCCAACAGGTTGAGCTCTCAGAGCGCTGCTTCTTTGTCAGGTAGCTAGTGGGCCAGGATCATAGGACACAGAATTTACAGTGAAAGATCAAAGTGTCATTTCAAAGATACAAGAATCAATCCAACAACAGGAGAAAAGATTACGGATTGGTTGGTAAAACAAGTCTCATTAGTTGAGGCGTGGCCATAAAGAGAAGAACAAAGAACAATAGACTCCCAAGCACCAGCTAATTCAAAAAGAAAGGCACAAGGCTTGAACATATTACTTTTGTGTTAGAGAACAGGTTCATGAATGTTAAACACTGGCGCAGGCTAGTTTCTTAAAATGCATTCACGTGATGTGAGTGTCACTGACTAGGCCAGCATTTATTGACCATCCCTAATTGGACAGAGGGCAGATAAAAGTCAACCACATTTCTGTGGGCCTCGAATCGTATATAGACCAAACCAGACCAGGTGAGGACACCAGTTTCCTTCGATCAAAGACATCAGTGAACCAGATGGGTTTTTTTTCAGCAATCAACAATGGTTTCATTGCTCACCATTAGACGCTCAATTCCAGATTTTTATTAAATTCAAATTCCACCATCTGCCATGCTAGGATGCAAATCCATCTCCCCAGAACATACTTGGGTCTCTGGCTTAATAGTCTAGTGACAATACCATGATAAAATGAAGAACTGTATGGTGGACATCTGAAACAAAAAGTGCTAGAGAAACTCAACAGGTCTGGCAGCATTCTTTGGAGAGACAAAACAGAGTTGATGTTTTGAGTCCAGTGACCCTTTGATAGAAAACATGCCCCAGACCCACAAGTACACCCTACCCCCAAACTCTGTTTCTCCAACACAGGCTTCTTGCATCCCTTACTCCCTTCATACTGCCATTGGTAACATCTGGACCACGTTTTCTGAAATTTCCTCTCTAATCCTCCCCATCTCCCTCTTTTCCTTTAAGAATTTCACAAAAACCTGTTCTCCGCTTCATCATTTGGCCACCTTTTTCCTATTTTCTCCTTCATTGGTTCAATATCTGTTCTCATCATTAAAATACAATATGAGTGCAAGGAGTTGTTGTTGCAAACAGTTTTCAGATTATCTACTTCCAAAGTTTATAACAAGTGCAATTTTTTCTGTCTAAGTGTTCTGGGTAATCTGCTAACTCTATTTCATGTTATGCTTGTCTGGTACAAACAATTTGTTTGAGGTGGAATGAAGCCCATTTATGTTAAAGCTCATGTTATCACTAGTTCAGCTTTTTTACAAATAATTATATCCTGGTTCATTAATGGTCCATTAATGGATCATTTGTTGGTTTCCCATTTCATGAAGATATCTGGCCTTGACTCACTTGCAATTCTAAACTGTAGTTTTACAGAAATCATGATTGACGCATGCAAAGCTATGAGTTCCTGTGGTTTAAATCCTCTCCCTGTAGAATGAATTGCTGATTGCTCTTGTTCCAGCATGTGGGTCCTTATTATTACTAACTGTGTTTTGTGTAGCTCATGCTGATGACTCTGCCTGATTTCTTACACAAGGTAACCTCTAATTTTCATTTACGATTTGCGATGTTACTTCTCCACCTCACAAAATCAGTTATCAGCTCCATTACTTAGATACTTACAGGCCTTTACAGCTTATTTTAAATGCGCAGAACATTTACATAAATCATGAAATTTAATATCCCATGCAACTAAAATATTAAAGTTACGATGGTTAAATACATGATAGGATGCATTCATCATTGTTACTGATCTGTGGAACCAATCCCAGAGATCGTGTTTGATACTGTCATATTCTAGGTTTTGCTTAATCACATGCCAATTAGCATAATTTGCAAAGCTGTCCTTAATAGTAATTCTCACACATTCTTGAAACAGTAATTGGATCTGTTGATTTCACTATAAACACAAAAGATCCATCCTGTATATCTTGACTCACTTGCAATTCTAAACTGTAGTTTTACAGAAATAATGACTGACTCATGTAAATCTATGATTTCCTGTGCTTTAAATCCTCCCCCTGTAGAATGAATTGCTGATTGCTCTTGTTTCAGCATGTAGGTGATGAAACTTTGTTAAATGGACTCCTCAGCCCATTCCCCTTCTTATTCCTCTCTGCTCTTACGCTGAATGGGCAATGCAGAACAAAGAAAAAAGTGACCATATGGACGTGGCTTCCCCATTTTTCAAATGAAACCATTCTCTCTCTACCACTCTGCCTGCTCTCCATCTCCATCGGTTCTCATAGGAATTTCTGTTAGAATCCAGATGTTGGTTGCAGCTAAATACTGCAGTAAAAATCACAACAATGTGAAACTAAGGTACTTTGACTTCTGGCTTTATCATGATTGTACCATGACACGATGGTGTGATGCTGCTGCTTGGAACATTCAATGTGTTCACATTGTATCATAAAGCTCAAGATTAAACTATTATCATGTTATATTTTCTGACCTCAAACTTAGAAAAGTTTGCAAGTTTTAATCAGACAAATGTAAAATGTGCCTTTGCACCACAATCCAACTATTTGTACAATAACACAACAGTTACAGAATTACTGTTATTCAAGGAAACATTTAAAGGGCTTTTTTTTTCATTCAGAATGAAAATACCACAGCAATTCATGTTCTTTTCTGTAAATATACTGTATTTTCTAAAGGGTCCATTTCGTTTTTGAAGTATTTTTTGCTACATGACTTGGTGAAGCTGATGTGTCACATGCTGCTCTAAATAGAATTTAAACATATGTTGTTACTGTCTAGAAGTTGAGTTAATTGCGTGACCCTAAGAATACACAAGATGACATAAACTCAGCATAAGCTCTGCTTCTGATGCATTCTAAGTGCATCTGTAAGAATCAACTGTTATAGAACTAGGTTGCCTGAAATAAACAGTTTAAATGTGCATTTTCCTTTTACGTTTCAATGACCTATGCATATCTGAATTCTTATGCTTGAAACTGGTGGAATTGGATGAAGAGGTGTAGGAAAGTATCGTGCTGACCATAAACATGATCACGGAACAGTTGAGCTGAATGGTCTTTTTCTGGGTTGTATATTCAACATAATTCTGTGTAATTCTCAAATTATATCATTCTGAGAAAAATGTTAAAAATGTGAATGAGTACATTGAATGCTCATGTGTTTTAATGAACAATCTTCAATACAATCTTTATTGTACAGCCACAGCTATCTTGCATCAGTGAGTGAATCCATCCACAGGAGTCTTGATTGTCTGGATACAGCAGAACTGAATTCACCCAGCTTTCATGGATGGCATGAGGACTACATGGGAAGTTCAGACACTCTCAAATCCAACCCGATTAACCAGGTGTGTATAATTTTGGTCTCTTGACATAAACAATGCCATTTAGGCGGTCTTTGGATATCACAAAATAAACTAAAACAACAAGAAAAATCGACTGATTTTGCAGCTAGTTAGTTAAATATCCTAGAAGATTCCAATGACCAAATCATTGGTTTCAAAATTGTGGAGGTCAGGGAAGGGGGAAGAATTTCATGCAATAACATTAAAAAGTAACCCATAAGAGCCACATAATGGGGATTATGTGCTTTTTCAACTGGTTCCTGGAAATAAAATACCAAATGTTTTTCTTACTTTAATCGGGTACATATTATCAGACCAGGGTCCATGCAGTTTAGGTGCATGATAATGCAATTATGAGTAAATACTACTGCTACAAAACAATCAATGCTTAACATTCATTGGTCAAAATCCTAGAACTCCCTTCTTAATGTCATTGTGAGTATATGCAAAAGGATTGCAGTGGTTCTGGAAGGCAGCTCACCACCACCTTCTCAAGGGCAATACAGGAAGGGCAATAAATGCTGGTCTATCCAGCAATGCCCACATCTCATCAGTGAATAAAGTAAACTTAATGTTTAAGCATAAGGTTGTGTTATGTATTCAGGACAAATGAAAAAAAAATCCAGTCATTTTCACTGCTCTGAATCTGGGCAATTGCCATCATTAGAATGCCATTCTTAAATTAAATTTTATTCACACAGTCCGCAAGTTCTGGTATATTGTCTGAATGACCACCTGTGCAATAGCCATCAGAGCATTTGACTGAATACAGATATTTGTTCTGCATCCATTCTATGCTGATCTTGGTTAGGTAATGCCAAATAGAATATTGTGGAGAGAGTTTGCAAATTGTTTGGTAGGGATGATTTGATGAGACAATGTGGGATATTCCTGTATACATTTAAACTGCGTTTTACCTGAATTGTGAATGCTTGGTTGAACACAAGATTCAAGTCGGTGCTTGAGAAATTCTAAGTTAAGGATAAATGAGTTACCTATTAGTAAATACACTGGATGAAAGCCATTAGCAACTGTTGAAAAACAACTATTAATGTAAATGCCTAAATAGAAACTATTGTGGGAATATTAACTTGCCATGGTAAGCAATTGTCAGTGCATGTGGTAGTTTTAAGAAGTCAAAATTACTTCTGAAGGAAGCCAGCAACATTCAAAATGCTTGGCACCATCCAGGACAAAAAAAACCTGTTTGATTGGCACTACATCCACAAATATCCACTCCCTCCAACAACAACACTCAGTAGCAGCAGAGTCTATTGTCTACAAGATGGGAGATGAAAATTCAGCAAGATTTCTCAGCAGCACCTTCCAAAACCATTTCCTTCAAGAAGGACAAAGTTAGCAGATACATGGGAACACCACCATCTGCAAGTTCCCCTCCAAGCTACTCAACATGCTGACTGAGGAAGTATATCACCGTTCCTTTAGTGTTGCTGGATCAAAGTCCTGGAACTCCCTCCCTAACAGCTAATGGCTCCAGCAGTTTAACAAAGTTGCTCACCACCACTTTTTCAAGGGCAAGAAATGCTGACCCAGCTAGCAAAGCCCACATTCCATGAATTATTTTTTAAAAATCTGTACATGTAAAAGCAAACTGTCCGTCTGACTCCCATGTTTTGTTTGTTAGAAAACTCCTCTGAAGTCTTTGGGCCAATTTAAACCGAACTTAGTAGGATGATATCTGGACTAAGTGACATGTTGTCGGGGTGTTGACATCCTAACCACACCACAGGGGTGCAAATATGGGTAGTCTAGCAGAGATTTCAATAGCCATGCCTATATTGTTGGTACCTTTAACTACGGAAAATGCTTGGGACAGTGCCCAGAGCAGATGGAGTCAAGGTCAATTTGATGGACAACAGCACAGGATGCATGACTGCTGGGCACTAAGACATTGAAAGGTCAAATACACGAAGCTACATTTAATTTGCAATCATTTCATTGTCCATCTGCAATCCTGTTAGGCCTTGTGGGGTGATATGCCCTCAAAAAACCTCACACCACTCGTACTTCATCAAAAGTAGCAAAGTTCAACATTCTCTGCCCAAACTATTCAGGTGAGCCTAGTTGGTGGTTCCTACAAAACGTGCTCGCTAGTTCTTCACTAATAAAAACAAGCATGTGGACGGTGAGATGAAAGGACACATGTCAAAACACTCCTTTTCCCCTCATAACCATCCTGCAAAAGCCCAGTATTATCTCGTACCTCCTTACAGAAGTTAGACAACTCCAACCAGAATGTTATGAATGAATTTGCCCAGATGTCCCACAATACCAAAGTGGTCAAATTACTATGAACACAAGGTGCTACCAATGCAAAACAGTCCTATTTTATTAGGCAACAAGTTACAATAGCTTTTCCTACAAAACAATACTATCTCTAATCCTATTTGGCCTCTTAAGCTCAATACTTCATAAGTCTCCTGTAGATTATCTCAGCTGCTTCCTCTCTCTGTGGGACTGTGAAGCTGCTTTCTTTTCCCTTCTCTCTCTCCAGGTGGTCAGCTGGTCTCTACCTTTTGTCATGTCAGTCTCCTCAGAAGGTCCAAAAGTGTCCAAGAGATTAGTCTGTAGATGAACCCTGTTTTTATACCTTTTTGGTTGGTTTTCTGGAACTTTCTATAGTTCTGGCCAATCATGGAGACTCGCTTAATAGTTTGACACATTGTCAATCATTTGGATGGCTTGCTCCTGTTTGTTTCGTTGTGTAGCAGGACCTGGTGCCTTTCTGACTGGGGTTTCTTTGTCTGGTCAATAATTTGTTGGGGTATGTCGGTCTAGAACAGCTGTTGTCTTTTACATTATGCTAACATCTTAAGCACTGACTGTTTTATTTGCATTGTGTGTCTAGATTTTGTGACTTCAGAGTTTTATTTAACCAATGTATCCAGCACCATTTGCTGTTTACTAACTTGGCTAACCTATCTCTATCCAGATATAAGTTTGCTTACGGAGCTGGAATGTTTGTTTTCAGATGTTTCGTCACCATACTAGGTAACATTATCAATGAGCCTCTGGTGAAGTGCTGATGTTGTGACCCACTTTCTGTTTATGTG
The DNA here is from genome assembly GCF_020745735.1 of Hemiscyllium ocellatum. Classification (NCBI taxonomy): domain Eukaryota; kingdom Metazoa; phylum Chordata; class Chondrichthyes; order Orectolobiformes; family Hemiscylliidae; genus Hemiscyllium; species Hemiscyllium ocellatum. The sequence continues at coordinate 46,240,046 of NC_083415.1, forward strand.
TTTAGGTTTCCTTGGGTTGGTGATGTCATTTCCTGTGGTGATATCATTTCCTGTTTTTTTCTCAGGCGGTGATAAATGTGGTCTAAGCCAATGTGTTTGTTGATTGAGTTCCAGTTGGAATGCCATGCTCTAGGAGACACATGCAAATTCCTAGAAAGATGGCATTCTGACTGGAACTCTATCAACAAACACATTGACTTGGAGCCTACTGACCACACTCTGAGAAAAAGAACTGAAAATGACATCATCACAGGAAATGATATCGCCAACCCAGGGAAACCTTAACACATATATAGAAAGCAGGTCATAATACCAGTGCTTCACCAGAGGCTCACTGATTAGATTAGATTCCCTACAATATGGAAACAGCCCTTTCGGCCCAACCAGTCCACACAGACCCTCCGAAGAGTAAGCCACCCAGACCCATTTCCATCTAACTAATGCACCTAACACTATGGGTAATTTAGCATGGCCAATTCACCTGACTGCACATCTTTGGACTGTGGGAGGAAGCCAGAGCACCCAGAGGAAACCATACAGAGACAGGGAGAATGTGCAAACTCCACACAGACAGTCACCAAGGCTGAAATCAAACCTTGGACCCTGGTGCTCTGAGGCAGCTGTGCTAACCACTTAGCCACCGTGCTGATGATGTCACCTTGTATGGTGATGAAACATCTGAAAATGAACCTTCCAGCTCAGCAAGCAAACTTTCATCCAAAACCTCAACCTGAGCTACAAATCTTTGTAGGCGTAGTGGACAGCAAAGTGGGTTGCCTCAGATTACAACAGGATCTGGACCAAATGGGCCAATGGGCTGAGAAGTGGCAGATAGAGTTTAATTCAGATAAATGCGAGCTGCTGCATTTTGGGAAAGCAAATCTTAGCAGGTCTTATACACATAATGGGAAGGTCCTAGGGAGTGTTGCTGAACAAAGAGACCTTGGAATGCAGGTTCATAGCTCCTTGGAAGTGGAGTCACAGTTCAATAGGATAGTGAAGAAGGTGTTTGGTACGCTTTCCTTTAATGGTCAGACTATTGAGTACAGGAGTTGGGAGGTCATGTTGCGGCTGTACAGGACATTGGCTAGGCCAATGTTGGAATATTGCGTGCAATTCTGGTCTCCTTCCTATCGGAAACATGTTGTGAAACTTGAAAGGGTTCAGAAAAGAATTACAAGGATGTTGCCAGGGTTGGAGGATCTGAGCTACAGGGAGAGGCTGAACAGGCTGGGGCTGTTTTCCCTGGAGCTTCTGAGGCTGAGGGATGATCTTATAGAGGTTTACAAAATTATGAGGAGCATGGATAGGGTAAATAGACAAAGTCTTTTCTGTGGGTCGGGGAGTCCAGAACTAGAGGGCATAGGTTTAGGGTGAGAGGTGAAAGATATAAGAGACCTAAGGGGCAACATTTTTACGCAGAGGGTGGTACATATATGGAATAAGGAAGTGGTGGAGGCTGGTACAATTGCAACATTTAAGAGGCATTTGGATGGGTATATGAATAGGAAGGGTTTGGAGGGATATGGGCCAGGTGCTGGCAGATGGGACTAGATTGGGTTGGGATGTCTGGTTGGCATAGAAGGGTTGGACTGAAGGGTCTGTTTTCATGCTGTATATCTCTATGACTCTATAAAACTCGCTATCTATCTGTGTTTTAGCAGCCAGCAGGCCGCTACACTAGAATCTGAGTTTGAGGCTGATTCTGCCTCCTGCATAAATACAGTTGGGACAAGTCTTTCACAGAATTCTCAGAGTCATCAAAACTCAGAGGATGTTGTCCACAAGGTATCTCAGAATCAAGAGAATGAACCTCTAACTCTCCTGAGGCAATAGGAGTACTACCACATTGGAATAATAGGAAAAGAAAGGGAAAGAACTTGTAGATTCTCAAGATAGTTCATCTAGGTGTTTCAAAATTGTTTACTTCAATATTTTTCAAGTTGGGTCATCTGTCCTTTGTCTGGGAAATAACAGGATGAAAATTAGAAATATGATTGGAAAAAAACAAGAGAACCAAAATGTTATTACAAGTAATGAACTGAGATATTTACTCTATGGGCATTCGAAGTGAATGTGCCAGGTATTAAAGCTGAAGCCTTAAGATGTGCTTTCATCAACTTTAACAATGTACTCCAAAATAGAATGTGTCTACTTCATGTCATTAGTCCCTGTTTTCTTTAATATTTCATAAGTTCTATGTTCATTATATATATATATTGTTACTTTGTAAGGAAAAACCACTGGTGGCATAAATAGCAAGTGAAGACAAAATGTCTGAAGCAAAAGGTTAAAAAAAAGACCAACTGTGATAGACAGCAATTTAGAGAAAGGGAAAATGAAGAGGCTCAGGCAAGATGCATCAGAGTGCAAGAATGAACCAGTGCTGCACAGCAGGGACCAAGACTCCTTTAATCTCTGATCCTCTTCATTAATATGAGTCACATGCAGAGGATGATGTTGGTATTACACCAGAGATTTATTAGTCATATGCAAGCACACAGTGGCAAAACTGCCACCTACATTGTATCGTACAATTTGTAAAGTACAATTGCAACCTGAGCCACCTGACCCATTCAGTGTTCCTCTTAAGGGAACAACAGAATCAAATCACCTGTTAAAAAACATCAGAGCATCATAACATCTAAGTAGGAACATTAAAGAAAATACTTGTTTTGGCTTAAAAAGGAAGGTTGTTAATGTGGTCTATCAGGAAACGTTTAATGTTTCAACAAACACTGAAGATAGTAGCATTGAAAATGCTACTCCAGAGGCTGTCTTTGACACTGATGATAAAACATTAAGAATGTTGCTACCAAACATTGAGGAAATGGGTATAGAAGTCAATTTGGATCCTGAGCATTTAAAAGTAATACGAGGACATAAAGAATGGTTAGTAGAAAATATATTGTAAAAGTTGTAAATCTAATTAAACTAGAGTCATGCCTAGTGAAGTAAAATAAATGCAAGTAAGTTCAATGTGAAACAAATATTTTCTGTCAAATAATGTTTTGAATATAATACTTGAGTGAATTTAAATGTTTGTGTTTCATATTTGTGGAATTAAAATAATCATGTGAACGAAGTTAATTAAGGAAACAGTTGAATGAAATCTGTTGGATAAGAAATGAACTCAAATAAATTAAAACATGGAAATATTTTCATGGTCCAACCTGTCACATTCATTCCAGTTGCCACAGGTTAGATATATCAGCTTTTTAACCTCGTAACAACATCTTGGATCTCTTATCCTTTTAAATCCTATTTCTAATTTTCATCACTTTATTTCACAAAGGACAGATAAAGCAATTTGTAAACTATTAAACAATTTCAAAACACCTCAGTGAACTCCCTTGAGAATCTACAAATTCTTTCCCTTCCTTTTCCTATTAGACTAATATGGTGCTACTCCTATTGCTTCAGGACAAATGGAGGCTCATTCCCTTGACCCTGAGAGACCTCATGGCCAACATCCTTTAGGTTTTGAGAACTCTGACGATTCTATGAAAGACTGTCCTCACTGTACTTCGGGTGGGGGGGGAGTAAGAAGGTGTGGGGGGAGACAGTTGAGGCAGAATCAGCCAATGGGACAGGAGGCAGACTCTGGGCTTTTGCAGAATGGTTACGGGGGACCAAGGAAGAGGAGTTGAATTGTTTTGAGAAAATCTCCACTGCAACGTGTCCTTTCTCCATCTTTTATCTCATCATCCACCTACACTTTTTTATTTGTCAGGAACTCGCAAGGAATTCTGTGAGGTGCTGAATGACCAAAGTGAGGCTTTCCTCCACCTGACGTAAGCTGATGGATTGAATGTACAGGGCAGTGGTCAGAGTCAGCTCCCACTTAGGCAGCATCTGTATCTTCGGATCCAAGGAAGCTCCGAGGAGGTGATCACTATGTCAGTGGAGGTGGATATCACTGAAAATGTCTGAGACATCCTGGCACTCATGGTAGACTCATAGAGTCATAGAGATGTGCAGCATGGAAACAGACCCTTCGGTCCAACCGGTCCATGCCGACCAGATATCCCAACCCAATCTAGTCCCACCTGCCAGCACCCGGCCCATATCCCTCCAAACCCTTCCTATTCATATACCCATCCAACTGCCTCTTAAATGTTGCAGTTGTGGCAGCCTCCACCATTTCCTCTGGCAACTCATTCCATACCCATACCCTGTGTGAAAACGTTGCCCCTTATTAGTTGCCCTACTCTGGAAATGAACCACACAATATTTCTACTGCTGTTCCAGACTTCTCCCATGATTCTGCCACAAATCCCACCAGAGCGCACATCGATAGCCCCCTTAAGATTCTCTCCAGAATCTTCCCAGTTGTCCTGGACTCTGACACCTGGCTCACCGTATGTGACTTTGAGGCCTCACTGAGCTTTGTATTTCTGTGCTGGTGAATGGTATGCATGCGTCATGTGACTGTTTTCTATGGACTTTTCATCCTTCTCTGCTGCTGCTATGAGTGATGTTTAAAAGACCTATCAGAGATGAAGTACATGAATTAGAACTGAGAAGGTGAAAAGGTTCAAAGTCAACAAAATCAAAGTGGAGATCATCATATTCAGTAGCGTTGAATCTGTATCATCATAAATGTTGTACCGTGGCATGTAGCCGTGTGATTTTTTTGTGTCTGTCAGCTGGTAGCTAGCAAAACACCATATCTGCCGTCTGCATACATGCAGAAATCCTGATTCTCTGAAGTGTATCATACTTGACAACAGTCAGCATGATTATAGCTGGAGGACCACCAGTTGAAACAGGTTTTGACTATTTCCAATTAGCTCATATTGTAAATGATGGAAATTCAGCGCCCCCTTTACAAAGCAATTAACAGATGGTCAATATTGGAACATCATTCAAGCATAGATGCCATGAAGAGGTCCTGAGAAGTTTCAATTTTTGTATGTGTCATGACTTTGTTGGAAAAGGCTAAAGTAGGTATTGCAACAATATAATTTTAAAATAATGTAATCAACATTACATTATTGGGCGGCACAGTGGCACAGTGGTAGGCACTGTTGCCTCATAGCGCCAGACACCCAGGTTCAATTCCCGCCTCAGGCAACTGTCTGTGTGGAGTTTGCACATTCTCCCTGTGTCTGTGTGGGTTTCCTCCGGGTGCTCCTCCCACAATCCAAAAAGAATGTGCAGGTTAGGTGAATCGGCCATGCTAAATTGCCCATAGTGTTAGGTGAAGGGGTAAATGTCGGGTAATGGGTCTGGGTGGGTTGCGCTTCGGCGGGTCGGTGTGGACTTGTTGGGCCGGAAGGCCTGTTTCCACGCTGTAAGTTATCTAAAAAAAATTGAACATTTAGTACTGTATAGTCTTAGTGAAATATTACTCAGTCGTGAATTAGTCTATTTTCTTTCTCAAAGTGGTATTAGTTTTACATATAACTATAGTTACATATAGTTACATATAACTGTTAAGCAGCAATATTCCTTTACATGGTTTAAGAATCTTACATAAATGAAAGTTGACCACACCGACCAACATCCCGACAGAGGAAGCATATTCTAAGGATTTAATATCATCAAGGCAACTTAACTTGAACCAGATACTTTAGTCTTTCACAAATGTGTTTTTTCCATTTATAGCTTAGCAACTTAGTTACTACTTCATGAGGGAAGTCATGATGCAAAAGGTTAGACGGTTTTATTCCATGTTTAGTTAAATGTGTAGAACAGGTCAAATGTTTTCACTTATTGTGATAGTCAAACTTACTTTTTTGCCAAAATATAATTCTTTAGTTTACATAGTAGTATTGAATGGATGATAGAAGTGGATTCAGTAGTATTTTTCTCATGGAAGTTAGAGATACATTTGAAGAAGAAATATCGCAGGGTTATGGGGGAATCAGATATTTGTATAAAAGACCAGGTATAGGCACGATGAGCTAGATGACAGCTCTCTGGCCAAATGGCTTTTAGTGCATGACTAAAAATCAAAATTCTCCACTCATCCAATTCATCTTGCTTGATGTAAAAATGATTTCCAAATCCCTTTTGTCCTGAATTTTAACCCTTCATGATTATTTGATGTACAGCTAATCTACTTCATGCAACACACTTCCTGTTTCTGAATTAACAACTCGACTTTATGTTGACGGGGAAGGAGATGCAGCCTTCGTCACCTTGTAGGTCATACATATTACTGTCACAGTATGCCAGCGACGAATGGTCCAACGTTACATAGAATTACATAGAATCCAAAGCAAAGTAACAGGCTATTAGTCCTGCTGCTGTATGCCAACATGTAAGCTTCACACATATATCCTCTTACCCTTTTTTCACCTAACACTATTGTAATTCATCAGCAGTTAGCAAAGAGAATTATATTGAACTGGTCATTCAAATACCAATCAAGCAAAGTGCAGGGTATTAGGTGTTACTGAGCTTCATGTGAGTTGTTACTTATAACTTGAGTCTTAGAGACAGCCTTACCCTTATTCCAATGGACTCGGCTTCTATCATGTTTTTGTAGCCACAGTTTTGAAACCCCTGTTAAGATTCTGTCTAAAAGTAACATTCAAAATGTTGATTACAGGAAATCCAAACATGATGTTGATGGTTCTTTCATCTCAAGCCCCAACTGCTCTAATGTCCTCCTGGTCAAATTCTCATTCTCCATTAACTGCAAATATCAATCCATCTAAATCCCTGTGGCCCATGTCATGCCTTGCTAATGATCTATCACTTTCTGTACTAACCTCGTTGGCTTCTGGATGTCCCATGACTGAAATTAAAAACTTTATTGTTTTTGTGTAAATCTTTGTATAGCCTTGGGGCTCCCTCACTCAGGAGTCTCTTCTTGGATTTTACCTCCCTATCCTCCAACCTTATTGATCTCTTCTTCTGTCAGTCTCTTCAGTCTAGCATTAGAACCCATGCTTTCAGTCACTGAGGTTTCCATCATTAAATTTCTCAAGCTCTTTATATTTCTATCTGTATTAAAAGTCTCACAATTTTTTTTTGAACAAGCTTTTGGTCATCCCTCATTATATCGTTTTCTGAAGTCAATATCCCCTCAGGTCCTGTGCAGTGCAAACAATGTTATATCATTCGGACAGGTGTGTGGCCGTGATGTGACTAAATTTTCATTGACTGCTTAACTATGGCTAAAGGTATCAAACATTGTACTTAGTTATCTTTTCATTGCTTAATCCACACTCAGTTTCACTTTATTACATTTGAAGGAGAGAGAAATGGATTTCAGCAATCAATATGAAAATATCTGTGAGTCTGTCTTCAGCGAGGTGGACTCCCAAGCAGTGGATGCTCTGGACCTGCCCATACCTGGCTGCTTCCGCTCAAGAAGTCACAGCTACCTAAGAGCAATCCAGGCTGGCTGTTCTCAGGATGATGACAATGCATCTGTCCGCTCAGTGTCTCCTCCACCTATAGCAACCACAGTTCGAACCATGCAAACCAACACCAGTAAGTATCACATAAACTATCTAATTCCCATTCAGTACGTTGTGATACTTTGAAGGATCAGAAATGAGTTAATTGTGCACATTTTGCAGGTCTGTTTTGAAGAAATCCCATGTTGCATCAGATAGTGTTTATTACATTATGAAGGTCCCTGGCATATCACTTACATCCTAATGGTGAGCTGACCTGATCCTTCAACAATTAGCTAGTTCTAAGTAAGCAATGGCCAGCATCACACAGGATATAAATCATATCCAAGGGTTATCCATGAGCTATTTAATTTATACATATACCTATTAAAACATAGTAGAGTAAAGGTTTTTTAAAAATTATTTTTGTTGTCTATGGTTTAGTTCCCTGAAACCAGAGTCATACAAATGTTAATATGTTATTTGTTGTATACGTGGGTTTAGCATTGTTGTTGTGGGCATCCAGTTAGTCTGAGATGAACAAAGAATGCGATTATAGTACTTACAAAACTCCAACATGTAATGCATAAATCAAAATGTATTTTCACTTTTAAACGTTTGCAATGATGAAGGAAAGTTGAAAATTGTTGTTCTGATATTGTGATTTAAAAAAACTTTTAATGCACCATTTTAATATGGATATAAGGCATAGGAGAAGAATGTAGCAGTTGTGCATGATTATCCACCCACTGTGCTGCCTTTAGATGAACCATTCCAATTGAGTTGAATAGATTGTGTTGCAAGTCATTGTTCTTTAACTTTGGCATGGATTTTAAAGTGTTTGGATAATTCTGGAGATGGTAGTCACTGTTGGATTACAAAGTACAACATTGCAAAAGTTAATGGTTTGTGTTTTCATGTAAAATTTGAGAATGATTTTGTGGCATAACAAAGAATTTAGATTTCTCATGAAGAAAAACTTTATTTTTAATTGCTGAAAATATATTTTAAATATATTTTTCCCTTGCTCTCCTGAATACAGTTCTTAAAATAAGATGCATAATGGAAATTATTTCATTCATTCTTCTTTACTGGATTTCCATTTAGTTGTACAACTTTTTAATGCTAACCTTGTGGAATTGCTGTTTGTATAGGAGAGTAAGTTCTTTTTCTATTGGACAATATGTTTGTGTATTATTTGTTATAGCAAAGACCAAAAAGTTGTCATGACATATCACAACAAAAGCTTCGTGTTTGAAAGGTGATGGGGTGGTGGCGACGATGGATGATGAATCACGCAAGTTTTCGATCTCACCCATGCCATCGGACAGAAGCATCAAGTGGATACCAGCTACTTTCCTACAAAGAGATATGGAATATCAATGGATGTAACATCCTGGGCCATTGTGATGTCAGCGCTAGTCTGTCTTTTTCCAGCCTAAGCACAATTTAAAGGTCCAAAAATAACATGAACAAATGTTGATCTTGGCATAAATCCAGCTAAGTTTTCTTACTATTGTGTTATGAACTGCACTCAACATTGGAGCAGTGAGTTAACAGACTTGTTCAGGAAACTGGTGCAGCATCTCACCCACCCTTTGTAGCCAGATTTATCCAGACCAGAGAGATTCGATAAAGTGGAGGTAATCCATGGTCACAAAATCAAGCCCAATACCTTTGTGGGGCCTCAACTGCATTGAGCCAGACATTTGGAAGAAAGTCTCTTTCTGGGAGTTGTAAAGAAAGCCTTACATGGAATTAGTTTGGAAGTACTCAACCTAACTCCTGGTGGACATTGCTCCTACTCCAGAAAGTTATTAAATTTGGCAATTGTTTGCATTAAATATCAAATTAGGATGGTGTGGGAAATGGAACTGTCACTCTAGAGGACTTAAGTGCCATACGCTAAAGTAGGTGAGGAAATTTATGCACCATCTAATCCATAGCTGGATGCTGATGGTGGATGCAGAAGTAGTGTTCTGCAACAGGAATGACCCTCACCTTATGATCATAAAAAATTATCATTTGAAACCAGTGGCTTGAATAATTTCATAATAAAGGTTCCAGAAAATCAGGTAAGGTTGGTATAACCTTCTGGAGTGTTGAAGGATTCTGGGGAAAAAAAAGCCACAAAACCTTATCACCCTCTGCAAGGAGGTTGTGGCTTATGATTATTTTGAAGAAAGAATATATTTCACAATATTGGCCTGGAACTCCAAGTCTGTTTCTGTTCCTTAGCCGAATATAAATATTAAGAGATGAGATCTCTGGCACTTCCTATGCAAATAAGCTTTTAATTGAGAGATGGAGGAGCTAATCCTCGAGTACCCAGCTCAATTTCAGCCAATTTGGTACACTTACTTTGAATATTTCCAGAGTCAACGTTTGTTGCTACTGAGCAGTTAAATACAGCATTTATTTTACATGGCCCAACCTACTCAAACTAAAGTTGTCCAAACTTTTAAGTGATCCATTGGACTTATCGGTCAAGAATCACAGAGCACGGCTCAACATGGACAGTACTTCATAAAGCAGTCTATGTACAGGGAGTTGTATTCAGAAATCTCACCTGAAATGAGCAGAAAGGTGCAGGGCCAGCTCTATATAAGTAGCTATACGTGCATTTCTTCTGCTAACAAATAAAGTTTATTCACAATGGCTTCTATAATTGCTATTATAATGTCATCTGTACTTTCTCACCTATGTAAAATCTTGTTTTGATTACAAGTACTTGAAGCACAATAAAATTAGGGATCACTTATTCCTGGGAAGCTGGGAAAAGAGAAACCATTGTGAACAATGTCACATTGACCAAATAAAAGTCAAAAGAAGGAAATGTTTAATATCCCACTGTAACAAAGAATTTAGTCATATTTGGTTCATTTCAAATTACTATTAGAAGCACAAATGTCTGCTAGGATAGTGTTAAAATAAATAACTTTGAGATTTATGCATGTTTAATATACAGTGAGCTGAGAATAGGATATTTTGACTAAAGACACTTTCATCTGTACTCATAAAAGCATCACATTGCTATTAATATGATTTAAAACTCTTGTTGTGAGCAAAACAGTGTAACTACTCCTTAATATGAGCATTAACATGGAAGAATATTGATGCATTTAAAGAATCAGAAACATTTCATCTTGATGCAGAATTTGGCTGCAGGCCCAATTTGAATTGTAAATGTGATTGAGGAATGGGGGAATTGAGCAAGTGATAAATTTGCACAGTTATGATGACGTGCGGCTGGACCATTTTAACTTAAGTTTGCCAACTCTGGTTGGGCTGGACACTGGCAGCTTTTCTAACATAATTTCTGCCTTCAGACCCATTCTGAGATAAAATCATAGTTCAGTTCATACCAATCAGTCAATAACAGTGCTTACATTATTCATAATCCCCTATGCTGCAAAAACTAGTTATGATAGAGTATGCTCCGCCCAACTATGCTGCATCCTGTTCACATTATGGCCCAATGTTTTGAGAGTGTGACTGAAGTGAAACAAGATAGGAAAATGCTCTAATAATTTTTCTCCCAAGTGGTTTTAAGAAATGTGCAAGAGTTGACTTTTTTATTATTTTAGGAGACTCTAGCTTAATCAGAGAGGCTTAATATATCTATTATAAATTTAGGTCTAGTACCATAGATCCAGATCTCTAACCTGATTCTGCAGAAGTCATTCCCCAACTAATAGGTGGAAGCAAGAGTTTGAACAGGAAGAGGGTGAAACCACAGATCCTCCTACTAATCCAGGCAGTAGGTTTGAGACAAGCTGACAGTCAGGAATGAAGAACACTTGAGATAGCTCAGAAGGAAAACAAACAGTAAACCCCAGGTGTGATACTGACTGGTCCAAATCACCTTTCATACTTCAAAATGGAGTTCCAGCATGATTAATACATTCCATTCCAAGTATTACTGCTTTTTTCCCCCGAGATGTACTAATTGCTTCTCTTTTGAGTCCAGAGAACCTTGATCCTACTGAGCAATACAGAAAACAGCAAAATGTTTAACAAATTACCTGGTTGGGCCACTTCTGGCCTTAAAATGACTTGCTATCAGCTTTCCCTGACACCAACAACACTACACAACTCAGAGGAACCAAACTAAATACATCAGGGCCTGAATGATGGCCCAACAAGAGAGTGACACAAATGGGGAAGTACCTATTCTGCTCCAATTCCAATCTGCTGTGCACCCCAATCCCCTTGGACATGGAGGCAGGGGTTAATATCGAGTCATGTGTGTTTTTCTGATTTAGACATTCAACAGTCATTGGATGTTTATGTGAAGGGAAAGCAGTTTCCATTGGTGTTCTGCAAGGCTTATTTTAGGTGCTTTGCTCTTTGTCATATATGTTAGTGACTTATACTTAAATGTTGGAGGCATGATTGAGAAATCTGCAGACAATGGAAAATAGACTAGATAGTTCATAGTGAAGAGGATGGCTGTAGATTGCAGAAAGATACCAATGGTTTGTTCAAATGGACAGAAAAGCGACAAATGAAATTCAGTCCGGAGAACTGTGAAGTTATGCATTTTGGGGGAGCCAACAAAGCAAGGGAATGCACAAGAATTGGGAGGGTCCTGAGAGGGTTGGAGGAAGTGAGAATCCTTGGACTAAAGATAGCATGACAGGCAGATGAGTTGGTAAAGATGACATATGACCGCTTTCCTTCACTGGGTGAGATATCAAATACAAGAGCAGAAATATATTTCTGAAATTACATAAGACACTGTTAACCTAAAGCTAGAGTTTTGTGTACAATTCTGGTCTCCATATTACTAGAAAGATAAATTACCCTAAATAGAAAGTACAAAGATTTACAAGAATATTGCCAGGGCTTGAAAATTGCAGGTATAAAAAAAATTAGATAAGCTGGGGTTGTTTTTCTTTGAATTGAAGAAGCCAAAAGGTTGTTTAGTTGGAGATATATAAAATAATGTACAGCTTTGATTGAGTGGACAAGGAAGACCTAATTCTCCTAGCAAAGAGGTCAATTACCAGGGACCACATATTTAAGATGAACTTGGAAGGAGTAGTAGGGATATGGGGAAAAGCCTTTTTCATCCACAGAGTGAAGAGTGTATAAAATTCACTGCCAAGTTTGGTACTTGATGTCAAAACACTGAACTCATTTAAAAGGAACGTGAATCTGTACCTGACATGCTGTAACCTGGAATGCTATAATCATGATCCTGGTAAATGAGATTAGCATAGGTGGCTAGTTTGTTCAGCCAGTGCAAACACTGTGGGCCAATTGACCTCTTCCTTTACTGCAATGTCCCAACAGTTCTGTGGTTCTTTACTAAAAACTTAAACATTGTAGTTTTAATTTTGATTTGCATGAAGTGTAGTACAAACTAACTGCCTCACGAGTGTTTCTGCAATTATGTAGTGACGTCCTTAATTAAGTGCAATAGAATGTTGCGTGTGGGTGGATCACTTGCTTAACTGGATACTCAGGAGCATGTTTAATTATCAGTGAGATGTCTGAGTTGTGTAATCTTAAGAGTATCCACACCTTACATGTCTTTGCCAAGTATCACTTGATAATAGCGAAAATTCACTCAAGAATCTTTTGTAAGCTTGTAGTTGTGCAGTGAACATAGTAGATTTTGCCAATAAGGACTGATAAATAATGTTGATAATTCATAAATAATAACAATTAGTAGTGTTTTAATCAGTACTTCAGAAAAATATATCTCCTGATTTGGTGGCTAAAACTGTCAATCAGTAACTGACTAGTTTCAAGAACACAGTTCATCAAGGAAAGAAATGGCTCACATGCAAATGTTCATGAAAATTTTACTTTGAATGATTTCTATTTTTTTTCGATGAAGATTGCGTATTAACATTTACTACGCTTGTGTTGCATCCATTTATTGTACCACTCCATTTACAATAGACAATTAATGTCTGAATAAAATAGTGGACAGGAAAAATGGTATGAGTCTCATACATGTTCAAACTTCAACTTCATCAATCAAAATACATATTTTAAGATGGCAGGAATATGATTGATTGTAGCATGTGTTATCATGAGGAAACATGATGAGGAGTTTTGCCTTGTTGGCAAACAAAGAAATTAATGCATTTCTGAGTTGGGTCTCATTTGAACCAGTACCAACATTGATGATGCACAGTCTCAGCAGTTACAGCTAGATTGTGGTCTGAGGAATTTTAGCATCCAACTATTTTCCAACTTTTAAGTTTAGAAAAATGTATCAATCTTTCTTATTGCATATACATTTTTTTGTTGGTTTTGGCCCAGCAGTTGACAGACTTTCCTGTGGGAGAGGTCAAAATTCAGAAAAGTTGCCCTGAGATGTAATGCTTCATGGTTCTTAATAACCCACACATCTCTAATTCAGAGCCTAGTTCAATAATTTCAAATCAGCTCTTGCATTTACATCAAACACACGTGCAACCAAGGAACAAGAGTAGGCCACTCGGCCTTTTCAGCCTAATGTGCCATTTAATATGATCATGACTATCTGTCCAAAGATGTGCAGGTTAGGTGTATTGGCCGTGCTAAATTGCCCACGGTCTCTGGGGATGTGTAGGCTAGATGGGTTAGCCATGGGAAATGCAGGATTATAGGGGTGGGATGCTCTTTGGAGGATCAGTGTGGACTTGATGAGCCAAATGGCCTACCATCACACTGCAGGGACTCTATGATTGTATGACCTGACTTTAATCCCAATTCCATATTCAGGTACATCCCGATAATCTTTCATCAAAGACCACTTTGTTATAAGACCACAAGACATAGGAGCAGAAGTTAGGCCATCCAACCAATTGAGCCTGCTTCGCCATTCAGTCATGCTTGATAAGTTAGTCAACCCCATTCTCCCTCCTTCTCCCCATAACCTTTGAGCCTCTTTATAATCATCTTGTCAAAATAAATATTCAGCAGATGAGTGTCCTCAGTAATGTTATTATTTGACACTACAAGATAACTTTGCTCTAGATCCCTATCCATCTCTTTGTTACTTTCATGTTAAGCACCTCCAAGAATCAGATGATTAAAAGACAATCTTATTTGGGTTGACTTTAATGTTTCTTTAGATTAATTAGTTTTATTTTCAAACCTATTTTCCTAAATGACCTATTCAGTGATGTTATTACACATCTCTAGAGCAGGTGAGACTTCTGCAATATTTTTACATCATACTAATTTTCTAATCCCTTTAAATGTACCCACATGTACATGTTTATTTTGTTAAATGGTAAATGGTTTACAATGTCAATTTTGTGCACATGACAAGAGATTGAGGCAATGTGCATTGAGATGAACCTAGTATCGCTCTTCACTTTTCCGAAATAGAAGCAAGAACAGGAGCAAGCAGTCCCTTATCAATTTCTGGGGAAACATTTTAAAGCACTTGTCACACAGTTATCCAAATATTGCAGGCATTATTGTCATGTTGGTAACTGTGACAGCCATTTTGCTTATAAATTGCCTCAAAATGCTGTCTGATCATTTGTATCTCGGGTGCTAATTGAGGAAGGATTGTGATACAAGAAGACTCTGACTTGCCAAACATAACGCTGTGGAGTTTTTTTATATCCTCCCAAAGTGACCAGCTGTGACAACGCAGTAATCTGTCAATACTGCATTGGAATGTCAGTGAAGTTTTAAAAGTATATTGACCAAGGGAATTCAGACATGGTTTGTACAATTAATGCAAATAAGTTATATAATCACATTATTATGAAGTGAACCGACTTTGTGCAGGGTGGAAATAAACAAGATTAACTCAAAACTGAATCATACCAGTGAGATATTGGAAAGCCTGAAGAATTATTAATACCAACTCATCAACATTTCCATGCTACATTAAGAATCTCATTTAATACTGCAAGTGGATGAATTCATTGTAAAAGGATGGTATCCATTCCTTCTGGGAAACTTGTCAATATGTTTTGGATGGCGTAAGAGTTAAAACCTGCATAGATTGTAAATCAAAGTAAAACTAAAAGTGTTGCTCTGTAAAAATGACATTTCAGTTGAACAATGTCATAGATTACAAGAAGCATGAGATTTGACGGGGCTTATTTTTCTTGTACAATTTACCATGAAATTCATGTTCATTATTACTGGGCCCCAGGTGTTCGAATGGCTCTCAGTGATGTTAAATTCTTGAACTAATTTTACAGTTTATAAATTGGTGGCAGAATGCAATTAATTCATACTTAACAATTCTCATCAGATCAGTCGACGCATTTTGCAATGAGTTTGATATTGATTTTCTGAACCATGAGTTGCATCAAATTTTTATTTTTCAAGCTGAATAATTGATGAGATCCATGGTGGCATTACCAATAGCATTACTAATGTACTTCTTAATGTGTTCTGACAGCCCTACCATACAAGATTCATCATGCCCTTCTCTTTGTGTCATTCACAAGCAGTAACCTACTTTTAGTCCCTGTAAACACTAACGGATTTGAGATAAAGATACAAAGTAAAGCACGTGATATACTTGCTTAAGTAAATATGATAGAGTCAAGAAATTTTAATTTCTAGTCACATATGTTGTAATTTATGTACTTAAGATAAAATTTCTACTACTTTGTCAATTAATTTATTCATATTTTTTGTTAATACAATTTTATTGTCAGATATTACTTTCTTTTAAGTTTTCATATTTTTATTACACATTAATCTTGCAGGTACTGTATTTAATATTAGTCATGGCTAGTCTCAGAGATAATTTTAAGGAAAGTGTTAACTAACATATTTTGAAATGTTGATACCATAGTTACAGTTGTGTCATCATAGTCTAACCAGACCAAAGGGACTGCTCCCTCATTAGAGGGAAATGACAGATGGTGATTTAATCTGTGCACTACCAGACCTCTGGTGAGGGAAGAGGGTGTGAAGGAGAGTCCTTCGTAGTAACCTCAAACCAGTGATAGGAATTGAACCCACTCTGTTGGCATCACACTGCTCTGCAAACCACCAATCTAGCCAACTGTGCTAAACCAGTTCCCTTTAGTCACAGTAGCAGGCAGAAGATTGTCATGTATATTGATCCCAGCTGATGGTATACTATACAAGTCAGATGTCTGAGTGAAACCTGACTTGTTAGATCATAAGTTTTATTTTTGTTTGTCATTGTCACTACTGTAGTGATCAGCTACTAAACATAATCACATGAGGCTGCCAATGTTCTGTAACAAAAGAACACAAATTTATCATACAGAAAGAAAAAATGGTTGTGCTTATATATAGATATATCTGGATGACAATTTAGAAAGGTCTTAACATAAGCAACAAAAAGATTCAACCTCTTCCCAGCGAGATCCCACACAGTCACTCAATCCCAGTAAACTATCAATTTTACTTAAACTCTTTAATTTGTTACTCAAATTATTCTTTCCAGCCCTTCTCCTCAAATTGCTGAGGACTTAATTTTATTTCTGTGGTCATGAAAATATCTTATCTATTCTGCAAGCCTGGAAATTTCTACAAATTCTCATGGCCTGAAGACTTCAATAAACTAAACTCTCACAATCTCACAAACATGACTTCTAAATATTTGTTTTTAAATGTGCTTCTGCTAAAATTATTTATTTTGGACAAACTATACTAGTGGCCCCATGCTATCAGTCTTTTCCTACATCATAAAAGTTAAACTTTGTATTTCATCAATTCACAACTCAGGGTAGTTGATCGAGTCATTTAGCTAAGTCAATACTGTCTTAAAAACAATCTGTCTTTAGTTCACTGCTCAAAATGACTTGTGCCCATTGTTGTTTTTTTAAAAACAAGTCACTTTCACAGAACATAAAATAAAAATCCTTTTTTTATTGTGGTTAGCACTGCTGCCTCACAGCGCCTGAAGACCCGGGTTCATTTCCCGACTCAGGCGACTGACTGTGTGGAGTTTGCACGTTCTCCCCGTGTCTGCGTGGGTTTCCTCCGGGTGCTCCGGTTTCCTCCCACAGTCCAAAGATGTGCGGGTCAGGTGAATTGGCCATGCTAAATTGCCCGTAGTGTTAGGTAAGGGGTAATGTAGGGGTATGGGTGGGTTTCGCTTCGGCGGGTCGGTGTGGACTTGTTGGGCCGAAGGGCCTGTTTCCACACTGTAAGTCTAATCTAATCTAATTTGTAAGTCCAAGTTCACAAGTAATAAGAATGTATCACACATGCAAGTGTGGTATAATTTACAGATTTATAGAACAGCATTTCTTAGGTTATCATCTTACTTCCATGTTAAAATACCTTACCAATCTTTTGGGAAAATTTAAGTGTTAAATTGCAATTAAATTGTAAAGTTTCATGGTAGAATGATGATACCCTAATGGCTAGCAATGTTCAATGTCTCAAATGTCAACTACAAATTTCACCATTTTATGTATATGTATAAAATACATTGCATAACAATCAATACCTTTTGTGTTTCATTATACAATATAGCGTTCCTTCCCAATCCCCATTGTAGACAATATTAGTAACAATTGTTTCTCTTCAGATGTTTCTCTTCTTTACCTAAATCTGCTGTCTATATCCTCAAAAAAATCTAAATTTGCCGCCACTCTTCGTGCAAACTATCATCTAATGTCCAACTTTTCACTCTTCTCCGAAGTACTTGGCCATGTTTTCACCTCCCAAGTCCATTCTCACCTTCCCCAGAACTGAATCGTATTCCCACCTCTAACACAGTATCAGGGCATCTAACCCAAACTGTAACTAACTTTTCAAAATTCCAGATTCTAAGATTACAAAGGGTTCTTGATCACATGGGTCAATTGGTTGAAAAGTAGCAAATGGGGTTCAATATAGGTGACCTTATAGATATTTATATTAACATGACGGGTATAGATTGGGTTATTGATAGAAGTCTTTTCACGAGGATGGGGTATTTCAAGACTAGGGGACACATTTTTAAGGTGAGAAGAGAGAGATTTAAAAAAAATATGAGGGGCAAATCTTTTACACATAGGGTGGTTTGTGTGTGGAAAGAACTTCCTGAGGAAGTGGTGGATGTGGGCACAATTACAATGTTTAAACAACTTTGGATAAGTACATGAATAGGAAAGGTTGGAGGGATTTGGGCCAGGAGCAGGCAGGTGGGACCAGTTTAGTTTGGATTACGGTCAGCTTGGGTTAGTTGGACCACAGGGTCTGTTTCCATACTATGTGACTCTATGACTCTATGACATACTATGCAACTCCACTGAGGGTAAGTTTCCCACGCGATTTGTATGCAGCCTTTCACTGGATGACCACACCATTCTATTCTGCTGTCTCTCCCCTGTCATGGAGCTAAATAGGACTGCTCCCAGTTGAATCCATTCTTAGCTCTATATTCGTAGTCATAGTGTCACTTACATTGGCTTTTCTCCTGTTCCCACTCATTACCTCCATTGTCCCCAAAGGATCGATCTTGGAGAAAGTGCAGAGAAGTGGAACTAATTGGATAGTTCTCTCAAAGCACTAGCATAAGCACAATGGGTTGAATAGCCTTGTTCTCACCTTTGTAATTCTATGAATGTGCATAAATATTTTAATAGGGAGACTTATATCACTATGAAGAAATGTATTTTAAGTCTACTTTATGTACATGTCAGAGCTGCTCTGTTTACATTACATTTCATTGTGAAATCCCTTTATTACTGGTTTTGCTTACCGTGAACATTTGAAAAATTATATCAGTAACTACTGAAGCTCTATTAGCTCTTCGGTTGCCAGGCAACTGCTTAACTATCAGGATATGCATGTTTGTAGTGTTCTCATTATAGATTCATACTGACAGGAATCATTGGTGAACCTGGTAAGGTTTTTGCTTTTAACCACACACACTGCTAACGTTTTTGAATTTACTGTGGTTCTAACTTAATGGTAACAGATTGTACTAAATTATTTTAAAAATCAAATGACTTCACTGTAGCTCTGTGAGCTTTTTATAGTAGCAACAAACTTAATGGACTGTTGCAACATGAAAAAGCCTTGAGCTAATTGCTGGGCTAACACTACACAAACTAGCAAACACAGCAATGATGTTATATTTCAAGAAACCAAGCAGAAACAAAATTAAAGTTTTGTTCAGAGTCTGCTTCCAGCGAGTAATCAGAGGGCAGGATTTTTCCGATGACCTTCAAGGCTCACTCACGCAGTCAAATAGGGATCAGAAATCCACACTGTTGGGGCAGAGATATTCACCTCTGATTCTCTTCAAATTGGTCAGAAGGAGTTTTCAGCTCTAAACTAGCAGACCGCCCTTGCAGGTACATGAGGGAAAAGGCAACTCACCTGCTCTCCAACTTTAAAAATAAGTTTTTCTAAATTTATGATTTTTTTTATCAGCTGGACCACTATTACATCACTACAAAAGAAACTTCTTTTACCAGGGCACCTGCAACTACAGGTATTAATCAGAGAGGGTCTCTCAGCCTGCCTGAACCACTGCCCTGACCTCCGGTCTGTTTACAGCATGCCATCACCAGTCACTTGCCCTGTTTCCTATCACCTGAGGGGAGGGGGTCAGGATGAGGACAGCAGGAGAATCCCAGTTTGATTCCAGTAATTGGCTTTGAGTGGACATTAAATGAAATCACAGCACATCACTTGCAAGTGGGTGGTTCTGCTACTTCCCCCATCATTTTATAGATCCCCTCCTGGAGAGACAAAATTGCCAAATGCCAACCCGAAAGCATCCTTGGCATCTTCGCACAAGTGCATTTTTCTGTGTATGTGTTGTCTTCCCCCTCAGTTGGCTGTAACACATCCACGTCAAGGAAGTGTCAGCACTATATTATCACAATCTAACATGAATATCCTGAGATATCTTTCAGGAGTTTAATAGGCCCAATTCATTCCATTACCACTGAGCTATCTGTTTAAATCCAGTACCCTGCCCTTTCTCCTCCAGGCACATATGTCAATGTTGTAAATCAACCCAAGGTGAAAAGTAAATATTGAAATGAACAGGCAGGAATCAGATTTTTTTTATTATTCACTCATGAGATGCAGGTATCACTGGCTAGGCTACTAATTATTGCTTATCCTTAATTGCTCAGAGGCTGTGAGTGTGTAGCCACATGTAGGCCAGACCAGGTAAGGATTGGCAGATTTCCTTCTCGAAAGCACATTAGTGAATCAAATGGGTTTTTTCATAAATCAGCAAAGGTTACATAGTCACCCTTAGACATTTTCTCAAAAAATGTAAGATGTATATGAAATCAAGCATTAGTGACGAATCAATTGCAATACACAAATTATATAGCATATGCCATTAAATAATGGATGCAGGTTCTGTAATATCTTGCACACCTTCCATAGTTGTGACATCAGGAAATGCAGCCTGGGAACATGATGGAGCTGGGGAATCAGCAAACTGACCAGCAATTCCACTTGTCTTCATGCCTGCTTCCACTGGGGCTTAGGATTTAGATCGTATTTACAGACATGTGAGTTTATGGTGGAATTTCAATCTGTCACCCAGTTGCAACCACCAAGGTATAAAATTAGCATTGCAAATCAGAAGTCAATAATGCATTATATTTGCTACATTTTAACAATGTCACTTCATTGACTGTAAAGCACTTTGGACCTGAGGCCATGAAAGTGCGTTATAAATATGCATACTTCTTTCTTTATACTAAACAACCTGATATTTCCTAGGAGGAATTGAGGACCGCAGATGTTGGAGATAAGAGTCGAGAGTGTGGTGCTGGAAAAGCACAGCAGGTCAGGCAGCATCTGAGGAGCAGGAGAATCAACATTTTGGGCAAAAGTCCTTAATCAATTCCTGATGAAGGGCTTTTGCCCAAAACATCGATTCTCCTGCTCCTCAGTTGCTGCCTGACCTGCTGTGCTTTTCCAGCACCACACTCTCAAACCTGATATTTACTTCTGTTCATTTCACATGGAATTGGATAGTAAGGCCCTGCTGAAGATCTAAAGGCTATCAGAATATTAGCATTCTCGCTGGGCGTAAGCTTGCGGACATAATTTATTGGAAACCTCCACATATAACCCCACTAACCTATGCAGGATCAGTGGGAAATTTCCTTTGTTGTATATAACTGGCAGCACTTGAGCCAATTCTCCACCCCTTCATTTCCCTCTGAGGTGGATGGAGTGATTGAGGGAGCAGTGCTGACCTATACCATTAGATCACTCTTTCCACAACATTGGAGTTGAAAGTTAGTGTACCTTTATGTATCAGGTTTAACACACAGTTTGATTTGTGTAGACAAATATAATTGGATTGTTTGGAATTTGACTGAGAAAAGTGCGCAAACCTATAAAAATGTGACCGTGAAATGATTTTGCCCACCAGAAAGTTCTGTTGTGGTAGAGCAAATAATATGGCCTCCTACTCAGTTTGTTTTGCCTAATCTGTACAACATATAATATGTTAAGATGCATCCTTCAAAAAAGATGTGTCTGCTATTTTTACTTTTGCGTTTTTATGGTTGTAGTTTCTCCCAATAGAAATGATTTAAACTGATTAATGAACATCTTCTTGGTGAAAAGACAAATAAAAAGCCACATTTTTGACCTCATTGCATCTCTGATGTCTCGAAACACTTCAAAATGAAGTTCTTGTTTTGGGATGCTGAAACTGTAGTAATGTAGCCAATGGACGAGTTGTTCTTTGCCAGTTACATCTCACAGAAATGCCATTGATATACTGTTTGTTGTTTTGTTTCAAAAAAGAGTTGAATGGCACCCAGGGACAAGACGGATTTACAGACATTTAACAAGACATTGGGCAAATTTTGCAAATTAATAGGGCCGACAAATGAAGAAATAGAGTCATATAGATGTACAGCATGGAAACAGACCCTTCAGTACAACTCATCAATGCCAACCAGATATCCTAACTAAACCTAAACTTGCATTTAAGACTTCTTCTTGTCTTTAGGACAGTCCAAATATTTTATTTTTTGATGTACAATCACAGGTGTTAAATTGGCATTGTCCAGTAAGGTCATTAAGCCCATTTTAATACATCCATTCACAATTTTAAAGTTGTACTTTGGATTCCCCTTGGGTTTTCTGCCCAAAGGCAGGTCCAACCCAAGTGGTTAGGGGAAAGAGGCAGGTTTCAAATCCATCCCAGCCGAGCAGGAACAAGGAGCTAACACTGGACTGTTTTTTCACATCCCAAAGTGCTATCGTGCAGTTGTTTGGATAAACAAAAGGTATTTTTAACTCTTGCTTGAAACCTAAACACATCTTGTGGCAATGGGGAGTCTGAGAGCTGAATGGGCCCCTGTTTTACTTTGGCAGAAAGTCCTTAGATAGTGGTCTTTCCCCCGCTGTGCTTTGGCAGCAGCTGCCCCAAGCTTGGTGCATCCCTCAATACATCATCCTGAACTTTGGAATGTGCCAGACTGCAACGTTCAGTCAAGGTCAAATCTTTAGGAGAAAGTGAAGACTTGCAGATGCTGGAGATCAGAGTCAAGAGTATAGTGCTCGAAAAGCATAACAGGAGAGGCAGCATCTGAGAAGCAGGAGATTCGACGTTTCGGGCAAAAGCCCTTCATCAGAAATTAGTCAAATCCTTGCTCTGGAAGACCAGATATCCTAACTAAAGTTTAAATCTTTACTCTGGAGGATTACCCGGGGGAAGTACCTGTCAGGAACAAGCTGAATCTTTTGGAAACAGTAGAGACAGATGACACTGCCAGTCCGCGAGGCTGCCATGTCTGTCAATCAAAAGTTGGCTCAGAGGCAGAGCGGAAGAGTCGGACATCGCACAGAGCCATGGTAATAGGGGACTCCATAGTGAGAGGAACTGACCGGGACTTTGTGGCAGCAGACGGGACTTAAGGATGGTGTGTTGCCTTCCTGGTGCCAGGGCTAAATGGTGGTGCAGGCTCGAAGGGCAGAATGGCCTACTGCACCTATTGTCTTTTGTCTCTGTTGTCTATTGTCAACAAGTTTCTGGCAGACCAAAGAGTGTCTTTCACTAAGTTGATGGTCCTGCAGGTGAAGTTGATGTTTGTCTGAGTGTGTGGCCTATGGAACGGCCCATGGAGCACAGACTCCTGCATCACAGAGCTGCTTGGGACGAACCTCAATAAAAACATTGCATCTCTCTCCAGACCTTCTTTGCAAAGGCACGTCCAGAAGGAGTCTCTTCCCTCCTGCAGCCAATTTGAGGGCAGCGTCCAGTAGCAGAGAGTCTGGGCATACATGAACCATCTGACAGTGCCCTTCTCACTACCAGCCAAGTTTTGTCTTGGTGCTTGCTGGAAAGTTCTGGTGATGAGGCCTGCAGAATGGTCTATCTTTGACCTCCTGATGAATTGGAAGATGGCTCTGGTGACTGCAATGGAGCAGGCTCGGAGAATTAAGCCAGACCTGCACATACAACAACACCGCGAGGACCTCACACCTGATGACCAGATTTTACCTGCAAATGGGGTGGGAGCAGCACAGCCATTTCCCCAGTTTCCACTTCACTTTGGCAATTCTCCCCTTCCATGTTTTTGCGCACACCCTGGCACCACCGAACGATATTCCTAGCACCTTCAGATGATCTGACCTGACGGTGAAGGGGATAAGGATCCGTTGGCCCAGTTCCCAAAGAACATGGCCTTGCTCTTGCCTCAACTTACCAATTTGAACTGGTCACATTTGCTCATGAGTCTGAGCACTGACAGGAGTGGATCCAAGCAGAAAGCGGCAATGTCATCCATGTATGGGGAGGCCTGTTCCTGTAGGCCTCCATTGCCTGGCATAGTTACACCTCTCAGGCCCGCATCCTTCCTGATGGACTCAGCAAAAGGTTCTGAACAACAGGTTTGGTCAGGATCAATCACCAATTTCAGAGCAGATCAGACTCAGTTAGCAATGATGTTGGACAGGATTTTCTAATCCACATTCAACAATGAAATTCGTTGCCAATTTCTAATTTCCTCCCTCTCTCCCTTCCCCTTGTAGATGAGGGTGATGATATCAAACCTCATAGACTCAACTGCCAGAAGAATATTGTCATGCACCTCCATAAGATCCTGCCCCATTGAGTCTGACAGAGTCGAATACAACATGGCCAGTACGCCATCCCTTCTAGTGTTTTTATTCTTTTCAGAGGTATCGAGGGCCTTGGTCAGCTCATCTAGAGATAATGGCTGGTCCAGCCTCTCCCACATGCTCTCATTTAAGAACTCTGTGATAGAGGACAAGAGTGGGAGGCCATGCTGTTTGTGGGTTTTGTGTCATACAGTCTGGTGTGAGAGGAATTTGTGATTCTCAGAATGTCAGACTGAGATGACATTACTGACCCTTCTTCTTCCTTCAGGATGCTGAGCACAGAGCTCTCCCTGAGCGCTTTCTGGAAGAATAAATGCAAGCACATTTCATCCTGCTCCACGGTGTGGACGCTGAATCAGAAGATTATCTTGGGGGCCTCCAAGGTGAAAAGCAAAACTTGCTGGCTCTTCACCTCCTGTAGATCCTCTTTGACATCAACCCCCATCATTTGCAGCAGGTGTGGGTTCTGCATGCTTTTCTGGAGTTTGGGCAGTTTTCAACATCTCTCTCTCACCAATAAGCATCTTTAAGGAAGAAGAACTTCTTGATGTTCCCCTTGACCTGTTTCCCACCAGTCCACTGAAGAGTCAAAGAGGGACATTGTGGTTCTCCGACCTATGTAATCCTCAATGTGTTCTGGGGTTAACAATTTCATGTTCCCTTGATGGCCCATTGGTCATCCTGTAGGTAACAGTCAGCCAGCAGGAGGCAATGGTCAGAGCAGAACATTGGCTTGACATTGGTGGATCTGACCAAGAATATTCAGCACACAAACAAGAAATCCATCCTGGAGCAGATAGACCCATCAGGTTGTGACCAGGTGTCTCTACCCTCTGTTCAGCCTGCAGATGTTGTACAGCTTGACATCTTTAACTGTTTCCATTAGGACAAACCCCATGCTGTTGGCACCAATCTGATCCAGAGCAACCATCCAGTAAACTGAGCCAAGTAGGTCCCCCAAGCGTCAGAGTTGCGATGACAACATACTTATTATCTGGAACTATGGATAGTGATGGTCGAGTCTCCAAATCCTTTTTATAACTATCTGACCAAAAATCTCTCCCACTCTTACCACCTGCCATTGACATATATTGGAAAGATTAACAGGTTACACTCAACCTATTTGGCTACCTTATGACTGCACCTACTTTGACCTTCAAGCCCTTGGGTGGATCTTAAACCTGCAGTTTCTAACTCAGAGGTAGAGCTGTACTTTAAGATTTCGAATGCCATCTAACTATCTGAAATATATCCAAGCTTTTTTTTATCACTACTTTCTGATCTGCAAGCATTGACTGCTCTTGCCATGAAGAAGGAAGGGCTGGAGGTCATGCTCCTTGCAGGTGTGACCAATCCTCTAACCCCAGCACTGAGTCCAGCTCCAATTAGCCACTTAAGAGCTGACCAGTGAGCTTATTAATGTACCATGACCCACAATGCTGAAATCACACTCCACAAAAAGATGCCTACCAATCAGGTACTGTGTAATTCTGGGAGCTACAGATCCTAGCTGTGAAGCTGTAATGAGCTACAATAGTCAGTGAGTGACTCAGTTATTTTTCAGAGGATTGCATGGTGGGATTTCGAAAGCTCAGGGATTTGTGGAGTCGGAGGCAAGGACTGCATGTCCTCAATTACCCCTAGATTACCCACCTCACCCTGGGGCTGTCAGGTCACTGGTTCTAGGAAGGCAACTATTCATCTCACCCTACCAGACAAGCAGGTAATCAGGCTGCAGAGGCAGAGTAGCTGTTAACTGAGTACATAAGGGCCTTAACTGGGCAACGTGTCAGGAAAATCTGCCCTGGACCGTCACGCAAAAACGTATTGCTGAGGGGGTTGGTGCTTATGTTTGTTATTGCCAAATTGCCCAATCATTTGCCCTTCCCACCAAATACCTCACCATCTGTAATGAGGGGAAATCCTATCCTTTTCTTCTGAAAGCCCCAATATTTTATTTGACCAATTTTGTTTTAGCTTCTTTTTAAGACCATAAGACATAGGAGCAAACATTAGGTCATTCAACCCATCGGGTCTGCTCCATCATTCAATCATGTTGTTCGAAATGAGTGCTCTGGACTCATCTCATCCATGTTGTTTAATACTTGTGTATTTCTACAAGTTGCTGGGAGAAAGAAAAAGTAACAAGCCACATTTTCATCACTACTCCAAAGGAGTAAAATATGTCAGTGATAATGTGGAGAAGGTTTAAAGAGCCAAATGGACTTTCCTTTCTTCTATTGGTGTCTCTTATTGCGGCATGATCACTATATTCTTTTACTAACTAAAATGTAGATTTTAATAGTGACAAACTTTGAAAATTACTTGAATTCCACAATGTTTGTGAAAAGTAAATCTGAAACGTTGAGAATAGGCAAAGTCCTTGGGCCACTTTATCTGCCGGACTTCGAATTCTTACAATTAGTGTGTAGACCTTGAATTTTAGCCAAAGTAGTTTTGATGGCAAGTGATAAATGGAGATTGCAGTGTTTTTAATATTTTATTAACAGCATGATATACATTATGCAGCCTATTGTGTATTCATAGTGACAAGTCAATTAAAGAATGATTACAAGAAATTCTTTTAATTTGACCTTCTTTGAAAGTAGTTAGATTATTTCAGGTCCATTAATTTTTGTTGAGGAGATTCTTGAGAAGGCTAGACTGGATATTCTGGGCCACTGGCTAATTTAATGACAGAATTGTTGAACATTTGTTGGAATTCGTCAGAACTAGAATTGTGAGTAATAAAACAGCTGTATTTAGAAAGAGCGACAAACCTGATCCAAACAACACATTCAAAATATGTACCTTCTGTCTCAATGAAAGCCAACCCTCCACCGATATCTATGTCTCTTTCAACATTGTAGATGATTAGTATCTGGACTGGGTCCTCTTTAACAATAATTAACAGGTCTTAAACAATCTCATGAACAAATAATCAAACAGGTTCTTTAGAACAAGATAGAGGAGTATCCATTGTTTCAATTAAATGAGGAACTGATAATTTTTTAAGAAGAGATATGAATTTTCCACTGATTTATGCAAAGAATCACACAAAAGGATTATAACAAACAAATTAAAATCAATTTCAACTAAAAATTCTATAATAAACAATTAACATACTAAACATCAAAAAGGTATTCCCTATTATTTAATACAATCAGAAATCCCATGACACATTTATGCTTTACATCAGACACTCAGCAGACAAGATTTCTTTTCCCTTCCCCAGGTTGGATTTTCCAGTATCTTTTTAAAAGGTAATTTCAATCTTCTGAGCATGATTGAATGGACTTATTGGAGCAAACCACTCCCTGGTGATTCCTTAATCTTTCAATCCCCACAAGTTTCATTGCTTCAAACAGTGAATCCATCTTCACCGGCACTGTGCTTGGTTATTTTCAGTTATTTTTGTCTGGTTGGCATGGCAGCGATGTTTTTAGGCAATTTCCCCAAATCTCTGTCTGGTGGTGAGTCTGTATAGAGTAAGGCTAGCTGCCTCCTCCTTTATGTTCAAATGTTAGAAATTGCACCTCACATTCAAGATGTTTTGGCCTGAGCCTCTGTTCTAATAACAACAAATCAAATAGGTTTGTCACTGGGAAGATTTTGTAGAAGTTCATATCCCCCTTTCCATGAAGTCTGCCCCATTTTAAATAAAAAGAAGACAATTATTTAAAACAGAACTATCAAGTTCAGCAGTTGTACTACAATGCAGCATTAAAAGTTTAATTAGCAATAGTTAACGTGGATTTTGAAAGAGAAATTGGGTTAAACAAATTGAATTGATTTCTTGAATGTAGTCATATATTAAGTGATATTTCTTGTCATGCCACCCACAAATAGCTGAGCCAATATACTTGAGAGAAGTGCATACCAAGCAATTCAATTCAGAATTATTTTATAACAAAGGGACTAGGCCAAACACGAAGGGAAAATACTGTGGATGCCGGACTTCTGAAGTGAAAAGAACCTTTGTTTATGCAGGAAGATAATTTCAGTTTGATTGATCAGTAGTGAACAATACTAATAATATTTACAACTTGTATTTATAGTGTGCATTTACAAAAGTAAGCATCCCAAATTGCTTCAAAGGTGCATTGACAAAGATAATTTGGCAGAGAATCATATATGGTTTATAAGTACCAGTGGTTAAATGTTTGGCCAAAATAGCAAGTTTTAAGCAGCACCTGAAAGAAGGAAAGAGATTTTTAAGAAGAGAATTCAAGAGTTTTCAGCCCAAATAATTAAATACACAGCTGACAATGGGATAACAAAAATTCAGGTGGTGCAATAGGCAAAATTGAAGGAATAGAAGTTACATAAGAATAAAAATAAGTGAAGATTAGCTGATTCACTTTATCTCAGATAATGATAGGTCTATTATAGATGTTTGGAACAGATTGCTTGCTTTTATGATGAACAGATTTGTTACACATTTTCATGAAGCAGCTGGATCTGTTTCAGGCTTGAGCTGAAATCTCTTCTTAAGAGGTAGGTGTCTTATAAAATAAAAGTTTTACTGCAGTTTCCTGACTATTTTTCAATCACATTTTGAAAAATGGAAAAGGATCTTCCAACCTAGTTTTTGCGTATTTGGACAGGATTTTTGTCCATTTGGTCTGGGTTTGCTGACAGTGAGATATTCATTATGCCAACGCAGATGGGAGTTGTGCTTGGGGACCCTGCAGAATCCACGTCATAGCAGTCTCTGAAAGTGTTGCCTGGGAAATTGAAGATTTCACTAGTCAATTCCACCCCTCCACAATACTTAGAATCCTCTAAAAAGTCTCCAATGGAGACTTTAGAGAGTTGTGATAGAATTAAAGAAATTAGTTTCAGAGAAAATGTTCTGCAGTCTTTACTTTCGCCTATTAAATATAAATCTGACTCCTGAGTAATTATTAAGCTGAACTCACACATCCCCAACTACACCACCCCCAGATCATTTATACGCCAGACTAACTCAACATCGCCTAGTAATCAACTTTCATTCCCTGATACTGGACTGGACCCAGCTCTATCTGATCCAACCTGAGGGTCTCTGAACAGAATCTCCTCTTAGCAATATGAAGCTCCCTTACTTCATTGAGGAAAAAAATGGATTGGCAGTCTGCATGAGATTCCTCAGAAAGTCCAGCCATTTATTCCACCACTTCCAGGCCTCTAGGTGGATATGGAGTGTCCTTAAGAATATGAAAACAGGAAGATAAGGCTTAGGAGCAGGAGTAGACTATTTGATCCTTCAGGCCTCCTTTGGCACTCAATATGATCATGCCTGATCTGGTCATAATCGCAATTCCACTTTCCTATCTGCCCCCTCTCCCAAAAACCCTGGACTCCCTTGTTATCAAAAATCTTCAAACTCTGCCTTTAATTGAGAATTACACATACTAACAATCAGGTGAGAGGAACAACATTTTAATCACTGTGTGAAAACAGAAACTTTTGAATTCTAAACTATGGCCCCTAGTTCTAGGTGTTTCATATCCCAGTCTCCACATGATGAATTAGGCAGCAAAAAATTTTCAATGATTTACAAGAGTTTTATTGTAAATCAGTAATTTAATGGAGACACAAATTTCCACCTTTTCCTTATCATCTCTTTCCCTGTCTAGAAGCCAACACCACACTGCAGAAGAACTCAACTCCTTCTTCATAAATCAGATCTATGTTTCTATTTGGATTTGATTAGTTTTTGTAGATATGGCCTTCAAATGAGTTCCATCTGTAAAATGTAATGAAATGGTTACGTTACATGTGTCAGGTGAATATTACAAGAGATAAAAGGCCAAAAACAGTGCATTGAGAGGAGAGTGAATAGAAAAATAACATTAGCAAAGTGAGAATGCAAGTATTGGTTGGCAGTTGACATATAAAGGAACCCAAAAACCTCCTGCAGGAATGTAACACACAAAAAAAGTAAGTGGATGACAAAAGGCTAGGTGAGCCTTCGTTTGAAATCAAGAGGTTGATGTGTGCTCAAATGCGTATGGCAAATCTAAAAAGCCAAAGCTTTATATTGGTGTTTATTAAAGAAGAAAATGCTCAGAAAATATTAGTGCAACTAAATGTGTTAAAGATCATGAATGGAGTGAACATTTGAAGAATAGATTGGATTTAAAAGGCTGATTATTTATAAAACAGGTCATTTGCTTGGATCCAAAAGACTTGCATCTCAGGATACAATAAAAAAAGTTGGGATGGAGATAGTGGAAGGATTTCCATTAATCATCTCATCTTCTACAAATACCAAGAAAGTGACGGAGGAATGGAGACTGGCAAATGTAGCACCTTTATTCAAAAATTAATGGCACTTGGAGAGGTTTGACAAAGTGATCTAGGGGTTCGTGTGCATAGATCTTGTGGCAGGACATATTAAGGAGTCATTTGTAAAATACATAGGATTTTGAGCTACTCTATTGGAAATATTGAGTACAAATGTAGCAAGGTTATGCTGAACTTGTATAAAACACTGGTTAGGTCTCACCAAGAACTCTGCAAAGAGTTCTGGTCACCACAATTTAGGAGGGATTTTAGGATCGATGAGTGGCTAAAGGTTAAACTGGGCCATAATTGCTTGACTTCCTTCCATCTCCTCTATTAAGTAGCAGAGTGACTTGAGCAATTTTCCAACATAAAGGAACAGTTCATGAATGGGTGGAATATCAGAAGATTAACCTGGACCTTTTTAAAAGTGGCATTGCTGTTGCACACATAAATCATCTCGATTTGATACTCCTAAACATTTCTACCAAACCTGACTTTCACAGAAATACACAGCACAGCATCCATCAGGGAACACATCAAGAAGTAGCAGAGAGTTGGGGGAAGGCAGGTTTTATCTCTTTTTGTGGCATTAGGTGTCACACGGTAAGTGTAAAAGTTCAGGTTTAATGTTAGTAAATTCATAAGTGGATGAATGGGCAGGTGTGTGAGGGTAATCAAATAAGTGGAGAGGTGGGTGAGGTAAATGAGCTTATTATGTGAGTGCTGAAAATGTGTTGCTGGTCAAAGCACAGCAGGTCAGGCAGCATCCAAGGAACAGGAAATTCATCAGGCTCTGGCCTGAAACGTCGAATTTCCTGTTCCTTGGATGCTGCCTGACTTGCTGTGCTTTGACCAGCAACACATTTTCAGCTGTGATCTCCAGCATCTGCAGACCTCACTTTTTAGGTAAGGGTGAGCGGAGTACGTGGGTAGGGTGATTGTGGAGGCAAGCTAGTAGGGGAGTGCGGTGAGTAGGTGGTCAGCAGGGTAGTTGGGTGAATGGTTAGTTTGATCAAATTAGTCAGAGTTGGGTGGTTGGGAGGGGTAGTCCTGTCAGGAGAGAGGTAGAGTTGTGTTGTAAAGGTATTCGGATTGGGTTAGAAGGGTAATCTTGTGATCCGGGTCTGGTCAGGAGAGGGGTAGTTGGAATTGGGGATATAAAGGCACTTGGGGGTAGGGAGTGATTGGTGGGCCAATTTTGTAATTTCTCAGATGTTAGACCAGGTTTTAATCTGCCTGATCTTTCCTGACTAACTCAAATTGAAGATATGCACATGGTCCCAGGGAAAAGGGGAAATACCTAATCAAAGTTGAAGCTTCCTGGCAGGTTTCCACATAGGACCTATATATCAGGGTTTCCACAGAGTTCCATGTGCATCTTTGATCATTCGCGTCATTTTTAACAATCTGGAGACCATAAGATTTGGCCCATTGGGACAGCTGCAATCCGTCTCACGTATTTCCTTTGAACCTTCAAATGGAAGCCATCTGGTCCTTAAATTTTGCCACACTTTAGTGACATTATGTTCTTCATTACTGTTGATTTTTTAAAATTAATTTTGGTGGATACCTGACTCAGTTGGATTCCACACAATGTCTGACATGTTGACATCTTGCTCTGCTGTAAATACTAATATAAAGTATTTATTTAGCAAAAATAGGAAAAAAACCCCAAAGAACTGCAAATGCTGTAAATCAGAAACAAAAACAGAAATGCTGGTAAACCTCAACAGGTCTGGCAGCATCTGTGGAGTGAAAATAGAGTTCACATTTCGAGTCCAGTGACCCTTCTTCAGAAGTTCTTAGCAACATTCATATATGGTGCAGTGTTTCAGAGGAGCAGAACAATTTGGATGGCATGTTTCTGATGTGCATGTTTAAATCTGTTGTTCCTGAAATCTGCTGTTCAATTTGTTGTTTCAATAGCAGAGAGAGCTGAGAGTTCCCTTCAGCCTAATATTTCACTGCAAAATACTGACAGTGTTATCAGTTATGGTCACCACATCACTAAAGAAAATTCAATGTAGAACTCTACTTACAATCAGTTGTCTGTTGGTACATATTTAGTGCATAATTTCAAGACTAACCTGTAGGTTGAGGTTATTTGAAGTACAATTAAAATCCACACTGGGAGACTAAATATACAAAAGGAGTATGTTTCTGTGAGCTAAATGGCCTTTACTCAATTCTGGAAATGTTTAACATCCTGATGTACCACTTAGCATATAAGTCAAAGAATCATAAAAACTTGGAACACAAAACTCTTCAAAGGATACCCACAATATTCTATGATATGAACCCTGGATTAAAGAAGATGCACAACTAGAAGTTGTTCACCAGAATTAACTGCAGCAATAGTTTTTGTTAAAGCCAATACATTTAAAACTGATCATGTTGCTGAATCTAACCCAGAGGGTAATCCAGAAAGTGCAGTCACAACATATGTTATTCACAATTGCTTTGGGAAAAGACCCTTGATGTTCATTATTTTTTAATCAATTATTTAGCTTTGAGTAGTAATTGAATCACTCTCAAGTTTGTGAATGAAACAAATAAGTCCACAGGGGTTAGTAATTTATATTGGATCAATAAAACAACAGGCTATTTTAGACAATTTAAGAGAATAGACTGACTTTTTGTGATATCCTTTAATGGGAAAAAACATGTAAACATCCTTTTGGAGTTAGGAAAATCCAAGTATATTTATACAATGTGGACATCTGTGGAGACATCAAGACAAAGACTTTGGGTGATAGCTGATCACTGAATTTGTACAAGGAGAGCAGGGTATCTCTAAGAGAAGCTGAAAATGTGTTGCTGGAAAAGCACAGCAAGTCAGGCAGCATCCAAGAAACAGGAAATTCGACGTTTCGGGCATAAGCCCTTCATCTTTAGGAGAAAGTGAGGACTAAAGACTTTGAAGAGGGTGCAGAAGAGATTTATAAGGTTAATTCCAGTGATGATGGTAGAAGTATTGAAGAAGCTGAAATTGTTCCTATTACAGGAGAAAGGTTGAGAGGAGTTTTGAAGGTGTTCAAAGTCAAAGGGTTGCGACAGAATAAAGAGAAAATGTGCTCATTGACGATTGAGAAAAAGGAGACACTGATTTAAAGTAATTGGCAAAAGAATCAAAGTTGGGGTGAGGAATACCTTTACTTCTGACACAAGCGCTGAGGATCTCGTATGCACAGTCTGAGAGAACGTGGGAGGTGAAGGCAGATACAATTGTGGCATTCAAAAGGTAGTTGGATAAATACCTGAAGAGAGAAAATGCAGGGCAAAGATAGGTCAAGAGAAAGGAATGTGATCAGCTGAGTTGTTCTTCCAGTATAGTCTCAATAGGCTGAATGTCTCTTTCTGAGCTGTAACCATCGTGATCCAATCAATCTCTTGCCAATCATCTTAAGTCCTCTGGTCACCAAACTTTCCATAACTAGAAATAGGTTCTCCTTATTTATTCTGCCAAAACCATTTCTAATAAAGTTCATGACACTTTCAATGATATGCACATGTACTGAATTGTACCAGCAAGAAGAATCAGCTATTTCTTTTAGGGTCATAGAGATGCACAACATGGAAACAGAACCTTTGGTCCAACCCATCCATGCCGACCAGATATCCCAACCCAATCTAGTCCCACCTGACAGCACCCGGCCCATGCCCCTCCAACCCCTTCCTATTCATATCCCCATCCAAATGCCTCTTAAATGTTGCAATTGTATCAGCCTCCACCATATCCTCTGGCAGCTCATTCCATACACGTACCACCCTCTGCATGAAAAAGTTGCCCCTTAGGTCTCTTTTATATCTTTCCCCTTTCACCCTAAACCTATGCCCTCTAGTTCTGGATTCCTCGACCCCAGAGAAAAGACTGTCTATTTATCCTATCTATCCCCCTCATAATTTTGTAAACCTCTATAAGGTCACCCCTCAGCCTCCGATGCTCCAGGGAAAACAGCCCCAGCCTGTTCAGCCTCTCCCTGTAGCTCAGATCCACCAACCCTGGCAACATCTTTGTAAATCTTTTCTAAATCCTTTCAAGTTTCACAACATCTTTCCAATAGGAAGGAGACCAGAATTGCACGCAATATTTCAACCATGGCCTAACCAATGTCCTGTACAGCCGCAACATGACCTCCCAACTCCTGTACTCAATACTCTGACCAATAAAGGAAAGCATACCAAACACCTTCTTCACTATCCTATCTACCTGCGACTCTACTTTCAGGGAGCTATGAACCTGCACTCCAAGGTCTCTGTTCAGCAACACTCCCTAGGACTTTACCATTAAGTGTATAAGTCCTGCTAAGATTTGCTTTCCCAAAATACAGCACCTTGCATTTATGTGAATTAAACTCCATCTGCCACTTCTCAGCCCATTGGCCCATCTGGTCCAGATCCTGTTGTAATCTGAGGTAACCCTCTTCGCTGTCCACTACACCTCCAATTTTGGTGTCATTTGCAAACTTACTAACTGTACCTCTTATGCTCGTATCCAAATCATTTATGTAAATGACAAAAAGTAGAGGCCCAGCACCGATCCTTGTGGCACTCCACTGGTCACTGGCGTCCAGTCTGAAAAACAACCCTCCACCACCACCCTCTGTCTTCTACCTTTGAGCCAGTTCTGTATCCAAATGGCTAGTTCTCCCTGTATTCAGCGAGATCTAACCTTGCTAATCAGTCTCCCATGGGGAACCTTGTCGAACGCCTTACTGAAGTCCATATAGATCACATCTACTGCTCTGCCTTCATCACTCTTTTTTGTTACTTTGTTACTTCTTTTGAAGTTTTCAAAATCATTTTACAATATTTAAAATACATTTTAACCTTAGTGTTAAATTATTTACATTTGCTGGTGAATGCTAGGCATTGTTGCATCTTTAAATAGTCCAAGAGAAAGATTTTGTCGTCTCTCTGATAAAAAAACCTGTAGAGTATTCTTTAGGCAGCAGTCACAGTCCATGTTCAGCGTTCGGAAAAAGCCTGCCTTTGATTGTAGCCAGAAAGTTCTTTTCAATTCAGACAATGGTGTTAGTGTTTTCGGGTAAGATACTTCAAGAATTTCTGGGATAAGATTTGCAGTACACTTTGCTTTTTGTTGAACTAGGAAAGGGAAAATTCAACCCCAATTCAACGCATTTTGGCAGCGACCTGTTGGGAAATATGGGTGGCATGGTTGCTCAGTGGTTAACACTGCTGCCTCACAGCACCAGGGACCCGGAATCATTTCCAACCTCGTGTGACTTTCTGTGTGGAGTTTGCATATCCTCCCAGTCTTTGCGTGGGGTTCCTCTGGGTGCTCTGGTTTCCTCCCACAATCCAAAGATGTGCAGGTTAGGTGAATTGACTATGCTAAATTGCTCATAGTGTTCAGGAATGTATGGGTTAGGTGCATTAGTCAGGAGTAAATGTAGGGTAATAGGGTAGAGATCTGAGTGGGTTACTCTTCAGAGGGTCGGTGTGGACTTGTTGGGCTGAATGGTCTGTTTACGCACTTTAAGGATTCTGTGTTCTATGTGTGTGTGAATATCTGTAATCAATACAGATCAGACAGTAAGCCCGGTCTACTTGACTAAGTGCTTTCCTACACAGTTTGGCTAAATGCCATACCATGCTATGCAATTTACTCACTGAGCTATCAAGTTTAAATGTTTCAAAATAACTAGTCCTCCGCCCTGTTTTATTAGTGTGTATTTCCCCTTTTGTACTTGAGGAAGTTGGATGACAGATAAAGGATATCTTATGATGGCCTGAGGAAAGGGAGTGACAGCCAGGTAGCTTCCACAAAGAAATCTGGCAGCGTCTAGAAGAGAAAAAACTTTCATGGCAGCTTTAGAGAGTTGAAATTGTGGCTGATTGTTGCCACTATAGGAAAGAAAGTGAAAGGTAGTGGTTTGATGGGGGGGGGGTGGGGGTGGAGAAGGAGGTGGTTGGTGGAGTGGGGAGTGGCAGTCGTGGGTCATTGAGTGTAGGGGTGTGGTGAGGGGTGGGATGGGATGGCAGTAGTGTGGTGGTCAACCTTAACCAAATGAGATTGGGACTTCTACCCATCAGGAAAAGGATGTCCTTGCTCTCAGCTGCTGCCAATCTGATGGCCTGGCAGCTGAGTAGTCCCAGCAGCACCAAAAAACAGTCATGGTTGGTGCTGGGACTATAAAGAGTCCAGAAAAGGAAGAACAAAATGCCAGACTTACAGCTCAGTCTATGGTTTTGATGATGGAGGAGGGGTCATTGTGGTGAGGTATTGGGGCATGCAGAGCATCCCATTCCCTTCAGAGGAGGAACACTCCACTTTCCTTTCTGCCATTTGGTCCAGAGTTGTCTTCATTCCATCTTTCCCCCACCCATCATATGATGATGGCTGAGGAGTGGAATGAGGCTCCTAACTGGCCATTCATTGGGCAGGTCAGCTGATATTTTACCCACCCACCCTGCGCGTCAGTTTGGGAATGGACAGACAGACGGTGAGCAAGACTTCCATTTTCTATTGCAAATACCTCTTCCACCTCCCAGTGTGTTGGGGGGTAATTATATTCTCACCCAAAGATCATATAACCTGATTACATTTTCTTGATTACATTTCAGAACTGTAAATAAAGCTTTAAAATTGATTGGTTACCATTTCAAATATGAGAATGAAGTTACAGTTCCAAGAACAAGTTTGTGGTCATCTGAGATAAGATATCACACAATCTTTATTTTGAGTTGTATTCTGCTATGGGTGTCAGGAAAAAAAAACATGTTCAGGCTGAATTTTACAACAGGAGGCCAATTAGTTGAGAGCCTTGGTCTTTGCCATCCAATCAGAATCAGCAGTTAGATTCTAAAGCCAAGAGCTCTGGACAACATGAGTATAGAAGCAAAGAGGTTCTTCTGCAGTTGTACAGGGCCCTGGTGAGACCACACCTGGAGTACTGTGTGCAGTTCTGGTCTCCAAATTTGAGGAAAGACATTCTGGCTATTGAGGGAGTGCAGCGTAGGTTCATGAGGTCAATTCCTGGAATAGCGGGACTACCTTACGCTGAAAGACTGGAGCGATTGGGCTTGTATACCCTTGAGTTTAGAAGACAGAGGGGATCTGATTGACACATATAAGATTATTAAAGGTTTGGACACTCTGGAAGCAGGAAACATGTTTCTGCTGATGGGTGAGTGCCGAACCAGAGGACGCAGCTTAAAAATATGGGGTAGACCATTTAGGACAGAGATGAGGAGAAACTTCTTCATCCAGAGAGTGGTGGCTGTGTGGAATGCTCTGCCCCAGAGGACAGTGAAGGCCCAGTCTCTGGATTCATTTAAGAAAGAGTTGGATAGAGCTCTCAAGGATAGTGGAATCAAGGGCTATTGACCTGCTGCGCTTTTCCAGCAACACATATTTAAGCTCTGATCTCCAACATCTGCAGTCCTCACTTTCTCCTTAAGGAGATAAGGCAGGAACAGGATACTAATTAAGGATGATCAGCCATGATCATATTGAATGGTGGAGCATGCTCGAAGGGCAGAATGGCCTACTCCTGCACCTATTGTCTATTGCAAAGGAGTTTGGCCTCACTGTGTGGGCAGGAAGAAAGTGAGGACTGCAGATGCTGGAGATCAGAGTCGAAAAGTGTGGCGTTGGAAAAGCTGGTCAGGCAGCAACTAATTAGCAGGAGAATTGGCGTTTTGGGCTTAACCTGTGGGCATTAAGAGCACTGTTGTGTGCCAAACAGACTGGCAGGGAAATGCTGCAGCTGCCCTTGCTGGAGGGCAACTAAGCCATCATAAGACCCCATGATGATTAGAAACACCCATTGCATGAAATCTTCACTAAATAGTAAGACTGTGGCATTGGAAGACAGAAGCTTTGCCTTTTTCTGCCAATAACCATTAAGTCTACTTCAGTTCTTGCACAGCTCAGAGTCGTGCTGCGAAATACCCTTAGTTGTCAGAGTGCTTTTCTCATTCAATCATGAGGCTGGTTGGTGAGCATTTATTGCTTGTCCTTTGTTGTCCTTGAGAAGGTAGTGGTGAGCTGCCTTCTTGAACTACTTCAGTCCATACACTATATCGGTAGTGCCACAATGCCATTCGGGAGGAAATTCCAGTATTTCAACCTGTAACACTAAAGGAATGGCAGTATATTTCCAAGTCTGCATGGTGACTGACTTGGAGGTGAACTTGCAAATGGTGGTACTCCCATGTTTTGCTGCTGTTGTTCTTCTAGATAGTAGTGAGTCATGGGTTTGGAAAGTGTAGATGTAGGATCTATAGCAAATTTGTGTAGTGTATCTATTAGATGGTACAACTGCTGCTACTGAGCACCAGCAGTACAGAGACTGAATTTATGTGGATGTGATGGCAATCAAGCAGGCTGTCCTGTCCTGGTTGGCATCAAGTATTCGAGGGTTGTTGGGGCTGCATCTATCTAAGCAAGTGGGGACTATTCCATTGCACTCCTGACTTGTGCCTTGTACGTTTTGGGGAGTCTGGAGATAAGTTATTCACTACTATGTTCCTAGCCTCTGATCTGGTCTTGTAGCCAGTGTTTCTGTAACAAGTGCAGTTGAGCTTCTGGTCAGTGGTAACCCCTAGGATGTTGATAATGGGAGATTCAGTAATGATAGTGCTGTTAAATGTCAAGGGGTGATGATGGGATTGTCTCTTCCTGGTGGTGGACATTGCCTGGCATTTCTGTGATACAAATGTTATTTGCCACTAATCAGACCAAGGCTGGATATTGTCTAGGTCCTGCTGCATTTGTACATTGACTGCCTCTGTATCTGAGGAGTCACAGACACCATGGGAAACCCATGAGTCATCGACAAGGCTGCTGTGTGGAATGAAAGCTGAATGTGATTGGTCTTTGTCCCATTGTGCCCATGCTAATTCCAGAGGAGGGAACTCATTGGCAAATCAACCCAACACCTGCTTTCATAACAAAAAGTGTTGTAAAGTGTTTGTTTTCAAAGAATTAATATTAGACTTGAAACATTACCTTAATTTCTCTCTCCACAGATGTTGCTGGACTTACTGAGTCTTTCCAGCACTTTCTGTTTTTATTCCATATTTTCAGCATCTGCAGTATTTACCTATTTTCCAGAACTTGCTTGCTTGTTCTCTTCCACATCTTCCTCCAGAAACTTCGAAAGATGCAAGTTCATATTTGCCATTCAGTGCTGTAGTAACATTGCACAATCAATTTAGGAAGACTATTTTGTTTCCTTTTTCAGAAATAGTTTAATCACGCACTCATTAAGAATGTAATTCAGTCTGCAAACATGTTCACCACACAATAATATCAATTCATATCTGATGCAATGCTCTTTATAAAGTACAAACTGTTCTCCTCTTTGCTATACTTTGAAAAGCACTCCATTGTGACTTTGTAAATATACAAATCTATAATTTCTGAAGAGTATGTGAGAGAAAACCTGCATAGAGTTTTATAATTGTGAAAGGTACTTTAAGAAGACTATTGATGTATAATGAGGCCTACTTCTGCACCTATGTCTTATGGTCTGAAGATAAGACATGGACAAGATTACATAATTTTGCCTCTCAAAGATCAAAGTTTGTTCTATTGTTCTAATATATACACCACTCCCACTATCCAATCGTCTGATCTTATAATATAAGTACTCAGCACAAAAAGAATCATTGAGCAGATATCAAGCGTTTGCAAAACAGCAGGAAATTTAATTAATCCTACCGCAGAATCTTCTTCAAAGCCTGGATATTTTCAAGTATTAGAAAAAACAACAATAATGACAATTGATTAATCGAGCAGAACTGTGAATTATAACAATAAATTATTCCAATTTCAAAACCCTAGAGGAAAATGCCAGAATTAGTCCTGGCTACATATACAAATTGTATCATTATATTTAAATTAAAATGCAGAATACATTCATTACAAATCAGTTAATATTATGAGAACTTATACTGGAAATAAATCAAGTGAAAGAATAATTTGTTCATTCTAATGACATTTTGGTAAAGGATTACACAGAGAATAACATATGGCTGGCAGTGGGAAGCTTGCACAATTTATAAATATCGTTTTGACACTTGCAGTAAGAAGCAGTGTCTTAATACGGTTTTTGTTCAACCATTCTCATTCGATTTTGCTAAATCCATCCTAATCCAGATTTTCCAGGGGAGTTTCTCTCTTTCTTGTCTCATTTGTCTTATTTCTGTAAAGATAACAGGTGTGGCAATGAGTACTGACACAGGTCCTAGGTATACCTGTCTTTTTGTGGGGTTTGTGGAACATTCCTTCTTCTAGTCTGAATCAAGTACCTTCTCACGATTCCTTTTTCTTGTTGTGGTGCATTGATGACTGTATTGGTGCTACTTCCTGCTGTCATCTGGGACTGGAAAA
This sequence comes from Hemiscyllium ocellatum, assembly GCF_020745735.1. NCBI lineage: Eukaryota > Metazoa > Chordata > Chondrichthyes > Orectolobiformes > Hemiscylliidae > Hemiscyllium > Hemiscyllium ocellatum. The sequence continues at coordinate 46,281,044 of NC_083415.1, forward strand.
GATTAATCAATTTTACTTACAACTTCCATCCTTCTTTCATCTTCATCTGATTCATTTCAGAGTCTTTCCTTTTCCGTTCCTTCACCCCTCTGTCTCTATTTCCTGTAATGGGTCATCTAATAATACTCGTTACCAACCCAAATCACAGATCACACCATACAGTACTCTGTTTTGTAGAATTCATACAATGTTGGTGGTAGGATCTTAAACTCTCTTGATATTGTTATGATCTCTATGGGGAAACCTTAAATCAAAATTTCAATAAAATATTGCATGCACTTCTAGTTGCCATACTACCAGAAGGACTTGGATGAGTTGGAGAGGGGGCACAGATGTTTACTAGGATGTTGCCTGGTCTGGAGGGTTTTTGTTATGAGGAGAGGTTGAATAAACATGGATTGTTTTCACTGGAAAGATGGAGGTAGAGGGAGTGACCTGATGAACGTCTACAAAATTATGAGAGTCATAGATAGGATGGATAGTCAGAGGCATTTTTCCAAGGTGGTAAGATCAACTACATGTTCACATGTTCAAGGTGAGAAGGGGAAAGTTTAGAGGAAAGTTTTTCACACAGAGGCTGGTAGATGTCTAGAACACACTGACAGTGAAGGTGGTGCAAAAAGACATGCTAGCAACATTTAAGGCTTATTTTGATAGACAAGTGAACATGAGGCAAACAGAGGGATTAGATACCACACATGGACAGGATGTAGCGGGTCTAAATTCAGGATTAGGAATCAGCGTGGGCTGAAGGACCTGTTCTTGTGCTGTACTGTATTGTTTAAAATCCAGGTCAATGGCACTGTTAATATGCTAACCAGGGACATAGAGTTATAGAGCATGGAAACAAACACTTCAGTCCAAACAGTCCATGCGGAACATAATCCTAAATTAAACAAGTCACACCTGCCTGCTCCTGGCCCATCTCCCTCCACAACTTTCCAATTCATGTATCTATCCAAATGTCTTTTAAACATTGTACTTTTAATTGCATCCACCACTTCCCGAGGATGTTCATTCCACATGTGAACCACCCTCTGTGTAAAAAAAAAGTCTCGTATGTCTTTTTTAAATCTCTCACCATAAAAATGTGCTCCCTTGTCTTGAAATCCCTCATCCTAGGGAAAAGACAACTACCATTAACTCTAACTATAACTCTCATTATTTTATAAACTTCTATCAGATCATCTCTCAACCACCTACACTCCAGTGAAAACAGTCCCAGTTTATCCAGCCTTTATTTATAACTTAAATCTTCCATACCTGCACATCCTGATAAATCTTTTCTGAACCTTCTCCAGCTTGATAATATCCTTCCGATATCTGAGTGCCTAGAACTGGACACAGAAATCCAGAAGATGCCTCACCAATGTCCTGTACAACCTCAACATGACTTCCCAACTCCAATAACTAAAGGACTGAGCAAGGAAGGCAAACGTGCCAAACACCTTTTTAACCACCTTGTATATATGTGATGACAACTTCAATGAATTATGTCCTGCACCTCTATGTCCCTCTGTTCTACAACACTACCCAAGGTCCTACCATTAGTTGGATAAGTCCTACCCTTGTTTGTTGCACCCATCTTGCATTTAACCAAATTGAACTCCATCTGCCATTTTTCAGCCCATTGACCCAATTGACCAAAATCCTTTCGTATTCTTAGAAAACCTTCTTCACTGTCTGCAATGCAACCAATGTTGGTATCATCTGCAAACTTACTAACCATGCTTTCTATATTTTCATCTAAATCATTTATATAAAGAACAAACAAAATAGGACCCAGAACTGATCCCTGTGGAACACTGCTGCTAACAAGCCTCAGTCCAAAAAACAACTCTCCACCATTACTTTTGTCACATTTAGAACCTTGAAGTGTACTGATGGAAATTCAATTAATGCAGAGAGGTGATAGGTAATTGAATTACTATTTTTAATTAGTTTGAAAACTTGGCTTACATCAACAAGACTAAAATAAACTAAAAGCAAAAGCAAGTTATCAAAGCAATTAGTTTGCCAATACAGTATTTTAGTCAGGACAGTTATTTCATGCACATGGCTTTTATGTGAATGCAAGCAGAAAATAACAATCAGATTGATTTCATCAATATTGCAGTGATTACTGTTAATCATCTTATACAGCCAGGCCATCTGTGCACTTGGTTAATGTATTGAAAGCTGTTTTCAGATTTAGTCTGGGTAAAGTTGTTTTGCTAATGTGCATTTCAGAAGTAATCACATTAAGAATATGAACTGGGTTAAGTATGTAGCAAAGACTTTAAACAATTTCAGAAAGTGTATTACCTCTCTTTGTCTGTCACCAGACAGATGCTTTTCTGCTTCAGAATGGTAATGTCAGTGATGAATTTCTGTGGAGTATCCATGTTTTTTCACTGCAACTCATATCAGTACTAAAGCCCCCAAAATTGAAGCCTTCTTCTGTGAGGTATAACTGGGTTTGTTTTTAAACAGTGACCTAAGTAATAACAAAATCACAGAATTGTTACAATGCAGAAGTTGTTTTTTTCCATTATATCAGTGCTAGCTTTCCAAATGAGTAATTCACTTAGCGACGTTGTCTTGTCATCTCTACTGCAATTGGTGGAAGTACAGGAGAATTCATGGAAATTTGCCTCCCACCACCCTCCTCCAAACCTCCAATAGAAATTCACTTCCAGAGTAAGACTGTGTATAGACTGTGAAATCTTGTGAATCTTGTTTGCAATCCATTTCAGTTTCTGGAAAATGAAATTCATGGTCTTTTTACTGAATATCTAGAGGAAGACTTTTTTTTAACGTGCAGTTATTTACTAGTCACACATTCCTTAAACTTAGACAAATTTTGAAAAATATAAAATTATCTGCTAGAGCAAATTGTGGCCACAGTTTGATTTTAAATTTATGTAGCTTGCTGCTATGATACAGAAAAGTAGGATGAAAAAGGTTTTAATACAAGTTTCCTGAAATGGTAATAAACTTTAAGAACATTATATTAGCTGTTTCGGTCCATTGCAGCATAAATATACAATTAATTGTTTTGTATGAAAGGCGTAAATGGATTGATATTGATTTAAAACCCAACACGCAAAGTGCTGTTCAAGGGCAATAATTTGTTTCTCTCCAAGCTTGGTTTCTAGCTGAATTGTGCCATTCTGTCTGTGTTATGTTTAAAAGCTTCCCAGTATGGCGAAAAATCAAACTGAGCTATTTGTATATACTTTCACATGTTCAGATCAAGACCAGCTTGTCATTTAGCCCACAGCTCTCCATTTGAAGTGGTAGACAGATGATTTTCTTTCTGAATATCACTCTTGATCTTATTTAAAGGTAAAATAAGCCATTGTAATTAACTTGTGATGCAAGTAAAAAAATCTCTGTTCTGTGGATTCCCTTGACATTACAAGTGAGGCTAAAGGTTTAGCACATTGGTGCATTGGTAGTGTTCGTGCCTGTGAAACAAAGGGCCCAGATTCTGTTCCCACTTGTTCCAAAGGAACATCATAATATGTCTGAACGGATTGATTAAAAGTATTTATTTTTAGGCTGTAGCAACAAATGGATGAGGAAGTATTTCAAATGGTGGCTTGCACTTTTATGTTGGTCTGAGGAGTGTAAATACAAACAGTCAACATGGATTTGCAAGTGGAACATTGTATTTGATGGACTTGTTGGAGGTTTTGAAGATGTTCTCAACAATATCTATAAAGGAGAGCTGATGGATTCTTTGTAGTCATTGTCTGGCATATCCCAACCCAATCTAGTCCCACCTGCCCGCCCCTAGCCCATATCCCTCCAAACCCTTCCTATTCATAAACCCATCCAAATGCCTCTTGAATGTTGCAATTGTACTAGCCCCCACCACTCCCTCTGGCAGCTCATTCCATACACGTACCATCCTCTGTGTGAAAATGTTGTCCCTTAGGTCTCTTTTATATCTTTCCCCTCTCACCCTAAACCTAAGTCCTCTAGTTCTGGACTCCCCGACCTCAGGGAAAAGACTTTGCCTATTTACCCTATCCATGGCCCTCATAATTTTGTAAACCTCAATAAGGTCACCCCTCAGCCTCCGATGCTCCAGGGAAAACAGCCCCAGCCTGTTCAGCCTCTCCCTATAGCTCAAATCCTCCAACCCTGGCAACATCCTTGTAAATGTTTTCTGAACCCTTTCAAGTTTCACAACATCTTTCCGATAGGAAGGAGACCAAAATTGGTTGCAATATTCCAACAGTGGCCTAACCAATGTCCTGTACAGCCGCAATATGACCTCCTAACTCCTGTATTCAATACTCTGGCCAATAAAAGAAAGCATACACCTCCAATTTTGGTGTCATCTGAGATGACTGACCCTCCACAACCACAAGCACAACCATCTTCCTTTGTGCCAGGCATGACTTTAACTAGCAGAGTGTTATCTTCCTAATACTCCCATCGATTCCAGTTTAGCCAGGGCTCCTTGATGCCATACTTGGTCAAATGGGCTATCACACTTAACCCACCTTTGAAATTCAGCTCTTTTGTCCTCATTTGAACCAAGGCTATAATGAGATCAGGAGCTGAGTGACCCTAGCGAAACCCAAACTTAGTGTCACTGAGCAGGTTGTTGCTGAGCAGGTGCTACTTGAGAGCATTATTGATGACCACTTCCATCACTTGACTGATGGTGGAGACTACACTGACTGGGCGGTAATTGGCTGGGTAGGTTTTTGATAAAATCCCTGCTTAGCATAGGAAGTAATACCTTGGCATGGAATACTGATTGGCTAACAGTCGGAAAACGGAATTTAGGAATAAGTGGATCATGCTTGCATTGACAGGTTGTGACTGGTAGGGTATGCAAGGATCAGTACTTGGGCCCTGGCTGCTCACAATATGTGTGAATGGTTTGGAAGTGGGGACCAAACGTAACATTCCAATTTTTTGATTGATACAACGCGGAGTGGGAATGTGTTTGGGTGAGGACAGTGTACAGTAGCGTCAGGAGGATTTGGACAGAGTTAGTGAATGAGCAAGTAGAAAAATGTGAGATTATCCACTTTGGCAGGAGGGACAGATATGCAGAGTTTTTGTTTAGAATGGTAGGAGATTGGAATGTGTAGATGTGCAAAAGACACAAAGTGTCCTTTGTCAATAATCTCTGAAAACAAACATGCAGGTGTAGTGAATTATTAGGAAGGCAAATAGAATGTTATCCTTTATAGTGCGAGGATTTGAGTAGAGGAGTAGTGAAGTTGTGTTCAATTGCATAGGACCTTGTTTAGAATGCACGTGGAGTGCTGTTCTGCAGTTTGGGTCTTTTTATCTTAGGAAATGCATTATTGTCATTTAAAAATAAGAAAATAGATATAAGGTGAACTTAAAAGGTAAAGATTACAAAGCACAATGCAAAGACATTTAAAAAAAGTGACCATCATGAAACGTGCCAAGTATTTTCACAAAGGATACTAAATAAGCAGCTTGTAACAACACTGGAATGCTCAAGGTGTAGCTGTCATCTCCTAATCAGTCAGTAGCAATACCAGAAACACCCGAAAGCAACAAAAATGTTGCCCAGAGCCATTGATTTTCAGTCATATCACTGGAATATGTACTTGCTTGCAAGACACCTTGACCATATGAAGCACTTCAAGGCAACTAATGCATGAACAAAGAAAGATCTAATGACATATCTCTCCATTTTACAAATTTTTCATGCTATTTTCCTCCCTGTTTTTAAGCAACCAGACTTTACAATCTTGCCGCTTTTTTTGACTATTGAATGTACTTATTCGGTTGTCTCTTTGTGTGCATATGTAATTTATTCTATCAGTGAGGCTTCTCCACAGGAATCAACATGCCACAGGGTTTGACTGGAATAGACCATATGTATAATCTCGGTGCTATGGAAACAGTATTGTCTGCAATCAGATTTTGCATGTTTTCAGTCACTGGAGGAAAGGCACTAATGAGATTCACAGACTTGTTCTGTGATGGTTGCAGCTAATTAAATTTATAAAATGATGAAATAAAAATAATTCTAAATTGAAAAGAATGCTCCAGGTGCACAGATGATTTTGCTCCATTTATACTTCAGAGGTAAATTTATAAATTTTGTTTGAAATGAAGCTCAAATTTTTATTCTGAACCTGCAAAAAAAATCTTCCTTTCAATTCCACAAGTTATGAGCATTTAAACAATGGAACAGAATGAATAAGTCTTTACTCAAAGTATTGCTGCTGAGGCTAACAAAACAGAATAGTCTCACAGCGAGAACAGACGCAATACAAGACCACAGAAGCAGTTATTGGCAATAAATGCACATATTTAACATTTACAATAGGAAGTTAAATTCATCTTTGATCTGTTCTTTGTCTCTGAGTTCCAGTGTGATGTACACTACTCTCTATTTGTTCATATTTGGATCACTGCCAGATAACATTCTATAGAGCAGAATAAGGAGATTGGGGTTGTTGCCAGGTTCTGGGTTCTAATAGCACAAAATTGGCAATGATTAAGACTGGATTCTGGGAAAGCAGTGGGGGTATCTGGTATCAGTCAAGTGACAGACCAGACAACCGAACAACAGAATGAACTAAGACATTTATTTGATGAAGTATTTTATTTATGTACAGATTTCCTACAACTCAAAATAGGATCAGAGGTATGTGGTAAAAAGATTGGATCTATTCACTGTTAAATCCAAATAATGGTCAGGAAATTGAAGAGTGCATATCTTAAAGGACATTTGACAGCATTGTATTGTGTTTGTGTAGATCTCATTTAGTTTAATATTCGAGACTTGCATGCTGAAATGTGCAGTTGTGGTGTTGTGATGCAGATTTGGTCATTTTTGTGATGTGACATAATATGCACAATAAATTTTCATAGAGCATTTACTTACATGAAGCTTCTCTTCACTTGGTATGAATTTAACTAATATCGTTGAGGAAAAACATGTCTGTATTTTAAGAATTTTGTTCACTATCTATCTGAGGTTGAAATGTAAATTGGTCATTCCTCCTCAGTGTGGAAAAACAGTTGTCACATCACACCAGTGTAAAACTGTTAAATTCTGTCGACAGTTTCTTGCACACAAAAGAATTGCAGTTGAATTTATTGGCTCACGGATGTGAGAAATAGTTGTGCCCTTTCAGTTAGGTACTGTGTGAACCAGATAAGTATGCAGGAAATATAGATGTGGAGAAACTTTCCAAATGACTCTATATATTGAATTGTAAACTCTGGACACATTAAATAATGATAAGGTTTTATAGAATCTGTTGAGGGCTAGGAACAAAGGAACTGAAGTAGGCCATTCTGTCCATTGATCCTGTTTCACTATTCAATTAGATCACGGCTGATCGTCTATATCAATGCTACTTTCCTATGCTAATTCCTTCTCCTTTTCAGTTGTTAATGTCCAAACATCTGCCAGTTTCTCTCTTTAACTTATTCAATGATTGACCTTCCGTGAGGTAACGAGTTTCAACTTCAGCAACCTCTTAGTGAAGAAATCCCTTTGCATTTCAGTCTTAACTTGAGGCAGAATATGGATCTTCAAGACATCCATCCGTATATTTGTTCTTGGAAATTGCACAACAAGACAGGGTGTGTCTCCTTAAATTTCACAACATCTCCTCCTTTTCCATTCGACACTGATTTTGGAAGCCTGTTGAGGGGTATTTCCATTCTACTTCAAGAATATATTCCAGATTCCCCCTTTATACTTAGCTGCATGCAGGTATTTTGGCAGGGTTTGAAGAGTCAGTGTCAGAAACATTTGCCACCTCAGGTTTTGGAATGAGTGAAATGGCTTAAATCCCTGAAATAAGGTATTACTGTTGTGCTTAGTGAAAATGAGGAGCTCCAGCCATTGTCAGGTGAGATACTGCTGCTCAAAGCACTTCTTCTCTTGTGGCTTCCCTGCTGCCAACTTTAGCTTAGCTTAGCTTCAGCATCAGCCACTTTCACGCTGGAGAGAATATCCTTAACCTCCCAGCGAAGACCTGTGCTGGCCTTCAGAGATCTTAGCAGGTTTAAACAGAAGGGGGAGATAATGATGTAATGTTAATATTACTGGACTAGTAAACATCCACAGAAAATTCCCTCCTTCACCATTCATATTCCCAACACACAAATGGTCATGCTGTTTGCTGAAGTTTGCATAATTCCACGAGTGATTTCAGTTCTGAGAGTTCTAAAAGCCTAAGAAGCTAAACTAAGAATAATGACTTTTGCAGTATGGTAGTTCTTTGTTTCCTGTGAATAGTTACAAACATTGTACTCTTTAATCTTAGGATATAATGGTCTTTGGCTCTTTCTAACAATGGCAAAGTGGGATATATGCCTATCACCACCTTGATTGATCCATATGCCAACTATTAAAAAGTGCTAGTTGAGACTGTGGTGCTGTAAAAGCACAGCTGGTCAGGCAGCATCTGAGGAACAGGGGAATTGATGTTTTGGGCATAGGCCCTTCATCAGGCTTGTTGAAGAGCTTATGGCCGAAACATTGATTCTCCTGCTCCTCTGATGCTGTCTGACCAGCTATACTCTTCAAGCACCATACTCTCGACTCTGAGCTCTAGCATCTGCAGGCCTCACTTTCTCCTAATTAAAAAGGTGCTAATATTTTGGAATAGGTTAGTGGAGTGACAAAGCATGGATGTGATTTTCCACTGTGTAGAATGTTATCGAACCATACAGGTTAGATGGGCTGTTCTCAAATCATTACCATATGCTGAGTTGGACGATCTTGGTTACTGTCGCAATAGGGCATTATATTTCATCTTAGCATGCCTGAACTAATGAGAAATACTAGTCACTCTTCCTAATCCTATCTAATGACTTCTTTTACAAATGTATGTTTTTTCTTGTTAACTGAGGACACGATCAGACTCTGGTGCTCTCCTGTGCTCCAGCAGCCCACTATAACTCACTATTCGTGCTTAACATGAAATGCAACTGACAAACCTATGAACAGCAGACACAAAGATCAGAAATAATTAAGCCAAATAGTCTACGAATGGTCACTAGCTCTCAGTGCAAATAAATGTGTTGCATATTACAACAGGAAACAGCAAATGATAGCTGTTTGGGTGAGGGATGAAAGGGAACATCTGGCAACAGAACTGGTCCCATATTATTCACTGCCAAAAAAGAGAAAGGCTTAGATTAGGAAAGTGGGAAGGGTTTTGGATCAGAGAGTAAAATGTGGAATAATGGGTTTTGACGATTACTACTTGATAGGGGGTTGATCAACAGTAAACCTCAGTGTCTGTTCTACTGTTTCCATTGAGAAGCTATTTATTCTCAGTGTCATCTGCTTTCTTTTTTATGCTGGAACAGGGGAAATAGAGCAAACAATACCAAGAAATAACACTGCGGACAGTAGAGAAATATGCAATTTGGGCCTACCCAGCATGCCACCTAAGGCTGGCAGTACCTACACCTGCTGAGAGCAAGTAAAAATCAATTTTATTAAAGTCTGCACCTTTCTCCTCTGAGAAATCTACGGTTTTTCTTTTGATCAGTCAGAAAGTTACCAGGCAAAACAAGTACACCAAAAAGGAAAACAAAATGAAAATGTTAGCAATTTGAAATGACAGATGATGATGGAATTAAACAGTAAACCAATGAACATCTGTAGCGAGAAGAAAGGTTCATATTTAAGCAACCATAAAAATATAATGTCTGCACAGATTTTTCTGTTTGTTTTTAAATTGGCAGAAAGTCAAAAGGTGAAGAAAAGGCAGCTTTAATTGCTGTCTCAGCATTCTTGTCCTCGGTGTGATAGTTTCAGGTGGTTACATACATTTTGTCTGCTTTTCGATGTTACCGAACAGATTGCCAACATTCAGTATGTATTTGGCTTCTATTCTTGCAATGTACCCGGTCAAAAATCCACGTCATTCTCAAACTCATGACAATGGAGAAATTATCTAAAATATTCAATAGATTTAACTTGGTAATCAAAGAGTTCTGCATTCTATATTGTTTGCTTTCACTTTGTCTTTCATTTCCTTTTCATATTTCTCAAACCATTAAGATAGTGAATAAAACTGGGGTACTGTTTCACTGACAATGATGTCTTCTAGTTCCACTCACAAGCAAAAGTCCTTTCTGTACAATTGAACATTTACATTGAGAGAGTAGTCCTGTTGTTAATGACAGTCTTTAACGTGAAAAATTTGGCAGTGACCTAAACGTTTGTTGGGTCCCAGCAGCTCCTGTTTGATTCTCTGTCGTCTTCTTAAAATCATAGGAGACAAAAAAAAACCTGCAGACGCAGGAATCCAAAGTCGACAGGCGGGAGGCTGAAGGAACACAGCAAGCCAGGCAGTATAAGGAGATGGAGAAATCTGACGTTTTGGGTATAACCCTTTTTCGGGATGGGGTCTGGGGGTGGTTGCAGAGAAAGGAGGTGGGGAATGGTTATGGGTGGGGAGAGAAGCGGAATGGCGAGGTAGTGATAGATGAACATCCTGTCTTTATTATGTTTGGATGGGGCAGGGTTTAGAGCAGTGGAGAAGGTGCAGTGGAGGGCTGTTTGGATGACATGGGGGGGAAAGCATGTTGGTTAAATGGAGAGGTCAAGGAAGGGGAGGGAAGTTTCCAAGATAGACCAAGTGAATTTAAGGGCAGGGTGGAAATTGTTGGCAAAGCCGATGAACTGCTCCAGGGTGCAGCACCAATGCAGTCATCAATGTAACAGCGGAAGAGTTGGGGAACAGTGTCTGTGTATGTACTGGAAACATGGCCGACAAAGAGGCAGACTTGGCAGGGGCGACAGTTCATAGATTGACATTTCCTATAAACCCACAGACTCCCATAACTACCTGGACTACACCTTCTCTACCCCATATCTTGCATAATCTCCATCCCATTTTTTCAATTCCTCCGTCTCCATTGCAATGCTCCGACGAGGAGACGTTCCATTTCCAAGCTTCCCAGATATCCACCTATTTTAAACAAAGTGTTTCTCTCCCCTTTGTCATCCAGTCAGCCCTCCACCAAACCTCCTTCATTCCCCATTCTACTACTCTAAACCCTGCACCGTCCAAACATAATAAAGACAGGATCCCCCTTGTCCTCACTTTCCACCCCACCAGTTTATGAATCCAACATATCATCTTCAAATACGTCCATCAACTCTAGCTAGACCCCACCAACAAGAACATCTTCAGCTCCTCAAACCTCTCTGCTTTCCACAATGACTATTCCCTTTGCCACACTTTGGTTCATACCATCTCCTCCTCCCTTCCCCCCACCCCCCCCCCCTCCCCACAACACGTTTAGGTACCTTCCCCAACAACTGAAAAAGATGCAAAACTTGTTGGCATACCACCTCCCTCACCTCCAACCAGGGCCCCAAACAGTCCTTCCAGATGAGATAGAGGTTCACCTGCTTCCCTTCCAACCTAGTTTACTGTATCTAGTGCTCCTGGTGTGGTCATCTCTACATGGTTGAGACCAAATGTAAACTAAGGACACATTACGCAGAGCATCTCAGCTGGGCCCATAACGGCAAGCCTGACCTCCCGGTCACCGCCCATTTCAATTCCTCCTTCCCACTCCCTCTCCAACATGTCCATCTTCAGTCTCCTCCATCTCCACAGTGAATTGGACTGCAAATTGAAGGAACACCATCTCACCTTTTGCTTGGGCAGCCTACAGCCCGGAGGACTCAACATTGAGTTCTCCAATTTCAATTAACCATCCCAACTATTCCCCAAATTCCTTTCTGGCCCTGTTTCCTCCCTACATTCCCTTCAAGCAATCCCTCCTTCCAGCTACCAATCGGATTCATACCTCCTATCGACCTGTCAGGTCGTACCTACCACCTGTATTCACCAATCACCACCACATCACTCTGCCCTTCTCCCCACCTATAACCCTTGCCTCACTCTCTTTATCTGCAACTCCCCCTATCCCCACTGCATTTTCCTGAAGAAGGGTAATACCCTAAACATCGGACTTCTCCACCTCCTGATGCTGCCCGGCTTGCTGTGTTCTCCCAGCCTCCTGCTGGTCAACATCTTATGAAAATATGCATTTACGGTGATTGGCAGTCGTCAATATCTGAATACCAATCACTTGTGACTTGAATATAAACATCAAAGAACATTAAGACAGAACAATGAATAACAATGGTCATTCAATGAAAAGAGAACTATCAAACTATCAACCTGATATTTTCTTCATCACACAAGCACATAAATCAGCATGGATTTATGAAGGGAAATCATGCTTGACTAATCTTCTGGAATTTTTTGAGGATGTAACTCTGAAGATGGACAAGGGAGATCCAGTAGATGTAGTGTACCTGGACTTTCAGAAAGCTTTTGATAAAGTCCCACATAGGAGGTTAGTGAGCAAAGGTAGGGCGCATGGTATTGGGGGCAAAGTACTAACTTGGATTGAAAGTTGGTTGGCTGACAGGAAACAAAGAGTAGTGATAAAGGGCTCCATTTCGGAATGGCAGGCAGTGACCAGTGGGGTACCGCAGGGATCAGTACTGGGACCGCAGCTTTTTACAATATATATTAATAATATAGAAGGTGGTATTAGTAATAACATTAGCAAATTTGCTGATGATACTAAGCTGGGTGGCAGGGTGAAATATGATGAGGATGTTAAGAGATTACAGGGTGACCTGGACAGGTTAGGTGAGTGGTCAGATACATGGCGGATGCAGTTTAATGTGAATATATGTATGGTTATCCACTTTGGTGGCAAGAACAGGAAGAAAGATTACTACCTAAATGGAATCAATTTAGATAAAAGGGCAGTACAAAGAGATCTGGGTGTTCTTGTACACCAGTCAATGAAGGTAAGCATGCAGGTACAGCAGGTAGTGAAGAAGGCTAATAGCATGCTGGCTTTCATAACAAGAGGAATTGAGTATAGAAGCAAAGAGGTTCTTCACAGCTGTACAGGGCCCTGGTGAGACCACACCTGGAGTACTGTGTGCAGTTCTGGTCTCCAAATTTGAAGAAAGACATTCTGGCTACTGAGGGAGTGCAGCGTAGGTTCACGAGGTCAATTCTTGGAATGGCGGGACTACCTCACGCTGAAAGACTGGAGCGACTGGGCTTGTATACCCTTGAGTTTAGAAGACTGAGAGGGGATCTGATTGTCCAATCCTTTAATAATTTTATATGTGTCAATCTGGAGGCAGGAACATGTTTCCGCTGATGGGTGAGTGCCGAACCAAAGGACACAGCTTAAAAATACACGGTAGACCATTTAGGACAGAGATGAGGAGAAACTTCTTCACCCAGAGAGTGGTGGCTGTGTGGAATGCTCTGCCCCAGAGGGCAGTGGAGGCCCAGTCTCTGGATTCATTTAAGAAAGAGTTGGATAGAGCTCTCAAGGATAGTGGAATCAAGGGTTATGCAGATAAGGCAGGAACAGGATACTAATTAAGGATGATCAGCCATGATCATATTGAATGGTGATGCAGGCTCGAAGGGCAGAATGGCCTACTCCTGCACCTATTGTCTATTGTCTAAGTGTACAGCTGCTCATGCGAAACCAATGTTGATAGATACTACTCAGGAACATGAAGGCAGGTTAATTCTCCCCTCCCTTTAAGTCAAAAGTGTCAAGCAATCAGCATGGTCTTTTCATGCAGTAAAAGTTGGTTTTCCCCTTGAATTGGTATTCTTGTGAAATGTCCTGATCAATGTCATATGCAAACCTTCAACAATGTTTGCCTTTTTTTCAGCAATACTCAGATTTTTTTTAGTTCAAAACGACTATTTAGATGAAATATTAATCAAAGTCCTTTTTCAGGTGGGCATAAAAGACTATGCTACCATTTGGTAATGAGTAGGAAAGTTCCCATGGTGGTCTGACCAACATTTGTTTGTAAAGCAAAACTGATTTAACTGGTTTGTTATTCATAGAATCCATTGTCTACAAATTTTCTGCCTTGTTTGCTTACAGTATCGGCACTTCAGAAGTATTTTTCAGTTATAAAACACTTTGACATGTTCTGAGGATGGGAAAGATGCCAAGAATTGCAAAATGTTTCTCTTATAGATGTTGATTGATGGCTCAGAATTGTTCCCTTCTTTAAATATTCAGTTAGTTGCTTGTCTGAATCCACTCCTGTAAAATATCTCTAATTGAGGGGTGACCTTACAGCGATTTACAAAATCATGACAGGTATAGATGAGGCGAATAGCAACGGTCTTTTCCCTAGAGTAGGAGAGTCCAAAACTAGGTGGCAGAGGTTTAAGGTGAGAGGAGAAAGACTTAAAAGGGAACTGCAGGGTAGCTGTTGCACACAGAGGGTAGTTCGTATGTGGAATGAACTGTCAAAGGAAGTTATAGATACAGATGCAATTGCGACATTTAAAAGAAATTTCAACAGGTATACGAATAGGAAAAGTTTTGAGGGGCATAAGCCAACTGCAGGCAAATGGGACTAATTTAGTTTGAGAGATTTGGTCAGCATAGACAAGTGGGACTGTAATGGACTGTTTCCGTGCTGTATGACTCTTTGACTCCATTTACTAACTCTTGTGTGACACCAGAGAATGCCCACTAATTTTGTTCATAGCCTCCATCAGCAATCCAAGCATGTGTTGCCTTGGTTTTCCTGATGGCTCTGAGGCACAACATGTGCTTTGTTCATTTACCATGTATCAGCTGTAGTTTTTCAGTTAATATTTACATATCAGAATGAGTCATGGTACCATTGAGATTACATCACTCCAAGGTAAATAAAGGCACAAGTGGAAATTGGGAAATGATGATTGTTGGCATGTGATAGCTTGTTTACTGGATAGCAATACTCAGGAAATAGCTTAGAAGGTTAATTAATATTTTTCAGGGAAATGGATGGTAGTTGACTGCTTTTCTTGTGGTTTGATTCATAAAGCTGAAATGTTGAGGTTAAAAGTAGAGTGTAGTGTTAACTGGAAAAATGGGAGTCAAAAACTGGCAGCTCTCATATTTTGTTAATTTTCCACTCAGGTGCAATCTTTGCGATACCCATGCTAATTATCATATGCCCTCCAGTGTTTTGTCTCTGTGTTTATTTAGTAAGGGAAAGTGAGGACTGCAGATGCTGGAGACCAGAGTAGTGGCAAGAGCTTGGCTGTGCTCCAGCTCGGTTATGCATTTTCTTATTGCACGCAAGGAGAACTATGGTGGACAATGCAATCCACTTGCCTTCAAGGTTTTTGCATTACCACAATATAAATATTTGCTAAAACATTAATGTCTACAAACCATTATTGACAGTATAAATGCAACGCAAGCAAAATAAACTTACTATCACATCCAATCTGTCTACTTTGCAAAGTTTGGAAATGCAGGAAGGATCAGATAGCTAATAAACCATGATGGTGAACCAGGAGCTTAAGGTTAATACAGATGTTAATAGAGAGAGGAGTGGCTGAAGCCTACTACAAATTAATTTCTTAATCATGAATTTGAGCTATTATTCCACAATGATAATTGATCATTCACCCAAACTTTCTATATAGATCACTAATATACTATCTGGGTTTATTAATTTGCTTATGATATTAAGGATATACTGTAATATTAACTTATGATATTAAGGGTATACTGTAATATTAACTTATGATGTCACAAAGTTAAAAATCACACAACACCAGGTTATAGTCCAACAGGTTTAATTGGAAGCACACTAGCTATCAGAGCGTCGCTCCTTCATCAGGTGAATTAATTAAACCTGTTGGACTACAACCTGGTGTTGTGTGATTTCTAACTTTGTACACCCCAGTCCAACACTGGCATCTCCAAATTATGATGTCAATGTTTGTTTTACTGGACCAGGAATGGTTGAAAACAATAAAGCAGGCTAGTGAGCAAATCTGTACATAATCATATCTATTATTTTCATAGGGTTAACCACCTGGTTTCATATTGTTCCTCAAAACCACATTATTTGGGGATTAAGGAAATGGGAGTTTAATTAATACAATTTGTTTAGCTGTTTAGCCATTTTCCTCCAGGAGGTAAGGTATAGTAAACAATCTGCAACTGAATCTGAGTGTGCTGTTTTGCCAAAATTCCATAGAGCTGAAAATGTGTTGCTGGAAAAGCGCAGCAGGTCAGGCAGCATCCAAGGAAGAGGAGATTCAACGTTTCGGGCATAAGCCCTTCTTCTGGTTTCCTGAAGAAGGGCTTATGCCCGAAACATTGAATCTCCTGTTGCTTGGATGCTGCCTGACCTGCTGCGCTTTTCCAGCAACACATTTTCAGCTCTGATCTCCAGCATCTGCAGTCCTCACTTTCTCCTCAAAATTCCCTAGACTTTGTTAGGGAAAAGTTTCAAAGCAAAATGATTTTTGCAAGGTACTAAGACATTGTCACCCACTCCACAGGACCATGGGGCAGAAAACAAACCCTGATTTATGTAACTACAGAGATTACCATAACAATGAGAATGTCAGACCAGTTGGTCATGCAAATGAAAATCTTCTTAAATTAATAGGGCTGTGCAATCTATAAGTTCAGGAACTAGCTCAAACCAAATGAAGTGCAGTATTATTACCAATTGCATTGATTCTTTCCAAGAGCATAGCACTTTTTCCATTTTCGGAATTCAATTTTCAAAAGATTTTTGGGGAATCATTCCTTTTCAACCAAAATTCAACTTCTCCCTTTCTTGGTTTTCTACTCTACTGTCCCTCTTCCATTGCCTTCTACTTCCTACTTTCCTCAGTTTCACTCCTACCTAATTTAGCATTGGAGTCATAGAAATGTACCACATAGAAACAGACCCTTTGGTCCAACTCGTCGATGCCGAACAGATATCCCAATCTAATCTAGTTCCATTTGTCAGCACTTGGCCCACATTCCCTCGAAACCTTTCTTATTCATATACTCATCCAGATGCCTTTTAAATGTTGCAATTGTACCAGCTTCCACTACTTCCTCTGGCAGCCCATTCCACACAAGCACCACCCTCTGCGTGAAAAAGTTGCCCCTTAGGTCTCTTTTATATCTTTCCCCTCTCACCCTAAATATACGCCGTCTAGTTCTGGACTCCCCCACCCCAGGGAAAAGATTGTATCTATTTATCCTATCCATTCCCCTCATGATTTTATAAACCTCTCTAAGGTCACCCTTCAGCCTCCGACACTCCAGACAATACTAATGTCCTTAGGAGGACATCTGAAGGAAATCTGCTATCTTCACTTGGTGTGGTCGACATGTGACTGCAGACCCACAGCAATGTAGTTGACTCTTAACTGCCCTCTGGGCAATTAGGGATGGGCAATAAATACTGGCATAACCAGCAATGTCCTCATTTTGTGAATGAAGAAAAATGTTTGTAAATACACAATATGGGAAGGGAAAAAGTGTGAACACCAACCTTGTGGGAAGCATGACACCCAGAATCACTTAAGCAGGATCATCAGGCTTAAATTCTAAACATAATATTCAAAAGTAATTAAAGGAGTTAAACAAAATCTCACTAGATGACCTGGTTCATCAGACCAGCGCAATTCAACACTTCAACTGCATCCTGCATTTATATAGCACCTTTAATGGAATAAGACATCCCACAGCCAAATCTTGCAAAGTTCTTTGAGGTACATCTCCTGTGGGTTTTGACACTGCTGGCATATGGTTCCGTAGGTGTTGATTATGGCCTAGTACTTCATCCAAACTGCCATGCTTCTTCTCTAAAAAGAAACAGTGATATCTGGTAGGCCATTCAACATACATGGGGTTAATGCAGTGGAGGTTAAAAGTGTTCTTGACTGGTACTCATAAGGTGTGATGTTCTTCTCCCTGGAGGTGGAAGGAACAGGAAATAATAGGGTAAGTTAGCCCTGGGGAGAAACTCACTCACTGCCTTCTCACCACCTCACTAACTAAATTCTGAATGAAGACGTCTAAGTGCAACCTCCTCAACCCACCACTAAGATGACCCCCTTAAAAGACCATAAGTTATAGGAACAGAATTAGGCCATTCTATCATGGCTGACATGTTTCTCAACCCCAGTCATCAGTCTTGTCACCATAACCCTTGACCCCCTTACTAATCAAGAATCCAACTCACCAGCCCCAATTATATCTCTTTGGCAGTATGTATATTCCTGATGAGAGAACAGGGTGGTTTGGAGACAAGGCGATGGTTGGTGGCCTCGTCTCCACAACACCTCCAATCCCATCTCCTACAATCCCTATGAGAAGAGTACCAAAAATACTTACCTCCATGCTGCTGGATCTCCTGAGGAATAGCTCTCGACTGATGGACAACTGATTGGCTGACAGCTTCTAGCAAGCCTGAGCACCAGGTTCAAAACCTGAGATTTGTCAAGTAGCTCACCTATGTTCTAAACCGCTGCTAATCAGCTGATTGGCGGGTGATTGGATACAGTTCTCAGTTGGGGAGTGGAATGTTCGTCACCACCTAACATACTCTTTGCCACTTAAACAAAAAACTGGAAAATTTCCATACTTGGGTTAGTTTAAATGTAAGGGATATGAGGTTACTTGATTGACATTTTCCCGAGTTGAATACTGTAGAAGAGAATTGCTGAACACGTTTCATTGTCCCAGCTGCAATCAAAAACACAGATTGGATTGAAAGATGTCTTCGACTGTTTGACTCCATCCTATGTTGACAGTATTGGCAGAACTACTGGAGGAAATGAAACAGAAATTTTCCATCTAATTATTAAAATTAGCTTTTAAAACATAACTTGTACATGAATTGAATACATTGTTTGGCTATGAACAAGAAGTTTGCTGGATTTTGCAATAATGCATTCACATTAGAGGTGGGGCAGTGTCTCAGTGGTTAGCACTGCTGCCTCACAGTAACAGGGACCTGGGTTCAATTCCAGCCTTGGGCAACTGCCTGTGTGAAATTTGCAAATTCCTCCCGTGTCTGCTCAGATTTCCTCTGGGTGCTCTGGTTTCTTCCCATAATACAAAGATGTGCAGGTTAGGTGAATTGGCTGTGCTAAATTGTCTGATAAGGTTTTTGCCTGTAACGCGATTCTCCTGCTCCTCGGACACTGCCTGACTTGCTGTGCTTTTCCAGCACCACACTCTCAACTCTAATCTCCAATATCTACAGTCCTCATTTTTGCTTGTGCGAAATTGCCCATCGTGTTCAGGGATGTGTAGGTTAGGTGCATGACTCAGGAGTAAATGTAGAGTAATAGGGTAGGGGAATGGGTCTGGGTGGGATACTCTTTGGAGGGTGGTTGTGGACTTGTTGGGCTGAAGGGCTGTTTCCACACTGTAGGGATTCTGTGAAAAACATGGTGAAGCAACACATGCAAATAGTATCTATTAGCAATTCAGGTGTGGAAGTCACCAGAGGATTTTCCAACCATTTACTTTTGCCGTGTTTAAGATTCTGTAAATCACTTGATCCTTTATTTGGTTTCTTGACACATTGACAGAGAATAGTTTGAATGGAACAAATTAAGAGGATTTATTAAGCTATACATTAGAGCAATACTTATCAACCAGGCAATAGTTTATGAGACACATACAGCTTTTACTTTACGAAGCAATTCAGACACACGTTGATGCTGGTTCTGGTTGAAATTCCTGCCTTTGCTTTTTTTCTTCTCTCTTATTTTACCTTTACACTCCCCACCAACCCAATTTATATTTAATGGTAGTGATTTTAGTTGCGTCAATTCTATCCTGTGGAACTCCTTTTGCAAACTGCTCGACATCTCTCCTCACTTTTAAAGACTGTCAAAGCTATGTTCTCCACCAAGCTATGCTGCTTTTGCTAAACCCTTAAGGCTTGATACAAATTCCTTCTCTCACCTGTGAATTACCTTGCAATATCTATTTCACGTTAAAAGCATTATGGAAATGTAAGAGGTGTCTGTTGTATTCTTATGTGGTGCGTAAAGTTGGAGACTTTACACGTAAATGTCTGTTCTGCTGCACTTTTAACAGTAGCAATAATGCTTTATTGCATTATCTGTGTTATTTAGATTGGAGTACCTAAACTTTGCACATGCATGCTGTTTCTATGTGTTAGCCTGGTTAACTTTTTTGTTCTCTCCTGGGTCAGCTATGTGGCGTTGCATTTGGAAGGCTGTGCAATCTTTTTGCGAGTCTTTGTTGCTCGATTCTAGCTCTCAGCAGTTCCTGCCAACCTATCACCCCTATTCTCACTGATCTGTATTGGCTTCTGGTCCTGGAACACCTGATAGAATCATGGAATAGTTCCAGCATAATCAAACCCTTATGCCTGCTCTGGCTGCCTGCAACATTTTAGCCGGTCTGGCTCTCTTCTCTTTTCTCTCTACCCCTGCACTCTTTTTCTTTTTAAGTAATGAGCCAATACCCCTTTTAAACCTTCATTTTCATTCTGCCAAGGCCTTGCTTATCTCTATCCCTGTAACCATTTCTAGCCAAAAACTGTCAGATCTTTAAGCATGCGGGCAGGAGGCTGGAAGAACACAGCAAACCAGGCAGCATCAGGAGGTGGGGAAGTCAACGTTTCTTCAGGACTTTTAACATCCCAATCTTTAAGCATCCCAATTTTCACTGCTTCGTCGTCGACAGCTATACTTTCAGCTGCCCACAGATCCTTAGCTCTGGAGGTTTCTCTCTCAACTTCACTACTTTTTAAAGACACCCCTTAATCTACTTTCTTATGTATATGTTAATATCTCCTTCTGAGGCTCCATGTCAAGTTTTGTTTGAAAACACTCAGGTGAAAGGCCTTGTGGCCCTTCACCATTAAAGGAGCTAATTAAGGGTGACTTTTTAATATTATATACTGTGCTTTGAATGTTGATGTTTAGAGTTTTGTCCATATTTACTAGTTTTATTGTGATGACCATCTCAGTGCTTTACAGGTTGATAACACGTCTGTGCATACATATGTTATAACTGTCATCATGATGTCTCTGTGCTTTAAATCACAATGCCTGGGGCTTTGCATACAGATGCAATGTCTGTTGCATGCTGACTATAGTAACTGACGTTCTGAATACAAGCATTATGTCTGTGCTATTGGCCTAGCTGTGCAGAATCACAATTATGCTATTGCAGAAAGAAACCATTCAGTCTCTTATCCTTATACTGGATCCCTGGACCTTTTATCTATGTGCTAATCTCCGACTTTTTCCCTATACCTCTGCATATTGCAACATAGTGAGTGAGGAGCTTTTGAGAAGGATCAAGTGGTGTATTGTCTAATAGTTATAATAATGGCTAATAATGATGAGTAATGACATGTAGATACTGGAAGTATGAAAAAGAACAGAAAATACTGGAAATACTCAGCAGGTGAAACAACATTTGTTAGGGAAAAAGTTTAAAAATCCGATCAATGTGCTTTTGCCAGACCTCAAGTCATAATGTTTAAGAATTTTTAGACTTCCTTTTGGATGGTGGTGAAATTTCAATGAATTCAGCAGAAGGGTGATTCATTGATTATGGAGATACTGGAGGTTCAAAATTACAATGAATTGATGCTGAGTGAATAAATGAATTAAGCTGAAGGGAGGTCATTGAGATTGAGGAGACCCTGAATGTTTATTGCATTGAGCTGACAGGAGGGATGCTGACTCTGGGGAGACACTAGGTATTTCAGCACATCGAGTAGAAAGAAAGGGATGCCGAGTTTGGACAGATACTGGGTGTTTCAATGCATTGATCAGAGAGAAAGGAACGCTGAGTTTGGGGAGACAATGGGTGTGGGTGCATTGAGCAGAAAGGGTTGCTGAGTTTGAGGAGATACTGGGTGTTGGTGCACTGAGCAGGGGGAAAGGGTTGCTGAGTTTGAGGAGTAATTGGGTTTATCAGTGCGTTGGGGAGCCTCTGGTTTTGCCAGTGCATTGAGCAGACAGGAGGAACGCTAAGTTTGAGGAGTCCCTGGGTGTGTCAGTGCACTGAGCAGAGACAAAGGGACGCTGAGTTTGAGAAGACTCAGCGTATCAATGCATTGAGCAGAGAGGAGGGACACAGAGTCTCATGATCTGGGTGTATCAGGGCACCCAGCACAGCCAGGAGGAGCCTCCCACCTGAGGACACGCGCTGCCTCTGCTCTCCCGGCAGGGGAGTGGGGATGGGCGTGCCCCCCCCCCCGCGCGCCGGGCCCCGCGTCACTTCCGGTGCCTGTGCCACGGTGTGTGCACGCGCGGGCGCTATGGCGGGCTCGCGGCTCGGCGGCCTGGGAATCTTCAGTGTAACGGACGCGCACGAGGCGGCGGAACCCCCCCTGGGCGACGGACGGCGCCGGCAGGTGAGGGTCCGGGCCGGGCGGGGCGGTCAGTCAGTCAGGGTAAAGCGGACAACAACCACCACCACCTACCTCCCCGCTCACCCTCCCCCGGGCCGTGAGTGAGTGAGTGAGTGAACGGGGCGTTCCGGGCTCCTCACCGTCAACCCGCTCTTACTCCCGGGGAGAGGCCTCTTATTTTATATTCCTTTATGCTAGGTTGTGGGGGGAGAATCCCTTCCATCACCCCACCCCCGCCCCCTTTTAGGCGGAACTTTGACATGTTCGTATCGGCGGCTCCGGATTAACGGCGCCGGCCATCAATCCTTTTCTGCCAACCCCTTAAAAATCGATGCACCCTCTGCCCTGAGGAGTGAGTGAGTGAGTGAGTGAGGAGGGGGTGGGGGAACCCGGACCCTGTTCCTCGATCCACTAAAGCCGGCTTCCCTGGCCACCATTCTCTTTCCCCCCCCCCCCCCCCCCCCCAAACAACATCCTGGTTTACCCCAATCCTCTCCCCTCCCATCCCCTAAATAAATGAAGCCGTGCTCTGGACTTGTCCCTCATCCATACACCATCTCTCTCTCTTTCTCCACCCCCCCCCCCCCCCAACCACCGACACCACCCGCTTTAAATGGCACCAGGGTCAGAGACGGCGGCGTGGATCCGTGAAAAGTATGTGGTGAAGAAATGCTGTCTTGTCAAGCTCCCACATTGCACGCCTCTTTCTCTCTTTGTAGTCGTCAGTTAGTTTCATGTCCCAGTTCCGTGGCGAAAGTCCGCCGCCCCCCCACCGTACCTTATCTCTGCATCGTCCCTGTTGCTCAAGTGAAGTTGCGAATGTGATTGCAAGAGCATCCCATAAGGTTTGGGGTGTTAATATTTCGAATTTCACACCGCCACAGCTTTGATTTCACCGCTGTTCAAACCTAAAAATCTGGTGGTATTTCGTTGCTGTGTAAATCTTGACTTCTAAAAAAGCCAAGTTTTAAGTTGGATGGAAATAAGTATTGCATCTGCAGAAGGCACGGTTGCCACTTAACTATAAGGCACTGAGTTGAACACGTAACCGGATCCATTGCCAACTTTTTAAGCTTCATAGTTTTCCACTCTTTGTAGTTTAGGGTGTTCACCATGAAAGGGTGGTACTAATGTGGAAGTTTGTAGGAAATTCAGTACTGTAGAAAAGTCCTTGAGCATTTGTTATACTTTCCTGTGAACAATGCAGTACAGTGTGCAGTGGTCTGAAGTCATAGTTCAAACATTCTTGCTCTGATGATAATGAATCAGTAGGAGTTTTTGGAATTTTTAGTGGTTGCGTGTTTCAGTAATATATTGGTTTTGGTTAGGAGTTTAGATGCGTCCAAACTTGATCATTTCAGCAGATTAACCTCATCATCCCAGACTTCTGTATGCAGTTTCACTTAAAGCACTCTGACTCTATGAAACAATTTTAATATTGAGAAGCAACTGTGTGATAAGTGTACCACTAACTGGTTGTATATTCAGTAGCATTTTCTCTGTTCACCAGTCAGCAAAACATATTTTAAAGAACTTCCTGTGGCCAAGATGACAGGAAGAGCATCAGAGGTTCAGGGGTGGATGTGGTGAATCAGTAGATTTGAGCAGCAAATAAATGCCATAGTTGCAAACACAGATTAATTTAATCTTTGTTTCAAGGTGGGGATGAATCCTGCACCCCGTTCAAAGTGGATCATGTAAATGATGGATGAAGTTCTTTCACTGAAACAACAGATTGTTTTGTCATTTAATACAACTAAATGCCATAGTTAACATTGTGACTGAGTAATTTAAAGAAATTAAATCAGGATGCTGCCTGACCTGCTGCGCTTTTTCAACAACACATTTTCAGCTCTGATCTCCAGCATCTGCAGACCTCACTTTCTCCTCTAATTTAAAGAAACACAGCTATGCTGGTGTATATAAGCTTCAGCTTTGACAGTCATATCGATGGAACTTAATTCTCTTTAAGAGTTTTCACTAACAAAGAATGTGTTTGTGGTATCTATGATTGTCTGCTTTGCAAAAATGGTTATGATGGTCTGAATCATTTGCTACATGATTGTAATCAGGAGGTGCTTGGATGATGAGACATTCTGTATAAATGCAAGACTGTCTTGGGCAAATTTCTGGCTGCCATAGTTCTGTGAAAAGCAAAGCTTTTAAAATACAAGTGTGCATTCTCTGTTTATTCAATACCTCATTAAAACAGCCTGCAAACCTACCACTTTGAGCAGCAGCCCAACCAGTTGTCATCAACCAACACCACCTCCACTTAGCTGAACCTGTTCTCGCCTTGAATCTTTTCACTACCAACTCTTCCTCCAGATTAAAACTATTTTTTTCTAGGGATCCACATGGTTACAGCTAAACCTGTCTTTATTTTATAGAGTATGTTAAAATATTGTAATTGCATCTATTTTTCACGTGCTTACGTTGTATTGACTGAACGCTTGATTCAATTTCCATCCATCTCTCCTCCCTTTCTTATCTATCCAGTTGAGTGAGAATAACCTGCTATAGCTTCTGTTTTCATTTCTGCACCATTGCCTTTTGAGTGGCCAAGGATTTAGTCTTGCCACCTTCTATTTCTTATCTACATGCTGTTATAGAGATGTACAGCATGGAAACTGACTGTTTGGTCCATGCCGATCAGATATCCCATCTAATGTAATCCCATTTGCCAGCACTTGGGCCTATATTCCCTCTAAACCATTCCTTGTCCTCAGTGACTCCATCCAAAAACGTTATCAGGTTCCATATTTACACTGTTGCCATTTGGTGTTATCTCATGATCACCTCTCCCAAATCCTCTGATTCATCCCAGTGTTTAGATTAGGTTAGGTTACTTACAGTGTGGAAACAAGCCCTTCGGCCCAACAAGTCCACACCGACCCGCCGAAGCGCAACCCACCCATACCCCTACATATACCCCTTACCTAACACTACGGGCAATTTAGCATGGCCAATTCACCTGACCCGCACATCTTTGGACTGTGGGAGGAAACCGGAGCACCCGGAGGAAACCCACACAGACACGGGGAGAACGTGCAAACTCCACACAGTCAGTCGCCTGAGGCGGGAATTGAACCCAGGTCCCTGGTGCTGTGAGGCAGCAGTGCTAACCACTGTGCCACCGTGCCACCCACTTGCAATACTGGATGAGCAGAAATTTCCTCTAATGCATAATTGGGAAAATAAAGGCTATTGCCTTCACTCCCGACCAAAATGTGGTTGCTTCGTCAGTCATCCTGGTAACTGTGAGGCAGAAGCACACTGTTCACAAGTTTGTTCTTTTTTGCGGCATGTAGGTAAGACCATGAGGTGTGGTAAGCCGTTTCAGAGGATAGTTCAGAGTTAACTGTATTACTGTGAAAATGGAGACAGGTGGAAGCTATGTCTAGTAAGGATGACCGATTTCTTCCTTAAAAGACTTTATTGAAATAAGCAATTTTTTGTGATAATCCATGATAGTTACTTGATTGATTTTGAATTTCACTAGCTGCTGAGGTGAGATTTGAATATATTAGCATGGGTTTTTGGGTTACTAGTCCAGCAATATTACCATTGCTGCACTGCCATCCCAATTTCTAGATGCCATTTCTCTGCTTCTTCCTGTACCTATGCTAATAATGCAGTACTCTCATTTACATTTGATATGGTGATCTATGCAAAGGTTACTGTAGAAAATGAAAACTCGGGTGTCATTAACATGGATAGCAGCTTGGCTGGTTAACAGGAAATACGCGTAAGTGGGCCATTTTCTGCATGGCAAGATGTAATGAATGGTGTGCCACAGGGATCAGTGCTGGTGTCTCATGTTCCTTCAATATATATAAATTGGACAGAGGGGCTGAAGCTCTCATTGTTAAATTTGCTAATGGTGCACAAACAGGTAGAAATGTAACTTGTGCAGAGAAATTGAGGCTGCGGAATGATAGGAATAATTTAAGTGAGTGGGCAAAGATCTGGCAAATGTGGAAAAATGTGATTGTTAGTTTTGGCAGGAAAATGTGTTAATGATCTAAATGGTGAGAGATTGCAAAAGGATCTGGGCAGCTTAAAGTATGAATTACAAAAGGTTGGTACACAAATAATAAGGAATGCTGATATAATGTTATTGTTTATTGCTTGGGAATTAAGTACAAAAGTAGGAAGGTTATGTTTCATTCATATAGGACATTGAAGAAACCCCATGTCCTTATTTAAGGAAGGATGTAAGGATACGTTAATAGACTGCCTGGAATGGATGTGTTGTTTAATAAGGAAAGATTGGACATGCTCGGTTAATTCTGTTGGCGATTCCAAGAGTAAGAGGTAATTTGCTTGAAACATGGAAGACTTTGAGGGGTTTTGATGGAGTGGATGTGAAAGGATGTTTGGTTTTGTGGAAATACCGTATCTAGAACTAGTGATCGGTAGACTCGGGGTCACTGTAAAAGGAAAGGTTTTGCCCATTTCAGACTGATGAGAAACTATTTGAGTTGATAAAGGTAGTGGAAGCAGAGTCTTTCAATATTTTAAGGCAAATATATAGTTTTGAGAAAAAGACTGAAAGCTGTTTGTGGTAGGCAGGAATGTGGAATAATCTGATCAATTGTGATCATATTGAATGACAGGGCCAAGTGGTCTCATTCATTTGTTTGTATGTACATCATTAAACTGTGGATACCAGTAGTCTAAAATGAAAGCAAATTACTGGAAATTCTCAGCAGATATGTAGTGAGAAACAGATATTTCATGTTCACAATTGAATACTTTGTGCCCAGTCAGTTCCAGTGGTTTACTGGACCTGTAACATTAACTCTGCTTTCTCTCTCTGCTGAGTTTTTCCAACAGTTTCTGTTTTTGCCTTTTTGAAACTGTTCAGGCAGCGTCCACATCCAAAACTTCATTTTTTCTGCATACAATAGTGGCCCTGTATTTCTAGTATTTTGTGCCTTTTTGTTTTAGTAAAATTTCCATTAAATGTGATTTCCAGCTGTTTTTTTTTTAATCTGAAGAATTTCTCCCAAATCGTCGCAGGTAGATAGGAGAGTGAAGAAGGCGTTTAGGATGCCTTCCTTTATTGGTCAGAGTATTGAGCATAGGAGTCGGGAGGTCATATTGTGGCTGTATGAGATGTTGGTTAGGCCAGCATTTTAGAATATCGCATGCAATTCTGTTCTCCTTTTCAATCGGAAGGATGTTGTGAAATTTGAAAGTGTTCAAGAAAGATTTACAAGGATCTTGCCAGGGTTGGAGGATTTGAGCTGTAGGGAGAGGCTGAGTAGGCTGGCGCTGTTTTTCCTGGAGCGTCGGAGGCTGAGGGACAACCTTATAGAGGTATATAAAATCACAAGGGGTGTGGATAGGATAAATAGACAAAGTCTGTTCCCTGTGGTCGGGGAGTCCAGAACTAGAGGGCATAAGTTGAGGGTGAGAGGGAAAAGATATGAGACCTAAGGGGCAATGTTTCCATGCAGAAGGTGGTGCTTATCTGGAATGAGCTGCCAGAGGAAGTTGTGGAGGCTCTTACAGTTGCAACATTTAAAAGCCATCTGGATGGGTAGATGAATAGGAAGGGTTTAGAGGGATATGGGCCAAGTGCTGGCAAATCGAACTAGATTTGGTTGGGATATCTGGTCTGCACGGACAAGTTGGACCAAAGGGTCTGTTTCCGTGCTGTACATCTCTGACTATAATTAGGCTAGTCAGCCCAAGAAGTTCATGCTCGCATTTTTCTTCAATCATCCCTACAGCACAAATAACACTCCTGTGTATCTTTTGGTTTGAACGTTGATCAATGATCACATTCACGCCATTACTGTATACAGGGAGTCTTGACTTGTGAATGTCTGACTTATGAACGCTTGTACTTATGAACAGCTACTTTATATTGTGTAACTGTTGCATTTTGACTTGCGTTTATGGGTTTGTGAATGGACTCAAACTGCATACTGAGGACTGCCTGTATTTAATATTTGAATGTTGTGTCAATTTGACAGTTAATATTTTTAATCAAGCTGTTGCCAATTTATCTATGAGTCAAATATCATAAATATTTGAACATTGGGTTCCCAAACCCCCAGTTACAATGTTTGGCACTGGGAAAAGGGTTGTAAAAATTACCATTTGTTGGTTTTGCTGGACAAAAGCCCCTATGTCCAATATGAGGTATTTGCTGGACAAAATCTGTGTCCTAGCTTACCTTTAGATCTCATCACAGCTAGCTTTCTTCTTCATTCAAAATTGTTATGAAATAAAATTTTGCACAATAGCATATTTTAAACATAGAACATAGAAAGATACAGCGCAGTACAGGCCCTTCGGCCCTCGATGTTGCGCCGACCAAATCCTACCTAACCTACACTAGCCCAATAACTTCCAAATGCCTATCCAATGCCCGCTTAAATGACCATAAAGAAGGAGAGTTCGCCACTGCTACTGGCAGGGCATTCCATGAACTCACAACCCGCTGTGTAAAGAATCTACCCCTAACATCTGTCCTATACCTACCACCCCTTAATTTAAAGCTGTGTCCCCTAGTAACACCTGACTCCATTAGCGGTAAAAGGTTCTCAGTGTCGACCCTATCTAAACCCCTAATCATCTTATACACCTCTATCAAATCGCCCCTAAACCTTCTCTTCTCCAATGAGAACAGCCCCAAGTGCCTCAGCCTTTCCTCATAAGATTTTCCTACCATTCCAGGCAACATCCTGGTAAACCTCCTCTGCACTCGTTCCAATGCCTCCACATCCTTCCTATAGTATGGCGACCAAAACTGCACACAATACTCCAGATGAGGCCGCACCAGAGTCTTATACAGTTGCAACATGACCTCAGGACTCTGGAACTCAATTCCTCTACCAATAAAGCCCAGTACACCATATGCCTTCCTCACAGCACTATTTACCTGGGTGGCAACTTTCAGAGATCTGTGTACATGGACACCAAGATCCCTCTGCTCATCCACACTACCAAGTAGCCTACCATTAGCCCAGTAATCCATCTTCTTGTTACTCCTACCAAAGTGAATGACTTCACACTTAGCTACGTTGAATTCCATTTGCCACATTTCTGCCCAGCTCTGCAACTTATCTATATCCCGCTGTAACCTACCACTTCCTTCCTCACTATCCACAACTCCACCGACTTTTGTGTCATCCGCAAACTTGCTTACCCAGCTTTCAAGCCCTTCCTCTAGATCATTTATAAAGATAACAAAAAGCAATGGTCCCAAAACAGATCCTTGTGGTACACCGCTAGTAACTGCACTCCAAGATGAACATAGTCCATCAACTACTACCCTCTGTCTCCTTCCAGCCAGCCAATTCCTAATCCAAACCTCTAATATATCCTCAATGCCATACCTCCGTAGTTTTAGCATTAGCCTACCATGGGGAACCTTATCGAATGCCTTACTAAAATCCATATACACAACATCTACTGCTTTACCCTCGTCCACTTCCTTAGTCACCTTCTCAAAGAACTCAATAAGGTTTGTGAGGCACGACCTGCCCTTCACAAAACCATGCTGGCTATCCTTGATCACGTTATTCCTATCCAGATGTTCATAAATCTTATCCCTTACCATTCTCTCTAAGACTTTGCCCACCACTGAAGTCAGACTCACTGGCCTATAGTTACTAGGGCTATCCCTACTCCCTTTCTTGAACAAGGGGACCACATTCGCTATCCTCCAGTCCTCTGGTACTATTCCCGTTGACAATGATGACATAAAAATCCAGGCCAATGGCTCTGCTATCTCCTCCCTAGCTTCCCATAGGATCCTAGGGTAAATGCCATCAGGCCCAGGAGTCTTATCTATTTTCATCCTCTCCAATATTCCCAGAACCTCTTCCCTGCATATTTCCAGGCCATCCATTCTAATCATTTGTGACTCCATATTCACATCAGCAACAGTGTCCTGTTCCTGAGTGAATACTGATGAAAAGTATTGATTTAGTGTCTCTCCAATCTCCTCCGCCTCCACACACAACTTCCCACTACTATCCTTGACTGGACCGATACCTACCCTAGTCATCCTTTTATTCCTGACATACCTATAGAAAGCCTTTGGGTTTTCCCTAATCCTACCAGCTAAAGACTTTTCATGTCCCCTTCTCGCTTCTCTTAGCTCTCTCTTTAGATCCTTCCTGGCTACCTTATAACTCTCTATCGCCCCAACTGAACCTTCACGCCTCATCTTTACATATGCCGCCTTCTTCCCTTTCACAAGGGATTCCAATTCCTTACTAAACCACGGCTGCCTCACAAGGCCCTTTACACCATGCCTGACTGGTACATACTTATCGAGGACACGTAGTAGCTGCTCCTTGAACAATCCCCACATCTCATTAGTGTTCTTCTCTTTTTTTTTCCAATTATCTGAATTATCAAATCATTAAGCACAGAAACAGACTCTTTGGTCCAACCAGTCCATGCCGACCATAATCCCAAACTAACCTAGCTCCTCTTGAATGCATTTGGCCCCAATCCATCCAAACATTTCTTATTCATATACTTATCTAAATGTCTTTTAAATGTTGTAGCTGTACCCCCATCTACCATGCCTCTGTAAATTCATTCCATGCAAGAAATGCTGTCTCTATAAACAAGAAAAAATTGTCCGTTGTCTTTTTAAAATCTTTCTCCTCCTACTTTAAAATGAGTTCTACAACATTTATTAATGGTTTAAATTGTGGTTCATGCTGACACCTGAAAGGCATGATGATTTCTTGCCTCGTGCCTTGCTGCTCAATATGTCATCTTACATTGAATGGATGCAGTTACTCATAAGAGTCGTCAGCATTGCTTGAATTAGCAAGTAGGTATTTATAAAATTCTGATCATTAATCTGTTCTTTTAGCTTGGTGGGTTAATTTATTACTTGATTTTGTATAATACTTGATATAATACTTACTGACTAGAAGATTGCATGCTTGTCTAATTTGACAGAGAGCAGGATGGAATAGTAAGCAAGCAGACAGGCCTTCTATAATTGGCCTCAAAAGATGATGTATGTAGAAATAGCTGTGGTTTCCATTCATGGCTACTGCTTTTTAAACTTGTGTGAGAGTAAATGTAGAGTTAGATATTGGATTGCAGGAAAGTTGAGATTGTTTCTTAGCCAATTTTTGGCCATTTACATTAAAATATTGAAAAGAGCTTGTATGGTCATTTGGTAACATTTGAATGGATTTATCATGTTTTTGTGGGTATGGTTTATCTGGACAACTTAGTACATTTAGTCATTACTAGTATTGAAGCTGTACTGAAGTTGTTTTGTTGTAGTCACAGCACCTTGCTGAGTATTGAATGACAGTCAGGAAGATGACAGGATCAAGTAGCATTTTCTGTCTTGTTCGCTTTGGGAGCTTGCTTTGAGGCAGCATGTTTATAAGGATGAGTCCTTCATCTTTTTCATATTATTGCTTTCAATATTTTTCAGTGACTTTGTGTTCCCTATTTTTGTATCCTTTATGTTGAATTCCAGATTGTATACTTATGAAAGAGAGATCTCAATACTGATCTCTGGACAGTACCGCTATTTATAATCTCCAATCCAAAAGAATAACAATTTCTGTATCTTTTCTGTTCTTTAACTAATATCCAAATAATATTACTATGTTTTTATTCTACCCAGAATTCTGATTTTAGCAGCATGTTACCGTGACAACATTTCATTGAGTTCTTTTTCAAAATCTTCAAACGTAGTAGCATTCATCAATCAGCTTTTATCCTCTACTTGTCTTCACTTATCTCCACTTCACCACCCTGCCCCTGCTTCTCCTTTATCTGCAGCTCCCACCACAGCCATCCCCAGTTCTGAAGAAGGGTTACACATGAATGTTGACTTCTCCACCTCCTGATGCTGCCTGGCTTGCTGTGTTCTTCCAGCCTCCTGCCTGTCTTTCTCTTATCAAGACTTTCTCATTGTTTTGGTGTCGTATCCCCATATCAGTTGAAGCAAACACTCATCAACATAGTATGGCTCAAACTTCTTCATCTTTATTCTGAGCCCGGAGAGGGAGACAGAGCGATTGCCATTTGCACAAAGATATGAGTTCTTGGTCTCTCGAACACCAGATTCCTAAGGAATTATATAGTCGCTTACAGGAAGCAGCATCCAAGTAAGGCAACATCTATATTGGTTGGGTGACCGTTACAATCAGCGAGCATCAACAGTAAAGGTTAGGCCATCTGGCATTACACAATGGATGTTCCACACCTCGTTAACTGGCATGACACAATGGATGTTCTTCACCTCGTTAAACCACTACTCTTGCCTCCAGCACCTCATTGTTTTCTGCAAGTTCTTATCTGGTCAAAGTCATGCTAGCTGAGTCTTTGTCCTGCAGCCCGAAACTTAACTCTTTCCCTACCTGCTGATACCTTGTACACATTCTCATTGGTAAATTCTGTTAGAATTGGTAGATGTGATTTGCTTTTAGAGGTATCCACATGAGGTGAGCATTATTTATCATTTTTATAAGTTCAGCATTTTGTACTAAATAAAAAGTATCAAAGATCAATGGTAACAGGCTATCATCTGAGTTGGTTTTTAAAAATCTAAATTTCTTTCAGTTCTAGATAACCATACATGGGAGAAGTTAAAAGTTCTTAACAAAAACAAATTGATTTCTACTTTTCTTTCTGATTCCTAGCATCCTCAGTTCTTTCAGTCTTATATTTAGTGAAAAGTTTGACACATTGCTTTGATTTGTTTCAGGAAAATGTTTGGTGATAGCATAAGGAGGTTCAAGTGATGCATAAGCACCCACGTAAAGGAGTTGGGCTGAATGATCGGTTTCTCTAATTTTTGGTACAATGTTTGAAAAAAACGTTTTAATTCCAGAGATCAGATTGAAGTGACAAGATTGTTAAATTTGCAAATGTTTTACTTTTATAAATAAAAATTCAAAATATTTTCAGGTTTAAAACCTCATTTTATTTCCTATATATCTTCATTGAATATTTACCTTTTTTAATCATTAGTGTAGGGAAGCAAAAGCTATTTGCGGGAGACCATTGTTCTTTTTTAAAGTGATTAGCTTTTGTATGAATGTCATACTTGCAGGTGTTAATGAACTGTAGCGAATATAAAAAGATCACAACAGGGAAGAGACTTGAACAAATCCTTACGACAGCTATACTATAATTAAACATAATAGTTTTAGTAGCCCGAACCTTTTTCCTATCAGTTTTTATGATGAAATGGAAGTAACCTTTCTCAGTAAGCATTTGAGGCTACAGTGAAAATATAATAGTGGAGCATAACTTGTCTAAAAGTCCAGTACAAAAGTATTTTACTCATACTGCATCTGAAATGAGTAGCTATACTGAATGGTTTGCAGTTGGCAGGACATATTTGTGCTACAGTTTACCAATCTATGCTTCCACTGATTTCGAAAAACATTTAAAGAAAGCTTTACCCTAGCTGGTTCATGATACCATTCATTCAAGTGGCTTGACATTCCCCTTGCATTCTATAATATACGGTGTCAAACTCAAAAGGTGTGTGACAGCCCCATTCAGATCCAGCTATTTTTCCCTTTCCTATTCTTCCACTTTACCATGTTTCTCAGCTTTGACCCTCAACACAGTAATGCACTCTGACTGAAGTTAGAACTAGCTCTTAATCCCTGTTCTTGTGTATTCTTGAAAATACGAAATGTCTCACTTCCAGACTTCTATCTTTCTGCTTGTGTGACTTTCATACAATCATGAGATTCCCCACAGTGCAGATGCAGGCCTTTCAGCCCATTGAGTCCTCTCTGACCTACCTCCTTAGTGTATCCCTACAACCCTGCATTTCACCTAATCTACACATCACTCAATGATATCGCTGGGCACTATTGACAATTTAGCATGGCCAAACCACCTGACCCAGAGGGAAACCAGAGCACTCACAGACACTAAGATAATGTGCAAACTCCACACAGACAGTCACCCAAAGGTGGAATCTGGTGCTGTGAAGCAGCGGTGCTAACACCATTTTAAATTAGCAAGTTTCCTCTAGTTAAACATTTAAGATCAAAACCATACTTTCCAGTTCCAACCTGGAATCCACGCCTTCACATGGTGAAACTGACTTCAGAAAAGTTACCAGAACTGGAAATCTTAAATCAAAGCATGCTGAAACTGGGTGCATTTTAATGAAACAATTTGAAATACTCACTCACTTATTCTCTACAGGCATCCACTATGCATTTTCTGTTTTTATTTGTCTATTTGCAAAGTTGGCATTCTACTCATGCCCAAGCTATGATCCTGATACTTCATCACAAACAGTAGTTTTTTTAGCCTATGGCAATACATCATTTCATGCATCTACTCCTGATGCTGTTGTGTTCTTTTGCTATATTCAAAGGCCAGTGGCATATCTGTAATGTCACTGGAATAATAATCTAGAACACCAAGCTAATGCTATGTGGACATGTTTGAATCCCACCATGGCAGATGGTGAAATTTGAATTCAGTAAAAATCTGGCAGTGAAAGTTAGCATAATGTCATCCACTGTCGATGGCTGTAAAAATCCATCTGGTTCACTGACATCCTTCAGCGAAGGAAATCTGTTGATGTTACCTGGTCTAGCCTAAGTGCGATTCCAGTCCCATTGCAATGTGATTGACTCTTAACTGCCCTCTGAAGTGGCCATACCCACTCAATCAAGAGCGGTTAGAGATAGGTGCTAAATTCTGGCCCAGCCAATGAAACCACCCACATTCCATGAACAAATTAGTCATCAGTACCAAATGTTACTCGATGCTTACCCTTATATGACTCTGTACTTGCTTATCTGTTTTGGACATCCAGGCCTCCTCACTTTAAAATTTTCATCTAATTTTTCAGTTCCTTCAAAACTAACCACAATCTGTGAAACTTCCATCCAGTACAACTGGATTCTATTAAGAGTCCAGATTGTTTGTAATTGCTCAGACCGTTCCTGTTAGGGTTTGCAGCCTTCTGAAATCTAAACTGAATTATAACTTTGCTGTGACTATAAATGATTTTAATTCTTTTGTTTCTGTTGCAACGCTCGAATTCTACGTGACTTCTGAATTATTGTGGCATAATGTCTTCTCGTGTGAACTGAAAAACTTAATTTTTGGCAGCATGGTGACTTGAATACAAGAGAATAGGTTACTTTGCTGTAAATGTTGTTCTTGGAAACTTGGTGTGTTTTTAATATGTCTGAGAAAAATCGCTTCTCATATAGTGTTCGTGTTATTGAGGGTTCCAACCTTGTGCTAATACATAGTTACAAATAATGACTGGCTGGTACTTCATGTATTTGGTTCATTTTGTTTGTATGTATCTTTTAAACAATAATAATGGGAGAAGCCAGTGTTGGACTGGAGTGAACAAAGTTAAAAATCACACAACATGAACTATCTGATGAAGGAGCAGCACTCTGAAAGTTAGTGCTTCCAAGTAAACCTGTTAGACTACAACCTGGTGTTGTGTGATTTTTAACTTTATACAACAATGGTATTGTGCATTTCGTGCAAGCCTGCACGCATCTACCTCGCAATTGTTCAGTATCACTCGGGCAGTAGTGTTCTGCTTCTGCACAGAGATTGGGAGCAGCTATCGCAAGGAATCCTCTTCTTCCTTCTCTTTGCCTTAGTCACAAAATAGGGGCTGTTCTTAGGTCTGTAAGTTTCTGCCTACTTGGCAATATATTTGTGAAAATAAAAAACGCAAAATATTGGAAAAATACACTGGCTTTAAGGGGGACAGAGTTGAGAGCGTGCATCGTTTGTCAAAATTGAAAGAAATTACGACTAAACAGCATTTCCAAAGTGTGAAGAATTCTTATTCCATATAGCTATTTATTCTAGAAATTCTCCCTAGTACATCAACTTTTTCCAGTGCTTTCAAATATTTTTATTTTCCAGTATTGTGCTTTCTCAGCATTTAAAGCAAAGCAAAATTAAGGAGGGAGAATACACATGAGAAAATAATTAACCTTTTAAAGTGTTTGAGTAGAAACAAGAAAAGATTAAATGGAAGGTATAATATAGTGAGTGAAATCTACAACAGAATATGCAAATAGCTGATGAGTGTAGAGTTTGATGCAGGTGAAAAGAATGGCAAAAGTAAACTGCATGCAAAGGAGATTTACTCAAAAGAATGCACCTATTTTAAATGGAGTCTAAAATGAAGGCTCCCATCCAATGTGCCATTCTTTTCCTTTACTACAGTCCATCCTAATCCAACCCACCAATAACCAGCATTCTCCCTTTATGGTCACTTGGGAGCTATCTTAAATGATAAACGTTACCTTGAATTTGAGTATTCAAAGAATGTACATAGCAATTATCAAACTGCACAGCAGTTTGTAAGTGGCTTCTACTGCAGTAATCATTTAACCACCCTTTAGAAAGGGAGACAACATCTACTATGGTTACTACGTCTCTGTAGACACTTAAGGTATTACAACACTTTTCTTCATTTTTTCTCCTATAACATACGGTATTGAGAACTGACTGGAAATTCTGGGCACTTTGTAGCCTAACAGTAAAGTCTGTAAGGTATATTTTTATCAGCCATGCTCATTTGTACAATATGCATTTTTGCTAGCAAGGATGTTAGTTCATGGCTTCAGTAAATGTTTTTGATTATTTTTTGCACAAATATCTGAAATTTGATGTGATTGTGTTATCTAGTTTTTTTGGGGTTTAAAGAAAAACAAATGGTTAACAATATTGATGTGACCGTAATTTTCCATCAGAGATTATTCCTTAATAGTTGGTGCTTGAACTTGACGTGTCATTAAAATGAAATCTTTTATTCAGAAATAAAATATTTAGAAAATGTGCATCTTTGTATACTTTTGAATTTGACATAAATGAAGTTCACTTTTTCATGAATATCTTTTGTATGGTTTGGGTGGTTTTGTGCATTTCTGTCAAATAAGATTATATGTGCCACCTTTTCACTCCTGATATGGAGGTGTTGGTGTTGGACTGGGGTGAGCTGAAAATGTGTTGCTGGAAAAGTGCACCAGGTCAGGCAGCATCCAAGGAACAGGAAATTCAACGTTTTGGGCATAAGTCTTTTTTCAGGAATGAGGAAAGTGTGTCCAGCAGGCTAAGATAAAAGGTCGGGAGGAAGGACTTGGGGGAGGCGCGATGGAGATGTGATAGGTGGAAGGAGGTCAAGGGTGATAGGCCGGTGTGGGGTGGGGGCGGAGAGGTCAGGAAGAAGATTGCAAGTTAGGAAGGCGGTGCTGAGTTCGAGGGATTCGACTGAGACAAGGTGGGGGCAGGGGAAATGAGGAAACTGGAGAAATCTGAATCCATCCCTTCTGGTTGGAGGGTTCCCATGCGGAAGATGAGGCGCTCTTCCTCCAACCGTCGTGTTGTTATGGTCTGGCGATGGAGGAGTCTAAGGACCTGCATGCCTTGGTGGAGTGGGAGGGCGAGTTGAAGTGTTGAGCCACGGGGTGGTTGGGTTGGTTGGTCCGGGTGTCCCAGAGGTGTTCCCTGTTGAACTGGGGTGAGCAAAGTTAAAAATCACACTTTACCAGGTTATAATCAAACAGGTTGATTTGGAAGTACTAGCATTTGGAGCGCTGCTCCTTCATCAGGAAGCTGTGGAGTAGGATCATAAGACACAGAATTTGCAGCGAGTGGGGTAGTCCATCCAATGTCCTGGTCATAAACTAGTCATTTTTAAACATGGCTGTTTTTGGAATATTGACATGGCCGGTAAGGTGGTGGTTAGCACCGCTACTTCACAGCAGCAGGAACCCGGGTTTGATTCCACCCTCAAGTGACTATGGAATTTGCATGTTCTCTCCATGTCTACCTGGTTTCTGCCAGGTGTTCTGCTTTCCTCCCATAATCCAAAGATGTGCAGGCCAGGTGGATTGCCATGCTAAATTGTCTGTAGTGTCCAGGGATGTGTAGGCTAGGTAGATGAGCCATAGTAATTGTGGGATTATGGGGTTAGGATGAGGGAGCTGGGTCTGGGTGAGTTGGTGCAGACTCTGTGCAGAATGGCCTGTTTCCATGCTGTAGGGATTCTATGATTTTGAGTCTGTTTCCAAAGTTACAAACTAATTGCATTGCAGTAATAGCTATGAAGTGCTTAGGGATAAAAGTACTCCATAAAATGTTTCTATAACATATGGCAGTTGGGAAGAAAATTACAAACTGTTCGTCATACAGACTATGGAGCCTGTAAATCATCTGATCATCATGTTGCTATTTGCCATAAAACTGACTATACTTGCAAGCTGATTGTATTTGAAAATGATGTTTCAAAATCTATTAAAAATTATAGATCACTGTTTCCTGTTGTTCTAAAAAAAAATTGCCTTGATCCCAGAACATTTGAGAGTGGATTTTGGGTGGGAGGCAGCCGGAGACTTGGGGTGGCAAGGGATAGGAGCAGAGACAATTTCTGGTTGGAGAGAACTGTTTGAACATGAAAACATTTATCTTTTCTCCAAGGTTTCTGGCTAGCAATCGGGCCCCAAGACCGACTGGTTAGGTATAAGGTTTTAAAGAGGGCATGGTGCTATTAGCAATCAGACAGAGTTTCAAGGTAACCGTTGCTGTCTTGGAACTTGTGAAATTGTGAAAATTTCAGCTCTAGACTACAGTTTGGGAATACCAGGTATAGATTGGTTCAAACAGAAGTAAATTTGCTGCAAAAGTAACAATGAAACATTGTTTATTAAAACAATGCTTTTTAAAATTCATTCATGGGATATGGACATCACTGGCTAGGCTAGCCTTTATTGCTCATCCTAAAGTGCAGTTAAGAATCAACAACATTGCTGTGAGTCTGGAGTCACGTGTAGGCCAGACCAGGTAAGGGTGACAGTTTTGTATCCTTTCTCACAACCCCTTTTCTCAGATCCCAATCCTTCTAATCTTGTACATTCACATACCCTCTGACATTCTGGCCATGGGGCTTGGAATGATCTCTGCTCAGTGAAGGGCTCAGTTTTACCCTGTTACATCTCCACCTCTATGAATTTTGGGCAGGGCATATCATTGAACTCTCCTGTCAAAACCTGTCTCCCATCTCCAGTACTCTCTGCCCTCTTATCTCCTCTTTATCCTTTCACAATGAACAGTCAGTGTGATATCAGCCAGCCCAAATTTCTCAATCTCCCTTTTGAAGTTACTTCATTCCATCCTTTCACGTTCAAACCTCACTTTGTTATTAGATCAGTGTTGTGATGCTTTTGTTATCTGACATATAGACTTCTACCATGCAGATGCTGAGTTCCAACTCTCAGATACTCCTTCCAATCTGCCCCCTCTGGGCTATGTACATCAAGTAATTGAAGTCGCTGACATTGTCTCCTCTGTAAATCATTGATACACAGCTTCACACCTTACAGTTCCCCACACCTGAACTAATAGCCTGCTTTTATCTTAGTATGCTTGCTCTTCTATCCCACTTACTTCTATTCTTCCTTGCATCAGCAGTTCCAAACAATTATTGTTAACTTTTGTTAAGAATTATTGGGAATCAGTGATGTATTTCTCCGCAGAAGTTGTCAGACCAGTTGGGTTTCTCCAGCACTTTGTTCTACTTCATATGTTCAGCATGTACAATATTTTGTTTTTATTTAATATTGGTGAAGTAAGTTGCTGTCTTATTGTAATATTTTAAATTCACAAGGGCTAACGTACTGAAGGTTACTTGTATTGTTTATATTGATTGTTTATATTATTTTTGCTTGACTTCTACCTTCATCTCATCTGTTGGCATCTGGTTCTCAGTGCTTGATCCTTTCGAAAGCTTCAACTAAGTAATTATTGTCTCTATATGATCTCTATTAGTGAGTTTTGGTGCGGTTTAATTGTTTGGAATGGCTATGGAATGGTAGGGGGATTTAGTGATTGTACAGATTAATGTTTTCCTCACTTGAACATGCTGAATAGCCATCAATAGAAGGAACACTTTTTAACCCTCTCCTTAGCAGTAAAGAGCTAAGCCCAAGTGTAGCATAATTGTCATACCTAAATTGTGGTCACATAATGGATCATAAATGGGTGATTAAGCCAGTGACTTCATCAATTTGCTAAGCAATTGATCACATTCATTAATCATATACATAGTCATGCGTTTTTTTTTAATTAAGTGCTTTAACAGTGCTTGGATCAGTGTTCTGTTTTGGGGGGCATTTCTCCAAGCAATAAATAAGGACGAGACAAATGTGCAGATGCCTACAGAAGCTGAAAATTATAAAACAAGCAGGAAATCAGGAACTAGTAGTTCAGTTTTTTTGGATTTTAAAACCTGAAGATTTGAGAGATGACGGAAAGAAAGAAGCATGGAGAATTTGTGCAGATTCCAACCACTACCGCTAATTCCTGTACAATTCCTCATGCAAGGGTATACTCTTCTGAAATTGAAATCCAGATGATGGAACTAATCTGGGATAATGGCACTGATATATTAAGTTGATTTAAGTGAAATGCACACTTGAATAAATTGGCCTTTTGAGTGCATACCTTTAACACTGAAGTGCAAGGTACGAGTTGGATGTTGCACAATATGCATTTTTCTTGTTGGAAAGAACAGTTTTACATCTGAGATTAAACTTAGGTCATCCATTCTAGAGCCTTCAGTACATCAAAGCTGGGGTTTGCATCTAATGTGTAGTGTACTGCTCAAGCTGAGTGATTTTCTGTAGATAAAATTGGAAACTTTGAATATTCATAAAAAAGTGAATACAAATCAGATGAGTGTAGATTTGTTGTTGTCTGTCTCTCTCCATTGTGTTAAGCACAGATGTTTTAGTGTTTGGAATCTGTAATGCCACAAAAATCAAGAGAGCGCTGCGATCGAAACTGTGAAGGGATGCTCATCTGCCTGTGGGTTGGCTCCATAATTTGCTGCAGAGAACTTGAACCAGTGGTGATTTTTCGTACCAATCCCAGGAATAGTGGTGCACATTTCCAATTATTCACAC
This sequence comes from Hemiscyllium ocellatum, assembly GCF_020745735.1. Classification (NCBI taxonomy): domain Eukaryota; kingdom Metazoa; phylum Chordata; class Chondrichthyes; order Orectolobiformes; family Hemiscylliidae; genus Hemiscyllium; species Hemiscyllium ocellatum. The sequence continues at coordinate 46,322,180 of NC_083415.1, forward strand.
CCCTGGAAACAGCTGCCTAAAAAATTTTCATTTTGCACACAGATAAAAACCCGGCCACAAACTTTGTGTTGAAGAGGAACTATTCTGAGTCTACTGGTAAGATATACTGTGTTTGTGATGTACGGTGTAATACGTACGAGAGCTTCAGAATCAACTTCTTCTTGGCTGCAGGAATGCAGCAGGTGCATTGTCTGATGTTTGGGCTTTTGAATGTGAAAAATGTGTTGCTTTTAATTAAAAAAAACTAAATTCCCTTGTCCTTTTTTGTATTCACTACACTCTTCCATGATACTTAACTGTCTCTTTTGATTTCTTTCAATTTATGCTATGTTTTTTTATTTCATTCTGTCTTTGCTGACCTTATACAGGATGCCCTGTTTACACTGGAGCCTTTATGCCAGTGCAAACTGTGCCAAAAAATGTTTCCAGTGTGAAATGGCTGTTCTAGCACAGCTGTGGTGTAGCACTTAATTTTCAACCAGAACGTTGGCAATGTTGACATTTTCTCACTATAATACTGGAATAGCTGTTCAATTGGCCCATGATGTATCTTGGAAACGTGCATTTACATCATGATACAGGCACATGATGCAAATTTTCTTTTCTGGGCAACTCTGTGCTTTGCATGTAACCTGTATTGTGCGTTGCACTGCTATGATGCGATGTTAAGGAAATAGTTCTGCTTTATGCCTGGAGGAAATTGATACAATTCAGTAAGTGCAGCTTGAGCAGCAAGCAACATGTGTAATGAGTCAAACCTAAACGTTTTCACAGCATTTCATTTCATGTACTTTTGGACACAATTTAGTATCAAATGTCATCTAATTTTCAGTAGTTTCATTATGCTTTCCAGTAAAATGAATAACTCTTTTGGGAAAAAGGGCACAGTTAAATACTGTTGAAGCCGAAGCGTAAAGATTATTAGTACTTTAATATTTTCAGCCCAAAATGATGACATTTCCATTCGAATAAGAAATAATTTTCTTAATTGTTAGTTGGGACAAGTGTTAAAACTAGTCTGTCTGCTGCATCTATGTGCAAGTATTCTATTTTTATTGATTTTATTTATGAAATGTGCAAATATATCACTGTTGTTTGTATGTAATTTGGCCCCAATTCAACTGTTTCAATGGTAGAGGACAACCAAGTGTGTGTACTTACTGTGTTCACAATAAGTAATATGCTGAAACTGCTAAATGTGTACTAAAACTACTGGTTTCTGTTGAGATTGCTATGTGTTCAGTAAAATGCAATGCACTGTTGCACGTGCACTTATATCATCGTGTGTTGGATTTTTATTTTATATTGACTGAATATTGTAGTGAAATTGTATTTTAATATTTAATCCTCTATCAATAGCTTGCTTCGTGTTTTACTAAAAAAAATTGTTGAACGTTTATTTGTTTACAAACTGCAGATTGCACCCCCTTAATTGGCCATTTTTTGAGACTGGGGCAATACTGGACTTTGGGAGGTTGAGTTAGCGTCAGAGATAGTAAATGCATGTCAATCGGTTTAGTACCATGATTAGTGCCTGAAGTCCTGATAGTTTTTAAGGCATCAAAAATATCCAAGTGCATTCAAAGCAAAAAATATTTTGTTACAATTGGATAAACACTTCACTTGGATTTGCGTCAGTCATATGGCTAATAGATTAATAATTTTCCAGTTGGACACCAGAAGCGGGATTCAGGGTATCAAAACTGGACAAAGTGCAACAAAAAATAGTGAGTAAAGATCAAGGCTGAGGAAACACTGAAGTACTGTGGGTGCAGAGTGTTGAATTATGGAGGTTCAGCCTAAACTTTTCTCAGTGTTGCTAGAAATAGTGTTGGTCATAAATTCAAAAATATAATTGCTGTTGTTATTCTTGTCACCATCCAATTCAAGTCAGAAGAAAGTTGTTCTTAAACTTGCTATTTCAGACTGAAGTTGAAAGTTCAGTAATTGTTGAAGTGTATTTACTTGACAGTTAATTGCATTCTTAGACATAACTAAGTAATGGCCACTTAGCCAGCCAGCAATTAATACAAATAGAAGTTAGCCTTTTTCATAGAATCGTAGAGATGTACAGCATGGAACCAGACCCTTTGGTCCATACCGACCAGATATCCTAACTCAATCTAGTCCCACCTACCAGCATCCAGCCCGTATCCCTCCAGATGCCTTTTAAATGTTGTAATTGTACTAGCCTCCACCACTTCCTCTGGCAGCTCATTCCATACATGTTACACCCTCTGTGTGAAAACGTTGCCTCTTAGGTCTCGTTTATATCTTTCCCCTCCCACCCTAAACCTATGCCCTCTAGTTCTGGACTCCTCGACCCCAGGGAAAAGACTTTGTCTATTTATCCTATCCATGCCCCTCATGATTTTATAAACCTCTATAAGATCACCCCTCAGCCTTTGACGCTCCAGGGAAAACTGCCCCAACCTATTCAACCTCTCCCTATAGCTCAAATCTTCCAAGCTGGCAACATCCTTGGAAAACTTTTCTGAATCCTTTCAGGTTTCGCAACATCTTTCCAATAGGAAGGAGACCAGAATTGCTGTATTATTTCATGTTTGTTTTGAGTAGCGTTACTTAAATACAAACAAAAAAATTGCTGGAAAAGCACAGCAGGCCTGGCAGCATTTGTGAAGAGAAGTCGGAGTTATCTTTTCCTTAGAGCTTTCCTCAGAACCCTGTAGTCTTGTGAATTTTAATTAACAGAGCACCTATAGCCTTTTGATGAATGATAATTCAATATTCCTGTGTTGTGTAGAAAAGTACCTTTAGATTTCACTTCTCAATGACTGTTTCTGTTTTAACATTATTTCCATGTTCTGTCTGAGATAACAAGATTACAGACCAGATCTGCCTGCCTTCATTTCAGTCAAGATTCCCAACTAACTTGATCTTGTTTATAGGTTTGGAGAAGTCTTGGGTATTTGAGTGAATTTGGGAAATTTTGGCTGGTTTGTTTTTATTCATTCACAGGATGAGGGCGTCACTGGCTAGGTTAGCATTTATTGCCCAGAGGGCAGTTGAGAGTCAACCACATAGCTGTGGGTCTAGAGTTACATGTAGGCAAAAATGAGGACTGCAGATGCTGGAAATCAGAGTCTAGATTAGAGTGGTGCTGGAAAAGCACAGCGGGTCAGGCAGCATTCGAGGAGCAGGAAAATGGATGTTTCGGGCGAAGCCCTTCATCAGGAATGAAGGCAGGGAGCCTTCATGGTGAAGAGATAAATGGAAGGGGGTGGGGGTGGGGCGAAGGTAGCAAGGAGTACAATGGGTGTATGGGGGTGGGGATGAAGGTGATGGGCCAGAGAGGAGGGTGGAGCAGATAGGTGGGAAGGAAGATTGGCATGTAGGACAGGTCATGAGGATGCTGCTGAGCTGAAATGTTGGAACTGGGTTAAGATGGGATGGGAAATGAGGAAACTGGTGAAGTCCACATTGATGCCCTGGGCGGAAGATGAGGCGTTCTTCTCCAGGTGTTGGGTGGTGAGGGAGTGGTGGTGGAGGAGGCCCAGGATCTGCATGTCCTCAGCAGAGCGGGAGGGGGAGTTGAAATGTTGGGCCAAGGGGCGGTGGGGTTGATTGGTGCGGGTGACCTGGAGATGTTCCCTAAAGCGCTCTGCAAGAAGGCATCCAGTCTCCCCAATGTAGAGGAGACAGCGTCGGGAGCAATGGATACAATAAATGACATTATTGGATGTGCAGGTGAAGTTTGATAGATGTGGAAGGCCTTTTTGGGACCTTGGATGTGAGGGGGAGGTGTGGGCACAGGTTTTGCAGTTCCTGTGGTGGCAGGGGAAGGTGCCAGGATGGGAGGGTGGGTTGTTGAAGGGCGTGGACCTGACCAAATAGTCACAGAGGGAGCTGTCTTTGCGGAAAGCAGAAAAGTGTGGGAAGGTGAATATATCCCTGGTGGTGGGGTCTGTTTGGAGGTGGTGGAAATGTGGGCGGATGATGTGGTTTATGCAAAGGTAGGTTAGGGTGCAAGGTAAGGACCAGGGGGGGTCTGTCTTTGTTATGGTTGGAGGGGTGGGATTTGAGGGCGGGATGCGGGATGTGGATGAGATGCGTTGGAGAGCATCTCCAACCACGTGGGAAGGGAAATTGCGGTCTTTAAAGAAGGAGGCCATTTGGTGTGTTGTATGGTGGAACTGGTCCTGCTGGGAGCAGATACGGTGGAGGTGGAACTTTTGGGAGTACGGGATAGCATTTTTGCAGGAGGTAGGGTCTCTGACCTATCCCCTTCATCCCCAACCCCATCCACCTATTGTACTGTTTGCTACCTGCTCCCTTATTTCTCCACCCCGGAGGCTCCCTGCCTTCATTCTTGATTATTTTCCTGCTCCTCGGATGCTGCCTGACCTGCTGTGCTTTTCCAGCACTACTCTAATCTAGAGTTACACGTCGGCCAGACGAGATACAATTGACACTTTCCTTCCCTAAAGGACACTTTGAGCTCAATTGACTTGTCAGCCCATTTTGTCCTTAGACCTTTAGCTGTAGGAAGCAGAATTATTGATAGTAACCTGAAAAGGAGGCAACAGTTCAATGCTCATTACCCTGATTAACTCTTGACTCTGTGTGGAATTCCTGGAGGAAACAGTTTTCTGAGGAATTGCTGAAAACCTCACCCAAGTCTGAAATGAGGAAACCAGATAGATTAACATATATCTCTGGAAATTGCAGTCAGATGCTCTTTCTGTTCATTTGATTTAAAGCTACAATGGAATTGTTCCTGAATGAAAATGTGTGAATTGAGCACTTCTGTGAGGTAAGCTGATGGCCCAGAGGTATTATCATTAGACCTATTAAACCTGAGACCCAGGTGATATTTGTATTCAGGTTCAAATCCTGTCATAAATTTGAATTCAATGTCCACATCTCTTTCCAACCCCCCCCCTCAAAAAAAGTCTGTGGTTGAGTCTGGTGATGGAACTGTTGCTGATTGTTGTAAAAACCCATCTGGTTCACTGATGCCTAACATGTGACTCCAGACCCTTGACAATGTGTTGATTCTTTTTGCCCACTTGGCAGTTAGGGATGGGCAATAAATACCCATGTTTAAGGTAGCAGGATGGCCCGGTGGTTAGCATTACAGTCTCACAGTGCCAGGCACCCAGGCTCCATTTCAGCCTCAGGCAACCATCTGTGTGGAGTTGGCACATTCTCCTTATGCTCCTGTTTCCTCCCACATTCCAACGTTGTGTAGATTAAGTGGATCAGCCATGCTAACTTGCCCACAGTGTCTAGGGATGTGTGGGCTAGGTGGAAAAGGATACGGTAGAGGGGTGGGTCTGGGTAGGATGCTGTTCAGAGGGTTGGTATGAACTTTACGGCAAAATAGCCTGCTTCCGCACTGTAGGGGTTCTGACAGTCTACGAGGTCACTTGTAATTATAGCTTTGTTTGTTATACGTAAGTACAGATCAGGTATGCATCTAAATGCACCACTTAGAAAAAAGTTGTTGAAAATAGCTATAAATACACTATTATAAACTTGCCCACTTCGCTGAGTTCTTTGAAGTGACCACCTATTTCATTTTGGTCATTTTATAATGGTTATAAGCCAGTTTTACTGATATTGTCATGTTGGTAATTACCAAAGTAGTTATTTACATCTTTTATTATGCCTAGTCAAACATATGTGAAGCTAATTAAATTTGTCCACTTGGCCTTGTTCCCTTTTCTCTAATAAGTATTAACTATGGTAGTGACCTTATTTCAGTGACAAGTTTTTATTGGTAATTAATTAAATTTAATTGACCAATTTTGTGTGATTTGCAGCTACTGGTTTAGTTACCCATATTTGGTTCGTAGTACTTGAGATTTCTCAGCTGGCACTTTCAACAGGAATATTCCCATCCAGCAAGTATTATGTTGATTTACATATAGATTGCCTTTTTTTAAGAGCTATTCAAATATAAAACACTGCTTCACTCAGTGATGTGCAGCTGATAATTGATGAATTTGCATCATGGTCATATCCCTAGAATTGTTGCATTCTGTAAAACAAGAGGCCTGTATGTGAATTCATATGGCAGATGCATTTTTAATGAACCAAGTGACTTTAAGTGACTGAACCAAAAAACTTTAAATATGAAAGCTGCCAGACAGGTGGAGATTTTTATTGCTCTATATTTCATTCTTGATGTATGTTGAGGGAGCTAATGTTTCATGCAAGTTGTGCCTGATATGTGTTTACTTTGAATTTTAAAAACACAACAACTTTATTTATTCTGGAAACTCCATTTTTAGGTTTCCACTTGCAGGAATAGGAGGTGGTCATTTGGCCATTTGTGTCTATTCTGTCAATCAGCTGGATTGTCCCGGATATGTGCCTGTGCTCTATTTACAAATTCCCCCCATGTGTTTTTTTTAAAACTGTTTCTATCTCGAAAATTTAAATTGATCCACTGCCCACAGGTGGAGAGGGTTCCAGATATTTCACATTGTGTGGTAGGAGGCTCCTTGATTTCATTCATAAATGGCCTTTTTCCATTTTTAAGATTGTTCTTATTTATTCTGATACAGTTTCTGTATCTGTTCTATCAAGATTTTTTTTAAATCTTCTAAACTCCGAGGAGTATAAGTCAAGTTATGCAACCTCGCATAATTTAAGTCCTCATGGCTCTGAATTTATTTTGATGAATTAATATTGTTACGTGTACTTGTATTGTTATATATTCCCTGTTTTTGGTACCCAAAATTAAGCACAGTAATCTTGATGGGAACCTGACTAAATCTGTTTTAAAACAGTCAACGTTTTCTCACTTTAGAATTCATCTCGCATTATCTTTATTGAATCAAAGGTATCTTGCTTTAGTTTTTTTCAACCTGTCTGTTATTGATTCCCGATTTATGCATGTGGATGCCCAAATCCTTTTGCTTCTTCACTGATCTTAGTCTGACCATGTTAGGTAAATATTTGTCTTTGACCCAAAGCGGGTGACCTCATTCACCTCCACCTGCCACTCTTTTGTTTATTCATTCAACTTGTTTATATTACTTTGTAACTTCTTGTACTCATCTAGACAATTTGATATATCTTCTGTTATGATGTAATTTGCAAATTTGGATTTATAATTCTCATCTAATTCAGCATATCATGAAAAACTGAGTCTCCATCTGTAAGGAAAGCCATTTGTCATATCCAAGGATAAGTGTTCTTCCCTTTCTGTCTCTGGCCTCCCATCCATTATCAAACCATTTGGTAAGGTTAATTCCAATTTGATGCACTTTTAAGTGTGTTTCGAACAATGATGCCATGTAAAAATGTAGAAATGAAACATGAAAACATGTTCTGTTTTTCAGAAAAGAGAATTACATAGTATAAAGTTAGAAAAAAATTGTTAAATTTTCTTTTTCCCCCCCCCTCTTTTCCACCCTCTAGTGTCATCGTGTATAACCACTTACAAGAAGACTCCTCCACCAGTTCCACCAAGAACCACATCTAAACCATTTATTTCAGTTACAGTCCAGAGCAGCACAGAATCAGCTCAAGATACATACCTCGACAATCAGGACCACAAGAGTGATTTAAACAGTCAGTCTGGTCTCAGTAATTCTTCAGATAGCTTGGATAGTGCCAGGGCTCTAAATACAACTAAAACGGGAAGTGTCACTACTCCGGTTCGTGAACAGTTAGACAACCAAACCCAACACCGAAATGCCACTGTAGCAGCTGAGAAGGGACCACTCGTCATTGAGGAACCGAAGGTGGAAGTTATTCCAAAAAGAAAGCTCTCTTCCATCGGGATACAGGTAATTTCTGCCACATTGTTTTCAGGTTTAAATTGCATTACTTGATAGGTTCTGTTGGCTGGATTGAATGCAATGTTAAAAATTTGTTACATTATTACATGGCTAAACTCTTTCAATTTTGGGTTCTAATATTTGATGGGTAACAGCCAAATGTGGGAGAAATTATGTTTTTGGTGGTGACTCAAGACTTGTCAAGGACTGTCTTTTTGGAATGTGGCAAACAAATTTGGATTTAGTTAACTGGGTGTCATACTTTCTTTATGAAAAGTGTAATGGTGCTGCTACTTCAATAATGCAAAGCAGTTTTACAGATCCATCAATACAACTCGGCAGATGGCCACGAATCCTAAAATCCTCTGGTGTGTCACTGTTGGAGTTTTTCCAAGGACACTATAACCTGTTGACTAAAAGCTTCAAATAATTACTCGTGAAGTTATATTTTTGTCTTGTCCTGCAGTGGGAATTCCGTTCTGTATTGCTCCTTTGGGTATCAAAATGGAGCTATTACAATATCAACACTGACTTGGAGGTGGACTTGGTCTGGGGTGGACAAAGATTAAAAATTGCACAACATTAGGTTATAGTCCAAGAGGTGATGAAGAAGCAGCGCTTAGAAAGCTAGTACTTCCAAATAAACCTGTTGGACTATAACCCGATGTTGTGTGAATACCGACACAGTTAGGTTTTCAGTGATTTTAGCCAAAAGAAGAGTCCTAAGTCTATTCTAAGAACAGATTTGATTGTCTGATAGAATTATCACATATTATTTCTGTAATTCAATGACTTATTAGCAAATTATTTCTGCATATCAATGTTTTCTGAAAAATAGATAATCACTTTCTTTTGGATAGCTGATAGTGCCTTTCAGAAGTTAGCATTGGGTCTTGGACTGCATTTCCAAGATTTCCTGCACACCTTTAGTAATATGCTGGTTTTAGGCTTTATATATGCTGTTGTTTTGTTGTTTGTAAAATATGACCTTTTTTACTGTTGGATCACCTAACTTGTTAAAATGTATTTCTGCTGTATTTCAAAAAATAAAAGGTATGTCAAATTCTGCGATCTTTAGCACTCCTGCTTTATCGTGCATTATTCCTCCTTTATTTGTGTTCTGCAAAATCACCCTAGGAGAAACATGGGTCAGCCATTTTCTAACATTTTCCTTTGAGTGAGAGTAGAAGAGTGGTATGGACAAGCCTATACACCAGTAAGCCTGACGGTGGTGGTGGGCACGTTGTAGGAGGGAATCCTGAGGGACAGGATGTACATATATTTGGAAAGGCAAGGACTGATTAGGGATAGTCAACATGGCTTTGTGCGTGGGAAATCATTTCTCACAAACTCAATTGAGTTTTTTTGAAGAAATAACAAAGAAGATTGATGAAGGCAGAGCAGTAGACGTGATCTATATGGACTTCAGTAAGGCGTTCACCAAGTTCCCCATGGGAGACAGATTAGCAAGGTTAGATCTCACGGAATGCAGGGAGAGCTAGCCATTTGGATACAGAACTGGCTCAAAGGTAGAAGACAGGGTGGTAGTGGAGGGTTGTTATTCAGACTGGGAGGCCTGTGACCAGTGGAGTGCCACAAGGATTAGTGCTGGGTCCTCTACTTTTTGTCATTTACATAAATGATTTGGATGCGAGTATAAGAGGTATAGTTAGTAAGTTAGCAGATGACACCAAAATTGAAGGTGTAGTGGATAGCGAAGAGGGTTACCTCAGATTACAACAGGATCTTGACCAGATGGGCCAATGGGCTGAGAAGTGGCAGATGGAGTTTAATTCAGATAAATGTGAGGTACTGCATTTTGGGAAAGCAAATCTTAGCAGGACTTATACACTTAATCAGATTAGATTCTCTACAGTGTGGAAACAGACCCTTCGGACCAACAAGTCCACACCGCCCCTCTGAAGAGAAACCCATCCAGACCCATTCCCCTACCCTATATTTACCCCTGACCAACGCACCTAACACTGGGCAATTTAGCATGGCCACCTCACCTGACCTGCACATCTTTGGATTGTGGGAGGAAATCGGAGCAACCGGAGGAAACCCACACAGACACAGGGAGAATGTGCAAACTCCACACAGACAGGTGGGAATCAAACCCAGGACCCTGGTGCTGTGAGGCAGCAGTGCTAACCACTGAGCCACAGTGCCACCCCCTAATGGTAAGGTCTTGAGGAGTGTTGCTGAACAAAGAGACCTTGGAGTGCAGGTTCATAGCTCCTTGAAAGTGGAGGGTCACAGGTAGATAGGATAGTGAAGCCGGCATTTGGTATGCTTTCTTTTATTGGTCAGAGTATTGAGTACAGGCGTTGGGAGGTCATGTTGCGGCTGTACAGGACATTGGTTAAGCCACTGGTGGAATATTGCGTGCAATTCTGGTCTCCTTCTTATCGGAAAGATGTTGTGAAACTTGAAAGGGTTCAGAAAAGATGTATAAGGATTATGCCCGGGTTGGAGGATTTGAGCTATAGGGAGAGGCTGAACAGGCTGGGGCTGTTTTCCGTGGAGCATCGGAGGCTGAGGGGTGACCTTATAGAGGTTTACAAAATCCTGAGGGGCCTGAGTAGGGTAAATAGACAAAGTTTTTTCCCTGGGGTCAGGGAGTCCAGAACTAGAGGCCAGAGGTTTAGGGTGAGAGAAGAAAGATATAAAAGAGACCTAAGGGGCAACGTTTTCATGCAGAGGGTAATACGTATATGGAATGAGCTGCTAGAGGAAGTGGTGGAGGCTGTTACAATTGCAACATTTAAGAGGCATTTGGATGGGTATATGAATAGGAAGAGTTTGGAGGGATATGGGCCAGGTGCTGGCAGGTGGGACTAAATTGGTTTGGGATATCTGGTCGGCATGGACAAGTTGGACCGAAGGATCTGTTACCATGCTGTACACCTCTATGACTCCAGTCTGAAACTTCTCCATATTCTGCCCCACCCACCCCCTCTAAATCTTTATCTGACATATATGTGCTTTTTATTTCATGATTATGTACCTCAAATTTATTCTCTCTAGCAGCAATTGTCATATTTATTGTTGTGAAAAGTCTATAACTTAGATTTCACCTCTCCCTCTCATAGCTGTTCATTTTTGACTGCCCAAACACATTCTTCCCCCCTCATTCCAGCTGTCCAATTCTGTGCTTCCAGTATACATGTTTCCGAATATGCTTTCTGTTCGCAATATTTTGAAGGTGTAAGTTGACTTATGTTCAGTTATTGTCTTGTTACTCCTGATAACATTTGTCTTCAGTCAGTAATGTGTTTGAAATTTTACATCCTGCCAATCAAACAGGGTGTAATTCACCAAAACAATTGCAGCAGGACATTTTTGTCTGAAGTTCAAATAATGCTTAATGGCCTTCTCAGCTATTGGTATATTAGTTCATGTTTGAAATTCAAAAGCGTTTATTGTCAATTAGATTGATGCTGACGAGTAGTTAACTGCATCAAATCGAGAATGTGGTGCTGGACAAGCACAGCAGGTCGGGCAGCATCTGAGAAGAATCGACCTTTTGGGCAAAAGCCCTTCATCTGTAAAAATTAACTGCATGGAGATGACTCTCAGAGAACTTTTTTTCTGAAGAAGACTATTATATTCATTTTCCAATATAACATTTTTCAGTGACTTATAAGATCAACTTAGTGTGGTCTCTTTAAAACCAAGTTGAGTATTTTGATGTTTTGAGCACAATTACAGGGAAAGAAAAGGAATAGACATTTGTCAAATTCTATCATTGATTTGTGGAGGTTTCTTTCTTTTCAGGTTGACTGTTCCCAGAATTTGATTAAGGAACAAGATTCTCAAATCATCAACAAATTCCAGTCTATTGGAATACAAGTGGAAGACGAGTGGCAGTGAGTGAAATTAGTTCAACTAAATGAATTGATTGTATCTCTTTTCAAAAATGCCACCATTTCAGCACACACCAACCTCTCTGCTATTAACCTACTCATAGGCCTCTCTACTTGCATTGTACCTCCCTGGAAATAATCAATGTTGTCATTCTTTTGAGTGAGCTTTTTTCCTGATCTTTGCCTTTGATTTCTGGTATAGTGAAAGCAATTTTTTTTTGTGTAGTACCCTTAATGTAATAAAGCTTGCCAAGGAATTTCCCAGAAGCATTGTAAGCAAAAGTGGATCATTGAGCAATGTAAAAAGATATAGGGTCAAATGAACCAAAGGTTGGTCAGAGACAGGCTTTTTAAGATAGGTGTCCTTCTCGAAGTCAAAGTGGAAAGGTGAAGAGAGGATAGTTAGGCAACTGAAAGTGCAGCTATCAGTGGTGGAGCAATTAAAATCAGAAATGCAAAATACGTTGGAATTAGAGGAATGTGAGTATCTGAGGGGGCGTGGACCTGAGTAGGATTGTAGAGATAGAGGAAGGTGGGAGTACTGAGGGATTTGAAAGTGAGCATGCCAGTTTTAAAATCAGGCCACTGCTTGACAGCGAATCAGTGTGGACATTGAGCTGAGGGCTGGAGTAAAGGAACTTCTTGTGAGTTGAGTCAAGGACAGCAGAGTTATCGTGACCAGTATTATAGTGGGTAAGATTTGGGAGTCCAGCCAGGAGTTGGCTGGAATAATTCACGTCTAGAGTTAACAAAGGTGTAGATAAGGGTATTAGCAGCAAATTATTTGAGTCAGATGGTTTTTGTGATGAGACAAATGAGATCAGACCCTTATCTCAGGGCTACATATGATGCCAAGCAGATAGATTTGATCTTGGACTGTTGCCAGTTAAACTTGCTTTGAAGGAGTTTCCATTATAATATAGTTATATTAAGATTAATAGAAAAAGGTTATAGTAAGCATTTTTCAAAGATATTTTCAAAAGGTTCAATCATATTTTTGCTATGTAAGCAGTGGGTTGCTGCAACTGTGCCATGCTGTGAAGTCTAAATAGGCTTCCTAGACATTACTCAAATCTGAAAGTTGCTTGATGATTGCCTGAGCCCCTTCCCTCAGCACAAATAATTTTGAGCAGAGTACAAATGACACTGCATTTTGTCTTACAAACATATGTTGATTGGAAGCATTCAACTAAATTTGTGCATTATAACCCCTAAAAATATCAACATACCCAGAATTCTGAAGTTCATGTGATCAACAGATCAGAAAGCCCTTAAGTCAGGCAACTCTACATGCATTAAATCAACCTGTTATAACACACCTCTGGAGCAGGTGGGACTTGAACCTGGGTCTTCTAGCTCAAAGGTAGGGTTACTAACACTGTGCCATGAGAGCCCTTTGCAGTCACTTCTACATTGAGTTATTTCATCTTCACTTAGATATTGTTGAAATTAAAATTAATCAAGCAGAGGAGAAGGAATTATAGTAATTGGTTCGTGCTGCCACTGATTTTGGTTAAGTGTGTCTTGATGGAAATGTGCACATCTTGGTATTATGTTTAACTCTAACATATAGGATATCACCTCATTTTGCAAAAGTGTAGAAAGAATATGTCTCAAATACTTTTTTTCAAGTAACCTTTGGATTAAAACTTAGAGAATTTCCCTGTAAAGCATAAGCGCCTGTATCTTCAAAAATCACTAACTAAACAAAACTACCGAATGGGCACGATTTTGGAGTTTAACAAAACAAACTCATTCATGGAAATTTAATTGGAAGACCACTTTTTGGAGCAATGTACAAAGAATTTCTCTTGAAGTTTAGTGTTGTGCATGTTTCTGAATCTTCCATCTCTCCAAAAGAAAATTGTCCTCTCCTGACCTGGCAGTTTGAGACGGTAAATGTTTTCTTCATTTAAAGCTGGCATAAGTATTAAGTTCTTTAGGACTCCTTTGCCAATCTATATGTGCTGGCTATGGGAGTCATGATTATTTTTTGCATAACTTTTACAGCTTTGTGTCGATGCTGTCTCCTGCTCAAATGACTAAGTCATGAGTTCAAAATGGGTGTATGTGTAATCCATTGCATGACCAAATCAATGCTGAGAGAGCAGGTGACTGACTCAGAGGATAGAGTTTAAACGTGGCAATACCTGTTTATTTCTGAAAACTGACCTTCCTAAGATTGTGGGAAGTTTTACCAAGCATAGATGCATTTTCCAATGTTATCTTCATTTTAAAGAAAAACAAATATAAACTTTTGATCTCTGACAAGATGTGTACATAATTTATACTGGAGTGGTAAACAACTTAAGCTGTTTCACTGTTTCTCAATCCCTTTTTAATGTATTTGCTTGAGATCAGATTGTTTTGCATTTTGCAGTTGGCTCACCTAAGAGGAGGACCTAATTAATTTGAAAAATTGTGTCATTATTTAAAACAGCATAAGCCGCTCTAGCAGCATGACTTCAAAACAAGAAACTGACTCTGATACACAGGAATGTAATTCTGCTGTTGGATCTCAAGACAAAAGCAACCTGCTTTCGGATTCAGCTCAGCATCACAATGCCTCAAATCCTGAACCTGCGGTACGGCAGCATGCAAAAAGCTCCCAGACAAAAAATAAAGCATTAGCTTATGGAGATAACTTAGATCCAGCTCTAGATCCATCCTCATTACCACCACCGGAGCCATGGTTAGAATCAACTAACAATCTCCCTGTTGAACCAGTGCACACTACTTCTTGTCGTCGGGATGGCTACTGGTTCTTGAAACTGTTGCAAGCGGAGAAAGAAAGAATGGAAGGATGGTGTCATCAAATGGAGAAAGAAACCAAAGAAAATAACTTATCTGAAGAAGGTACATTGTCTGGAAAATAGTACTTGCGCTCACAAGTCCCAGTATTGTTGTTATTCACTAAATTAAATAAAAATAGTTATATTGTCTTGATGTCAAACTCCACTTTATAGCCAAAGTTTTTATTTCAAACTAATTTTGTAGTTCATTTCTGATTTTCTTTTATTAATGATCACTAAATTTAAATATTAAATATTAAATAGCAGCAAGGTGAAAAGGGATGGTTTTGAAATGAGACTGGATATGTCTGAGTGGTACAGTTCCTACCAAGGTAAGTACCATATCTCATAAATGCAAAATAAGATCCTTATTCTTGAGTACACAAGACCAAAGTGCTTCCATTATCTTAAACTATCCTGCAGTATTGCAGTTCTAACGAGATTTTGTAGGGTTGGAACATGACACTGGAAAAGGCTAGGTCATGTCCTATATTAAACTTTGATAACTCCAATAAGTTGTGACCCTTTTGTCCCCTCAAACCACTTCTCAGTTGACCTATCATGTCCATTGTGGAGTTGTGTAAAGAAGGAAATGTCATCTTTCATGTACAAGACTTGGTAATTAGTTTTTGCTTTTACTGCAATTGGTTTTAAGTGAGGAAAACATAAACCAGAATTTACACTGCTGATCCATAACTCTAGCTATCCCCCTTGCCCCAGCAAAATGTAAGTCATGATCATTGTGCTGGGTGAATTTAGTTGAGACTTTCCCTGACCGACAATAGACTCAGGGCATTATTAATAGAAATGGAAATGACCCAGAAGTATAAGCACACATTGGCTATTCAGCCTCTCAAGGCTGCACTTCCATTTAATTCCATCACGGCTAAGTTAATTTCATTGTTCACACCCATTCCATATGTCTCATGATTCCATAAGAGATCAAAAAATTCTCAATCTCTGTGGGAACATGTCATTAATGACAGACCATCCAAATGAAATATATATTTGCTTTGATATGAAGACCAAAACTGCACAAGGTGTAGAATCATCACAGCATAGGCAATAAAAGCAAAATTTACATTTTTGCACCCTAATTCCTTTGCAGCAAAAACCAACCTATCATTTACCTTCCAAATTGCTTTCATACTAACTTTGCGTTCCCCAAAGATACTCAAGTTCCTATGAATATCAACGTTTACAAGTGCACGCCTTTTATAAGTAGTTCTGCTGTTCTGTTATTAATACCAAGTGTATAGCTTCACACATTATACTCCATCTACCACTTCATTACCTACTCTCATAGCCCATTGATAGTTTTTGTGCTCTCCCCACAATATATATTCCCATATGACTTTCATCAGTAAATTTACATACATTACTCCTAGTTGATTTGTTTAAGTCCATGACATAGATTTTAATAATTAAGTCCCAGCAATTAATCCTTGCAACACTCCACTAGTTTCGCCCTGACAGCTTGAAAATGCCCTATACATCCCTATTGTCTGTTTCCTAGCCATTTAATCAAAACTTCATCCGAGCTCATGTATAGTGTCCAGTTCTGGGGACTATTATCTTTCCTCTGAGCATTTCGTATGGCATCTTTTCAAATATCTTTTGGAAATTCATGTTTACACATCTAACAGTTTCCCTTTCTCCACACTATAAGCTACGTCCTCAAAAAAACACCTCAAATTTGTCGTCTAAGTGAAACTTCTGAGAATAGATTTCAGCATTTTCCTAATGGTTGATGTAAGTCTAACTGTCCTGTAGCGCTCTCTTTTCTGTCTGCCTTCTGAATTGATTTGCAGAGTTAAGTTTGCTTATTTCAATCCACTGGGACTATTCTAAAATCTTGGGAGTTTTTAAAAATAATGAACAATGTCCACTTTATCTGCTGTTTTAAAAAGAGATCATGTATGTAGCCCATCCGATCATGGGAAATTGTTGACTTTTTGTCCATGTCAGTTTCATGAAATTTTTTTTCGCTACTAATATTAATTGCCTTCAGTCTCTTGTTCTCATAAGTTTACATGGTTGCACTTTGGTGAGGTGCTACAAGAGTTGAACCTACATGAATGTCACAGGAGAAGTGCATTGTTTTGGGAAAGGAGAGAAGTTTGGAGGGTTAGCCTTGTGTTGTCATCTTGATTCTTGGGCATTTAATGAACGGAATGTTTAATTGTATGAATAACTGCTTCCAATAGATAAATGGGTTGCTGTGCCATTGCAATAAGGCCAGCTGGAGAAAAAGAAAACTGCAACTATGTTTGCTTGTTCAGCAGTCTATGCTATTAACAAATATTAAGATTTCATGCACCTCATTGACTTGAACTTGACTCCTTTTGATCTTTAGTATATAGCTAGTTACAGAAATGACAAAGGTATTGAAATTTTTCAGTCAAAGTTGTTTTCTTCAGTTATTAAATTATTACAAGCAGTCTTTTAAATGTTAGAACTATATATTTCTTTAAGTTTTTTTTCCAGATTCTATTAAAATAAAACCTTGCACAGGTTTGTCTTGCATAGTGACAATTAGATATGGTGGTTAGGCTTTCTAGATCATATTTAGTATTATGATATTAACATTATATATTGAATATACCAATTAGTTTACTTTCCCTGTTGCGTTCAGCACAAAGGTATAAGTTTCCCTGTGCTGTAAATTTTAATTTATGGTTGGCCACAGAACCAGAATTTGGGATTGAAAACAGATCACCAATACAGGTATATTTATGCAACTGTATTTTGCTAGATTTTAGCTTAACTCCCTTGAAAAATCCTGGACGTTTTTTGTAGCTGATTCGAATGTTTTTAGTTTCAACTATTTAAATATATATAAAATCATAACTGCACAAATGGCAGGAAAATCATTTACAGCTGATAAGTTTGATTCTAGTACTGTCTTACAGTGTTGATGTATTATTGTTTGTTTGCACCACTTAACACTATACTGCTAAGCACTCTCAGGTTCAGATGACTTACAACTGTGTTCACTTTCTCTAGAAGGAACCTGGATCAGTGTCACCTCTACTACCCTTGAGTAGGTGATGTCTTCAGGTCTAAGCATAGGGCTGAAGGAATGAAGAGTATTTCTGGAACTACTTCATAACTGTTCTCATCCTCTAACACATTGCAGGAAGTGACAGGAAGATGTTTAGTATTTTAATGTACATTTGAAAAGAACATAACAGGAAGCTATGTAGAATGGAAGGTAGGTAGAACAGCAGAATTTGGTGTCTAGCTTTCAGATATTGAAGGGAAAAAGTAGAAAACTTCAAGTGAGGGAGTTAGATTCTGCTACAGCAATGTAATGCAAAATTATTTTGAATCTTTTTGTTTTGCCCTGTGTTTTCTTACCTGATCTTCAGATTTTTAATTTTAACACTTTATTCATTTTTTCAATATAGTACAGAATGTAGCTTGATCTACACATGGAAAATGTTCATTTGTTTTTTCTTTAGTCCTAGGAAAAATCCGAAGTGCAGTAGGAAGTGCACAACTTCTGATGTCCCAGAAATTACAGCAGTTCCATGGTCTCTGCGAGCAAAATCTGGTATATATACATTTTACACATCTTATGGGTCAGAGTAATTTGATTGTAATTATGAGCATGTATTCTAATTGGATGCAATAAGATAAAATACTTAATTGATTTTACATTGTGAATTCTGAATTGTGCCACATCATTTACAATAGGCAACGGCAATTCTTCAGTGATTTTGCAGCAATGTTTGTCGGTTCTCCCAATGACTCAGTATGTAAATTGAAATGCCCATGCACATTACAAACACAGGCGCACACTACCCATACCCTCGCATGGGAGTAAGCCATGCTGAGCAGGAAAATCTTCTGTTTCGTTGCACAAACAAATCCTAGCACATGGTTGGGAAGGAAATTTTGTCCCTAATTATGTGTTGGGCAGGAAAGAGCGAAGCGTAATCAAACATTCCCTTTGTGACTTTTCATTCAGTGAAACCCGCTTCAGAACTAACATGTGCCCTCAGCTTAATCTGTAGGGGCAAGGAAGGAAGTTGTATTAAACCTGTGTAAAATACAGGCTTGGCCTCAAATGGAGTATTATGCCTAGTTCTTGGCATCACGCATTCGGAAAAATGAGAAGGTGTTGGAGTGTAGGAAATATTCACGGAGTGGTTCCAGGGGTGGACATCAGCTATGTCAATAGATTGAAGAAGTTGGGATGTTCTGGGAGGATAAAAGCTGCAGAGATTTGACTTTTTTTAAAAAAAAACAATCCTGAAGCCCTAGACATGTGAACAAGGAGAAACTGTTCTCATTCATGCAAAGATTGAAGACAAGAGACAGTCTTAAGGTAATTGGCAAAACAAAATCGGCAATTTGGTGACCTGATATGAAGGTTTTTCATGCAGCCATTGGTTAAGGTCTGGAATATACTGTGGTTGGAGGCAACATCAATCAAGACATTCAAGAGGTGAATTGGATGATTGAAGTGCAGTTGCAGTGTCCATATCAGAGCACCAACTTCATCCATTTAAACAAATACGTTGTATTCACAAAGACTATCTATTTTTAGATCTGTGCATTTCTTCAGTCAGTTACAATTTTTTTTTCATTTAGTTCTCACATAATTTATCAACTATTCCCTCTGTAATCTATGCTCTGCCAATTCAGTAGATGAAGATATGTAATCAAGAAATTTCAGTAAATTTGATTCTCAAATTCTGATGTGGAGAACTGATTGTAATATTTAGTTTATTGAATTTTGCCAAACTTCTCTCTCTTCATTGATGTTTGGGGAGGGAGGTTGATAGAATATTAGGCAGGGTATACAATAAGTGGCTGATCTGACACTATCAGTGAATCCCGTAGACTTTGATTTTTGAAAAAAAGGCAAGTTCAATATGGACTCTGAATCTGACCTTGGGAATGTTGATTTTGCGACTGTAATTTTAATTGATATAAAATTACAAACGTAGAAAATTTAGACAATTTCAACTTTGTACTTACTGTTAACTGCCTGTTTGTTGTGTCGCAAAGGGCAGCTCTTATATAGTATCAAGAATCCATTTTTTTTCCTCTTTCCGTTCTGCACATATGTCTATTGGGTTTAGCATTGCTTAATACTCAGTAACAGAACGAGTGCCAAAAAGAAATGATCCATTTAGCTAATTTAAGAAGCAATAAAGCAGTTAAGGTGGGTGACACGGTGGCTCAGTGATTAGCACTGCTGCCTCACAGCGCCAGAGACCCGGGTTCAATTCCCACCTCAGGCAACTGTCTGTGTGGAGTTTGCACATTCTCCCCGTGTCTGCGTGGGTTTCCTCCGGGTGCTCCGGTTTCCTCCCACAGTCCAAAAATGTGCAGTTTAGGTGAATTGGCCATGCTAAATTGCCTGTAGCGTTAGGTGAAGGGGTAAATGTAGGGGAATGGGTCTGGGTGTGTTGCACTTCAGAGGCTTGGTGTGGACCTTTTGGCTGAAGGGCCTGTTTCCACACTGTACGTAATCTTACGGCACTACTTGGTGTATTTACAGGCTAACAAATAGTGGGGAAACTGGTAAAGAAGCAGTTACTGAGGGTTTATGACAATATTAGCAACTGCAGATTCAATGAGCTGAATGGTGACCTGCACTGCAGTATTCTGCGACCTCTTGCATGCTATGTGAATGAGAAGTATGCTCAATTCATAATTCAAACTCATTGGAATATAACTTTCCCATAAGACCTCTGCAAAATTATTGCTCGGTCTGTTGCATTATACTTTGCTGCAATAATTTTTCTCTGTGCATTCACATTCTTTCCCTGTGTAAATGCCTCTTCAGCAGTAGCAGCCTTTTCTGAGTTTGAAGTAGATAAGGTCTCCCCCTATAGGACATTTTTTGTGGTACATCAGAGTTTCACTGAACAGCTGGTCCAGCTGAACTGGCTCCTGCCTTAATACCGAATGGATAAATCCCACATCTTCCAAAATAACCATATTTTAGCAT
Organism: Hemiscyllium ocellatum; assembly: GCF_020745735.1. Lineage (NCBI taxonomy): Eukaryota > Metazoa > Chordata > Chondrichthyes > Orectolobiformes > Hemiscylliidae > Hemiscyllium > Hemiscyllium ocellatum. Next base: position 46,342,563 of record NC_083415.1, read on the forward strand.
GTTATTTATCCTACGTAGAAAATTCAGACATCATAGATGCATTGATTCCACATTGTTTCATTTTGAAGTTCTTTATTAAGTTTTAAAAACCTCTTTGGGGCTTTGTTAAATGTGAGTTTTGTTCTATGAAGTTCTGTTGAGCATTGCACATTCAAACTACAGTTGTTTTTGGTCACAGTTACATCTGATTTATCTTGAAATGTTTTTGTATATCTGCTACTGCCTTTACTATTCTTTTAGGAAGTAAGTTCCAGATACCTCCACACACTAAGAACAAATTCCTTAAATCCATTCTAAACCTCTTGGTCTCAAGTTAAATCTGCCTTCTACGAAGGGGAAAAGTTCATTCTTATCTATTCTTTCTATGCACCTTATACTTTTGTAGACCTTAATCCCCCTTCAGCCTTCTGTGCTCCACTAAAAATAGCCCCTCTGTGTTTAATCGATCTTCAAAATTGAAACACTCCAGTTTGGGCTTAGTAAATCTCCTCTGCACCCCCTCCAGTGCAACCACATCCTTCCTATACCATGGTGACTAGAACTGTGCATGATAATCCAGCTGTGGCCTAATCAACAGCTTAATCTCAGTCATAATCTCAGTCATAATCTCCCTGCTTTTATATTCAATGCCTTGACTAATAAAAGCAAGTATCCCATATGTTGTTTTAAACATCCTATCCACCTGGCCCAATGTCTTCAACAATCTATGGACATGTATACCAAGATCCTGTTGATCCTAAGCATTTCAGAGGATATTATCATTCATCATGTAGCTTGGTTGTTCTACCTAAATGCATCACATTTCACTAAGCAAAGTCAAACCCCATCTGCCCATTTGACCTGCCTGTGTCTGCTGTCCCAGACAAATAGCAAGGCATTTCTCCTTGCTAGTTACTTCACAACCAATTTTTATGTTATATTTAAACACCACTAATCAAACCTCCTCCACTTGTGTCTAGATCATTATGTGCGCTACAAATGGCCTGAGATCCAGCACCAAGCCCCATGGTACATCACTGAGTATCCAGTCACAAAAACAACCTTTGACCAGCACCTCCTGCCTCCTGTCTCAAGCCCATTTTGAATCCAGTTTACCAAGTTGCCCTGTATCCCCTGGTCTCTTAACACCTTGACTAGTCTCCCATACGACATCGTGATAAAACTTTACAGATGTCCATGTAGGCTACATCCACTACACTACCCTTACCTACACACCAAGTCACTTCCTCCATGAAAACCACTGACATTAGACTCATTTCTCTATAGGGGCCCAGTTTATCCCAACCTCCCTCCTTGAATAGTAATACCACATGACTTAGTCCTGTGCACATCTCCTGGGGCCATAATGGATGTAAAAATGAACTTCAGGGCCAGTTTCCTCCCTTCTACATCAACCTGGGATGTTCCTCATTAGAGCCTGAAGAACTATCCTGTCTTGACCCCATTAAGATGGTTCATTCCTCCACCTTCTCAATGTTTAAGTTTATTCTCCCCTGATTTTTATACTCAGACCATCTCTTTCTATAGTAAATACAGATGCCATGTACTCATTCAAAGCATTGCCTTAATCTCCTGGCTCCGGATAAAGTGCTACTTTGGTCCCTCCTTGGTTGTACTCTTCTGATTATCCTCTTACCCCTAAAACACTTCTAAAATGCCTTTAGATTTTCCTTTTATTTTACCTGCCACTCTCTTTTCCTGCTCCCTCTTCAATCTTCTAATTTATTTTTTTCGGTAACCTTTGCACTTCCTATACTCCTGTAGGACTATTGCTGTTTTAGTCATGGGTAGCTGCCAGAAGCTTGCCTTTTTTTTTCCTTATAAACTCTTGTACATTCTTCCAGGATTCCACTGACTTATCAGTTCCCCTTAACCCTCAGTGGGAATAAGTTGGCTCTGTACTTCTGCTCATTCCCTTTTTGAATGACTTCTGCTTATAGATTTCCTTACAAGTAGCCACTCGCAGTTTACTTTGGCCAGATCGTGTCTTATCATAAAATTGACCTCCTCCCAGTTCAGGACCTTTTTATTCCTGTTCAACTTTGTCCCTTTTCATACCTACCTTTCAATCCTAGAGTCACTATCACCAAAATGCTCCCCCCATTGACACTTCTACCATTTGCCCAACTTTGTTCTGTACAATTAGGTCAAACTGCCATACCTACATGCTGGCTTAAAAAGATCTAATTTTTTAAAAATTCATTCACAAGATGAGGGTGCCACTGGCTAAGCAGCATTTATTGCCGATCCCGAATTGCCCAGAGGGCAGTTAACAATCTGCCACATTGCTGTGGGCCTGGAGTTACATGTAGGCCAGACCAGGTAAGGATGGCAGCTTCCTTCCCTGAAGGAATCAGTGATCCAGATGGGTTTACCAAATAGCCCACAATGGATTTTATGGTCATCATTAGATTCGTAATTGCAGACTTTTGTTGAATTCAAATTCCAAACACGGAGAGACCAGATCACACTTTGCTGAGGATAGTCACTTCTGCTCCACATAATAATATGCCATCCACTTCTGTGATCTGGTCTCTCTGTGTCTAAAAAGGTTTCACTTCTGGTTGTGACAGCCCTTTGGTTTCTCCCCTTGCTACCAGGTGTTTCAGTTTTGCCAGCACCAGATCTTTCTGCATCCAAGGTCTGACATTACCAGACATGTGATTAGAAAATTTAAAATCATTTGGAACTGTTCCAGCAGACATTGGAATTTGAATTCAACAAAAGTCTGCAATTAAGAGTCTAATGATGACCATAAAATCTATTGTCGACTGTTTGGTAAACCCATCTGGATCACTGATTCCTTCAGGGAAGGAAGCTGCCATCCTTACCTGGTCTGGCCTACATGTAACTCCAGGCCCACAGCAATGTGGCAGATTGTTAACTGCCCTCTGGGCAATTCAGGATTGGCAATAAATGCTGGCTAGCCAGTGGCACCCTCATCCAGTGAATGAATTTTTTAAAATTAGATCTTTTTAAGCCAGCATGTAGGTATGGCAGTTTGACCTAATTGTACAGAACAAAGTTGGGCAAATGGTAGAAGTGTCAATGGGGGGAGCATTTTGGTGATAGTGACTCTAAGATTGAAAGGTAGGTATGAAAAGGAACAAAGTTGAACAGGAATAAAAGGTCCTGAACTGAGAGGAGGTCAATTTTATGATAAGACTGGATCTGGCCAAAGTGAACTGCGAGTGGTTACTTGTTTACCAGCAGGGAATTTGAGCATTTCCTAAAGTCAAATGGCATTTGATATACAAGGGCAGCACCATACCATCCACCATCCAATGGTCTGGCAGAAAGAGCAGTGCAAACTTTGAACGCAGGCTAAAAGAAATAGCCTACAGCTTCACTCCATAAAAAACTGTCTTGGTTCCCATTCGATTACAGGATCACTCCTATGCAACTCCAGGGATAGCTCCAGCTTAGGGAAAAGACACCGTACCAGGTTAAATCTGATCTTTCCAGGCCTGGATTGGGGGGAGGGTGAAACAGAATCGTGAACACCAATGCAGGTCACAAGACCCCACTAAATTTATTTCAGGTGACGAAGTTTGGTGTAGGAACTATGAGAATGACCCTGCATAGGAAAGAGTCTTCATAATGGAGCGGGTCTGTGGTTCAGTTCTGCTGTTTGAAATTCTTCATTTCTTTTCAAAATTGGTTTGATAGTTCAGACTCCATGTTCAGCTACTCCATTACACCAAAGATATATTGACAAACTTGTGATACTTTGGAATCCAATAACTTCTGGAAAATACTTGAAGTATCAATTTGCAAAACGTGGTCTGTTGAACAACTATATGTTGAATTCCTTGAGTAGCAAAAATCTCTTTCAATGTTATCATGACTGTTTCTGTAATCAAATTATACACTTTCTAACTAAAATCTATCTTGAACTACAGTTGATAATCAAATATCACTTGCCATTGAATACAAATACATCATTCACATGACTTGCGTAGAAATTTATTTGATATGTATGGTTATCTATGTTCTGACCAGTATGACGTCTACATTTGGCTATTGGAAATAATTTCTTCAATATAATTGCATTATATGAAATAATTTGATATTCTGGACCACCACATTGATGATTAACAGTCCAGTGATAATGCCACTCGGCCATCGCCTCCCTTATGTATGTCTAAATTTATATTTATATGTACATTGTATATGTAGAGTGGTAAAACCAACAAAGGGAGCTACATGATTGCTCAATGTGCAAATTCAGTAAATAATCTGATCCTGAATCATGAAGATTAGGGTGTAACCATTGATTCCTGACAATCCTGATTCATAAGGTTGTAACAGCTGACCACAAATATTAAAATTGATGATGCAGTGGTTGCTGCTTCGACCACATCCTGTGATGAAGTGTTTCCTTTCCCAACAATCCTCCTTGCTCTCCAGTACTTTTAATTTTATGACAATATGGCAAAATCACCTTTCAACAGCTGTTGTAGTGCAGTGGTAGTGGCCTTACCTCTGAACAAGGAGGCCTAAGTTCAAGTCTTACGTGCTCCAAGAGTATGTAGTAGCATAGCTGAACAGGTTTGATTAGAAAATACCTTGAACATTGAATGCTGTACAGATTTGGTTGCTTCTGAAGCACAAGTGTGAATTTAGGGTGAAGCAAATTTGGCCTGGATGCAAAGCCATTCATAATCAACTTCTTTGCCAACAAAAGCATGAATTGGAGAAGGAAGAGACAACTCAGTGAAAAGGAACAAGGAGCAACACTTCATAATCTTGATTGTCACTTTTGTGCTTATGCTTTTTGTAGAATCAAAATGCAAACCCACGACCGACTGCACAAGATTTGGCTGGTTTTTGGGACATGTTGCAGCTTTCCATTGAAGATATTAGCTTGAAATTTGATGAACTTTATCATCTTAAAACTAATGACTGGCAAATTATTGAAATGCCAGAAAAGAAGGTAGGTTACAATTTTATCTCAAAATTTGACGTGTGGTAAATGGTATGCTTTGAATGTAACTATGATATTTCTATATGGAGAAATGCACCACAGCAGTATAAATAAATGATTTTATAATAGCTGTTAGAAGGATGGAAATGCATTGGAAACAGTTCATGAAGGTTTAGCTGACTAATAATAGGAATGGGTGGATTGGCTTATGAGAAAAGGTTGGAAAGGCTATGCTTGTATCTGCTGGAGTTAAGAGTAAGAAGTGACCTGATTGCAACACTGAAGCTCTTGAGTTTTAATAGGCTAGATGTTGAGAGGATATTTAATTTTGTGGAAGAATCTACAACTAGTGATCATTCATTTAAAATCATGAGGTGATATTTGTTTAATTTGCAAGTCATAAGTCTTTGGAATGCTGTTCCTGAAAAGTGGTGGAAGTAGAGCTATGAATATTTTTAAAGCTGAGGTGGATGAATCCTCAATGAGAAAAGAGGTGAAAAGTTATAGGATTAAGGCAGGAATGTGGATTTGAGGTTACAATCAGATCAATAATGATATTATTTACTGAAGCAGGCTTGAAGGATCAAATGGTCTATTCCTGCTCCTTGTTTGTACATGTGTATGAAGTATAAAGAAATACAAATTAATATTAAAATTAGGTTTAGTGTGGTCTGATTTTAGGGCAAAAGGATTTGGAGTGTGGTGCTGTTGACTGAAACTTGTGGTTTGTCTTGAAATTCACCTAGTTTATACAAGAAGGACTGCATATTATTATTATTGCATGCTGTATTTTTCAAGTTGTGAAAAGATAGAACATTCATACAGTACTGCAAAACATTTGGCAAAAGGAAATATTCAATAACGCTACAGGCAAGAATATTCATCATTGGATGCTGGGCTGAGCTATTAGTTAATCTTTGAAGAGCAGGCAAGTTATTCCCAGTAACCTAATATTTATCTCTCAATCAACATCACTAGCATACAATATCAGGTGATTATCACATTCCTGTTTATGGAGTCTGCTACATAAAAATTAACTGTCATGTGACAGAATTTCAGAAAGTATTTCATCAGCTGTAAGGTGCTTTGAGATATTCTGAAATTGTGTAAGGTGTGACATATTTTAGTAACTAATGGCTGGATAAATATGTGCTCGCTAAATAGTTTGCACCCAGAATTTGAATTTAATTTCCTTTTCTGCATTTTAATATGTTTGTGAAATTGAAAACGGATGGTTAGGATGAAAATTTATGCTTTGAATCCACTAATCTGCACAGAAGGTTTGCAAAAACGTGGTATACTATCTACTGAATAATTATTTTAGCGGTACAGCTGATCGACTGAACCTTTGTCATTGGTTTGTACATTTTCAAAACGCAATGTAGTATCTATGGAAGATATTTTATTTCAGGCCAGTGATTTGTCAGAGACCCAAGCTCATCACCCTGAAATGTTTCCAACATTTTTCTGTTTTTATTTCAGTACTTTCAGCATTTGAAAGACCTCAAGGTGCAAACATTGCAGTTATTCACTACTTCATGAGCAATTAATATTAGAATATCTGAAGACACTGTTTTTTATGTCTTTTCCAAGATCTATTTCTTAGCTACCATACTATTCCTGTCCCCGGCACAGTCAAAGATTTAGTTAGTCTGTTCATATTTAATGTCATACTTAATCTCATGGTGAGCTTCTGGCCTAATTTGTACCATCACGAAGATTGTCAATTTCCACATCTGAAGATTTGCTTGACCTTGCACTGTCTCAGCTAGTCTGCCATCATCCAATACTATTATTTCCTCTGGACTCAACTGTTCCAATACTCCTGACTGGTCTCCCACATCCTGTAAGCTAAGGTAACTCAAAGCTCTATGACCTGTGTGCTAACTCAAGTCCCACTCTCCTGCCCTTGCTATATTTGTTGAATTGCATTGACTCCCTGGCATGCAATATCTTGATTTTAAAATTCTTGTCCTTGTTTTCAAATCTCTACGTGGTTCTTTTCCCCTCACTATCCCTGTAATCTTTTCTAACCCCACCAACCCTCCTGAGAAATCTGTTGTTTTCTCTAGCTTCTAATGCATTTCCCTGGTTTGAATTGCTTCAACATTGATGGCTGTGCCTATTATTTCACCCACAAAATTCTGGAATTTCCTATCTACACTTTATACCTTGTTTTTCACCTTTAAGACATTTCTTAAAACATGCCATTATCTGACCTAAAACTACCTCGTGTGGTTCAGTTGAGTTTTATAATGGTCCTGTGATGCACTTGGGATACTTCTTTATGTTAAAGGAACCACAAGTTGTTCCAGTATCGATGAGTTTAAATCCAGTCTGGTTTGACCTTGAGAAGAATGAAGTGAGTCACCTGGAGGAGGAATTGTTTGAAATACTGAGATCAGGGCCTAACACTGAATTTATACTACATTTGTAACTCATGAATGAATATCAGGAACCATTTTCTCACAACTTTAAAGTTGCATTGCAATAAATCATGATGCAGAATCAGTTTATTTGTGCACAAATTCTGAAAATTCTGTTCCTTTGGATATCTTCACTTGTCAGGGGACGTCTGTCAGTGACAGGAAGCACAATAGTTTCGCTACTCAGTCTAAACTGGTGGTGGCATTGTCATTTTCTGCCCTTGCATCTAGTATTTTTAGATTAGATTAGATTACTTACAGTGTGGAAACAGGCCCTTAGGCCCAACAAGTCCACACGACCCTCCGAAGAGCAGCCCACCCATACCCATTTCCCAACATTTACCCCTTCACCTAACACTATGGTCAATTTAGCATGGCCAGTTCACCTAACCTGCACATTTTTGGACTGTGGGAGGAAACCCACGCAGACACTGGGAGAATGTGCAATCACCACACAGACAGTTGCCTGAGGGAATTGAACCCAGGTCTCTGGCGCTGTGAGGCAACAGTGCTAACCGTTGTGCTGCCCATAGCGTACTGATGGCGCTCCCATCTATTCTTGAGGCAATGGGGACACTACAGTGTCGAGTGTATTTGGAAATACTGTACTTTGGTTGTGCTTACTACTTCAGCTTTCCTTGGCATTGATTTTTTTTACATTACAGAATTGCTGTAGATTTCATTTCTTCAGAAATTAGCTAATTATTTTGAGGGAAAAATGGTATGCCAACAAATCCTAGTAAACATTTTGATACATAATGAGACAGCAATTGTAACCTTGATTAGAATAACAGCATTCATTTTAATATTAGTATTTTTTTCTCAAAGGAAGAGAAAAAGCTGCCCCCGCCCGTGCCAAAGAAACCAGCAAAGGCTAAGACTCCTATAAATCGTGAAAAGCTAACCGATTCAGCAGACAAGCAACGTCAGGAAGCTCGCAAGCGATTAATGGCAGCTAAACGGGCTGCATCTGTACGACAGAACTCTGCAACAGAGAGCGCAGATAGTATTGAGATATATGTCCCTGAAGCACAGACCCGGCTGTGATTTAGAGTAGATCTTTTGTACACGTTTTTGGCTAACTTTAAAATTTCAGCAGTCTGTGCGATTCTACAAGCAACGTTTAGCACCAAGTAATAGAATGCAATGTTTATTAGTATATATGGCATTGCTATTCAACAGACTATTAAAATCCTTTCTTTCTAAATGTTAAATCTGATCTCATCGGTGTGTATATTGGTTGCCATGCTTCTCTTATCATTTGCATGGCTTTCTCTTATCCATCAGTCAATTTTTCCGTACAGTAAACAAATTGCTTTGCCTCAATAGCAAATGGTGTTTTCTCTAGCATTTACAGGAAAAGGACTGGAAAAAGTACATCAACAATTCTTCATTAATTTAAATGTCAAAAATTTAAAGGAAGATGAAGTTTCTTTGAATAACCAAACCTGAGCTCAATTTTATTGGGTTGTTGTTACTTTTGATCTAAAAAATAATGTGTTCCTGTTTGCTGACACAATAGCTTTTCGGAAGATGCTTCCATTGGCTCTGTAAATTTGGATTGCTGCTGCAAAATGATGTAAACCTCTACCATTCAGTAGAGCAAAGCAATAGAGCATTTCAATGTTCTCACATTTTTCAAAATGTACAGAAGTGACGTAGAAGATCTGACTCGGAACCATAGAATCATTTTATGAAAGAAGCACATGCAACCAAAAAGGTTTTATCGAAACTAATCTAGTTTTAAAACCTTTTCAGATGTGATCTTGGATTTTGCAGCCAAAATTTTAAAGTATTTGTCTCATTTGTTACAGTTACTTCCTGAATCTAGTAGTAGCTTAAAGTGGTTGTTTATATGTAGATAACTAGTTAAAATTTTAAGCATTCAGATGAAGATAAATTATGGAGAGAAACATTGTGCTTTGATTGACTTAAGAATCTGTTAGGTGCAAGTGTCATGTTCAAAAAAGTTGATGAACATTCATAAAAACATGAAAGAAGCACTACCTAATAGCTTTTGTCCAAATATACTTTCTATCGTGTAATAGTCTCCATTATTCCATCTCTGTGTGACATAGTGTCGTGTTTCGAAGATTGCCAAATGTTTGTCAACCATCTTTTTATTCTGTTTCTTTTAATGGCTTTTAGCAGAAGAAATAATTAGTTTTTGACATTCAAGATGCCATTACTTAAACATTAAATTCATGAGCAAAATATTTTAATTTCAAAAGATTTAAATATTTAAAATCTTGATTAGTTATAATGCAACTATGGTAAATTGTATCTGTTGTTTAAAATTGTTACTCATGCTTTTTTTCTCATCTGAGGAATTGATTTTCTGCACTTGTGCCCAAGACTGAATGCATTAGGACAAGATCACATTTTACTAGAGATAGATGAGATTTGTTACTCATCACTGAACTGTCATTGTTGGTGGACTGTTTTTTTAAAAAACAATATTTTCCATAAAGATGTCTGGAGGCAAAATAGCCTTCTAGCTTGAGTTTCTTTGTGATGGTCTTTCTTTTATAGATGTGATGGTACTTTCAGATAAAATAATAATCCATAAAATACCATAATTTCACAAAGCTAATCCTCACTATAATTTTCTATGTATTTTTAAAAGTCCCCAGAATGCTATGTTCAGCTCTGTGACTCCTGACTCCAGTGTCTCTAACGTTTAGATGGCTGTTGCACCAATTCTGAATTACATTCCTCATCTCTGCTCCCATAAGACTTCGCTAATTTTCAAAACCATACACACACACACATTCAACTAAGTTAAGAGTACAGAAGAAACTAAACAGCTGGCATTTTGCTATAATTGAAGCACACCAAAGGAGTGGTTCATAATTATTTTTAGAACAGTATTTTACTGTTACTAAGTGCTTCACATTCCATGGTACAAAGGTTGTACCTGAAAGTGATTTAGTATAACTCATTCCTATTTTACTTAACTATACCATTAATATATTATTTGTCTACTTTCATTGTCTTTAACAGAAGTATATGATAATCAAATTTTGTGTATAATTTTAAACAAGATATCACAGTGGTATTGTGTATGACATCTTAATTTGAACAGAAAAGTGTTTACTTCGTAGCTACAACCTAGAATGAACTTTTTGTAGAGGCTTGACAAATGAGATTGTGGGTACTGGGTGGTGGTAATATTTCTCTTTATCATTTGAGATTATTTCTACCCAGAATGATGAGATGAAACTCTAGTCTATCTAACCATTGATGACTGTTCTAAGAGAAATGATATGTTGGTTTTATTGGTATGAAAATTAATTTTAAATTTACACTTATGGTGTATTTGTGCCCATCATGTGACAGGATCAATGAAGAGAAAATTCTGTAAACTAATTTATAATCCTTAGTACTTCCTGTTGGTCAGTAGTAAGAAACAAAGAAAAGGTTACACAGTAACTAAGTTGAATATTTGGGTGATCATATTATTAAGACAAAGTAAAGGGAATTACACGATTTCAATGACCTTGAAATGCCTGATGCTGCGATTAAATTATTACAATCTAAAGGTCTTCCACTCCCTAGCACCAGTATGCCTGAACATGAGTACAGAAAGTTGTGATGTTTGTAGTTACCTCCCAGTTGGTGCATTTTGCGTATGCCAATGCGATCTCTCTCTCTCTCTCTCTCTCTCTCTCTCACAAATGGAATAGGTTGCTGCACCATTTCAGGCACATTGTGGCAAGACTGGAATTGCATGTAGGCTAAATAGAATGTATTTTATGATTTCATTCCCTAAAGGGCATTTGTGAGCAGCATGGATATTTCCAACAATCAATAGTTTGTGGTCACTATCACTGAAACTTTTGAATTTCTTTTATTCATTCATGGGATGTGGGTATCACTGGCCAGGCAAGCATTTATTACCCAGACCTAGTTGTCCAGAGGGCAGTCAAGTGTCATCCACATTGGCGTAGGTCTGGAGACACAAATAGGCCAGACCAGATGAAGACTGCAGTTTTCTTCCCAATAGGACATTAGTGAACCAGATGGGTTTTTCTGATAGTCGACTATGGTTTTGTGGTCATCGCTAGATTCCTAATTGCAAATATTTATTTAATATAAATTCCACCATCTGCCATGGCAGGATTTGAACCTGGGTCCCTAGAAATTTCTAGGCTCTCTGGGTAAACGGTCTAGCGCTGTTCCCACTCGGCCATCACCCCTCCCCCAAAGAATTCCAAAATGATCAATTGAATTTAAATCTCACCAGCTGCTCTTGTGGGATTTGAAGTCATGTCCTCTCAGCCGAGGCATCTAGATTGCTTGTCAAAAGACATAACATTAGGCTACCATTTACTCTCAAGTCGTGTATAGTGCTCGGATTGACAATTACTTGTATCAGACATATAGATATTAATTAGCAGGTAATTACATATCATTACAATTTCATTTTGCTGTAAACTTGTTTTTAATTTGCTTTTTATAACATTCCTGAAGTGTTAATTTTTAATATAACAAAATACTGGAGATGGTGGAGTTCTGAAATGAGAACCATAAAAGTCTGCAGGTCAGACAGCATTCTGTTAAATTTTAGCTTTTGATATGTCTGGACTTTAGTTGATACTCAAATTTTGCAATGTCATTTTGCACATTTAATACAGTTTAATTGCATGGTGGTTCAGGAGGCAGCTAGAGGGCATTGGGGATTATCAATAAATGTTATTCTAACCAGTGGTGCACCTCTCTAATTAATACTTTTTAAAAATATATAAACTATTTGACAGACAAAGTCCTAATAAATAAGTTTAGCTGAATGCCAAGAATTTGCCTTCAATTCCATTAAGATAAAAGCAGCAGTTAAAGGAGTATCAGTCCAAACATTACGCTGATTTGATTAATATTTTTCAATATTTTAATGCAAGCAAAATAAGCTTGTAAAGTATCTTCAGCTTTTTATGACATAATACAATGGTTATTTCAGATTGTAGTATATTCAGCATAAGCACTTTATTTTAAAATGACAATCATTGCTGCAGGCAAGACATCATTGTAATGTAATCAAGTCAGCATTGACAAGCCTAGGCAGTTCACAACTTTTTTGAAGTGTTCTGCTGTGTATTTCCAACAAGATGCACAGTAAGGACTTTTCATGATGAGCATAAGGGCTAACCCAAATGATGAATTGCTCAATATGTTTTTATGAGAAGTGTTTGTAAGTAATATTGTTGATTAAACGCTGTGCATTAGTTGTCAGAGTACTGGAGTTTGCAGTAAATTTTAATGTTTTAAGTACAGAATGTCACACAATTTAAATCCATTATACATCATCTATAAGAGCATGAAATACGTATTCCCAAAGAAAGCATTTCGAATATTCTAAGCACTTGAAGCAAAAATCCTCTATCATAACATTTCTATAAAAGATAGTGGGTTGTATAAGTTTGATTTTAGCATAAGGTGCAATTTTTGTCTTGCTGCATTCTTTTAATCTATTAATCACCACATAACAGTTCATTCTCCATCAGTTATGAATTCTTGCTTTGAGTTCGTATGTTTATAATGTGGCCAACTAGAAATCTCAGTTGCTTATATATACTGCATGCAGAATCAACTGCTAAATACAGTTTGCAGAGAGGTATTCGAGGGAACTGAACAGTTTATGGATTTTATCTGCCTATGGAAATGCAGCAAATTCTAGTGTACATTAGAGTTAATGCACCTTGATTAGGATTTGTTAGAACTGATACTGCTCCTGTATTGTACAAACTCTTGGGGTGAAAAAGCAATAGTGAAGTTGGATTTTTAGAAGGCAATTCTGGTGGTTAGTGTGTACATCAAATAAAAACTTTCACTGATTAGTTCAGTGTTGGTATTTGCTCATTACTGGAAAAAATCTTCATAAATTGGTGAAGTTGATTAGAACAAACTCAGTGCAATAAATAATCTTTTAAAATAACTTTCCTTCTGCCCTTCCCCATTATTCATTTAATCCCCACAAGTAGTCACATTAAATAAGATAGTAATTAAACTAATTTCATCATTAACTGAACTTAGGCAGTATTTGACAGTGACCTATCATAAGTATGATACAGTTGTGAATTCTTGTATAGTGATCGGGTTTCGATAATGTGCAAAAACGGGACAATTTCGTCAAAGATAACGTGACCGTGAATAGATTAAGCACTTGTTGAATTCCAGCCTCAAGTGCACAACCAATTGGAAACAAACTAATTCTTGATTTTAATCAAATTATTATGATTACAATTTAATTGTCATATTTTAAGGAAAGTTTTATATTATGTACCCGCAATACTTGAAACATTAACTATTGGAAACATTTTTATAAGAATTACTTGTTCTTCGGTGGAATTGCTCATGAACAAAACTGAAATAAAAATTTCTGTATCATCTGTCTTCACAGAAGCTCCTGGGTTTGCCCTAAGTCTTTGTCTGTTCCTGTATTGTGTTTCTAAACTTAAGTCTCCATTTGTATCCCAGAAGGCATCGACATGACTTCTTGTGACCTCTCTGATTGATTATTTCTTACAGATCAGTCCTTTTTCTTTTGTCCATATCCTACATTTTGTGTATCGAAATCATGACTGTCGGTTCCACATGTTCATCGATGATCACTTGTGCCACCTCTTTACCCTTTGATCACTCCACTGAGCAATTCGAATGTGTTTTGCTGTAATGAGTTTACAGCTTCCTCCAGCTAAAGTATTGGGAAGACTGAAGCTGCTCCTGTCAACCCATGTGCCTTTCTTAAAAAAAATTAACTTTGTTCATTACCGTGTGTAAAAAAAAACCTTCAGTTCAATCTTGCAATGAGTTTCTAACTCTTATTTTTATTTTAGCTCATCACTTCGTAAATAATCTTTTCCATCTTTGGCGTGTTCTCTGAGCTCATACCTCTTTTACTCTGATCCGTATTATCATCTGACATTTTCCTACAACCGAGGAGCTCGCCACCAGTTTGGATTGGCGTATTTGTTTATGCTATGATCTTGTAAGTGAAGTTCATGCAAACATGCAGTACTGAAAGGTCTACAGTACGTTTAATTAATTGAACTGTGGCGGTATTTGAGTTACCACTCAGATTTCCTGTTCAGATTTGGATTTTGCAAACTCGTGTCTAAATTCGGGTTTGATGGCATTTACAGTAGGTTGGATGATGTTCCGCTTCATACTTTCGTTATTGGGCTATACAATCTGCCAATCATCCTAGTCATTTTCATCTCAGCCAATTGAATAGCAAACCGGCCAATTATTTCCCAAGGGGGCGGTTCTTGACTGGAAATCAGGCATTTTGCTGAGAAATTATAATAGAAAATTTCAAAGAGGGAAAGAAAAGTCGGGGTGAACGCACATAATAATGCTTCTCTTCTTGAGTGTCATAGCAATGATTTGGAGATTAAATTTGAATTCTGAGAGATTCCGTGGCCAACGTGGATTGTTGGTAATCCTTGCCTAAAGAATCGAATGGATGTACGCAGGGTAACTATGTTGTTGCCTTTGCTGCAGTTTTACCTGATTAAACGCGTGTGATTCTTAAATGTGCGTGTTTTGTTTCTTGAATTCAGAAAAACATGGTTTTGTGGTCGCACTGGAGAGAGCATGTACTGCATGTCCGTGTCGATGTCATAGTTCGATTTCTGCAGTTTGGAGAAGGGCGACTCAATCATTGTTCATGGTCAACCGGTTGTTAAAACTTAACAAACAAATTGGGCGATAGATTTTTAAGTAATTATATAAAATAAGGAAAACCTTCCAATTTGGGTTCAAGTTTGAAGGTGGAAATGCTGTACTAAGCAGACTCGTACAAAATCGCCTCCGTTATGCTGTTAGTTTGTTTATGAAGTCCATTCAACTCAGTTGTGCCTTGGATCTTAAATCCAAGAAATGCATACTTCGCCATTAATAAGTAATATTTGTTGCACCCGGAGTCGGGGAAAAAAGACCCAAGGTAAGGAACGAGACTTTGCACCCTCAAAGTTGACTTGTATACAGTATTGGCACAGTACTAGTGTTTCAAAGTCTGAGTGAATCAGTCTGCTGGAGCCGGTAGGGGGGGTACAGTTCAGAGGAACACACAACTTCAAGCACTGCGTGGACAAAGTGATTGTTTTTCGCATTCAGTTTCAACTTCAGGTAGAACCACAGTGCAACAAGATTGCTTCGGATATGTGAAGTAAAAGGAGGGATGCTAGTGTAATGCTCTGTTCGAATGTTTTTAATTGATATTTGCCCTCAGTTGTCCGTGATTCTGATTGCAGAACACCTTTAGCTACTCTCAACATGGATTCTGGAGCTTGAATTGTAATTTTTGTTTTGAAACCGAGGCAGATTTTCTAAAGGTTGTTCTTTATCTGCTGTCGGAAGAGTGCAACAGAGTTCGAGAATCAGTTGTCAAGTCAACTTATAATGTTAAAAATATATGAAATGGATTTGGATCTTTCTCGATTTGTGATGAGACGTTACCGAATGGCCATCTGACAGTTCCAACTGATTACATCTGTACAATCTTTCCACTTAACGTTGTTTAATTAAGAAAAAAGGTCAGAACGAGCATAACTTATTCTGCCATTTCAGTTTTCTTGTCCTTGTAAAAGCAGAAAAGTTGTAAAATCAAATTCTCAAAATGCCGTGAAAGCCAAATTAATACTCATGTACAGTATGTAATGCATGAAGACGCACAAAAAGTTAATCTGTTTAAAATAAAAGCTATCTTGTGTCCTGAACCTGGGTTCGATTGGGCAACAGTCTATTTAGAGTTTGCACATTCTCCCCGGAGCTGCGTGGGTTTCCTATGGATGTTCCGGTCTCCTCCCACAGTTCAATGTGCAGGTTCGGTGGATTGGCTATGCTAAATGACCCCATAGTGTCCAGGGATGTGCAGATTAGGTGGATTATCAACGGGAATTCAGGATTATAGTGTAGGGAGAGTGGGTCTGGGTGGGATGCTCTTCAGAGGATCAGTGTGGACCCTAAAGGCAGAATGGCCTGTTTCAGGGATTTTACGATTTAATATCATGCAGAACCACAATGTATTAATCTTTCTAACAGCAGAGGGTTGTTAGTATTGTTTGTGTTAATATCCTCATTTTTGAATAAGATCAGGTGTTTTCAGTAAATGCACATGCTCAGACCTGTCATTGCAGTTCATATGTCTTGAATATTACAAATAGGACTCAACTAATGATGGGGTGTAACAAGAACAAAAGTGGCTTTACTTTTCCTCTGAGAGACAATGCATTATCTATCCTTTATCAATACTTTATCTTTTCACCAAGTGTCTCACTCAAATCTAGCCCAGATCAATCTTGTCTCTCTGGTTTGATGGGTCTGATCAGAAATGAACTTTGATGGTATCAGCACAAACTGCATTTTCCATGAATGAACAGCATAAACTGTTCCTTTGTTTGGTATTAATTATAAAAAGTAAAACCAAGATGTTTGTTTTGAGGCTGAGGCTGAGGCAGAGTAAGGGAGTTTTAAATTGAAAGTGATGTTCTTGATGGAGAAACAAAACTGTAACTTGACCATGACTAAAGTGGGAAAGAATAGTTATGAAGACCATAAAATATTGATCATAAAATGTAAAGTACGTACATTATCAAAGTCATAAGAGTTGATAGTTTTTCTTATATTCAAGGAAGAGTGAATTGAAAGTAGGAGTTCATTTTAAGTGTTGATTTAAAACCTTGAGAATTGTGGCAAGTTAAACAGATGGTATCATGCATCTAGAGTTCAGACAGAATAAGTGAAGAATGATAACACAGTCTGTGAAATGAAATACAGAGAAGTGTGATGTGATATAATTTGGTAGGAAAATGGGTAGAGGTAAAGTAAACTAAATAGTACAATTTTAAAGCTGAAACCATGAACAGAAAGATTGGAAAATATATATACTATGCAAAAATGCCGTTAGTGTGAAGTAATCAGAAATTAGAAAAAAAATGCAAGAAATGCTAAACTATCATAAATTATTGGATAGGCCTCAGCTGCAGCATTGTATTCAGTTATTGGCACATAGGAAGGAAATCAAAGCCAGAGAGATCGTGGATAGCATGGTGGTTCAGTGGTTAGTCAGGAACCCGGGTTCAATTCCTGCTTCGGATGACTGTTTGTGTGGAGTTTGCACATTCTCCCTGTCTCTCTTCCTGTTTCCTCCCACAGTCCGAATATGTGCAGGTTAGGTGAATTGACCGTGCTAAGTTGCCCATATTATTCAGGGATATGTAGGCTAGGTGCATTAGTCAGGGAAATGTAGAGCACTAGGGTAGGGGAATGTGTCTAGGTGGATACTCTTTGGGGGGTTGGTGTGGACTTCCTGGGCTAAATAGCCTGTTCCATATTGTAAGGATTTTATGATGATGCTGAATGGTTTTCTGTGTGTCTGCAGAATATATGTTTCTCCTTGATGTAGGAATAGGGAGTTCTAAAACCAAAGGATACAGTCTCCAAACAAGGAGCTAGCTATTTAAGATTGAGATGAGAAAGAAGTTTTTCACTCAGGAAGTAAATCTTTGAAATTCTCTACCCTTTGGATCTGTGGAAGCTCACTGATGAGCTTCAGACAAATATCCAGAGATTTCCAGTTACAGTATAAATGATATCCAGTGGATCATGGAAATAGTCTGGTAAAACAAAATTGAGGCAGATGACCATTCATCTCG
This sequence comes from Hemiscyllium ocellatum, assembly GCF_020745735.1. Taxonomy (NCBI): domain Eukaryota; kingdom Metazoa; phylum Chordata; class Chondrichthyes; order Orectolobiformes; family Hemiscylliidae; genus Hemiscyllium; species Hemiscyllium ocellatum. The sequence goes on from NC_083415.1 coordinate 46,360,571, forward strand.
AATGGTGTAGCAAGCTTAAGGAACCGAACAGCCTATTCCCTGTGTCTGTGTTTCTCTGGTAGTAGAAGTAATGGACTTAAGTCTTGTGGAGATAATAGAGAAGGTTTGTCTGCTTTTCTTCAAATGATGAAGAGTAGGAGGAAGATAGGATGACGGTTGTAGTTGTTGGAGATCAGTAATCTCAGATCCAGGACACCTCTGCAGGACTTCCTTAGGGTAGTGTCTTGTGTCCAACCATTTTTCAGCTACTTCTTCAATGACCTTCCTGCCATGACAAGGTCAGAAGTGGGGATATTTGCTGATAATTACACAATATTCTACTGTATTTGCAATTCCTCAGATACTGAAGCAGTCCATGTCTAAATGCAAATATCCAGGTTTGGGCTGAAAATTGACAACATTTATGTCATGCAAATGCCAAGCAATGACCATCTTCAATCTAACCACTGGACCTTGCAATGGCATTACCATCCCTGAATCCCCCAGTATTAGCATCCTGAGGGTTACTATTGATGAGAGTCTGAACTAGTCTCACCATATAGGTACAGTAGCTACAATAGCAGGTCTGAGGCTAGGAATATTGCAATGCATAAGTTACCTCCTGACATCCCAAAGCCTGTCTACAATCTATAAGGTACAAGTTAAGAGTGTGATGGAATACTTGCTGCTTGCATGGATGAAATCAGCTCCAACAACACTCAAGAAGCTTGACATTATTCGGGATATAGCAGGCTGCTTTATTGGCACCACATCCACAAATATTCAGCCACTTCAACTTAGTTGAAGGATTGTGCACTATCTATAAGAGGCAGTACAGAAATTCGCCAAAGATCCTTAGCACTTTTCAAAACCATGATCAATTCCATCCAGAACACCACTCCCTACAAGTTCCCCTCCAAACCACTTATCACCCTGACTTGGAAATATTTCACCACTCCTTCACTGGAAATCTCTCCCTAGTGGCATTGTGAATCTGCCTACACCACATTGACTGTAGTAGTTCAAGAAGTCAGCTCAATACCACCACCTCAAGAGCAACTAAGAAAAGACAATAAATGCTTGCACAGTCAGCAATGCCCACATCCTGTAAATGAATAAAAAAGGTGATTTATTAAAGATGTTTATTGAAGGTTTTGAGAGAGTAATAAGGAGAAATTACTTCCAATGCTAGAAGGATCAAAACAAGAAAAAATTAGATTTAAGGTGATTAGGAAAACAGATGGAGGTAAAATCAGCCAATTCTTTTTAACAAAGATGTGGTCTATAATTCATAGCCAGAGAGAGTGATGGAAGCAGATTTAGTAGCAACTTTAAAAATTAAAATAGATAAAACCTGAGTGAAAAATATTTGCAGGGCTATGGAGAACAGAAAGGGCAGTAGAATTAACTAAGCAATTCCATCGAAGAACTACCAGCATGACCTCCTTTTGAGTTGCATCATTCTTAGATCAGAAGAACAGTGGTAATATTAAAACCTAAAGAATCAAGAGAAGCTTTCAGTGGAGTGAGTTTGGTACTGGAGTTAAGGAATGGAATATGGATCAGAAATACATATTTCATTGTATTCAAGAGTGATAGAGGCAGATGTTACAGTATGGCTCCAAATAGGAAAGTGACATCCAAATCTTGGATATACTTGATTTTTGTATTTGAGTAAATCTATTGGGAATAATAATGTTTATCACAAAAGAAAAACAAGGGCTGCACTAATTGCAAAAATGAAAATGGTCTCAAATTCTGATTTGAAATCAAAGATACAGAAAGATTAAAGGTACTTTTCACCTGCCCTTCTTTGCTAGAAAAACGCATCCTTTTTTTCACAATTGAACACTGATGTTTTAAGATTATTGTAATGATCCTTCTCATACTTTATGATAATTTATATGTAAGAATCATATTGCTGAGTTAGAAAACATAATCCTGTATGTCTCTACTATGTCCCACTTTGGCCTGTATGGTTATACCGGTCTATATGCTGTATTATTGTGCCTCCTAGCTTGCTATAATCATATGACCTAATTCATGAGCTGCTGACTAAAGGCATCTATCTCACAGCCAGTTCAATAAAGACACAGTAGAAACCAGACTTGCAATTTTGGAGAAGATTTGTAGTTCAGGTTGTAAGTTTGCTCACTGAGCTGGTAGATTTGTTCTCAGATGTTTCATCACCATGCTAGGTAACATCATCAGTGAGCCTCCGATAAAATGCTGGTGTTCTGTAATGCTTGCTATTTGTCTGTCTTGGTCTGTTGTGGTGGGTGATATCACTTCTGGTTCTTATTCTGAGAGGTTGATAAATGGGTTGAAAGGGATATGTTTGTTATTGGATTTCTGGTTTGAATGCCAGGCCTCTAGGAATTCCCATGCATGTCTTTGATTAGCCTGTGCTGAAAATGTGTTGCTGGAAAAGTGCAGCAGGTCAGGCAGATCCAAGGACCAGGAGAATCGACATTTCGAGCATGAGCCCTTCCTCTACTGATTCCTGAAGAAGGGCTCATGCCCGAAACGTCGATTCTTCTGCTCCTTGGATGCTGCCTGACCTGCACTTTTCCAGCAACTCATTTTCAGCTCTGATCTCCAGCATCTGCAGTCCTCACTTTCTCCTTTTGATTAGCCTGTCCCAGGATAGATGTATTTGTTGCGTTTCATGATGACAAGGGTGTCATCCAACAGCAGACCCAAAGCTTGGGTTGGACCTTGGGAAGGGCTGTTCATTTTAACCTCTGCCTAACTGCTTCTGCTAAGAGTCCTGATATTGGTGATCCCATAGGCATCCCACTGATCTGTTTGTAGGTCTTGTCGTTGAAGGTGAAGTGGGTTATGAGGCGCGGGTCTACTAGTTTGAAGATGCTGTCCTTGCTGACAGAGTTGATGCTGTTGGGTGTTTTTGTCCTTGGTTCATCTAGCAGTGAGGCCAGTGTTTCTTTGGCCAGGGTGATGTTTACTGATGGGAATAGGGCAGTCACGTCGAAGGAAACCATGATATCATTGTTGTCTATCTTGGCACCTTTGATGAGAGTGGATTCCTGGGTGAAGTGGATGGAGTGGTTTGAGTCTTCTACTAGGTGTTTCAGTTTGTGTTGCAGTTCCTTTGCTTGTCTGTATGTCAGTGTACTGGGAAGTGAAGCTATGGGTCTGAGATGGGCGGGGGGTTGAATCCTTGCTTATGTACCTTTGGTAATCCATAGAAGCAGGGTGTGTTGGACCCTTCAGGATTCATTCTTTGGAGGTATGTTTTGTTAATTTCACCTGTCTTGTGAAGTTTCCTCAGGGGCTGCTGTAATATGCTTTTCTAGCTGTGGAGTCGTGTCCATTGCCATCTGTTGGTAGGTATCAGTATCTGCGAGTAGTGTGGTTGCTTTTTCAATGTATGGTGTTCTGTTCAGGATGATGGTCATGTGCCCTTTGCATGCCAGTCGGATTACAATACTTCTGTCTTTTCTGAGTTCTTCCAGGACTTTCCAGTGTGTAGATGATGTTCCCTTCTTTCTTGCTGCTTAGTGTTGTCTGATGGCCTGCTGGATTTCTTCTGTAAGTCTGTTGTCTTTCAGGGTCGATACCAGTGCTGCTAGGAAGTCCTTTTTGTCCGCATCGCTGTGGTTGAAGTTCATCCTACGTTCTAGGACGGCCTTTTCTGTGTTTGAGAGTGGTCTGTCTAACACAGTCTCTATCCAAGTCTCTGAATTGTCCGTGTTATTGCTGTGCCTGGCCAGATTTTCTTGTAAGGTTAGTCTTTCCTTTGTCTTGGTCGGCTGTTGTTTAGTTTTGATGGCTCGTTCTAGCATACTTGGCCATTCATGGTCAGTCAGGTTAGAGCATGGCGTGAAATTCCTTGTTTGTATTTGTGGAGTCTGTTGTGAATATCATTTATCATTATCATACAGAATCCTGCGACTGTTCTGTTCTGCTGTTCTTTTGGCTTGTGAGATGTTGGGAGGTGGTTTGTATTTGACACGTTGCGGTAATACCTATTTCCTGAGGCATTTGTGTAGGAAGTACAGTTGTTGGCTGATGGTGCATGGTCAGATGGCATAGGTTTTCCGTCTTCAGGCTAATTTGCGCACATTGCGCCCAAGGTGTTTGCAATTTTGGAGAAGATTTGTGGATGAGGTTGTAAGTTTGCTCACTGAACTGGTAGATTTGATCTCAAACATTTCACCACCATGCTGGGTAACATCATTAGTGACCCTCCGATGAAGCGCTGGTGTTCTGTCCCTCTTGCTATTTATCTGGCTTGGTCTGTTGTGGTGGATGATATCACTTCTAGTTCTTTTTCTGAGAGTTTGGTAAATGGGTTCCAAATCGATATATTTGTTAATGGAGTTCTAGTTTGAATGTCAGGTCTCTAGGGATTCCCGTGCATGTCTTTGTTTAGCCTGTCCCATGATGGATGTACTGTCCCAGTCGAACTGGTGTCCCTCTTTGTCTGTGTGTATGAATACTAGTGATAGTTGGTCATGTCTTTTGGCGGCTAGTTAGTGCTCATTTATCCTGGTGGCTAGTTTCCTTCCCATCTGTCTGATGTAATGTTGGTTGCAGTCCTCTCAGAGTGTTTTGCATATGACATTCGTTCTGACGGTTGTTGGTATGGGGTCCTTTAAATTCATCAGGAGCTGTTTCAGTGTGCAGTTAGGTTTGTGGACCACATGATGACTACGGGCTAGAGTAGTCTGGTCTTTATCTCTGAGATGTCTTTAATGTATGGCAGGGCGGCCAGAGTCTGTCGGCACGTTGTGTCTTCTTGTTTAGGTCTGTTGTATAGGAATCAGAAACAGTTCAGAGACTTGGATAAAGAACCTGTCAGACTGACCACTCGCAGACATGGAAAAGGCTGTCCTCGAACGAGGGATGAACTTCAACCACAGTGACACGGACAAAAAGAACTTGCTAGTAGCCCTGGAATTCACCCTGAAAGACAACGAACCTACAGAAGAAATCCAGCAGGCCATCAGACAGACAGTAGCACCAACACTAAGCAGTAAGAAAGAAGAGAACACCTTCAACACACTGGAAAGGAAAGCCCTGGTAGGTCTCAGAAAAGATAGAAATATCGTAATCCTACCGGTAGACAAAGTGCACATGATTGTCATCCTGAACAGAACACAATGCATTGAAAAAGAAAACACACTACTCGCAGATACTGACACCTACCAACAGGTGGCAGTGGACCCAACTCCACAGCTAGAAAAGCGCATTATAGCATCTCCTGAGGAAACTTCACAAGGCAGGTGAAATTAACCAGATAGACCTCCAAAGAATGAAACCTGAAGGATCCAACACACCCTGTTTCTACAGATTACCAAAGGTACATCAACAAAGAGCCCCCTCAGACCCATAGTTTCACCTCCCAATACACTGACGTACAGACTAGCAAAGGAACTGCAACGCAAACTGGTAGAAGACTCAAACGACTCCATCCACTCCACCCAGGAATTCCTTAATATCATCAAAGACACCAGGATGACAAGGTCATGGTGTGACTGCCCTATTTACATCAGTAAACATCACCCTGGCCAAAGAAACACTGGCCTCACTGCTAGACGAACCAAGGGCACAAACACCCGACAGCACCAACCCCATCAGCAAGGACAGCATCCTCAAACTAGTAGACCTGTGCCTTATAACCAACCTTACCTTCAACACAAGATCAACAAACAAATCAGCGGGATGCCTATGGGATCACCAATATCAGGACTCTTAGCAGAAGCAGTTATGCAGAGATTAGAATGAACAGCCATTCCCATAATCCAGCCCAAGCTTTGGGTCTGCTGTGTGGATGACACCCTTTGTCAACATGAAATTCAACAACTTAGAAGAAGTTGTTCATACATAAACAACATCCTACCAGTATAAAGTTTACCAAAGAGGAAGAGAACAACAACAGGCTCCTCTTCATAGACTTCACAGCAGAACGAAAAGCCAATGGAGAGCTACAGACCAGCATTAACAGACCAGCATTTACAGGAAAGCCACACACTCTGACCAGATAATCAATGACAGGAGCAATCATCCCAACACCCACAAATGGAGCTGCATCAGGGCATTATGTAAACAAGCCACAACACACTGCATCACCCAGGACCTAAGAGAAGCCAAGGAAAAACACCTGTATAACGTATTCAGGAATGGTGGGTATCCAGTACGTGCTGTCTTTCGATTCCTACACAACAAACCTAAACAAGAAGACACAGCACACCCAGGTATTCCAGCCACCCTGCCAAACATTAAAGACATCTCAGAGATGACGACCAGACCACTCTGGCCCCTTGGCATCCTGGTAGCATACAAACCTACCAACACACTGAAACAGCTCCCGATGAATTTAAAGGACCCCGTACCAACAACAAACTGAACAAACGTCATATACAAATACCCTGCAAGGACTGCAACAAACATTACATTGGACAGACTGGCAGGAAACTAGCCACCAGGATACATGAGCACCAATTAAGCACCAAAAGACATGACCAACTATCACTGGTATCCATACACACGGAGAGACACCAGTTCGACTGGGACAGTACCTCCATCCTGGGAGAGGCTAAACAAAGACACACACGGGAATTCCTAGAGAGCTGACATTTAAACTGGAACTCCATTAACAAACACATGGATTTGGACCCCATTTACCAACTTCTCAAAGTGAACTGGAAATGATACCACCCACCACAACTGACCAAGACAGATAAATAGCAAGAGGGACAGAACACCAGCACTTCATCGATGCTCACTGATGATGTTACCTAACATGGTGATGAAAAGTCTGAGAACAAATCTACCAGCTCAGTGAGCTAGCTTACGACCAGAAACCAGACTGTTCGAAATTGTAGCATGGTGTCAGTGTGGAGTTGTTTGAGCATTGAAGAACTGTGTACAAGGACAGCTTCTAAAACACAGACACAGGAATGTCTGTGAAAGCTACTAAAAACAACTGAGATACAGAAACAAACCAGAGTTGAAACACTGGGTACACTGACACAATGGCTGCAATTTTGCTTCTCCTGGTGACTTCAAAATGAAAGGTGATCTGAAATCAAACTGAATTAACAAGTCAGTGCAACCACGAAAAGCCACACTTTCATCACAGTTGGGGAGGGAGTGTTTAAAAGTGTATTCCATTCTCAGACTCTCTGAAGAACGGTAAAATGAGACTTGCAAAATTTTTGAAAACTTTGCAGGCATGTTTTCAACCCAAGTGAATGTATCTTATGAATGGTACAAGTTCACTGTTAGACCCAAAGTAAGAGAGACCTTTGGTCAATATATGACTGTAATAAGACAATTCATAGAATCCCAGGACTTTGCACAATTCAAGGCTGATCTAATCTTTTAAAGACAGAATCATTTGGCAGATGAGTTCCTGTTGCGAGAGTACAGTATACTAAGCCATTAACTGTAACAGATTCTGAAGGAGTCCAACCGTGTGTTTACAGTTTTAGGATATCTACCTGGAGAGTAAGACAAGGTCAGCATTTGTCAAGAAAAGTTCCAGTGCCCTCAAGGCCCAATTGAAAGACAAGTTAGAAGAGCTGGAAAAGAAAGGAGTAATCAAGAAACCCCTGCAGAATGGTTTAGTAGAATGGTCGCAGTGAAACAACCTGGAAAGCTGAAGAAGCGGCGCTCCGAAAGCTAGTGTGCTTCCAATTAAACCTGTTGGACTATAACCTGGTGTTGTGTGACTTTTAACTTTGTACACCCCAATCCAACGTCGTCATCTCCAAATCATGGAAAGCTGAAAGTATGCATTGACTGAAAGGATCTAAATAAAACTGAAGAGATCTTGCAATTCCATGCTGAACATCTAAGGATATTGCCAGAGCTTGCAAATGAAAAAAAATCTTCACACCCTTGAATGTGTGTTGGTTCCTGGCAAGTGAAGCTGGATGTAAGCAGCAGCTTTATAACTGTTTTGGATGCCATTTGGGAGGTACAGATGGTTGTACCTATTGTTGGCTTTTCCACATATTCAGAGAAACATTAACTCAGTTTGCTGTTTTTCCAGGATAGAAGTTATACTGGATGATCTGCTAGTTTGTGGAAGCCATTGGAAGAAGCCATTGCTGACCACAATCAAAATCCAGTGCAACCGTTTGACTTAAAGCTGAACAAGAAGAAAAAATAACGAAAGATACCTGAGGTCAAGAACATTGGTCATGCACAAACAGCAAAAGATCATTGTCAGTTGAGAGCTACAGCAGTGATGTGGCAATCCACAGATTTGAAAGCCTTACAATGATTTGCTTGACTCGTCAACTGTTGAGTAAAATTCTCACCCAATATGCCATCAGAGTGTGAATCATTACACCAACTCTCTGCCAAGGATGTGTGGTAGCTATTGGGGCACATAATAAGAAGCAGTGTCCACTACTTTCGCAGCAATCTTCAGGCAGAAGTGCCCAGAGGATGATCCATCTCAACTACCTCCAGTGATCCCCAATATCACAGATACCAGTCTTCAGCCAATTCTATTCACTCCACATCATATCGGGAAACAGTTGGAGGCACTGGCTACTGCAAAGGCTATGGGCTCTGACAACATTTCAGCAATAGTACTGAAGACTTGTGCTCCAAAACTTGCTACTCCCCTAGCCAAGCTGTTCCAGTACAGTTACAACACTGGCATCCATCTGACAATGTGAAAATTTGTCCTGCCATAAAACCTGGCCAGTTACAGCCTCATCAGTCTACTGTCGATCATCAGTCAAGTGATAGGTGTCATCAATAGTGCGATAAAGCAGCACCTGTTCAGCAATAACTTGCTCAATGACACCCAGTTTGTGTTCTACCAGGGCCACTCAGCTCCTGACCTTATTGCAGCCTTGTTCAAACATGGACAAAAGGGCTGAATTCCAGAGGTGAAGTGAGAGTGACAGCCCTTGACGTTAAGGCTGCATTCGACTGAATGTGACATCATGGAGCCCAAGCAAAACTGGAATCAATAGGTATCGATGGAAAACTCTCTCTGGTTAGAGTCATACCTGACACATAGGAAGATGGTCATGATTGTTGGAGGTCAGTCATCTCAGCTTCAGGTTATCTCTGCAGGAGTTCCTCAGGGTAGTGTCCTACGCCAAAGCGTCTTCAGCTGCTTCATCAATGACCTCCTCTCCATCATAAAGTCAGAATTGGGGATGTTCACCAATGATTGTACAATGTTCAGCACCATTCTTGATTCCTCAGACACTGAAGCAGTCCGTGTCCAAATGTAACAAGATCCGGACAATATCCAGGCTTGGGATGACAAGTAGCAAGTAACATTCACACTGCACAACTGCCAGTCCAAGACCATCATCAATAAGAGACGATCTAATCGGATCCCTTGACATTCAATGGTGTTACCATCACTGAATCCCCCACTATCAATATCCTGGGAGTTATCATTGATCAGAAACTCAACTTGACTCACCACATAAATGCAGAGCGGGTCAGAGACTAGGAATACTGCAGCGAGTAACGCACCTCCTGACTCTTCAAAGGCTGTCTACCATTTACAAGGTACAAGTCAAGTATATGATGCAATAGTCCCCACTTGCCTGAATGGTGCACACCCAACAACACTAAAGAAGCTTGCCACCATCCAGGACAAAGCAAACCGCTTGATTGGCACCACATCCATAAGCATCCATTCCCTCGACCGACGCTCAGTAGCAGCAGTGTGTATCAGCTACACGATGCACTGCAGGAATTCACCAAAAATCCTCAGTACCTTCCAACCCCACAACCACTCCCATCTGGAAGGACAAGGGCAGCAGATATATGGGAACACCACCACCTTAGAGTTCCCCTCCAACTCGCTCACCATCCTGACTTGGAAATATATTGCTGTTCCTTCACTGTCGCTGGGTCAAAATCCTGCAATTCCCTCCCGAATGGCATTGTAGGTCCACCCACTGCAGGTGGACTGCAGCAGTTCAAGAAGGCAGCTCATCCCCACCTTTTCAAGGGCAACTAGAGACAGGCAAAAAATGATGGCTGGCCAGCCAGCAAAGCCCACATCCCATAAAATGAATAAATTAAAAAAACATATCAAATGATATTCTAAAGGGAGAATATGAAGAATAAGGCAGGAATTCAAAAAGGAGGTCCTCGAGAGTAGTAATATCTGGATTACACACAGTGCTATGAGCTAGTGAGGGTAAGAATAGGAGGAGAGAGAGCAGATGAATGTATGGCTGAGGAGCTGGTGTATGGGAGAAGGATTTTGCATTTTTGGATCATTAGAATCTCTTCTGGGGTGGAAGAGACCTGTACAAGAAGGACGGATTGCACCTGAATTGGAAAGGGACAAATATACTAGCAGGGAGATTTGCTAGAGCTGCTCGGGAGAATTTAATCTAGTATGGTAGGAGTGGGACCCCGAGAGATAGTAAAGAAAGAGATCAATCTGATCTGGTACAGTTGAGAAAAGAAGTGAGTCAAATAGTCAGGGCAGGCAGGGACAAAGCAGAGAACAAGGTAGGACTGATAAATTAAACTGCATTTATTTTGATGCAAGAAGCATAACAGGGAAGGCAGATGAACTCAGGGCATAGTTAGGAACATGGGACTGGAATATCATAGCAATACAGAAACATGGCTCAAGGATGGACAGGACTGGCAGTTTAATGTTCCAGGATACAAATGCCACAGGAAGGATAATAATGGGGGCAAGAGAGGAGGGGGAGTGGCGTTTTTGATAAGGGAGGATATTCCTGAAAATCCATCCAGTGAAGTTATTTGGGTTGAACTGAGAAATAAAAAAGGGACGATCACCTTATTGGGATTGTATTGTAGACCTCCTAATAGTCAGAGGGAAATTGAGAAACAAATTTGTAAGGAGATCTCAGTTATCTGTGAGAATAATAGGGTGGTTATGGAAGGGGATTTTAATTTTCTAAACATAGACTGGGACTGCCATAGTGTTAAGGGTTTCGATGGAGAGGAGTTTGTTAAGCATATACAGGAAAATTTTCTGATTGTGTATGGATGTACCGACTAGAGAAGGTGCAAAACTTGGCCTACTTTTGGGAAATAAGGCAGGACAGTTGACTGAGGTGTCAGTGGGGGAGCACTTTGGGGTCAGCGACTATAATTCTATTAGTTTTAAACTGGTGATGGAAAAGGATAGACCAGATCTAAAAGTTGAAGTTCTAAATTAGAGGAAGGCCAATGTTGACGGTATTAGGCAAGAACTTTCAAAAGCTGGTTGGGGGCAGGTGTTCACAGGTAAAGGGACGGCTGGAAAATGAGAAGCCTCCAGCCATTAGATGATAAGAATCCAGAGAAAGTATATTCCTATCAGGGTGAAAGGGAAGACTGATAGGTATAGGGAATACTGGATGCGAAAAGAAATTGAGGGTTTGGTTAAGAAAAAGAAGAAAGCATATGTCAGGTATAGACAGGATAGATCAAGTGAATCCTTAGAAGAGTATAAAGAAAGTAGGAGTATACTTAAGAGGGAAATCAGGAGGGCAAAAAGGGGACATTAGATAGCTTTGGCAAATAGAGTGAAAAAGAATTGAAAGGTTTTTACCAATACATTAAGGAGAGAAGGGTAACTAGGGAGAGAATAGACCCCCATAAAGATCAGCAAGGCGGCCTTTGTGTGGAGCTGCAGGAGATAGGGGAGATACTAAATGAGTATTTTGCATCAGTGTTTAGTGTCAAAAAGGACATAGAAGATACAGAATGTAGGGAAATAAATGGTGCTGGATATCCTGAAATGCATAAAAGTGGATAAATCCCGAGGGCCTAATCAGGTGTACCCAAGAACTCTGTGGGAGGCGAGGGAAGTAATTGCTGGGCCTCTTGCTGAGATATTTGTTTCAGCGATGTCTCACAAACTTGATTGAGCTTTTTTGAAGAAGTAGTAAAGAGGATTGATGAGGGCAGAGTGGTAGACATGATCTATCTGGACTTCAGTAAGGCATTGAACAAGGTTCCCCATGGGAGACTTATTAGCAAGGTTAGATCTCATGGAATATAGGGAGAACTAGTCATTTGGATACAGAACTGACTTAAAGGTAGAAGGTTGTTGGAGGTTGTTTTTCAGACTGGAGGCCTGTGACCAGTGGAGTGCCATAAGAATCGGTGCTGGGTCCACTATTTTTGATATTTATATAAATGATTTGGATGTGAGCATTAGAGGTGTAGTTAGTAAGTTTGCGGATGACACGGTGCGGGCGGCACGGTGGCACAGTGGTTAGCACTGCTGTCTCACAGCGCCAGAGACCTGGGTTCAATTCCCACCTCAGGCGACTGACTGTGTGGAGTTTGTACGTTCTCCCCGTGTCTGCGTGACTTTCCTCCCACAGTCCAAAGATGTGCAGGTCAGGTGAATTGGCCATGCTAAATTGCCCGTAGTGTTAGGTAAAGGGTAAATGTAGGGGTATGTGTGGGTTGCGCTTCGGCGGGTCGGTGTGGACTTGTTGGGCCGAAGGTCCTGTTTCCACACTGTAAGTAATCTAATCTAATCAAAATTGGAGGTGTAGTGGACAGCAAAAAAGGCTACCTCAGATTACATTGGGATCTTGATTAGATGGGCCAATGGGCTGGGGAGTGGCAGGTGGAGTTTAATTTAGATAAATGCGAGGTGCTGCATTTTGGAAAAGCAAATCAGAACAGGACTTATACACTTAATGGTAAGGTCCTAGGGAATGTTGCTGAACAGAGACCTTGGAGTGCAGGTTCATAGCTCCTTGAAAGTAGAGTCACAGAGATGTACAGCACATTGCAGGTAGATTGGATCGTGAAGAAGGCGTTTGGTATGCTTTCCTTTATCGGTCAGAGTATTGAATGCAGGTGTTGGGAGGTCATGCTGCGGCTGTACAGGATATTGGTTAGGCCACTTTTCAAATATTGCGTGCAATTCTGGTCTCTTTCCCATCAGAAGGATGTTGTGGAACTTGAAAGGGTTCAGAAAAGATTTACAAAGATGTTGCCAGGGTTGGAGGATTTGAGCTATTGGGAGAAGCTGAACAGGCTGGGGCTGTTTTCCTGGGAGCATTGGAGGCTGAGGGGTGACCTTATAGAGGTTTACAAATTCACTGAGTCGTAGAGATGTACAGTATGGAAACAGACACCTCAGTCCAACCCGTCCATGCCGACCAGATATCCTAACCCACTCTAGTCCCACCTGACAGCATCTGGTCCCTATCCCTCCAAACCCTTCCTATTCATATACCCACCCAGTTGCCTTTTAAAGGTTGCAATTGTACTAGCCTCCATCACTTCCTTTGGCAGCTCATTCCATACACGTACCACCCTGAGTGAAAAGGTTGCCCCTTAGGTCTCTTTTATATCTTTCCCCTCTCACCCTAAACCTTTGCCTTCTAGTTCTGGACTCTCCCATCCCAGGTAAAAGACTTTATTTATCCCATCCATGCCCCTCATTATTTTGTAAACCTCTATTAGGTCACCCCTCAGCCTCCAATGCTCCAGGGAAAACAGCCCCAGCCTATTTCAGCCTCTCCCTGTAGTTCAAATCCTCCAACCCTGGCAACATCCTTGTAAATCTTTTCTGAACCCTTTCAAGTTTCACAACATCTTTCCGATAGGAAGGAGACCAGAATTGCACACAATATTCTAATAGTGGCTTAACCAATGTCCTGTACACTGCAACATGACCTCCCAACTCTGACCAATAAAGGAAAGCATACCAAACGCCTTCTTCACTATCCTATCTACCTGCGACTCCACTTTCAAGGAGCTATGAACCTTCACCCCAAGGTCTCTATGTTCAGCAACACTCCCCAGGACCTTACCATTAAGTGTTTAAGTCCTGCTCTGATTTGCTTTCCCAAAATGCAGCACCTCGCATTTATCCAAATTAAACTCTATCTGCCACTTCTCAGCCCATAGGCCCATCTGATCAAGACCCCATTGTAATCTGAGCTAACATTCTTCGCTGTCCATTACACCTCCAATTTTGGTGTAATTAGCAAACTTATTAACTATACCTCTTTTGCTCACACCCAAATCATTTATATAAATGACAGAAAGTAGAGGACCCAGCACTGATTCTTGTAGCACTCCACTGGTCACAGGCCACCAGTCTGAAAAACAATCCACCACTACCACCCTCTGTCTTCTACCTTGAGCCAGTTCTCCCTGTATTCCATGAGATCTAACCTTACTCACCAGGCTCCCATGGGGAACCTTGTTGAATGCCTTACAGAAGTCCATAAAGATCACATCTACCGCTCCTGCCCTCATCAATCCTCTCTGTTACTTCTTCAAAAAACTCTATCAAATTTGTGAGACATGATTTCCCACACAAAAAGCCATGTTGACCATTCCTAACCAGTCCTTGCCTTTCCAAATACATGTACATCCTATCCCTCAGGATTCCCTCCAACAACTTGCCCACCCCCTTCATCAGGCTCACTGGCCTGTGGTTCCCTGGCTTGTCCTTACCACAGCTCTTAAACAGTGGAACCATGTTAGCCAACCTGTAGTCTTCTGGCACCTTACCTATGACTATGAATGATACAAATATCTCAGTAAGCGGACCAGCAATCACATCCCTCACTTCCCATAGAGTTCTGATCAGGTCCGGGGATTTATCCACTTTATATCCATGATCCTCATGAAATGCATAAGTAAATAGACAAAGTCTTTTTCCTGAGGTGGGGGAGTCCAGAACTAGAGTCTTAGATTTAGGGTAAGAGGGGAAAGATATTAAAGAGACCTAGGGGCAACTTTTTCACGCAGAGCATTGTGCATGTATGGAATGAGCTGTCAGAGGAAGTGGTGGAGGTTGGTACAATTGTAACATTTAAAAGGCAGCTGGACGGGTATATGAATAGGAAGGGTTTGGAGGGATATGGGCTGGGTGCTGGCAGATGGGACTCGATTGGGTTGGGATGTCTGGTCAGCATGGATGAGTTGGACCGAATGGTCTGCTTCCATGACTGTATGACTAGTCAAGGCAATAGATGGTGCTGAAGTATTACAATATAAATGATAAAGTCACCCTCCTGAATGACCTCAGATGGTTTGTATGACTGCTTTATGAAGGAACATGAAAGTTGCAAGGACAACCAGTTGCATTCTCATCCAGGATGTTTGCAAACACGAGAGAAAAACATATTCAGGTCAAGAAAGAGCATTGTCTTTGCTTGTGAACATTTTCCTCCGTATCTATTTGTAAAAGATAAACTGATAATCATTGTAACCACTTCAAAGCATTTTCCTCACTCAGCTACCATTTGCAAAGCATCTCCAAAGAATGTTACTCTGGTGAGAGATACATTTGGAAGTAACAGACAAGCAAGGGAAGCAGATGTCCATCACTGACATGCTGTTGGGAGCAGTACTCCTCATAAAGAAAATAGACAATAATATGACAGAATGAATTCCTCTAGATCCAACATGAAACAGCAGCTCGGTGTACTATGGGAGTCAGCAGCCCAGTAGAGGCTTTGAATCTAGCAGAGATGTGCAAATCAAAGCAAAACATCCAAAAAAATGCAACATATAGATTCAAGGAGTAGTGATAACAAGCTGGCCTGTTAACATTAAGAACATTCCTCTGGACCAACAGAGATGAATTGATAACCTATCACAGCATTCTATATGAAGGAAATGGAGAACGACCCCAAACGATTGTGAGGAGAGATGCCAAAACACACCTGTGCAAGTCACCAAAGAAATCTTAAGGCTGAGGAACGCAAGGGAAATATTCTACTGGCCAAATATAAGCAACGAAATCAGGGACCACATCAGCCAGTACAGTATTTGTAATGATTACCAAAACTACGCAGAGTAGAGAGCCCCCTCTGGCAGATCATGGATGAAGCTAGGATTGACCACTTCTCTCTCAGGACCTGATTCTGTTGTCATTGCAGCCTATAATTTTGACTACTGAGATGGACCAGCTGACTTCAATGACTATTGATGAGATTGTTGAACACCTGAAAGCACACTTCAAACAAAATAGCATTCCAGACATTGAGATGAGTGACCACGACCATTTATTCATGAATGTTGCTTTATGAAGGATCAGGAAATTCAACACGACTCATCTTTTCCACACTATTGCCAGCCAAATGGAAAGATTGAAGCAGTAATGAAAATCACCAAAAGAATCTGAAAGAAATCCAGTATAGATAGAGACCAGGCAATCCTTGAGTGGAGAAACACACCAAATGAAAGCATGGAAAGTAATCTAGTACAAAGACTAATGTTGTGCTGCACCGACATTATTTTCCCAAAAGCAAAAAAAATTGGCAAACTTACACACTGGAGAATCAGTGTAAGTACAAACCTCAGCAATCTCTTAATAAAACCCAGCCTAAGTAGCAACTTGAGACCTGAGCAGAGCAATCTTTGCCTCAATCGGATAGATGGAAGTGAACATCACATACACTGTCACAATGTTACATCTAGAGAAGCTGTCCGTTCACTGAAGGCAGCCGCTCATGAAGATGTGAAGTCAGCATCTGCACAGTCTACGTATTAACCCTCAGACTCTTGAGAACCACGGATCAAGAAATGGAAATAACAACAGGGACCACAGCAACAACAAATCACACAGAAATTATGTTCCCTAGGGAAGGAATGTCTCTCAGATGAACAGCTAATAATGACACCCAGCATGCTATTAAGCGACTGGCACTATTTAAAAATTGTGTGCAATGCCTGTCCAGGAATTGACAAGAATAACAAACTTCTTATTCCTGACAACAGCGGGTGACTTGGGTAACTCGCAATGTAAATAAAAACTCAATTTTATTTTAGATTAAAGGGGGATTTTTGGGGCAGAAATGCAAAATACGCTAATATCTTGGCTAGCTGAAGTCATGTGATCTCCACAATGAAGCCCGAACCAGAGGCATCAATCTCACGGGCAGACCTCAAGCACAGTAGAAACTGGACTGATTTATACTGAGAGCTTGGAATACTGATGATTTCCTAAGTCCTATTTCCTGTGCTTGCATTGCTGATGGAAAACAACTCAATAAAAGTTTGTTTGCAAAATTCTTGGAATATTACACTTGTGCTTTTTTTTGTGTCCAATCACAATATAATATATTTTATTGGGAGGGTAGCGATATGTTCGAGATATCGACACATGTTTCTGCGGCCAGCAGCGAAAAATCAGAATGGTGTGTTCCCTCCCTGGTGCCAGGATCAAGGATATCTCAGAGACGGTGCAGAATGTTCTCAAAGGGGAGAGGGGCAGTAGGAGGTCATTATACACATTGGAACCAATGACATAGGAAGGGAAAAGGATGAGATTCTGAACTGAGAATATAGGGAGTGAGGCAGGAATTTAAAAAAGAGGTCCTCAAGGCTAATAATATTTGGATTACTCCCAGTGCTACAAGCTAGTGAGGGTAGGAATAGGAGGATAGAGCAGATGAATGCATGGTTGAGGAGCTGGTGTGTGGGAGAATGATTCACATTTTTGGATCTTTAATATCTCTTATGGGAGAGAAGTGACCTGTACAAGAAGGATGGATTGCACCTGAATTGGAAGCGGTCTAATATTCTGGCATGGAGATTTGCTGGAGCTCCTCGGAAGGATTTAAACTAGAAAGGTGGGGGTGTGGGACCCAGGGAGATAGTAAGGAAATAGATCAATCTGAGACTGGTACAGTTGAGAAAAGAAGTGAGTCAAATAGTCCGGGACAAAGCAGAGAACAAGGTCGGACTGATAAATTAAACTGCATTTATTTCAATGCAAGAGGCCTAACGGGTAGATGAACTCAGGGCATGGTTAGGAATATGGGACTGGGATATCATAGCAATTACAAAAACGTTGCTCAGGAATGGACAGGACTGGCAGCTTAATGTTCCAGGATACAAATGCTACAGGAAGGATAGAAAGAGAGGCAAGAGAGGAGGGGGAGTGGCATTTTTAATAAGGGATAGCATAACAGTTGTACTGAGGCAGGATATTCATGGAAATATATCCTGGGAAGTTATTTGGGTTGAACTGAAAAATAAAAAAGGGATGATCACCTTATTGGGATTGTATTATAGATCCCCCAATAATCAACGGTAAATTGAGAAACAAATTTGTAAGGAGATCTCAGCTATCTGTAAGAATAATAGGATGGTTATGGTAGGGGATTTTAACTTTCCAAATATAGACTGGAACTGCCATAGTGTTAAGGGTTTAGATGGAGAGGAATTTGTTAAGTGAGCAGAAGAAAGTTTTCTGATTCAGTATGTAGATGTACCTACCACAGAAGGTACAAAACTTGACCTACATTTGGGAAGTAAGGCAGGGCAGGTGACTGACCTGTCAGTGGGGGACCCCTTTGGGCCAGCGACCATAATTCTAGTAATTTTAAATTGGTGATGGAAGAGGATAGACCAGATCTAAAAGTTGAAGTTCTAAATTGGAGAAAGGCTAATTTTGACGGTATTAGGCAAGAGCTTTCAAAAGCTGACTGGGGCAGATGTTCGCAGGTAAAGGGACAGTTGGAAAATGGGAAGCCTTCAGAAATGAGATAACAAGAACCCAGAGACAGTACATTCCAGTTAGGATGAAAGGAAAGGCTGGTAGGTGTAGGGAATGCTGGATGATTAAAGAAATTGAGGGTTTGGTTACAGACAGGATAGATTGAGTGAATCCTTAGAAGAGTATAGACAGTCGGAGTATACTTAAAAGGGAAAACAGGAGGGCAAAATGGGGACATAAGATAGCTTTAGCAAATAGGGTTAAGGAGAATCCAAAGGGTTTTCAGAAATACATTAAGGACAAAAGGGTAACTAGGGAGAGAATAGGATCCGTCAAAGGCATCCTTTGTGTGGAGCCACAGGAGATGGGGGAAATACTAAACGAAAACTTTTGCATGTGTTTACTGTGGAAAAGGACATGGAAGATATAGAATGTAGGGAAATAGATGCTGACATCTTGAAAAATGTCCACATTACTGAGAAGGAGATGTTGGCTGCCTTGGAACTCATATGAGTGGATAAATCCCCAGAACCTGATCAGGTGTACCCTGGAACTCAGGGAAGCTCAGGAAGTGATTGCTGGGCCTCTTACGGAGATATTTGTGTATTTGTGTCTATCTTTGGTAGTCTCAGGTGAGATGCCAGAAGATTGGAGGTTGGCTAACGTGGTGCCGCTACTTAAGAAAGATGGTAAGGACAAGTCAGGGAACAATAGACCACTGAACCTGACGTCGGTGGTGGGCAAGTGTTTGGAGGGAATCCTGAGGGACAAGATGTATATATACTTGGAAAGGCAAAGAACGATTCGGGATAGTCAGCATGGCTTTGTGTGTAGGAAATCATGTCTCTCAAATTTGATTTGAGCTTTTTGAAGAAGTAACAAAGAGGATTGATGAAGGCAGAGTGGTAGATATGATCTATATGGACTTTCAGTAAGGCGTTCGGCAAGGTTCCCCAAGGGAGACTTGTTAGCAAAGTTAGATCTCATGAAATACAGGGAGAACTAGCTATTTGGATACAGAACTGGCTTAAAGTTAGAAGACACAAGGGTGGTGGTGGAGAGTTGTTTTTCGGACTGGAGGCCTGTGACCAGCGGAATGCCACAAGGATTGGTGCTGGGTCCACTACTTTTCATCCTTTACATAAATGATTTGGGTATGAACATAAGAGGTATAGTTCGTAAGTTTGCAGATGACACCAAAATTGGAGGTGTAGTGGACAGCGAAGAAGGTTACCTCAGAGTACAACGGAATCTTGATCAGATGGACCAATGGACTGAGAAGTGGCAGATGGAGTTTAATTTAGATAAATACGAGGTGCTGCATTTTGGGAAAGCAAATTTTAGCACGGCTTAATACACTTCATGTTAAGGTCCTGGGGAGTGTTGCTGAACAAAGAGACCATGGAGTGCAGGTTCATAGATCCTTGAAAGTTGAGTCACAGGTAGATAGGATAGTGAAGAAGGAGTTTGGTATGCTTTCCTTTGTTGGTCAGTGTATTGACTACAGGAGTTGGGAGGTCATGTTGTGGCTGTACAGGACATTGATTAGGCTACTTTTGGAATATTGCATACAATTCTGGTCTCCTTCCTATCGGAAAGATTTTGTGAAACTTGAAAGTGTTCAGAAAAGATTTACAAGGCTGTTGCCAGGGTTCGAGGATTTCCGCTACAGGGAGAGGCTGAACAGGCTCTGAGCGCCGGAAGCTGAGAGGTGACCTTATAGCGGTCATGAAGGGCATGGATAGGATAAATAGACAAGGTCTTTTCCCTGGGGTGGGGGTGTCCAGAGCTAGAGGGCAGAGGTTTAGGGTGAGAGGGGTAAGATACAAAAGAGTCTTAAGGGGCAACCTTTTCACGCAGTGTATGGAATGGGCTGCCAGAGGAAGTAGTGGAGGCTGGTACAATTGCAACATTTAAAAGGCATTTGGATGGGTATATGAATAGGAAGGGTTTGGAGGGATATTGGCCAAATGCTGGCAGGTGGGACTAGATTGGGGTGGGATATCTGGTCGGCATGGACGAGTTGGACTGCAGGGTCTGTTTCCATGCTGTACATCTCTATGACTCTAAATGCTCTTCTGCTGGTGTGCTTTGTTTTCTTGTTATGCATTTTTATCTAAAAGAGCCAAGCACTAGGAGGAATATTGCAAAATCAACCCACTCATTTAAAATTGAGTGTCTAAACTGGCAAATTCTTTCATTTCTAAATGAATTATTTCTAACGTTTTGATAAGTATGTTTAACATATTTTAAACTTTTTATGTATAAATTTTGAATTAACAGCTGGTGTCCACTCCTTGATATTGTTGGTTTATATGTAAAAGATTTGGTGGGGAGGGTGGGTAAGGAATAAACAATAAGTGAGGATAGAGGCCAAAGAGAGAGGACAGTTGGACAAACAAAGGAGTGGATAACAATCTGGCTGGGTGGATGAATACCTGTTAATGTGGACAGTTAGTGGTTAACAATAGGTAGTGTATAATGGCAGTAATATAGTCCAGAGTCCAGAGGACTGCATGGTCCCAAGTGGAAAATGAGGTTTTGTTCTTTCGGCTTGTGCTGAGCTTCTCTAGAGAATTGTAGCAAACCTGAGACAGATGTTGGCCAAGGAACAGGGTGGTGTGTTAAAGTGGCAGGCAACTGGAAGCTCAGTGTCTTTTTTGCATGCAGAAACACAGATGTTCTGCAGTCACCCAGTCTACGCTTTGTTTCCCTAATGTTGAGATTACGTTGTGAGGAGCGAATGCAGTAGACTACATTTTGTGAAGTGCAGATAAAGTGCTGCTTCACCAGGACGGTATGGTTGGACCCCTTGGATACTGAGGAGGGAGGAGGTAAATGGATAGGTGTTACACCTTCAGTGATTGCAGGGGAAGGTGCTGTGGGGCTATGGGAGAGTGTTGGGTGTGTAGGAAGAGGGGACCAAGGTGTCCTGGAGAAAATGGTCCCTGCAGAATGTGGGCAAGGGAAGGGAGGGGAATATGTGTCTGGTGGTGGCATCTTTCTGAAGGTAGCAGCTAATGATCCTCTGGATGTAGACATTGGTTGGATAGTAGGTAAGGACAAGGAGAAGCCTATTGTTGTTGCGGGAGGGAAGAGATGGTATGACGGTAGATGTGTGGGAGATGGGTTGGGCCCGGTTAAGAGTCCTGTAGACATGGTGATGGGGAACCTTTGGTTAAGGAAGAAAGTGGTCATTTCAGAGTTTCCCTTGTCAAAGTTGGCCTTATCAGAACATATGTGACGGAGACAGAGGAACTGAGAGAATGGTATGGAGTCTTTATGCCTTAGCCAGGTGTGAGGATGCATAATCCAGGTCACTGTGGGAGTCATTGGGTTTTTAGTGAATATCATTGGCCAGTTTATCCCCAGAAATGGAAACAGAGATGTCGAGGAAGGGAAGGGAGGAGTCAGAGCTGCTGCAATAGCGATACGGTTCCCCTTATCCTTACCTACCATCCCACCAGTATCCACATCTAGAAGATGATCAGCCACCATTACTGCCATCTCCAATAAGATGCCACCCACAGACATATATTCCCCTCTCCTCCCTTGTTCTCCTTCTGCAAGGACCGTTCCCTCCTGGACACCCTAGTCCACACTTCTTTCACTCCCTACAGCCCGACTGCACCTTCCCCTGCAATTTCTGAAGGTGTAACAGCTGCCCATTTACCTTCTCCTTCCTCTGTATCCATGGGCCCAAAATGCCTTCCAGATTAAGCAGCATTTTACCTGCCCCATACACAATCTAGTCTTCTGTATTCGCTGCCCACAATGTGGTCTTCTCTAATTTGGGGAAACAAAGCCTAGACTGGATGACAAGTTTGCAGAACATCTACATTCTACCTGCAAAAATAACACTTCCAATTGCCTGCCACTTTAACACCCCACCCTGTTCCCTGGCCAACATCTCTGTGTCAGGCTTGCTGCTGTGCTCCAATGAAGCTCAGCAAAGCTGGAAGAACACCTGATTTTCTGTTTGGGGATCCTGCAGTCCTCCAGACTCAATATTGAGTTCAATCATTTTAGGGCCTGAACTCTCCCATGTCGTACGCCCCAACACCACATACCGTGCCTTGTTATCACATAGTCTGCCATTACACGCTATCTATTGTTAACCACAAACAGTCTCCATTAGCAGCTATTCACGCTGTTAACCAGATCGATATCCACTCCTTTGTCTGTCCTGTTCTCTCTCTTTGGGCTGTATCTCTACCTATAGTTTACTACTTAGCCCCTCCTCCCCATCTTATCTTCTGCATATAAACCAACCTTTTCCCAGCTACCATCAGTTCTGAGGAAGGGTCACTGGACCCAAAATGTTAACTCTGATTTCTCTTCACAGCTGCTGCCAGACCGGCTGAACTTTCCCAGAAATGTTTGTTTTTTTTTCTAATTTAGACCATCCACAGTTCTTTCAGTTTTCATTGATATTGTCCACTATTACAATTGTCTCGAGTGTAATATTCGGCATGTTTATTTGCTACATTTTACAGTAGTATTTGTAAATAACTTTAGACTAAAATTGTGAATAAAAGTGTCCTTTTATGATGTGCTGAATCAATGTGCAGAATCAATGTTCAGCAACAGTATGCCTTACTGTCCTGCTGACTCTCACAATTATACCTCCTGGTGGTTACCTGGCTTCTTGATCAATATTTCAAGCTGTTGTAATGAGTTTTTTTAGTACAGTTCTGCATTTCATTGGACCCCAATGTGCATCCAGTACTAAAACATAACTACATTTTCTTAAGCAGTTGTCAGCATTAGGAAAAATATTGGCACTGACATTTACAATCAAAAATAATTTTGTGAACAAATACATTAAAGAACATTTGAGCTGTGTTCATTTTTCATTGTTGGGCATTAAATAACTTTAGGAGAAAGTTCCTGAAGAAGGGCTCATGCCCGAAACGTCAATTCTCCTGCTCCTTGGATGCTGCCTGACCTGCTGCGCTTTTCCAGCAACACATTTTCAGATTAAATAACTTTAACCTTTTAAAACAAAACCTTGACAAGCATTTTCATAGTTAAAAATCTCACAACACCAGGTTATAGTCCAACAGGTTTAATTGGAAGCACACTAACTTTCGAAGCGACGCTCCTTCATCAGGAGATAGTGGAGGGCTCGATCGTAACACAGATGGGGAACCTTTGGTTAGGGAAGAAAGTGGTCATTTCAGAGGTTCCCTTGTCAAAGTTGCCCTTAGCAGAACATATGTGACAGAGACAGAAGAACTGGGAGAATGGTATGGAGTCTTTACGCCTTAGTCAGGTATGAGGATGCATAATCCAGGTCACTGTGGGAGTCATTGGGTTTATAGTGAATATCATTGGCCAGTTTATCCCCAGAAATGGAAACAGAGATGTCGAGGAAGGGAAGGGAGGAGTCAGAGCTGCTGCAATAGCGATATGGTTCCCCTTATCCTTACCTACCACCCCACCAGTATCCACATCTAGAAGATGTCATAGAGATGTACAGCATGGATACAGACCCTTTGATCCAACCCTTCCATGCCAACCAGATATTCCAACCCAATCTAGTCCCACCTGCCCGCCCCTAGACCATATCCCTCCAAACCCTTCCTATTCATATACCCATCCAAATGCCTCTTAAATGTTGCAATTGTAACAGCCTCCACCATTCCTCTGGCAGCTCATTCCATACACGTACCACCCTCTGTGTAAAAATGTTGCCCCTTAGGTCTCTTTTATATCTTTTCCCTCTCACCCTAAACCTATGCCCACTAGTTCTGGACTCCCCAACCCCAGGGAAAAGACTTTGTCTATTTACCCTACTCAAGCCCCTCAGGATTTTGTAAACCTCTATAAGGTCACCCCTCAGCCTCCGATGCTCCAGGGAAAACAGTCCCAACCTGTTCAGCCTCTCCCTATAGCTCAAATCCTCCAACCCTGGCAAAATCCTTGTACATCTTTTCTGAACCCTTTCAAGTTTCACAACATCTTTCCGATAAGAAGGAGACCAGAATTGCACGCAATATTCCAACGGTGGCTTAACCAATGTCCTGTACAGCCGCAACAGGACCTCCCAACTCCTCTACTTAGTACTCTGACCAATAAAAGAAAGCATACCAAATGTCTTCTTCACTATCCTATCTACCTTTGACTCCACTTTCAAGGAGCTAAGAACCTGCATTTCAAGGTCTCTTTGTTCAGCAACTCTCCCTTGGACCTTACCATTAAGTGTATAAGTCCTGCTAAGATTTGCTTTCTCAAAATGCAGCACCTTTCATATATCTAAAATAAACTCCATCTGCCACTTCTCAGCCCACTGGCCCATCTAGTCAAGGTCCTGAGGTAATCTGAGGCAACCCTCTTCGCTGTCCACTACACCTCCAATTTTGGTGTCATCTACAAACTTATTAACTGTACCTCTTATATTTTCATCCAAATCATTTATGTAAATGACAAAAAGTAGAGGACCCAGGACCAATCCTTGTGGCACTCCACTGGTCTGAAAAACAACCCTCCACCACCACCCTCGGTTGATCCACTCGACCTGCACATCCTTGGACTGTGGGAGAAAACCCATGCAGACACAGGGAGAATGTGCAAATTCCACACAGACAGTTGCCCAGGGCTAGAATCAAATCCAGGTCTCTGGTGCTGTGAGGCAGCAGTGCTAACCACTGAGCCACCATGCTGGATGCCGGAGATCTGAAACCAACAAACACAAAAAAAGCTGGAAAAACTCAGCAGGTCTGGCAGCATCTGTGATGAGAAAGCAGTGTTCACATTTCAAGGCCAGTGACCCTTTTTCAGAACTAGAACTACAGTTTTTAAGAAGGTTCACTGGACTCAAAATGTTAATTCTTCTTTTTCTCCACAAATACTACCAGACCTGCTGAGTTTCTCCAGCAACTTCTGCTCTTTTATATATATTCTTATGTGAATGTAATATTTACTGTCGATCTGATAGATACTGAAATAGTTGTTGATAAATTGTTCAAACTAAGATTGACAGCTAACATCATGTCTTCATTGATGTGGAATTAAAAAGACCAAATATTGAACGCTTCTAAGTCTAAAAGTAAATTTGCTAAACTGTGGCTTTGATTTTGGTCCTAGTATTCAGTGTTATTCCATACTAACTGAAATTTTAGAAATAATAAATCTCCACCTTTACAATTTAGTAGCTTATCATTCTTTAGTGTATTTGGCTGAGCTTCAGCAATACTGTTGAATTTTATAATGTACGCCTGGCTTGGTTTCTCATTGTCATTCTCACTCATTGTCACTGCTTGTCATTCCTATAATACAACTCACATCATGTGTGCACTGAAATGTACTATTACTGACCCACTATCTAGTTGAATGGAGCAAGACTCTGAGTAGAACACAGGAATATTTGTAAGTAAACTTTACCACTCTACCACTGACGTAAATTCTCCCA
This sequence comes from Hemiscyllium ocellatum, assembly GCF_020745735.1. Classification (NCBI taxonomy): domain Eukaryota; kingdom Metazoa; phylum Chordata; class Chondrichthyes; order Orectolobiformes; family Hemiscylliidae; genus Hemiscyllium; species Hemiscyllium ocellatum. The sequence goes on from NC_083415.1 coordinate 46,386,376, forward strand.
CTTGCAGCACATTAGCCATGTTTATTGAACATTAAAATAGGAGAAGGAGCAATACTGAACAAGTACACAAATCAAAGTAATAATAAATTTCATATTGTTTTCTTAGAAATCCAAACAATAAAAGAACTGGTCATGTTCAATTCCCAGTAAAAAAATAACTTATCGAGGCTTGAGCTTTTCTTGCATGGCTTTCTACATTTATGGATCCTTGACTGACTGTCAAATGACATCCATTCATCTGTATAATAGAATGCCCCTTTTATTTCCTCCAGCCTCAACTATTTCATTGCTCACCAATCTTCCATCTTCCATAAAATAGATTCATGCAGAATAAGGCTACTTTTATCCTAATTCATACCAAGTCCTGTTCACCTAGCATTCATGTATATGCTGGCCAATTTTGGTTCCCAGACCAATAATGCTTTTGTTTCATCATTCTTCTTCTCATGTTGATGCTCTTCCATGGCTTGCACCTCTCTATTCCTGGAACAGCTTTCAGCCCTACAACATTCTGAGAAATTTCAGTTCTTTCAAGTGTAGCCCTGTTGTGTCTCGCATTTCCTTGATTTCACGATTTACACGCAGTCCTTTGTCTGACTCAGGCCTTTGTCCGATTAAGGTCTCAGTTCGGAAATTTCCTCTGCAAATCTCTTTTCCTCTCCACTTCTCTGATCCGATCTTCATGTTTGATCACTTGTCCAAATATCTCCTTTCACTCCATTTCAGTTCTTGTCTTATGACCCTACACTGACCCTCATTGAAACATTGTGTTGAAAGTGCTATATAAATGCAACAAACTCAAGAAAAGGTTGGAGAAATTCAGGCCTGGCAACATCTGTGGAGAGAGTAAAACAGAGTTAATGTTTGGAGTTCTGAAGAAGAGTCATACCGGACTCAAAATGTTAACTGTTTTTCTCTCACCAGAGATGCTGCCAGACCTGAATTCCTCCCGCCTCTCTGTTTGTGATTTCCAGCATCTGCAGTATTTTGCTTTTATGTAAACGCAAATTGATTTTCTGTCAACTGCTTAATTTATGGATCCAAAGTTACATTTTCTCTCACAGATACAATCAACCCATATTCACTTCCTACTCCTTGCCATACACATAAAACGATTTGAGCAGTGAATCATTTCCAAATGCTGTGATGTTTGCTTTGAATCCCTGTCCATTGGCAGTGACCAATCCATGCATATCAATCAGTCTACACTATGTATTCTTTGTAAATTGCCAAAACAGCGGTGATGAATTATAACCCTGTGAGCATTGACCAGAACAAATAATCCAGCATGAACAAAATATTTCATTATTTTTTCCTCAGTCCCTAAAATGAGACGACTGGGCAAAATGCTGGGACACAGTAAGGTTGAAGCAGGGAACAGTGTCGCTTGCTTTGAGTTACTGAGTGCTGTCTTTGCAGCTTCATACTGCCTTACCATTTATGCATAATTCATCAATGTGTGATGTGCCACGTCGAAGATTCTTGAAACCATTTCAAAATAGTTTAGTGGAAGCCCTCATGCCATAGACACAGGTGTTAAAAATGAACATTTATGGGTTGATTTTCCCAACTGTACTGTCTATGTGTATTTCTGTTCATTTAATTACTGGATGGGAAGTTACAGGAAAATTGTTTGGAGTTTCCAAACATGTTTTGAGAGGGTAACAGCAATCTACAGTTTGAAAGTAAGATCTTTCATACCTGATTTGCATCTTTAGAAATTTATGCTTAAAAGTTAAATTGCCTTGCCTGAAAACCAGATGGTTTGACAAACCTATTGAGAATATAATGGCAAATGGTAGAAATCAAATAACGGAAAGATAAAGCAAGGGGATGTGTTTATTATTTAGAAAATGGCCTTTACAAATTACACACTGTATAAATTATCCCTCTATACCTTTATAAGAAAGAACATTAGCACTCTGATGAAGAGATTACATTTGCTGCAAACATCCTAGAAACTTGTCCAGCACATTTTCTGGCTTTGGGAAAGAGGAGTTTTTTGTGTGGAAATGTCTTTGATTTGTGAATCCTCCTGCAAATTTACTGTGAAGTTGTGATTATTTATAAATACATTAATGACAAAAGGGGGCCTCAAAGATCAGCAAGGCAGCCTGTGTGTGGAGCCACAGGAGATGTGGGAGATACTAAATGAGTATTTTGCATCAGTGTTTACTGTGGAGAAGGACATGGAAGATATAGAATGTAGGGAAATAGATGGTGACCTCTACCAGTAGGATAGTGAAGAAGGTGTTTGGTATGCTTTCCTTTATTGGTCAGAGCATTAAGTATAGGAATTGGGAGATCATGTTGCAGCTGTACAGGACATTGGTTAGGCTGCTTTTGGAATATTGCATGAAATTCTGGTCTCCTTCCTAAAGGAAGGATGTTGTGAAACTTGAAAGGGTTCAAAAAAGATTTACAAAGATATTGCCAGGGTTGGAGGATTTGAGCTACAGGGAGAGACTGAACAGGCTGGGTCTGTTTTCCCTGGAGCGTCAGAGGCTGAGGGGTGACCTTAGAGAGGTTTATAAAATCATGAGGAGAATGGATAGGATAAGTATACAAGGTTTTTTTCCCTGGATTGGGGAAAGGCCAGAACTCCAGGGAATAGGTTTAGAACGGGAGGGGGAAGATATAAGAGGGACCTAAGGGACCTGAAGAAGGACGCATGCCCGAAACGTCGATTCTCCTGCTCCTTGGATGCTGCCTGACCTGCTGCGCTTTTCCAGCAACACATTTTCAGCTCTGACCTAAGGGGCAACTCTTTCATACAGAGGATGATGCATATGGAATGAGCTACCAGAGGAGGTGGTCGAGGATGGCATAATTACAGCATTTAAAAGGCATCTGGATGGGTATATGAATAGGGAGGCTTTAGAGGGATATGGGCCAAGTGCTTGCAAATGGGATTAGATTAGTTTAGAATATCTGGGCGGTATGGACAGGTTGGACCAAAGGGTCTGTTTCTGTGCTGTATATCTCTATGACTGTATATAATTGTTGCTTATTCATTAGCTTAACAGTCTTGGAATAAAATCGGCATTCTTCCTTTAACTGTAATCATTGCAGACTAATAGTTGACCACTGGGAATCGTGTCCTTCAACACACCCAGACTTTAAAACTCTCAAAAGCAATTTGTTGCCTCAGCCATTACTTCCTGCTATGGGATTTAAAACACAAGCGTCTGTCAGATAGTTTAAATGCCACTAACTGCTGCCATTACATCATTTTTAGCTTAGCCTGAATCCACCGAAGAATATGGCCCTTGCTCCAGTGAACATGCATATCAGTCAAGTGACAGCTGCATCAGGAATCTATGTAATCATATTTCAGCTGCTGGAAGGGTAGACAGGAGAAAGAAAAAAGGATTAAAAATAATCAAATTATAATAAAAGCCTGATGTGCATAACATTTCAGAATGTAACACTTGTTCCACTTTAATCTCTTCCCTCAGTATCACTAATCAGCTGTACCATTCCTTTGAAAGCTTTTCATTGAGAGTATTTTAAAAAATGTGTTACTGCCTTAATAAGCCAGTAACAGAATCTGATTGTACAATTACAAAAGCTGAACTGTTTTTCATTTCTGGTTTTCAAAAAGGAGAATTACTTTTATGAGCATTAGATTAAAACTTTGTCCTCTGAAAAATATGTACAACAGAATAGTAGCTGTGTTATAGACCTGACCATATTGTAGGAGGTCTCTGCCTATGTCAGAAAAAAAAGTTTCAACATTGTGTAAAATTTATTTGTCAAATCTTACTTGAGCCACATCCTTTCATGAATAAATTCAACTTATTAACAAGGAAAGTTTAATGTACAAAATGTTTCCACCACTAATTTCTGTTTGAATATTATGATTACATGATTTAATATTACAGACTGATTACTTTATTGAAGCTTTCTCACATTTATGAGTAAATGCTGCCAACCAATAAAAGCCATTGCGTTACAGCGCTGCAACTCTCTTAATTCACTGCTCCTTACAGCATCATCATCTACGAGTTTAAAATGCAAGCTTCTTGTGAAAGCAGAATAATAGATTAAAAAGGGTAGGTCAGAAGATTTGACAGAACACAAAAAGAATGACCAAAAAATTAATAATGTTGGGAAAGTTGGAGTACAAGAGAAAGCTAACTAAAACTATAAATAAAGGTAACATCTTCCATAAATATTTAAAGAAGAGTTAGCAAAGTGAGTGTTGGTCCAATAGAAAGCCAGACTAGAAAATCCATCCTGAAAAATAAGGAAATGACAAAAGAATTGAACAGGTACATTGCACCGGTCTTCAATATAGAGGATATAAGTAACAGGCCATAATAGCTGTAAATCAGGAAATGGAAGGGAGAGTGGAACTCAGAAAAGTCACAACCGTCAGACACATGGTACTGAGTAAATTCCCAGAGCTGTGACTGACAGTAACCGGGTTTTAACAGACTTCATCCTTGGTTATTAAGAGTGGCTAATGGGATGGCTGATGCTTTTAATTTTCCGAAACTCCTTTGATTCAGGGACCATCCCTTTAGCCTGGAAGGTCGTGAATTTAACTCCTGTATTCAAAACAGAAATGAGTGAAACAGAAAGCAAGTAACTATACGCCATTTAGCTTAACATAGAGTCATAGAGATATACAGCACGGAAACAGACCATTCGGTCCAACTCATCCATGCCACCCAGATATTCTAACCTAATCTAGTCCTAACATTTCACTCATCTTCCTCCAAACCCTTCCTATTCATATACCCATTCAGGTGCCTTTTAAATGTTGCAATTGTATCAGCCTCCACCATCTCCTTTGGCAGCTCATTCCATACACGTACCACCTTCTGTGTGAAAAAGGTGCCCCTTAGGTCTTTTTTATATCTTTCCCTTCTCACCTTAAACCTATGCCCTCTAGATCTGAACTCTACCCACCCCAGGGAAAAGACCTTGTCTATTTATCGTATCCATGCACCTCATGACTTTATAAACCTCTATAAGGGCACCCCTCAGCCTCCAACGCTCCAGGGAAAACAGCCTGAGCCTATTTGGCCTCTCCCTGTAACTCCAATCCTCCAAACCTGGCAACATCCTTGTAAATCTTTTCTGAAATCTTTCAAGTTTCACAACATCCTTCCAATAGGAGGGAAAACAGAATTGCACGTAATATTCCAAAAGCCGAACCAATGTCCTGTACAGCTGCAACATGATCTCCCAAACTCCTATATTCAACACACTGACCAATAAAGGAAAACATACAAAATGCTTTCTTCACTGTCCAATCTACCTTCATCTCTACTTTCAAGGAGCTATGAAGCTGCACTCTAAGGTCTCTTTGTTTAGAAACACTCTCCAGGACCTTACCATTAAGTATATAAGTCCTGCTCTGATTTGTTTTGCCATAATGTAGCATCTCACATTTATCTAAATTAAACATCTGTCATAGCGGAATGTAGAAGCTACTAAATAAGTTATAGCAGGCACTTGGATAAGTTTAAGGTAAGATGGATGAGTTAACATGGTTTTCTAAAGGGAAGTCATGAGTGAACATTCTTTTGGAGTTCTTTTAAGAAGGTAACACCTAGATAAAGGAGAATCAATGGATACACTGTACATAGGTCTGGATGTATGTTTGCTCGCTGAGCTGGAAGGTTCATTTTCAGATGTTTCGTCACCATATTAGGTAACATCTTCAGTGAGCCCCCAGGCTGTACATAGATTTCCTGAAGGCATTTGACAGGATGCCACATACCCAGAAGAGTGGCTGGTTAACAGTAAGCAGAGGGCAGGCATAAGTGGGTCTGTTTTAGGGTGGCAACATGTAACAAGTGGTATGTCCTAGGCATAGATGCAGAAGCGGTGGAGCCAACTTGATTAGAATACAAGATAACTAAGGGGTCTTCACAACATATATGTACAGAATATGCTTCCTCATTTTTAAATTGTAACCTTCTAGATTTTCTGAAATCAGATTATTCTAAAACTCTTAATTGGGCTTTTAAATTGTAAGTACATGGGCAACACGATGGCACAGCAGTTAGCACTGCTGCCTCATAGCGCCAGAGATCCGGGTTCAATTCCTGCCTCAGGCGACTCTCTTTGTGAAGTTTGCACATTCTCCCAGTGTCTGCGTGGGTTTCCTCCCACAATCCAAAAATATGCAGGTCAGGTGAATTGCCCGTAGTGTTTGGTGAAGGGGTAAATGTCTGGGTGGGTTGTGTGTCGGTGTGGACTTGTTGGGCCAAAGGTCCTGTTTCCACACTGCAAGTAATCTAATCTATTAAGGTATGTAGCGTTAAATCCAGTACAAGATGTGTTTCCATGTTGGCGCACCTGGCCAATTACCTGTTTCTACACCTCAGCAGCTACAAGAAGTGGTTGAGTTTGTGGACCCTCAGGCCTTCAGTTTGGTCAATGGTTATCGTTCCTCTGGCTTGCAAGAAGGCAGCTTTACCAGCTCTAATGTTAAGGACGTGGTGGGCAGCTGCCTCCAATAGCAGACATTATGTACAGAAACCCTCCCAAGACTAACTACTGTGTATGACCTGGTGGTAAACTATGAGTGGCTGGCCATCCTACAGTAGCTTCCACTGCTGCTGGCAGTTCTGCTGCTAGCAGTCATTCTGGCCATAGACTTCAACTGCATCATTGATGCTGCTGGATGATCAGGAAGGGCTGATAGCAAACCGGATGCTACCTCCAGATTTCCAATGGAAACGGTTAAAGCTGCCAAGCTGCACAACATCTTCAGCACCAAAGCAGACAGAGCACAGTGTAGATACTCCTGCTCATGGCCAGACGGGTTTATCCGCTGAAGGATAGATTTCCAGTTGGTGTCCCACATATTCTCAGTCAGATCCACCAACATTAAGCTGGTGCTGTTGTCACACCATTGCCTCCTGCTGGCTGTTATCTACAGGATAACCAGCAAGGGAACATGGAAGTGAACATGAAACTGTTGTCGTCTGACACATCAAGTGGCTCAAAAGGGATAACACAGGTTGGAGACCTGTGAAACCTCTCTTTTGCCTCTCCAGTGGACTGGTGGGAAATAAGCAGAGTATCAAGAGGTTCATTATCCTCAAAGGTTCAGAAGGTGTAAGAGAGAGAGGAGAAAACTATCCAAATTCCAGAAAAATATGCAGAACCTGCTCCTGCTGCAGACGATCGGGGGTAAGAGCTAGGAAATCTTGCTCTTTACCTTGGAAGCTTCCAAGATAATCTTCCAGTCCAGGGTCCACACCACTTAGCAGGATGAGACATGTTCACATTTCTTCTTTGAGAAGGTGCTGCGGGAGAGCTCTCTGATCAGTAGCCTGAAGGAAGATGGCTCGGTAACATCATTTCAGTCTGACATCCTGAGGATCAGCAAATCTTTTTATGCCAGTCTGTATGACAAAAAAGCCCACAGACAGCACAGCCTCAATCTCAGAGATCTTAGACAAAGCATGCAGGAGAGACTGGGCCAGCCGTTATCTCAGGAGAAGCAAACCAAGGCCCTCAGGTTCTTAGAAAATAATAAAATTCCTGGAAGTGATGGCTAACTGGCAGAGTTGTATTCGGCTCTGTGAGACTCAATTGGCCAGGACCTGCTGGAGGTCTACGATAGAATGCTTCTGGAAGATAGCACACTTTCACCCTTATCTACAAGCAGAAGGGGGAGAGGGAGGAAATTAAAATTGGTGACCAATTTGCTGTTGAATATGGATTATAAAATCCTGTCAAAGATCATCACCAACCGGGTTAGGTCTGCTGTGGGATCAGTGATTCACCCTGATCAAACCTGTGCTGTCCCGGGCAGGACGAACTCCGAAAGCCTCGCCCCCCTCAGGGATACGATCGCCTATGTGCAGGACTGGAGGATCAACATCTGCCTCATAAGCCTGGACCACGACACACCTCCACTTGGTACATACTCTCCAAAATGAGCTTAGCTGAGGGAATCCATAATTGGATCTGACTGCTCTACAACAACATTGTTAATACAGTTTCAATCGATGGATGAGAATTAGAAAGCTTCCTGATCAGGCCTGGAGTCAGTCAGGGCTACCCTCTGTGTGTTGTATAGAGCGTATTGCTGAGTCCATCAGGAAGGATGTGAGCTTGAGAGGGGTGACTACTCCAGGCAGCAGAGCCTGCAGCTCAATCCCTCCCTGTACATGGATGATTTCACCATTTTCTGCTTGGATCCGCTGTCAGTGCGGACTCCTGAGCACCTGCAACCAATTCAAACTGGGCTCAGAAGCCAAGGTAAATCGAGTCAAGAACAAGGTCACGTTCTTTGGGAACTGGGCAGATAGATCCTTTAGCTCAGTTCACCATTAAGACAGATTACCTGAAGTTTCTGGGAATATGATTTGGAGGGGCCAGGTTGTGCGCAAAAGCTTGGGAGGAGCATATCACCAAGGTGAGGCAGAAACTGGGCAGATGGGAGCGCTGCTTCCTCTCCATTGAGAGTAAAAACCTGATCATCAGGTATAAAGTACTGTTAGTGTTGTTGTATGTGGTGCAGGTCTGGCCTATTCCTGAGCCTGTGCCATTGGGAGTCACCCTGAGCCATCTCCCACTTCATCTGGAGGTCAAAAATGGACTGTGTCAACAGGGACACCACATACCAAGCTCTAAATAAAGGGAGAAAGAACGTACCCAACATTGCCCTCATCCTGATGGCCACTTCGTGTGTGGCTGCATCAAACTGTATAGACCTTCCGTACACAAATTACCACTAGGCATGGAGGTTCTACCTGTCCCTGGTCTGCTCGAGCTCCAAGTAGTTGGACCGTTCCATATTACCTATCCCTCAAGGAAAATTCTGTGAAAGAAAACACCTTTGACCAGACATCCATCGAGAAGTGGATAGCACAGTGTCCTCGAGACTCTGCAGGAAAAGGAGAGAGTGGATCAAAGTCATTTGACAGTATGCCTCATTGCCAGAACTCTCCAAAAAGCATGTCACTTGGCTGGTGATGAGAAGGGCACTACTTCTAAGATCCTTCATGTGTGCCCGGACTGTCTGCCACTGCACACTGCCTTTGAAGCAGCTGAAGGGGAGATGAAACTGTCACACATCTCCTGCTGAAACATGTCTATGCAAAAGAAGTCTGGAGAAGGAGTATATCCAGAGCAGCTGTGACACAAGACTCTGGTCTGTTCCACGAGACAAACATCAATTGGGCCTGGAGGACCATCAACTCGGTGCAAGACCCTCTTTGATCTGCTCAAAATTTGTTGGTCTTCGAGTGCAAAGAGCTGACCCTGACAGAGTGTTGCAAACTGGCACATTCCAAGGTCCAGGACTACGTGCTAAGGGATGCACTAAAGCTTGGGGCAGCTGCTGCCAAGGTGCAGTGAGGAAAGATCACCATCTTAGGGCTTTCTGGCAAAGTAAAACAGCGGTCCATTGAGTTTTAAGACCCTGCTCCCAATGTCTCAAATCCATATAATTAGAATCTTCCATAATTAATAAATACCTTTGGGTTTATTGCAACAAGAGAAAATCAAACCCCAATGTTTATTTGTTCTCCAAAGACTGTACAGAACTGAATGCTTTAGTAAATTTGTAAGTTCGTAAAAAAGACTATATATAAAAGTATATTTTCGATTTTAATATTTTTTTTAATTGCAGAGTCCATCCTTTTAAAACAGAAATGAAACTTCTTTTTTCCTCTGATGGGTTTTAGAATTCTCTTCTTAAAAGTTGGTGGCAATAGAGGCTATTGGTAAGCAAAGAGCTGTTAGGTTATCAGAAGTAGGCAGGAATGTGGATATGAGGTTTCAAGATCACCGCTGGTCAGATTAGATGTGGAGTAGACTCATGGGGCTAAATGGCTCAGTCCTCCTAATTTGTATTCTCTTCATTTATGGTTGGAATTATAGTAAAGTGTTATGGTGATACTGCCATTTATATCTCTCAAACCAAGTCCCCTTAACTATTTATTGATACAAGTGACAAAAAGGCCTAGTAATGAATCAGCAGCTGGCTTTTCTCCACCCCAAAACCTCTTTCTACTGAGTTTTGTGGTGTGTGGTCTCTTCTTGTCTCATAGCGGCTTTCACTTAGTTTTAATTTAAAACTCTCACTAATATCTTTCAAATCAATTGAAATTAAAAACCAACTGATATCCTGCAAACCTGATCAACAGTGCTGGCATGAATCAGTTACTCCCGGTCTTTTAGACTGGGTTTGCGTCAGGACTGAACATTGCCAGCCATACAACTCAAAAATAGTGCAATTTTTTTCTTATTCTATTCATGGGTAAATGCAAACTGTGGTAATAATTTAAAGTGGTTTTCTGAGGCTGTGAACAGCCAGTTAACCAATTCATGCAGCTTTCATTGCAGGCTATACCCAATTTTCCAATTTTAAGATTCACCCAAGGCAAGCTGCTGAGATTTCTGGACTCAACACGGAGTTCAACAATGTTAGACAAGTGAACTTTGTCCTTAGTTTATTTTCTCTTTGCCAAGTGCAGTCTGAATCTAGATTTAATGTTTCTCCTTCTGTAATTAACACTTAGTCTAGACCAATGTTTTGTTTCTCTACCACAACCATTAGCAACCTCTGCCTTTTATTGCCTGTCAATTCATCTCTCCCTCCTCAAAATAATCTTCACTTTTATTCTACATAACCCTGCCTTTTCAACAGAAAAAAAAAACCATCGTCTTTTCACTCTTCTGCAGTTCAAAGAGGACTTGAAATGTTAGCATTGTTTCTCGCTTGACAGATCTGCTGAGTATTTCCGACGTGTTTTTATGTCAAGCTACCTGAGAAGCAACTTTTTCCACAGAGGCTGGTTTCTATGTAGAATGAACAGCCAGAGGAAATGGCCGAAGTGGGTACAGCAAGACCATTTGAAACATGTTTGGACAGGTACATGAATAGGAAATGTTTAAAGGAATATGGACCAAGTGCAAGCAAGTGGGACTAGTTTAGTTAGAAATATTAGTCAATGTGGACGAGTTGCACCGAAAGATCTGTTTCTGTGATGTATGACACTATGCGACCCGATTTTAAAGAAATAGGTCTTTCTGGTTAGATTTTTTTGCAAATGCATTCTAAAGTCAGCCTAAAAATATCACAACATATGGATGGAGCAATAAAGCATCTTGGCTCAAGTTTGACTTTTACTCTCAGTAACCTGGTATTAATTCACAAAATAAGTTTGGTGACGAGAAGCATGCATGAAGTGCACAGCTCAATGCTTTGTTGCAGGAAAATTACCATCTGCTTGCTGATGAGATAAATGGCATGACTCGGCCAAAATGAAGACACAGCCAGAAGCTCAATTCTGTTTTGCACATCTTGTGGACATTAGGTCAAGAAATTAAACCACACATCAAAAAACTGCATCCTCTGTGATCAATTTAATGTTAAATAATAACAGAACTCAAATTTATCAAACGTCAAGACTTTTATTAGAGTGGTATTTAAAAAAATTCACAGATGTGATCAATGTTCCTGTAAGACAAAGAATGGAGTTGTAAGAACTCCTTTAAATATTGCACAGATTGAAATTGAAGACTTGAATAGTTGGGTGGTCCCTTCATAACAAAAAAAACCACCATCATAAGGCACATTTGCATTTATCTCACTTATATACATGATCTGCAAAGCCCCTTTTTGCATTAACACTGAACCAAATTTTTAAAGCTTCCAACACGAGTAGCATTTATGTAAAACCCCTTTTGTAGAACCCCAAGTAGAGAGTTTGGCCATGTATATATTGATTTACAATAAAGGGCTAATATATGAAGCAGCTGCAGAATCAAAGTAAATGGTCTGAAATCAACTCAATGCATTTGCCTAAATGCAGCTTGCAGGATTGGTTCATTTGAAAGGCAGTTCAAGTTGCCAGTTTCTGCCCCAATCTTATGTTGTATCACTGCCACATACTGGAGATAGGCAGTATTTTGATATGCAAGGGTCATAGGAAAGTCAGTTTTTTGTATTACTTGCATTTTAAAATCACTGGTTCTCCATTTTCTAAATGATTTTCTCCTCAACTGTTTTTTTTTAAACGTAACTGGGTTGAATGTCATCTAACAAAGTTTTAGAATCTGAAAACTTGTGAATCCCAGACTACCATCAGATAAATCTTAGCACTACTGTTTAAAAAGGAAGTTTCACATCACCTTTAACAATGTACTACATTTTACAAAAAAATGTAAAAAAATCAGATAGCTACATTCACAGATAGAACTAACAAATAGAAATTAGTTTACCTTTTTAATAGTTCTATACTCAAGTTACAAATGAATACCTCCGAGCTAATGTCACATTGCTATCATCATAATCTATTGAGTAGTGATTAGAGGAAATTCCACTTTTATCTTACAGTTTGCCTCTAACAGAACCACAATTTAAAGTTACAATTCTTTAGCTCAGTAGTAAAGATCCATTATATACAAATGAAAAAATATTCTAATATCTTATGATTCAGATACTTTGCACAGATTGAGGATTAAAGAACGTGCAAGACAATTTCCCATCCTGGTCATCCACACTACTTTGGGTTACCTTGACACTGCACCTTTGCTTTGTACTCAATATATCTGTTTCAACGAAAGCAGCGTCACTTCAGAAAAAACAACTATAAAAACAAATCTTTAAACATGACATATTGGTCAGTGACATAAAACCTGAACGAATTAAGGTAACCTTCAGTTTCTTGAAGTACGAGTATAGCTCATTTATATTTGCAGTCAAAAGTACAGAATGCTAATGCTTACTAGGTTGTAGTTCTATAATCTACCGTTTGCAGAGTGCAAAGCTACAGTGGAGCCTCTGAGAATACTACTAAAAATAATTATTGCAACCCTTCAATTCAAGGGGTCTACAATCAACTGGACAGCCATGAGAGAGTAACCTTGAGTTTAAGCAAATAGACTTTTCAAGCTGTTTCTCCAGCCGTGAGAAATGAATTTTGATAGCCATTTCTCCAGAATAGATTTTAAGTAACATGCTACTGCCCATTCACAGACTAGAACCAACTGAAGGGTTCCTCAGATATCTACACTTCTACTGGCATTTACCACATTCCTTGATGCACATGTTTAAGATGAAATCTTAATATTCTGTTTCTGAGATTCCAGTTCAGCAGCCTGCTGGAGTGCAACATCCACCAACAGCTGAAACCCACTGAAGTCCTGGTGGAGCTCTGGTGGAGTGGGGGGAGGTGTGTTGAACAATCCATTATTAGGACTGCTTGAATCTGTGCATGTCATCAAAGTAGTGGGGTTATCAGTGTTAAACAGGGGTCGAACTAACTCTTGGTCAGTCAGTTTTGAGGTTTTCTTACTGTCATTGCTGGAGTCTGGGCAGAGGAGTAAAGGCATGTCTTTAACCATCGACGTTGTTGCGTGGCAAATGACGGAAGGTCGAAATGATGCAGACAAAAGCGTGGAGGTGGCAGCGGAGGCAGAATTCTCCAATAGGTTTGGTCCGCCTCCACTTCGAGATGGATTTAATTCAGAGAACTTGCTCTTGCGAGAAATAGTGAATTGATGAGGGTCTTTGCCATCCTTCCGTAGCATGTCGGGTAAAAGTCTTCTCCTTGCATTGATGAACCAGTTGGAGACCTTAAATTTGGAAGCAAGGGCAAGCAGTTATTTAATACATTGGCATGTGTTTTCTCACAACAAAAACATTAACAGACGAGAGAAGTGCCACCACCACTATTAAGATATTGTGAAGTCTGTAGCAAGTTGGAAACGCTCAGATAATGCCACTAGACTCTGTAACCTAACTCCAACAATGAATTAATATAAAAATTTGGGATTTTGCTTCACATAGTTTCTAAATTTCATTGTAGAGATCCCCATGAAGGAAGGTTTGTTTTATCAGCTACTAAGCACCTAATTTATTTGTATTTGGAAGCGAAGCCAATTCATTTTGCTTCACCTGAAGCAGTCACTCTCCCAGCTAAGCCTCAAACACAGGTACAGACGATGTTTACCGTGCACTGCACCTTTCTGATTTGACCACCTTGTCCAGACACCTGAAGACCAACCATGTCTTCCTCCACTCCAAACAGTGTGCAGGCCACGATACATTGAATTTTAATGTTAGGTCTTTACTTTCAATCTATTTCAAGGCCTGCAATGGAGAGACATTCTTCACCAGCCTGATTTCCCATTCCCTCATTTGTTCTTCTAATTTGTATTCCCTGCTGGTTTAATACTGCTGCCGCTTGAAGCTTCCTAGCAGCAACAGCAATTTTACTTGCTGATCGATTTCGGATGCTGCCTGAACTGCTGTGCTCTTCCAGCACCACTAATCCAGGATCAAATTGATCAGACCAGCTCTGTACCAGCATGTTTTATGTGGGGTCAGAGAGATTTGGAAGCTCCATTTACAAAGCAGATGTTAAGTTTTTATTTAAAATGGGCAGGAATTTTGAGCACACCATTGGAACTGCAACCCAAGACTGCTCAAATCCTATTTGTTGTCGCCCAGACAAAGCCTTTGTAAACAAGCAGTGATGTGAAAGCAGTTTGCCTATCCCAGAACACATGACAGCATGGGTGCATACTACACACTGATCAAGTTGTGTAACTTGAAACCAGTGCTGAAGGAATTGCCGTTATGGTCCTTCAAATGTGCACTGAGGAACTTAATGTGTTGCACAAAGCACACTCAGTTAGTAGTGGGGGAGGGTGGTAATGACTAGAGGAGGCAGATGTAAGGAATCTAAAGGCACAAATAGAAAAGGCAAACAGAGCGAGAGCTAAATGCAAGACTATGCCTACAAGATACAAGCAATCCAAGACTCCTTCACAGAATTTAATGTTTTAAAGTCATTTAACTTTGTGTTTAAATGCAGACCAGTCTCGTTTTTCTCTAACTTCATTTGTTTGACTATTCAGCCTTCTTTCACAATTGTGTAGTTTATAATTTCATTGTAGAGATCCCCATGAAGGAAGGTCTGTTTAATCAGATATCTGAGCACCTAACTTATTTGTATTTGGAAGCCAAAACAAAAGAAAGTTGTACCTTTTGAAATGCTATGTTTTAAACTTGGAACTCAGGGCAGCTAATTTTTTTTACAAAAACATGCGAAATGGGGACACAAGATAAACAACGTGGCTATGGGGGAGGGGAGCTTTGCCTGCAGGGGCATGCAGTTAAATTGCTTTTAGATTGTTCCTTTAACTTTGATTCTGAGAGCCATTTTCCAACGTTTATGCTGTGAAATCTGTTTCCATAGCAGGCTCACAGACCCAAACTGGGCTGGTAAGTCTGCTGCTGGGCTACAGAAAGCCAATTTGACAGGGAAAACCAGGTCTTGGCATCTAAACTGAAATACAGAAGTAACTTCAGTTTACTGGCCAAAACTGGATGCTTGCTGCAGCTGCCAATCAGAAACTTTAAAAGGAAAAATGCAGCCTTTGATCATTACTTTGATTTAACACACAGAAAACCCTTTCCCTCGCTAACCTCCAGTTCCCGGCACTCAAAACAGATATTTATCACCATGTGTTTACTGTTAAGAAAGCAATGTCTCCAAACATTAACCAAATCTACCAAATTATACTTAAAAAGGCAGGAGAACCTCTAATCATCCACTTACTGATTACCAATATTGATTTCAGATGAGCAGAAAAGTTATGTTACTGCACATATGAATTCTGTCCATCACACCCCACTGTTATTTGAAACATGAAATTTTGAAATGTTTACTTTGATCCATTGCCTGCAAATTTGTGGGAGCTGTCTCTCGTTTTTCAGTCCAGTAGCAGAGGCACAATTAGCAGTATTGATTACGTTTGGCCCTGGAATTGGAGCGAAACTTAACACCGAATTTATACACTCAGTGGGCCTTGGCTTTTGAAAAAAACAGCACTTCCTGCTGTTGAAATAGTCCTTTTTACTGCGGGACAGATTCACCAACAAAGGAAAACAAAAAAAAACATGGCTTCAATAGAGATTCTCACAACTCTCCACCCCCAATCTCCTGGACTTAAAAGCTTTTTATTTAAAAAGAAAGGCTTGTACTGGGACATTAACATAACTGGAGTGGAGTCCCATTAAAACATAATACATGTTGGAGTAAGCCATGTGCCTTGTAAAGCCTGTTCAACTAGTCAGAACAATTATGGCTGATCTTGGGTTTCAGATAAGTTTTTCTGTCCACTTCCTAGATCACTTGATTCCCCAACAAACCAAAAACCATTCTACCCCAATCTTAAACAAGGGAGCACGCACAACCCTTTGGGAGAAGAATTCCAAAGATTCGCAACATTTTAAGTGAACTTCCTATTTCAGTCTTAAATGTTCAGCCCCTTATTCTGACAGAGACCCCCCATTTTAGATTTCCCAAGTGGTGAAACAATCTCTCAGCATCCACCCTATCACGACACTTCAGAATTGAAAGTTTCTAGCCTTCAGGACCTTGACATTGTTTCAATGAGATCGCCCCTCATTCTTCAAAACTCCAGAGAATACAGATCCAATTGCCCAACTTCTCTTCACTGGACAGTTCTACTGTCCTGAGATCAAATCTGGAGAACCTTCATTGCACTCCCTCTATGACAATAAAATCTTTCAGGAGATAAGGAAACCGAAACTGCACACAGTACTGCAGGTGCAATCTAACCAAGCTCTTATACAATTGAAGTAAGATTTCACTACTCCTGTACTCAAATATGGATGCACCATAGAAAGCATCCTATCTGAGTGCACCACTGCATGTTATAACAACTGTTCTTCCTAAGGACTACACAGAATTGTGAACACAGCCCAGTGGTTAGCACTGCTGCCTCACAGTGCCAGAGATCCAGGTTCAATTCCCACCTCTGGCAACTGTCTGTGTGGAGTTTACACTTTCTCCCAGTGTGTACGTGGGTTTCCTCCCACAGTCCAAAGATGTGCAGGTTAGGTGAATTGGTCATGCTAAATTGCCTGTAGTGTTAGGTGAAGGGGTAAATGTAGGGGAATGGGTCTGGGTGGGTTGCTCGTCGGTGTGGACTAGTTGGGCTGAAGGGCCTGTTTCCACACTAAGTATTCTAATCTTAAAAAAAATACACAAACCAGCCTTCCATCCATAGACTCCAGCTATACTTACCGCTGCTTCACAAAATCAACCAAGGTAATCAAAAACCCCTCACACCCTCAGTTTTACCCTTGCACCGTGCAGAGGGTATAAACATTTGAACACACGCACACGAACAGCACCTTCCCTGCTGTTATCAGATCTCTCAAATGTTAATACTGTTCTCTTTCTTTGTATCTTCTCGGTGGCTGCAATACTATTCTGCACTCTTTGGACTGTGGGAGAAAACTGGAGCACCCAAAGGGAACACACACAGACACGGCGATGACGGGCAAACTCCACACAGACAGCTGTCCGAGGTTGGAAGTGAACCCAGGTTCCTGGTGCTGTGAGGCAGCAGTGCTAACCACTGAGCCACCGTGCGACCCTTAACCTGTCTCTTAACATTTTGTATGGCTCCTTGTACCTTTACAAAGCCTTTTTATAAGGGAAGTTGGGAGGTTTTCAAGCAAGAATCATCTGGCAACTCCTGCAACTGATCAGATGTAGACCTTTGCCTTTCCTTTGGAGCATGGCCTACAATCTGGGCATTCTGATGCTAGGCAAGCTTATGAACCCAGTTTAAAGAGAGTCTGAACTCAACAACTAATGCTATTTCTCTTTCCACAGATACTGCCAGACCTGCTGAGTATTTCCAGCACATTCCATCTTATATCAATATCTGCAGTATTTTGCTTTAACTTCCAATAAACATGTCTACGAGTAAAAAGTGAGGTCTGCAGATGCTGGAGATCAGAGCTGAAAACGTGTTGCTGGTTAAAGCACAGCAGGTCAGGCAGCATCCAAGGAGCAGGAAATTCGACGTTTCGGGCACAAGCCCTTCATCAGGAATTTCCTCATTCCTGATGAAGGGCTTGTGCCCGAAACGTCGAATTTCCTGCTCCTTGGATGCTGCCTGACCTGCTGCGCTTTAACCAGCAACACATATTCAGCAATAACCATGTCTAGGTTACTCCCATTTTGATAACTTTATGACTGATATCAGCTACAGCTAGGTCAGGTACTACATATCTGAAGCACAGAGCAAATGCCTTCCTGTTCCTTCCCAACAACATACCCTCCTGCATCAACAAGTTGCATTCAATGTAGTCAAACACCCCATGGTATTTCAGAGAACCATACACAAAATACTTGACACTGGGCCAAAGTTTAGGCAGTTATCCAAATGTTTGATCAACAAGGCAGGTTTTAAATGGGGAGGAAAGGAAAGGAAGCAATGGGAGGGGTTTCCATAGTTCCAGATCTAAATAGCCGAAGACACAATTGCCAGTTGTGGACATGGGAAGGATGGATCAATGTGACATTTTGCATTTCCTTAGCTTGTGATTCTGTCAAGTCAGAGTGAGATTTTCTACTCAGATACCAAATTGGGGACTGGTTAATTCTTGCAGACTATGCCTTTTAAGAAAGGCATTAAGATTTCCAAAATGCATGATCATTGCCATCAACAGGTCAAGGAGATTTTCATCCCCTTATTCTGTGTGAGACCTGAAACCAGAGGTATACCATTTAACCAACACACCAACCACTTTTCCTTTAAAATGTTTTAGTTAATATTACAGGGTGGAAACATCAGATTTTGTTTCTCCCGTAGTCTGCACAATCCAGGTTTCATGTATGTTATGATGGACAAGTATTAGTACATACATTCTTTCTACATCCTATCGCCCAACCCTTTGATTTCACAATGAGGGGAAATGTGATATAAGGTAAAGCTTGCTGACTGGACAAAAAGTGAGAGGGAGATCGGCAGGTGTGCATTTTCTTTGTAACCTTCATGAGTTTGGTGACTGGATACCAGCAGCCTTTATATTTACAAACAAGAACAGAATATGTTGAAAAGATACAGAAGTCAAGCAGCACTTGCAAAACAAAAGAAAAATATTCAAGAGAATTAGATAAATACTTGGAAGGGAAAAAATAAAACTGGAATATGGGGGAGAAAAGCAGAGATGTAGGAGCAGCTGGATAGTTCAATCACAGAACTGCCATAGGCACAATAATTCAAACGGTATCCTTCTGAGCAGTCTCATTCTACGATTTAATAATATTTCAGGTGGTATTCACCAGAAATGTCCTTGTGCTGATTACATGACTGTGCATCTAAAATATTACTTCACCTCAGTGTTATATTGCGACAACTTATCAGGTATTTCTAGAATTTGCTGATTCTATAGACATAAAATGATTATAGCACAGAGCAGAGGCCATTTGGCCCATCAAGCCTGCAAGAGCTCTCTGCAAAACCAATCTAGTTAGTCTCATTCCCCTGTCCTTTCAGCATCGCCTTGCAGCTAATTTCTGACCAATTTCCCTCTGAAAGCCACAATTCAATCTGCCTTTCCCACCCTTTCAAACAAACAGTCACCTTCGATTCTTTGGACAAACACGGTTTCAGTGTCCTCTGGTTCTCTTCTGCCAATGGAAACAGTTCTCCCCACCTCGTTCTGATTTTGAACTTCTGTTAAGTCTCCTCTCAACCTTCTCAGAGGAGAACCATTGAGCTTTTCCAATCTAGGAGAAAAGTAGGGCTGCAGATGCTGGAGATCAGTCAGGAGTATGGCAATGGAAAAAGCACACCAGGTCAGACAGCATTAGAGGAGCAGGAGAATTGACACTTCCGGGTTTGTGCCTGAAACAAATTCTCCTGCTCTTCGGATGCTACCTGGCCCGCTGTGCTTTTCCAATTTAGCCATGCAATTCAAATTCCTCATTCCTGGAACCAATTCAGAACGGGTAGACCCTGGACTGAGAACGGGTTCCGCTCTGGAGTCTGTTTGCAAGTCAATTTGTTCCCAAGTTAGAACACAATGCAGGATAATGTAAAGTAGTTGTTTGTAACTCCAGAAAACATTCATATGTTGGGTCTTGAAAACTGCACACAGACAGGCACCAGAGGTTGGAATCGAACCGGAGTCTCTGGCGCTGTGAGGCAACAGTGCTAGCCATTGGGCCACCATGCTGCCCCTTACCTGCAACATTCATTTCCTTCACCACCAATGCATAGTAACCGCTGTACCATCTGCAGTAACTTACCGAGGCTCCACTTGCAAGAACCTTGCAAATCCGCAACCTCTACCAGCTAGATGTACAAGGCAAATAATGTATAGGAACACCATCACTTACAAGCTCCTCGCCAAGCCACACACCATCCTGACCTGGAACAATATCACTGTTCTTCTGGGGTCACTGCGTTAAAATGCTGGAACTGCCTTCGTAGAATTTCAACACTGTGGATACTCCCACATTCCAAACACTTCAGTAGATCAAGAAGGTAGCTCAACCTCAGCATTTCCAGGGCAAATAAGGATGGGTAATAAATGCTGGCCTAGTTAGTGATGTCTACATCCCATGAATGCTAGTTACATTACATTGCTTCGGGTTTTTTATAAGGTTGCAAAATCAAACTTAAAAAATTTTACTTTTGAAGATACGATTCCAGATTTCCAATATTTAATTCTTTTATTCTTAGACAACTGGCTCCAATTTTAAACAAATTCACAGTCTTTCATTTTTAAAATGATGTTATTTTCATATTTAAAATACTATGACTACTGGCTAGGGCAAGATCCAGTGATATTGATAATGGCACTTTGCTCAATATAAAAGCTGGTTTAAAAAACGTTGGAAATTGTCTGACATGTCTTGACTATTTGCAAATGTATGCGAGTCACCTTCACCAATGCAGTTGACTACTATTATTAATTTTCAAATTATTTACTTTCAAGCAGGATTTCATTGTGTTAGCTAAGACAAAACAGTTCTAAAAATCAGATATTGTGAAACTTTCACCAGAGTCTCTACTGCAGTCAAAATGCTTAAGTTGGTACTGCATATCGAAAGTCAATCTTGGTCACACAAACCAAAAAATTCCCAAAAACAAACGTAGACTTGTGCTCTCATAAAAGAGCAAATATTAACTGACCTGTTAAGCGTTCCCAGCAGTTGCTGGGTTTTTTTCTCCAGCATTCAACTGCTGCTGCTTTGAAGAAAATGAAAAAGGTGAAAAAAAATCAAAAATAGTGGAAACGTACAGCAGTTTCTAAGGAGAGAAGACCTAGAACCCTCCAAGATGTCCATGCTCTTTTAATTCTGCACTCTTGTGCACTCCCAATTTTAATTGCTGTACTGTTGGTGAACTAGATCTAAGCCCCAAGTAATCCCCTTACTACTGCTCTTCAGCCCTCTTACCTTGCTTTCCTCCTTTAAGACCCCCTATTAAAACCTACCCCTTTGTTCCAGTCTTTCAGTTATTGGACCTACTATTGCCATATGTGGATCAGTGTCATACTTTGTTTTATGATCCTCATTTCAAGTGCCGTGAACATTATGTTAGAGATGTTTAATAAATTTGTTGTTCTTTACAAAGTAGATCCTTATTGTCATATTTTTTGCTTCTGTCCTTTAAAGGTGCTTTAGATATCTGCTTGACAAATTGCACTGAAATGTATATATAACAAATAGAATGGGATTCTGTAGCTGGTGGATAAAAACACTGGTGCAGATGTTCTAACTTAAATGTCGAAGCACAGAATGAACCATTGTATGATTCTATGATGTATGTTATTTTAAGTGATCTCAGCCGGAGAATTTGTAAGTGGAAAAATGAAAAGGCCAGGATTCCTCTTCCTGATGATTATCGGGTGATAGGACTGAATTCGGGTTGTGATTTACCCCTCAACCTGCCAGTCACTGTCGAGGGTCACACATAAACTTCAGTAGCAAATTGGAAAAATTGGATTCAAGTAGAAAAGTGCGTTTTTCAATTTATTTTACACATCTAAATTGTTTGGTGTGTGTGGGATTGCGCAGATCACAAAATTAGTAATTTTATGCTTTTGCGGGGATCTCTTGCAATTACTCAAAGTCTCTCAGTAGACCTTCTCACATTCTGAAAAACAGAAGCGGGGGTCCCAAAGGAAACAGAGCTATCATGCCAGAAAATATCTTTACTGCCAACAGTAAAGTGCAATTAAATCAATAATTAAGAAAATCTAATGGTCTTGTGATCATTTCCCCCTCCCCCCACAAATCGTGCTGAGGGACAAAGATTTAAGCAATTTCTTGGGTAAGGATGGATTGAAACCTCAAGACTTCTGTTGCAGTAAGATCATTCACCAGTGCTTTCAAAAAAGAATGTGCTGCAGGCTATCCTGGATTAAGACAAGATTTCTTTTGATGCAATTCTTTTTTCCTTTCAAAAAGAAACATTCCTTTTTGTTCTATTTCAGCGATATTAGTGCCACCTTTATGATTAAGTATGAACAACATGAATCAATTTCAGATTCCAACTACATAAATGCCAGATAAGAGACTGAGTGAGCCAGCCTCACTTTAAGATTTTCAGGTGAATCTCTCCAGTCACATCCCGAATCCAACAAGATCTCTGAAATCCACCACTGAAATGCTGCTTTTGAAGCGTCCCAGTGTTATGTGCACTTTACTGTATCTTTTCAGATGCTGAAATGGCTGAGTGGACATCTGATACAACCCATCTTTTGTTAAGCAGGGTAGTGACTGAATTCTCCATTTCAAATGCGTTCAAAAACAAGAATGGACAGTCCACCAAGGGCAGGATTTGTGAGAGAATTCATTTTGGAAACTGTAGGGTAAACAGGATGTGGATTCACCTCTGACGTCTACTTCCCAGCAGTCTACATTTTGTCTGAAGTAATCTATCACAGGGACACAGATGCATGGCAGGCTGCAGTGTGTATGTATATATGTGAGAGTGAACACAGCAATATACGTCAAAAGAACAGGCCCATCTGGACAACAGAACAGCCACCCCACAGAGATCTTGAAATCACACTTTAAATTTATAACTAAGGTTCTTTGAAAAGTGGCTCTCAGGATTTGCAGTTTCTGCTTCCCATTGGTAAAGCAGGCATCTTATGCTTCAGGCTGTTTTAACAACAGAGAACAGAATAAAAGGAGGCTACTGGAAGTCCACAAGCATCAAACCCTTTGTTTTATTTCTGCATCTCTTGATATAGTGACTGGTGCATTGTCTTATCTATTTACTGGTCTAAAAAATTATTGTTTCCATATCTGTAAAAAAAATGCCAATTAATTTTATGGGATGATTGGTTTACAGTTCTCTATTCACTGTTTAAACTGATTTGCATTCACATAGAAGCCAAAGGTAATACTGACATGCAACCTCAATCATGGGATGGGGAGACAGCATTGGCAAGGACATAAACGATCTACCCCATTTGTGCACTTTCCAGACGTGATTGCCAGATAGAAATCACTCATGGAAACCCTGTCTGTCTTTCTTGGCCATCCCTAGTTTGCATTTATTGAGGCCAAACATACTTTTGCACCGTGGCACCACAAAGATTAATATTAAATCTACACTGAGCTGAAAACCAGGTCTTTATGAACAAGGAACTAGAGTAGGCCACTCACCCTTCGCGTCTGCTCTGCCATACAAGATCATTCCTGATCTGACCTCAACATCAACTCTATATTCCTACATAGCTTCAATAATCTTTCTGGCATGTATACTTCATCACTCCAAGCCAAGAAGTGTTCTGAAATATTAATGCATGAATTGCAGTGAGCATACAAACTCAGTTTATTTCTACACTGCTTTACAGAGAAAGCTTCATGACAGCAGAGAGTAATCAATACAAGCCACTTTTTCACTCCTTTATACACTGACTTTCAAAGTCCATGAAAAGGATGAATTCTATTCAAGCTACTTATAACATGATAGGAATGTCAAAACATATAAGCAAATATTTTCTAGCACTGTTGAGGCATACAAGGCAAACACAACACTAAAATCTTTTTTCTATCCCGATTTATATACAAGATTTTCCAACAGAAAGCCTTCTAAATAGAGTACTCACTGCAAAGGCTTGATCATAAGGTGTGGTATTTGCACTTGTCTGAATTGAATGGGCCTTAGCATTCGCATGTCTGTTTTTTTGACCACTGGTCAGAATTTGTACTACAACTTTGTTGCAAATTTAACACCCCTAAGTGAATACCTTGCAGCAGAATTATCATTTGGAGAACTGACAAACAATAGGGAAGGAACAAAATTTGTATTGATTTGCCTCTTAAGCTGTACGTTACTACTACTGTTGGTACAAAGAGATCATGTGACTTAGTAACATGGCAACAATGAAAAAGGCACTTTAATCTTAAGAAGAAAAGGGTGCAATTTATGCTTAGTAATGACCCAAGATGGCAGATGTGCTTTTGGTTTTAACAATGACCTCCTAGTAGTTATATTAACTAGTCCTCTTCATCCTTATTGACCTTGTGTAGCCTTTGTTATGGCTGATCATGTTAACCTGTTCCAATACTACTCCTTCATTGCTCAGTTAAGTAGGTCTGCCTTTGGCTGTTGCACTCTCCTTTAACCAGTAATGGCCAAATAAGTATTGCTGCCATTCCTGCTAAAGGCTGTCAAAGAAAGGGACTCTGATTCCTTTCCTACATCTCATTTGCATTCTACATTTGGTGACAATGTTAGATTCCACATACATGTTGACTGCACCCGCACTATCACCTCTCGATTGCTATACTCTGCTTTGTCATGCTACCTGACTACAAACAGAAATTCCCACCAACTAAATTTATATTGGAAGATAAATTCAATTTCTCCCTCTATTCCTCATTCTGCCCACTGTTTATGGCCGAAAAAGCTTATTCTCAACCTTAATGTTCCATCTGGTTTGAGATATACTTTCCCTCCCTTCAGTCACTGAAGCAAATGCAACACAAGCCACCCCAGCTCATCTGCCACTGGAACCCTCACTATGCCTTTACTAACTCGACACGATTACTTCAATACTCTGCTGGGCACCTTCTCACCTCCATTAATGTGAACAATCAAACTTCTATTGCCTGTTTTTAACCTGCAGCATGTCCGGTTTTACTTGCCATACTTGAACATATTGTTGTTTGCATAAGTCAATGCTTCGATTTTGAAATTCTCATTGTTAATATCAAATCCTTCCATCACCTCAACCCTACTTTTGTAACTTCCTCAAATCCACAATTCTCAAACTTCTGCACTCATTCAGTTCTAGCCTTTTGCACATTCCCAATTCCAACACTGGTAGTTGGGCCTTCAGATGCCTTATCCTAAACTCTGGAACTCCTCCCTTAAACTCTCTACTTTCCTACTTACTTTTATAATCCTCCTTAAAATCTCCCTCTGTTCTAATATTTCATTACATGTCAAATTCTGGTTGACAGCATGAATCATGCTTTGCACTATATAGTTGTGACCTTATCTTATTGCTTAATCTGAAAGATGTCGCTTCTAAAAGCTCTCCCACAGGACCAGCCCAGATTATGCACTGATCTCTAGAATGGGCTTGAACCCACACTTGTTAATTTGCAGGTGTCACTGCCACCATTCAGCTTAGGTAGTACCACAAGTGCAAATCAGGCTGCCCACTAAACAATGTTGCAACATTAATTTAGGTAACATAATTGCTACTTTTGAAACAGCTAACTCACTAAAGCTAAGATGTGATTCAAGGTTAGCCTGGAACACAAAATGTAAAAACTGCTCACATGCAATCACATTTCACTTTGCCTGTCCACTTTAGGCCTCTGTTCAGGCACTGCTTGTGTTGAAGTAGGCTAAAGGGACACCATCCTAGGGCTAATTGGTAAGGCAAGTTTCTGTGGTTTTAACAAGTATTTGTGGGTTTCCAGCTCCTGCTGGTCAGCAAAGGATGGGGTATTAAAGTCAGAGGAACAGCTGGCACACTTCTTCCTCCCCCTACCCCCCCTAGTACAAGTGATGTTTGCATTGTGACTGGCACAAAACAGACCCACAATTTTGATAAACAATAAACTTTTATCTGCACAAGTCACTTCAAAAAGTTTAGTTTGCACGCTTTGAGGCCATCACAATTTCATGCAACATTATTCCGAACATAGATATAATTTATTCAATGACAGACTCCTCTCACAACACCATTGGTTGTGTAACTGGCATCATCATGAATGGCAAATTGATACACTTGTTTAAAGGTCAATTTTTTGTTGCTTTGCAACTCTATAAAAGGCAGCAATCTACTATTTTTAAATCAAACATCTCTCAGGCATTTAGTACCTATGCATTCGTTTTTGTTTACATATCTTTGATGTGTATCCAATGGAAAATTGGGCTTGGTGGAAATGAATCCTTGTGTGATTAGAACATGTGGTGAATGTAACCTGAATTTGAAGGCTTAGTTCTTCATACTTACAAGGGAATAGGAGATATCCTAACTCAACATCTGCTGTTCACAACTTATTTACTTGAAGTCAACTTTCGATCACAGCATAGAAAAAATACTTCATTCACATTTAGTGTGGCTCTTGAAATCTGCACACCTCAAGCACACACAGAAATTTGATACAGCTTTTTTTTTGGTGTTTATCCTTCAAAATAAAGAAGAGGATTCAATTTCTCTGATGAATCCACCCTCTGATCCCTTTTAAAATGTATTTAAATACTGTGGTAATGCTTGTCAAGGGCTGACTCATTCAAACAGACGAGTGAAATGACATCAAACAGGTAAACAACTAAATACTCAAACTTAAAAATATTGTTTAAATGCACGTTTACATTTAAAATCTCAATTAGTTTTCCAGGCAGTTAAATCTTGCAATAAGCAACACCAAAAGGAGTGTCGCTTCCTAACTCCTTTGAGACAGACGAGACCACAGGCAACAAACACCGACAGGAAATGGCTTTCGTAACAAGGTTCCAGACCAACATGGGCATTTAATGTTTGAACTGCTGCACATTGACTGTCAAAGACATCATGAGTGTACAAAACATTTGTTTGTATCCTATGCTTTTCAGTAAATTGGTTATAAACATGCCTCCATACTACTTTAAAGATCTATTTTACTGCTTTAGTCTATAATAAAATGTCCATTAAGTCTCAGTCACAGCTCTCTGTAAAATTAATAGGGCCACATGAAAGAAAAAAAAGCTTAGATTGATCACAAGAAATCACAAAGACTAAGGCCATGCAACAGTGTTCCATGTAGGAACTGGTTGGTTTCACTTTTACTAACAGCTTCAATAATCAGCTGTATGTCCCCAAAATACCCTAACCCTGTCACACTCTATGGCTGGAACTATGCCAGAACTATATTACAATTCCTCTCTTTAAAAGAAAACCAGAATTAGGAAACACTCAACACGAATAAATAACAATCCAAGCCAAGCCATGTTTAAAAGCTACTACAGCAACAATAAAAATAACCTACATTTATATTAGTTTCAACAAAAGCAAACACCTTAATGTTCAGACAGATGAGGCAAAACAAAGATCACAAGCAAAACAAGAAATTACTAAAATGGAGGAGAAAGAGCAGGGTCAAAAGAGAAGCTGTCAGCAATATCTATGAGTCAGGTTCAGAGTAAATAATGGAGGAGAAGGGGCAGTGCGGTGGTTGGGGTGGGGGGTTCCAGACATTAACATTAGTGGCTAAAAGTGTATCAAGAGAGGAGGTTACACAAAAATCCTTCAAAAAGACGAAAATTTTAAGTGCAATACTCCCTCATTACATTTGAACCCAAAACAAATTTTAGAATATTGCACTACTTATAGCAATATCCACTCTGTGAGACGAACACGTGTAGAACATGGAAATAAAATGTCCAATTCCCCTTAAGGAGCTTTCTTCAGCAAACTCCAGATTGTGGTTATTCACAATGCATGACTTCAAGTATTTCAATAACCCTTTCTGCAGGCATGTCCTTCAAAGCGCAGGACCATGCAGCATGGGTTTCTAACCTGCTGCCCTTGAGCTTCACAGTCCCATTCTTGAAGGCCAAGTAATCTAATCCTCCTTGCATTTCGATTTCCTATTTTCTCTGCTTGAATTTCACAGCAATGAGAGATTGTAAAAGCATGATTTGACCATAGTCTAACTTGATGTATGACTCCCCAGAACAACATACCATCAAAGCTATATGAGCTACATGCAAATTAGGTGAACCCACTCTCATCTCGATTCTGATCTCCAGCATCTGCAGACCTCACTTTTACCAGATTTAAACCTGTTTTGTCATCACTGGGGTTTGCCATATATTAAACATGCCTGCAAAATCCTAACAGTCAGAGTAGTTTATCTGAAATCCATTATTTTTAATGATTCCCCCTGATGATTAGTATCTCTTTTATGACACAGCAGCTTTGACAGACTGTTTTTCTGCCATTTATCTTTTAGGATATCATGTAATCAACGTGTTCAGAGATTACAAACCTCCTGGAGCAGGTGGCAGTTGAACCCTGGCCTCTTGGCCCAGAGGTAGGGACACTACCGTTGTACCACAAGCGTCCTTAGTATATCAGTGGCTTTAAAGCTAAATACTGGGAAGATGAAAGATCACACTCCTCCATGTCACAGGAGTTCAGCCAAACATTCAAAACACTGCTCAACCAGGGGGAAAAAAAACAGACGGGGTGGGGGTAGAGTGGGGAAAGTACAAGGCTGCAAATGGCACGGAATATCCTTGAAACAATCCTCATGGATAAACAGCAGCAGGAGCAGATTCCCTTACCTGCAATACTGTTAGATTCGCCTGTCCAGACAAACTCAGCTTCTCCTGCTCGGATGGATAGGCGTTCAGTCGGTGCTCGTACAGCCAGTCCCGCAGGATTTTCACCGACTCTTTGGAAAATATCACATGCCTCTTCCTCTTCTTGGAATGAGCCATGTCGGAAATCAAGCTGCTGCTGCTGCCGTCGTCTTCTCCCGTCTCGCTGTCTGACATGGCTATGTCCCCTGGTCTCCTCTGGCTACTGGTAAAGGCTGCAGACAGACACAGAGGGAGACACACACAGGCACAGAGAGAGAGAAGCAACGCCAACAGTGCAGCGTTAGTAACTAAGCATTACTCACACATCACAAACTGTAACACAAAGCCATTCAGGCAGATCACCACCTTAAACCCACATCACCCCCCCCCCCCATCCCACTTTAAAACAGCAGGGGGGGAAAGAAAGGGGGGAGGAGAGGGGAACAAACAAGTTTCAAAGTTTCTGGCAAAGCAGTGAAAAGGAACGAATTTCCTTACTTTCCCACCACTACACAAGTTTCTCTTTCTTTGCAAATGAAAGAAAAAGATACTCCTTTATTTTGCCAGAAGGGAAATCTTCAATTAATTCCGTGTGAGAGCAAACATCTATCTCGCCACCATCCTGTAGAAAGACTGTTTCCAAAACAACATTCCCCCCACAAAAAAAACAAAATGCACGTAATAATAAAGTGAAAAAGCAGAGAACAAACTTTGCCGCCACCGACAAGTGGCTGAACACTGTCCCTTTTGTTGCTGTGGAAGAGGAACTTGCAAAGAAGGGTATTCCCAGCTCAAACTAAGCACATCTGTCAGATCAACATTCGCAAGAGGTAGTTGGCTAACTTAAAATAAACTTTGTTTTTGTACGTGTGTGTGTGGGGGGGGGGGGGGGGGGGGAGTGGACGGGGAGAAAGAAAACCACAGACAAAAAAACTTTCTCCATTACACCTCGTGTCAAGAAATCCCAGTTTCTGCTGAACTCCATTCCTCCAACACTACCCCCTCCCCCTCCCGGAACAACTGTTTCGTTGGTTAAAAATAAATAATAAAAACACATACATCTGCACAGAGAGGTTTTGGGGGCTGGATGCGACAGGAATAAAAAAAAGGAACCGACTGTGAGCTCTGTTGAGAAAGATGCCATGCTTTTCCCCCTTTTTTTTTGTTTTAACAAGCGAGGCATCTGTAGAACCATTCCGCATTCAATCACTCACTCACTCATTCACACAGATGGGTCTTTTCCCTTACACATACACACAATAGAGATTCAAACGGAATGCCCTCCTCCCCATCCCAACAGATTCACAGTCGGTCTGAAAGGAAAGAGAGAGAAAAATAATCCCAAATAAACTAGCAAAAACAAAATAAAGCACACACAGAGCTAGCAGCAACCTCCAGCCTGTCCTATTGTTCAGGACGCCAAGCGCTTTGACAATGTGCCAAACACACTGCACCAAGGTCACACCTCACTTACCTTTCCTCGTAGCTTTCATCCTGCTCCACTATTTTTTTCAGAGTTTCTGTCGAACGGGAGACTTTGGATTTTGTAGCTTCATATAAAAGTGTGAAGGGGGTGTTTAGGGCTGGGGAGGAGGAAAGTGCTGAGCACGTTGCGTGTGTGTAGTGCTGCTGCTCCTGCTCCTCTCGTCTTTCCCCAGCGAGGACAGCGTGGCGCAGTTAAACAAAGCTCTCGCACGCTTTGCCTCTCTCTCACTCACTACCTGCTGCTGATCCCGATTGCAAATGCTGCTGCTGACTCCACTCCTGACAAACCCTGACAGCTCACCCCGGAAACGACCTGACACTGACGTCACCTGAAATCACAACTTGCCACTGGAGCTGCAGCCCAGCAGCAATGTGACACATACTTACACAAGGCTCCACTCCTGTCAAACTTCCACGCATTCCCCCCCCCCCCCCAAGCACAGCAGCAAGCAGCGGATATTTGCAACCATTATGTTTGACGACTGTTGCACGCCAAAGCTTTTTGCACTGATGATCAAAAGCCTTTGTTTTGTTTTTGCTCTCCATTTCTCCCCTCTTTCGGGGGCTCCAGGTTAGCAATTGTTATGTCGACCAGAAATAGCCAAGACATCAAAAGCATGGTTGTGTTAGCTCAGCGTAAACACTACATGAAATGTATCCGTTTGAAAGGAGGAAAAATCTTTTTCCTGTTTGCCAAATACACATATGGCGTAAAATGCATCTCCAAACTACAGCGTGGAAAAGACTTGGTGCTGAATGCTTAATATTGTTTGTGTGACATTTCCAAAATCGGCAGCGTGTTGATGCATCGAAATAAATGACATTTAAAGACATTGAGTATTGTCAAAATGATAGGGGAGCAGTCATTTCTGGGTTTGTAATGCAAAAAGTGTTTTGTCACTTGTGCATCATGTCATTTTCGCGAAAGTAATTAGTGACCTTTCTCCCTAGCAGTAAACGATTTTTGTTTAATGTTTATTTTAACTAATTAAAAAATATATTTTTTAAAGAAACAGTCCTTATGATTTGTTAACACATCCTACAGAGGATGAACTTCAAACCTCCTGACACTCATGTGACATTGACCTCAGGATGATTAGTTTGCTGCATCCTTTATTCTTTGAGGTTCCCCTCTCCCTGCCTTCTCCTCACTGCAGCACAGCTGTGACCTCCATCATGTGGACAATTCAACTTGCATCTCCATTTCTGTAGCACTGGTCCGTTTGTGTCATACATACAGCGTTATGCACTGTATAATGCCAAAACGTATTAAGGCCGGACTTTGGACTCTCTCTATCATGATTTTTGCAGCATTAAAGTGGGTGCTAGGAGTAAATAAGTCAGGAACATACGTTGCTGAAACCTCACTTATTTTAAGCCTCATCCATGTTTCTGCTCTAAGTGTTGTGTAGCCTTCACTATGTCAATGTGTACAAATGCAAGTAACTTGAACTGCAGAAAATGCATTATTAAATGCAATTTTCATCAATTTCACAAGAGCAATGCTGAGCACTAGGAGAGGCTTTTCTCTCTGGCATTGCTATGATTGATGGCAGGACCATTTGAAGTTAAGATGATCCAAAATATTATGCACGTTTCATGATGACAGTTAAAGATTTTCTCAGCCATCACTGTGGTCGCTGGTTGCTCTCTGCTGCAGAAGATCTTGTTTCCTTTGCAATCAGCCACTCAGGTCCTTAATTCTGGAATTCCCTTCCAGCCCTCTGCTGCTTGAGAGTGACTCTTTAAGCCTGCCTAGTTCAATTAGAAAATCTGTCCTTTCATGCAAATATTTCTTTTCTTATTCTTCTGTGAAGCACTTTGGGATGATTTCCTCTGTTACAAATGCCACAGAAAAATATTTTTTTTAAAACTATAGAAGACTGCTAATTTCTATAAGACCATTTAGGTCAAATCTCCACAGAATGTAGGAAATCTGCCGCAATTATAAAAGTACCACAAATTTTCAAACAGAGTACCTGAGTCTTCATGAGAACAGCATTTTCAGGAACTTGTCACATTCCCTTTTTTAAACATTAACTGTTACATTCTGTCTGTTTAGATTAGGGGACAAGCTCTTGAATTAAAAATACAACAATCATTCTACATGGTAGGATCATGCACGCCTAGTGTATTCTATGCTTTTATGTAGTGTAACAGGACAAAAGGAAAGGTTAGAAGGAGGATGAATTTACAATGCTCACTATCACATCTCCACTAGTAACACATAATCCATATTTTTTACCTTTATGAACCTGAAGGGTGTAATCATGAAACTAATGTATTAATGAGCTAGGATAATGAGACCTGATTTGCCTATGCAAATTGGGTTAATTGCAAAATCATCTTGCTGCCTGTTACTCAAAACCTGCAATTCCTATATTTAGAATGCACTGAGGGCATGGATAATATTCAGGGAATGACATACTGCAATATATTAGTTTTCAGTCTTACATAAGCTGGTGATAATTAAATATATCATTTATGCATAGTGTCAAAATATAGTTTAATCCCTGTTGTTCACTGCCATCGTTTTTTGTCCCTTTCCTGCATCAGAACAAAAGCAACGTAAATTGCTGACATCATTTCATGAGGTGATTGTTCTGTTTACTTAAGAGCAGTAACAATTTTCTATTTTGGCAGTACACAAGGGCCTTCAAATTTCTTTTCATATTTTGAACCCTTCAATTTATTGTATTGCCATGTTGATTTTGACGTTTAGTCAATGTACGTGCGAATGTACAAGTATTTATATTTTTTATGTTCTATTGTCTAGCTGCAATAGCCATATGAATTGTGATGTAGGAATGTGGTGTCACAGGTGAGATGAATTTGGCAATGTATTACAATTGGTAAAACAATGGGACAATCTGCCTCCTATTGTACTGGTTTCTCTAAACAACACTAGGAAAGTAACCAGAGGGAACTTTGAATAGAATTGAACCAATTTATTATGTGCGAGCTTGAGGTTCAGCTTATTCTGGGTTATTTCAATCACTAGAAGATACAGGAAGAAGAAAGTTGTCATCTTCAACTCTTCCTTTTATGTTAATTTTCCTTAGCATTTTCATGTAATGAACTGATATCTGGTGACAAAAGCTTGTAAGTGGCCAAGATCTTACCATAGTTTTTATGTGAAATTTATTGGAGGTTATTTATGCATAGTTATCCAATGGATTGAATTGGTGTTCATCTTATTGAGTTGTAAAATACATGATCCTATCTCCAGATTTTTGCAAACAATTGTATCAGTCGGTATCTCTCATTTAGACTGTTGTTTGTCAATTGTTTGGTCTCATTTCCTTTTCCATTACAGTATCTCCAACAAGGCCCTCAACCACAATGATTTAAAAAAATACAATTAGCTGTATTAAAATATTTCTGAAGTTTGACTGACAGAGAGTGTCACTTTGAAATTGTGGCTTTCAAGGTTTCTGTTGGTGGCATACACTTTGCATAACTGACATGTTACTGGATATGCAAATCCTAACTTCTCAAAGACTGCATAATTAATTCACTTGTGAAAAACTACAAATGCTGGAAATCTAATATACAAATCTGTGAAGATAAAAACAGCTCCTCCCCTGATCAGGTCAGCATTCCATGGATCTTTCCACCAGGACCCAATATGGAGACCCATCCCACAAGAATGAGTGGAGGGACCATTGAAGAGATTTTTATAATGATGACCAATTATGAGGCCGCTGCCAGGCCTGGATGGCATCTGCCTCTCTGAGGAGCTGTGCCCACTCCACAATTAAAGGATTGGCAGTTCGGCAGTTTCACCAATGATGGACATCATAAGACGATAAGACATAGGAGTAGAAATTATATAATCTGGCCCATGAGTCTGCTCTGCCATTCAATCATGGTTGACAAGTTTCTCAACCCTGTTTTTCTGTCTTCTCCCCATAACCTTTGATTCTCTTAATAGTCAAGAACCTACTTATCTTTGTCTTAAGTATACTCAATGACCTAATCTCCACAGCCTTCTATGGTAATGAATTCCATAGATTCATCACTTTCTGGCTAAAGAAGTTTCTCTTCATCTCCGTTCTAAAGGGTCTTCCCTTTACTCTAAGACTATACCATTGAGTCCTAGTCTCTCCTACTAATGGAAACATCTTCCCAATGTCCACTCTATCCAGGCTTTTCAATATTCTGTAAGTTTCAATTGGCTTCCCCCTCATCCTTTTAAACTCCATCGAGTACAGATTGAGGGTCCTCAAATGTTCCTCATACGTTAAGCCTTTCATTCTTGAGATTATTCTTGTGAACCTCCTCTGGACTCACTCCAGGGTCAGTGCATCCTTCTTGAAATATCAGGCCCAAAATTGCTCACAATATTCTAAATGTGGTCTGACTACAGCCTTACAAATCCCCAGAATTACATCCCTGTTTTTATATTATAGTCCCCTTGAAATAAATGCCAAAGTTGTATTTGCCTTCCTAAATATTGACTCAACATGCAAGTTAACCCAAACAGAATTCTGGACTAGGACTCCCATGTCTCCTTGCACTTCAGATTTCTGAATTTTGTCCCAGTTTAAAAAATAGTCTATACCTTTATTCTTCCCACAAAAGTGCATGACCTCACACTTTCCCACAGATAGAGAAGGAGAGATGTCTATATGTTGAAGAACTCTTGAAAGGCCAGTCAGAGTGTTTCTTTAAGAGTCTGGGAAAGGCAGTTCCCAACAGGCAGAGGGTTGATAGTGAAGCAGCAGAGGCAAACTTTCAAAGGCAACGATCATATTCAGGATATCCCCTTCATGTGCTATTGAGCATCCAGAAAGGAGGACATTCCCCTGACAAACTATTTGCAGGTCACTTCATTGAAGCTGACAGACTCTTTATGCAACCCACCTCAAATGGGCTTGTAAAAGCCCTGTCCTTATTTCAGAGCAAAACACCTTTTATGCAAAATGTTCATCTGTTATCTTCATTACAGATACTGACAGATCTGTGCATTTACGGCAAAGTTATTCCAAAAGATAGTGTCAATGTCTTCATTGCAGAAAAGATTTTTTTACTGCTATACTAACATATCACAATATATGACTCATCATATCACAAGAGGACATAAATAATCAACATTGACAGAATGTGAAACTCTGGAGAAATATTAATTGAAATTTTCATTCTATTAAAGAAAGCCAGGAGACAGACTTATTAGTTACCAGCTTCAGTTGTCCATAAAAAGATTGCAAGTTTTTCATTAACACAGGTCTCACTGTAAACTGTTTTGTTCTGCCATTATTGAAGGTAAAACAGCTTGCTAGGTAGAAATTCAATGATTAAACAAAGCATGCTGAAACACTTGGAAATTGTGAAGTGCTAATTTCTGCAGTGATGTGAAAATGAATCCCTTCTCTTCCATCATCATCATTAAAGTTTAAAATATAATGTTAATGAGTTATCAAGTGAAGTGAATAATTTCCTGTTTTCTCACAATTTCCTGTAGGTGCTGACTCAGGCTATGAAAGGTTTCCCACTTTTAGCTGTTCTTCAATACCTTGTCAAATACCAGTCATAATACTTGAGAGCCTGAACAGTGCAGGTTGGGTCATTCTTTGGTTCAAGTGTGGGGAGGCATTTTTCAGCACAATTGTTGCACAGTATTGGAACATTCATGCATTGTTCCTTTTCGGAGGTGGCAGATCAGTAAGCACTCAAACAATTGATTTGTTTCCTTAAGGAAATGTTGGCAGAAAGTTGGTACTGAAAAAAAGGTGATCCCACTCAGGCATGTGCAACTCAGTAGAAGTGTAGCGAGTATTTCCAGGTAACTGGCATGGTTAACTGTAATAATTGATTATTGTTTGCTTAAATTAGTACCATCAACTCAAAACAAAAATGCAAAGTATTTCAGGATTTTTTTTTCCTTATCTGCTATAACTGTGTGGTATTCAAGGTGTACTGTGATCCAATTTATAGAACATGGTGAAGTCCATATGAGGTCGTTTTTCAGCTGAAGTTACATTCACAAACTGCACTCCACTGCAAAAAGGGGAAACAAAATTGTGAAATGGTGAAAACTACAATAAGAGTAAAAAGTGTCGTAGATACCAATAATAGCATAAAACATTCTGTAAAACTATATTTAATAAAAGATTCACAGGTAGACAGAATGGCGAAGAAGGCATTTAGTATGTTTGTCTTTATTGGTCTGTACATTAGTACAGGAGTTGGGAGCTCA
This sequence comes from Hemiscyllium ocellatum, assembly GCF_020745735.1. Lineage (NCBI taxonomy): Eukaryota > Metazoa > Chordata > Chondrichthyes > Orectolobiformes > Hemiscylliidae > Hemiscyllium > Hemiscyllium ocellatum. Next base: position 46,422,653 of record NC_083415.1, read on the forward strand.
TGTTGCAGCTGTACAGGACATTGGTGAGACCACTTTTGGAATACTATGTTCAATTCTGGTCTCCTTACTAAAGGACGTATGTTGTGAAACTTGAAATGGTTCAGAAAAGATTTACAAGGATTTTACCAGGGTTAGAGAGTTTGAGCTATAGGGAGAGGCTGAATAAGCTGGGGCTGTTTTTCCTAGAGTATCGGAGACTGAGGGGTGACCTTATAGAAGTTTATAAAATCATGAGGGGCATGGATATGGTGAACAGCCAGAGTCTTTTACCTAGGTTTGTTGAGTCCAAAATGGGAGGACATAGGTTTAAGGTAGGAGGAGAAAGGGACCTAAGGAGCAGATTGTTCACACAGAGGATGGTGTGTGTATGGAATGAGCTGCCAGAGGAAGTGGTGGAGGCTGCTACAATTACAACATTTAAAAGGAACCTGGATAGGTATGTCAATAGGAAGGGTTTAGAGGGATATGGGCGAAATGCTGGCAAATGGGACTAGATTTATTTAGGATATCTGAATGGCATGGACGAGTTGGACCAAAGAATCTGTTTCCGTGCTGTACATCTCTATGGCTCTATGACTCCATGACTCAATGACTTGATTACTCTAATTGGTAGGTTTCATTCCTAATATAGATTGTATCCTCTTCCATCTCTCCACATTTTCTAAAGTCAATGGCTGTCACTGAGCTGTGTGGCTCACCATGCTGAACTATCAAGGGAGTCATAAACTCCTAAAGTTGGAGACATAGAGCCTCATACACATAGGTAGCTTTTACAGACCCTATAAGAATGGAAAATGTGCTGTGCAGCATGATGTAATTCAGTGCAATGTGAACTTGTGATTTCACGAAGGTGAGTTGGGATACAGAGATAAAGACAGTGGTGTGTTCGCAGCATGTCGCACCTCATGACATCCAGTGGTCAGTTCGCAATTGTAATGCATTTGCATGCCATGAATATCATCGACAATTAACAGTCTTCAATAAAAAAAAAGACAGTGGCCCACAAAAGTCTCATGGCAACTGGTTCGTGATTGTTTCAAGGTGACAGGCATCTGTCTGGTTTGTCCAGTTATAAGGTCCATGGCTTACCTTGTTTACTGTATGGCAACTGTATGAGGAAGAGAATGGTCACTTTCAGGGAGGCTTTGAGCCGTCCAAAGTGAGTCCGTGCTGAGGAGGATTGCAGAATGAGCCTGGGGAATGGAAGATTGAAGTGGGAAAGGCTTGGTGTCCGAAGAGTGCAGTGGTCATGATTTCGTTGGCCAAATTAAGATAATGAGGCATCTAATGGCCAATGGCAATTCTGTATAAATGTATATCCATCTCACAGCTTTGATTGGCAGATCTTTACAGAGCTTTGATTTGACCTCCAGCATTTCAATTACCCCTGCTGAAATTCCTCTCAAACATGGTCCTTTTCAATGCATAAAAGGAAGGGCCAGCTGAACCTATAATGTTCAGCTATGTCTCACAGAGTGTTAAGTACAACAGAGGGAACCAATATGTCCATTCAAACAACATTATTTCTTAAAAACAAAGGAAATTCCCTGTAACCATTAATATGTGCCAAATATGAGGTGGAGAACAGATGTTTGAGGGTTGAAGTAGTGCAGGAGATCAAAGAGATGGTGAGGGATGAGACAGTGGAGAAGTTATGAATTGTAAAATAGAGATATTTTCTGACCAGTAGTAATGATATTCTAGTGAGCAAAGTTATAATAAATGAACACGTCATGGTATAAATTAAAATACGAATACCATAACTTAGGATGAGCTCAACTTATTAAAGATATGAAATATGGACTGACCGGGAGAATGTGGATCACAAGACAATAAAGATAAGGTTTCAGCAGCAACTGGGCTGAGACAGGGGTGAAGACAAATCATTTTCAAAAGGTGAAAGGAGATGTGTGGGTTTTGAGAGGGTACGAGGCTCAGTTCAGGGTCAAATTGAACACAAAGGTTGCGAATAGTTGGATTGAAGTGGTGAGAGAAAGGTACAAAGTTGATGACAAGGAGTAGAGTTTGTGCCAAGTTCTGAAGACATTATCACTCAAGTAGCAGTACTAAAGTAAAAAAAGAACTGCAGATGCTGGAGATCTGAAACAAAAGCAGAAATTACTGGAGAAACTCAGCAGGTCTGGCAGCGTCTGTAGAGAGAAAACAATTTTAATATTTAAATTCCAGTGACCGTTCTTCGGAACAGGTTTCTGGATTCAAAATATTGACTCTGTTTTCCATCCATTTGCACCTTGAAATGAAATTAGAGTTCTGAAGGACACAGCATCTGTGCAGCTTCTAAGGTAGCTGGCACAGACATCTATGATACAGTACTGATGACTTATACATTGACACAATATTTTCAACATAGAACATAGAAAAGTACAGCATAGAACAGGCCTTTTGGCCCACGATTTTGTGCTGAGGTTTAATCCTAATGTAAACTATAGTAACTTAACCTACGCACCCCTCAACTCACTGCTATCCATGTGCATGTCTAGCAGTCACTTAAATGCTCCTAATGACTCTGCTTCCACTGCCACAGCTGGCAATGCATTCCATACATTCACAACTCTCTGCGTAAAGAACCTACCTCTGACATCTCCTTTTATACCTTCCTCCTAATATCTTCAAATTATGACCCCTCGTACTAGTCAATCCTTCCCTGGGGAAAAGTCTCTGGCTATTGACTCTATCTATTCCACTCATTATTTTGTACACCTCAATCAGGTCTCCTCTCTTCCTCCTTCTCTCCAGAGAGAGAAGTCCGAGCTTATTCAACCTTACTTCATAAGGCAAGCCCTCCAGTCCAGGCAGCATCCTGGTAAACCTTCTTTGCCCCCTCTCCAAAGCCTCTGTATTTTTCCTATAGTAGGGTGACCAGAACTGGACACAATATTCCAAGTGTGGTCTCAACAGAGACTTGTAGAGCTGCAGCAAAACCTCGGGGCTTTTAAACTCGATCCCCCTGTTAATGAAAGCCAAAACACCATACGCTTTCTTAAAAACCCTATTCACTTGGGTGGTAACTCTGAGGGATCTATGTACTTGCACATCCAGATCCCTCTGTTCCTCCATACTGCCAAGAATCCTGTCTTTCATTCTATATTCAGCATTCGAGTTCGACCTTCCAAAATGCATCACTTTGCATTTATCCAAGTTGAACTCCATCTGCCATTTCTCAGCCCAGCTCTGCATCCTGTCTATGTCAGGCTGTAGCCTGCAATAGCACTCTATACTATCGATGACACCTCCAACCTTTGTGTCATCTGCAAATTTACTAACCCACCCCTCAACCTCCTCATCCAAGTCATTTATAAAAACTACAAAGAGCAGAGGCCCAAGAACAGAGCCCTGCAGGACCCCACTCAACACTGACCTCCAGGCAGAATACTTTCCATCCACAACCACTCTCTGCCTTCTGTCAGCTAGCCAATTCTGAGTCCAGGTGGCCAAATCTCCCTGTATCCCATACTTCCTGACTTTATGAATGAGCCTACCATGGGGAACCTTATTAAATGCCTTGCTGAGGTCCATATACACAACATCCACTGCTCGACCATCATCGACCTGTCTTGACACTTCCTCAAAGAACTCAATAAGATTTGTGAGGCACGACCTGCCCCTCACAAAGTCATACTGACTGCGTTTAACCACATTATGCTTTGCCAGGTAGTTATAAATCCTATCCCTCAGAATTCTTTCCAAAACTTTGCTGACCACAGACCTAAGACTGACTGGTCTATAATTGCCAGGGATTTCCCTGTTACCTTTCTTGAAAACAGGAACAGCATTCACCTCCTTCCAATCCTCTGCTATGACTCCTGTGGAGAAGGAAGAGGCAAATATCCTCGTCATTTATTGCTGATGAACTCGACATAATATGTGCATAGTCTATAGCACCCTGCATGTGGGGGAAGCCAGTCATTTTGGGAAAACCTACTGTCTGGTATGTTGCACTGATTATATCATAGAGAAATGAGATGAAGCAGTGTTACTATCATAAATTGCAAGGATAACAGTCTTGATACATTTGAAAGCTTTCAACATACAATATTCCCATATTGAACAATAATATGATATCATGCACTGCTGGGCATTAAGCAAAGATTAGCATTCCCTTCAGGAGATCTAACATGATATGGTGCTTAAGGCAGGTAGCCTCTGTAGTTTTAGGTCTGTAGCAATTACAACAATAGTCAATCAGACATGTGATGGTATAAAATAGCAATATGTTTGAGAATGTGCGCTTGTATTTCTAAGGAAGTGTTGCCCCTGCCACACGTATGCCCTCAGAAGCTGTATATTTTTTCATTTTTCTTCCATTATATGTACTATAAAGGCATAAACATAGTTGACAGTGATTGACCTGGTACACAACTGGGTTTTGTGGTATGCACCTCACAAGGTCCTGGCAGTGGGAAGTACTTCTGATCTTGGTGAGCACTGGATAGCACGAACACATGCCATAGAGGTGTAGGTGCCTAAATAGTAAGGTGAGTGGCAGAGAATTGAGTGCAGTAACTCACTAGAGTTCACAAAGAGAAACCCTCCCTGAAACTCACTGAAATGGACAATTAGCTGAGTACTGCTATAATTCTGTTCTTGTTCCTGATGAAGGGCTTATGCTCGATACGTCGAATTCTCTATTCCTGAGATGCTGCCTGGCCTGCTGTGCTTTGACCAGCAACACATTTGCAGCGATAATTCTGTTCTCCTTCACTCTCGACAGAAATGCCGCCAGAGCTACTGAATATGTCCAGTGGCTTTATAGTTATGTTGCATTCTTTATTCTGCTAGTTTCATAGAAACATACAGCCATTGAGAATAAGTATTAAAATGATTTTAAAAATCTGCTATTAGTGTTGGAAAATATACATGACCACTGGATGATTTTCTGCACATTGCAGTATCGTGATATGAATACTTACTATGAACTCCAATGGCAAAAAGAATAGCAGCTGATGAAACAAATCCTGTCAAGGTAGGAGACTACAGATAAAGTCATCCTTGTCCTGCTCTCTCACTAAAGAAGGACAAGTGGTGGTAGCTTAACCTGAGGGTCATCTTAAGGGTTCTTCATGGTAACCTCAGCCAGTGCAGGAGTTGAACCACACGGCTCATTTTATTCCACATTTAGCAAACTTGCTGTTGAGCCAACTGAGCTATAAGTTGCAGGTGGCACAGTGGCACAGTGGTTAGCACTGCTGCCTCACAGCGCCTGAGACCCGGGTTCAATTCCCAACTCAGGCGATTGACTGTGTGGAGTTTGCATGTTCTCTGTGTGTCTGTGTGGGTTTCCTCTAGGTACTCCAGTTTCCTCCCACAGTCCAAAAGATGTGCAGGCCAGGTGAATTGGCCATGCTAAATTGCCTATTGTGTTAAGTAAGGGGTATGGGTGGGTTGCGCTTCGGCAGGTCGGTATGGACTTATTGGCCCAAAGGGCCTGTTTCCACACTGTCAGTAATCTAATCTAAAAAAGTTGGCCAACAGTGTTAAAGATGCATGGAATCAATGGCTGCAGCAGTTAGTGAAAAATTAAAGCTTCAAAATAAAAGGATTGATGAAATGATCCTTAATAAAGGGACATTGCAGCAGAATGAGTATGTAATAAACTGGAGCTCAGGCAGCGAAAACAGATTCCAGACTGGGTGAACCAAAGGACCAAATAGATTGTCTTTATTCACATTTTAATTGTGTTCCTTCAAATTGCTAAGACAACAGTCTGTTTCCAACTAACCCTCCCCCACCAAGAGCACTTCCAGCTGAAGGGGCCATCCAGCAAACTCTGTTTGGGAACCAGCACATAAATTATGATTTTAAAAAAACATTTCAAACATAACTGATGGTGCAAAAAGATTCTACCAGAAGTTGACTGATAGATGGTATAAACCAGGAATGTGTTGGGTTTAATCCTTAAACTTTATTGTGTTAACTGGCTGCAGACTGGGTGATCCTGTTCACTTCAGTGTCCCAGGCTTCAAAGAGAATTAAGTTTTTAGAGTATCCTAAATGCACCTTTGAAAAGAGAGTAAGCAATGGATTTTGTTTAGTTAAGGCATATCATTTGGCAACAGTCATTGCTGAGTTTTGTGCATGACCAAAAATTAACAGTTTAGGCATGATGCCAGAGAGCAACCTGTTGTTTATACCCTGACAATGAATCAACATCTTCAGCAGAGAAAATTGATGACCAAAAAAATCATTTTAGTTTGTAACTCCACAGGTAAGAGTGCTCTGCTCTGTGCTTTGCAATGGAAACATTACATTGGTTACACCCATGATGCTCTCTTTCCCCCAGAAATATTGTCCTTTTTTAATCTAATGTAACATTCATTCAATTGTGATGTGCATCAAACTAAGAATTTCTCTAACTAAAGGGAAGTAGTTATGACTTTTGTGCAGTCACATAAAATGAATGATAGTGAAGCAGTGATCTGTTTTACATCTCTCTCAATTGCCCATTGAAATAAATGGAAATGAACTTGGAGTAATGTAAAATGCTTCCCTATCCCTTCATTTTTCTTTACCCGAACCCAAAAGTTACTTCAGCTGTTAAAGATGAAAGGAGTATTTTCACATCCTCTCTTGATTTTCATGTTTAGCATTAAGAGGATTCCTTTAAAGTAGTGGAGTTGGGGAAGAGAAAGACACAGGAGAAACGACAACAAAATTGAGACACAAAACATGTAACTGGGCCCACACATTGATATAACTAAATCAGTTCCCTTAATCTGACAGCAGGTTGATAAAACCAGATTTTCATATACTTTAGCTAACTGCAGTGCTAGACCCTTAAATCACTTATGAAAAGAAAGGAAGACTTGCAATTTTATGTATTCAACATGTTGTGACTATGCAGTGCAATCACTTACGTATCACAAAATCCTAAGAACAACAAAATAAATGGCCACTTAAATTATTTTGTTGATGTTGCTCTAGGGCTAAAGGATGGACATATCCCAGAATTCTACACTCAGGGGATAAGGATATGAGAGATAAAGAACAGAGTAGTCCATTCAGCCCTTTGAACCTATTTCAACTTTCAATTATCTTCCAACTCATTTACACCTTCACACATTGTCAACATATTCCTTGATTCTGACAGAATCCAAAAATCTGTTGATCTCTGACTTGAATATATTCAACAGCAAAGTATATAACAGCGCATCACAGTATAGAATTCCAAAGGTCCAGAACATTTTGTCTGAAGACATTACTCTTTATCGCAGTTCTAAATCGCCAAATATTTACAGATTTTGAGACTATGAACCCAATGTTTACACTCTCCAGACAGAGGAAACATCCCTTCTCTTCCATCACGCCCCTTAATTTCACTGAGACACCTCTGATTCTTCCAAACTTGAGGGAAAATAGGTCTCTCCCCTCACCGGACAAACCCCCATCTGAGAAATCAGTCTGGTCCATTTCATTGCAATTCCATTAAGGTGAACGTATCGTTCCTTTGATAAGAAAATCAAAACTTATACAGTCTCCGTTCTCCCCACCAAGACCCTTTATAGTTGCAAGAAATCTTTAAATTTAATATTCCAATTTCTTTATAATAAACGTTTACTTTAAAAACTACTTACTTTCCTAATTGCTTGCAGTACTTTCATGTTTCTGATTGGTGTACAAGGACAACAGATCCTTCTGAATACTGAATACCAACATTTCTCTGTCACCACAGTAAAAATATTATTTTCTATTTTTTTCCTTGCATGTCGATAACTTCATATTTATCCACATTACATTCGATGTGCCATATTCTAGCAAACCAAATAATGCCAGTGGATTTTAAATCATTCACTATAAATGTAGACATGAAACAGCTGCCAAGTCTGGCAATTCAGCACTTACTCAGCATTACAATGAAGCATTATTGTAGATTAAGGTTCTGCAGTGCATTGGTGGAACACATTTTCCTGGCTGCAGTTAGATACAATCCTTTGCTGTGCAAGAAGGCAGAGGAGTGAAGGCCAGCTTTGTCACTGAAGTGGGAATATTAAGGGTTAAAGTACTTTAACAAGGCAGTGCAGCCAAATGCAGGTGGGCGGGTCTCTTTCTGTCAGTTGAACTCCATTGTGTAAACAATCCTGCATTCCAGGAAGTGTCATAAATCTATTTAAATATGGGCCTTTGATTCTGTCATTAGGTTTAGGCTGCCTCTTGAAATAGGATGAGTGCAAGGAGCCAGTCCCACATAGTTGCTGTCTGATCTGCTGTATGAACATTGAAGCCTAAGGCACTGAAAAAAGCCTGCTCCAAATGGAAATTTTAAAGTAGGGCGGGGGGAGTGGTATACTTTTAACGTTTAGGTTCTGGAGAATCACTGACCAAATCACAAAATGCGAGGAATTGCTGTTGATTTGCAAAAGTAGTTATTTAAAAATGTTTCTTTACTTCTTTAACACTGAAAAGGACACTGGCATTAGCATTTTTGTGAAGAGACAAGGGCAAAAGCCAAAGAGTTGTCTGCCTTTGTTGTCGAGTCACAACATCTGCAAGTGACATGATGATGTAGTTCAACACAGTTTCTGTTTTTGCACCTTATATTTATAAGCAAATCAAAAAGGTTTGCCAAACACTTGCCCATGAAGCTGGTGCACAAAGGATAAAAGAGAAGTGCACATCTGATTTTGTTGTGATGCATGGATTCAAGGTCATTTTGTGTCAAATGAACCAGTGGAATAAAAAGTATGTTTATTGTACTTGATCCTAGCCATCAATTTTTGAATGTGAAGTTCATTAGAAATTCACTGGGCCAAAATTGTGAAATTGGCAATTGGCAAACGGTAGCTTACAATTTTAACAAAGTAGAGAATTTTCAAAACAGTACATTTTAAACTACACCGTGCCATGATCTGTAATTGAATAATTGTTGATTATAATGTTTGGGCTAGATTTATAGTCAACTCATCCTCATGTCTACGCAAAGGGGAAAAAAAATTCATAACGAGACCAGTAACATCTTCCACTGGTCTCACACAGCTGTGAAAGGTTTGTAATGCATGTTTCACTCCGAAATAGAATCTGTACTAAATTACTTCAGAATATCATTGAACAGAATTTCTCATGTTAATCTATTCTACGGGGAGACACAATTCAATCATGGAGAATCTCCAGAGCCAGATTAGCATTATAAATTATTCTCCCACTCCCACATTTAATCGAATTCCAAACCAATGGGATTCGGAACTGGTTGAGAAAAGTACTTGGCCTTACAGGGGACGGTTCGAGAACATGTAGTCCCTGTCGAGAGTACAATCACTTCGCACCATATCTGGTTGACCTGAATTTAACGCCATCTCCTGACGGGGCTAAGCTTTACACTAAAATTAGTTGTACTTCATCTACTGAGGGAAATTAAATAACCACTGCTTGTGGTGCCTTTCCATCCAAGTTAAAAGTTGATGAAAGTGGCCTTTCTTTTATTCATTCCCAGGATGTAAATGTCACTGTCCAGGCCAGAATTTATTGCCCATCTTTAATTGTCCAGTGGGCAGTTGAGAATCAACCACATTGGAGTCACATGTAGATCAGACCAGGTAAAGATGGCAGATTTCCTTCCCCAAAGAAGGAGAGTGGCTTTTTCCAACAATCCGCAGTTCTTTCATGAACCTTGCAGCTCAGCAAGCAGACCTACATCAAAAACCTCAACCAGAGCTACAAATCTTCTCAGAACTCGCTAAGTTCTTTCATGGTCATCATTAGACTCTTAATTCCAGCTTCATTTTTATTGAGTTCAAATTTCACCATAGCAGGATTTGAACTCAGGTCTCCAGAGCATTACCTAGGTTACTGGATTAATGATCTAATCATAATCCCACCAGACCATCACCTCCCCTATTGGGCATTTGTTAGGTGTCAGATGTGGAATGTTTACGATCATCAATGTGAAAAAGAAGGCAACATTAACTGAAGTATTTTCAGTATACTGTAAACAACTTGATCACTCTTTTTACCTGTTCTGTCAGCTATTATGCTGTTAGTGATTACATAGCAGGATCAGTCAGACAGATGGGTGACTGTCAGGAAAGGTAAGAAGGTAGTTCAGAAATCTCTTATGTCTATTCCTCTATCAAACAGATGTTCAGTTTTGGGTACTGTTGAAAAGGATAATCTCTCAGAGAGAAATAGGAGAGGCAGTCAGACCTTGGGCACTAGGAATAAATCTTACGTCAGGTGGGACTTGACAAAATTTAAAAGATGTTATAGGGGACTGTCCTCTCAGAGGCACAGACAGGAGAGTCTGAGGCAGTGAGCATGAATCGAGGATAGTATATTGCTTTCCTGGTGTCAGGAATAAGGATGTCTCACAACATTTGAAGCATATTGTTAATGGGGAGAGTGAGAAGCTGAAAGTTATTGGACACATTGATAGGAATGACATAGTTAGGGAAAGATTAAGGTTTCTTATCTAACTATAAGAAGTTAGATAGAAGGTTAAAATCAGAACCTCAAAGGTAGTAATTTCTGATTTACTCCTGGTGCCAAGCTCTTGTGAGGGAAGGAATAAAAGGATAAAAGAAATAAATCAATGGCTGAAGGGGTGGTGTAATGTTTTGGGATTCAGGTTCTTGGATCATTGGGATCTCTTTTGTGGCAAAAAAGGCCTGTTCAAAAAGGATGGGCTTCAACTGAACGGGAAAGGGACTAATATCCAAGCAGGGAGATTTGCTAGTTCTATTAAGAGAGACAGTAAATTACTGGGGTGATGGTGGTGGTGGAGGGATCCTAAGTAGCAGAGTAAGTAGAAAGATAAGTGAGGATGGTTGTAAATCTGAAAAGAACAAATTAATGAGACAAGACCAAGTCAGAGAATGAAATAACTCTGAAGAATTAAACTGCATTTATTTTGTTAGAAGGAGTCGTACATGTAAGGCTGATGAACTCAGGGCATGTATGGGAACAAGAGATTGGAGCATCAAATCTATTGCACAAACTTGGCTGAAGTATGTACAAAACTGATGTTATAAAAAGAATAGAAAAGGTGGCAGAAGAGGGGGGAGTAGCGTTTTTAATTCAGGATAACATTTACTGCTGTAACGACAGAAGATATTTGTAAAACATTGTCTAGTGAAAATATATGGGTTGAAATTAGAAATAGGAAGGGAATGTTCATCTTGATGGAATTGTACTATAGGCCACCCCAACAGTAAGAGGGAAATTGAAGAACAAGTATATCGAGACATCTCAGATATCTGTAAGAATAATAAGCTTGTAATTGTCAGTAATTTTAATTTCCCAAACATTGATAGGGACTACCACAGTGTTAAAGGTTTGGATGGTGAAGAATTTGTTTAAATGTATTCAAGAATTTTTTCTCAATCAACATGTGATTGTTCCGACTAGAGAAAGAGCAAAACTTGACCCTCTCTCGGATAATAAGACTGGGCAAGCGACTGAAGTGAAAGCAAGAGAACACTTTGGATCTATTAGTTTTAAGATATTTATGGAAAAGGATAAACCTCCCACAAAAGTCAAAGTTTTTAACTGGAGTAGGACAAATGTTAATCGTATGAAACAAGAATTTTCAAAAGTTGATTGGAGTAGATTGTTCACAAGTAAAGAGAAATCTGATAAGTAGGAGACTTTCAAAAGAGTGATAACAAGAGTTCAGAGTCATTGTGTTTCTGGTATAGTGAAAGGTAAGGCTGGTAGGCTTAGGAAACAATGGATGAATAAAAATATTGAGGCTCTAGTCAAGAATGAAAAAGAATAATATATTAGACATAGACAACTGGTTTGAAATGAATTGCTTGAAAAGCAGAGTGTAGGGGCATTCTAAAGTGAGAGATCAGGAATGCAAAGAGGGGAGATGAGATGGCCTTGGTAGATAAGATTAAGGATAGATCAAAGAGATTCTACACATACATTAAGAGGAGCAAAGTAACTAGACAGAGAGTTGGGCCCCTTAAGGATGAAAGAAGTTGGTCTTTGTGTTGAAACTCAGGAGATGGGAGAGATATTAAATTAATATTTCATGTCCATTTTTACTGTGGAGAAAGGAATGGAGGCTAGAGAACTCAGGGAAATAAATATTGATGTTTTAAAAACAGCTCATATTACAGAAGAGGAAGTGCTGGAGATCTTAGAAAATATAAAGATGGATAAATCTCTGGCGCCTAATCCACTTTATTCCACAATGTTGTGGGAAGTTAAGGAGGAAATTGCAGGGCTCCTTGCAGAAATATTTGTATCATCTATAACTACAGGTGAGGTGCCAGATGACTGGAGAGTGGCTGATGCTGTGCCTTTGTTTAAGAAGGGATGTAAAGAGAAGCCAGAGAACTATTGACCTGTAAATTTGACGTCAGCGGTAGGTAAACTTTTGGAGGTCATTCCGAAAGATAGGATTTATATACATTTGGAGAGGCAAGGAATGATTAGGAACTGTCAGCATGGTTTTGTGTGAGGGAAAACATGTCTCACAAACTTGATTGAGTTTTTTGAGAAAGTAACCAAGAAGATTGATGAGGGCAGAGCAGTTGATGTTGTTTACTTGGATTTTAGTAAAGACTCTAACAAGTTTCATATGGTAGACTAATTAGTAAAAATAAAATGCGTGGGATTCAGGATGAACTTGCGAGTTGTATACAAGTTACGTAATGGCAGAAGAGACAGTGTGGTGGTGGAGGGTTGTTTATCAAAGGCCTTTTACTAGTGGTGTTCCACAGGGATCGGTGCTTCATCCACTTTTGTTGGTCATTTATGTAAATGATTTAGATGAGAAAAAGAAAGCAAGGTTAGTAAGTTCATGGACGTCACCAAAATTGGTGGCATTGTGGTCAATGAAGAACATTATCTAAAGTTATAAAGAGATCTTGATCAATTGGGTCAATGGGCTGAGAAGTGTCAGATACAGTTTAATGTGGATAAATGAGAGGTATAGTATTTTAGTAAAACAAACAAGAGCAAGACTTATATACTTAAAAGTAGGGCCTCAAACAGTGTTGTAGAACAGAAAGGCCTAGAGATTCAGTTTTACAATTCCTTGAAGATTGCATCAGACATAAACAGGGTGGTTAAGAAAGCATTTAGTATGTTTTCCTTCATTGCTCAAACCTTTGATTACAGGATTTGGGACGTCGTGTTGAGTTTGTACAGGTCATTGGTGAGGCCTCTTCTGGAGTACTGTCACCATGTTGTAGAAAGGATATTATTAAACTGGAGAGGGCTCAGAAATGATTTAACAGCATGTTGTCGGGAATGAAGGGTTGAGTTATAAGGAGAGGCTGGATAGGCTGGGATTTTTTTCACTGCACCTTGGAAAGTTGAGGAGTGACTCATATAGAGGTTTATAAAAACACGAAGGGGAATCGTTAAGGTGAATGGCAGGTGTCATTTCCCTCGGGTGGGGAGTTTCAAGGCTAGGGAACATATTTTTAAGGCGAGAGGAGAAAGATTTAAAAAGGACATGAAGGGCAACATTTTCACACAGCGAGTAGGTCATGTGTGGAATGAAGAAAGTGAATTCCGGTACAGTTATAATATTGAAAAGGCATTTGGATAAGTGCATCAATAACAAATGTTTGGGCGGGTATTGGCCAAGTGCAGGCTGATGGGATAGTTTAATTGGGATTATGAATGGCACAGGAGAAAATGAGGACAGCAGATGCTGGAGATCAGAGCTGAAAATGTGTTGCTGGAAAAGCGCAGCAGGTCAGGGAGCATCCAAGGAGCAGGAGAATCGACGTTTTGGGCATGAGCCCTTCTTCAGGAATGAGGAGAGTGTGCCAAGCAGGCTAAGATAAAAGGTAGGGAGGAGGGACTTGGGGGAGAAGCGTTGGAAGTGCGATAGGTGGAAGGAGGTTAAGGTGAGGGTGATAGGCCGGAGTGGGGGTGGGGGCGGAGATGTCAGGAAGAAGATTGCAGGTTAGGAGGGCAGTGCTGAGTTCGAGGGTTGGGACTGAGACAAGGTGGGGGGAGGGGAAATGAGGAAATTGGAGAAATCTGAGTTCATCCCTTGTGGTTGGAGGGTTCCTAGGCGGAAGATGAGGCGCTCTTCCTCCAGCCATCGTGTTGCTATGGTCTGGCGACGGAGGAGTCCAAGGACCTGCATGTCCTTGGTGGAGTGGGAGGAGGAGTTGAAGTGTTGAGCCACGGGGTGGTTGGGTTGGTTGGTCCGGGTGTCCCAGAGGTGTTCTCTGAAACGTTCCGCAAGTAGGCGGCCTGTCTCCCCAATATAGAGGAGGCCACATCAGGTGCAGCGGATGCAGTAAATGATGTGTGTGGAGGTGCAGGTGAATTTGTGGCGGATATGGAAGGAGCCCTTGGGGCCTTGGAGGGAAGTAAGGGGGGAGGTGTGGGCGCAAGTTTTGCATTTCTTGCGGTTGCAGGGGAAGGTGCCGGGAGTGGAGGTTGGGTTGGTGGGGGGTGTGGACCTGACAAGGGAGTCACGGAGGGAGTGGTCTTTTCGGAACGCTGATGTGGGAGGGGAGGGAAATATATCTCTGGTGGTGGGGTCCATTTGGAGGTGGCGGAAATGACGACGTATGATATGACGTATATGGAGGTTGGTGGGGTGGTAGGTGAGGACCAGTGGGGTTCTGTCCTGGTGGTGATTGGAGGGGCGGGGCTCAAGGGTGGAGGAGCGGGAAGGGGAGGAGATGCGGTGGAGAGCATCGTCGATCACGTCTGGGGGGAAATTGTGGTATTTGAAGAAGGAGGCCATCTCAGTTGTTTGGTATTGGAACTGGTCCTTCTGGGAGCAGATGCGGCGGAGACGAAGGAATTGGGAATATGGGATGGCGTTTTTACAGGGGGCAGGGTGGGAGGAGGTGTAGTCTAGTTTAAGTGGGAGGATTGGAAAGAGAAGTTGTTCAGAGTGATGACTAGTTCAGTCAGTAGAAGGAGGGTGTCAATGGGAGGGTACTGGTTGGTACGGCAGGAAGGGAATCGACTACACCTCCTCCCACCCTGCCCCTTGTAAAAACGTCATCCCAAATTCCCAATACCTTCGTCTCCGCCGCATCTGCTCCCAGGAGGACCAGTTCCAATACCGAACAACCCAGATGGCCTCCTTCTTCAAAGACCGCAATTTCCCCCAGACGTGATCGACGATGCTGTCCACCGCATCTCCTCCACTTCCCGCTCCTCCGCCCTTGAGCCCCGCCCCACCAATCGCCACCAGGACAGAACCCCACTGGTCCTCACCTACCACCCCACCAACCTCCATATACATCATATCATACGTCGTCATTTCCGCCACCTCCAAACGGACCCCACCACCAGGGATATATTTCCCTCCCCTCCCCTATCAGCATTCCGAAAAGACCACTCCCTCCGTGATTCCCTCGTCAGGTCCACACCCCCCACCAACCCAACCTCCACTCCCCGTACCTTCCCTTGCAACCGAAAGAAATGCAAAACTTGCGCCCATACCTCCTCCCTTACTTCCCTCCCAGGCCCCAAGGGATTCTTCCATATCTACCACAAATTCACTTGCACCTCCACACACATCATTTACTGCATCTGCTGCACCCGATGTGGCCTCCTCTATATTGGGGAGACAGGCCGCCTACTTGCGGAACGTTTCAGAGAACACCTCTGGGACACCTGGACCAACCAACCCAACCACCCTATGGCTCAACACTTCAATTTCCCCTCCCACTCCACCAAGGACATGCAGGTCCTTGGACTCCTCCATCGCCAGACTATAGCAACAAGACGGCTGGAGGAGGAGCACCTCATCTTCTGCCTGGGAACTCTCCAACCACAAGGGATGAACTCGGATTTCTCCAATTTCCTCATTTCCCTCCCCCCACCTTGTCTCAGTCCCAACCCTCGAACTCAGCACCACCTTCCCAACCTGCAGTCTTCTTCCTGACCTCTCCGCGCCCACCCCCACTCCGGCCTATTATCCTCACCTTGACCTCCTTCCACCTATTGCATTTCCAACGCCCTTCCCCCAAGTCCCTCCTCCCTACCTTTTATCTTAGCCTGCTTGGCACACTCTCCTCATTCCTGAAGAAGGGCTCATGCCTGAAACAACGATTCTCTTGCTCCTTGGATGCTGCCTGACCTGCTGCACTTTTCCAGCAACACATTTTCAACATTATGAATGACATAGACTGGTTGAACTGAAGTGTGTGTTTCCCTGCTGTATGACTCTACAATCTATGACTCTATTCAATTGGAGGGACATCACAGATAAGTCTTCTCCAGTTCTTAATGCACCTCAAGCAGGAATGGATATTAAATCAGAAAAGGGGACTTTTTCTAATTTTCCCCTTTGTATTGCAGGATTAGAGTTTCCACATTCTGTTGTAGCATCCTCATGAATAAAATCAACTCACTCAGCACAGAACCTGGCTCACTGTAAGCACTTCAGCATTGAAAAATGTAACCTGGACAGATGCTGTTGAAGATTACAATGAAGCATGTATGTATGAGTTAAGGATATGTGAAGAAACAGATCTTGTGATCAATGTGAGCTCATTGATACAAATCTCCAATTTTGTTGCAAAGTAGACTCCATACAAACTGAGGCTTGTGCTTACTGAGAATAAATTGGGACATCACATCTTAATAAGACATAGGTTTAGTGATCTGGGATTTCTTTCACCTTGTAAAAGCATTATTTTTAAAAATATAATTCTTTAAAAATTATTCTTTAAGCGCTTCTGCTGACCAGTTTGTAAACTTTGTCATGTGGCTTTAAAACTCATCAATAGGATGAATGATAGTTTGCTTCATGGATAAATGCATCATGCGAGGGTCTTGTGGTAATGTCCGTACATTTGTTTCAAATCCAACCTACCCTAAATGTGTGTCTTAGCATGTCCGACAGTGTGATTACTATAAAGTAAGTGCACCATGTGAAATTGACCTCTGTAAGTGAAGCATGTCCCACAGGAGTGTGCAGTTTTCTGGATGTGGTTCTGTCTCTCAGATGTTTGTGTTAAGTTTAGAGGGAACAATTCCATCATGCAGGATTCAACAGAAATTCAGTGTTTGGTAAAAGAGCTTCACAAACCTAGTTAATAGAATGTTTCCATTAACAACGAGTAGCACTTTTGGGGTAATTAAACTGAAAAATACATTGGTAAATACAAGACTCTCAAGTTGAAGAATGTTAGAACCAGCATAGTTCTGAGCCAATATTTAAGATGTAGTAATGCTTGCATTGAACTAAGTCTACAACTAGGGAAAGTTTGGAGACTTTTGAAAGAACAACATTGCTACAAACAAATGAGCAATTAATCTTTCAAAACAGAGCTGTGATCAAGTGATTAAAGTTTCAATTTGATAAATATCTGACTTAAGTTGGGGATATAAAGCAAATTAATGCAGAAAGAAATTTGTATTGGGGATTTTAACTGTGTGTATCAATCACAATTGTATTTTTGTTGTATTTTTAATAATTTAATGTAACTGACTAAGAATGTTAGTAGTATTCATGTCCTGAATTTAGTGGCAAATTGGTTTTAAACAGGAAATCTTGTGGCCTAATTCTATTAACAAATGCCAAGATTTTTGAATTGACAAAGAGTAACAAAAACATTACTGATCTCTACTCCAAAGTCTGAATGTGAATATTCAGTCAGGTTAGAATTTTGTTTTATTGTACAGTTCTCATTCTCTAGGACTTCAGTGTTCTGACGTTGGAGTGTAATTTGTTTTCGACAGTAGTGTTTACTGTTTGGTCAATGGTTGGAAGGTGAAAGAGAAATGAAGAGCAACATAGAATAGCCTGTCAGTTTTCTGTTTATGACCATGTGAGGAGTGGTCATTGTGGCTCCCCATTTTAAAATCTTGTTCAGTTGCAATACTTTGTTATTTTTTAACATGTAACATGTCACTTCAATTCAATTTAGTTAATTGGATTAATCATGAAGGAAAACCAATTCTACGGTTTTCTTGAGTGAAAGTGAAGTTTTATTAACTACTGTCCTGAATAAAACAATGGAATGTAATAGTAAACACAAACAAATACAGGCAATGAATTTATAAAGAAGAGGGGAGGTGTCTTGTACAGAAAGGAAGGTAAACATAAATGTGGTTACAGCTTTTCAAGTCCATAAAACAATAAGACATAGGAATGGAGGTAAGGCCATTTGACCCATTGAGTCCACTCTGCCATTTAATCATGGCTGATGTGCATTTCAACTCCAATTACCCGCACTCTCCCCATAGCCCTTACTTCCTTGCAAGATCAAGATTTTATCAATCTCTGCCTTGGGTTGCAAGAAAGATAACTCCCAAGTCCAAATATTTAGTAGATGTTATCATGTTTATTTAACAATGGTAAAGTTTGCAGATCTGTGCTCTGTGAACAGTGATTTATCCAAGTTTATTGCTCATAGTTCAGGTTTCTGTGATTGAGGGAAGAACAAGCTTCCAGTATCCTTGCTGTTATTAGTCAATGCTGCTTTCTGTCCCTTTTTGCTCATCAAAGATTGTTGTTGATGTAAAGTTCTTTCATGGATTTTGGTGTGTGTCTTTATTACATTTCAATCTGGATAGTTACAGGCAACTTTTCATCTTTCAATAGATGCAGTTATCACGTAAGTGAATAAAACAATTTGTTATCACCTTGATCAATTTCAGTGCTTCTTAATGAACATTGTAAATCCAAGGTAACTGCTTCTGTATATTCCACATGTGATACCTGAGCTTGTCAGGTGACAATAGTAGCCATTTTGGTTGTGAAGAGGTCTTTTCTAACCAATATTTACTTCATGAAAGTTTCAAATCATTTTTGTCAAGAGATCAAAGTTTAATTATTAATCATCCATTTTCACTGCAATCATTAATTGTAGCATGATGGGAGACTATGATCATTTTGTACTGTCATCAATGATATGATGTCAGAGCAAGAAGAAACCTATACCTAAGCGTCTAAGACATGCCCTCTCCTAATCCCTCTACAGTGTAATGTTTAATAAAACATTTTAATACTCACTTATCTAAGTATGGACTTGATCTTAAATACATCTGTTGTTTCATGCCACCTCATGAGACAATTTTAAAAAATTCTTCATTTCCTTTGTTTATGCATGAAGATTAGACACAATTGTGCAAGTGTTGGTCACATCCATGAAACTCCACCTCAGACTCTGTCATCACTTTTGCAGGAGAAAGTGAGAAAGTTAGCAGACATTTTATTTTCTACACTACAACCTTAAAATCTTGGACATCTTGCCGGGCAAGGTAATATAGTCCATGTGTGATTAGTTTGAGCATTGAGACACAATTGGTGCCTGCCAGTGCTGGGCCACACCACCACATCACATCTGAATGACATGAGTGGGTGTGCAGTTGAGTCACTTGTTCATATGCCAAACAACCTTGTTATGTAGAAAAAAACTTTGGATTTCAGAATTTTGGATAAAGGATTGTGTACCTGTACCACCATTAGCTTTCCCTTTATCTTTTGCTTTGGGAACCCTTCGAGTAAAAAATGAGATCTGCAGATGCTGGAGATCACAGCTGCAAATGTGTTGCTGGTCAAAGCACAGCAGGTTAGGCAGCATCTCAGGAATAGAGAATTCGACGTTTCGAGCATAAGCCCTTCATCAGGAATAAGAGAGAGAACTCCCCACCTACGTTCGGGACACCACCCACGCCCTCCACCTCCTCCAGGATTTTCGCTTCCCCGGTCCCCAACGCCTTATTTTCACTATGGACATCCAGTCCCTGTACACCTCCATCCCCCATCACGAAGGACTCAAAGCCCTCCGCTTCTTCCTTTCCCGCCGCACCAACCAGTACCCTTCCACTGACACCCTCCTTCGACTGACTGAACTGGTCCTCACCCTGAATAACTTCTCTTTTCAATCCTCCCACTTCCTCCAAACTAAAGGAGTTGCCATGGGCACCCGCATGGGCCCCAGCTATGCCTGCCTCTTCGTAGGATATGTGGAACAGTCCATCTTCCGCAACTACACTGGCACCACCCCCCACCTTTTCCTCCGCTACATCGATGACTGTATCGGCGCTGCCTCGTGCTCCCACGAGGAGGTTGAACAGTTCATCAACTTTACCAACACCTTCCATCCCGACCTGAAATTCACCTGGACTGTCTCAGACTCCTCCCTCCCCTTCCTAGACCTTTCCATTTCTATCTCGGGCGACCGACTCAACACAGACATCTATTATAAACCGACTGACTCCCACAGCTACCTGGACTACACCTCCTCCCACCCTGCCCCCTGTAAAAACGCCATCCCATATTCCCAATTCCTTCGTCTCCGCTGCATCTGCTCCCAGGAGGACCAATTCCAACACCGCACAGCCCAGATGGCCTCCTTCTTCAAGGACCGCAGATTCCCCCCAGACGTGATCGACGATGCCCTCCACCGCATCTCCTCCACTTCCCGCTCCTCCGCCCTTGAGCCCCGCTCCTCCAACCGCCACCAAGACAGAACCCCACTGGTTCTCACCTACCACCCCACCAACCTCCGCATACAACGTATCATCTGCCGCCATTTCCGCCACCTCCAAACGGACCCCACCACCAAGGATATATTTCCCTCCCCTCCCCTATCAGCGTTCCGCAAGGACCACTCCTTTCGTGACTCCCTTGTCAGATCCACACCCCCCACCAACCCAACCTCCACCCCCGGCACCTTCCCCTGCAACCGCAGGAAATGTAAAACTTGCGCCCACACCTCCACACTCACTTCCCTCCAAGGCCCCAAGGGATCCTTCCATATCCGCCACAAGTTCACCTGTACCTCCACACACATCATCTATTGCATCCGCTGCACCCGATGTGGCCTCCTCTATATTGGTGAGACAGGCCGCTTACTTGCGGAACGCTTCAGAGAACACCTCTGGGCCGCCCGAACCAACCAACCCAATCACCCCGTGGCTCAACACTTTAACTCCCCCTCCCACTCCACCGAGGACATGCAGGTCCTTGGACTCCTCCACCGGCAGAACACAACTACACGACGGCTGGAGGAGGAGCGCCTCATCTTCCGCCTGGGAACCCTCCAACCACAAGGTATGAATTCAGATTTCTCCAGCTTCCTCATTTCCCCTCCCCCCACCTTGTCTCAGTCGGTTCCCTCAACTCAGCACCGCCCTCCTAACCTGCAATCCTCTTCCTGACCTCTCCGCCCCCACCCCACTCCGGCCTATCACCCTCACCTTGACCTCCTTCCACCTATCCCACCTCCATCGCCCCTCCCCCTAGTCCCTCCTCCCTACCTTTTATCTCAGCCTGCTTGGCTCTCTCTCTCTTATTCCTGATGAAGGGCTTATGCTCGAAACGTCGAATTCTCTATTCCTGAGATGCTGCCTAACCTGCTGTGCTTTGACCAGCAACACATTTGCAGCTTTGGGAACCCTTGCCATTTGTTATTAAATTCTCCTCCCTCTCTGACAACATAAACCCCGTAGTTTTCCATTGATCTTTAGTTCCAAAGAAATCATTGGACTCAAAGTATAAATTTTATTTCTCTCTCCATAGGTGCTACCAGACACTCTGTCTTTCTCTACCACTTTCTGTTTTTATTTCATATCTCCAGCGACTACAGTATTTTGCTTTTACCAGCATAAGAATAGAATAATACATAATGGTTTGCATACTGCTGATTGGATAAGCTAATTTTTAAAATTGGAGGATAGAACAAAGCAAAAGAATTTGTGTCATATGCAGTAATATTCTATGCAGGGTTTCTATTATTCTGGATCAGTGGTGCTGGAAGAGCACAGCAGTTCAGGCAGCATCCAACAAGCAGCGAAATCGACGTTTCGGGCAAAAGCCCTTCATCAGGAATAAAAAGGAATAAAAGGGTTTCTATGATTCTAATTGAAAGACTGTGGATGCTGTAAATCAGAAACAAAAACAGAAGTTACTGGAAAACCTCATCAGGTCTGGCAGCATTGGTGGTGAGAAATCAGAGTTAACATTTTGGGGGCCTCAATTCTGAGGAAGCATCTCTGGACCTGAAATATTAACTGTGATTTCTCACCACTGATGCTACCAGACCTGCTGAGCTTTTCCAGCGACTTCTGTTTTTGAATCTGTGATTCTATATGAGGATCAAATGTCATCTTGAGAGTCAGCAACCCAGGACCGTTTTCCAAGAGCATCTCAGACTTGAAACTAAACCTCCTGGACATGTAAGCGACATAGGAAATAATAAGCAGTTGAGTTGATGGTAGTTCACAATGAACAGCATGACCGTAGCCAGATAACTCTGGAAGCCAATAGAACCAAATGATGGATTGGGCCCATGTGTTAGTTATTATTAACTGATTAGCTGCACAATTATCTATGTGAGCAGTAATACCTGTTTTCAATTTTACTTATCCTCCTCATATCTGAGGAAAGATATTCTGACGTCAAAGGTAGTCCAGAGAATGTTAACTAGGTTAATTCTGGATATAGAAGGCTTATCTTTTGTTGCCAAGTTGAGTAGTTTTGGCTTGCACTGATTGTCATTTAGAAGAATTGAGAGACCTTTATTGAAACATATGTGATTCTTAGTGGGCTTGACAGAGTTGACATGGAGAAGTATAATCCCAGAGTGAGGGCTCATCCATTTAAGCCAGAGAAGTCAATGAATTCTTTACTGCAGAGGGTTGTTAAATCTTTCTCAGTCTTGAATATTCTTCTAATCAGCAAGGGAATTGAAGGTGATGGGGATAAGGTAGGAAAGTGGAGTTGAGGTTTATCACTGAATATCACACTGAATATGATCCCACTGAAAGGTGGAACCGACCTGATGGGCCAAATGGTCTCCTTTTCTTCCTGTGTCCTAAGGTTTTATGGATTACAACATCAATTGTTTCAGCTAAGTTCTTGTTTTAGTGTTGTCTTTCCAGTCAGCCCCTTTTCCAATCATCTGTCTATTGTTCAGCAATCCACCCCTGCCTTCAAGTCCATGAATTTTCGCTACATTGTTTTCTCAGTAAGTAAGGGAATAAATAGTCTTAACATTTTGGGGGCTGAAGTAGGTGGAAGTTGTGTTTGACTTACTTTCCTCCTCTGAATATATATTTAACCCTGATTTTTTTCATGAACGTGTTGGATGAATGGAATTCAGGTTCTAACCTATTCATCTTCTGATGCTTGTTTGTGTCTGTGAGGACACATTAGATTGATTCCAAAGATGAGGGGTTTGTCTTATAAAGAGAGATTTAGCAGCTTAGGCCCACACCATCTGGAGTTTATAAGAATGAGAGGAGATCTTACTGAGGTATGTAAGAAACAACATCATTGAAAAACAATGATCATGAGGATGATCAGTGTCTTGTTCAAGGCATCACCAGAAGTGCAAAAAATGTCCAGCAGAGGGAGCTGAGTACTATGAATGTGAAAGAGTAGGTCACTGCAAAAAATATTGCAGATCAGCACCTTCTAAATCACCAGAGGTCCCACAAAAATGTACTGACAGAGGGAAATCATTTGAGAAAAAGATCAAAAAAGAAAACCAAAATTACTAAGTGAAGTCAAAGCGGGCTGGCAGAGTTTCATCAGTCTGATGATCTGGCATTTCATAAGAAATACAGGGTCTCAACAAAGTCATTAAGGTCTTCAAAATTTCCAGAAATACCTTGAGAAAGGCTAACAATAAGTGTATTCAACCTGAATAAGGAATGAGGGAAGACACATTTAGTCCTGGTAGACAAATACTCAAAATGGATTGAAGTTTGAAGACTTCATGCAGTTACAGCAAAGTCAGTGCTGAGAGCAAACTGAAATAAGTTTTGCATGGTTTTCCAGAGGAAGTAGTTTTCAGCGAGTGGCTTCAATTTGTGAATTAAAAAGTTCAGGAAGCTCATAGCATAGGCAGGTTTATTAATAGATGATAAGTCCTCCATTTCATCCTCAGTCCAATCGAGAAGCAGAAAGGATAATCAAGACCATAATATTGCTAGTGTTTAAGATTGTGGATTGGAAATTAGCATGGCACAACTAAAGAACAGCATCATTCAACAATGAATAAATATTGGTAAATCAACTCTTGGGAAGAAGCTTTATCTAGAAATACCATTGTTGAAGTGACATTTCAAGACAAATATAACATCGTAGGACCATAAGAAGGTCAAGGAGAAAGTAACAGAAATGGTATCATTTGATGGAAGGGCCAAAAACACTGTCAACTTTGATACCAGTTCATAAGGTTCTGGACAAGTTGACAAACAGAGGCAACAATCCTAAAAGAAACAGAATGTGTGACATTATACATAGCCCATGAATGAAATATTTCTGAAACAAAGGTAGTGGCCTTACTTGAGCCAGGAAACAAGACCGCAGGTTGTAGGGGAGACATATCTGTAACACATCAAAGACGGCACAGAATGGTACAGTAATGCTACGAATGGTGCAGAGGCATCACTCTCATTTGGAAATCAAGGGTACGGATCAGGATGACCAATCGGACTTACAATTTGTTTCTACCTCTGAGATTTAGATTTTCAAAAATGGTGTGGGATAAATAAGAATAATGATGCTAAGTTTAATACTGACAATGTCATTTAAAAAAATACTGGAATTATATAAACTAAACCAAGGGGACACATGGGGATATGTAGTATAATGGAATACGGCTAATATTATTGAAGTTCAACCAGCAGAACAGGCCAAGAAGAAGCAAATAATGGAATGGGATTAAAAACTACACTAGAAACCTATAATGCAAACACTTGTAAATATATATAAAAGTGTAAATAACAAACATTATAGTACTGAAGTAAGAGAGAAAGAGAAGGAATTGATTAACCAAAATAAGGATAAATTCAGAATACTAGAGTCCAAGAAGAATGGCAGATTTGTAGAAAAAGGAGTAACATTAAGAAGACACCCAATGCCTAGAGAAACCAGAGACAGAGCAATGTGTTCATAAAGCTTACTGAAAACAAGAATCCTCTTAAACCATGCTGTCAGCAGTGTTTAAAGCAATCTGCACCTCATAAAGGCAAAACAAACTATGGCTGCAGAAAGCAGAGTCGGGAAGTGAATAGATTTTGAAGAACTTTTTCAAGGGGGCTCAACTTGCTAGAAAAAATGCACTTTCTGTTAACATACTCTGGAGAAAGGAGAGACATCCATGACTTAAGATATATCCTCAGAAGGCATTGTGAAGAGGCATTGAAGGAAGTAAATGCCAGGAGTGTCTCTTCAAGACCATGGATACAGCACAGAAAGAAGCAATCTGACACAAGTTGTGAAGTTCAATTCTCAAATGGCATATTACCCCAACTGCATCATGAGACTTATTGCTTCATTTCGCCCCCATCATCTACATATCAACAATTTGTATCAATCAATTGATATGGTCTGTCTCACCCTTACATAACTGGCACAGCTGCAAAGCTAACATCTACAACTCATGAAACTATTCAACCATGGCAGCAGCCACATCACCCCAAGAATGTTACAGAGAACCTATAGTAACACTTCACTCTTTTTGGCTGGATGTTGGAGTGTGTACAGGAAGAATCAGTGAAGGACTGGAAGGCAAGTGTTCTTGTATGCTTTAACACCACGGAGGAGTTGGTGCTTTAACGCCATGGAGGAGTTGGTGCTTTAACACCATGGAGGAGTTGGTGCTTTAACACCATGGAGGAGTTGGTGCTTTAACACCACGGAGGAGTTGGTGCTTTAACACCACGGAAGAGTTGGTGTTTTAACACCACAGAGGAGTTGGTGCTTTAACACCACGGAAGAGCTGGTGCTTTAACACCATGGAGGAGTTGGTGCTTGAACACCATGGAGGAGTTGGTGCTTTAACACCACGGAGGAGTTGGTGCTTTAACACCACGGAGGAGTTGCTGCTTTAACACCATGGAGGAGTTGGTGCTTTAACACCACGGAAGAGCTGGTGCTTTAACACCATGGAGGAGTTGGTGCTTGAACACCATGGAGGAGTTGGTGCTTTAACACCACGGAAGAGCTGGTGCTTTAACACCATGGAAGAGTTGGTGCTTGAACACCATGGAGGAGTTGGTGCTTTAACACCAGGGAAGAGTTGGTGCTTTAACACCATGGAAGAGTTGGTGCTTGAACACCATGGAGGAGTTGGTGCTTTAACACCAGGGAAGAGTTGGTGCTTGAACACCATGGAGGAGTTGGTGCTTTAACACCAGGGAAGAGTTGGTGCTTGAACACCATGGAGGAGTTGGTGCTTTAACACCAGGGAAGAGTTGGTGCTTTAACACCACGGAAGAGTTGGTGCTTGAACACCATGGAGGAGTTGGTGCTTTAACACCACGGAAGAGTTGGTGCTTGAACACCATGGAGGAGTTGGTGCTTTAACACCAGGGAAGAGTTGGTGCTTTAACACCACGGAAGAGTTGGTGCTTGAACACCACGGAAGAGTTGGTGCTTGAACACCATGGAGGAGTTGGTGCTTTAACACCACGGAGGAGTTGGTGCCAGCTATTTTCATTGGCTGTATCGAAGGGATAAACGATAATGGTCTGTAATTTTGAAAACATCCAAACTCTGCTGTGTCCTAGCTCACACCAAGCACATCCGTCCATCAATGTAAATAGCCAAGCAGTAACGTTGCCATTGGGCTAGTAATCCAGAACCCCAGGCTAATGTACTGCTGACATGGGTTCAAATCCTATCATTGTGAAATTGGAATTCAATAAAAATCTGGAATTAAAACCATGCTGAATTGTGACCATGTCACCATTGTTGGGTGTTGTAAAAATTTGTGTCCCTCAGTGAAGAGTATGTGCCAGAGCTGAAAATGTGTTGCTGGAAAAGCGCAGCAGGTCAGGCAGCATCCAAGGAGCAGGAGAGTCGACGTTTCGGGCATGAGCCCTTCTTCAGGATGCTGCCTGACCTGCTGCGCTTTTCCAGCAACACATTTTCAGCTCTGATCTCCAGCATCTGCAGTCCTCACTTTCTCCAAGAGTATGTGCCATCCTTGCATGGTCTAGCCTACATGTGAAACAGATGCACAGCATTGTGGTTGATTCTTAAGTGCCCTCTGAGCTATTAGGGATGGACAATATTTGCTGGCCTAGGCAACAACATCCACCTTCACTGAATTAATTTTTTAAAAAGTACAATTTTGAAATGCCTAATTTTAAAAAATTGTTTTTACTTTCCAAATTGCTCCACAGCCTCACTCAATGTAATCTCCTCCAACCCCAAGATTTTCCAAGCTATCCGCTTTCCTCCCATTCTTGGCCCTTGAACATTCCCAATTTTATTTGCTCTATTATTTCAGCTGTTAAAGCCTGAAAGTCTAGAATGACCTCTCACTGCATTTCTAACTAAGGCACTCACTGAAACTACACCATTGATTAGCCTCTTCATCTGCCCGATTATCTCCTTATGGGGTGTCATGAGGTTTAAAAGTTTGTTTAATAATACTTCTGTGAAATGTTTCAGATGTTTTATTACATTAACGACACTATGAGCTGTTAACTGCTACATACCTAATCCTCTTCCTTGCTTCCCACTTTTTCCACACCTTCTCTTCTGACTCATAAG
This sequence comes from Hemiscyllium ocellatum, assembly GCF_020745735.1. Lineage (NCBI taxonomy): Eukaryota > Metazoa > Chordata > Chondrichthyes > Orectolobiformes > Hemiscylliidae > Hemiscyllium > Hemiscyllium ocellatum. The sequence goes on from NC_083415.1 coordinate 46,450,068, forward strand.
CTCCCAATAAACACAAAAGCATGTGCTTTCTTCTCTCCCTTCACCATAACCCAATCCTGTCTCTTCTTCATTATCAAATCACAGAAACTGGAAATTCCAGTCAGGGGAAGTTAGGAAGACAGGTAGTGATAATGAGACATTATTACTTGATCTTGTACTTGGAGCCACCTTGGAGACAGAGGTGCCATACACTTTAGGATGGTATGGCAACACAGTCATTGAGCGATTGAGATCTTTTCCAGTGATGAATGTGATCAAGTTTAGATGAAGGCCATGTGGGGAAGTGTGTACACAAAGGCTCTCTGCACCATGAAGAAGCCATGTGTGGTCTCATTCCATTTTCTCAGTCATGTTCAATTCCCACATGAGTGCCAACCTGTGTCTGGAAGCATATGTTAAAAGACTGCCAAAGTACTGCAAGACCAACTTGAGTAGACTGCTTTCTGTAGAGTACTAACATGAGTCTGTGACAAAGAACTGATGGAGGTCGTGGGGTGCTTCACATCTTTTAACATTGAGCTCAGCTGTATGGGTTTATGAGAGGGTGTAGGCTGACGCATTAATTACGAAATGACAGCAGTGACTTTACAACAGTGTTATATACTAACTCTCTGCGCTGCAAGGGTTTTGACATGCATGCCCCGCAAAGATAGTACACAGTTCACTTTCTATTAGAAATATGTGCACACACATTGGACCCCATTTTTGTAATGTTACGTGCTTCAGTTTGTTCCCTCATTGAGTCTGTTGATGATAAGTGCCAGGTTTAGCAACTTAATGTTGGTAGCTGGCAATAAGAATCAAAATTAAAATGAAAATGATACCAGAATGAAAACAGCTTTTAAAAAATGATGGGCATATGTGTCTGTTTCAACGGTTTGACTAACTGAACTAAACAATTGTAACAATTCTAACTTAGATTTCTTTATTACATTTTCCAGTAGTTTACAGCAAGCATTTAAGACTGATGCTGTCTGAGAAAATAACATGAAACAACTCCTTTTTATTATAATATTATTTAATTATCACAGGGACACTATTTAACTGGCATGCACACATGGCCTTTATTCATGTAATGCCAAGCATTAGGTCTAGGTCAAAGAATGGAAAGGGCCATTTTATCGCCAACATTTTACTAGCATTATTATTTCAATTCAGTCAGCCCAATGTCTAATTACTGTTAGAATGCCCTTTAATGCTTTTTTGTCTGCTGTTTTACCTGGGTGCTTATTTCCCTTTGGAGTAAAGATATTCAATTTTTTAAAAATTCTGAATAAAGAACTGACCTGACTTACCTTATAATATTATTGTGAGTTTAGCACATCTCTCCAGCTTAATGCTTTATTACAACCACCATGAGTCTGTGACAAAGGTGCAATTGCAGCAGCAATGAAAAATATTCTCGCATTTAACTTGCATGTGCATTATAGTCTCCTTAAATAGCACTGATGGAGGTCGTGAGGTGCTTCACATCTTTTAACATTGAGCTCAGCTGTATAAGTTTATGACAGGGTGTAAAGTGAAGCATTATTACAGGATAAGAAGCTGGTTTCCTATCACCAAGTCACCATTTATATACAGATGTCAGTCCTTGACTAAAGTACTGCTTCATACACAGTCAGGCACCAGAGTAACAGTATTTATGTCAGCCAGGGCTCCCTGATTGGACCAGGTTAACAGCCACAATTAGGGAACCCATTTTCTATAAGGTCAAGCTGGCTGACCTCATTACAATCACGACATCTCAATAACTATTCCTTCAACATTCCCTCGAAATTATAGCTACCTTGGATTCTCTAATCATTATAACTCTATCCTTATATCTTGATCCTCTTTCAATCTCTCAAGTACAAGCACATTCTTTTGGGGTTATGTTGCTGAGGATTGGAACATGATATTGTAAGTGAGGTCTAAGGAAAGCAAGACAAAGCCCCAATATAAACTCAACAAACTGGAGTGATTTTAACCCTGCTGGGTTGGCAGACATTGGGTGGGTGGGCAGTTATAATGAGCTGAAAGACTGATTTACCTGCTGTTTACTCCCTTCCTGCAGCCTTTGATTTTTCTGGTGGAAACCAGCAATTGCTTTATAAATACAAACTGGGCCCTAAAATGCTATTCTTAAATTTGTCACTTAAGTAGGGAAATCATTGTGAAATTCCTGGAAAGATAGGATGGCATTAGAATATTCCTTTTCATTTTTTAAAACCTTTCATTTTGGGCTCAAGAGGAGCAAGATACCTCCTTCTGTTTGTGCAAGGAAAACTAAAGTCCTTTTATCTTCCCTTTCCTCCCGATGATAATATCCTCCTGAAATTTCCTCCCTTCAACTTGCCCTTCATTTGGTGGAAAAGCAGAAAGTGCTAGGGAAACTAAGCAGGTCTGGCAGCACGTGTGGAGAAAGTAACAGAGTTAATGTTTCAAGTGTGATATGAGTCTTCCTAACATTGTGGGTGATGAGTGTCATACTATTTCAGGATATACGTAAATGCAGGACTTTGTATTTGCACTCAGTTAGTGTGAAAGAGAATGGCAAGGGTTAGTTGTATCAAAACCATGACATGCATTATAGAGCATTCTGTGTTTAGTAGTAAATTGTTCTTAGAAATCTGAGTTAATCTAAGGTATCAAATAAAACATTTTGCAAACAATTTTATTTCATTTATCTCAAGAAGATTGAATATTTAGTCAAACATGCTATATTCTATAAAGGCCCTGATATCATAATATACACTTTTAGAGGATGTAGCAGAGTTTATGGTTTGTAATTAAAATAAAAATGTCGAATCACTCTTATTTTAAAAAATAATTCCTTCATATTGGAATGCCGATTGTGAGACTAACCGTTCAAATGGAGGAGAGAGGAAGACACCAATAACCCAAGGTTTTGGTAAATATTATGTATGGGTAACACCTTAACAAAAAACTAAGGGGTCCATTCTGAATCAATCCATTGTAAAGTGCATAAGTACAGAATATGGGGCCACTACAAGAGTATTAGAGCCTTTATTATGACACATAATACTTAGAGAAAGTACAATGTTCCATATAAAATATAAGTACCAAAACTTGTCGTAGGTATTGTTAGTATCATGTAACTGCTTTTTGTTGCAAAAGGTTTGTTCAGAACTCTTTTCACTCTGTTGCTTTTCAGGAATTTCCATTACTGTTCTTCATGATGAGTAATCAATTATCAACACAATTTATATGGAAGGTCAACAGTATGCTTACATATTTTAAATTGTTCTCATCCTATTAGAATAGCCACATTTTCCAACATACATACAACGTGGTATCAGCCTTTGCTAACTTAAAAGTTCATACAAAACATTTGGAAAACAAAATTGCTACTTAAAGTAAATGGATTGCTGTGTGGTGAACGGTGTGTGCGCTAAATGAAATGTGGTGAGATTTAAAGCAACTACAAGATGTAATTTTAATCGTCCTTATCCTTGGCACCATGCTTCAGAATGCGGGTGAATTCCACATAGTTGAAATTGCTTTTCTTGTCAATTGGTGCTTCTCGGAAAAGTTCATCGACTTCCTCATCTGTGAACCTGTCTCCCATTGTGGTCAGCAGCTCACGCAAGTGGTCTTCATGGATGAAACCTACAGGAGATTGAAATGGTTTACAGACCGTAGTCTTATTATTTGTGCCACCTTTGAGTATCATATTCTATTTAAATTTAGAAAAATATCTTCAGTTTGCAAAACCTGAACTCAATTCACTAAATGTGAGAGTATTGGTCAGCTAACTGGAGTAAAATGCCAAAGACCCAGGTTAGTGAGCTGAGGACATAGGTTCAAATTTCACCACAGTGTACTTGGATTTAAATTCAGTTAATTAAATCTGGAATCAAAAGTTGGTATCTGTAATGTAGACCATGAAAGTAACAGCAGTTGTCATAATACCCTACCTAGCTCACAAATGTCCAATAACAAAAGAAATCTGCCATTCCTACTTGATCTCGCCAACATGTCACTCCAGACAGTACAGTATTGTTAACTCTTAACTGCCCTCTGAAATGGCCTAGTAAGCCTTAATTTTCAGCAGTATTTAGGTGTGAGTAAAGAATGTTGACCCTGCCAGCTCCACTCACATTCAATCAAATAATTTTTTAAAACCCTCCATGTTAAAAGAGTGTTGAGTAACAAAACATTACATTTGTGATAACACAGGTGCATATTAATCTTGAGTTTGACAAATGTGAGACTTGGGAAAATCTGTTCTAAATTTAGAAAAGGGTAACTGTATTGGAATTAAGACAAAGTTGTCAGGACAAGACTGGGAAAGGAATTTAGTGCAAAAGACAGTTGGGGAACAATGACAGACATGGGAGAAAATAGTTAATGATGCACAATAAATATATATCGCAGTGAAGAAGGACAGATGAGAAAGATGAACAGATAAACTGATTATGGTTAACGACAGAATTTAAGGAGAGTATCAAACTGAAAGAAAAAAATATATAATGTGGCAAAGACTACTGGTAAAACAGAAGACTGGGAAAGTTTTAAAAGCTATCAAAGCAAGGCCAAAAACTAACAGATGGAGAAAATAAACAGGGCAAACTAGGAGGTCGTATAAAAACTGAAAATAAAAGCTTCTTTAAATATATAAAAAGCAAGAGACGGGTCAAATAATGAGGAACCAGGGAAATAGCAGAGGAGTTGAATTAACACTTTACATCAGTCTTCACTGTAGTAGACACTAATAGTCATCTAAAAATTCTAAATAATCAAGAAACTAAATTAGGCAAAGGAGGAAATAAACACAATAACTATCATTAGAGAAAACGTTCTAGAGAAACAAATGAGACTAAAAGACAATTAGTAATTCTAGAGATACATCTTCAAGAATGCTTAGACTGTGGAAAATCTGAGAGGATTGGAAACCTGCCAGTTTAACACCCTATTCAAATAGGGAGAGGAGCAAAAACAATCAGATCAGTTTGACAGTTAGGCTTAACATCTGTCATTGGGAAGATGCTAAGAGTCTGTTCAAAAGTATGTAATGGCAGACCATTTAGAAATACATAATATAATCAAGCAGAGTTAAAATGGTTTTCTGAAGGGGAAATCATGCATGAGTTATAAACAACCAAAATACATAAGTTTAACCAGTAGATGTAATATATTTGGTTTTTCAAAAAAGTGTTCAATAAGGTACTAAACAAAGGCTACTTAATATTAGGTTATTCACTTTGGCATGAAGAATAGAAGAACTGAATATTTTTAAATGGAGAAAACTGCAGAACAGAGGAATTTGGGTATCCATGTGCATGAACCACAAAAAGCTGGCATCCAACTTCAGCAGGCGATAGAGTCATACAGCACAGAAACAGACATTCGCTCCAACTCATCTGCGCCAACCAGACATCTCAATCTAACCTAGTCCCATTTGCCAATACTTGGCCCATATCCCTGTAAACCCTTTCTATTCATGTACACTTCCAGATGCCTTTTAAACATCATAATTGTTTTAACCTCCACCACTTCCTCTGTTAGCTTGGTCCATGCATGCACTACCCTCTGCGTGAACAAGTTACCCTTCAGGTTCTTTTTAAATGTTGATCCTCTCACCTTAAACCTATGCCCTCTAGTTTTGGAATCCCTCACCATTGGAAAAACACTTTGGATATTCATTTTATCCATGCTCCTCATGATTTTATAAACCTCTATAAGGTCACTGCTCAGCGGTGAATGCAATGTTGGCCTTTATTTCAAATGTAACAGGGTATAAAATGAGGGAGATTGCTAAAATGGTACAAGGCACTAGTTAGATCACAGTTGGGATACTGTGAACAGTATCAGTCCTTTTATCCAAGAAAGGACATACTAGTATTGGAGACTATCCAGAGAAGGGTCATTAGGTTGATTCTCGTTAATGAAAAGAAGTTGAGTAGGTCGGGCTTGAATTAATTGGAGTTTAGAAGGATGAGAGGTGACCTTATTGAAACATAAGATTCTTAGGCAGCTTGACAGAGTAGAAGTGGAGAGATTATTCCTCCTTGTGAGAAAGTCTAGATGTAATATATTTGGATTTTCAAAAGGGCATAATTTCAGAGTAAGGGGTTGCCCACTTAAGCCAGAGGAATGGAAGAGTTTATTCTCTCTGACCGCAGTCAATCTGTAGAATTCTTTACTGCAAACGGCTGTAGAGGCTGGATTGTTAAGTATATTCAAATCTAAGACAGACAGATCTTTAATGAATAAGGGAATCAAGCATTATGAAGATAAGACAGGAGAGCGGAAGTAGAGGATTATCAGATTAGCCATGATCTCATTGATTGGTAGAGCAGACTTTTTGGGCTGAATGACCTATTTCTGTTCCTACATTTTATAAATTTATGGTTCAAGCCACATAAATCAAGTGAAATTAGATTTCGCCAAGGTCTTACTTCTGGGTCATAGATGACATACTTTACTTGCCCTTCACTACTAGAGAGAGAGGAAGAGATCTATAAAACTCTCCAAAATGTAATCATGACAAGGTTTGATTCCCCCATTCTGGTGGTCAATTCTCTTAGTTTGAGATATCTCCTCAAGGATTTCGTGCTTCTGTACAGTTTTGCAGGTACATTGTTTAGATGGCCCTTATTCTTGTGTGATCCTTTATAGTGTCAACACTACAGGCTTACCAGCTGTGAAGGGTATTATGTTAGGTGGCCCTGTCCTCTTATCATTACCAACTCTTATCAGTCCAATTTAACCAAATGATACCACATAATAACACCATCAGGCAATTTCTTTATTTTCTTAATTTGGGATCTGGAGCCTGAATGGAGTTTACTCACTGACCTGACCTTCACGAGAATGGCAGTCAACTCAAAGCTGAACTTGAACCACAGACCTACATGACTATTGGCTATAGTCTATATAGTTCTATATTACGCAGTTGTTGACTTCATAACATTACTGAACTGCAGGATAGCAAGCAAATCAACAATTTATGTGTGTAAATATATTCTTTTTAATAATAAATGGAAATATGTCCTATTGTGGATACTACCTTTGTCTATCTGCGATGTAAAATTTAGTCGCAACATACCGCAAGCAAAGTTCTTTTTGCATTGCAACAGTAGAAGTATCTATTTAATTGTGCTTAGGGATGATCTATGGTTGTGATAGGCATTGTATAAATGCAAGGCTTTTAATTTTCTATTGTATGTAAACAACTTTTATGTTAAAAACCCTTTCTTGTATGAGATGAGCAGCTTGTATTTCTCAGGTGTATTAATGTAGTCCTTTTTGCAACTTTGATGTGACCATATTTTTGAACTATATGAAAACACTGATCTTCTGCTTATTATTCCATCTGCCTGTCATTCATAGCAGTGTTTTCTTTCAACTGAATGTTACCTCAACAGATAATACAAAGCAACAACAGAACGGGGTGATGCATACTTAATGTCTCGATGAAAAAAAGGCTGCATGGGGGTGGTTAACTCAGTTGGCTAGACAGTCAGTTTACACAGTGTAGAGCGACACCAGTGACTAGCACTGCTACCTCACAGCGCCAGGGACCCGGGTTCGATTCCCGCCTTGGGAGACTGTCTGTGTGGAGTTTGCACATTCTCCCCGTGTCTGCATGAGTTTCCTCCGGATGCTCCGGTTTCCTCCCACAATCCAAAGATATGCAGGTTAGGTGTATTGGCCTTGCTAAATTGCCCATTGTCAGCAAAATATAGTGTAGGGGTCTGGGTGGGATACTCTTCAGAGGGTCAGTGTGGACTTGTTGGGCCGAAGAGCCTGTTTCTATACTGTAGGGGATCTAATCTAATCTAATTTAAACAACATGGGTTCAATTTCTGCACTGGCTGAGGTTACCATGAAAGACTTTACTTCTCAACCCCTCTCATAAGCTGTGATACAGTGACCCTCAGGTTGAACCACCATCAGTGTGTGTGTCTCTCTCATGAGAGAGAAATGATATGTCTGATAAGACTTTCATAACTTTAGAAGTAGATTACGTTACTGTGCTTTAGTATTTGGAGTCAATAGTTAGGAAGCTTAATCTATTGACACACCACTGACATTTTATAATACTTAAACCATTACATTGTTTGAATTGAAAAGTTCAGAATGATTTGAACAGGAGCAATGCTTTCACAAAATAGGATTGTTTTAAACATGTGTACTCAATGAATTATTCTCAATTATTTTTGTGCAGAGGATATCCAAAGAAACCTACTGAAGCATTACATTAAACTTTCACAAGATGATATATACTACTCAATATAACATATCGCTATGAATGGGGATAATTTGATGTTGATAAATAATTAATCTTGCAATAGGTTAAATGCAGAGAAAAATGGAAACTTGATTTAGATAGAAATTGGTAATCTGAGGGATTTGTTCAATTCCCCATATATCTCCCATATAGCCCAGGGAGCTCAGTTCCTAGATTTTTCATTCTGATGAAAGGTTTTAGAAGCAAGGTAAGAAGTAGTGTATTAATAATTTCAACTTTTGTGAATTGTTCTGTGAAGTGCATGTAATTTGTGAATTCAGAATCATGGTTCACAAGCTTTACACATATAACTAGATCACAAAAAGGTATCAAGTTAAATTATTGTTCAGTGAAACTGAATTAAAATTGCAACGGGTTCTCAGGGAATCAAGTTTCCATTGTGCACCTTTACAAATAAGTAACTTGATTGCCAGTTCAAGGGCAAAGTAAGTCTAGTCTGGTATCCTTTCAAAACACCTCAGACAGGAATTATAGACATTTTTAATTAACCTTTTCAGAGATGTTATTACACATGTCTGGATCAGGCTGGACTTGAAACCAGGCCTCCTGGCTCAGGGGTAGAGACACTACAACTGCACCACAAGAGCCCTCAATAAGGAATGGTATTGGTAACAGAATAAATGGGAGGTTGAAATTGTCTAAGAGATCTAAACACTGAATTTAATGGCTGTGTTTCATTATAATTTCTCCTTCTGTTTCACCTGTCAGGCAGTTAAATTGACACCTGGCCAGTAAATGGACTCATTGTTGGGAACAGTCACTGGGAATTGAAAAAGGGGCAAACATTTCAATTGGATTGGCATACAGGTCAAAATGGATAATGGAGGAAGGAGGTTGACAAATGGCATCATGGTAGGAAGAGGTTGGAACATGTGGCTGTTACTTCTCTAAGCCCTTCAAGGAGTGCTGGACTATGCACTATATCACTGTTGGGTTTCTCAATTTGTAAGAAACCCATGCAGCTGAAGTGAATTGTAAATTGAACCCTCAAATGCATTTTTGCAGTGCAGTTTAAATATGCCAATTCAAGCGCACTGCCTTTTTAGGCAGGACACCAGGACAGCCCAAATACTATTAGAAAAAATGACATATTTGGCAGGGTCATCCTGTATTTACTTCTTTAAGTGTACCATTGATCCTCTTTTGTCCTATAGTGTTTAACATCAAGCATTAGGTGGAACTTTGCAGCCATTAAATCATCTTTGTATCATACATAGCCTTTCAATTAGATCCACCTGTTTTTTGCCTCATGAGGTAGCAGAACTCAGGGATATAACTAATAAGAATATTCTCAAATTAGGAAGAATAACAAACAACTTTTAAATAATGACCATTGTTCCTAGGCCTCCTGGTTATTATGATCCTTGTGGTTCTGTAGAAGCCAAGCAATTTCTTCTACTGTCAGCTAAGTATGAGAAATGGGAAATTTATCACACGTCATAATATAGGATGAGTAAGATGTTTTACAGCTGAACTGTCTTAAAATACAACCTGAACATGTAATCAAATTATATGCAATCTGCTGTCAGCCCAGTGATGCTTACTAATCCAAATCTGTTTGAACTGTAGGCAGCTCTCAGCATTTTTCTCTCTCGGAGAGATTCCAGAGATTACTGTCTCTTATTAAAAAGCTGTTTACCTGTTCCTTCTTCATCAAAGCAAGCGAAAGCATTTCGAATGACATCTTCTGGATCAGTGCCATTTAGTTTCTCACCAAACATGGTCAGGAACATGGTGAAGTTAATGGGACCAGGAGCTTCATTCATCATTCCTTCTAGGTACTCATCAGTAGGGTTCTTTCCTGGGCAGAGGGGTTCAAAGTTGAAAGTGAGTTAGCTGTGTTGTTTCATAGACGTCCGTGTACAGTTGAGAGTAGCTGACTATGAAGTAACCGCGTTATTTTGAAGAAGTTGTGCAGAATGTGGAAAATATGCAGCTTAATGTAGCAAAACAGGCTGTATTTAAAATAAGCATCTTCTTCAGCAACATTTGTATTATGTAAATGTATTTTACTAGGTTTCCCTGAATGGTTGTGAATGACACCATAATTAATACGAGCTTTTGACAATTACTAGTTTTATTTCACTGAACTGTTAATTTATGCCAGACAAACAACACAAACATAGAGTCATTGAGACCTACAGCACGGAAACAGACCCTTCATTCCAACTTGTCCATGCCTACCAGATATCCTAATCTAATTTAGTCCCATTTTCCAGCACTTGGCCCATATCCTTCTAAACCCTTCCTATTCATTTACCCATCCAGATGTCTTTTTAAATGTTGTAATTTTACTGGCCCCACCATATCCTCTGGCAGCGCATTCCATATGTGCACCACCTTCTGTGTGAAAAGTTGCCCTTAGGTCTCTTTTATATCTTTCCCCTCTCGCTCTAAACCTATGCCCTCTAGTTCTGGACTTCCCCACCCCAGGGAAAAAACCTTGTCTATTTATCCTATCCATGCCGCTCAAGATTTTATAAACCTCTGTAAGGTCACCCCTCAGTCTCCAATACTCCAGGGAAAACATCCTCAGTTTATTCAGCTTCTCTCTGCAGCTCAAATCCTCCAACCCTGGCAACATCCTTATAAATCTTTTCTGAACCCTTTCAAGTTTCCAATAGGAGGTAAACCAGAATGTTTTTGTATTCACTTTTATGATGTGGAGGTTGCTGGCTGGGCCAGCATTTATTGACTATCCCATGTTGCCTTTGTATAATGATTGGAACCAGGTGGATCTTACTGACTACAAGATCATTAATTGGTGTTGATAATCTGGGTCAATCATGGAGCCCAGGCTGACTGATATAAACAGGGGATTCAGAATCTCCTCACTCCAGGGACTGACTTGCAGCTGGCTAGCTACAGCCAATATATTGTGCACATGTAAATAAAGGGTGACTTGGTGATGCGATACCAGCCTCTGTGAGTTATTTCAGTTTGAAAAGGGGATGGTGAGCTGCTTTCTTGAACTACTGCAGCCCATTTCATGTAGTTAGACCCATAATGCTATTAGTGAAGGAGTTCCAGAATTTTGATGCAGTAACACTGAAGGAATGACAATATATTTCCAAGTCAAGATGATGAGTTGCTTAAAGGGAAACTTTTAGGGGCGGTGTTTCCAACTATCTGTTGCCCTTGTCCTTCTAGGTGATAGTGTTCATAGGTTTGGAAGGTGCTGTCTAAGAAGCATTTCTGAAGGTGAATTTCCGTAGTGCAGCTTATAGATAGTACACAACGCTATGACTGAGTGTTGGTGCTGCGGAAAGTGGATGTTTATGGATGTGGTGTCAATCAATTGGGCTGCTTTGTGCTGGATGATGTTAAGCTTTATGAGTATTGTTAGAGCTGCACCCATCCAGGCAAGTGGGAAATATTCCATCACACTCCTGACCTGTGCCTTATAGATGGTTTTTGGCTGTGGGAGTCTGGAGGTGAATTACTCTCTGCAAGACTCCTAATCTGTTCTTATTGCCTCAATATTGAAACAACTAATTTGGTTCTGTTTCTGGTCAACAACCCACAGGATGTTGAAACTGGGCAATTCAAAAATCATGATGCCATTGAATGTCAAGAGGTGCTGGTAATTGCCACTTGTCAGCCAAAATCTGGATATTGTCCTAATTTGAGCATGGACTACTTCAGTATCTAAGGAATTGTGAATGGTGCTGAATGTTATACTATCAATAGTGAACATTCCCCACTTCTGACCTTATGATGGTGGGAAAAAGTCATTAATGAAGCAGGTTAAGATGGATGGGCCTAGGGCACTACCTGGAGGAGACCCTACAGAGATATCCTCGAGTGGAGATATCTGACCATGATCCCAATCTTCCTCTGTGTTAGGTATGACTCTAATCAGTGGAGAGTTTCCCACTGATTCCCGCTGATCCCAGTTTGGCTAGAACTCCTAGGTGACACACTCATGTTCAAATATGGCCTCGATGTCAAGGACTGTCACTCCCACTTCACCTCTGGAATTCAGCTCTTTTGTCCATGTTTGAACCAAGCCTGCAATGAGGTCAGGAGCTGAGTGACCCTGGCGGAACTCAAACTGATCATCACTGAGCAGGTTATTGCTGAACAGGTGCTGCTTGATAGTACTGATTACTTTACAGTGTGGAAACAGGCCCTTTGGCCCATCAAGTCCACACTGACCCGCCGAAGCGCAAACCACCCATACATTTACCCCTTACTAACACTACGGACAATTTAGCATGGCCAATTCACCTGACCTGCACATCTTTGGACTGTGGGAGGAAACCGGAGCACCCGGAGGAAAGCCACGCAGACACGGGGAGAATGTGCAAACTCCACACAGTCAGTCACCTGAGGCGGGAAGACACCTTCCATCACTTTACTGATGAATCAAGTGTAAACTGATAGGACAGTAATTGATCAAGTTGGATTTGTCCTGCTTTTTGTGTCCAGGACATACCTGGACAGTTTTCCACATTATCAGATAGATGCCAGTGTTGTAATTATACTGGAGTAGCTTAGATAGGGGAGTGGCTTGTTTTGGAGCACAAATCTTAAGTACTACTGACAGAATGCTTTCAGGGGCCTTGTCTTTGCAGTATCCAGTGCCTCCAAACATTTTTGATGTCACATGAAGTGGATCAAATTGCCTGAAGACTGGTATCTGAAATGCTGGGGACCACTTGAGGAGGCCGAGATGGATCAACCGCTCGGCACTTCTGCCTGAAGTTTGTTGCAAAAGTTTCAGCTTTATCTTTTGTGCTGGTGTGCTGGGCTCTTCCATATTTGCGGAGCTTCCTCCTTCAGTGAGTTGTTTAATCACCAACTGCCATTCACAACCGGATGTGGCAGGACTGTTGAGTTTAGATCTGATCTATTGGTAGAGGGATTACTTAGCTCTGTTTATCACTTGCTGCTTATGCTTATATCACATGCAGTAAATCAAATGATGTGAATTTTTAGTTATATTTTACATTCCAATTCCCCAACTCTGAATATAGGACATGTTTAAAGTTTTGGTATATAAAGATGATTTCAGGGTTTTAGCTGGGCACTTAGAAAAACGCACCATGATTGCTAAGGATCAGTATAATTTTCTGAAAAGGAATTTATGTTTAACCAATTTAATAGATTTCTTTGGTGTAATATGTGATATGGATAAGGTGGGTGGGTGGAATTGGGGCTTGTAAATATACTGTTTTCGCTTTTCAGAAGGTATTTGATAAGGTGCCAGATCAAAGATGATTGTACAAAGTAGGAGCACATGTTCTACGAGGTAACCTACTAGCATGGATAGAAGACTAGCAGCTGGCAAAAATCTGAGAGTGTGCACTAATGGGTCACAAAAGTCTTTTGTGGCGTACTGCCAGTGTCTCTACATCTGAGCCAGGAGGTTCGGGTTCAAATCCCACCTACTCTCGAAGTGTGTGCTAAAATCTCTGAACAGGTTAATTCTAAAATATCTACATAAATAGCCATTGTCTGATTGGCGGAATGTGCTGAGTGGAATCCTGCAGATGTCAACCTTTTACAATTTACATCAATGATTTGGACAAGGGGAGTGAAGGCCTGGTAACACAGATGATAAAGAATGATAAGAATACATATTATGCACATGACATAATGAGTTCATTAGCATATATGGATAGGCTGAATGAGAGGGCAATGTCAGTAATGTGATAGAATATTCCCCACTTGCCTGATGAATGCAGCTTCAACAACAAAAAAAAATTCAAAACCATCCTGAATAAAGCAGCCTGGTTGATGGGCACAAATCCACAGACTTTCACACCTTTCCAGCTGATGAACAGTAGTAGCAATGTGTGTAATCTACAAGATGCACAGCTGAAATACACGGCAGCTGGTTATACAGCTCCTTCCAAACCCATGACAGCTAACACTTAGATGGACAAGCAGATCCATGGAAATGCCACCACCTGCAAGTTCCTCTCCAAGCCACTTACTATTCTAAGAAATATATCATCGTCCTTTCAATTGTCATAAAGTCAAAATCCTGGAACTTATGGATGGACCTGAACCAAATAGACTGTAGTGGTTCATGAAGGCTGCTCACTACTACCTTCTCAAAGGCAATTACAGATGGTCAATAAATGGCTCAGCAACGGAGCACACAACCTTTAAATGAATCAAACAAAGGTAAAATCAGTGCATGAGTCACAGTTAGTATGCAGGTACAGCACTTAATCAAGAAAGCATATAGGATGCTATCCTTCATTATAAAAGAATGAACACAAAAGTAAGGATGTTAAGCTTCAATTATGCGGAGTTAAAAATCACATAACACCAAGTTATAGTCCAACAGGTTTATCTGGAAGCTTCAAAATAAACCTCTTGGACCATAACCTGCCGTTGTGTGATTTTTAACTTTATCCACTCCAGTCCAACACCGGATCCTCCACATCAGTTATGCTGGGTTTTACTGAGACCATATTTCAAATACTATGTGCAGTTCTGTCCTTATTTAAGGAAGGATTTAAATTTTTTTGAGGAAATTCAAAGGAGATTTATTCGATTGATACCTGAAATGAGTGGGTTGTCTTATGAGGAAAGGTAGGACATGCTGGGCTTGTTTTCACTGGAGTTTAGATAAGTGAGAGGTTATTTGATTAAAGAGTACAAGGTTCTGAATTATCTTGACATAGTTGACTTGGAAAGGATGTTTACTCTAGCATGTGAGTCCAGAGCTAGGGGGCATTCCTTTAAAATTAAGTGTCACTCTTCTAGGATAGGGATGAGAATTGTTTCTCTCATAGGGTTGTGTGACACTGGAACTCTCTGCAACAGAAGGCAGTGGAAGCGTTTTATGGTAGAGGTGGATTGCCTATTGTTAGACAACAGAGTTGGAGATTATCAGAGTGGACAGGAACGTGGAATTTGAAATGCAAACAGATTTGCCATGATCTCATAGAATGTCAGAGCAGACTCAAAGGGCTGAAAGGTCTGCTACTGCTTCCCATTTCATAAGTTGATTAACAAAATGTAGACCATAATTCCCATTGAAGTGCTCTATATTTTAGGAGACAATTCATGTCTTTACCGAGAGAAGCCAACATGTCGTGCAGATCTTCCTTGTCAATGAAACCATCCCGGTTTTGGTCTATCATGTTGAAAGCCTCTTTGAACTCTTGGATCTGTGACTGATCAAACATTGCAAACACATTGGAAGTCGCGCGCTGAGGGCGCTTCTTTGCGGTCTTTGCCTTTGCTCTTTTGCTGGACATACTGATGTCTTAGTGGCCTAAATAAAGAGGGCAGAAGTTAAAGGCTTCATTTTAAAGAAAACATCTGAAGTAATAGCCAGGCTATGTCATATCAATGTCATATTTTAATAAATTTAGATCAGTTTAATGGGTAAAAGAGAATTAATGTATGAACGCTGTTAAATTGAATCCATAAAGGAGTTAAGCACACCACACACTCATTCAGCAGCATTCCCTGGATGGTAATTACTAGGATTAATCTCTTAATTAGTGAAGCGCTTCAAACCAGCAACTTGGATTAGGTGATTCTCACCATATTATAACATTACACAATACAATTAAAATTCATGCTGTTTCTCCTAGAAGTTAAAGATTTTGCTGAAAATAATTAACTGGTTTCATTTTCAATTCATTATTAAACTCTGAGTTATCAGAAGAATGGTCACTTTTAAAATCAAATCTTTTTGAAACTAAGTGGAACGCTAATGGAGTTCAGAAAGCCGATTTTACAACAAAATACTTGATGTTGGAAGATATTTCTGTTTAAAAAATTATGTTGTCTTTACCCAGCTTTACTGAATCCAGATTAGTGATTCTCATTAAAAGGTTAATTTACTTTCTGGTATTTTAATACATGGTTTAGAAAGATTGCAATTTGGAGAAGTACATATATACTCTTAGGATAATTAATTATTACATTTGTAAATACTGTAACTTTTTAGTTTCCTGGATTTTAGCTGTGGATTGAAATGGGAAAAAGGCTGATTTAAAACCAAGGATTATTGAAGAATTGCTGCAATTTTGAAAAGCAAGTTACCTGACACTCTTTGTAAGTGTTGCTTACACAGCTGTTTGTTCAAGCAAAGGCGAATGTTAGTCCAGTCGAACTGGAACCAAAGGGCTGTGAATGAATGGATTTGGTCAGCAACAAGTTGTTGGTCAATGAATTGGCGACCAGGTAACGATGACAACAGCCCTCTGCCTGCTAACAATTGTATCCCAGATAACTGAGCAGCTTGCAGGTATGAATGTCTGGGGAGATACCATCAGATTTCTGTCCCCCTCTCTGTAGCAAAAACCACCTCAAGCCTGAAGAAAGTCAGAATATTTCCTCCCAGCTGTTGCTATCAGCTGTGTTTTTCAATCACAAACGTGAAGCAATCACCCAGTGCTTCCTGTAAGCAAATGAAAGTATCTGGAGAAGGATGATTAAGGAGCAGCAGGTCCTGACAAGCTGAAAGAATAATTTCAGTGAAAATTAGTGTGATTCAGTGAAATTCAGTGATTATTTCAACTGGAGAGAGGGACCTTTGAATTGCCTTTTTATTTTTGCCCTTTGCCCAAAATAAACATTTTTTTTCTGTCTATGTCTGGGTGTATGTGTGTTGGGGAGAGTTTATAAGGGCAGGGAGGGGGAGTGGGTTGTTTAGAATTTCACAAGATAATATGTGATGGTTCATAATTGTATCCCTGTAGTTAGAATGCATTTATTTTTAATAAATAGTAATTCTTGTTACCAATTGAAACCTGCCCATGCTTTCTGTCAATATGGGTCTAAATGACAGGGTTTGTGGAATTGAGGAATGTGTATGTTATTTAGCATCTTTATATTTTAAAACACTTCCAGGCATTGCAGGGGCTTGATTCCCAGCATACTATCCCTGAGAAACATATCACACTATTGGAACATTCTATGGTAGATTTTAATAACCTGTGGAGAATAAGATTCAATCTTGTCCAATTATAGCCACTATCTATAGAATTTATATAATATTAAAATAACTAACTGATTCTAAAGTTCCACATCATGGGTGAGCTATTCTTATAATCAGATTCTTGTTCATTTTGATATTCATGGAGAAACACTCAGTTGTGCATTTATACTTCCTGCATGGCCCTGAGCTAAAATCTGTGACTGACACATCCTGGATTAGGTCAAGATTTGATTTCAAGGTTTTGCAGTGCTAGCTGAGGCAGTGGAGGATACAGCTGGCTGCTGCATCCCTAGCTGAGGGAAGGGAGGATTCTGCAGTGTTTCGGGTTATCAGGATAATACCTCTTGGCACTGCATCAATGGAGAGCAGTTGAGTGAAGCCTCCCTGCTAAAGTCAAATCTTTTAAAGTGGTTACGGAGGAAACACATTTCACTTTGTAGTGATCTATAACTTTACTGCAACTTTCTTCACCCAACAGTCTGGAGGTGGAAATAGAAGGAAGAATTATGTTCAGACACTTTGCTTTTGTTCTCCCTTTTACCCTTTGTTTTTTGTTTTGTTCTTTCTTTTTGAAAGTTCTCATCTACTCCTTAATCCCAAACAGTTTTGGTAGACTGGTTAATTATCGGTTGAGATGCCAACCTGATGACCTTCATCCTGTCCTCCACATACGCAGTTTGAATGGTAGACAATCATGATAGGACACTTTGGCCCTTTATATGTCACAACATAAGGGCAGCACGGTGGCACAGTGGTTAGCATTGCTGCCTCACAGTGCTAGAGAGCCAGGTTCAATTCCTGCCTCAGGCACCTGTCTGTGTAGAGTTCACATTCTCCCTGTGTCTGCATGGGTTTCCTCCAGGTGTTCCGGTTTCCTCCCACAGTCCAAAAATGTGCAGATTAGGTGAATTGGCCATGCTAAATTGCCCGTAGTGTTAGGTGAAGGGGTAAATGTAGGGGAATGGGTCTGGGTGGGTTGCTCTGTGGAGGGTCAGTGTGGGCTTGTTGGGCCGGAGGGCCTGCTTCCACATTGTAAATAATCTAATTTAATAATGGGGCGGTGTGGTTACCCCACTATCACTATGACACAGATTTAGGATTGAATATGGACTGTCTGATCTGCTTCATTGGCTAAAGCAATGGGAGAACTAAAAAGTCCAGTTTTCTGTGCTAAGGTTGATTATAGATGCTGTCAGACTTCCATATTTAACAAATTGAAAAAATATACATATTTGTTTTTCTTTTCCCCTTTAAGCTGTTCAAAATGTAAAAACAGAACATTTATTTTAAATGTCAAGTTAGGTCTGGAGCCTGACTGGGTTTGAGGTCCATTTTTAATCATACTCAATTGCACTTTTCATTAACAGTAATTTGTTTCAAATGAAATTGCCAGGATTATTTATTACAGCATTAGTTTCACTTCAATTCTACAGCTGTCTCCCATTAGAAGAGACTTTGAAAGAGTGGCTTACTTCATGTCAAAAAGAATCAAGCATTAATCAGCTATCTCTAGGCCAAAACTGAAAGCCAGAAAGAAAATCAGAAAGAAACTGTTGTTCACTTGATTTATCTTCATTATTCATGATTGAAACTGTCCTTTACAAGTTAAGTATCTGAAATTTCTTTTTAAATCTACTCACTTAGAGTGTATTTTAAAGACCCCAAACAAGTTGGTTTCAAAAATTCTGTTATTGGTGAAATATTTACTAAACTATATTAAGCTTCAGTTTGCAATAGTAACTATCATACGACCAGTATGACTAGATTACTTGTAGTGCAGAAACAGGTCCTTTGGCCCAATAAGTCCACACCGAACCTCCGAAGAGTAACCCACCCACATTTACCCCTGACTAATGCACCTAACACAACGGCAATTTAGCATGGCCAATTCACCTGACCTGCACATCTTTGGACTGTGGGAGGAAACCGGAGCACCCAGAGGAAACCCATGCAGACACGGGGAGAATGTGCAAACTCCACACGGACAGTCACCCAAGGCTAGAATTGAACCTGGGACCCTAGTGCTGTGAGGCAGCAATGCTAACCACTGAGCCACTGTGCCACCCCCATACGTGTTCCAGTACATTTTTCTAAACTAGATAGAAACAGCCTTTGACACTTGATAGGTAAATGCACCATATATGGTACTCAGACGTACCACCCAGATTTAATTCCTGGTCTGCACTGAGTTAGCTGATCTGTATGTGGATAACAGAAGAATGCTTCATTGAATACTTCAATGCCATTTGGCTAGGCAGGAGGAAAAAAGTAAATCAAATTAAAACTGAGCCCAGTTCCTGCTCCAGTTCAGTTTTCACTAATCTCTGCCGAAAGCATACCTGTGTGGAAATCACGGAAGTACAAAATCAGATCTTGAGCTATGCTTCACATTGTAGTTGAATAACCGACTGACTTTCATTGTTTAAACTCATAAGAACAATCAATTGAGTAAGCTATCAAAGTGCAATTTGTGCACATGAAGCCACGTCTAAAACAAAGCACCAATGCCTTCAGAGGATTGTGCACATATGGTGCAAATCATGGTAAGGATACAGTGGGAGCACAATTCACTAGGAATGATTAGAAATTTACAAATAACTACAAAATGAGGTACAGCATTCTGAATGATGATTTACTGTGATCATAATATTCAACGCAACGAGTATCCACACTGCATGCTATATTACCCTTGTCCTTCTGCTAAACTGGACCATTAAGACTATAAAACATAGGAGCATAGGTTAGGCCCTTCAGCTCATGGAGTTTGATCTGCCATTAAATGAGACCTTGGCTGAACTAATAATCCTTCACTTCACTTCCTTGCATTTTTCCCATAACCCCTGGATTTCCCTAATCTTCACCGAGGATTAGATACGATGTATCTAATATTTCCAAGGAACAGGAAATTCGACGTTTCGGGACAGAGCTGATGAAGGGCTCTGGCCCGAAACGTCGAATTTCCTGTTCCTTGGATGCTGCCTGACCTGCTGTGCTTTGACCAGCAACACATTAATCCTACCAAACCTATTTCGTTTTGTCAGTCACAAGAGATCACATGGTGATGGGGAGTATCAAACCAAATTTTTAAAATTTCTGGATATGCTTCTGGATGTGATTATTGTCACAATACTGGTCCTTTTTACAAGGTTAATATGTCCTTGAGTTTTTTTTTCAGAGAAGTTCGAATGACCCAAGGTTCCAAGTGGGCTGGGTTTGAAGGTTTTATTAGGGTCCTTCTTGTTTACCCTAACGGACAATACCGCCGGCCTAAGAATTTCATGTCTTAAAAGAAACTGATATAATCAAAGGGGAGTGGCCAGCCAGCTGTTTAGCTAGCTTTCCTTTAGGTAAGAGTTTTTTTGACTCAGTTCAGAACTTTAGTGAGTTCAGTTGCAGCAGGGGGTGTGTGAAAAAGGCTGCTGAGTTCTCTCTGTCTCTCTCGGACTTTGCAAACTGTAAGCTGTCTGTGTCGTTTTTACTCTTTGTGCTAAGAGATGTGTGTATTGGGATTGTTGCAAATATTTTTGAAACAACATCAAGTCGGGTTTGGATGGGATAAGTTTTCCAGTATTCGGTTTTCTGTTCTTTGTGTTTCATTCCGTAATTTTGTAAATAAATTTTGTTTGTTTAAAACTTGGCAGTTGAACCAGCAAATTTACTCTGGGAATATCCACTGTACACTGAGCTAAAACAAAAAGCAAACTTAGGGTCTGGGCTATCTGCTTAAAAATGTTTTGAGGGGTCTGGCCTAGTCCGTAACATTATAGGACAGGTTTTAATGTTCCTATGGGACAGGTGGACAGGCTGTGTAATGAAGACACTATCACCTTCCTGATTGCCCTTAGTAACATGGTAGGCGAGAAGAACCGAAGATGGCCTTCCTCGGAGTTCATTTGCGGGTCTTAAAGTGTTTTTGGCAGTAATCTTCATCCTTGGGTATCTTGCAGTACCTTGGGGTCAGTACTCCTTGAGGGCATTGCCAATATTGGAGAGCTGCTAAGGTAGGACATCCATCCCACTTCAGAAGATGCAATGTGAAATTTCCTTCAGTGGAGTTGGGAATCCTAATGGCAATTAGTAGGATACCTAATTGGGAATTAATCCTGATGCAGCTCCTGTAAATAGCCATGATAGGTTTGTCATTAGAGAGCCAATGATGATCAGTAAATTATACACATACTGTTTCTTTTACCCCCTGCAAGTGCAAGTTTTATGCAGCCTTTGGTGCCTTTCTGTTTTGACACATACATTACAATTCTGTGAAGCACTCAATCATACGATTAAAAGAAAAATATTCTACAGACCCAAGCTTTTTTTTTCTTAAGGTTATATTCAGACCTAGAAATTGCATTTGACAATGGGTTTTAGATACAATGAACTAGAAATTTGATCTTGCCTGAAGATGGGCACAAAAGGGGATGATAGATGTCTGTTTTGAGTGATACAGGCATGGTTTTGCTAGCAGCTCGTGACCTCATTATCCCAGCGCTACCAGTCCTGTTCTTGGCTGTGCACCTGTTTGGTAATCCGAGGAACTCTTCTCTGACCTCCTTAAATGCAATTGAACACTCTCTCAACTCATAGTTGCTATGTGGCAGTAGGCAGTAGGGAAGAGATTACGGAGAATAATCTGAATGCAGGATCTCCTGAGTGGATACTCAGATTCATAGATGCAACATTGGACAATGTTAAAAGGTGGTGAAGAGAAGGGCAGAAGGCAACACATCTGACAGCCATGGCAAGTGGTGGCTTTTTCAAGAGGTCAATGTGAGGAGGCTAATTCCAAGGACATGGCTTCAATGCCAGAAAAAGGTCAATGACCTCAGAGTGGCCAGTTAAGAAGCAATGACTGGAGAAGGCTGACCATCCTTTCTTCACTGGAGGTGTATGCATTGGGGGGGTTTCTAGGTGGAATGCCCTTTATTGCCTTGACAAGTGGCAAGGAGATTTTTAATATCAACATCAATTTTGCATGCCAGCTGTGCAATTGTGCCCAGGTTTCACCCAGGAGTTATGAGCAACTAATGTGGGGGATATCCCTTGTCAAAGTAGATACCCTCTACCTGAAGATTTAATTGGAATAAAAGAAAGACCAAAGACCGATGCAGGAAGGATAAACCGTAGATACTCCGAAGAAACTAGGCATGGTTTCGCATGGTGCAATATTGGGAGTTGCAAACAAACTACAGCTTGAAAAAGTGATATTCCATTTCTGCTGAATGAGCTTGCAGACTTGTGGTGGGAATCATTCAAGGCAATGGAGCACATATTCAATCGTAACTTAGACCCTGGGGAAGCCAGCAATCTAGATGTAACATTTTCGATGAAGCCTGTGACGTTTATGTCCCACTTAGATTGAACAGGTTAGATCTTTAACACTGATTGTGCTGTCAGTGTCTTAGATAGATGGCTGTTGCAGATGATACAGGTCCTCAATTGCCTTCTTGGTAAAATGAAGATGCTGTTTATAACACTCCTTTGTGGAGTTTTTGCTGTGTTCCCCCAAAGATCAATTGTGGAAATAACCTCTATACAGTATACTGCACCACCTCCCTCTTCTCCCAGCCTATCATGTCCCTGTTATATTTGCTGCTCCTCTTTATCCCTTCAAGTTCCTAAGATAATATGGGACTCCTGTGGAATAAACACTGCACCCACAAAAGGTTGTTCCCGGATGTCAGAATGAACCCTGTTTCCCATTCAAAACAAAAGATCTAAAATAGAATCAGTAATCCCAGAAGACAAAGCAGCAACTAACCTGGATGAAGTACCTTAAATTGGTATTTCTCCAGAATCCTTGCCTACTGTTAATGCTCTTTATTCCCAACTAATCAGATAATAGGATAGATTAATTTCGATATGAAACTGACCAGTTCAATCCAAAATGATGCACAGCACAATTCAGAGATGACGGGACAAAGGCTGTGTCTTAACAGCCTTTCAACAGCCCTAAAGTGAGAGCAATACAATCAAAGTTCCAGGCCAAGTTATTTCAGATTAATGGGTATATACTACCATAAAGGTACAGAATTCATATTGAACAATAACACAAATTAAGCATAACATTAGTTGCCATGTTTACTCCCTATTCAGTATGCACTATTGCTGTTTTCAACAGAATTAAATATCAGACAGTTAAATCAAGAACACAACTGTGCAATGATTTTACTGCCTTTGGAGTGGGGCAGAACAACATGATGGACATATTGTCTGTTCCACAGTGCAACGTAATATTGAGAAGGGATAACGGAGGCATTTTCAGAATCCAAAGTATTTTCCCACGAAAAGAAGATTCTTCCTCTGCTTGTAAAAAGTGGCTAACATTAAGACATGTCTCACACTAATTGAGATTACATATTTATGATACTTATATTTATTATAATCAGCACAAATAAGGAGGTGATGGTGTTGTGACAATGTCACTGGACTGTAATCCAGAACATCGGATTAATGTTCTGGGTTTGACTACCACTGTAGCAGATGGTGACATTTAAATTTTAAAAATCTGGATTTAAAAGTTAGCTTAATGACAACTGTGTAACCATGGTTGATTGTCATCAAAATGTATCTGATTCAGTAATGTCCTTGAAAGAAGGACATCTGCCATTCTCATTGGTCTTGTCTGTGTGTGAATTCAGACCTGGAAAGAACAAAGAACAAAGAAAATTTACAGCCCAGGAACAGGCCCTTTGGCCCTCCAAGCCTGAGCCTATCCAAATGTACTGTCTAAACCTGTCGGTCAATTCCTAAGCATCTGTATCCCCTCTGCTCTCCACCTACTTATGCATCGGTCCAGAGCATCATAAATGAATCTACCGTGCCTGCCTCTACTACCTCTGCTGGCAATGCGTTCCAAATGCCCACCACCCTCTGTGTGAAGTACTTGCTGCGTGTATCCTCCTTAAACTTTCCACCTCTCACCTTGAAAGCATGACCTCTCGTTATTGAATCCTTCACCCTGTGAAAAGGCTTGTCTCTATCCAGTTGAAAATGTGTTGCTGGTTAAAGCACAGCAGGTTAGGCAGCATCCAAGGAATAGGAAATTCAACGTTTCGGGCATAAGCCCTTCATCAGGAATGAATTCCTGATGAAGGGCTTATGCCCGAAACGTCGAATTTCCTATTCCTTGGATGCTGCCTAACCTGCTGTGCTTTAACCAGCAACACATTTTCAACTGTGATCTCCAGCATCTGCAGACCTCATTTTTTACCCTTGTCTCTATCCACCCTGTCTATACTTTTCATGATTTTGTAAACCTCAATCAGGTCCCCCCTTAATCTCCTTTTTCTAATGAAAATAAACCTAACCTACTCAATCTCTCTTCATAGCTAGCACCTTCCATACTAGGCAACATCCTCATAAACCTTCTCTGCACTCTTTCCAAAACGTTCACATCCTTTTGGTAATGTGGCAACCAGAACTGTACACAGTACTCTAAATGTGGCTGAACCAATATCTGATACAATTTTAACATGACTTGCCAGCTCTTATACTCAATACCCCGTCCAATGAAGGCAAGCAAACTATATGCCTTCTTGACCACCCTATCCACCTGTGCAGCAAACTTCAGGGTACAATGGACCTGCACTTCCAGGTCTCTCTGCCCATCAACTACTCCCAAGGCTCTTCCGTTCATTGTATAATTCGGTCTAGAATCAGTCTTACCTAAATGCATCACCTCACATTTGTCAGGATTGAAATCCATCTGCCACTTTTCCGCCCAGCTCTCCAGTCTATCTATATCGTC
The DNA here is from genome assembly GCF_020745735.1 of Hemiscyllium ocellatum. NCBI lineage: Eukaryota > Metazoa > Chordata > Chondrichthyes > Orectolobiformes > Hemiscylliidae > Hemiscyllium > Hemiscyllium ocellatum. Next base: position 46,474,986 of record NC_083415.1, read on the forward strand.
CTGTATTTTCTGACAGTCCCTTATGCTTTCTGCTACTCGACCAATCTTAGTGTCATCTGCAAACTTGCTGATCATACAAACAAAACCCTCTTCCAGACAATTTATGTATATTACAAACAACACGTGGACCCAACACTGACCCCTGTGGAACACTACGGGTCACCTTTCTCCATTTCAAGAAACTCCCTTCAACTATTATTCTCTGTTTCCTGTTGCTCAACCAGTTCTTTATCCACCTAGCTAGAACACCCTGCACACCATGTGACTTCACTTTCTCCATTCATCTACCATGGAGAACCTTATCAAACACCTTACTAAAGTCCATGTATATGACATCAACAGCCCTTCTTTCATTTATCAACTTGGTCACTTCCTCAAAGAACTCTATTAAGTTGGTAAGGCACAATCTCCCCCGCACAAAACCATGTTGCCTATCACTGATAAGGACATTCTTTTCGAAATAGAAATAGATCCTATCCCTCAGTACCTTCCCACCACTGACGTCAGGCTCACTGTTCCGTAGTTGCCCGAAATATCCCTATTACCCTTCTTGTACAGGGGAACAACATGAGCAACTCTCCAATCCTCCAGCACCTCACCTGTATTTAAGGATGCCACAAAGATATCTGTCAGGGCCCCAGCTATTTCCTCTCTTGCCTCCCTCAGCAACCTGGGGATTTGTTCACCTAAATAGCCTCTAGCCTACCCAACATGTCTTCCCTACTTATGTCAACGTGATCCACACTAATCAAACTTCTGTCTCTAATCTCAACATTCATCATGTTCCTCTCCTCAGTGAACACTGATGCAAAGTAATCAATCAGAATCTCACTCATTCTCTCAGGTTTGAAACATAGCCTTCCTTCTTTATTCTTTAGTGGACCAATCCTTTCTCTAGTTACCCGCTTGTTTCTTATATAAGAATAAAATGCTTTGGGATTCTCCTTAATTTCGCTTGCCAAAGCTATTTCATGACCCCTTTAGCCTGCTGGATTCCTTGTTTAAGACTTGTCCTACTCCTTCGATATTCCTCCAGGGCCCATTCTGTTCTTAGCTGCCTAGACCTTATGTACGCTTCCCTTTTCCTCTTGGCTAGTTGTACAGTTTCTCCTGTCATCCACGGTTCACGAATCTTGCCCTTCCTATCCTTTGCCTTCAACAGAACATGTCTATCCTGCACTATCATTAACCTATCTTTGAAAGCCTCCCACATCTCAAATGTGGACTCCCCTTCAAATAGCTGTGTTCAATCCACATTTCCTGCCTAATTTTGATATAATTGGCCTTGACCCAGTTTAGTACTCTTCCCTTAGGACCACTCTCTTCTTTATCTATGAGTATTCTAAAACTTACAGAATTGTGGTCACTGTTCCCAAAGAAATCCCCCACACAACTTCTACCACCTGTCCTGGCTTGTTCCCCAGTACCGGGTCCAATAAGGCCCCTTCCCTCATCGGACTATTGACATACTGCTCTAGAAAACTCTCCTGGATGCTTCTTACAAATTCTACCCCATCCAGACCTCTGACTCTAAGTATATCCCTGTCAATGTTGGGAAAATTAAAATCTCCCATCACCACAACATTATTGCCTCTACATCTTTCCATAATCGGTTTACCTATTTGTTCTTCTACCTCACGCTCACTGTTTGGAGACCTGTAATACAGCCCCAACAATGTAACTGCATCCTTCTTAGTTGTCGGCTCCACTCATAATGCCTCACTACCCAAGATCTCCATAGTGTGCACCTTTAGCACAGCTGTGATATCGTCCCTGACCAACAATACAACTCCACCCTCCCTTTTACTTCCCTCCCTGTCCTGTCCGAAGTGTCTATACCCTGGAACATTTAGTTGCTAATCATCATGCTCTTGCTTCAACCAAGTCTCTGTGATCGCAATAATGTCATACTCCCAGGCACCAATCCAAGCCCTAAGTTTATTTGCCTTGCACACTATACTCCTTGCATTAAAATAGATGCATTTCAGACCACCAGTTTTTTTGCGCTCATCTTTTCTCTGCCTACTCTTCCCTTTATTAATGCGATCTTCATAATTTTTACAGTCTCCAGTCTCCACCTTGCTGCCTACTTATTTTCTCTTCTGGTTTCCAGCCACCTGCCAGATTAGTTTAAAACCTCCCCAACAGCAGTAGCAAAAACTCCCCCAAGGACATTGATTCTAGTCTGGTTCAGATGTAGACCATCCATTTGGTAAGAGACCCACCTTCCCCAAAATCGGTCCCAATGTCCAACAAATCTGAATCCCTCCCTCCTACACCATCTCTCAAGCCACATGCTCATCCTATTTTTTTCATTTCTACGCTGGCCAGCAGGTGGCACTGGTAGTAATCTCAAGATCACGAACTTTGAGGTCCTCCTCTTCAACTTCTCTTCTAGCTCCCTGAATTCTTCTTTCAGGACCTCATGTAGAAGATTTGAAATTGCCCTCTAGGCAATTAGGGATAGGCAATATTTGCTGACCCAGCTGAAGTAAGCATGTTATTTACAGTTTCACCCGTGCTATTCATCTGCTGTCACAAGGTCTTTTTTTTAACCTCCATCTCAGTGCAATCCTGGGTTCTGCAACTGGAGTGGAAGGGGTCTGCCCTCGCGTAAGGCCTATTTACCTTGGAGTTTTGATTGGTTGTCATTGAAGCAGTTTGTGGATGGAGGAGACAGTTATGCGAAACATATCTTGCCCAGAAAGAGGTGCACCCTCCCTGGCTTTAACTCCCAGAGGGCTGAAAGTAGCAGGAAGGGTAGAGGTGGAAGGCCAGGGCACCTCTGGAGTGCCCTGAAACCTCTAGGGAGGCATGTTTGTGAATCCTGCTCCAGCTGAGTATCTCCTGGCACCAGTCTGTCACCTTGTGAGTATACAGAACCAGGAGTGAGGCCAAATTATTTTGTTCCCCCTGTCGCCTTACCCTTGGTGCTGAGCACCTATATCTAGATCAATGGAGCACAGGACTGTATGCATGTTCAGCAGGCATTGAGTGTACAGGACTTCGCTCTCCATGTAGCTGCCAACCTACCAATGGAGGCAGCCTTGAATATCTGAGGCAGCAAGGCCCCAATAGTATTGCTACAGTCCTGCAGGCTTTGTGTTTGGTTGTCCAGTACCTTTTGACAAAATACCTACTACTCCTATGTCAGTTTGTGCTCGTTAATGAATTCATGAATTGCCAACACCATGGGGGTTATCTCCAGCCTGGGGTTGGAGTATATGCCTGGTCTCCAGCAGTCCTTCAAGTCTTAGCAACCTGTGGTGAAACTCCCTCGAAGTTATAGCGACGTGATACTGACATGCTCACCAGCAGATGCTCTAGACTCTAACCTACCAATGTGTCAGGTTCTGGGCTGGTTGTTGTGCAGGCGACAACCTTGCTGATGCATCCATGCTCTCTGCCTCAGAACTTCCTTTTCATCTATATTTTTCCATCCATTGTATGTGTCAAACTGTTTCTGTCTGTCACATTCATGAGTGTGGGTGTTTGGGGTTTTTAAAAAGGTGGAATAACTTAAGTCGCATAGTAATAAAATAGGAAATCATTTTTGCCACTTGTTAAAAAGAATAAGTTGTTTGCAATTAAGTCAGGAGTTGTAATCCTGCTTAAAGCCAAACCCTGGTGTGAATTACTTTTATCCATCTGGCAAATTGATCATCTTGGTGATTTACTGATGTAGTTACACATTTATGCTGGCTTGTGGAATCGTGGGACACAATTATCAGTGCATTCTTCCCAGTTGATTTGTAGTAGCAAATATTACTAAGATCCATTTGTTAGTGCCATTCATCTTTCAAGATCTTACCACCAAAAATTGTTTAGGGAATTGCTCTATCATGACGATGGGACAAATTTGAGTGAAACGTTTCTCAATTCTGCCCAAGCAATGTTTATATAGAAGCATCGGACAGTGTCATGGTAATGAAATACCTTGCTTTACAAATCGACCCTAGTGATGTCTGAAGCTGAGAGTTGCAGTGCTTAGTGCATTAGCAATGACACAGTGTAAGGTTTTTTTCCTCAGCTTCTAACCGTATTCTTTAATTCCTTTGAATGTGTGATCACCTTGTGATGTTATCCCAATATCATACAGTCTGTGTCTGCCTTTGTGTGGCTCTGTATAAGTATTTGTTAGATATGCTTTAGCACCAATGGAAAGTCCCACTGTAATATTCTTCAGTTATGCCAACTTAGAGAAAAGAGGTCAAGTTAGGTAATTATGCATGTTTATGTACACACATGCAACTTATACAGTGCTTGGCATGTTCCACACCAGTGCGCAGGCTATGCAAGTCGTGATTTGTTTAACTTTTCAGATGTACATTATTATAATCTGCACAATTCTGCAACATAGAACAGGTGCAATGTAGATTCATCAGGATGAAACCAGGGATGAAGGATTATAATTATAATGAAAACTTTGGAAAAACTCTAATTCACTAAGTGAAGCAGAAAACAATTCAAGAGGAAGTGAATTCTGCAGGGGTGGGGAGGTCGTGGGTGGAGGTCACAGACCTTAACGATTAACCATGTTTCCACAGATTCGAACTTGCTGCGTATTTACAATAGTTTTAAATAGTAATGAAAGCAAAGAGTGATTTTTTACAGAGGAAATTATGCAAATATTTGCACGGTCAGAAATGAAAGATTCCATGCACTATCAATCAGTGAAAGTTAACATTATTCTTCTAGTACTAATCCTGATTAAAGGAAGTATATTGAAAGGTTACATCAGCTGTTCCTCAGGCTTTTGCATGCTTGCAAGAAGGTTTTGACTTTGAAACTTGAGAGGTCTGAGCACACAACCTATCCTACTAATGCAGTGCAGTACTAAGGGAAGTAGTGTCTTTTTGATTAATCCTTTAGGCATGAATCAATTGAAAAATACATCAAAAGATTCAAAAGGAAGAAGGGCAATTGAATGAAGTTTAGCTAGTTCTAACTTTGTTCTGGTGCTAATAGCAACAGTCACACTGTGACAAATTGTCTTCTTCGCCAAATTCTTAGTCACACAAAAGTATCAACTATATTTATGTACTCATTCTGGATTTGAAAACACGAGTAAAAATCAATTTCCATAAAATATTTCCTTATCTTTATTTGATAAATGATCATACATAGTCTATCTGTACGTTAGATCAGAATCAAAGGAAATTTCTACATTTATCTTATTCTATAATTATCCTCAAAGCATACATAAATTTTTGTTTATCAGATTACAGATATTTGTTGGATTTGCTATTAATCTTCGAACAACTGTCTCAGTCTGATCATTTGGAGTACAATGAGAAATGTTGCATTTTAGAATTGCCATTGTTAATCAACAGCTGGGCTATAAGCAATGCCAATTGGTAATGAAATACCTCAATGGAAGTTGTAAGTGGTATTCAGAGAGTATTAATAACATGCAAAGTTGTCTGTGGTATTTTGTAGTGTTTTATTTGTTTTCTAAATTCTTAAAAGATTGATGTTTACCAGGCCAGTGCCCAAATGGAGTTAAATCTACATGTGTAATTCTTACAATGTGAGCAAGAGTTCATTAAAGATTCATTGAGAAGCACTCCTTAAAACAGGTTCTTCAACTGTAACTTACTTTTTTAAAAAAAGACTGTTACTGGCTGCCTTAAAAACTGCAATTGAGAGTCTTTCCAGTTGAGACAATGGTACTAAATAATAGAGTACCTTCATAAATATATTCAAGTGTTCAAATCTAAAAAAAAGTTCATAGAGAGAGAAAAAAAGATAAGGTACCAATTTAAAACTGGTACCTTATATCTAATCCAGCCTCCAAGGTGCCACATTATTGTACAAAAACACTCATTGCCATTACTATCCACTACTACTACCTTAGAGGAATATCAATATCAGGGCTATCAACATTAAAAAATATAGTTGTAGTTTGAATGTAAAACTCCTTACTATCAAATGACTGTTGCTTTATTTATGAAATTACTCAAATCAGTGACATGGATTAGGTTACAGAAATCATTCTTCCTCACTTATGTCAGCACTAGCATATATACAAATTGATGAAATTTCCCTAGTTTCAGCTTTAATTATGTATAAACCTTACAGCACTGGATAATGAAACTGCAAATGCAAACTTTCAGATCTCAAAAAAATGCTAAGTTTATGAACTACTTTGGTCCAAGTATTATTCATTTTTATCTCTTGGCAATAGTTCCCCTTGACTATATGTTCCATGGTCATTGATTCCTTTCTGGATACAGTTCCATAAGCGTTTCATGCACATTCTCACCCAAATGGTCATTTTTCATTTGGGAAAATGGATAATATTGGCAAACAGTTTGACAACTGAAAGCAGTACTGCCAAAACAAATTTTGTGTTGACTTAACTGTACACAATGCTACATTTGGCATTAGTCAAAGGCCATTGATCAGGAGTGTGAATGTTAAACTTTGCTACTATTAAATTCAAGAGGACATTTAATCTGATATCAAGGATGAGAACAAACATGGGACTTTCATGGTCTGCAGAACTGAATTGTTCATTAGACAACTTATTGAGCCTTCAGGAGACCAGGTATTAATCATTAAAACATCTTCAGCCAGAAAGCACAATTCTGTTGTTGCAATGTTGAATATTAAGTGAAAAGGAACACAAATGAAAAAAATTTAAAGTATATAATTAATAGGCCTCCATTTTTACCTTTGGATACTATGAGATAAACCTCTTCTTATTTTGTGGATTTTTAACATTTCAGCCATGTAGTATATACCACAGCCAATTCATGCATACATGCAGATCAAACTAATTAACAAGATAAAACCCTTGCCACAGGTGAGCTTGTCACAACCATTATAGCTGCTACAGGTATGATCGAAAGTGGTTCATTTGCTGTTTGTGATAAATGCGTGTCTATGTGTTGCCTTGGGAGCAAGTAGCTTTCCACTATACTAAATGGTTTTCATCCAGTTGCAACATGGTTTAAGATATTAACATGAACTATCAATTACCAAATGGCTAGTTATAGGATATATGCTTTATAGCCTGTTGAAACAAAATAATAAGTACCTTACTAATGATATATGTGTCTACTTACCTAATGCAGAAACCCATATCCATTCATTTACATAAGTCTAGACTGGACTGTTCCAATGCATGTCTGGATGCCAGCCCACAATCTGCTTTGTAAACTCTATGGTCATCCAAAACTCTATTTTGCTCTAATACACACCGACTCCTATTTGTTCACCAATCTGATGCTCTCCGACCTACTTTGGTTCCTGGTATAACAGCCTCAATTTTAAAATGGTCTTCAGAGTTTTAAAATCCATGGCATTGCTGCTTCCAATACCCATACCTGTAGCAACTCTGGAATGTCACAAGACATCTGTGCTTATCCAATTCTAGCCATAGAGTCATAGAGATGTACAGCACAGAAACAGACCCTTCAGTCAAACTTGTCCATGCCAACCTGCTATCCTAACCTAATTTAGTCCCATTTGCCAGCACTTGGCCTATAGCCCTCTAAACCCTTCTTGTTAGATATACCCATCCAAATGCCTTTTAAATGTTGCAATTGTACCAGCCTCCATCACTTCCTCTGGCAGCTCATACCATACATGCACTACCCTCTATGAAAAAGCTGCCACTTGAGTCCCTTTTACATTTTCCCCCCTCACCCTAAATCTATGCCCTCTAGTTCTGGACTCCCCCACCCCATGTCTATTTATCCTATCCATGATTTTATAAACCTCTAAGGTCACCCCTCCATCTCTGATGCTCCAGGGAAAACAGCCCTAGCCTATTCAGCCTCTCCCCATAGCTCAAATCTTCCAAGCCAGGCAACACATCCTTGTAAAACTTTTCTGAGCTCTTTCAAGTTTCACAACATCTTTCCGATAGGAGGGAGACCAGAATTGCACACAATATTCCAAAAGTGGCCTAACCAATGTCCTGTACAGCCGCAATATAACCTAACTCCTATACTCGATGCTCTGATCAATAAAGGAAAGCATACCAAATGCCTTCTTCACTTTTCTACTATCTGCGACTCCACTTTCAAGGAACTATGAACTTGTACTCCAAGGTCTCTTTGTTCAGCAACACTCCCCAGGACCTTCCTATTAAGTGTATGAGTGCTGCTCTGATTTGCTTTCCAAAATTGGAGGTGCAGTGGACAGCAAAGAAGGTTCCTCAGATTACAACAGGATCTCAACCAGATGGGCCAATGGGCTGAGAAGTGGCAGATGGAGTTTAATTCAGATAAATGCGAGGTGCTGCATTTTTGCAAAGCAAATCTTGGCAGGAGGTATACATGTAATGGTAAGATCCTAGGGAGTGTTGCTGAACAAAGAGACCTTGGAGTGCAGGTTCATAACTCCTTGAAAGTGGAGTCGCAGGTAGATAGGATAGTGAAGACAGCATTTGGTATGCTTTCTTTTATTGGTTAGAGTATTGAGTACAGGAGTTGGGAGGACATGTTGCGGCTGTACAGGACATTGATTAGGCCACTGTTAGAATACAGTGTGCAATTCTGGTCTCCTTTCTATCACAAAGTTGTTGTGAAACTTGAAAGGGTTCAGAAAAGATTTAAGGATGTTGCCAGAGGTAGAGCATTTGAGCGATAGGGAGAGGCTGAACAGGCTGGGGTTGTTTCGCCTGGAGCAGAGGTTGAGGGGTGACCTTACAGAGGTTTACAAAATTGAGGGGCATGGATATGGTAAATAGACAAAGTCTTTTCCCTTGGGTCGGGGAGTCCAGACCTAGAAGGCATAGGTTTAGGGTGAGAGGAGAAAGATACAAAAGAGGCCTGAGGGGCAACTTTTTCCAGAGGGTGGTACGTGTATGAATTGAGCTGCCAGAGGAAGTGGAGGTGACTGGTACAATTGCAACATTTAAGAGATATTTGGATGGGTATATGAATAGGAAGGGTATGGGCTGGGTGCTGGCAGGTGGGGCTAGATTGGGTTAGGATATCTGGTTGGCATGGACGGGTTGGACTGAAGGGCCTGTTTCCATGCTGTACATCTTTATGACTCACCAATGTTAGGCTCACCGGTGTATAGTTCCCTGGCTTTTCCTTACCATGTTAGTCAACCTCCAGTCTTCCAGCACCTCACCTGTGACTATCGATGATACAAATATCTCGGCAAGGGGCCGAGCAATCACTTCCCTAGCATCCCATAGTGTGCTAGGGTATGCCGAACCTTGAGATGTATCCACTTTCACGCGTTTCAAGACATCCAGCACCTTCTCTTCTGTAATATGGACATTTTTTCAAAATGTCATCATCTATTTCCCTACATTCTGCATCTTCCTTGTCCTTCTCCACAGTAAATACTGATGCAAAATACTCATTTAGTATCTCCCCTATTTCCTGTGGCTCCACACATATGCTGCCTTGCTGATCTTTGAGGGGCCATGTTCTTTCCCGAGTTGCCCTTTTGTCATAATGTATTTATAAAATCCTTTTCAATTCTCCTTAACTATTTGCCAAAGCTATCATGTCCCCATTTTGCCCTCCTGATTTCCCTCTTAAGTATACTCCTACTTTCTTTATACTCGAAGGATTCACTTGATCTATCCTGTCTATACCTGATATATGCTTCCTTCTTTTTCTTAACCAATCCCTCAGTTTCTTTAGTCATCCAGCATTCCCTATAGTTACCAGCCTTCCTTTTCACCCTGACAGGAATATACTTTCTCTGGATTCTTGTTATCTCATTTCTGAAGGCTTCCCATTTTCCAGCTGTCCCTTTACCTGCGAACATCTGCCCCCAAACAGCTTTTGAAAGTTCTTGCCTAATACCATCAAAATTGGCCTTCCTCCAATTTAGAACTTCAAAGTTTTAGATCCGGTCTCACCTTTTCCATCACAATTTTAAAACTAATAGAATTATGTTCACTCCCCCACTGACACCTCAGTCACCTTCCTTGCCTTAAATCCCAAGAGTAGGTCAAGTTTTTAAGCCCCTGAGACTTCCCTGGGATTTAACTGATTCAATGTTGATGCTGTTGCTTACAGCTGCTGAGGCATTAAGTTCTGCAATTCTCTTTTGAAACCTCTCCTCCTCCTCTCTTCTTCTCTTCCTTCCTTTGAACTTCATCTGCTCCTTAAAACCTAGCTGTTAACCAAGCATTTACATGGATCAGCATGTAATTTTGTTTGCTAATTCCTTATGAAACATTTGGGATATTTTACAATGTTATCATTGAATAGTCATATGAACATAGGAGCTTTCTCCCCAATTTAAATAGATCATTGTTCGGCACTGTTCCTATATCCCTTGATATCATTCGTAACCTGTTGACCTCTTAATATACCTTTGAATAAAGCCAGTGACTGAACTTCCACAGATCTTTGGTTCAAAAATTTCATAGATTCATTACCCTCCAAGAGAAGAAATTCCTCCACATCTCAGTCCTAAATAGTCTCAGGATAAGAGGTCAGCCATTTTCTGGTTCTAGATTCCTCAAGCCAGAGAAAACGTCTTTCCTGCATCCACTCCCTTGAGCCTTGTAGGACTATTTTATACTTCAACTATCTTTTTTATGAATTCTAGAGAATTTAGGTTTGGTCTCTCTGTCCTCACAGGATTATCTCAGGAATCAACCGGGTGGACATTCATTACATGCCCTCCATAGAAGTATCACTCTCCTTAAGATGACCAAGATTTTGCACAGTATTACACCCAGTAAGCATCATAGGCAGGGGTGTAGGAACCCTCATAACATTGAAGATGTATTCACATGCACATTTGTGATGCCAAGTCTTTCGGCCAAGTGCTATAAAATGGATTTGAATAGTTGGGTGTGTTGTTTTTGACTGGCACAGATGAGATGGATTAAAGGGCATTTCTTCTATGTTGGAGATCTTTATGACTAAATAGTCTGCATTTCTATTCTCCTACCAAAGTGGATTATAAACTGGCTTTCTGTAGGGAGGCAGTGAGTGGTGGTCAATGAAAAATATTCAGCATGGAGTCTGGTTACCAGTGATGTGGCACAAGGATCTGTTTTGGGACCACTGCTGTTTATCATTTTTATACATAACTTAGATGCAGGCATAGGTGGATGGGTTAGTAATTTTGCAGATGATACCAAAGTCGGTGGAGTAGTGGACAGTGAAGAAGAATGTTGCAGGGGGACTTGGATAAACTGCAGAATTGGGCTGAGAGGTGGCAACTGAGTTCAATGCAGAGCTGAAAAATGCATTGCTGGAAAAGCACAGGTCAGGCAGCATCCAAGGAGTGGGAGAATCGGCGTTTCGAGCATAAGCCCTTCTTCCTGAAGAAGGGCTTATGCCCAAAACGTCAATTCTCCTGCTCCTTGGATGCTGCCTGACCTGCAGCGCTTTTCCAGCAACATTTTTCAGCTCTGATCTCCAGCATCTGCAGTTCTCACTTTGAGTTCAATGCAGATAAATGTGAGGTGATTCACTTTGGGAAGAATAACAGGAAGGCAGAATATTGGGTCAATGGAAAGATTCTTGGTAGTATGGATGTGCAGAGGGACCTTGGAGTCCATGTACATAGATCCCTGAAAGGAGAAACACAGGTTGATAATGCTGTTAAGAAGGTATATTGTGTGTTCGGTTTCATTGGTAGAGGGATAGAGTTCCATAGCTATAATGTCATGCTTCAACTATACAAAATGCTAGTGCGGCCGCATTTGGAATATTGTGTACAGTTCTAGCCACCCCACTACAGAAAGGATATGGAAGCATTGGAAAAGATGCAGAGGAGATTTACCAGGATGTTGCCTGGTCTAGAGGGAAGGTCTTATGACGAAGGGTTGAGAGACTTGGGTCTGTTCTCGTTGGAAAGGCGGCGGCTGAGACGGGATTTAATAGAGACATACAAGACGATCAGAGGATTAGATGGGGTAGACAGTGAAAGTATTTTTCCTAGGATGATGACGTCAGTTTGTATGAGGGGACATAACTACAAATTGAGGAGTGATAGATTTAAGACAGATGTCAGAGGCAGGTTCTTTACTCAGAGTGGTAAGGGCGTGGAATGGCCTGCCTGCTAATGTAGTTAATTCAGCCACATTAGGGAGATTTAAACAATCCTTGGATAAGCACATGGATGATAATGGGATAGCGTGGGGGGCGGGATGAGCTTAGATTAGTTCACAGGTCGGTGCAACATCGAGGGCTGAAGGGCCTGTTCTGCACGGTATTATTATATAGATAACCTTACATGCTTTCCTATTATATTCCATCCACATCATTTTGCACATCCACTTATGTGGTCAAAATCCCTTTGAAACCTCTTTGCCATCTCTCCACAACTCTCATTCTCACTATTTGGCATGGTAGAATATGATACAATGTAAATCTACCTTCACTTAGAAAAATTTACATGAATTTTAGGAGAAGTTGAATAGATTTTAACTAATCAAGTGGGAAATTATAAGCTAATGTTTATTTTTTACCATTTAATTTTACCATTCTTTAATGTCATTTCAAACAATCTTCTGTATTGCACACCTGCATAATCCTACTATTTATAAATATACAATACTTGCTTCACATTAATTTATTTCATTTATGAGTAAAATAAATTACCACCTGCTTAAGGAAGAACCTAATCTGACTTCAGCTGATTTGATATTGTTTCTATGCAGTCAGCTGTCAACATACAGGTTTTATACAGCAAGCAGATAATCGTCCAAGTTTTCACAGGTTTTGCATGATTGCTGCCAGTCTGTGAGCACAGTATCTACTAGCAGCAGCACAATATTCTTTATATTCACATCACATTGAATGCAAGTCATGATGCAAATATTTTATACATTTAAAAATGGCCTGAATGTTAATGTCTGTCTGTACATGCATAAAATACCATTGCAGGAAATTTGCAGAACAGGTTGGACTGTTTGGGCACACACGTAGGTGAAGAATATTCCTGCTCCCTGCAATATAAAAATAAATATAATCTGCCAAACAAACATCGATCAGTGGAAATCACAATCTCAAAGTACTGAGATCTCTATTTACCCTCAGCATCTCAATTGCATTGAAGCACCAAAATCCTTTATTTCTCTCCAGTTCCCCCTTCCATATCACCTCAGGCCACATATTATGAAGTCAAGCAAAGAAAACAAGCAATCAATCAATTTGAAGATAGTCTGGGAGGTGAGCAAGAATAAATTGGGCATGACTCTCCGTTTGAATTTCTCCATAGCTGTCAAGTATCATAAGGCCTCAGTGATGCCTCATACATGAGCAGAGTTGAACTCTGGAATGCAGCACAAAGGAAAGAAAATTGAACCAATGTCATTTATACCATTGTGCATACCTTGGTTCTCCAATGGATTATAGAACATAGAAAAGTACAGCACAGAACAGGGCCTTTGGCCCACAATGTTGTGCCGAGGTTTAATCCTAATGTAAAATATAGTAACTTAACCTACGCACCCCTCAACTCACTGCTATCCATGTGCACGTCTAGCAGTCACTTAAATGTCCCTAATGACTCTGCTTCCACCGCCATAGCTGGCAACGCATTCCATGCATTCACAACTCTCTGCGTAAAGAACCTACCTCTGACATCTCCTTTATACCTTCAAATTATGACTCCTTGTACCAGTCAACCTTGCCCTAGGGAAAGGTCTCTGGCTATTGACTCTATTTATTCCACTAATTATTTTGTACACCTCGATCAGGTCTCCTCTCTTCCTCCTCTCCAGAGAGAAAAGTCCAAGCTTATTCAACCTTTCTTCATAAGGCAAGCCCTCCAGTCCAGGCAGCATCCTGGTAAACCTTCTTTGCCCCCTCTCCAAAGCCTCTAACTTTCCTATAGTATGGAGACCAGAACTGGACACAATATTCCAAGTGTGGTCTCTCCAGGGACTGGTAGAGCTGCAGCAAAATCTCGGGGCTCTTAAACTCAATCCCCCTGTTAATGAAAGCCAAATCACCATATGCTTTCTTAACAACCTTATCCACTTGGGTGGCAACTTTGAGGGATCTATGTACTTGCACACCCAGATCCCTCTGTTCCTCCACACTGCCAAAAATCCTGTCTTTAATCCTATATTCAGCATTCGAGTTCTACCTTCCAAAATGCATCACTTCGCATTTATCCAGGTTGAACTCCATCCGCCATTTCTCAGCTCAGCTCTGCATACTGTCTATGTTGCGCTGCAGCCTGCAATAGCCCTCAATACCATCGACAACATCTCCAACCTTTGTGTCATCTGCAAATTTACTAACCCACCCCTCAATCTCATCCAAGTAATTTATAAGAACTACAAAGAGCAGGGGCCCAAGAACAGAGCACTGCAGGACCCTACTCAGTGACCTCCAGGCAGAATACTTTCCATCCACAACCAGTCTGCCTTCTGCCAGCCAGCCAATTCTGAATCCAGATGACTAAATCTCTCTGACTTTATGAACCTACATGGGGAACCTTATTAAATGCCGTGCTGAAGTCCTTATACACCAGATCCGCTGCTCGACCTGTCTTGACATCTCCTCAAAGAACTCAATAAGATTTGTGAGGCACGACATGCCCCTCACAAAGCCATGCTGACTGCCTTTAATCACACAAAGCTTTGCCAAATAGTCATAAATCCTATCCCTCAATTCTTTCCAAAACCTTGCTGACCACAGATGTAAGACTGACTGGTCTGTAATTGCCAGGGATTTACTTATTACCCTTCTTGAAAAGAGGAACAACATTCACCTCCTTCCAATCCTCCGGTACAACTGTGGAGAGAGAGGCGGCAAATATCCTCGCCAGCAACTTAGCTACCTTCTTTCTCGCTTCCCAGAACAGACTAGGATAAATCTGGTCTGGCCCTGGGGACTTAACGTATTTCAAAATTTCTAGCACATCAACTTCATCAGTCTTGATGTGGTCAAGCCTGTATTCCAGCTCCTCAAAGTTCTCATTCACAACAAGTTCCCTTTCCTTGGTGAAAACCGAAGCCAAAAAAAAACCTCATTATCTGCTCAGATATGTCATTATATATTGCATTATCCATGATTTAATAGAATGTTTGGTCCAATTCATCTCGTAGAAATAGGTTTCAAACATGTATAGAAAATAGTAACCATATTAAATTGTAACATATGGCAGTACATTTATGGGATTATAAATTATATCAATGTGTTCAGTAATGTACTAAACTTGCTCATTTGAGGGCTAATTTCTGTGTCAAGGTTAGATTGTCAGATGGCATAAGACAATTGACTCAATACACTGGCAAAGTGTCTCAAGACACGTGTACTACGTGGGGAGTGATCCAAATCTCATCATCGTCATACTAACAAAGATAATAATCTAGCTGAACATATAATTTTGAAGCAGGGTCCACAGACTCTAAACATTAACTGTTAACTCTACTTTCTTTCCTTAGTTACTGGCAAATCGGAGTTTCTCCAGCAATTGATGTTTGCTTTATGACCACATATATCTGTTTGGGACTACTTTTTAAACTTTGGAGAAAGGGCAATGTTGTGTTACGCATCACTCAGTATATTTGTATACCTTTAAGAGACATGCTTATGATATCATCACTGTATTAAAACATGTCACCTGATTTAATAAAGGTCGACTCCTTCATCTTATCCATCTTGAAGCATGACACCTGATGAGCAAAATGCTGCTCCACGCTCCACTGATATAATCTATTGTTTGTGCATAATGGCTAGCTTTAATAAATATCTGTCGGATTATTTAATACCATGGTATCTGCACCCAGTTTCTTACGTTATGGGGATAACAAGAATTGCTACGTCAGGTAAGCCAATATATGGCAAAGTCACATCAATATATAATCACCTTAAAGTATTTTGGTAAAACAAGCAAAGGAAGGACTTATACAATTAATGGTAGGGCCTTGGGTAGTGTTATAGAACGGAGAGACCTAGGGGTTAAGGTACATAGGTAGACAGGACAGTTAAGGCAGCATTTGGCATCCTTTCCTTCATTGCTCAGATCTTTGAATACAGGAGTGGGACAACATGTTGAAGTTGTGGAGAACACACTGGTGAGGCATCTTCTAAAGTTACTGTGCACAGTTTTGGTCACCCTGTGACGGAAGGATATTATTCAATTGGAGAGGGTTCAGAAGATTTACCCGTATGTTGCCAGGAATGGAGGGTTTGAGTTATAAAAATTGCTGGGACTTCTTTTCAGTGGAGCATGGGAGGTTGAGGGGTAACCTTCTAGAGGATTTATAAAATCTCTAGAATGGCAAGGGTCTTTTCCTAAGGATGGGGAATTCAAAACTCGGGACATATTTTTTAAGGTGAGAGGAAAATGTTTTAAACAAGACACAAGGGGCAACTTTTGTTTTCACGGAGAGTGGTTTGTGTGTGGAATGAACT
Source organism: Hemiscyllium ocellatum (assembly GCF_020745735.1). Lineage (NCBI taxonomy): Eukaryota > Metazoa > Chordata > Chondrichthyes > Orectolobiformes > Hemiscylliidae > Hemiscyllium > Hemiscyllium ocellatum. The sequence goes on from NC_083415.1 coordinate 46,491,302, forward strand.
GCCAGAGGTAGTGATGAATGCAGGTACAGTTACAATGTTTAACAGACATTTGGATAAGTCCATTATTAGGAAAGGTTTGGAGATACAAGGGCCAAAAGCAGGAAGTGGGACTAGTTTACTTTGGCAACATGGTCAGCATGGACTAGTTGGACTTAAGGGTCTATTTTCATGCAGTATTGCTTTATCATTTGACACCACTGCAGAAGGAGATATTAGAACTGGTGACCAAAAACCTTGGTCAAAGATGTAGGGTTTAAAAGGAGCATCATAAGGTATCCCCTTTCGGCCCAGATCTTGCTTACATCTTTGTTGGTTACCATGACAAACGTCTCTGACCAACAAGTCACTTCCATTCTTCTGATACATAAATGACATATAATATTTGAATTTATAGCTGCAAATAATTTCTTTACACTGTTTAATGAACTCCATACAGTGCTCAAATTTGCAATTGAAATTGAGCAATTAAGTGATTCCCCCTTTTCTCCTATTAGCTGAGAAATCTGCCAATGTATTCTCTATTACCATCTATTAAAATCGTACATTAATTGGTTAACATAGGTATTGTTAATCCTACTGTTCCACACACTAGAAGATCAATCTTATTTGGCACCCTTGTGAATATGGTCCTAACCATCTGCCCACGGTGTAAGCTTGGTGCCGAGATAGGGTCTATCAAAACTGAACCTCAATGTCGTCAACATCTTCAAAGAGAACAATGGTGTTCTGATTAAAAAAAGTCATCAGTTTACAAGATTAACACTTGCTTTCTCCACAGATGCTGTCCGACCTGGTGAGTATCTATAACATTTTTTTTATTTTTGCTTGCAATGAATGTAAACTCTAGTGCAAATGTCTTTTATCTACTTGTATGTGGAATCTTTTAAATCTTAAAATGCTGCAGCTTTTGTTGCTATAAAGCAATGCTATTCCCAAGTACAAGTTGTTTTTGTTATTTTGACTGATTAATATTTGAAACCAACTCCCATTTATTCCATTTTGTTCAGCTAATAGTTTCATGTTAACCCTTGCTCAGAATAAAGTTAATATGCTTTTCACTAGATCCAATAAAGTTTTCTTTCACTTCTTAGCCATTTTGAAATCTTGTTTACCCAGCTTAGAAACTGCTCCAGTCAAATTTACCCAAAAGTTCACAGTTCATTTAACAAGCTAACCACTCTTTCCAATGAAATGTTTATGCTACTCAGAAGCTTAGGAATGCAAGCAATAGTCTCTGGCTTTAAACTGATTACCAGACCAATGCCTCGAGATAACACTGCTGTAATCATTGTCAAATGTGCAGTTTTTTTTATCCTAAAGAATGTAGTGATCGCTAGCTACACAGCAGTCTCATGGGATTACACACTAAGGGTTTTCAACATTTAAAACAGTAGAGGCTGACAATATACTAAAAAACAATTAATAACGTTATCTTTTTACATAAATCTGCAACCTTCAAGTTGGAAAGTTAACTAATTATTCTACACAATGAAGGAAAAGTACAGTGATAACAATATCAAGCATAGTCAGAAGTATATTAACAACCTTGCTGCAAAAGAAATCTTCCTGTTGTCTTTTGATGCCACCATATAAGGAACAGAGGAAATCTTCAACAAGAAGTTTATACAAAGTGAAACCAATAATTAATAAATGAATGAATTCACAGATTATCCAGACTAACAAACTTCTCAACTACCCATGTGTTTTAAACTTTATTGTTTCTGCCCAAACATTTCTCAAGTTTAAGTCAAAGATCTAATTTTGTAGTAAAAATGTTTTGCTAATCTCACTTTTAAAAAAAACATTTATGTACTTTATGTCCTCATTTTATTTATTTATGTCCTTTTTTTTCTATTTATGTCCTCTTTTACAAATCTATGAGTTGTCCTGTAAAGTTAACTTTGGTATTACTTCCTCTAAAGATGCATTTTTGGCAGACTGACATAAGACTGCAGTTTCTCAACTTAAAAATTCGCCTGATTCACTATAACAGCAAGAAAGTGCTAAATTATGAATTCACAACAATAGCCGTGTATACTATATTTATAAATATTTCTTACCTGTATTAAAAAAAATGAGAAATACAAGATTTTCTTCAAGTCTAAAGTACCAGAGCAATGCCAGTTTTTGCTCTGCTTAAGCTGATGTACAAGTCATGTGTTCACACCATCCAATGTCTAGTGACAGCTGTTTAAGCTCCCTCCCCTCCCATTCCAGGCATTTGTCCATACAAGGAAATAAAATGCTGACTGGATTCCTGCCAAATAGCTTCTTGTACAATGGATTTTGGCATATTAGCACAAGGAAATCTACACAAACAGATAAGATGCCTTATATAGTTGAAACTGTTCAGTAAAGCTAAGCCAGTCTTTGTGATGTAGAAATGTACCACAGAGACAGTTATGCTTCACATACTAATAGAACACCAAAATGTCCTGTTTGCTTTAAAAGGATAAGGTATGATTATTAAAGCGAATCACCATACATGTTAACAATCTAAAATAAATCAAAAAAAACTGGAAATCAGATGTATCCAAGACACATTCTCTCATCACTTTAATTCTGATGTTGCCATCTTTCGTACCACTTGCTCCAATATAATGTCTTATTTTATCCTCAATTCTCTTCCACCATGATTGATAAGACTGTTCACAGTGTTAGTTTCATTTCCCAAACTTCTGCTCACACCTCTTCCCAAGTTCTTGGACGCAATCCCCTTATCTTTTCCTTCCACTGCACCAGCCTTCACCATTCAATGAGGTAGGCACAGAACACTTTAACCCCAAGGCATCAATGTGGGCTTCACCAGTTTCCTCATTTCCCCTCCCCCCCACCTTACTTCAGTTCCACCCTTCCAGCTCAGCACTGTCCTCATGACCTGTCCTACCTGCCAATCTCAATCTCCCTTCCCACCCATCTGCTCCACCCTCCCCTCTGACCTATCACCTCCATCCCCACCCCCATTCACTCATTGTACTCTTGGCTACTTTCTCCCCAGCTCTCTCTTTCCCCCCCCCCCACCCCCATCTCCCATTTATCTCTCCACCCTGGAGGCTTCCTGCCTCTATTCCTGATGAAGGGCTTTTGCCCGAAGTGTCAATTTTCCTGCTCCTCAGATACTGCCTGACCTGCTATGCTTTTCCAGCACCACTCTGATCTAAACTTCACCTTTCAATGGTTAAGCCCCACCATTTCTGCATCTCCAGCATGATCTCACTTCTAAACGTGCCTTCCCTTCCCTTATCTGGATTCTGAACTCTGAGTTGAGAAATTTCTCCTATCAGTCCCTGGTCTAATTGCTGACAATCTTGAAATTGCAAATTCCAGTTACTGACATACTAACTGGTGGAAATAGAATATCCTTCTTTATTCTGTCAATGTTGTTCTTAACTTTGAACACATCAATAAGGTTGCCTCTTAATCTCTGTTTCAAGGAGAATAAGTCTAACCTGTTTGTGTATCTGAAATCCCTCATTTCTACTATCTTTTTGGTAAATCTCCTTTGAATTATCTCCATGCCTAAACATCCTTCCTTCAATAATGCACCCAGAACTGAACACAATGCTCCAAATGTGGTCTGACCAATGATTTGTAGAGGTGCAACATCATTTCCTTGCTTTTATACTCCATGCCTTTCATGATAAATAATCACCTTCAAAAAAAATCATGCATGTGATACCTGAGGGCCCTCTGCTCCTGTACTCTCTGCTCCTGTACTCCCCTCAATATTATACAACTAAGCTTGTATCGTCTCTCTTTCTTTCTTCAACCAAAGTGCATTTCTCTGCATTGAAATTCATCTGCTTAGTGTCTGCCCTTTTGGCCAACTTGTCAATGTCCCATTGAAGTTGCTCAGCATCATCCTCACAATTCACTGTTCTACCTAGCTGAGTCTATAAATACTATGGTTACAAATGCAGATCAGAGGCTTAAATCTTCCAGCAAGTAACTCATCTCCTGAATCCCCAAGTCAGGGGTGTGTTGGAATAGCCTGGATGAGTGCAGCTCTCACAGCACTTAAGAATTTGACACTAACCATGAATGGCATCTAATTCACAAAAATCCACTGCATCTTTCACTGGTGCTCTGTAGCAATGTACCGCCTATACAATGCACCGCAGATATTCAAAGCTCCTTTGACAGTACTTTCCAAAGCCCTGACAACAGTCGAGAAGGACTAATGGTAGCAGATACATTGGAACAATGGCTGCAATTTGTCCTCCAAGCCACCCATCATCCCAATGTGGGTACATATTGCCATTCTTCACGGTCACTGGGCCAAAATCTTGGAACTGCCTTCTGAACAACTTGGCATTTGTGCCTACACCAGACAGGCTGCAGTGATTCAAGGCAGCAGCTCGCTACCATCTTCTTAAAGACAACTAGGAATGGGCAATACTTGCTGGCCCCATCAATGATCACATGCCATAAATAAGTTTTAAAAAGCCTGCTTTTGCACCATACATCTTTTTTATATAACCAAAGGCCAACTTCAATGGTATGGATTGCATATTAATGTCTGCTTTGATATTGGGGTTAGAAGGATATTTAGACATTTGCTTCCATGTTTTGCTCTTATATTATTGATGTAAAGAGGAATTTAAATAATTTCTCCTTGCTTTTAATATTATAACTTTAAATCTGATACCAGAGAAGATTTTAAAAAATATAATGTTAGTTTGTTTCAAACTCACTTATGAACAAATAAGTTAAAAAACATTCCCCTGTAGCTATGCTAAGTCAGTGGTTTGAATTGATGTATACATAAATAAAGTGACACTGCTGGAATGTGATTCCATTTAAGGTGTGGGAGGAATCGGAGATCATAACAGGAAACTATTTAGATTTGGACCATTCTTGACATCCAGTGATTACAATTTCGAGGTTCCTTCTTTAACTAAAGGAGTTTTCTATTACAATTCCTTTTTCAATCTCAAATTGCCTTATGAAATTCAAATCTGATGTTCCAATGTCTGCTCTTTGACACTATATTCTCAAAACATACAGTAATGTCTGACTTGGTTAAGGCTATCTATCCTTAAATGAGCAGATACCCGATTTAATGAGAGCCTGGAAATTGATCTGTGCACAGAATGATAAAGTACACCATGATAAAGTACACCTCAGAGCATCCAACTCCTACATCGACTAAATGAATAGATCAATTCAGGACACAGTCTGCTGCTGTGTGCTGGAAGACTGAAGGAAAAACCCGTACAAAACTCCGAGAACAATCAGTTATAATTTCGCCTTGACCGATTAGCGTGCAGAACTGAATTCACTTCGAGTTTTAAATTACAGCCCACAATCTTTCAACCAGCCGTAGGTTACACTGTGATTGACTCAACAACTGAACGAGTCAATGAAAGGGAACGTTATTTCCACCCTTCCGGCAGGAATGGAGCAGAAACAATTAGCCGCCATCGCCACCAACTTTGTTGTGTGTCAGGAAACTTTTGAACTTAACGAGACAGTCTACATTATAATATTTGCAATTAGCACTGATTTAGCATGTTTTTGATAAAAGCGCTTTTAGAGTAAATAATTAGCAGTTATACAAACAGCGCTCCAGTTTATAAATGTTGAACAAAGCGAATTTTGTATATTATGCACAATAAGGACTTAATTGACAGGACATCGTAGCAAATAAGCATGCTATTTCCAAACTTACCAACTTTACCATTTTATCAACATGTTCAGATTGAGTTTAAAAACTATGTGAAATGATGGTACGATTTAAAAAAAAATAGAATCATCGGCTTTGATTGCCCACAGTAGTTTATCCATTGAGTAAACGAGAGAAAGTGAGTACTGCAGATGTTGGAGATCAGAGTCGAGTATGGTGCTGGAAAAACACAGCAAGTCAGGCCGCATCCGAGGAGCAGGAGAATCGACCTTTCGGGATAAACGATTGACTCAACAACTGAACGAGTCAGTCAATCACATTGTAACCTACGGCTGGTTGAAAGATTGTGGGTTGTAATTTAAAACTCGAAGTGAATTCGGGCCTGATGAAGGGCTTATGGGCGAAACGCCGATTCTCCTGCTCCCCGGATGCTGCCTGACCTCTAGTTTTCCAGCACCACCACTCTCGACTCATCCGTAGGGTAACTCCACCTTGCAGATTAATTTGAATTCTGAATTAAACACACGGATTTCAATCAGAGTTTGTAAGATACATTGATAATTAACTACAGCACTCCATAGTTAATGTGGTAAAATCAGATCTGATCTTTCACTTTGCTGAAGTGCAGAAGCATATAGAGCTACAAAGGAACTAGAAGCAGGAGGATGCCATTCAGTAGGTTAGGTCTACACTTCCAGTCAATAAGATACATTAATCACTCGTCTGATTGTAGCCTGGAATCCACGTGCCTGCCTGCCAACACCCACACTCGACTCCCTTGAGAGTAAAGAATGTAACTATCTCAGCCCTAAAAATATTAAATCCCACTGAATCCATTACTTCCAAAGACTCATGACCCTCAGAAACAAGTTCTCACTGTTATCGTAAAACTACGTCCTTTTGTTCTTATGTTTCTCGAGAGAGAAAAAGTATCAGCGAATCTTGCTGAAGTGCGGAAACAGGCGTTTGGCCCACAGTTCCACTCTGACCCTCCATAGAGCATCCCACTCAAACCCATCCCCTCTACCCTAAACTTTCCATGGCAAACACACCCAACTTACATTTCCCTGGGCCCGATGGTCAATCCATCCAACTTGCACATTTTTAGCCTATGGGAGGAAACCGAAGCACCCTCCAGAAACTTACGCAGACACAGGGAGAACGTGCAAACTCCACTGACAGCTGCCTGAAAGTAAAATCGAACCCGTGTCCCTGGTGCTGAGAGGCATCAGTGGTAACCACTGAGCCACCATGTACCACATCCTTTCAACTTCTACTCTGTCAAATTTTCTCAGGACCTTGTATTTCAATAAGATTGCTTCTCAATCTTCAAAACTCCAATGGATATAGGCTCAAGCTGTTCAACCTTTCCTCATAGGATAAAATCCCCCATCCCAGGAATCTGTTAGGTGAATCTTCTTTGATCTGCTTCTCTTTTCTTGAATAATTGATCAAAACAGGTAGCATTGTGCCCCAGATGTGCTCGATACCCCAAATTGTCGCAAAATATGTCTCTCTCTCTATAATTCCATGACCAATTAATGAATGACATTACAGCTATTCACTTCCTAAGTCTGCATAATAACATTTAGTAACTAATATACCAAAGCACTTGTCAGGATGGAACGGGTAATCTTAAAAAGCTGCGCTAACACCAGTAGTTCGATAAAAGCAAGACAGCGCAGACGCTGTAAATCTAAAATCAAAAACCGAAAAGTGCCAGAAAAACTCGGCAGATCTGTCAGCATCTGTGGGAGAGAGAAAAACAGAGTTAAGAAGTCATGCAGGACTAGAAACACATACTGTTTTGCTTTGCCAAACCTGCTAAGTTTGTCCAGTACTTTGTGTTTGTACGGTCTTCAGCTGGAAGGGGTTAGGGATTTAATATGAATAGAGTTTGGGGAAGTGGAGTGGAGTCTGATGTAGCACTGTATCAGCTGATCCTGAAGAGGTGCCCCACGTGCAGGGAGAGGGAAGGTGACGAAAGGTTGATACATCACGACGCCCCTGACGCGGTGACGTCAACGGACATAACGGCGCCGCTCGCGCATGCGTGCCAGTGGGGTCTGGAGGTCGTTCGAATCCCCTCCCCCTCTCGTGGCCCGAGCTGGACTTCGGGCTGTCAACGCTCATCGGCCGCGGGACCGCCTCACACAAACTCAGCGAACGGGGCCATTTCTCTCCATCTCTCCAGCTGTGGCGACGTTGAAGGAACCTTTGCCGAGGTGTCACTTGCTGTGAGTCGGTAAGTGTGGCTCCAACAGTAACTTTGTTCCCCCACACCCAGAATATCACATCACATCACAACAGGCCAGCTCGTCCCAATCAACAAAGTCCAACAACATGGAGACGGCCAGAGGTCAGGCCTTCGGGGGGGGCGGAGTCGAGAGATGGGGTAAATGAGGGTGGGGAGATGGCGTCAGTAGAGGAGGGTGCCTAGGGACACAGGGTCAATGGAGGGGATGGCAGTGGATGGGGGTGGACTGAGCGGGGTGTCTTTGGGGATCGACGGAGCGGGGTGTCTTTGGATGGGGGTCGACGGAGCGGGGTGTCTTTGGATGGGGGTCGACGGAGCGGAGTGTCTTTGATGGGGGTCGACGGAGTGGAGTGTCTTTGATGGGGGGTCAACGGAGCGGGGTGTCTTTGGATGGGGGTCGACGGAGCGGGGTGTCTTCGATGGGGGTCGACGGAGCGGAATATCTTTGATGGGGGTCGACGGAGCGGAGTGTCTTAGATGGGGTCGACGGAGCGGAGTACCTTTGATGGGGGTCAATGGAGCGGGGTGTCTTTGGATGGGGGTCGACGGAGTGGGGTGTCTTTGGATGGGGGTCGACGGAGCGGAGTGTCTTAGATGGGGTCGACGGAGCGGAGTACCTTTGATGGGGGTCAATGGAGCGGGGTGTCTTTGGATGGGGGTCGACGGAGTGGGGTGTCTTTGGATGGGGGTTGACGGAGCGGAGTGTCTTAGATGGGGTCGACGGAGCGGAGTACCTTTGATGGGGGTCAATGGAGCGGGGTGTCTTTGGATGGGGGTCGATGGAGTGGGGTGTCTTAGATGGGGGTCGACGGAGCGGGGTGTCTTAGATGGGGGTCGACGGAGCGTAGTATCTTTGATGGGGGTCGAAGGAGCGGAGTGTCTTTGATGGGGGTCGACGGAGCGGACTATCTTTGATGCGGGTCGACGGAGCGGGGTGTCTTTGGATGGGGGTCGACGGAGCGGAGTATCTTTGGATGGGGGTCAATGGAGCGGGGTGTCTTTGGATGGGGGTCGACGGAGTGGGGTGTCTTTGGATGGGGGTTGACGGAGCGGAGTGTCTTAGATGGGGTCGACGGAGCGGAGTACCTTTGATGGGGGTCAATGGAGCGGGGTGTCTTTGGATGGGGGTCGATGGAGCGGGGTGTCTTAGATGGGGGTCGACGGAGCGGGGTGTCTTAGATGGGGGTCGACGGAGCGTAGTATCTTTGATGGGGGTCGAAGGAGCGGAGTGTCTTTGATGGGGGTCGACGGAGCGGACTATCTTTGATGCGGGTCGACGGAGCGGGGTGTCTTTGGATGGGGGTCGACGGAGCGGAGTATCTTTGGATGGGGGTCAATGGAGCGGGGTGTCTTTGGATGGGGGTCGACGGAGCGGAGTGTCTTAGATGGGGTCGACGGAGCGGAGTACCTTTGATGGGGGTCAATGGAGCGGGGTGTCTTTGGATGGGGGTCGACGGAGTGGGGTGTCTTTGGATGGGGGTTGACGGAGCGGAGTGTCTTAGATGGGGTCGACGGAGCGGAGTACCTTTGATGGGGGTCAATGGAGCGGGGTGTCTTTGGATGGGGGTCGATGGAGCGGGGTGTCTTAGATGGGGGTCGACGGAGCGGGGTGTCTTAGATGGGGGTCGACGGAGCGTAGTATCTTTGATGGGGGTCGACGGAGCGGAGTGTCTTAGATGGGGTCGACGGAGCGGAGTACCTTTGATGGGGGTCAATGGAGCGGGGTGTCTTTGGATGGGGGTCGACGGAGTGGGGTGTCTTTGGATGGGGGTTGACGGAGCGGAGTGTCTTAGATGGGGTCGACGGAGCGGAGTACCTTTGATGGGGGTCAATGGAGCGGGGTGTCTTTGGATGGGGGTCGATGGAGCGGGGTGTCTTAGATGGGGGTCGACGGAGCGGGGTGTCTTAGATGGGGGTCGACGGAGCGTAGTATCTTTGATGGGGGTCGAAGGAGCGGAGTGTCATTGATGGTGGTCGACGGAGCGGGGTGTCTTTGATGGGGGTCGACGGAGCGGACTATCTTTGATGCGGGTCGACAGAGCGGGGTGTCTTTGGATGGGGGTCGACGGAGCGGAGTATCTTTGGATGGGGGTCGACGGAGCGGGGAGTCTTTGATGGGGGTCGACAGAACGGAGTGTCTTAGATGGGGTCGACGGAGCGGAGTACCTTTGATGGGGGTCAATGGAGCGGGGTGTCTTTGGATGGGTGTCGACGGAGCTGGGTGTCTTAGATGGGGGTCGACGCAGCGGGGTGTCTTTGGGGGTTGACCGAGCGGAGTATCTTTGATGGGGGTCGACGGAGCGGGGTGTCTTTGATGGGGGTCGACTGAGCGGAGTGTCTTTGGGGGTCGGCGGAGTGGAGTATCTTTGATGGTGGTCGACGGAGCGGGTGTCTTTGATGGGGGTCGACGGAGCGGACTATCTTTGATGCGGGCCGACGGAGCAGGGTGTCTTTGGATGGGGGTCGACGGAGCGGGGAGTCTTTGATGGGGCCGACGGAGCGAGGTGTCTTTGATGGGGGTCGATGGAGCGGAGTATCTTTGATGGGGGTCGACGGAGCAAGGTGTCTTTGGGGGTCAACGGAGCGAGTGCCTTTGGACGGGGTGAATGGAGCGGGGTGTCTTTGATTGGGGTTGACAGAGCGGGGTGTGTTTGGACGGGGGTCAACGGAGTGAGGTGTCTTTGATTGGGGTTGACAGAGCGGGGTGTGTTTGGACAGGGGTCAACGGTGCGAGGTGTCCTTGGACGTGGCTTGACGGAGTGACGGAGTGGGGTGTCTTTGATGAGAGTCGAGGGAGCGGGGTGTCTTTGGGGGTCAACGGAGCGGGGTGTCTTTGATGGTCGACGGAGCGGAGTGTCTTTGATGGGGGTCGACAGAGTGGAGTATCTTTGGGGGTCGACGGAGTGAGGTGTCTTTGGGGGTCAACGGAGCGAGTGCCTTTGGACGGGGTCGACGGAGCGGGGTGTCTTTGATGGGGGTCGACGGAGCGGGGTGTCTTTGATGGGGGTCGACGGAGCGGAGTGTCTTTGATGGGGGTCGACGGAGCGGGGTGTCTTTGATGGGGGTCGACGGAGCGGAGTGTCTTTGATGGGGGTCGACAGAGTTGGAGTATCTTTGATGGGGGTCGACGGAGCGAGGTGTCTTTGGGGGTCAACGGAGAGGGGTTTGTTTGGACAGGTGTCAATGGAGCGGGTGAGTTTGGACAGGGGTCAGTGGAGCACTGTGTGTTTGGACGGGGGTCAACGGAGCAGGGTGCCTTTGGGCAGGGGTCAACGGAGCAGGTGTGTTTGGACAGGGCTCAACGGAGCGGGTGTGTTTGGACAGGGGTCAACGGAGCCGGGTGTGTTTGGACGCGGCGGTCGACAGAACGGGGTGTGTTTGGACGGGGAGTCAACAGAGCGGGGTGTCTTTGGACGGGTTTCGATGGAGTAGGGTGTCTTTGGACAGGGGTTGATGGAGTGGGGTATGTTTGGACAGGGGTTAACGGAGCAGGGTGTCTTTGGATGGGGCTCGACAAAGTGGAATGTGTTTAGACGGGGTTTGACAGAGCGGAATGTGTTTAGACGGTGGTTGACGGAGCGAAGTGTGTTTATACAGGGGTCGATGGAGTGGAATGTGTTTAGACGGGGGTTGACGGAGCAGGGTGTGTTTGAATGGGGGGGGGTCGATGGAACGGGGTGTGTTTGGACAGGGGTCGACGGAGCGGGGTGTATTTGGACGGGGGTCGACGGAGCGGGGTGTGTTTGGACGGGGGTCGACGGAGCGGGGTGTGTTTGGACGGGGGTCGACGGAGCGGGGTGTGTTTGGACGGGGGTCGACGGAGCGGGGTGTGTTTGGACGGGGTTCGACGGAGCGGGGTGTATTTGGACGGGGGTCGGCGGAGCGGGGTGTATTTGGACGGGGGTTGATGGAGCGGGGTGTGTTTGGATGGGATCGACAGAGCAGGGTGTGTTTGGATGGGGATCAAAAGAATGGGGTGTGTTTGTACTGGGGTTGACAGTGCGGGATTTGTTTGGATGGGGGTGTTGACTGGGGCATGTTTGCACGGGGGTTGACGGAGCGGGGTGTGTTTGGAAGGGGGCCGACGGAGTGAGGTGTCTTTGATTGGGGTTGACAGAGCGGGGTGTGTTTGGACAGTGGTCAACGGTGTGAGGTGCCCTTGGACGTGGCTTGATGGAGTGACGAAGTGGGGTGTCTTTGAGAGTCGAGGGAGTGGGGTGTCTTTGGGGGTCGACGGAGCGAGGTGTCTTTGATGGGGGTCGACAGAGTGGAGTATCTTTGATGGGGGTCGACGGAGCGAGGTGTCTTTGGGGGTCAACAGAGCGAGTGCCTTTGGACGGGGTCGACGGAGCAGGGTGTGTTTGGACGGGGCGGCCGACAGAACGGGGTGTGTTTGGACGGGGAGTCAACAGAGTGGGGTGTCTTTGGACGGGGGTCGACAGAGTGGAGTATCTTTGATGGGGGTCGACGGAGTGAGGTGTCTTTGGACAGGGGTCAATGGAGTGGGTGTGTTTGGACAGGGGTCAATGGAGCGGTGTGTGTTTGGACGGGGGTCAACGGAGCAGGGTGTCTTTGGACAGGGGTCAACGGAGTAGGGTGTCTTTGGACAGGGGTCAACGGAGTGGGTGTGTTTGGACAGGGGTCAATGGAGCGGTGTGTGTTTGGACGGGGGTCGACGGAGCCGGGTGTGTTTGGACGGGGCGGTCTACAGAACGGGGTGTGTTTGGACGGGGCGGTCTACAGAGCGGGGTGTCTTTGGACGGGGGTCGACAGAGCGCAGTGTGTTTAGATGGGGGTCGACGGAGCGGGATAAGTTTGGACGGGGGTCAACAGAGTGGGCTGTCTAGTGACAGGATTGATGGGCAGGATCAAGGGAAAGGATCATTGGAGGGTGGATCAAGGGATGGGCTGTATGGAGGGGGGGTCACAGCATGAGGTTAAAAGGATGGGTATGTTTGGGAGGTGTGAAGGGACAGAGTTAATGAGGTGGATCAATGGATGAGGATGACTGAGAGACAGTTTAAGGGATAGGGTATATAAGATTAGATTTGGGAAAGGATTTCTGTTTATTAGTCAAAATTACTGTAAAGTGTTTATGGATAGTGTTAAATTCTTTGACACTTGCCATGTTCTGAGTTTTTGTGCTAGATTGCTGGAGGTGTGGGGACATGGCCGATAATTGGGTGATTTCAGTGTTGCTAGTATCCAGATGATTATTTTGGTACTGGTGACCTGGCTTTTAAATGCGATGGTTATGGTTCTTGGGGTCTGGATATTGACAACTGTATTCATGGTAAGAGCAACTAGTGGCCCATGGAGAAAGTGAATTTATTGAGTCCAGTAACATTCCATGGTCCTGGTTATCTCATTTAACACTTGTGATGTTTTATCTTGATTTTGGAATCTAGGTGTACTTGCCAATGTTTTATTTATTTCCACAATGTTGTTGCCCTGAGTTTGGTTTTCTCTTTGAATTGCAGAAGTCCATCTGATGATGTTGTCCCAATGTTAATATATAGGGAATTTCAAGTAAGTGACTCAGTGACAACGAATTGTATCTGATGGAAGTGCAACTTGGAGAGGAATTTGCTGATGACTATGCTAACTGGGTTTTGTTTAGTTTAGAAGTGGAAAGTGCTGATTAATTACATCAGGTTGCCTAACTTTCTTATTGTGCACCTGCTCCCAGATTTAACAGCCACTTAATTGTTCACCCTACCCTGACCAGAATACAGATCTTTAACCCCTTTAATGCTTAAGTATTATACAGAAATGTACAAATGTTTGCAGTCTAAACAGTGGCATATTGATACTATTATTAATATGAATTTTGAGGTTGTTGATGCAGATGCACATTATTTGGAGTAATGATAGGTGATAGTTTGAGTCATAGGTTGGTTGGTAAATTGAATGCAGAAATGTAAGGGCAATCTTTTGGGTGCTGGACAATTGGGTGAACAAAACATTTTGGTTAGCCTTTGGCACTCCCAGCTTTCCCCAGAGTACGTATCTTTTTAATTTATTTTGTTCACAGTTTTGGAATTATTATCCAGAGGTCATGCTGTGGGAATAAAGCTGAAAGTAACTAAGCCAAATTTATTTCCACGTTCTGTTAATCTGAAGTGGTTCTACTTTACAAGCATGTCTGTTATATGGTACTTTATTAAATGCTTTTGAAAGTTTGTACATATACAACATTTGTTGCACTACCTTTTTATTATTCTGTTGTGTTAATGTGTCAAATAATTTAATCAGATTAACCAGGCATGAATTAGCTTCAACAAGTCTGTTGGCTGACCCTTGTAATCTATTTTCAAACATTGATTTCAGTCCCTTTCCTAGCCTATTGTCTGAATACTTGTCATTGTTTGCCATTGGACTGAGTTTTGAATTCCAAATCCTAACTAACTATTTCCACATTGACAGTGTTGCTGTCCCTTGCTATTAAGACTGTTATCCAATTTGTTACTCCATGATTCCATTGTTTGAATACCCAAACCACACAACCCTGTATAAGTTTGCACAAAATCCCATTTTCTGTTCATGAATTTGCATTGGCTTCCTCCCCATAACATATTAAATTTTCAGCTAATCGTTCTTATCCATTTTCTCAATAACCTTTATGATCCCATCTGGACAAGACAGATTCCAGAATGAAAACTGACTTGATAGGCTATAAATTTTGTTCCTACAATTTGGTTGTCTTAGTGGTCAGTCATCAACATATTCACTAGACATTGTTGTCATTCTTTTAAAAAGAGGATTTTTTTTAAATAAAAGGAGAAAATATATATAAGGCAAGTTGAAAAGATTTTATAAACAGAAAAAAAGACTCAGCCCTTTACCCTGCAATATCCTTTACAGACATTCAAATGACAGTGAAATATTGGTGTCTTCAGTGTCTAATTTCTTATTCAACTGATAAGGTCGCAAGTATTTCCTTTTGGTCACTTTCTGTACATTTACGAAATGTGATTACGAAATTTTCTGAGACGCACAAGTGGTTGTTAACTCTGACTTTGATTACTTTCAGACTGATAAAAATGCTTAAGATTTCTTTCCAACTCTAATGCCCTGTGACTGCCAGAATAGATTTTTTTTTCCAAACTAGATCTGGATGTGACCCTACTTCATCTGCCTCTCTCTGGTCCACAAGTTTTAAATTAGCAAACATTTTAGCAATTATCTCACCAGGTGATTTACTTTCACATTTAGCTTAAATCACATGATTTCTTGGAAAGGCTGAGTAAACAAATTATCATTGCTGAAACCTCTTCTGAAATTCTATGTCTAGTTATAGGAAAGGTCTTATTAAGCTGGAGAGATTTACCAGGGTGTTGCCAGATATGGAAGATATGAGTTATAAAGAAAGGCTAGGACTTTTTTCACTGGAGTGTAGAAGGTTGAGAGGTGACCTGACAAGTGTTTTTAAAATGATGAAAGGTATAAATGGAGTTGGTGGTGGTTGTCTTTTCCCTAACGTGAGGAATTTCAAGACTAGGAAGCACATGTTTTAAGATGAGAGGAGACGGATTTAAAAAAGACATGAGGGAAATTTCTTATGCAGAGGGTGCTGCAAATGTGTTGCTGGTCAAAGCACAGCAGGTTAGGCAGCATTCTCTATTCCTGAGATGCTGCCTAACCTGCTGTGCTTTGACCAGCAACACATTTGCAGCTGTGATCTCCAGCATCTGCAGACCTCATTTTTTACTTTATGCAGAGGGTGGTCCACATGTGGAATGAACTTGAGTAATTCCAACATTTCCAAGACATTTGGATACATGAATAGGAAGGGTTTGGAGGGATATGGGCCAGGAGAGGAAGGTGGGACTAGTTTAGGTTGAGATTATGTTCAGCATGGACTGATTGGACTGAAGGATCTGTTTCCATGCTGTGTGATTCTATGACTCTATCTCACCAGGTGATTTGCTTAGATAGTTTGCATAAATCACATGATTTCTTGCAAAGGCTGATGGTAAATGTTTTAACAATTATTTCAGGTGAATTGCTTAGACACTTAGCTTAAATCACATGGCTGTTTGAACCCAATATTTTTAAAAAAGAACTCTGATCCTTGTAAAGTGACCATGGCTAGGACTTGAATGTTCAAGGCATTTTAAACTGCAGAAGAAAGGAAAGGCCAGTGGGATGGCTGTGTTACCAAAGGATTAACTCTGTACACTGGAAAGTACTTATCATGTTTCAGAGGATCAAAATATAGAATTCTTTCATATAAAGATAAGAGATGCAAAAGGAAAGAAATTTCTTGGGGGGATTGGTTTATCAGCCCCTTGATAACTATGTTGGAGGGCCAAGTATAAATGGAGAAATAATGGCTTGCAAGATTCAAAGGTGTAAGGGAGAAAGCAGGAACATGACACATGATCAACCATGATCATGTTGAATGATGGGACAGGCTCGAAGGGCTGAAAGGCCTATTGCTAATCATGGAAAATTTTAATCTTTATGTAGATCAAATCAATCAAATTTGCAAAGGTGACCAGGTTGATGGGTTCATTGAATTTCTTTGGAACAGTTTCTTGAAACAACATGCTGTGGAACCATCCAGGAGCTGTCTGCTTTAATATTTTAGACCATGTGGAATGAAACTGGATTGATTATTAACCTTTTTATAGTAAAGCATCCACTAAGTGAGCACAACATGATAGAATTTACTCTAGGAAAACTAAGAACTGTGGATGCTGGAAGTCTGGACATTAGTTCTAAAGAAGGGTCACTGGACCTGAAACATTGATTCTGGTTTCTCTCCACAGATGCCACCAAACCTCTTGAATTTTTCCAGCAATTTCTGCTGATAGAATTTACATTCAGTTTGAAGAAATTTTGGTTTGAAACAAGTATTTTAAACCTAATGACAATTACAAGGACAGGAAGATAGAGTTAAACAAAGAATGGGAGAATAGGTTAATAGGTAAAATGGTAGGGAAGTAGTGGTAGATACTGAAGTAGACATTTCATCACTCTCAACAAAAATGTACTTAGTTGAGAAATAAGTTGCCAAGTCAAAGATGTATCATCCGTGCTTAGCTAAAGAAGTCGAGATGGTATTGAATTAAAAGAAAGAAGTAAAATCCTGCAAAGAGTCATGGCTGGCCAGCAAGACTAGAAAATTCGTAGAAACTAGCAAAGGATTAAAAATTAAAGAGGCAATTGAAGTATGAGAGAAAATGAGAAATAAAAATGAAAATAAACTAAAATATTCAACAAGTAGATAAAATGGAAAAGCACTGTAAAAGTGAGCACTGGTCCATTAGACGGTCAGACTGGGGGCATTATAATGGAAAACAGTGAGCTGGCAGACATTTTGAACAAATATTTTGTATATCTTTGTAGTTGAAATCAGGACAAAAAAAAAACAAGAATAGTAGAAAAGCAGGAGGAAAGTGAGAGAAGAAAAAAAACAATCATAATAACTAAAGGAAAAAAAAGTAGAAAAATTAATGGGACTGATAACAACATGTGAAATGGACCTGATAGCCTGCATCCGAGTGCTTCAAAGGAAATGGCTCTGGAGATAGTTGATATGTTTGTTGTGATCTTCCAATATTCTTTAGATTCTGCAAAGGTTTCAACAGATTGAGAAATGATAAATGTCGCACCACTTCAAGAAAACAAGGAATTATAAGCCATTTAGATGAACACCTGTCATTGGCAACACTATCTTTTGAAACGTTGCTTCTTCCTCAGGTGGTTAGTGTTTCCAAATAAACCTGTTGGACTATAACCTGGCGTTGTGTGGTTTTTAACTTTGTCCACCCTAGTCCAACACTGGCACCTCCAAGTCATTACCTGTCATTGGGAAATTCTAAAATTAGTTATTAAAGAGGTTGTAGATGGATGTTTAGAAAATCAAAATACATTCAACCTGAGTTACAAAGTTTTGTGAAAGAGAAATCATGTTTGACAAATTTATTAGTGTTCTGTTAATGATGTAACAAGTGGGGCAGATAAATGAGAACCTACAGCAATTCAAAACAGTATTTGAATTTCCAAAAAGTGTCCAATAACTTGTCATGTAAAAGGTTACTGTACAAGATAAGAGTTCCTCATGTTCGGAATGATACACTAGTATGAGTAGCGGATTGCAATAATTTACAATCTATGTTAGTGATTTGAATGAAGGGACTGATTTCGGCCAAATTTACTGATGATACAAAGATAGGAAAGTGAGTTGTAAGTAGCATTAAATAAAAATCTGCAAAGCAGTATAAAAATGCTATGAGTGGGCAGGAATTTGGATGCACTTTGGCAGAAAAAAATAGAATCATTAAATATTATTTGAAATAAAGAGACACTGCAGAGAAATACAGAGAACTGGGTGTCCTTGAACATGAATCATAGAGATACTATGCAATTACTGTACATAATTATGAAGACAAATGGAATGTTGGCCTTGATTGCAAGGACAAAGCAGTTACAGATGTAGCAAAACTTCCTTACATCTATACAGGGTATTAGTGAGACTGCAACTGGAATACGGTGGACCGTTCTGCCTTCCTCGAGGAAAAAATATGATTGCATTGGAAGCAGTTCATAGAATGTTTACTAGTTCATTCCTAGTATAAACAGGTTGTCTTATGAGTCAAACCTGAGCAGGTTGGGCCTATACTTGTCGGAGTTTACAAGAATGAGAGGTGATGTCATTGAAACATACAGAATTTTGGGGGGGGGGCATGACATGGTAGATGTTGGAGGGATGTTTTCCCTCATGGAGGAACCTAGAACTAGGAAGACCATTTTACAATAAAGGGCCTCCTGTTTAAAGAGAGTTCAGGAGAAATTTCCTTTTTAAATGGGTCTTTGGATTCTCTTCTGCAGAGAGCAATGGTCATTGAATATGTTCAAGACTGAGTTGAATAGATGTCTTCAAGAGAAACTTCTGTACTTTTACCTTCCACTAGGACCTGTGTCAACTGAAATAAAACTAAAATCTTGATGCTTAGACAGAAAGCAGGCTAATGCTTTTCAGTGTTTACTCTGTCCCTCATAGAGCTCTACCATTGCAAACAATTACCAATTATTACTCAAGGGACTACACTTGTACTGTTTTTAAAAAGTCATGGCTCCCTAAATATTGACATGTTAATCATTAAACAGTCTCATACATACAAATGAAAATCTACATACCACTCCTTAAAAATCCAAACTCTAAAATAAATCATATTACAGATATAATTCAGACACTTTGCATCACACTGTGGAGACCAGAACTGCAAACAGTGTTTTCACAAAAGCCCTGTATGTTCTTCAGAAACTTCTGCCAAACCTTTGTTCTCCAACCCACTTAAAATAAAGGCCTTTATTTCAGAATGAGAGATTTGAGGATTTTTTTACTCCACTAATAATCAATGTGTAATAATTAATGGTTTACCTTGTTTGGTAACTGCCAGTGATTCTTTAGATCTTATGGAGTCCTCTTTGACAAAACCAAATAGTTCTTGAGATACATTCATCTTAGAACAAATTATGGCAAATTACATGCCCAATTTAACCCCCCCCCCCCTACCATTTTGCTTAACATTGTCAAAGTCATTATATAAAAGTAATGTTGTGATAAGTAACACTGCATTATGCCTTTATATTATGAAATGGATGTGCTGGTGTTGGACTGGGGTGGACAAAATCAAAAATCACATGACACCGGGTTATAGTCCAACAGGTTTATTTGAAACTGCAAGCTTTCGGAGCCCCTGCTCCTTCTGAACTATAACCCAGTGTCATGTGATCTTTGCCTTTTTATTAGGCACACTTAGATATACTTTTTAATCCTCTCCTTTAAAGGCTTTCTCAAGACCATTGTGAACTGCCAAATTTAAAATTCCTTTTGTAGCAGTTAGTATGTGCATCTTGTCTTCTCTTCTCACTGTTTTTGCCCCTTTTGAACTCCATTTTTGTTGTAAGCTTGCCTCGCATGTTCCTCCATGCCATTCATCACTGTTGTCAGCCTATATTCTTTCCTTGTGACAGTCTTTCCCATAGAGTTAAATTTACTAACCATGTCACAATGCCACTTTATTCCAATTCTGTCTTCTCTGCCCTACCACAGGATCACTGCCTCTTCACGTTGTCCAGCAGCACCTTTACATCCTTGCACATAGTGATGATGATATTCATTATCTTCGTAGGTGCATGAGTTTCTGCATGAGTTATCCTGCCTTAATTACTGCAGTATCATAACCACTTTCGCTGGATTATCTGTGACACCTCCCTTTTCTTCAAGTGTTTTGCCCAACTCTCTCTTTTACACCTTTTAGAATTCACATCAGGTTCTGACTTCTCTGCTAGGGTCCTGCCTTTCTCCCTTCGCTCTGATTGTGGTCTACTTCACGCTCCACTAGCTTTGTCTCCTACTCTGCCCCTTTGTCATCATTGAAGCTTACCATCATGTATCCTCAATTCTACTTCCTCACCATTCCCCTATTGGAGAATTTTTAAAAAATCTCCTCTATCTGAATCCAAATGTTGCCTCCATTTTCAAACTCCTTATTTCCTGTGAATCAATCATTATTTATTTCCCTTGACAGTTGCCCTATTAAAGCCCTCATCTTTGCTGCCTTAAGTCAGGAACAGAAACTACTGACAGAGCCCAATATCAGTTGTTATGGTCATAATGATCACTACTGAGCTTACTCCTGGGTGGGAACTGTAGGCTCTTTTTCCAAGACTAACCATCTGCCCAAATACCTTTCTCCACCTGCTCCACCCTCACTTCCAATACAAGTATAAACAGAGCTTGGATTTCTTTCTGAATTAAAGAAGCCAGTGAAACCTAGATTGTGCCACCATTCTGTTTTCCCAGATGATATTGCCATGTGTTAATTGGCACTGGCACATAATTGTTTTTAAGCTGGGGCTTTTATTTTAAGTTTATACTTATCCTGACCATTTTGAATATTTTAAACTTTGGCAACAGTATTTCCTCTAAAACACATTGCGGCTGCAACAATATATGCAGTGCCCTGTCGCATAGGATGCAGTAATTTAAAAACCTTTAGAACCTGTGCTGCGTAACATGCAGCATAACTGATTTGCATTTTAAAAAAACAGTATTTTCCTGTAATCATTTGGCACTGATCTGGTATGGAATACCTATTCTTGTGAATCATTCCATAATGTTTGACAAGCATACTGTGGTATAGCACTCCTGCTGTTTCACCAGAACTGCTTTTTTAAAAATGATAGACAGTAGTTATACATTACCACCCATCTGCAACCTAACCTAATTTCCCAGGAAGAAGTGTGCTACAGTGACAGACATGACAGATTCACCAGCAGGTCTGCCACTCCATCTGATGTAGAGAATGTGGACCAGCTGGATAATTCTCAAAATGAGTTGCAAAGGAATATCTGCCAATAATTGAGAATATATTATTGTTTTATAAAAGGCTAAATTAGGCATTTTTAGAGAGAATCTGAGAATCACTTCTGTCCTCTCAGTGATAATATACAAGGGGAATGTATTACTAATGTCAATTTGGACAAGACAATGCTTATTAAACAATTGCTTTGGAGGTGAAACTTTAAAAGATCTGTTATCATAGAACTTTAGAAACTTATTTTGGCCACTAGCCACTATTGTGTAGTTCCTGCATAAAATTAAGCCACAGGGAAAATAATCTATTATTTGCTGTGTTTTCCTGACTTTTTGTATTATTATTCCTGGGATGGGTAATTGGCCTGATCCAGCAGTAGCTGCTTGTTTTGCTAGTGATGCTGTGAAGTAGTGTCATGACTTCTCTGTACTCTATTGCTGCTCATAGCATCATTACTTTGTGCATACTTAGGGTGAAAAGTATCACAACGTTTGTGTAATGCTGAGTCTTCATGAGACAGCTTGCTTATACACCTAAGTTACTCTTGGCAGCTGAACATTTCATCACTTTGTCTCTGGTCAGACGGTGTTCTGCAAATGCATGTTTTCATGTTTATGCAAAACTGCAGTCCTTGGCAGATGACTTCTAAGAGAGAATAGCCTGAAAGTCCACTGCGTCGTAACATTTTGTTTTGCGAGTTGGTTAAAACGGCATGCTGCAGTAGTACTCAATCAAGTGATATTTTGCATAACTTTGGGGAAAAAATTATGAATTGTAACTGCATAGATCATTCAACCCATTATGGTTTTGTTTCCTGAGGAGCATTTCATTTACTGCCACACTGCAGCCCTCTTCTCAATCTTTGCATGTTTCTACTTTTCACATTGTTAATTTATATAGAAAATACAGAAAAGAGTTTGGTGCAAAAAGAGGCTACTCTACCAAAAATATGAACCACCCAGCCTAATTCCATTTTCCAGTACTTGGTCCATGACTCTGGAAGTTGTGGGTCTTCAGGGGAATATGCAGGTTGAATGAGTTGGGAGTTTCTGCCTCAAAACTTTCAGGGAGTGAGTTCCATGCCCCCTACCACTGTCTGGATGAAAAATATTTCTTCACCTCTACTCTTCTACAATTCATTTTAAAACTACATCTCCTAGTCAGTGACATCATCTCTCAGAGAAATGAGTCATTCCCATTCAATCTATCAAATCTTCTCACAGCCTCGTACACCTCAATCAAATCTCCTTTCGTCTCCAGTCTTCCAAGATAACCAATCCCAGTCTATTTATTTTTTTTCATACTTACAAATTACAGTCCAGCCAACATCCTTGTAAATCTCTTCTGTACTGTTTCTAGTACAATTACTTCATTTTTGAAATGAAATGGTCAGAAGTGCATGCTGTATTCATTTTTGGCCAAAATATTCTTTCCCATAGCATCAGTATAAACTCCCTGCCCTTTTTTGTGTGCCTTGGCTAATAAAATAATGTGTGCCATATGCCCACTTTAATCACTTTATCAATTTAACCTGCTATCTTCAAGGATCTGTGGGCATGCACTTCTTCCACAACTCTTTTTATCCTCTCATTTGTAGTCTGTCGCTTTGGCTTTTTTGACCTCCCCAGATGCATCCCTTCACACTTTTCCCGGTTGATTTCCATTGCCAATTGTCTGCTCATGTGACCACTCCATTGATACCTTCCTGCAATCTACTGTTTCTTGCTCACTATCAACTATGTAGCAGTTTTTGTGTTGCCTCCAAGTTCTTGATCATGCCTTCTTTATCTGAGTTCATATTACTGATATAAGTTGCAGAAAAGCAGAGGACCTACTGTGACAGTAGTGTTCCTTTAAGAGATGTGTTCTGTTCTGTTTGTTTTGGTGAGGGGTGTTGTCACAATGGTGCAGAAATATCTCCTTCAAGTGGCAGTTGGGAAACTGCTTTGAGTTCTCCCTGAATGTTTCTTCAAGTGAGACAAAAGAATCTTAAACTGGCAGGGTCAGGCTCTCACAGACCCAAAGTTTGGTTTTGCTTTCAGTTAGTTAGCGGGTTTTACTGGTTGCTGGACTTGAAAGCTTTAGTTCTCTGCTATTAGATTGAAGTCTTAGTATTTCAATAAAGTAAGATTATGCAAGTTCTTCTTTTTGTTTATTTTAACTGTGTTATAAAAATGAAGTGTGTTTGATTAAACTTTGTGGTGGACCAATTGAACCATGTCTGGAACATAATACCTTACACTTGCCTTTTTAAAAATATATAAAAGTTGGGGTCTAGGCTATCTCCGTAATGTACTTTGCAGGGGGTTCATATTGATTGCAGTCAGTAGGATTCATTACAATTTTCCAGTCCCAAAACCCCAGTCACCTATTATCCATTATAGTATATTTGTAGTATATTATGGAGATAACCATTGAGCCAACTTTGTATTTATCTTGCAATATTCTCTCAAGCCTCATTTGAAAGCAGTTTGCCACATGCAATGTTGTTAAAAGTCTTGCCAAAATTAATGTAATTCTGCTACACTATCATCAGTCCCCCTAGTTACCTTCTCAGAAAATTCAATCAAGTTAGTCTAGCACAATCTTTCACAAATCGATGCTAACTGCCTTTAAGCTGTGCCTTTATAACTGTTAGTTTATTGTGTTCCTTAGAGTTGATACCAATACTTTCTCTACTATCAAGGTTAGACTGACTGCCCTATAATTATTTGGTCTTCTGCTAGCTCCATTTATAAACAAAGTTGCAAAATTAGCAGACTCATCCTCTGATATCATATTTATATTTGGTGAGAGTGGTCACTGGATTGATCCTTTATTCATAAGTTTCATAAAATGTTGGGAACCAAAATGGCCTGGACAGTTCAGTTGTGAAAAATAGAATCTTATTTAAAGGTTCTTGCGTGCATCATCCATTGGGCAACTGATCATATTTCAGCGTTGTATCTGTGCTTCAACATGTGTTGTATGTTTGTCTGATGAATCTATTTCAGAAGTCATTGAATTTTTCAGTCTATAAACATTGATTACATTTGAAGTTGTTGGAAACGTGCAAGAGAACTTCAGTTCCCAATCATAGTTTAATTGTAGGAGGTTCCATTGCATTTGGAGGGGTATTGATTGAATTTACTGAAAGAAGGAAATGTCATGGAAAAGGAAAAAGGTTTGAATCCTTGAAATAATATAAAGACCACATGTCTGACGGAAGGATGGGACACAGACTCTAACCTTACATCTTTAATGCTTTGTGTGGGCTGAGATGCCACTTTTTTTAAAAAATAAAACCTTAAGTTATCTCTGGAATGTGGCTGAAAGAAGTTATGGGATTAACATTTTAATGAATTGAAACTTGCAACCCCCTTCTAAGTGATTAAAGACTTAATAGCAATCTAAGTTTGTTCAATACATTGCATCAGTTGTATGACACTTTGATCTTTTACAATAAATTCTGTGTCCAATGATCCTGTCCCACAGGTACCTGACAAAGTTTGTACTTTCAAATAAACCTGTTGGACTATAACCTGGTGTTGTGGGATTTTCAACTTTATATAAAGAACCAACTGCAAATGTTAAGAATCTAAAAATCTCAAAATGAGAAAGTACTGGCAACTCTGTGTCCTGGTACCAGATTTAGATTATCACTTCAGTATCATGCAATCTTACAACACAGGAGGGGATTATTCAACTCATCACACCTGCGCTGAATCTTTTGAAATAACTAACCATTAGTTCTCACCTTCACAACACTAGTCTGAAGCAAAACCTTAGTTGTATTGTAAAATTCAGTCTTGTTTGCAATTTGAAGTCTTCAAGTGGCACCTGAGAGAAGAATGATCAGTTGCAGGTTTTGAGAAAGAATCAGCAAAGTGTCACACATGGGTCAGAAGAACTTGAAGTCGGCAATTCAGCACCTTGAGCCTACTCAAAATTTAATACAATTCTGACTTCACCTTCTCTTTCTCACTCACTCCCCATAACCCTTTAACCCTTGCTAATTAAAAATGATTGATACATGTCCTTCCGAAAAGTAGATATTGTTAGCTTTTTGTCTGGTGGAATGGAAAGTGTGCATTTTTATGGCTCTCCTACATTAGTAATTGATTAGAAAGTGTCCTGCTCCCCTCCCTCCAAAAAAATCAGATATGACTGGCCCTGCAGATGGCACCCTCCCATGCTTTTCAGTTATCAAGTTTTCCTTACAATGGTGTCAAGCTTATTAGTGTTACAGTGCAGAACAGCACCATCTAATGGGAAAAGAATAAAACCATTAGATTCTCAATCTAAACTGAAAAACGTGTACAAATAATATGGGTTTTGGCATGACTCTTTTTGTCTGTAAAGAGACATTTTATAAACTATCGAGTTTTTCACAACCGTGATTCTTCTCAAAGCATTTGATGACAAACAAAATACTTTGAAATGTAGTTACTGTTGCAGTATTGCCT